>NC_051246.2:65432385-66682385 GCF_015237465.2 Chelonia mydas
GCGTGTGCACGCCCAAGGCCATTTACTCAAATTTGGCCCTGCCAATCACCCCTCTGTCAGGATACGAGGGGAGGCCAGGCCAAGTCCAAATTGGAGTGACATGGGGGGAGGGTTTCAGAGTAGCAGCCATATTAGTCTGTATCAGCAAAAAGAAAGGGAGGATTTGTGGCACCTTAGAGACTAACAAATTTATTTGAGCATAAGCTTCGCAAAAAGAAAAGGAGTACTTGTGGCACCCACTTCATGCATCTGATGAAGTGAGCCGTAGCTCACGTAAGCTTATGCTCAAATAAATTTGTTAGTCTCTAAAGTGCCACAAGTCCTCCTTTTCTTTTTATAGTAGGAGGGGGAGACACTAAAGTGTTGTCTAGAGAGACTGACAGATTGCCTTGTGCCGCCGCTACATACTTGTTCTCTAACATGGTGAAAGAGAGGTTAATAAACTGAAATAGAGCGGATGCTGCTATTTCTTGAAGAGTGAACAGGTCAAGAACTGAAATATCAAAGATTAATGTTTCCCAGCCACAGATAAAAGCCATACAGACCAAACTTGCTTGCTAACACACAAAAAGAGGTTAAAAAAAACAACCCCAAACAGATCGCCACACTGCTGACTTACAGAGCCCCGGAGAGCAGGCCCCGCACAGCAGGCTCAGGGAAATGGGGCGTTGCGATGTGCTTAGCAAGTAATAACTAGAGAGAGAAGGAACAACCGTCTAGCCCCGCGGAGAGCAGAGCCGGCGGGAAGAGCGGCAATGGCCGGGGGGGGGGGGAGGGGGGGAGACCGGAACGGCGGGTCCCAGCGAGGCAGGTAGGGCCGGTGGCGCTGGGCGGGAAGCACGAGGCGGAGGGGGAGGGGCAGGGTCTCTCCTGCCCGAGGTGGCAGAGGCCGCGCAGGCTTCTCGGTGCGTCACGCCGGGGCTCGTGAGTCGCTCCGTTTGCGCAACTTCGCAACACACAAATCAGGTACCGCCCCTCCCCCCCAACCGTGACCTCCGGCTCCCTCCCAAATCCCTTCTCCCCCATCCCCATCCATCCCATCCCCACCGCCCCTTCCCCGGCTCCCTCAGGCTCGCGGGGAGGGGATATTCACCCGTGGGGGCCGCTGGGTCCAGCCAGACCCTGGGAGCGCAGCGCACGGTGCCTCTCTCCTCCGCCGCAATATGGCGGCGCCAGTCCCGAGAGGAAGGAGGCAACCACAGAACCCTGCTATTGGCGCGCCTCCGCCAGACTACACCTCCCAGTACGCAACGCGCCGGATTGCCCCGCCCCCACAGCCGCCTGGACGTGCCGCTGCGGAACGGCCGGCGCACTGCACGCTGGGAGTTGTAGGACCGAGGCGAAGAGGAGCTGAGCGCTGGAGCCTGGGAGCTCCCTCTGCTGGTCGAGTTCCTTCTGTGGCGGCTGACGTGGAAGTGACGCAGAAACAAGGCGGAGCTGTTCCTCGCCCAGTTGAAGCACGCTGGGCTCTGGTAGGCCGGACGTAGCTCCAGAGACAAAGCTTCTAGCTGCTCCCTCTGCTTTGGGGGTCCTGGGATTGGGCAGTACCTGGAGCAGGGCGTTCCTGACATAAGACAGGTGGAGAGACGGTGAGTGAGGTAATTTATTGGCCCAACTTGTGTGGGTGAGACAAGCTTTTGAGCTACAAGCTCTTCTTCCGGTCTGGGAAAGACAGGTTTATACTTACAGTTTTACAGCTGTGGTGCTTCAGTGAAGATGTTACTATGCCGAGTGGAGACTTCCTCACATGGGTGTAGTTAACTTACCTCCATGAGTGCTGGTAGCTATGTCGATGGGAGAAGGTCTCCCATGGACATAGCGCTGTCTACACCAGGTTAGTATAACTGCATCGCTCAAGGGTGTGGATTTTTCACACCCCTAAGAGATGTATTTATACTGATTTAAGTTTATAGGGTAGACCTGGCTTTATAGTGTCACAGCTGAATGCAAGGTGGACAGATTGTTTACCATAAATGATACATATTTCAAGGGACTACTCAAAGTGACATGGCCTGTTAGCACCCATCCAGTCATGGGGGGAGGGAAGGGGGAGGGGAATGGAGAACTTGTTAGTGGGTCATAGTTTGTTGTAATAAATCATAAATTATTCAGTCAGTGATTTTTAGTGTCTTTAGTGATTTTTAGCAAAGTTATGAATTTAAGCTCACAGGCTTGTCTTTTGAAAGTGGTGTGCAGGTTTCCTTTGAGCAGTGGTCCTCAAGCTTTCTGTGGGAATAGCATATTCCTATTCCCAGATGACTGTGGCGGGCGCCAGACACCCCGCCACTGAAATGCCACCGAGAAGAGGCAGCGGCAAGAATCGTCGCCACCGAAATGCGGCTGAGAAATGGCAACGCTTCTCGGCGGCATTTTGGCAGGCGGTTCTCTGGTGGCCGTGCTTGGCGGCGGCATTTCAGTGGCGCGGTGTCCTGCGGGCGCACACAACTGCCCCGGCGGGCACCATTGCACCCGCAGACATCACACTGGGGACCCCTGCCTTTGAGAATGAGGATTGATAGGTCAGCTATATGATTGCTCTGTGAAAAGTGTTCACCCAAGGTGATCTGGTGTTTTTGTCTTTTATCATTTTCCTGTGTGAGTTCATTTGAGAGCATAGTGATTGTCTAGTTTCACCCATGTAGTTGTTATTGGGGCATTTAGTGCACTGGGTGAGGTCCACCACCTGTTGTGATAGGCATATGTAGGACTTTGAAAGGTGTGTTATGTGGGGTGTTGCTCACTGAAGCAGTGGAGGTATGTCTATTTGCATCTGTTGTTCTGGCAGGGTCTGGTGCTACTTTGAGTTGATGTGTCCTGGTCTGTGGGCAGCTTGCTTCTGATGAGCTTGGCAAAGTTGGGGGGTTGTTTGAAGGATAGCAGAGGGGGTTCAGGAAAGATTTCTTTCAGGATGGGGTCCCTATTGAGTATGGGTTGTAGTTGTTTGATGATACTCCATATGGGTTCCAGAGTGGGATGGTAGATGACAATTAGGGGTGTGCGGTTGGAGGGCGTTTTATTTCTGTATTGTACTCTTGGGGTATTTGGGTGGCCTGCTCCATGATGCCATCTACTTCTCTGATGGAGTGTCCTTTTTTGGGGAAGGCAGTTCCAAGTGTGTTAAGTGTATATCGTGGACTTTCTCCTTGGAGCATATTGTCTTGTATCTGGTTACTGACTGTAGGGAATATATTTCTCTGTGTGTTTTGAGGTGGTGACTGGATCTCTGAATGCAGGTGTGGTGATCTGTGGGTTTATTTTATATAGTTGTCTGTAGGGTTCTATTGGTGAAGCGGATCATGATGTCCAGCAAGTTGATTGTTGGTCTGGGAGTGTTTCAGTGAGAGTTTAATGGACAGGTGGTGGTTGCTGAAGTAGTGGTGGAAATCCAAAAGGACGTTTAAGTCATCTGTCCAGAGGATAAAGATATCAATGGTGTATCTCAGGTATATCTGGGGTTTTGTGATGCATGTGATTTTGTCCACTGGTGTAGTCAAATGCTTAAAATACCGGACAGGGAGTCAGGACTCATGGTACTAGAGCTGGAGATAGAACCCAGAATTGCCAAAAGACCTATGGCAGAAGGAGGTCCTGTTCCCAGTGTTGGTGTCTGCAGAGTACAGACATGGCCTAGCAGTATGCTTAGAACTGTGATAATGTGAGTTTTTTTCAATGGTAGAGCTCACATGGGAGGTGTAATTCCAAACTGGACCTTTGGGGAGCTATTCATTGTATCTTCTCCACGGCAGACCAGCACTACTCTGTGACAAAGGTAAAGGGGATGGAGCAGGAAAGACGACGCAGGGAGAAAAACACAGGGAGAGCCAGAGAGGCAGAGTCCGGTGAGGGTATGGGGAGATGACTGGGTATCTCACTGTGACTAGAGGACTTCTCTCCTTGATTGCCTAAACTATTAGACAGCTAGGGAAACCCATTTCAAAGAGGATTCAGGACAAATCAAGACTGAGAAGAGAGCCCTGCCCAGGGAGATTAAGAAGGCATCAGAAGTCACTGTAAGGGGACAGTTATGATCTACTGAAATTATGTTCTTTTCAGAATAGAGTGCTGCTGTGCCTGTATATTCCTATCAATCTTCCCTCTGTTCATAGTACACCATTAATATAATTAATAATAATAATACTTGGAAATCTGCAGGAGTTAAGTATTTTACAAAGGACAGCAAGTATTTTTCTCTTTATCCACATTTTACAGATGGGAAAACTAAGGCATAGAGATTTGCTCAAGGTCATTCAGCAGGTCATCACTGGCTTGAGTCCTAGTGTAGACAAAGTGCTCACGATATGTGCTTAGCAGGATTAAACAATACAGCAACTAGGCCTGGTCTACATACTACAGAGTTAGGTTGATGCAAAGGTTGATTGCAATCGATGCAAAGTCAGTGCAGACCTGCATGGTTTACGTCTACTTTAGTGGCATCTTGGAGATGTCCCACAGTGCCCCACCGTGACTGCTCTGGTCCCTGCTGCCCGGCAACCGTGTACACAAGAACATGACCCTCCCTTTTAAAGCTCCACAAATTTTAAATTCCATTTTCTGTTTGCTCAGCCCAGAGCATTCACATAGCAGCTGACCATGCGGACTCCATGCTGCAAACGCTCTCCTGCCTGGAGTACACAGGAGGTGATGGATCTCCTGGGTCTGTGGGGAGAAGAGGCTGTGCAGGCACAGCTCTGATCCAGCCATAGAAATGTGGACACTGATGAGCAGATCACTCGGGGGATGGGGGAGAAGGGCTACAGGAGGGGATATGCAGCAGAGCCACGTGAAAATCAAGGAGCTGCAGCAGGCGTACCGGAAGGCAAACAGTCATGTTCGTGCAGAGCCGCAGACATGCCGCTTCTCTAAGGAGCTATATGTCATCCTCAGCAACAACACCCGCACCACCCCAAAGGCCCTGTGGATACTTCACGAGAGTTGAAGGCACAGGCCACCATAGTGAACCCTGAGGATGAGGTATTGGAAGAGGAGGCAGCGAGCCTGGTGCAGGGGAAGGAACCTCTGGTAAGTATGCAGTTTGCTTTGATATTCCTGGGACACATCTGTTCATTTACTCATTTTTAATCATGCTTTAAGAGGTAGTGAAATAACCAATAGAGGTAGATTTGCTATCTGCTTGCCAACAGTTAGGCAGAGGGGCCCTTGAAAAACAGATTGTTTATGTGCATTGGGATGGCCCTTGAATCTTCCATAGAGATCTCAAGGAAGCTTTCCTGGAGGTAGTCTGCAATCCTCTGACAAAAGGCTGCCTTATTTCTTCTGGCACGGTAGGACACTTTCCCACACCAGGCATCATTGGAGCACACAGGGTAGCAATATACGGATCCAGTCTGCAGCCAGATGCATGCAGGAGCTGTTCCCTTTCAGCCTCTGTTATCTTCAGGAATGAGATATCAGCTAAAGTCACCATTGTCTGTGGAAAATGCTACCAATATTAAGTTCAATGGCTCTGTCTGCATATACTTATGCCCATGAGGTCCACCCCAGTGTCCAGCTGTCCCCTCCACTTCCCGGCCGTCTTCACCATGACTGGGAATTCTGCTGTGTTCTATGAATCCCAAGCAGAAGTGAGAAAGTAGTGCTTGTTACTTGTGTGGATAAAGGGGGGAGTGAATGCACTCACAAAAGTATCTCTATCTATTGTTTCTTTTGCAGCTGCAGGTGCGGTCTTGAGGGTCTCTCCATCCACACCAGTGGAGTGGCTTAGTTAGGTAAGGAGGAGACAGAAGAGGACAAAGGAAGACATGTCCCAGGAGATCCTGCAAGCCTCTGGTGCTTTGGATACCAAGCAGAGGGCTTGGAGGATGACACTTGAGGACAGAATGGACAGGGATAGTGAGGACAGGAGAAATGGACAGCAAGAGATGATAGTGCTTCTCAGGGAGCAAACAGACATGCTGTGGTCTCTGACTGACCTACAAGCTCAACAGATCTATGCTCACCTCCCCCTGCAGCCAATAGAGAACTGCATTCTGGTACATCTCTAAATGCCCTCCCCCCCAATCCACATGGTGTCCGGGGCCTGTGCAATACCCCTACCACTCCACCTGGGGGAGAGTGTTGTGAAGGGGAAAGAACGGTCACTTCCATTTCAAAGGTTCTTGTCCCTATATTTATAAAGTTTTGTTCAGCTTTAAATATGTCTATTTGCATGGGTTCAGAATAAAAGTCTATTTATGGAAACTTAATTCATCTTTATTAGTTCACAAGATATGGTGGCTGGGGTTGGCATCATTCACAGATAATAGCAATAGGTGCATTCACAGTATTATATTACTACACAGAGAGCTCTCATTACAAGGTTCAAACTGGGGTGCAAACTAAAAAAAATGCCAGGTGCAGCACACTAGAGCAACACGCATTTCTGTGGCTCATTGTTATAATGGTCCTTAAGTCTCCCTGAGCTGTATAGGCCCCCATTGTGATCTTCTTATAGCTCTGGTGTCTGGCTGCTCAAAATCAGCAGCCAGCCATTCCGCCCCTGTGGAAACCTCTCCCCCTTTGCTTCACTGATATTATGAAGCACAAAGCAGGCAGCTATGACCATGGGAATATTTTTTTCACTGAGGTCTAATCTCGTGAGTAGACAGCAACAGTGGCCTTTCAAATGGCCAAAGACACATTCAACTGTCATTCTGCACCTGCTGAGCCTATTGTTGAAGCATTCCTTGTTGCTGTCAGGGTAGCTGGTGTACGGCTTCATTAACCTTGGGAGCCAAGGGTAGGCTGGATCTCCCAAGATCACTGTTGGCATTTCAGCATCCCTTTTGGTAATCCTCTAGTCTGGAAAGAAAGTCCCTGCTTGCAGCTATTTGTACAGGCCTGTGTTCTTAAAGATGCATGTGTCATGCACCTTCCCTGACCTGCTCACATTGATGTAGGTGAAATGACCCTGGTGATCCACCAGCACTTGCAATGCCATAGAAAAGTAGCTCTTTCTGTTGATGTACTCCATGGCAAGGTGGTTTGGTGCCAAAATAGGGATATACGTGCCATCTGTCACGCCACCGCAGTTAGGGAACCCCATTGCTGCAAAACCATCCACTATTTCTCAAACATTGCCCAGAGTCACAGTCCTTTTTAGCAGGACACAATTAATGGCCCTCCACTCTTGCATCACCACAACCCCCACGATGGATTTTCCAACTCCAAATTGGTTCCTGACTGATCAATAGCAATCGGGCATTGTAAGCTTCCACACAGCAATCGCCACGCGCTTCTCCCCGGTGAGTGCAGATCTTAATTCAGTGTCACTGTGCTGGGGGTGTTGGGGGGAGCTCTGCACACAGTTCCAGGAATATGGTCTTCTGCATGTGAAAGCTCTGCAGCTGCTGCTCGTCATCCCATACCTGCATAACGATGTGATTCCACCAGTCAGTGCTTGTTTCCACCATGTGAATGCTAACAACCATGAATTGTTTCTTTCCATGGCACACAACAGGGCAGCCTGCAAGGAATCATATTATTCCGTCTCACGACTCTGGAAATACTGCAGGATCAGGTGTTTTGTGTTCGTATCACTCATCACAATACTGTGCAGGATCCACAGTTCTCACAGAGATGGTGGACATGTGGGTTTGCAGGGCTTTTGGAAAGTGACATGAAACTTAATAGGATGGCCCTGGAATGACGGGATGGAGAAAACTGCATCATGGGATGTTGAACCCATGTTCCCAGTCTCCCCTGCATGACTCATTTGCCCCCATGAAGCATTGCAAACACTTTCCAAAACACCCTGCACTACATGGTGGCGAGTTGTACAGTAGGATAGCTATCATGATGCACTGCATTGATGCAAGTGCTGCACACTGCCAACACAAGGAGCGTAGTGTGTGCATGCAAAAGCGATTTAATTACTGCGGTGGCTGTATGTTGGCATAACTTTGGTTTACTTAATTTTGTAGTGTAGACATGGCCTAAATGTTGACAGCCTTGTTGAGCCATAGGCAGTTGACCTGGCCATGCTCTGGTAAATTACATGGTAACTACAGTGAGACAAGGTGGGAGATAATGTCTTTTATCTTGGACCAACTTCTGTTTGTGGAAGGGCCAAGCTTTTGAGCATCACAGAACTCTTCCTCAGATTTAGAGAAGGAAACAAATGTCCAAGCAAAATACAAGGTAGCATAGATTGTAGAGCATAACGGGTTTCCAGCCTGTTGTACTTAATATGAATGGGCAAGTAATCGCTTTACTATCATAGGACAATGGAGGCTTATTCAGCTCATTGACATACTGAGTCAAATGCTAATGGTGGGATGTGAAATCAACATGAAAGAAGCACATAGGAAAAAACAGAACTGGAAAAAACTAAAACTATGGTTTGCGGGACTGTTTCTACAGGGTGCAGATGAACTCCGAGTTATTCCTCAGTCTATGAGGACAAGCTGCCAACAGGCTTGGTCTTAATGAGAAGTGATATCAACCAAACTGGTTGAAAATGGAGGGAGGGGGAAGAACTTGGGGTAAATTTTCTTTTAGGAAACAGAAGAATGCTTTGTTAGTTAAGTTGATGCTCTAGAATCATCATGTTCCTATTACGCCTCTGGCGTTTAGGGCAGTGATGAAGCTCCTCTACTGTCTGTTTCTGGCAAGGCTTTCAATGGTGTCCCAGGTTTTTCAGCTCAGCTTCCACAGCTCTTTGCTGTCTTGTTTTCAGACGGCCTTGTTTTTGCTTGCCTTCAGGTGTCCATCTTATTGCTACTCTGGTGATGGAATCAGTTTCCATCTGAAGCACATAACCGATCCATCTCCAACACCTCCTGGCAATGATGGTGCTCAGATCCACTTGGCTGCGCTGTATCAATAGATCTTGGGTTTGAGATTGTTCTGGGCCAAAAGATACGGAGGATTTTTCTGAGGCAGGGTGTATGGAATGAAGACAGTTTGGACATGTCATATTTTCTCATTCCCCAGCATTCTGCACTATAAAGTAGTGTTGAAAGTACGCAGCTCTGATAAATCTTGTTTGGTTTTGTTTTTTGATGATTTCCAGACAGTATTTAAGCTCCTGAAGGTGTTCCTGGCTTTATTGATTTTGTTCCAGATGTCCTGGCTTGTTCCAGCATCCTGGCTGATGGTGCTGCCCAAATATGTGAATGTTTCTACATTAGTGAGAACATAATCCTCTAACCATACTGGTGATGGTGAGGCAATATTAAAGGTCATGATATGTCTTATTGCGGTTGATTTTCAGTCCAATTTGCTGGCTGAATGCGTTGAGTCAAGTTGTTTTTTCTTGTATATGGTGTTGGGTATGTGATAGGAGAGTGACATCATCTGCAACGTTCAGGTCTTCAAGGAATGAGACGAGTGTCCATTTAATGTCTCTTGGCGTGTCTTCTATTGTACACCACATTATCCAGTGGATGGCAATGTTGAAGAGGATTGCAGACATGACACACCCCTGACGTACTCCTGTTTTGACTTCAAAACTGAGCTCACTGTGATCAACACTGCATGTAAAGTTGAAATAGAAGCTTTTGATGATGTTGATTATATGGAAAGGAATTCCATATGCCCGCAGAATGCGCCGTGGCTGGTCCTGTGAATGCTGTCAAAAGCCTTCTCAAAGTTTATGAAATTTATGTAGAGTTGCCGTTGCCATTCTAAGCCCTGTTCTGTTATGTTTCGTAGAGCGAAGATCTGATCTGTGCATCCACGCCCTTTCTGAAAACCAGCTTGCTCTTTTGTGAGAATGCTATCAACTGCCTCTGATATACGTTGGACTATGATCTGACACAGTACTTTGCTTGGCACATATAAAAGTGTGATACCACACCAGTTATTACAATCACTGAGAGTTTCTTTCTTTGGCATCTTCACTATAATCCCATTGGTCCGCTCATCAATGGGCACTTTTTCCTGTTCCCAGACTGATGTAAATAGAGGGGCCAGAATAGATGCTGCTAATTTAGGATTTACCTTGAAAGATTCTGCATTCAAGTTATCCTTGCCAAGAGCTTTCCCATTTTTTAAGGATTTGATGGCTTGAATGATCTCTTCCTTAGCTGGGGTGTATGTTGATATCAAGATCTTCTTCTGCCTCCTGGATGTTTGCTTCCTCGTTAAGTGGCTCCCTGTTCAGCAATTCTTTGAAATGCTCTGTCCAGCGCATTTCTTGTTCTTTTTTGGTTTTTAGTAGGTGGCCTTGTTTGTTCCTGATGAGTGTTTGTTGGTGTCTGCCGTTTACCACTGATAAGCCACTTTGTAGACTGTTCCTTTTTCACCATGAGCAGCTGAATTCTCTGTTTATGTTGCCAGATCATCAATATAATGCCGTTTGTCTGCTCTCACAAGGCATTTGACCTCCCGGTGTGCCTTGCTATACTGCTCGTGGTATTTTTCCTTTAGCTTCTGGGATTTTGTGCCTAAAACTTTTTTTTTTTCAGGGCTCGTCTGTTCCTATGGCATTCCATGTGCTGAGTGTAATCCACCCCTTCCTTCTCTTCTGCCTGTAGCCTAGACAGGCTTCACTGCTCTGTTTATAAATTGCTGTTACTTTGTCCCACTTCCTGTTGATCTCATCTACATTCCCCTCCTCTTCATCAAGGTCTGCAAGTCCTTGAAACCTGTTCTTTAACTGCAGAATGAAGACTTTCTGTGCTCTAGAAAGCATGTTATAATTGGATTTTGTATGTAACTATTTGTTCCCAATATTCTTACTCATCGCTTGAATCTCTGTTCTTTGATAATAAACGTTCTTGTTTTCACTATATCTACGTGCTGCATGTTCAGTGAAGCTATGTTCTAAGGTAAGTAAGCTGCAGTGTTTGTTTGGGAACACAGGACTGGTGTCGCTATGAGTGTTCAGTAGTTAAGGGGCTAGACACTACACTAAACACTGAGGACTCTGCTGTTGGTGCATATCTATTGTTAACTTGTATGGAGAGAGAGAGAGAGAGAGGCTGCGGAGGCCTGGAAGGTAGTTCTTGAATTGATAGAGGCTAGTGTTTTCAGGGAGCTGATCCACAGCAGCCAGAGACAAAATTTCCTCACACTAAGAGCAGGTGGTGGTGAGGTACCTCACAACCCTTGGTACCTTTGGGGAATGTCACAGAGCCCCAAACACAAGATTATTCCCTGCTTGAAGTCATAAGCACCAAGAGACGAAGACAAACAATATTAGTGTCATTTGAATGTGCTTAGTAATAAAGGGATAACATGTTTTGTCAAAGTTTCTCCCTGTGCCGCAGCACCTTTTTCAGGTAGTTCTTGGGTTTAGACAAAACTGTACAACAAAGCCAAGGTAATTCATAAAAAAGCAACAACAGAAATTAAGTGACTGGAGGAAATGGTTTATGGAGAATGAGAAAACAATGGTCATGTGATTAAAGCACTGGATTGGAATTTGGGAGAACTGGTACTTCCCTACCTCACAGACTATAGTACAGTGGTTCTCAAACTTTTGTACTGCTGACCCCTTTCATTCAGCAAGTATATGAGTGTGACCCCCCCTTATAAATTAGTAAATACTTTTTTTTATATTTAACACTATAATAAATGCTGGAGGCAAAGTGGGGTTTGGAGTGGAGGCTGACAGCTCGCAACCCCCCTAGTAATAACCTTATGACCCCCCTGAGGGGTCAGGACCCCCAGTTTGAGAACCCCTGCTGTAGTACTTCCTACCTCTTGGCCACCCAGGGGTACTGTAAGGCTAAATTAAATATTTTAGAGAAACCCAGATACTACAGGGGTGGGGAGTCTAATAGATAGATCTAATTATAGATTGGCCAAACTGACCAGTGTGGTGGTCAATAATATGTGAACTGTTGACAAGTATTGGGAGGGTCTGAATGGCAAGGATGGAATCATTTAGGGTGGTGCAAGGGGTTCAAACTACAAATAGAATAAAAATAAGTAAGGAAATATTTCTTGATCATGGTTTTAGTTATCAGAGTTGGCAAAGCCATTATAACATTTGACTGGAGAATATTCTGTGGGAAACCATTTTGCACTGGCCCACAGGGCATGATCTAGATCAGTGGCTCGCAACCTTTCCAGACTACTGTCCCCCTTTCAGGAGTCTGATTTGTTTTGGGTATGCCCAAGTTTCACCTCACTTATAAACTACTTGCTTACAAAATCAGCACATTTGCATAAAAATACAGAAGTGTCAAAGCACATTACTGAAAAATTGCTAATTTTCTCTTTTACCATATAAATATAAATCAATTGGAATAGAAATATTGTAATTACATTTCAGTATACAGAGCAGCATAAACAAGTCATTGTATGAAATTTTAGTTTGTACTGACTTCACTGGTGCTTTTTATGTAGCCTGTTGTAAAATGAGGAAAATATCTAGATAAGTTGATGTACCCCCAGGAAGACCTCTGCATACCCCTGGTTGAGAACCACGGGTCTAGATAATTTAACAGTCTTCCTTTAGTTTTGGTTTTAGCTGGAGGAGATTCAAGCCAATCTGGACATGATTAAAGCACTCATCTCTACAGTATCACCTCACCAATCTCTACCCTTACTTATGGATAACTTTTCTGCTCAGGAATCAATGCACAAAAGCTCAAAGCATCAGGCCCTTGACTGTTATTTTGTCAGAAAAGTAAACATGGATCTCTTTGAAAGATGTAGATCAGAGCTAGCTCCCTTTGTGCATGATGAGGAAAATCTAGGGTAGCTAACAGGCCAGGCAACATAGGTCTGTTAATTTAGGTTTATGTCAAATTCTTCTAATAGTTGAGCTAATGAAATGGATTTTAAGGCTTATATAACAGTAGCTCTTTTGAAAGCAAAGATTCCCTTAGTTCAATAGGATTGAGTTTTAATATTTGGCTACCACAACAGAAAGCTGTCCCATTCCACTGTCTACAAGAGTGATTTTTTTGCTAGTCTGAAACAATGACACCTGCATTCCGACTTCTAAAAAAGTCATTTTAGTTCAAATTGGTTCTTTCCCAGCAATTATAAATAGTTAGCCTCCTTTATTCATGACTTCCAGTGTGGTAATTTCGCTGAAATAAGCAAGCAGTCGGTAAGATTAAATTGGACGGGTACAATACAGAGGAATAAACGCTTTTCTAAACTAAGCTCATTAGAGGTAGCACTCTAAGGTGTCTTCTTTCTCCATGCGCTCTTTAATGTGCAAGCATGCATTGCATCTACTGTCTCCTGCTCTATTCATTTAGTATTAAATGCAGCCTTCTCCCCATTTCCCAACTTGCCATAATCCACATGATCTAAAGCCTTTGACTGAAATAAAGAAAAAAAACCCAGTTGAGGAGGAATCACAATGGCAGTTTAAATAACCTCAGTGCTATGACTCAGCCATTTCTGTTGTAAATCTGCTACACCAGTGATGGCCAACATAGGCACATGTGCCACCTTTGGGTTAATGACTTGATTGTTGCCCACTTCACTGAACATTTTGGCAAACTAAAATTGAGGATAAGAGATGACAGTGGACACCACGTTTGAAAGCAAAGCTTATGAAAGAAGTTGGAACTATTTAAGGAAGATGCAAAAACCTGCAACTAACAGAGTTCCTATCATTGCAGAATACCTGGAATATTCATTCACTTACAAGGACACTGCTGGCGCCATTGAAATAGTGTGCCAATTATTTAAAAAAAAAAAAATCTATCTGGGAAGCTGTTGGAAATCTTCAGTTTAAGTTCTGACAGCTAAAACAGTTACAATCTACATATGTTTGCAGCATTGTTGTAGCTGGCCCCAGGATATGAGACAAGGTAGGGGAGGTAATATCTTTTATTGGACCAACTTCTGTTGGTGAGAGACATACAAGCTTATCTCTCTCACCAGCAGAAGTTGGTCCAATAAAAGATACTTCCTCACTCCATCTTCTCTCTCTAAGTATTAATATGGCTCTTGTCACTCTATCATGAGAAAGTCACACCGTGTCAGGTATGAAGACCTCAAATGGCTGGATGTCAACATTAAGATTGTTGAATTCTAGGAGACCTATCTGGAAAATCATTTTAAAAAAAATCACAGTTCACATCTGGAAAATACTGAGCATGGCAGGACTGAAGAAGATCCCCTTGAAAAGGAGATTTTGTGAGTAGAGACCACATTGTCCAATTGGTTCCCCCCCCCAGTGGAAAAAAACTAGCCCTAGCTTTGAAAACCTGTGGATCAACACTCTCATACAAATAACCATTTCCATCAGTTAATTTAATCAGTTCTGACATTAGGGTTAGGCTACTGACTGCAGCTAATTTGTTGTTGGAAACTAAAAATATTAGCTTAAAATAAAAAGCTGCTGCTTCACTCCACAGAAAATGGCTGCTGGTGGTTGTGCTCCCCACCTTATAACTTTCCTGGAATGTGGGAGACTTAGTGTCATTGGGTCAGAGAGAAAGAAAATGACTCTATAGCTCAGTGATTAGAGCACACACCTGCGAAATGGGAGACCCAGGATCCAGTGCCCCTACTCCAGTGACTAAATATTTATACACAGTGGAACATCTTCAGTAGGACAGATTGATAAGCCCCACATAAGGATGTGTCATATGTCTGTGGTTAGAGTACTGGCCTAAGAGGCAGGAGACCCCTGTTCAAATCCTGTCTCCTCTTCAGGCAGAGAGGGCAGGGGAATGGAGCCTGGGTCTCCCACATTCCTGGCAAGTACTCTTAACAAGTGGGCTAAAAGGTGTAAGGTAGACAGCACTCCCTCAAACCCTCAGATTGTGACGGGGACCTGATCTGGTACACAGCCTGTGCGTACCTAGCAGATTGGACTGCCCCATTCAAGTTAGGCAGACAAATGCCTCTTTCCCAGATAATGGATCACTCTAAGGCTTAGGCGTGAGATAGGCATCCAGACCTGCCTAGAGGCAGAAACTTAGCCACAGAGGGAACTTTGACCCTGAAGACTTAGGCACTGAGTGAGTTTAGGCACCTACAGGAGTTTCACCGGAGTTCTGTGGATCACATTGGTGCCTAAAACTGGGACTTAGGCACCGAAGTATATTTGTGGATCAGGGCCAAACTGCTTTGCCCCTAATGCACAATATCTGAAACGGGGGTGTATCACCAGATGCAGTTTCGAAGAACAGGGAACCAGACATGCAAGCTCTGGCCAGACTACCCAAGGCCAGCCACCTAAGCTGAAAGGGGAGCCCAAGATACAGTAGATGCAGCTAAGATTTTAAATTCAAACCACCTACCACTGTTGCCAATATGAGGCTGTTTTTAACTACACAGAACCAGGGCACCCATGAGAATGTTGTTAACATCCTAACCCAGAGGATGCAGTGTTGTAGGGTGATTAGTGTACACAACTGAGTCAGGACTCATGTATAACAGCTACCAGTCTAAAACTGCCACTGATGTGCTGAGTGAGCTTGGGAAAAATCACCCAACCTCTCTCTACGTAAGACAGGGATATATTACTACTTTTCTGCTTCACAGGGTGTTGTGAAACAGTGTAGCGTGTCTAGCACAATGGAGTCATGGTCTGTAGGCACTACTGTAAAACAGAATAAATAATTAACATTTGTGAAGTACATTAAGATCAGAGTAAGAGTGGACATTGCTAAGTACTATTAGCAATTTCCCCCCAAAAGGGTCATTCTAAATCCAAAGAGCCCCCTGGCTCCATTTTAGGTACAGTAAACTAGTCTGGTTTGGGACATATATCCAACTCAATCATATCATGTACATAAAAAGACTGAATAGCCATGAAAAGTTAAAATCTCTCTTCCCAAAATTCGCAGTGGAATAAGGAGGAAAGGCTCCTTTTGCCCCCTACATCCAGGAGTCAAGAGTCCCCAGAGCATGTATGCTTTCTTTTTCTAGCATTTTTTTAATTTGAAGCAAAAATCAAGTTAGTAGGAACTGCACTGCATGTCCTTTACAAGAACATTTCCTTTTCCTGCAAAGCATAGCAGTTACATGCTGTGAATTGCAAGTCATATAGATGAGCTTGCCAGGGAAGAAGAAGATGATCCAGCTACAAGTTTTAAAAAATTACTGGTGTATTATATAGGGTCCTGCAAAGTTTTAAGTAGGGAGAAGTATGGTCTAACTGTTTAAAGCGCAGGCCTGGCAGTTAGGAGACCTTGATTCTAATCCAGTTCTGACAGTGACTTGCTGTGCAACCTGGGGTAAGTCACATAACCTCTCTGTGCCCCTCAGCTGCTCAAGATGAACTGTGCTGAGTACAGTTTGGTCTTGTAACTAAACTGTGTTCAGCTGTACCCTTTGGTGACATGTTACCACCTCTGGTAGGCCGGAGGAAGGGACAACAGGCAGTTTAAGAATTTTTTAAGCACGTCAGCAGAATTTGTTCTCCCCTTTCCCAGATACTGCAGGCAGGTTTTGTCAGGTTGGGATTACATGACAGCCCAGTGATTCTACTACAGGTCACACACTATATTAAGAATAAGAAAATAAATTTGTATTCAGTTGAAGGATTTAAAAAAAAAAAGTCTATTCTTGCTCAGAAACCAGCCTAACCCCAGGAAATCAGAACTGACTCTGCCTGGGCAACAGCACTGAAAGTAGCAGGTGTTCCTTGTCACTTTGTGAATTAATGTTGCACTCCTGCAATCTATTAGTCTAAGAACAAACTGGCTGAAAGTGCTAGAGTCCCTGACATCTGATCATGGTGAAAAAGACATGTGAAGAAATCTTTACTGGAGAAAACTCCTTTGTTTCCATAAAGGTTGCAGAAGGGATGAAGACTAGGGAAGGTTAAAGGTTACCTGCAAAGTGAGGAGGGATAGGAACGGTTTAAATGCCCTTTTTTGCTTTCTTATGATAATTAAAGAAGGCCTGTAGAGAGTTTTGTCAGTGGGCAGTTGGTTTGTTTAAACATGTTAGAAACATAAAAAAAAACACTATGGTGACTGAAGTGATAACATCACAAATACTAAGATACTTACTGTTAAGCTTTGACGGGGGGAGGAATGTTAATCAGACCATTTAAAACTTTGGGTTTATTTAACTCCAGACACACATTCTGAGCTGGTCTTGTAGCAATAAAAAAAAAGATGCTATTTTGCAGTGATAAGACTTCTCATTTGAAGCTGTTTGTAAGTATCTACCAGCTATGTAAATTTCATCATCATTCAACACAAAGGAAAAGCTTCTAAGGAAATGGAGTTAAACATTTAACCTCAGGTATTATGAAGATTTTTTTAAAAAAAGCTATCAAATTGATTTTGAAAGAATCTACTTGTGTTCAGGGTTTTGATTAAATGGAATTAAACAAATCCACTAGACAAATGAAGGAAGTCTAGATTTGTTATCACAAGAAATTTTTAATATGGTTTGTGACAAGCAATATATCAAAGTTACCAACTCTCAAGCTTCATATTCTGAAACCAGACAACTCTCAGCAACAACAAAAAGTTGTGCACTGAAACATAGGAGGCATATTGAAAATTTTTAATTAAATATGAAAACATGAGCTGTGTACATTATTTTTTCCCTAGAAAACACAGCAATTTCAAAAGTTTATCATAAAATATTTTCATGAAATGAGTGAACCAGCAAACACATGCACTTGCGTGTCTGACCCCCCCTTCCCCATCCCAAGATAAACATGATAAAAAGACATATGCAAATGGAAAAGTTAACAGTACAGGTGGCTTCCTTTTTTTTTTCTTCCCCCCTTTCTATTTAATTTTTGTAAAGGAGAATGGAATGTAACACTGTGCTCAATTTCCTATGTCACAACATAAAACATTTGGTGCAATATTTTTAAATTTTCTCTTTATGTTTTAATTTGATGGAGAAAAATACCTGTTTTTCTATAATAAAATATGTCTATTTTTAAATGTAACTTTTTTTTTGCAGAAAATAATTTTGTAAACTGTCATTTCAAGGGCAAGGTAGACGGTCATTTCAGTGTCCCCCCTTATAAACATGATCTGTTATCTGAAGCAAAAACGGAGACACAAAATAAAAGAAGGCGGAGCAGAGGCTGCTTTGCATACAGAAAGAAGAGTGCGCTTGGACGGGAGAGAGGGTGGGAAATATGTTGTGTGGAGAAAGGAAGAGGTTAAAGGTCACTTTCGCCATAGAGCGCTGTGGAGAAGGACATATAGTCCAGGGCACCAGGTACAGCATCAGGCCCACTGTATGGTGCCATCCTAGCAATGCAATATTCAGCTTGATCAGGAGGCAGTTCCCGTCGTAATTCATCCACAGTGATGTAGTTCTGCAAAAACAACAAGAGACAAATAATTATTTCCATCAAGTGGTGCTACTTAGAAAGTACTCTACAAATCAGTCCTGATGCTCAGGGGTGCAGTGGGGCAACTGTGCTACAGTTTAAGACAGTAAATTAAGAATACTGTATCCCATTGAAGGCACACTGTGTATGCAGGAAGGCAGAATGCAATACTCTAGTTGGAATTTGGCCAGGGACCAGCAATGGAGCGAGAGATTATATTGGGAGAAAAGCCCTGGAAGGCCGGAGTGGTTGTGTGGGAGAGAAGGGAGGTTGTCAATGTCAGACTGCCTGCTGTCTTGCTGATGGTGTGGTTCTTGTTTAAGGTGAATGGGAAGAAGCAGAAGTTGTTCATTACCTCCAGTCCCTCGTTAACAAGCACTGAAAAGATGAGTGCCGTATTGCGCCCTAGAAGTTGATTTTAAGGCTTCAAAATGTGGCCTCAATGACTCATTCTCCAGAGAAACATGGCATCCACAAGGCAACGAATTAGTTCCTACTGGTGCTTGTAAATTATATCAGCACAGGCAGCAGACAACATTGTCTACCAAAGAATTTTTATTTTTTTCATAGTTTTCTCCCTCCACTCTCCTTGCTTTTCCTACGCCCCACTATTCCTATGGACATTTCTCAAAAGGAAGTAAACCTCCAGCTAGGTTTGGCTATTGGAAATGTAAACACACTGAAGCTAGTCTGGCTCATCACCAATTCACATTCTGGATAGAAGATATCAGTTCGTTGAATGTGAGCTAAGCAGGGAGCTTCCTGTTTCCTGCTGCTTCCCTGAACCCACTTGAGGAGAACAGGCAGTCAACTGAAGTAGTAGGAGCCAGTTAGGCCCTTAAGTTCTCTGTAGCTAACTGACTCGTGGACAATTTTATTTAGAAGCATCTAAAAGATATTTAGATGTCAGAGGTTTTCTGTCCTTTGACTTCCCAATTCATTCATTAAGTGTTCTGCTTTTATGTTCATGAATGGAGTTTGAGGGAGGATTACCTTCTTAGTGCAATGTGAATCAAAAAGTATTTTAGTATAACTTTTAAAACAAATTAATATTGATAATTATCCTTTTTTGGAACTACACAGTAATCAAGTTTAAATTTAATACTCTATCGCAAAACTACAGATAATGTTATTTACATCGTAACTTTCATCCTGTGGAAATAATTAGGAATTTACTACACAACTGTTGAGACAGGAGATATACCCTGATCACAGAGAATGTGTAATAAAAGATGGATGAAATAGGAGGTTTATACATAGAGATTATAGTTAAATCATTAACGAAACATGAAAAATGTACTCAAACTAGGATAATTCATTAAAATCTGAGATTTCAGTTCACATGGTATTCCAGTATTTTTACTACATATTGTCATATTTCAAAACAGATCACCAAAATTATTAAAAATTATTGGCATATATTAAGATTAAATTTATTTCATTAGCTAATTTAAGGAATTGCCAGTGATTTTATGCAAGAAAAAGAAAAATTTATGATTTGTTGGTACATTCATTCCACTGATTAACCAAATCTAGAGAAGTTATAATCTATCCTGGTTCTGGGAGTCAGGGCTGGCCTTACCAGGAGGCAAACTGAGGGGGCTGCCTCAGGTGCCAGACTGTGGAGGGGTGCCGCTAGGACCCAGAGTGTAGAAAATTGTGTCTGCTGCTGATGCATATGGATTCTCTCTGCTCTAGATGCACGGAGATCGTGGAGGGCTGTGCTGGAGGAAGGAGGGCACAAGAGACATAACAGGCAGGCAGGAGAAAAGGTGAGAGGGAATAACAGAAAGCAGCAGGAGCTGTAGGGAGAGAGAGAGGAGGAGGAGCCTCTTATGTACCTCTCTAGCACCTCCAGGAGCCTGGACTGATTAACACCAGCTTCTCAGAGAGCTTCCTGTTTCCTGCTGCTTCTCTGAACCCACTTGAGGAGAACAGGCAATAGACTGAAGTAGTAGGAGCCAGTTAGGCCCTTAAGACGCCGATATCTTCCCTCAGTCAGGCCCTGCTACCAGCCTGCTTATTTGTCCCCTTCAACTGAGTGTTGAGAGCCACTATAGCTGGCACAGAACAGCAGTCATGAGTGAAAGAAGAAAACGCCCCTTTGGGGCAGCATTCAGAAAAAGAGAAAGCAAAGGAAGCTTTTCTATCTAAGCAGGAAGGAGCTTTCCTGAGATACATGGACACAAATGTTCATAGTGAACCTTCTGGCCCCAGTGAGGATGTGAGTAGTGAGGAGATGCCGGATCTTCCAGTTAGTCAGAGTGCAGGTGACCTGGCAGCTACTACAGCATCCATATCTTCATCTCAAATGGATCTAACCATGCACATTCCTGAAGAAAAGTGTAGATCAGAGAAGAGTGTGGTGGAGGCGCAAGAAACAGCTGCTGCTGAGTTTAGTTCCTTAAGTCTAGATGATCCAGGACTGTGGACCCACTTGAGCAGTAGCCTGAGGGACTTCCTTGTACTGCACGGGCCACAGCAAGTGAAAAACTTCATGTTCCCCAAAGACAATGAAAATAAAAGTGTCCATCCAACACATTACTGACGTGAAATCTCCAATGGTGACACAGTGGAGAGGCCATGGCTTATGTAGTCAAAAACCCAGAATGCTGCATACAGTTTTTGTTGCAAACTCTTCCAGTCTCATGTTCCAGCCACACTGGGGTCTACAGGAACAAAGGACTGCAAAAATCTGGCTAGAAATCTGGCATGCCATGAGAAGGCAGCAAATCACCAGAGAGCATTCCATAGGTGGAAAGAGCTTGAGATGAGACTAAGGTTAAAGGCCACCATAGATGATCAGCACCAAGAGAAGATTGCATCAGAGTCTTTATTAGCAAAATGTTCTGAAAAGGCTCATTGCCATTGTGAGAACGCTTGCTACCCAAAACCTAGCACTGTGTGGCACTTTGGATCAGCTGTATGTGCCAAACAATGGAAACTTCCTTAAAATTATGGAGCTGATGGCTGAGTTTGATGCTGTACTCCAGGAGCATCTAAGAAGAGTCACCACCCAAGAAATGTACACACACCTCTACCTTAGAAAAACAATTCAAAATGAGATCACAGAGTTACTGGCAACAAAAGTCAAACAGAAGATTGTGGAAGATCTGAAATCAGCAAGATATTGCTCTGTTATTCTGGACTGCACACCTGACATCAGTTATACAGAAACAAATGACTTTAATGGTGCGTTTTGTGACAACAAAAGAACCTAGTGAAAATGTCCCTACAATGGGTGACTGTCAGAGAGCATTTTCTAGAATTTATTGACATTGATGATACTACAGGAGCTGGTATGACAAATGTGCTTCTTAAAAAGCTGGAAGATATGGGAATTGTGATAGCTGACATGCGAGGTCAGGGCTACAATAATGGTGCCAACATGAGAGGAAAGAACAGAGGAGTGCAGGCACGGATCCGAGAGTTAAACCCTCAAGCTTTTTGTGTCCCATGCAGTTCTCATTCATTGAGCTTGGTGGTCAGTGATGCAGCATCAGCTTCTAGTGAGGCTGCTGAATTTTTTAAACGCAATTCAAAGAATCTATGTATTTCTCTCTGAATCAACTCATCGATGGCACATTTTGAAGCAACATCTGGGAACATCCTTCTGACACTGAATCCACTGAGTGCCACACGATGGGAAAGTCGAGTGGAGGCGATAAAGCCTATCAAACACCAAATTGGGAAGATAGATGATGTCCTAGTTGCCATTATGGAGGACAATGCTATGACAGGAACTGTTCGTGGGAGAACAGTGGCAGAAGGAAATGGAATCACCAGAAACATACATAACTTCAAACTTCTGTGTGGCTTAGTGTTGTGGCATGACATACTGTTTGAAATAAATGTTGTGAGCAAGAGACTCCAAGGTGTTGACCTTGATATATCTGGAGCAATGGAACAACTGGACAAAGCAAAGTCATACCTACAGTCTTTCCAGTCACATGAGGGATTTCAAAACGTTCTGAAGAGTGCACAGAAGTTGGCAGAGGAACTTCACACTGAAGCTATTTTCCCACCCATTCAAGAATACAAGAGTCACTGAAGAAGACGTCATTTTGATTATGAGGCACGGGATAATCCCATAAGAGACCCCAAACAACAATTCCAAGTTGAATTCTTTAACCAAGTGCTAGATTGTGCAATACAGTCAGTTGAAGAACGTTTCATGCAGCTCATGGAACACAGCAGTATATTTGGGATGTTGTATGATATTCCAAAACACCTCACTATACCTGAAGAAGACCTACACCAGCAATGCAGGGCACTAGAGACACTGTTGACACATGATGACATGCACAATATTGATGCGAGTGATTTAGGTGATGAACTGAAAGCCCTTTCAAGATACATTTCAGTAGGATCAACTCCAAAGGCTGTTCTGGAATATATGTGCACAAATAAGATGACCGCCCTCTTTCCAAATGCTTTTGTTGCTCTGTGCATACTTCTAACACTTCCTGTAACAGTTGCCAGTGGAAAACACAGCTTCTCCAAGCTGAAGTTAATAAACACACATCTACGCTCCACAAGGACACAGGAGAGACTGGTCGGCCTTGCAACCATCTCAACAGAGCATGAGCTGGCCCAGACTGTGGACCTTCAGCAGGAAGCAGTTCCAATCTTTGCAACCAAGAAGGCACGGAAAGCACCACTTTGATTATTCAAACAGATAAAAATGCCAGTGTTTACTATGCAGACAAGAAAAGTTACATTTGCTGTTGAAAGTTAAGTGTTACTTAAAATTTTTGAACAAGGCATTTTAAGTTGTTAGTTCTCCTTTATTGGGTTAGGTAGCAGAGCAGTACCATGAGAGGAGTAGAACAGGAATATCAGAAAGAAGGCAGAATTGGGACCTTTCAAAGTTTTGGCCCAAGTGAGGGGGTATGGGGGCGTTATTTGAGCTCCGCGCCTCAGGTGCCAAAATGTGAGAGTTTTCCTATCATATAGTATTTGTAATAATATGGTTAAAAGGTAGATATTTGAAAATCACTTGTTAACTGATCGAGGTTATCCTCAAATCAATGAAAATCTGACACTGATTACGTAAGACATACACTTACATGTCATTGTAAATTGTCACATGTGAAAAAACTACTTGAACTTGTAGATGTCCAGTAATTCAGCTTTTTCAAGATTAATCAAAACACAATTGATCAGTACTGTGTTTATTGAATTTAATCATGCACTTTAATTACTTTAGTATCATGGCTCCAAACTGTTTAAGTTAAGATAAGGAAATTGCGCTGCTAATTTGTAGTGATTGTGTGTATAAGAAACATCAGCTGACATCAGTGATTGATACTGGTTCCTTTTCTGTCCATGACTTCCAACTTTTGTAGAAATGTGTTTTACTTCAAGGTAGTAAACATTTTTGGCTCCAAGAGACACTTTTGTGTTGAAATATTAGCTACATTGGTTTCTTGTTTAATATTTACTTTGTGCATTAGAGTTGGTCGGGAAGCAGAGATTTACACATGACTGCGGAGTGTTTCATTGTTCACCTCTGAGGAATTATACTGCCTGTCTCTTCACATCAGTTCGGCTACTCCTGAGCCAGAGTTTTCTTTTTTATGTAAAAGTAGCATTAGTTTCCCTTCGAAAGTCTAAACTCACCTTGTCTCCAGCCAGAATCTTGAAGGAAGCCATGACCTGGTCAGCAGTATCAGTATCTGCTGTTTCCCGGGACATGAAGTCGATAAAGGCCTGGAATGTCACTACACCCAAGCGGTTGGGATCTACGATGCTCATGATGCGGGCAAACTCTGCTTCTCCCTGGATAACAAGAGAGTCAGCAACAGATCAACAGACTATTGATAAGAATGACCAGAATGTAAATCCAGTTCGCACAAATGATGGCATCTAGGAGGTGAAATAATGAGACTGGAATGTTTCTAAATGATCCCAATCTCATAGCAAAGAAAATAAAGCTTCAAATCAATCTCACAAACACATTCACCAACAAGCTCTCCTAGCTGATCTTTTTTAAAAAATGTTCCTTTTCCCCTTGGAGTTAGGTATTTGCAACAATGCTCTGGAACAATGCCATCGTAGTCCCACAAAACTGCTACCCTACATTAGCTGTCAAACCAGAACAGAGCAGTAGTCTTTCTAGTTTAGTATGATGTCTCCAACAGCGGCTAATAGTATGGATGCTTCAAGATATAAAGGTCCTTATAATGCACAGAATGATGCAATTCTATATAACAGGGCCCTCTGAAAATCAGATAATTTATTTAGGAACCGAAACATGGATTCAGAACCTAATTTTGGGCAGCCAGATTTGAAATTGGCCTTAGTCTTTAATTTCTTCTCTGGAATCTCTTACTTCCCTTTTACTTCTCATCATACCTGTTGCCCTTCTCTAGGATCTTAATAGTTTTAACCTCATTCTTACCAAAAAGGCATCAGAAATCAGAGACTTATATGCTTTGGAGAGGCCTGACAGAGCAGCACCCCCAGGTAGTGCCTTTAGACCCATGAGTTCTTTCACTGTATATTATTTTGACATGGAAGCTAAGACCTTATGCTTCTTAATTTTCTCTGTTGTTCTTAAGAGCATCTATTCTGATCTCTTGTACCATTTTTCCCCCCCGTATGAGGATGAAGGGGTAGATCCCAACCTCTGCCTGGGAGCAAGAGTGAAACCTTTAGGCAACTCAGTGCAAATCAACATGAAATAGTAACATACCCGATCTTTAAAGCATTTGGTCAAAGGTTAACTGATGTGGCCTTGTACACCAGACTAAAGGAGTTTGTATTTATACTGGGCTGAGAAGTAGGTTACACTGGAAGATTGCTTTGCCTAACATTTGCGGCAGCAAGGTTATTAAGGGCATTATTTAAACTTCTTGTGTGATTCTCTTCTCCTCTTAGAGAAGATTAGTACCAATAGGTTTTGCCTGCAGAAGTTCTCCCCATTATGATTCTTCTGTCAACAAAGTCAGCCTAATGCTGTGTTGTCCTGAACACTGTAATCTATTTACTATGGAAAAAGCTATGAGAAAGCTACAAACAGGACTCTAGCCTGCATGAACAGGCAGCAGGGGACTGGAATAAAGGAGTATTTCACTGATCGTAGTGGGAAGGGATAAGACAGGAGAGGAAAGGGAGACAGCTACCAGGAACGCATTCTGATTGCACTGTTTCTAGTCTAAATATCTTTTGTTGGTTGGAAAAAGCTGATCTCAGTAATATTATCAATGGAGATTAAGATTTATATCTGCTGAAAGACTTGCTTCCACATTACCACTGAAAGCTTTACAAAGGGATATCAGGATCCTAGAGTCATAACTGGCCTTAGGAAGAAGCTTGAAGCAAATACCCTTGTAGCACACCCAGGTGTGTGGGGGGGTGGACACAGTTTACGGACTGTCTATTCTAGTCTCACTTTTGGGCACTAGAAGCTTAAAGCCTGAATTTTAGTTGGATTTATTTATTTATAAGTGCTACAGTATTTTACAGAGTGTGTACACACACGTACGTACATACGTACACGGACATGCACGTTGAGAATTTAGCAAAAACACTTCCCGTATAAACAGTTTTGTTTCAATATTTATTGGTAACAACAGCATTCACTCATTCATCAGGCTGTCATGAAGACTTCCATTGGAATCCCACTGTTACTTATTGCTGGAGAGGTTACATGTTGCTGTATGCAAACAGTGAACACACCAACATGAGCTGGTTCTTGCTTCTTCCAGTTTATAAGCCATGCAGTTTTCCAAATCAATTCTCACTCTACACAGATCAGAATTGGACATAACCCTCCCATTCTTCCCTCCAGCTAGAGCTGTAAGATGAAGATTTAAATGCACACATACACACAATCATTTCAACATTTAGTTTCCATTTCTGAGAGTCCTAGGAATTAAGGTAGCTTTTACCTTGACTCATTACAAATGTGTGCCCTTCCCCTCTGCAGAAGTTCATATGAATCATTGTGAACATGAGTGACAGAAGGGCTCTACGTTACCATATTGTAACCCATGGAGATAAGGCAGGCTCTGAAATCTTCAGAATCCATCATGCCAGTCTTCTTCTACACGGAGTGATGCAAGGATAGAAGAAACCAAGAGAGAGAAAATGGAAACCAGTCGAGGAAGAGATGAACCCACAGGAGATATTACAAAGAATGGATTTGGGAAAAAGGGACAGGAATTATTGGACAGTGAAAAACAATACAATAAAGGTGGTTTGAAAAACCATGAAGCAGCAATGATTCAGTTGGAAATGAAATAGTTTTTATATAGGACATGAATATTAAAAAAAAACAATGAAGCATGAAGATATCAAGTGAGACAAATACACAAAGAGAAGACGACAGGGAAATTTAAGTGAAACAAGTAAATGAAATAGGTAGATATAAAAAGAATTCTCCCAACACAATAAATGAAGGTAATTAAAAGGAGCAGATATGAAAATTCATTAAGTAAAAGAGCAAACGTGGGATGGAACAGAGATACATGAACAGTAAAACATGAGAACAACAATGACAGAAGGATTAAAACAAAAAAAGAAAAGAAAGGAGAAAACTGTTATTTCCTTATAGTTCAACTTCTCGCTGCATTCACCACTAGCATTCAGTACCTGTGCATCGTTTCCAATATCGTAACCCAAGCTGATGAGGCAGGCTTTGAATTCCTCAGGGCCAAGTGTGCCGGAGTGATCCTGGTTATGCAGTGTGCCAGGCAACAGGACATGCAGTGCCAGCAGGGTGGTAGTGTGGGGCAGGTAAAAGAGAGGTAAAGAGGAGATCAAGGGCAGGTGAAAAGACAACAAACAGATGCACCATGCAGTGGGTGAGGAGAGGAGAGAGGTAGAGAAAGAATGACATGCAGATAAAAAGACAGGGAAGAAAAATAAAAAGTGCACAAAGTTAGATACCACAATGACATTTCAGGATGTGCTAAAAATGCTCTCAAAACAGTAGCTTCTTAGAGAACTTGATCACATCTTGACAGCGTTTGAACAAGAATTGTTAACACTAGCAAGCTTTAAAATCTACTTTTTCCAGATCAGTCTCTGACATAGCTATTCTTTTACCCAGTAATGCCAGAAGTCCTGCATTTCAACAGTAACCCAGAGTGCAGGGAAGCAGACAGACACAGTGGGTAGCAAACACTATCACCTGACTGTTCTTGCTGTCAAAAGTCAGATACCCCAATAAAGTGGTAGGCTAGGGTAGGTATGTCTGGCAATGATTCCGTGAAGCTTAGCTGGTGGAGTATCTTGTGTGCTCCTGAACAGTCCTGGCATTCCAAGAACACATCAGGAAAAAACAGCTGAAGCTCAGGGAAGTGCTGCCACCCCTATATTTCTGAGCTCTGTATATGAAAGCAGAGCTGTGACTGGCTGAGCTCTCTGAAGTGCACCCCTGACTTTATATAGCAGCTATCTTTGCTATTACACAGAGGGATCTACCAACGATGGATACAGTATTCATTTATCACACCCCCTTTCCTCTGTGTTTTGAGAGGACCTCATGGTAAACGTGAACTTCCTCACAAGAGAGCCTACTGGAGGCCAGCCACAAAGCCCAGCAGAACATTTCACCACAGCTGCACTCCTTTTAGCTCAGAATCACTGAACACTGTGGGGTGGGAAGTGTTCATCACCAAGGTTTACACACAAAATTGAGAATCCCAATTTGAAAAGCAGAACTTAGCTGCAGGGCAGCACTGAGGGCTTCCTGCCTGCAGTCCTCATCATTTTGACATGCCACATTGGCAGGAGCAGGAAACTCAGGGTAGGTGTGCAGGCCAGCTTCAGCTGACTCCCTCTTTAAAAAAAAAAATCAGTTTTTTTCAGTTTGGTGTTTACAATCAGTATTAAAGCTTCCCAACAGAAGAAATAATTGAGGATGAGGCAACCATATTTTCCCTATTACCACTGTAACCTCCCTCTCTTGCATCTCAGATGTAAATGGAAGGCCTGTTTATGTGGATGGAAAGCTAGGATGTACACGATACGCTTGGGAACACTAGAAAGGAGAGAGGGTCATTATCTGAATGCACCTCCAACAACGTGAGAGGAGTCAGCATGGCCATGATTTGGTCATCTGGAGATGGCTTCTCCTTGAAATTAGACTGCAGTAATGGGGTTTTATCTTGCGACCACTCAGAAACTGAAGCTAGCATAGAATGCTGTCACAGGCTTAGCAAGTGTCAGGCGCATACGTATATACCATTGCTCTGGGATCTGTATTGGTTGCCAGTAGGTCTATGGGTGGCATTCAGGGTGTTAGTGTGGAACCTACAGAACCCTAAATGGTTTTGGGAGTGCCTCTCTCCGGGTGACAGTGTGGCTGTTCAGATTCATGGAAGCACGCCAGCTGATCTCCCCTAGATGTAAGTGAGAGAGCTGTTGGCAGGATGATGGTTGAGTTTATCGTGGGCTTATTTTATAATTGTATTTGCTGTTGGCTCTGCATTTATTTATGTTTTGTTATACTGTATGTAGCACTTAAGTGAGGGACCTCCAGAGGAGAGGGGATGGGTGCCTATAGTCTATTTTCTAAATATGTTGGCTGACTTTCCCGTGTCTTAGCTCAGTCAGGAAACTTGCATTCCAGACAAACTTCCTGTCTCAGCATGACAAACAGACTAGCCTAATGTGGACAGGATTACCGGACAATCTCCACAGGGCTGGCAGCTCATGAGGCCTGGTCCTCTAAGCATAAGAATGAAAAGTCTACTCTGTGGCTAGTTCTACTGCAGGGGCTGTTTGGTTTCTAATGCTATGCCAAGCCTATGAAGAAGCAGGTGGCCCACTGAGCTGCAGGGGGCACAGACTTACCCTGTCAAAATGGTTAAAGGAGGCCCGGAATTCATTCATCTGCTCCTGGCTGATTCCTTTGGCATCACGGGTCAGAATCTGATTTTCCACTTCATTGATGGTTCTAGCAATTGTTGTAAGCAACTGCTCCCATCCCACTCGGATATGCTGAAGAAGAAAGGACAAGACTTTTCTTTTAAAAAGTGGCACCTTCTGCATCTGGAGCCCTTGGTTCGACTGTGTTAATCATTACAAATGAAGTGATCCTGATGGTCATGGCCTGGGAAATCCACTTGCTCAGAAAAATCTCTCTCACTCTGGGCAAGTGCCATCAATTTCTTCAAAATCTGAACCTTCATTTAAAAAAAAAATAAAAGGTCAGATTCTCATCTAAACTAAGGCATTACATTAGCTTTAAGGTCACTTTACTCTGCCAGAGTTGTGTACAGCGGCCCTAGAGTAAATGAGAATCAAGTCCAAAGTTTTTAGCTCTCAGTCATGCAGAAAACTTTCAAATGTGAACTGAGTGTAAAGTGATGCACAGATGTCTTCTTAGGTCTGACACCCACTTCTCCAGTGCCTCTATTATAGCACAGATTTTCACCAGATACAGTAATGAGAAGTGACCAGAATCTGTTGCCAAAGTGAAACTGACAGGAATCTGGTTAGTTTTAGTGTGCTGTTGCTTGGGAGAGTTTCCAGCAGCAGCACTGAAACTATTAACTAGGAAGAAGGAGCAAAAGAATGGAGTCTGTGAAAGGCGTGGAGTAGCAGACACACCTCACCATCCCCATATTCTTGCAGCACCCAGGAGGATGTAGAGGGGGAAGCAGAGAGAGAAAACTTCTCTTTTGAGATGATGGGGGCACTTAGCCAATTGCAGGGATCTGAGTCACTGTTCCTGGTTGGGGCCTATAGGCACTGGTGCACCTTGGTCCCCCCTACTCTTTGCCTGTGGCAGATAATAGTCTAGCCTTCCAGGAGGCTTAATACTTTGATCTAATTTTGGTTGTTGGGTTCAGTGTGTGGATGCTGGGTGGTGCAGATGGCCTGTGATACACAGGCCACCAGACTAGATGATGTGGTGGATTCTGGCCTTAAACCCCATGACTCTAAATTTATGAACATCTACTAGCCAGAGATTGATACAGAAGATTAAGGCCCTCACTGCCCCCAAATAGAGTCCAGGGATCGTACACTCGTATGGATCCCAGCAGTCTGGCAAATGGTGCGGCACTCATCTGTGCATTGGCCCTGGACAGTGGGCCCCACAAGTTTCATATCAGGCTTCGGCTACTAAATACGTGTAGTCCTCTGGCACAATTTCCCAGGTCTATATATGGGTGGGTGGATTTGGAAGGAGAAGACTGATAGAATAAGTACAGAATAGCTATAAAGAGAGGAATAGGAGAGAGAGACAATATAGGGGAGGAGGCAGAGAACTTAACAGAGAGAGAAAGGGAAATGAGGAAACACTCTGAAGACAGCTCAAGCAAAGATGCACCATAAATACTTATAGCAAAGTGAAAAGAAGCCAGGAAAGGAAAGTCAATGCTAAAGAGAGAAATTTAGTGAGTAGAGCTGGTTGAATAGTATTTGGGGAATTTCTCCCGTATGTGTCAAACAATTTATTCAAAAATACTTTGTGGAACTCAACTAGCTCTATAGCTGGTCAAATACTCGTCAGCTAATACCAGTGAAGTTAATTGCATAATATATTCAGGTGTATTCTTTTTTCTGTTATTTGTCCAGCCCTAGTAGTAAGTAACTTTTTTAAAAAAATCATCAGCTAGGGAGTTGATTTGCAATGTTACAATGAAATATGGAGCACAACAACAATACACAGCTGTCTTATTCCTTGAAACTCTAGGGAGCATTACTTGGAGTGGGGGTCAGAGAGGGGACTGCCTGTATGTTGCATTCTCTCCCCTCACACATTGTATGTCTTGTCAATTTAGATGTTAAATTGTTTGAGGCAAGAGTCTCTTACTATATTTGTATAGACCCTAACACAGCAAGGTCCTGTTCCTGGTTGTGGTCTCTAGGCATTACCATAGTACAAATAATGCATAACATATCCACACCACCACTATCACCAGTATCTTCACCCTGGCTATTAGGATTAGGCATCCAGCTATCAAGTAGTTGGCTAATAAGTCTCAGGTAAACATTCGAGATGCACTGGCGTTCTTAACTGGTCCCCATCTACCACCTGCTGAAGCCGCAGCTACTCAGGGAGGACTCAGAACTGGATTAGCATATAGAGCTGCAGGTCTGAACTGAGGTGCCCTGGCAGGGCTCTGTGGGTGAAGCAGTGCTGTTAGTTCCTCACTTTCATGAGTGAAAAGTTTAGCCAAGCATTTTGGAAAAGAATCTGGGTGATATGGGGATGCTCATCTTAACTACATCTGGCCAACACAACTTAGGTTGTTTTGTGTGCTGGGGCTAAAACACAACAGGCTGAAGGCTTCTCCAGGCATTTACCTCCATGGTGTAATTGGTGTGCTTGTTATCAAAGATGAGTGCCTCCTGAATCTGCTGGTGGTCTCCCTCCAGCTGGTCAATCTTTGGTTTGTAATTAATAATGCTCTTCTCATACTGCCGGAGGTGGTTGAGCTGGTCCTCCAGGGTCCCATGCATCTCTATGGAAATGCGGCCGATCTCCTGCATAAACAAACCCAAGGGAGTTGGGCCCATTAGCGGGACAAGCCTAAACACACACAGTATCTGCCTGTCCCCTGTATGGGACAAAATGCTTCAAGAAGAAGTCATATAGACTATACAGACCATGGCTTTAAAGAGAGGAGATAAACATGTGGGGTCAGACCCCCATGTGTTACAAACCACTGTAGCTCTACTGAAGTCAGTGGAACTACACCAGTTTACATCAGCTGAAGTTCTGGCTTTTACTAAAAATACCCGTGATTACATCTGGGGGCGCCCCCTGGGGCTGGCCAGGGACCGCTGCTCGGGGCAGCTGGAGCAGCAGCTGGTGTGGCTGTCCTGGGGGCCACCTGAGCAGCTGGCTCCAGAGCCAACTGCTTGGGCTGTTGTGGGGTCAGCCACCCGGGCCCCTGCAGAAGTCAACAGAAGTCTTGGAAATCACAGAATCAGGGACTTCCGCGACCTTTATAACAGATACGTAGCCCTAGTTAGGAGCCTACAGGTTGCAGTTTCCCTTTCTCCCTAACCCGTTTGTGTGCTCACCATATCAGACACATGCTAATGCTCTCACACATGCCAAGTCCCAATCATCAGGCTATTTGGCGCTCTGTGGAAAACCTCGTCAACACCTTCCTTTAAGTAAACTGATCAAGGGTAACTACTGAGTGAGGAGGTTTACCCTCCTTACCTTCCACCCTCTGCCAGAGGATGACAGAAGATGGAAAAGCAATGATGCTGGGAACAGTTGGGGCTAAGAGGAGAAACTGCATTATGTGTTACCACCTCCAACTGTGCCACTTGGGTCACTGACCCAAAAACCAGTAACAGAATTGGCGTTTCCTCAGGGCAGGCAAGCAGCCTACACTGAGGGGATACAATGAAGTGGAATCACTAGTTGGGCAACATCTGATGATAAATGATGAGGGCACGGCTGATTACTCTGGGAGCTCTCTCAGTAAGTCTATGGTAATAGTAATTTAAAAGGACAGGGAATAAGCTGGCCAGCACTTTTCTTTTCCTCAGCTAGGAGAGAGATCAAAATGCTTTCTTCACACTATATCTGCTGTCCTGCTTACTTAGTGCTCTTTATCTCTGCGCTCCTTCTCTCATGGCTTTTTTCTCCTCACATCTCTGCGTACCTAGCACTGACTCCCTTCTGAAGTGTTTTCCTTGAAGAGCCTCCCCCACCTCTTGCACATCCTGCCATCAGCACTAGCCTTCTTGTATTCTTTTATCTTTAACTCAACTTACCTTAATTCAAATCTTAGCTAAAAAGTTCACCCTTAAAAATTCTCTCTCCTGCTGCTGCTTTACCACATAATTGTGTTTATTTTTTAGTACATTTTGAAACAGATGGTATGAAAGTGGTTACACAAAATAAACTTCTGCTGTATTTGTGTAAAGCAAGTGAGAAACCCTTTGAATGTATTCAAGTGCCAGCATCCCTTTCTCGAGGCCACATTTTTGTATTTGTTGAAAAGAGCGGGGATAAAAAAGTACCATGCATCCGATTCGCCAGAGACAATCTCAGCACACACTGTCCATTGACTTTCTGTGAAAGCCTCTCTTATTGAAGCATGAAGGGAGGATTGCCCAAAGGCTGAAGGAAGAGGCAATACAGAATGCCCGCTGTGATTGTGGAGGAGAGGAAAAAAAGATTGTTTCAAAATTACTAAGATGCTACCTCCATCTTGGTTTGGATCCAGGGCCCAATGACATTAGCCTGTGCGCCAAACTGTTTCCGGAGTCGTTCATTTTGTTGCTGGCGTGTGTGCTCTTCCAGCAGGGCTTGATCTCTTCGAGGAACTAACTGCCGCACCTGCAGCAAAACATACCAAGGCACAGCCTGTGTTTCATGCGCAGTAAGCTAGACACAATGCGTTCAGAAACGGATGGAGCAAAGGGGTGTGCACAAATAAGAAAGCATAAGCGTCTGGCCTGGGCTGGCTGGCTTAGGGGATGGGACAAAAAACCTGTCTTCTCTACAGGTGATGGTTAAATACAGCCCAAGTTATACATAACCAAAAGAAGTTAACATCCCAGGACTCTATGATGGCCTGTGTTAAATGAGCTGAAGGGCTCTGTTCAATTGCCATTCGCCCGCAAAGACCGTCACCACAACTGGTATTAGGGATAGCATCTTTCATCAGCACAAGAAGGGAATAAAAGAAAATCCAAGTTCTCTTCTTTAGCCTGCACATTCTGCACTTTGAAGCACATTAAGCCCCCACACGTGTGCTGGAAAAAAATCATGCGAGACGGCAGGGCCTGTGCTCTGAGATGATCCTGAGAGCTCTGTCTCTCAGGTGTTTGGCTGGTGGGTCTCGTCTCCTTCTCAGTCTAATTGATCACCGCATGTGGGGTCAGGAAGGAATTTTCCCACAAGGTCAGACTGGCAGTGACCTTGGAGCATTTCACCTTCCCCTGCAGCATGGAGCGTGGGTCACTTGCTGGAATTAACTGGGTATATCTCACTTAATCATTTCGCTGCCATTGCAGGGATCTCGGGCACTGGGGCCCTCCTATTCTCTGCCTGTGACCTGTAATAGTTTAGTCTGTGAGCTGTAATACTTCAGTTGTTGGGGTTAGTGTGTGGGTGTTAGGTGATGCTGGTGGCCTGTGATATACGGTAAGGCAAACTAGATGATCCAGTGATCCCTTCTGGCCTTAAACTCTATGTTTCTAGCTGAGTACTGTGCATTGGACAGGAGAATGTAGAAAGGGAATAATTCACTTCCTGGGGTGATACCCCTTATAGAAAAGTGCAAGGCTCCAAGCACTCACATGGTCCCATTTGCCATTGATTTCCTGTGGGGTGATGGTCGTGTAGGGATTGGTTCCTGCCATGTTGACATGGTAGGTCTGGACAATCTTTGAGACTTCATTGTGGATTCCCAGGATGGCCTGTCGCTCCTTGTCGGCATCTGGCAAAGTGGCCTTGAACTGTTCATGGGCTGTGGTCAATCCCTGGAAAACAGAGGCGCCAGCAGAGGAGAGATAAGAAGAGCATTAGTCAAAGGACAGCCTCCATGTTAAGGTGTTACTAAAAACAGTGCAGTTTGGAAACTCCTCTGCTGCTACAGCAGAGCAATCAATCTCTGAGGGTGCAGAAAAGGCCATTCCACAGCAGGTAAAAGCCACTTCTATGGCACTCAAACATTTTTCAGACCTCCATAGTTGGAGTAAAGCAGGCAGTTATGAGGCAAGTTATTTTTGCTGTCTTTGGTTGATCCCATATTGACTAGCTACAGAGATAACATCACAAAACCTGTCAAATACATCTTGCTTTAGACTCTGGTGGGCTGATTTTTGCAGAGTGCTTCATCCCTGCAACGAGGGTTGTGAGCACTCAATGACTTTGGAAAAAAGAGATCAGACCACTAGTGTTACTTTATAGCAGCTGGGTGACTAAGAGTGCTGGCACAAATAGGCATTAGTTTTCTCCAGGTAGGGCTGTACCAGATCCAGTATGGTTACAGTGGAATCAATAGAAGCAGGCCTAGGCTGTTCAGGGTTCACAACTAGGTGAACATCTTCCAGCCCAGAGAAATTGGCAAATTCCCATTGGCAGAGTGCTCTGTAGCTGGAAATGGCACCCTCTCCATGACCACAACTGGTCCTTTCTATTACTCTTAATGCTGCGATTCCCAAACTATAATCTAAGGTGGTCTGGTGAACACTGGCTGATGGTTTGTGAACAGCTGGCAAGTCATTTGGGACTGGCTCATTTCCAGCCATTTCTAGGTTTGTAATTGTAGAGCACATGGAAGCCTGTAAAAGAGGAGAAAGACCAGGGAAACAAGTGCAGGGGGAGAGGTGGCAAAAGGGACCAGGAAGCAGAGGTGCATGTGTAGGGATAGAGAGGTGAACAGTACAGATAGACGGGGAAGAGGAAAAGAAGAATGAAAGCAGAATGTGTGCCTGATAACCTACTTATGTTATACACAGTTAAACTCAGTAAATATTTCCTATGTAAGCAACTATTGTGGTGTTCACAGGGGTGTAGTTGAAGTATGAATGGAAGGGGAGTTTAGTCCACGAAGTTATGAATGGGAGAAGGCAGTGTTCATAAAATGCACTCGCTATTCAGATTTGATCTACAGTATGGAAGAGTTAAAACAACTCACTGGTCTAGGACAGGGGTTCTCAAATTTCATTGCACCACAACCCCCTTCTACCAACAAAAATTACTACACAGCCCCAGGAGGGGACTGGAGCCTGAGCCTAAGGGCTTCAGCCCCAGGCAGTGTGGGCTTTGGCCCAGGCAGTGGGGCTTCGCCTTCAGCCCTGGGCCCCAGAAAGTCTAAGCCAGCCCTGGCGAACCCATTAAAATGAGGTCGTGACCCACTTTGGGGTCCCGACCCACAGTTTGAGAACCGCTGGTCATGGGGAAGCACTTTAGCAAACGGCAGGTCTCTAGCTCAGTAATAGGGCTCATGATGCGTCAGTACTATTTATGACATCTCCACCCAGTAGCTCATGGTCACTGCTAGTGCTACAGAGCCCACACCCAAAAGCCCACCAGCATTCTATGCATTCTCTCTCATGTACAGTGTTGCTGTCATACAGCCCCACAATGACCTAATCTGGAAATGACAGTCTCCTAGCCTGATGGCCAACAAATCAGTTGCTACCATGAAGCAACAGCTGAAGACAAGACAAGCCTGTTTCTTCAGCTCAGCCAGCCTAATCCAAGCAAATACATGTACTGTCTGCTATCTTCACAAGTGCTAGTCAAGAGGGAGAAATAGCAAGGCCTTTCAGAACCCAGAAGGGCACCTGGAACACTGAGGTCTGAGGACTATGGGGAGCTACTATAAGCTCTTTCCACAGCAGCCTTGTGGGAGGAGAGGGGAAGATGAATTGTTGCCTCCAATGACGTCATGGAGATTTGAAAGCTTTGACCCTTAATAGTAACTCAGCAGCAAAGGGGAGAGCACAATATTCAGCAGTGTAGCTGTCCAGCACAGGACTACAGAAGCCATCAAAGAAACAAGAGGAGTAGAGGAACTGGGGGTGGGGAATTATGGGACTGTTGGCATAGCACACAGGGCCTGAGAGTAGCTTTAAGCCCTCTCATTAGAATAAGAATGCACGATCCTCTCGACTCTCAGTCATTTTTAAGCAAGACCCTCAAATCTCCTTGAAAAATCCACATTCAAGTCTTGGTATCCAGTTAGACTGGAATAAACTTGGCTCATATCCATTTGGATCCAGATCTTCTGAAGAATTTGAGAAAAACTCATATTTTTTCCCCCAAAGATCACTAGATGAAGCAGAAGCACCAGAACACCAAAAGCACACCACCTGCCATAATCAGGTGAAAAGTATTGTCTGATTGCACACAAACACATCTCAAGGGAAGGACTTGCATATACCTGGATCTCCTCTATGGTATGAACAATGAAGGTGTCCTGCAGATCCTCCATGGCCCCCTCCATCCAGTTATTGAAAGGAGCGGCTCGTTTTGCATATTCCAGGTATAGCTGGTCAATTGTCTCCAGCAGCTTCTCTGTCCTCTGGAATTCCCCAAAAGAAGAAAAAGGATTAGAGAACAGTCACCGGACAGCACGCTTTGTAATTGGCTAAGCAGAGCCTTCTTCCTGTGTTTATCAGCTCCCCCACTCCTTGCCATGGCCCTGCTCCCTCAGTGTTCTCAGAAGGAAGTTACTTTAAAAGTGTTCCTGAAATTAGGGTCTGGAACTGGAAAGACCGACTTCTTAAATATTTTTGATTTGCATATACTTAAATCAGCTACATGAACCATAACATTCTGTTATGTAATCATGTCATTACACAAGATTGATTTTCCCTTCTTTTTACTTACTTTATTTTTTTAAGAATGATTTTTCAAAAGAGCGAAGTTATAAAATACAGGAATGCCAATAACAGCTCATGCAATGCAGAGGTGCCAAATCTGGTGGTACAGCTAGGCTAGAAGGGTATATGTAGGGCTGGAAGTAAAAATATGACACTCGTTTACTAGTCTGGATACCCAAGCTTTGGGAAATAGTTTGAAGAACTGAAGCTTAATGCTAGTTTGCATTGCAGCTGGTGTGGGAATCCATGCTAGGAAAGGAGGCTGCTGGCTGTTCTGCATTTATGGCATCCTATTGCTGAAACCACGGAGTGGTCCTAGAAGTTCTCTAGGTCAGCAGCAAATGATACGAGAGAGAAAGAGAAGACCATGCGTCTGTGTGAATCATGCTCCTCAACTTCAAGTTTCTTATAAGCAAGGAACAACAGAGGGCCTGAAAGGTTCTCTCTGCTGGATGGCCTTGTAATCCCAAGGGCAAGGACCTGCAAGGTTTCAACCTTTTTCTGAAACAATGGGCAGGCATGGGGCTGGTGATCTTCTGTTACAAGGGGTGCACAAGTTAACACATGATCAGTTTTCTGCAGTGGGGGAAGGAAGCATTGGTAGACTTCCACAAAACCATTTATCTGGGAGAGATCATAGGTATCACCCCTGTTTTGAACTTGCATCATCCGTGGTGCATTGTGTTATCTGAATTGCATTGCCTTTGTTTAAACTGGATCATAAGCTCCTGGGGCCATGGGAATGTCTTCTAGAATAGGAAGTGAGATAACAGACTAGATTCCTGAGTGAGTGTAACACTTGATAGTGCTGGCAGTCACCCCTGGAGAGTGAAACTCTCCAATATCTCCTGAGCAAGCCCAGCACAATCAGCAGCAGTGTAAGATTCCTCCAGACTGCCAGGCCAATGTGACTCAAGATTGATCTTCATGAGCACATCTTACCTCCAAGGCCTCTCTACGTTTCTGGGTTAAAGCACCCAGATTGTCCCATTGGTCACATATCTTCTGGCACCTGGCGTTGACACTTGGTGAGTCATAATAATCCAGCTCACTAACAAGCAACAACAAAAATGGAAAAATTAAACAAAAACACCCAGGGGAGGAACAATCAACAATTCCCCATCAATCTCAGAGAACAGAAATAATCAAAATACCCCTACCCCCTCTAATGAGGGGACTGTAGAGATCAACAGTACCCAGCTTTGGAGTCATTGCACATGATGTTACAGAGTGGTATCATGTATCACACTCAGAACGTAGCTACATGGAGATTATAAAATAGAAAAAAAACCCACCATTGATTTCCCATGACTATTTTCCAATTCATGGTGCAGGCTGGGAAGATTTGGGCAAATGGGCTTGGAGAGAAAAGCTGAGAGACTTCAGTCCAAGTTGGGAGATGGTGGTTTTCGAGAACAACCATGCCAAATGCATTCCATTTCAGAACACCATGCTGCCTAAATACCTGCTTCTTGTATATAGGGAAAGGGGGATGAGAAGGTCCTCATTGTGGATTCAAAGAGCGAGAAACCATGCTAAGGGATGTAGAATGCTGCAGGCACCCTTTGGGCAAAGAGGAACATACAGGAGCAGCTGAGCTGCACAGAACATTAACTTATTTAAAATAACCTCAGGATTAAAACGTGAATTGATTTGCCGTATCCCCTGCTCTAGAGCACACTGCCTGCAATGCTCATACTCATGAGGCAATGTTCTGTAAGAGTGAGGAGACAGAGAAGTGCACACACATCTCTCTCTTGGTTCTGCATTTAGCAGGAAAGGAAAAGAGTAGCTTGATGACACCCAGCCTGAGAAGTGTCTGGGGCAGGAGGCAGGCCACGCAGCAGAGAATCCTGAATGCCAGGTAGGATAACTGACTTGACTACTGAGTGAATATAACACTTGAAAGTGCTGGATAGTGAAACTCTCCTATAGCCTCTGAACAAGCCCAGCACAGACAGCAACAGGGCAGGCTTCCTCCAGACACACAACCAACATGTCTCAACCTTGACTTATTAGAATATCTCCAAGAGAGAGGGTGGATCAGCATCCATGCTCTGTTACTTGGCCCCTTTTTGCGGACGCTGCTAACAAAGAGCAATTGATGCCAATCCCGAGGTTGGTTTTTGGGATGTGAACTGAGTCCTCTGTTCCCTCCTGCATTTCATACAGCTTGAAAGGGGATGATCTCTTCCATTCCAGGACCAGTGATCTCCAATCTCTCTCTCTCTGCTGCAATCAGAGATTTGGGTGCTTGGCTAACATGCAACATGCACTCTGAAAGTGGAGGGTCACTTTAATTCCTATTGACTAGCTGGCCTTTGTTCTAATCTTCGCTCATAGGGATTGAGAAGTAACTTGGTTCTCCTCCCCTTCTGAGGTACCTCCTGAAGTGGACAAGGGCGCAATTCCTGAAATCTCTGCTGGTGAAGGACTGATCCAATAAGCCTGATATTGTAAAGAAAACAGCTCCACAGCCTCAAAAATGCTGATGTTACCCCAGTCATGCTGTTCAGGTCAAGATAGGGTGGATAATTATTCTTCAATAATAAAGAACTGAAGCCAACACCAAGTTGTGCTGGTCCTTATGCAGCCCCAGCTAATTCTCTTCCTCACATGCTATTGACCAGCTCTTGCCTGCCTACAAACTGCCCTCAAACTGTGGCCACCACACACCCCAGCTTCCCCAACTGATGAGGCTCCACTTCCCTTGTGACCCCTGCATCAAGTAGAGCTGAAGTGCAGCATTCCAAGCAGGGACAAGGGAAGGCAGTCAGGGAATTCAGTCTGTACTGGGACCCACTGGCCCTGGAGTCAGTCAGGAGTGTGGACCGTGCTCTAGCTGCCAGGCCAGGCATATAGTGCAAGACTCCTGGAAGCGTGGGGCCTTATTCACCTGCATAGGCCCCAGGGGCCTAACATCACCTGCTTGAAATCACACAAGTCAGCTCAAACAAATCTGTGATTGATGGGTCCATCTCTCCTCCCTGGCAGACGAAGCAGGGCTTGATATACGAGAGGGAGGGAAAAGAATTATAGGGTAGCTTCCTGGTTGCCCTTTCTTAGCTAGCAAGAAGAGACTAGAAATCACCACCACCACCACCACAGCTATTCCTCATCCTGAAAAACTGCAATAGCCTACAGCAACTGTTCTGAAATCCGCAGGAGCAGGAAGAGGACCAGGCTATTTAGGGAAGAGTTAATGGCAGCACACTGAGGTGGAAGAGGGTGGGAATCCCCTCTCAGAATCAAGCATGTGCTCCTATTTTACCACTACTAATCTTCCCCACATAAGAGAGTTTCCTAACCTGTACCTCTCATGTGTTTCAACCCCTCCTGCCCCCTGATCAGAGGCACAGTGTCCTCTCCCATCAGAAATACTGGGATTTTCCTACATTCCTGCACTCTAAATCTTAACAGGGATTGTTTTATGATTGTGCTGGGCAGGACGGCAAAGCTGATTAGCCTTCAAGGTCCCCATTCTAGCTCCTAGAAAGGCAAATGCACCAGGCAGCAGCCGTACTTGAGTTCTTGTGCAATAGCAGCAATCTGCTCCACACGGTCCTGGTGAGCAGCTAGGTCACTCTCAAAGGCCTCATGTTTCTTCAGTAGGGCCTTTATCTCTGACAGCGTAGCAGTTTCATAATCCTTCTGCTGCAGCATTGCCTCCTTACCTACAGAGGGACCCAAAGGACAGGAGAATGAAACCAGTAAGTCGGCATGGATTCTTGATGCCCATGTTCAGGCCAACTAGCTTACACTACAATGGTGGACCCACAACTACTCCAAATGTAACCCTTTGAACACTCCGTAATCAAGACAGGCCAGTTTGGAGATTCACACTTTTCAGTCTCAGACGAGTCTCTTGGATTGTAAGTACTAAGTGTTAACTGCCAACAGCGCTGCTCAACTGAGTGCTGTCCGTCACACTGGGACCCAGATTGAGGTCTCTAGCTTGGAAGGGCAAGCAGGACATGTCGCCACAAGGGAGAGATGTCTACACAATCAGAATGTGGCCACGCTAATATATTTTAGTTAGAGAATATATTTTAATGGAATATAGTTGTAATCTCTCTGTCAGAGAGGTTCTGGAAGGGTAATAAAGCAGGTGAGTTAGCAACGATATATATTTCGGGCATAACATTAAAAGCATATATTTGCACAGGCCAACCAGTAGTTTTCCAGCTCAGATGATAGAGATGTACTGACACTCATGTTCCATATGGTGGCCATTCTGACTATATTGTTTGTTTGTATAAGACTTATTTTGATGGGGCCCTGAATATAGTCCTTAGGTGCTACTGCATTACATTATTATTTTCCTATACCTGAATCTCTTCTCAATACTAACATTCCAAATTATTTTTTCCTCCTTAAAAATGTGAGTGGAGCTGGTGCTCATGAAAGTTACTCTCTCTCTCTCTCACACACACCCACCCACCCCTACACCTGGCATGACCCAATAACAGTTTGGCCAGCTGTAATAAGCACCTCCCTCCAGCTCTGCCAATCGATCTACATTTCCACATGCAGCACTCTCTACCCTTACAGTCTTAGACCTGTCCAGTTTAATAAATGAAATTGTGCCAAACTAGGCTCAAGGATGGAGACCAGACTAATAAAAAATAAACCAACCAACCCAGGTATCTAGATTAGAGCCGGGTGATTGTTTTATTATTATTATTATTATTTTATTATTATTATTATTGGCAAATAGTAAATTAGCTGAAAATGCATTTTTCAGGACACCAAAACTATTCACAAATTCAGGCTGAATTCAGCAAATTCCTTCAGCTGGGCAGGGAGGGGGAATTGTAAACATTTCAACTTTTCTTTTCAAAGTGACACTTTCAAAATGAAATGTCAATCCGAATCAATATTTTGTTTAGAAACTGCCCCTTTGGATCGCCATTTAAAGTATTTTGTTTGATTTAAAATTAAAATTTTTCTGTCCCTCTCCCCCCCAGCAAGAAAAAAAAATTCAGTTTCAATTCAAAACTAACCAAAAAATTATTGGTTTGGCTACCGAACCAATTATTTGCTCAACTCTAATCTAGATGTGAAAGACCAGTACAATTACTCCCGTGACACCCAGCCCTCTGTATCTTCAGGTAGGCAATGGCATGTTTTCAGAGGCAAAATGCTTTTGAAAGGAAGCATTAGGATTAGCATTACCATCTGTCCAGGACTCGTGAATGGAAGCTTTCTGCCGGAACTTCTCAGCCAGGTGATCCAGCCTCTCTAGCCTTCGAATCTCATTCAACAGCCATTCCTCATAGCCCTTCTCAGCCTGTTCTAGGCCTCCCCATGCATTGTTTATGTCCTGCAGTGATGTAAAAGGTACAGCAGCATGAGAGGAAGAGATTGGTTCAGAAGATGGGGAACGTTCTTCAGCATCATGCTTTGAGCATTCATCCAAGTGGGCCATAGGCTTCCAATCACTCTGTAGCAACAGGAGGCTGTAGTTTGGCTCCACAGTCATGAGACGTAGATTTGCAGCAGGCTGATGAGCTGACAGGATGGAGTGCATTTAGCAGGTCAGAACCCCGGAACTCAAAAGAGATACCCTGTGAAGCACTTCCACTCACAGCATGTTGTTATCTATGAATGCAGTGAAATGTCATGAGAGGCAGTCACATGCCTCCTAGTACGAAAAAACCTCTTTGATCACTCCTTCATCCAAGAGGTCAATAAAAATTAGTTTGTGGCCTCAAAACACATGGACCCAGTGTTTACGCAATCACAGGTTTCACTGGAAGCTAGCCAGAAGCCTGAGGGCTGGACCTAATTTGTACACAGAGAAGCAGAGGCTGGACTACCACTCTGACCTTAATGTGGAGGAAAAGTCTGTGTGAGGACAACAGGTCCCAGTGAGCAAATATCCCATCCTGATCCAACTGTTCTGATCAGGATGGAGTCTTGCATACAGTGACCAGTAGTTCATATTGAAAACGAGGGTGGCATGGCCACACTTCTCTCATGCCTGTCTCTGTCTCATCTTCTACTCAAGAACTGTAAACTCTCTGGGGCAGGGACCATTTTTTTCTTCTGTATTTGCACAATGGGGTCCTCATCCACGACTAGGGCTCCTAGGTGCTATGGTAATACAAATAATATGGTCTAAAGTAGTAAGCTTGATTCGGAAGGGTAGACAGATGCCTTGTGCTCTCAGCACGTCAACTCACCGAGACCATTTTCCCCTCTGAAGGCATGAATGCTGGCCTGTTGCTGAGCCGCAGCTTGGTCTGCAAGGTATTGAAATTGATTTCAAGCTGGCACTTCTCCTGGACCTTGGGGGGCTTGTGCAGGCGGCGGTAGTCCCGGAAGTCCTCCAGTTTCTGCTGCATGGCTTGCATAGTGTTCTCAGGCGCCCGATTCTCCAGCCAAGGAATGGTGCGGCGGATCCATTCCAGCAGCTGAAAACAACAAGGACGAGAGGGAGGAGTCAGAATAGCTGCAAAATCATTAAAAATTAAGCCCCAACTTTAGGTTTTGTTAAAACTACTTGTGTCCTCAGAACTTAATAGGGACTGTCCACTTTATGTTTGAAACTGGGTGTTGCCAGCAGGGTTGTGCCAAAGACGGGGAATTGGTTTAAGAAAAGGCTGTCCACCACTTCATACAAGTATGGTCTTATGGTATCTACCCTGTATAGACCACCATGTTGAGGCATACTATTACAGCATAGAATGCCTTGATGTGGTTAAATCATAGTTCAGTTCTGCAGAATCAAGACCAAACTCTGTTCTCAGATCATGCTAGACCTTAACAGGGCTGTTGCTTGGTTCAAAAATATTGCAAGCCTGTCAGTGTTTTAGCTCTATTGGAGCTACCCTGTTGTAACTGATTTGCCCTCTCTGACACAGAAGGGTCTATGATGTAGAAATGAAGTTACTGCCTCCATTTTCATTTTTCCATTCTAACTTCTTTGAAGTCAGCACAGCTCTGAGAATAGTCTTCCACAGCAAACAGCTGCTAGGCAGCCAGCAGGAAGATAAAACAATGGGCAGCTCCCAGTGGAGCAGAAAGCTGCCACATGCTTTCCTACAATGCAGTGGGATCTCATCACATCAATCCCAAAACAACTGTGGTGGCTCCCAGTTCATTTCAGGATCAATTTTACAACTGTCCTCTTTGTACTCAAAGTTCTTTATTGTCTTCCTCCAATCCTGCTTATAGACCTTGTCCCTTTGCTCCCCTCCTTGCTTCCTCTACTTGTCTACCACAGGCTTCCTATGATCATTTCTCCAGTTTCATAACTGTCTGTGTGTGAGCCTTCTCCTTGCAGTTTCTGCTATCTGGAACAGTCTTTAGTTTCTATCATATATAGACTCTTTTCAAATGGTAGTGAATGCTTATTTTTTTCCTTGCCTAGACCTTTAACTTCTCTTCCCCAGTATGATTTACTTAACTCTTAACGCATGAAAGACGCTACATAATAAAGTTGCACAATATTGCACATCTTTTCTTAAAATGACTCTCTCTCTCTCTCTTTAGTTTTAGTGATACAATGATTTCTTTCAATAAAATTGAGAATCTGAAGGTTGTTCCACTCCGGAGGGCCACCATTTTAAAGTAGATTACATTTGCCACCTGAGATAGTTCAGAGTCTTTCATTTTTATCTATTGGAAGAAAACATTTTCTAAGGAAACATGGGATGGTGTATATTCTACAGTACTAGAGATCTGGCTGTAGGTTTAAAAACACAGTACTGTGTTTGTACAGAGCCTAGCACAATAGTGTCCTGGTCCAGGACCTAGGCTCCACAGTAATACACACAACGCTGCCCAGGAATTGACAGCACCATGAATACTTACATCACTGGCCAGCTTTTCATAGTCTTCCATGAGCTGTTCATTCTCCTGATTGACTGCCAACACCTTACAGATACGATTGGCTGCTGTCTCCGCCTGTCAAACAGGAGACAAAACAGGAAGGGGAAAAAGTGTCAAAACACCATAACCCAAAACTTGTGGTTTAGTCTCCTGCTACATACCTGTGGTGAAGGGTAAAAGTCTCCCATCCCTGGCTCTAGCAGCCCATCTCTGGTCTGAAAGCATGTCCAGGAAACTTAGTTTTTCATTTGACTTTCTACCATAACTTGATTTTAATCCTCCCCAGTAAAGCATCTCTCTGCGATGCATTCAAGTGGATTCAGCCTCCATGCTCAATTGATGTAGCAGTGTAGGCTTGTCTGCTATGGGACAATCAGAATTCTGGGTCTTTTCTGAAATTATTCATACAAGTGGCCTGAGACACCCTCTCCATGCCACAAGCAGACGCTCAAAGCCACAACTCCAATAATTGATCTATGATGCCTGGGTACTACTATGGCAGTGTCAAACTGGGGGAATCTTCCTTAAACGCTTTTAACCTTAAGAAAGTGCTGTTTATTTGTATTTGATACAGACACTGGACTCTGGGTGAGTCTTTACCTAGTTTCTAAGAAAATACTTGAGTTTGTTCTTTCCTTTCCCCCAAAATCTGTCTAACAATTGAGCTATCTTCTAGCTCTCCCTACAATATACAGTCCTTGATACCCTTTACGTGCAATTCCATCTTAAGGCATACAAATATCTGATGGAGAAACCTTTCCTTCCTTCCCCACTGGCTATTGAGACCTACATTTATTTGGATTTTCATGATCCAGGTGAGAGTGAGACTTTCCTTCCATCTAACTGGGATTTGTTTGGTAATCTCTCTGCCTCCTTCCCTAAATCAAGTCTCTTGAGCCATGGTGTATCATTATTACAGTGGCGTTCTGCAGGAAGACTAGACATGTTGAAACTTGGATCAAGGAATGGAAATCCCAACTGCAAACTAAGGTCTGAACAGTCCACCCTGAGTGCCACATTATTAGCAAGAGCACGTGCTTAACACTTGAAATATATAAAAAGGCTTGTTCTTGGGGCATTGCTTGCCCATGTATCTGCACAGCTCCTGTGAACACGAAGGAGAATTAGATCCTTCTCCAGAGGCAGACAGAGTCCTTGGAACAACATCTGCTGTGCAGACAACTTGAAAGGCCATTTTCTTTCTGGCACAGATAGTGTGCTAGAGGCCATCATCATCATCCTTATCTCCTCTTCCCACCGAAGCCCTAAAGATACTATCACCATCCTACCTCCACAACGTGGGTATCTCCAGGTGGCTGAGGAAGCTGGGATAGGGAGTCAGTCCCAACTCCTTACATCACTCACCGGTGGCCAACAGGAGACTGTTGTTGAGCAATGCAAGGAGTGAATGCACATGGTGTCTCTACAGCTTTCATGTTCTGTAAGTTACACAGTGCTCTAGATCTGCAAGTGGAACTGACACCAAAAGTGGCTGTATGTGTGTGTATTCTGGAGCAGTAAATAGCCCACCATTTAAAGAGCTCATGACTGGCAAGTTTAAACGTACATCTATTTTTAAAAGGCATTTTATATTTGTTTATTCAGCCTCTGATGTCATTGGAGAAAAATCCTCCAGTTATTGCGGCTGATGTGAGGTAGCAAGAATAGCAATAAAAATCATAAGCTTCAAAATGACATACGAGTCGTACAGTCCCAAAGGAACAGGTGATCTTAGTCTTTGGGAAGAGGCTCAAAAAGTGTGTGTTCGGTCATCTCTCCCATAGCTAAACTAGGCCAGCTAGCGGGTATACAAATATTAACTACATTAATAAGAACATGTAGAAATGGTCTTTAAAGGGGAAAGAGCCATTTTGGTAAAAAGTATAAACGAGAAGTGCTCAGGACAGTTTAAAATGTCAGAAAGCATGCTCTTGTTTTGATTTTAACTTCCTCTTGACTGGTCCCAAAGGCTCATTTTTGCCATCCAGGTGGACTTTACAGAGAGAATATCAAATGATATCTCAAAAAGACATACCCAGTGTCCCTACATCCAATGTGACTTGAGAGAGAGAGAGAGATCCACCTCAAACTTTATAGTACCCAGGGCCAGGGTGGGGGGGATTTATTTTTTTTTTTGGGGGGGGGGGGGGGGGGAGGGTGTTAATTCTCCAACCCTGTTATTCACATGTGGCTGTGGCAGCAGCCAACTAAGCGGTAGGGATTCCATTTTAAACAGGTATATTTACATGCGTTTGATGGCAGATGTCCTCCAGTCCCCCCCACATTTTGGGTGTCCGTGTGTCCAAACAAAAAAATCCCCCAATTGCCGATGTTTAGCTTGTTTGGAAGTCAGTCTCTCTCTCTCCCCCCCTACACCAACTCCTGCTTCTCAGTGTCCCTGCCTACATTGGACTTCTTGCTAACTCGTCCTGTTATTACAAGAACAGTAGGAGCATTACAGTAGACATGATGCTACAACTGCTAGAGTTGCAGGCAATGTGTTGTGCTGACCTGCTGTGATTAGGATTAAACAGAATGTTCCGTGTGATCTCCATTTGTGCTCCCACCAGTGCTCCCAGGAGAGGAGCAGCAGCAGTGATGGCAGCAGCAGAATGTTTAAGGAAAGGAGTGGAATGTAGACACAATCTACGTAACGTCTAGATGGCTCACCACGTGTTCCTTTATTAAAGGAATGTTTATGGACGATTTGCTGCTCCTGAAAGGTTCTGGACTGACAGTCCCAGAGACTCTAGCCACAGAAGAGATACAACACAGGCAGTGACACCATAAGCTTTGCCCACATTATCTTGCCCATGTGTCTCAATCCTGGCCTTGAGGAGCTACCCCTCTAGGGATGAAAGGGGAGTGGTCTCCATGGCCTAGTCAACCCTGGGTCTCCCTGCTGAGAATGTCAATAAAGCGATCTAGGACCATAATGGTTTCTGTGATGTGGCCACCTGTCTATGACTAATACATATTCCCAAGAGCACCCCAGAACACTGCATACCAAACAAACACGTTATAAATGGCAAGAAGTTATTCAGAAAATTTCACTGCAGAAGTGAAGTTTTACAATATATTAAAACATACTGAACCCAACCAGTAGTTAAACACCCATGCAGTTTAGTGTTGTGAAAGTTAGAAGCAGTTAGAAAACAAGCAAACCAACCAAAGCAAGTATAGATATATATTTTTATATATAAATCATTTAAAGGAAAAGTAGCCATCCACACAAATGTCACGTCACGCTGGGGCCCCTGTACCTTTAAAGACTCAGTATAAGAGAATGAAAGAAGCAGAAAGCTGATCATGTGACCTCCCCTTCAGGGCTGGTAGCAGTAATGAGAAATCTGAATGAAAAATGGAGCAACATCACAGTAACTCACCTAATCAAGTAAGAGACGGCAGTGCTTAAAAAGACACACTGTGCTCCTAGACCTAGTGAGAGCCATGCTCAGTAATCACTCTGTATTAGCCCGAGATTTTAAACTTGTCACTCAACAGCTGGATAATGTAGGACTGGCCCTGGGAGAGCTTCAAAAAGGAGCTACACCCTACCCTCCAGTCATAGTTAAATTGCTGGCAAAATGACAATTTAATCAATTTTTTTTAATCATCCCTATAAGCCATTTAGACTACATGGATTCAAACCTTAATAGCTAAGAAGCAAATTCTCTGATTCTTACTCCAATTACTTGGTTCAGACATTGTGGCAGTAGACAATGTTTCTGTTTACAGTATCAATAGAAGCCCTGGCACCAGCACTAATTGGTGAAATGGGCACAGGAGCTGCTGCAAATATTTTCAAAGGATGGAGTGGGACGGGAGAAGAGAAGAACATAGGACTGAGGGGCAACACCTTTAACGCCATCAGAAACCTAGCCAGCTCTTTCACCTTCTACCCACATTTTAGGTTTGTCATCAACCTAAACTGAAGAACTGTGTGTGTGGCAACTGGAAAATACTGCGGCTGGTGGTTAGTCTGGCATGGGCTCTGGGAGAATGGTCTTTATGGGAAAGCATCAGATGGCTTGTATTCCACTTAGCCTGCTGTTAAGAGTTTCAAATAATTTACTAGCCAGGATTCATGGCAAAGCCACCACCAAACCCATATATGTCAAGTAGGTGAACCTACTTCAGCACTGTCCAAATGGAGTACCACATTTGCAATTTACTAGGAACCAGAGCTGCACCTATTTTGCATAAAACAGAGCAGGTCCCAGCATGCAATGTTCCAGCTTGATCTGAATAAAAAATAAAAATAAAAAAAATAAACTCTTATGGTTCAAGCTAGCTCTTTACATGTGGAACCTGTAACCTGTGGGTGGCATCTTGGTATTAAAACTGATGCTGGCTACCATCAGCACTGATTTGTATAAACTACGTGTAGCCCTGAGGTGCTTAGTATGCTGCCAACATGACTCTCCCTTGGGAAGAATGTGGACTGTGCATCCTTTATAGAAAGTAGTTGTGAGAAAGAAGGGAAATTTTTGTCCTGTTTTGTAATATGTTAATTAGAGATGGGTCTAAGTCTCAGGCTTTGGACCATATATCCAAAGCCCCTGGTCTGAATCCCCTTGAGCTTGGAGGGGGAGGGGAGGAGGAGAATGCACACCTACACTTAACAGTGCACAGAGCTTTCCTCCTATAAAAAGCACTACTAGAAAATTGGCATTTTAGAAAACTGTTGCCCAGTGGGAGGCAGGGATCTCTGAGCTGGCTAATCCGCTCCTTTGGGGGTAGGCCACCCCGTGCCAGGCAAAGGGGCTTGGAATAAAAGCAGAGAAAGAACCAAAGAAAATATTGCGGAAGATAAAGCTGACAGAAGGAGGGAAAAACAGGCGGTTGGTGAAGGGAGGCGAATGAGTGGGAAGAAAAGAACAAAAGGGAGAGGAGCCAGGAGAGGAGACATGGGTAAGAGAAGGGAAGTTCAGGTGGTTCAACTAAGACTGATTAGGGATGAAACTCGCAGCTGGAGCACTGTCTAGGGGTAGAAAATTATGGGCTACTTCCTCCTAGGCAGCTCACGTATCGTTGGAAATTGGCCCAGGAAGAGGCCACTGACCCAGTGGGAGCTCAGTAGGGAGGGAAGCTGGCAGCTGCAAAATGAGACCCTCAACAGTCCCATCTTAATCAGCTTTCAGAACAAGACTATGCTTGACAAGGCGGAAATTAAGCTTGTTGCTTTGATATACACATCATCCAGTCAAGAGTGATGGAGTCCAAAGGCCAGTTTCTTCCTGTTGGCTTCGTCAGTGGGGTTGTGCCCACCCTGGACAGGAATCTTGTATCCACCACATGGGAGTGGATGCAGAGAGAGGCACAAAGGGAAGAGCTGAAGTATGGGGTATGTTTAAAGAACACTTTCTGAATCCATAGTTTCCTCATATAACTTCTTCAGCCAGGTTAAAGATCATACATCCCAGAACAGCTATGTATGTGGTTAGATCGCTCAGTGCAGCGATAGCATGGGATTCCCTGCCTCTATGTTCATGGACCAAAGGTTTGAGATGTTTCCCAGAGAGTTAACTGTTGGGAGGGCAGGGAAGAGAAGAGGGAGGGTTTTGTTAGGAGTAATGTCTCACCTTCTGCGCACCTGAGAAGGCGTGGTAGTAACATGAAACATAGGTCATAATGGCCTTCTCATCCGGCCTTAGCGGGCCTATAATATCTGTGCAAAGAAGGAAAAGAGGTTGAAAGGATAAAGTAAGAAGCAGCACATAGAATAAAATAAACAGTCATGGGTGGCGTGAGAGAGGGGGAGAAAACTTCCCATCATGCATTGCAGGACAGGCCAAATAGATTTCCATGCGGAGAGCTGGGAATTCGGATCAGAAAGTGACCAGCAGGGTTGGCTCTGTGGATCAAAGTGGTACCACCCCTTTCTCCTCCCAGCATCCAGTTCTTCTTCCAAGCCAACCTCCAAATTACATATTTTCACAGCCCCACAGTCAGTAGGCCTGACCCAGCCATGAGAATGAATAAAATTTATTTATTGCTTTAGCATCTTGAGAGTCTTCTCTTGAAAGGCTTGTGAGTCTTAAGCGGCCCGGCCATTGCAGAGATCAGACTGTCTTCTTACAGAGTATTTCCGACTCTGCTTCAGTGTGCACTGAATAATCCTATGGCACTGAAGCAGATACAGTGTGTTTGATTTTTGAGGGAGATTTATCAGGTCTCACTTAGCGATACTTTCTTTAAGTAACTACATAACGGCAGGCAATTGCTTGGCAAAATACAGCAAGGACACATCTGTCCAACCTCCACCATGGGGGACACAAGGGAGGAAAGAAAAAGGGAAAAGCGGGTGTCTCAGATGCAATATGTGATCCCCTCTATTTTGAGAGCCACAGCACTAGAGGGTATGTCAGATAAACTCTTCAAAGGCAAGCTGAATCTGGGCTGAGTTCACTGTGTAAAAGGAATAGGTGTTATGCTGAACTCTGCAACGAGAGTGGCAGCTTAGTATTTGGGATGATCCCTCGTGGCTCAGTTAGTCTAAGAAATACTTCCACAGATGCCCAAGGAGTAAGGGAAGAGAATCAGGATCGATGCATCAGCAGTTGATTTAACGGGTCTAGTGAAGACCTGCTAAATTGCCCGCAGATCGCTCTCCTGGTCGACTCCTGTACTCCATCGGATCGAGAAGAGTACGGGGAGTTGACAGGAGTGCGTCTCCCATCAACATCGTGTAGTGTGGACCTGGCGGTAAGCAGATCTAAGCTACATCGATTTGAGTTACGTTACTCACGTACCTAAAATTGCATGGCTTAGATCGAATTTCCCCTGTAGTGTAGACCAGGCCTTAGAGACCCTATAGCTCAGGTGTAGTGAATGTGTATAAGGGCGAGTGAATGTGTTAGCTTTGCCACTCTGTGCTCTTTCTGAAACCTCCTGCCCAGCCACATTCCCCACCCTCGCCAAAAAGTGGATTCATCAGAAATAAACTCCAGTGGTGGTATACTGTAGTGTCTGAACATAAGGGAACCACAGCAACTGCACAGCAAGTTCAGTGGCCTACCAGGAAAGCACTGCAACACTGTATTAAAGATTTAGGTTTGATTTCCAATTCTAGTCTTACTGGTGTGACAGGAGCTGGTGCTCAGCTAGTCGAGAGGGAATCTTGATGGCAGAGCTCCCAGTACCACAGGATTAATGTGCACTCGGCAGTCCTGTGGCTTTATTGTACACTGACTGTAGGGATATGCTCTCCCAATCCCTGCCCCCCAAATTATTATGTTTGGGACACCACTTTGAACCAACAGCCAACTCTACCAAAAAATAATATAAAGATGCCCGTAGCTAGAGAGGAGAGAGAGAAAGAAAAAAGGTTTGGACATTAGCAACAGGACCAGGTGCGCTGTGTGGAGGGAGCTTGGAATCCTGCGATACCTTCTGGGCTCCTGAGAAGGCGTGGTAGAAGCTAGAAACATAGGTCATGATGGCTTTCTCGTCAGGGCGGGCAGTTCCAACAATGTCTGTCAAAAAAAACCTGAAGTTAAGAGCATATCGACTGATGGGAGAAGAGCAAGGGAGGAGAGCCAGAATGGTCCAGGACACCTGGTGTGGGGCATGTACATATCACAGGAAAGTCCTACTCTGCACACTCTTTGCGCAGGACTCCCTGACCCTCTCCAGCAACCCTTCCCTCATCAACAAAACTCCCAAGAGGAGGTGTAATCTAGCCCCTGGAAAACCTAATGGGATCACAGTATGTTTCATGTTGGAACATTTCGTCCCTCTCTAGATGGATCCAGCCAAGGCAGAGCTGTCAGTTGAATCGGTGGGATGAACCCAGCAAAGCACCAATAGGCTGTTGTGTTTATAGTTTTAGCATAATTCAACTCCTCCGTCCCCTAAAAGTTCTTGAGGTGAGTTTTTTCCTCCCCCTCAAATCACCCCAACATATGGATGGTCTGATTTTCAAAAGGTGCCAAGTGTTCCAAGTCCCATTACTGTCGGTGGGAACTCAACACCTCTGAAGATCAGGCCATCGGTATTTACACTGCAGAGGTACACACATTTGTTCTATTCCTTTAGGAAGGAGAGCTGCTCTGACAAAGCAGGAGAAATCCTGCATGGCCTTAACCATCTGTTTCTATCATTCCCAAAACTAGACCCAGTTATTTCTGGGGTAGATTTCTTTGGGAGCACCTGGAGGAGACAGTCTAATAAAATCTATCCCAGAAACATGGCAATTCCTTGGGATCACAACAGTGAGGAGCAGGCAAGGGCAGGAGGAAGCATGACTGGTTACTGAGGCTGGGAACCCTGCATCAAAAAAGTGTGCACAGTAAATTGCTAGTTGTCCAAATGCTGGTTAACCAGTTTTAATTGTGTGTATCCCCACCACAGAGATATGTTATTTTACACAGGTCTTCACTTCCCAAACCAAGCCTGGAACATAGCCTCCCTCTTCAGAGTCAGCTGGCCTTGGACAAACACCCATTGTACAAATGAAGACCTGGCCAGCAGACTGAAGTGCAAATGAGAGAGTTGGAGCCTTCCAAACGGGACCCTTCATGTTTCTAAAAGGTAATCCCTGCTGCCCCAAATGCCCTCAGATAACCAGTTACTTTCTATAAGAGGCACTTCTGAAAAAGTGGATCCCTCCCTTTGCTTCCAGAACTGGTCAGTGCTGTATTCTCATGCCTAATATGACTGAGCAGTTCAGAGGGAAGCAGTTTACAGTACCAGACATGGTAAAAGAGTAGATTGGACAAATCTAGAGAAAACTGGCAGAGTTGTTCTTGCCAAATTCGTTCTCCACATCCTCCTCTAATCCTCAACAAATGGCTTCATTTAAATGGCAGCAACCAACTACACCAAAAAAGGGTCCAGGATACGAATCCTCGATCGAGGGAAGAGTATGTCCTGCACTGGACTGTCTCTTGAACCACTAAATCTAGATCTTGAAAGGATATGGGGAAACCAAGATCTTAGGTAAATTTTAGATTCATGGCAAGAGAATGGAAACCTTTACAAACGGCAGTAATGACAGTGCAGGCTTCTGACTACAGAGATGACAAATTAGTATTAGGTACAAGCAAACTCTTGTAGTCAGGAGTCTGGCTTGTGGGAACTGAAGACTAGATCCAACCCAAATTGGAGCCTTTACTGTAACTAATAGGGAGCTATGGGCCAGAGATGGGATGCCAACATGTATCAAGCACAGTACGATGGGGACAATGATACTATGACGATATTTAGGAAATAACTGAAGTTGGTCTGTTTTGATGTTTTCTCCCATTCATTATATGTAGGGCCACTACATAATGTGGTGTTGGTTCACAAATCAGTTTGGTATCCAGTATGGAGCACCACCCCAGTCAGATAGATATATCCAAGTATTACGTGTCTCTGCCCACTGTATCAGCCCCAGATTAAAAACTACTGAGCAGACATGGGAGAATGAGGGGCACAGGAGGAAGAGAGAAACAGAACAAGAGATTCATTTTTCTGTTGTAACCTTTATTCTATTTGTTTGGGGTGTGGTGATGGAGGGGGCATTCAAGATTAGGAAGATCTGGAATAATACATGTCCAACTAGAAGAGGCGGGAAATATCTTGGGAAAAACCAAAATTAAAAACAAAAATTGGATTCTACTTTACCTTCTGCATCCAACATCTTGGGGATGTCCAGATACTTCTCAGCCACGTCGAAGGCTGTGTTTAGGTTAGTAAGAGGATCATCCTAGGAAAGGAAGAGCCAGAGTGTTAGCATCAAAATGCAGCAAGAGAAACAATATTTCTCTGAAACCAGAGAGCATCATTGTTTGGTTTGCTTCAGATAACTAAGTTGGACTGACAGAAATACATATATGAAACCACTGATGCAGCAGGCACCATAGCAGATTAAATAAATGGGTTCATTTTAAAAGCAGTGCCTGGGGACTCAGCCATGTGACTGATGGCATTAACAGGAACCACAAGTGTATGCATTTGATTGGTTAGGAGTCAACTTTGCAAACAGATTTAACAAAAGAATCTAAAGGGTGTGGGGATTCCTAGCTTTTAAGGCCAGAAGAGACCATTATGATCATCTAGTCTGACCTCCTGCCGGTCACAGAATTCCACTCAATAGCTCAGAGGTGGGCAAACTATGGCCCGCAGGCCATATCCAGCCCAAGGGACTGTCCTGCCCAGCCCCGCCCCACAGCTCCTGGCCGGGGAGGCTAGCCCCCAGCCCCTCCCCTGCTGTCCCCTCTCCCCCGCAACCTCAGCTCTCTGTGCTGCCAGCGCTCTGGACAGTGGGCTGCAAGCTCCTGCCAGGCAGCGCTGCTCTAGACTGCGCGGCAGTGTGGCTGGCTCTGGCTGGGTGGCGCAGCTGCCAGTCATGGTGCTCTGAGCGGCATGGTAAGGGGGCAAGGAGTTCCGGAGGCCAGTCAGGGGACAGGGAGCAGGGGAGGTTGGATGGGACTGAGGATAGGGTCGTGGCACTTAGGGGACAGGGAGGGGGTTGGGGTGGGAGGTCCCGGGAGGGGGCAGTCAGGAGACAAGGAGCAGGGGGGTTGGATGGGTCAGGGGTTCTGAGGGGGACAGTCAGGGTGCGGGAAGTGGGAGGGGGTGGGAGCCAGGCTGTTTGGGGAGGCACAGCCTTCCCTACCCGGGCCTCCATACAGTTTCGGAACCCCAATGTGGCCCTCAGGCCAAAAAGTTTGCCCACCCCTGCAATTGCTCCTGCATCAAGCCCATAGCTTCTGCTTGATTTACAGCAGGCGTTCTCATACTAGGGGCCGTGACCGCTTAGGGGGTCATAAGGTTATTACGTGGGGATCATGAGCTGTCAGCTGCCACCCCAAACCCCGCTTTGCCTCCAGCATTTATCTGTTGGCAATACAGTCAACATCTAAAAAGGAGTGCATCACAATTAACAATAAGCACTTCAAGCTCTAACTCCTACACATTCAGATAGACAGAGCCAAGACGGCCATCTGTAATAGCACCATCTGGAGAGTCCCAGTACTGTTACAGTACTGAACACAGTCTAAGTATCAGTGTAGACCAAACCAAAGTGTTCAGTGGCATTTCAAAAAGCGTGATGACCTGGTGGAACATGGTACTACCCGTCACTTTTTCTATGCTGGTTTTAAAGTGCCTTGTCTACATTTGCAGATAATGATTTTCAACACCAGATGAGGAGGAGCAAGGGAGGCCAGTTGCAGTTCTGTTTTTTGTTGCACTGGTTTTTGTTGCAGACAACCATTGCCAGCAATAGGTCATTTTCTAGTGTTACTAGACTACAGAGATGCAATCTGTGCATTTCCCTGGTATTTCCTGCCTGCTACAAGTTAGAGAGATATTTCTTCCTCTTGCTTCCATAACACTTGGGTCCCTGCCTAAAATAAAAAAGTGACATTTGGCTGACAAAATGTGACAACCCTAAGCTCCCCTCCTGCTCACTGACAAACAAAAACAAAACACCCTACCTACCCTCAATCAAGGCTGAAAAGAGTTTGTCCATTAATCTAAATGGGATGGGTCTATATTAAGTTAGGAAACCATTGTATGAACACAGCTGGCATAAAACTGATGGCTGTCACACTTGTCATTATGAGAGCCATAGCCACAAATAACCAATGCTGCTTGATGGCACCCTTTTTCTTTGTCTAGACACGATACACTCATCACTGTGATTGTATCAGTGCTTTTAGAGGCACCTGTCTAGCACTGATTCAGGGGGTAGGGGATTGTAGGCAGCCACAAAGCACTGCATTGTGGGATGGGCTTAAGAGGACTGGACACACCAATTCACATGCAACATTCTTGTTGCCTATCTGCGCTGGGGAGAAACCATAACGAGCCGTGCCCGTTCAGCCGGGGCTTCACTAAAGACCTCAGCTCAGGCATTGGGATCAGCTAGTAAGTCAGTGCTTGTAAAACACTTACACTTACATCAGCTACTGTGTGTGGATACACAGTAATTCATGAATTTGGCAAACTCCAAACAACATTTATAGCCGTATTCCTTCACCTTATGTAGGCAGGGCCTTAGACCCATTGCTTGAGAGAGAAAAAAGAAAAGACCTTTTATTCATTAAACTACATTAAATTTTCAGCCAGTCTGTTGCATTAAAATTCAGAAATCCTAAGTGCTGGCTCTCTCACTAATTTGTCCCCTAGCCCACATGGCATTTTCATTACTGTACAGAAATGCCACATACATTAAGCAGCACCATGTACACTAACAGTCTAATTTCTCAGTCATAAGTGACCATTAAACAGTTTGGCATTTAAACGGCCTTTTAAAACAAAAACCAGCACTGATACACTTCACTGGCACAGACCCGTTTGAACATGTGTTTTGAAGAGTGGTCAGATTCAGCAACACCTCCTTCAGGAAAGGGAGCAGCAAATACATGAAGTCAAACTCATTTGCATATCAGACAGTATCTACACCCTTCCAACACCAAAGGAATCTAGGCCTGGCACAGGAGGGGTACAGCTTAGCGTAATGGAACCTAGTTAACAAGAAATGTTGTGGCTGAAAGTTAGGAAGCGTTTCCTGAAAGGAAGATCTACTACGTAGAAGTTCTCCCAGAGGAAGTGCTAGAAGCCCTGTTGTATGCAAAAGTGAACACAAAGCGAGACAAGTCCGTACATATATAAATTTTGTAGATAACAAAAATGCAAGATTCAGTGGCCTATAGGGGAACGAAGCTGATGACCAAAGCTGCAAGCAAATAACTTAGTGTTTGACAAAGACTAGCTCATGGATGAACAGGGGAGCTAAACTTGGGCAAAACTCAGACTGTGTGAGCTGGCGAAGAGAAATGCTTTGAGAAATTTATAGCAATGGTGCAGTCTTCTGCTGGAATATGCATAATTAGTCAAGACAGTCCAGTTTAGGAGTGTCCCTGTATTCCATGCTTACATTAGTTCTCATACAGCACTGGACATGAGCAGTGCACTACACCATCTCGGGCTGGCTAGGAGACTGTGTCCCATCCTGAGCAAGTGGTGATGACCTGGCCTCAGTAATACAAACCTGTGTTACCTCTTGACTGGACAACAGCAATGCAGTCTACCTGCATGTTCCTCAGGAGCTACAAGACACAGCAGCACATCTCCACATCAACAGGGGTCGTCGTGAGCACATCATACCTATCCTCCACTCACTACATTGGCTCCCTGTAGACTATCACACCAAAATGTAAGGTGCTTAACAATCCAGTCCTCTTGTACCTGAAAGATTGCCTAAAGATCCAGGAAGAGGACTATGGTCAACAAGTCCACCCCTCAGGAACTACAGAGCATCTACTGCAAAGTTGAAGCTCATTTGTGCAGGAGACAGAGCTGTCTTACATGCCAGTCCAAGACTGTGGAATGAACTCCCACAGATTCTAAGAACCACCTCTAAACCTCACAATTTCCATTCCAAACACAACATGCACCTCTTCACCCTCACCTTCACTAATATAAACACACAGCACCGCAGACATCTTGTTATTTTAAATCCACATGCAGCAGATTTCCCCAAGATAGAGAAAAAGAAGGAAAGAACTAATATGTGACAGATATGAGTCATGTGGTTTAACGCAGTACTCATATGCCACAGTGACAGGTGTGATATGAGAACCTGAATAGACTGGCACAGAACGAAAGCTGAGACTTCTCTAACATCTCCAATTCCTTCTAGGGCTGTGCACCCCAAAGAACACACAAGACTGATGTTTAAAAGGGTATGGCCCAGCAGAAGCGCTATGATACCGATTTGCCTCAGATAAGCTTTAAAGTAGATGAGGGAAGAAGAGAGGAACAGCTTGCTAGAGTCTGTCTGAGCCAACATTAAGGAAAGCTGTATTTTACTTGTTTAAAGATTCCACTATTTAAGCTGTGATCGTTGGCAAACCTGGCCAGAATAAAAAGCTATCTTGTGCACTCTGCTTTTGCTGACTGGAGACATTCATGTTAGATTCTCCCACAGCTCCCACCTTCCCCCACCACCCCACAACGCTGACTCACACACTCAGAGATGTCTCTCCTCCTCCAGTAAGCTTGAAGTCCCCATATCACAAGATGTTACCATGGTAATTATTGCAATGTCACCAATACAAAAATTCCTCTATCAACCAGCAATCTGGAAGGAGTTGGAGGGGGGTGGGAGTGGAGAGACAGAGCACTTACTGTATCTGTCAGAGCAGCAGAAGCCGAAAAAAATCCAATTAGTATGACTTATGTTTTCAGGAGTTGTCTTAAACAAATTAGGACGCATCCAATATGGCAAAATGAATCTTATACTGGCCAAGTTTATGGACTGATTATAGCACTGGAGGAGTGATTATGCCATCATTCAATCTTCATGCTGAATGAAGAGATCAGAAACATGGTTTGCAATTGGGCTAAAGATAGGGGAGAGATGGGGGAAGGGAAAACCCAACTCCTGACAAACTGCCCCCTGTCAGCATGCCAAGAGAATTCACCTCAACATCTTCCTTACCATTAACCAGAGCCCTGAAGAGCAATCACTTGTCCAAAACAAGTAGCTGCAATATCAAGTAGTTGCTGCCATCCAAGCCTATTAAGGCTCAGATGTGTTCCAGAACTGCTGAGCCCTTTTGCAGCTTTTATGATGCAGCTCAATAGGACATCAGGTGTGAACATTTCATTGAAGAGATGTCAGTTTTTCCTGCTGCCTCTTAAACCCATTATAATACTAGTCTGAGCTTCACTGAAAGAGCACAATCCCCATCTTATCTCAAAGATTCCTTTATGTGGACAATTGTGTCTCCCTTCAGCTGTATCTGTCCAGAACATGCCCAATTCCCCTCATTTTATCTACAAAGATAAACTGTGTCTTTTACTCTGCTACCCAGCTGCTCTCCTCCTCCTCACTGATCCAAAAGCTCTAGCACAGGGATGGCCAACCTGCGGCTCCGGAGCCACATGCGGCTCTTCAGAAGTTAATATGCGGCTCCTTGTATAGGCACCGACTCCGGGGCTGGAGCTACAGGCGCCAACTTTCCAGTGTGCTGTGAGGGCTCAATGCTCAAGCCCTGGCTCTGCCACAGGCCCTGTCCCCACGCCACCCCTTCCAGCCCCCTCCCCTGAGCCTGCCGTGCCCTCGCTCCTCCCTCTCTCCCCAGAGCCTCCTGCACACCACGAACCAGCTGATTGGGAGGTGAGGGGAAGGAGGGGGAGGTGCTGATCAGTGGGGCTGCTGGTGGGTAGGAGGCACTAGGAAATGGGGGGGGGGGTGAAGCTGATGGGGGGGCTGCTGACGTATTACTGTGGCTCTTTGGCAATGTATGTTGGTAAATTCTGGCTCCTTCTCAGGCTCAGGTTGGCCACCCTGCTCTAGCAGGAATGAAGCAGAACCAGGGGAAAGGCTCCAAACTCTGGTAGGAAACAGCAGTCTCCAGGGGGCAGGTGGAGAAAATTAAGTGAGCTGAACTGAAGAGACAAAAGGCAAGGATCTGAGGAGGGAGAAATGGCTTTGCCGAGACTAGGATTTAAAAAGAGCCATGTTAGCAACATCCTAGATCAGTGGTCTCCAAACTTTTTGGCTCGCGCACCCCCAGGGTGAAGACCGGAAGACCTGCTGCAGATGCGCCACCGGCAGAAGACGACCAGAAGACCTGGGGGAAGCAAAAAAAAAAAAAAAAAAAAAAAAACCACCCCGCCAGAGCGGCCAAAGCCACAATATCGGGACAAACTGTGCATCGGTCGGGATGCAGGACAAAGAACTACAAATTTTTATCGGGACGTCTGGTCACCCTACGAACACCAACCGTGGACGGGCAGAGCTGCCGCCAAAGAATAAAAACAGCAGAGTGCTGTCCGGCGGCGCTTCTGCTGCCGCGCACCCCCGGGATCATCTTGCGCACCCCAGTTTGGAGACCACTGTCCTAGATGACATGTTGTAAAAGTGTAACGTGGAGAAGGCCCCCTGCAGTCTTCAACATGAGCTAAACTGGTAGAGTTAGAGCTAGGCTACCTGCTACACTCTTCCTAGGCTTTAGCTCAACCAGTTTAGCGTGTGTTAAAGACAGTGTCCCTCGGCCAACCCCGTTTCTGTAGATAAACATGCTAACAAGACACCTTTAAATTCTAGTCTAGGCAAAGCCAAAACGAGCAAGGGGAAGAGGCAGAGGAACAACAGTGGTGAGAAAAGTGCACAGGGAAGGGAAAACAACCATGAGAAAGAGGACACGAAGCAGTAGAAAAGGTCTGATGAGTTTCTCTCATTAGAAGGTTTCTCTTTAACCTTCTTCAAGAAGGGCAGGAGACAAGGGAAGAGCAGGGGTTGTCAATCCCTCCTCAGACCAAATTCTTGCCCTCCATCTGGACAGGACAACCACTCATTTTCATTCTGAAAAGCTGTCAGGCTACGTGAGCAGCTAAACTTCCTTTCCCTTTCCTCACAGCAGGGTGATTTGGCTTTGGCTTTTGTTTCTAGTAGGGGAACTCTGTGGTTTCCCTGCTAGATTTTTCATTTTCAAAGACCCCTTGTTTAGCTGCCTTATTTTTCCAACAGGAAAAAAAAAATGAAAATGTGGTTGACTTTAACCTGTTTTCTTTTGTTGCTGCTGTTTGTATAAACAGATGGGGTCCACCTCCACTGTTTATTCATCAAGTGCTGATCCCAAGACGCTAAAACCAATAGAAAATAAAATTGACTGCTCTGCAAGACAGTGAACACCTCGGAAGTTATTGATTGTATAGAGTATTAGGCATTGTGCAGTTAGCATCTCACACAGAGAGCTGATTTAATTAACTCTTTTGCACTCTACTTATTTGCATACTGGTCCCATCCACTTGCCCCCACCATTGCAAGAACTGAGATCCATTAACGATGGGGTTCTATGCTTATGATCCCAATGATTTCTATATTTAACATGCTCAGTTTCCCAAGTATCACAAATTCTTGCCCTCAGTGACACTTGTGCGGTCTCATTTCCTTCAACGAGTAGGCACAGGCGTAAATACCTGGAACTTAGTACACTGTTCTGTTGACAATGCAGAAGTAGGAATAGAATCCAGCTCATGCTTTCATACTGTGCTGGCTCAGGAGAGCTAACAGGTATACAAAGCAATAAACACTCTTTCATCACCAAGTCATCCGATCTGCCTCAAATACACCAGGGAGCTGATCTTTTGAGCAGGAAGATCCTATTTTAATAGAATTGTTTTTCAAAGTAAAATCAAACTTTCCTATAAACACTTTTCAATTGCTTAATGCGCCAATCCAAGTGCTAGGAAGAGCCCAACACTACAGCAGAGATGACTAACCACACTAGGGAGGCAGCGCATTACAAGATTTCAAGTGATGGCAAAGAATGCACATATGCCTGTCTCACTCTAGTTCTGTGAAAAGGAACCTCATAGCCAGGTAACCTGCCCCATCCTTTTTGCTCCAGACCTAACATTGACTTGACTGGCTAGTTCATGTAATTTGCACACAAGGTTAGCATAAAAGAATTGGCATCACTGAGTTAACAGATTTTGCCACATTGGACCTCGGCACATGTGATCCATACTTCCTACAGACCACACCCTCCTCTTATCTGCCAATAAATCATTGTGAAAACAGGGAATGGCAGTAGGCAATTCATAAAGCTTTTTTCAATCAGGCTGAATTTATTGATCTCTCCCCTCTTTCCTCCCCTAGGCAAGATATTTTCAGCTTCAGTGGCAAGTTTAAGTTTTCCTCCTGGTTTGTCAAGCTAGCTCAAGTCCCTCTTAATTTCAACAAACCCAGGGTCTCTGCTCCTTAACTTAAATCAAATTAAGCTAGTACCTTTCGCAGCTTCCCATAGTCGATGAGCTCTGGGCGATGTCTGTGAATCAAAGCACAGAAGCCAAGGCCATCCTTCCAGCTGCAAAAGAGATGGAAGAGAGCACAATTAACAGTGTTCAGTCAGGAAGACACATGGAGAGGGGGCATGACAGATGGGGACAAGACTCTGGGATCTTTACCCCTGGGCTCGTTAGCTTATAGCAACTTCTGTAAGTACTCAACTGTGGACAAGGATCTCCTCTGCTTTAGACCCCCCACCCTGCTCTCACTGACTTGGTGTAGGACCAGGTTCTTAGTGCAGCCGCCTCCCTAATGCCAATTTTCACTCACCACAGAACTTTCATTGTTAAACAGAGTGCTCAGGCACTCAAGGGCAGAAACAGAGCTTAGGGATGAAAAAAGTCTTCATATGCAAACCAAAGATCTTCTAGGAGAGGATAGATCAAGAATGAGGAGGAGCAATTGCTATTGGCTATGATCAGCACTATATTTGCCCTCCCTCATCTCTCCCCTCCCACCCTGGTCCTCAGCATAGAATCCAAAGCTGGTGGGAGAAGGGAGGACAAAAAATAGACCAATATCAGGGTGGATAAAAATGGATTTTTTATTCTATTATTTAAATTATAAAAAAAGTCTTAAAAAATAAACCCATTTAAAATGAAATCTCAATTTAATACAAAGTTTGCCCGCCCCTGATCTACCTCCTTGGGATCACCCACTGAGCCCATCTGGGTGGTCTCATACTCCTATTTTACAGCTTTTCCCTTCCTGAGCTCTGATTGGCTCAGTTCTCAAAATTTTGTATATTCTTATGACTCCACCCATCATTCACCATTTTCTAACATGCTAAAAACATACAATTAATATGAATCTGAAAATATTTACTCTGTATAATTGCTTAAATAAATGTGTACCAATAGTGTACCCTACTACATAGCAAAAAGATATACCCAATCTAGTGTGAAGGCTCTGTTTTAGTTGTAAATCAAACACATTTTAATGGTTATATCAACCAATGAGAATTCATCTTTCTTTAAAAAAAGAAACTGAAGTACAAATGGAAAAGTTAATTAATATTGATTATTTAAATGAAGGCTTCACACTTGATGATTTAAAATCAATCTACCCTGATCGGTGTAATGTCAGATTAATACAAAAGATTACCTATATTTTGCCCGTAGAGAGGGATGGGCTTTTATTTAGTAGAACTCAAAAGGTGGAGGAAAAGGAAAAAAACAAAAACAAACAAAACTGGCAATCCTCGTCAATTTGTCCTCCTCTCCCATCCAACTATGACAGGATCATTCCGCACCGTTATGCTTTTTGTAAGGATTTGTTTAACGTAACTTTATACCATCACCCCCACTAGCAGGGTCCTCCCATGGTGATACTTGCATAGCTTAACAGATCCCAAACTTAGACCCCGTCTACACTAGAAAAGGTTTGCTGAGGTAGTTCTACTGGGACAGGCAAAAAAGTGCTTTTGCAGGTATAGCTTAAACAGGCTCTCCAAGCAAAGTGTGCTGTAACGGCAAAATCACTCTTATACCAGTATAACTTCGTCTACGTGAGTGCTTTTGCCTGTACAGAAATATTGTTTAAAAAATAAACAAAAAAACAAACCAAAAAAATCACCTCCCTAATCAACATTACTATACAGATACAAGTTTCTAATATAGACCTGACCTTAGGAAATTTCTCCCAAAAATGTTTGTAGCTTCACTCGGGAAGTACTATTTCATAAGCAGCCTACAAACACCGATAGCGTCGTCAGTGGGCTTAATGCTCCAAAGTATTTGACAAAGGCAGCATTTGTAGTCAGAGAAAGGGACTGGGAGGCAGGGAAACTGGGTCCTGTTGTGGGGTTTGCCACTGATTTGCTGTGGAACACTGGGCAAATCAGTAGGTGCTACTTTTCTCCTACAGAATATCAGAACAACAACTAGTCTCAGAACTTCTTTGAGAGGTTAGTTACGCCAGATGCTGAATAGTGTCAAAAGCCCTATGAACATACGAGGATCAGAAAGCCAAATACTATTAAAAAAAACCAAAACAACCAACTTTACCTGATATGGAAATTCTGGATGTTCACATTTTTGTAGGGAGCTGTCTTCCTCTGACACCATAACAAAAGCCCTTCCTTAGCAGATGTCTCTAGAGAGAAAGCAAAAGAGACACAGATTAACTGATTTTTTCCTGGAATTTTCTGATCCCTTGCATAGGCTGTAGAACAGTGTTTCCAATTCATTCTGACCCAGTGTCTTTGTTCGAACCAGCAGTGCGGCATACCTCTGTTTCTCATTTAACTTCCTTCTTCTAGGGATGAATCTCTTATGCAGGTTTCTGATTTCTTACCATTATTTCTCTCAGGGTAGGTCTACCTGGCATTTTGGAGCTAGCTGCCTAGCACGGGTCGATATTTCCATGCAATACCATAGATCAGCCAGCAGGAAATGTCCTAGAGTCCAAGATCCACTGCACATTGCCAGGTTTAACCTTTCCCCTTTCCTTCCCGACTCCTCTGAAATACACTCCAAGAAGCAGGATACGAAGACTCCTCCCAGGATACCCATATCAAGCCATGAACTGGCCAGCAAGGATGGTCAGAGTTCAGGGCAGGTTGGATCTCAGGGCCCCATTGTGTCATCCAGGGTATGTCTTCTGCTGATTCAGTTACCCCTGAAACTGGATCTCCTTTGCGGCAAGGCACACAGCTATTTGTTCCCCAACCAAAGCCACATTCACTCATTCTTGAACAGCAGATGGAGGCTCTGAGATTTACCTTCCACAGAGATATCCTGAATGGCAAAGCGAAGGATGATGGTCCAGATCATTCCAAGTGTCATTTTAACATTTCCATCCACAATTTCTGCAGGAAAAAAACAAAATCATTATGTCATGTGTGCAAACCCAGTGGAAGCCTGACCAAGGAAACACAGGGAGCTTTATCTTTTACAGATCTAAGAGCTGGACTTCCATCTGATGAATGTTTCCAGCAGGGTAAGGTTCCCAAGTTAAATTTATACAGCCTGGCAGGCTCTCCACAAACTCCATTGATATATCTCAATCCTACTACGGAGCTTTTAAGTAGAGGCTGACAATACAACAGCTTATCTACATGAGAAAGTTATATTGGTATCTGGTAAGGAGTGCATTCAAACCACTATAGCTCTGGTGTAACTTCCCAAGTGGACACTCTTATTTCAGTATAAGAATGCCTTTTTCTGGTTTCGCTTATGTCATATAGAGCTTGGTCTATGCTACAAAGTTTTGCCAGCACAACAATGGTGACTAGGAGTCTGGTCCAAAAATCCCCCTTGCTGACATAGCTATGCCAGCAAAAGCCACAGCGTAAATTCAACTATGTCGACAGGGAAGTGCCTCTGTCAGCACAGCTAATGTCATTTGAGGAGCTGGTTTAGCTAAGCTAGCAGAACTACTCTTTTGGCCAACATATACATTACATCTCCACTAAGGGGGTTTGCTAGCATAGCTATACTGGCCAGGGCTCTGTAAAGTAAACAAGCCTTTAGAATCTGTTTAACCTAAACTGAAAAAGTTTATCTTAAAAGTTACTCATATCCCAGAACAAGAGAGTGTCCACGCAGAGGAGTTATACACCTGATACAACTACAGCGGTTTAAAATACCAGTATAATTATACCAGTGTATGTGGTGAATCTTTACTGTGTAACTAAACCCTAAGAGCTAGTGTTGTGGTGTGGACAAATACCCACCAAGATTATAAATGAAACATGGCTAGTTCCTGGGTGAGTGCAGGTCTTCAGACTGCATCCATGTAGGGCTACTTTCAGATATATAATTGCCAAAAAGCATCAACGGCATGTCACCATCAAAGTGCATACATCTTGGCTGCAGATGCAGCAAACGGCACATGTTATACTCCACTCAAGCAGAATATTAACTTAAGATGTGAAGCAGATTGTATGTTACTGCTCACTGGACCCTTCTGCAATGCAAATGGGCAAGTGATCAACAACTCATGGGCTTTAGAAACAGACCCCATGCATGCATGAGACATAATCCATTTAGAATTTGGGATAAAGTTCTGGAGAGTAGCAGCTGGTTCAGAAAGGGTTTGCAATTGCTTGTGGATTAGTGCCAAGTAATACAAATGACGTACCACATAGCTGTTTCTAATGCTCTGACCCTTGACAGGTAAAAGATTCCACACCATTTAAGAGGAAAACATTGTCAACGTTTTTAAAAAGCCACTTTAGGATACCTAGCCTCTGGCACTAGCACTAGAGATTACAAAACTGAAAGAATCACATATAATGTATGCCACCAACTATTTTTGGACAGTGAAACTAAACTAGTCAGTTTCTCCTTTTTGTTCTACTGCTATTTCCTGCATTGCATGGGAAATGTTTGAGACACAATCAACTTTAAAATGACTAGAAATGTCTTTCTAATTTAAGGTTTCAGAGTGGTAGCCGTGTTAGTCTGTATCAGCAAAAACAATGAGGAGTCCTTATGGTACCTTAGAGACTAATAAATGTATTTGGGCTAGAACCCACTTCATCTGCCCACGAAAGCTTATGCCCAAATACATTTGTTAGTTTCTAAGGTACGACAAGGGCTCCTCGTTGTTTTTTCTAATTTAAGACGTCTAAAGAAAAGGGTTGGATAAACCTATTGTTTTGGGCCTAAGCCTAACAAAAGAGCTGGCAGAGTTCGTTTTTGCCCCGTGCATACCCCTTGTGTAGCTGTCTCACACTGGTGCAAGCAAGGCTTGCATTGGTTGCAGCTGCTAACTCTCCTGATTTTATTGTGAGACCCACAATACTTGGCTTTTCTCTCGTAGCCAGCTACTGGAGTCATGGGATTGCATGGGAATCTTGGCTTTCATTTTAAAGAAAAAAAAAAAAAAAAAGTAAGCCCATGCGGTTGCAGATAAAAGTTGGAAAGCATGATCTCTAAAGGTTCCAAAACCAGAAGGCAAATAAAAAGAACCCCAAATCTATTATTTTGGAAGGCTCATGATTTCAAACCAATCTTGTGATTTTTGAATGCATGAGATTGGCAATTCTGCTGTTATGACAATCCCTTGTACTTTACAAGGGTAAACCTCATTGATGCAATCCCTATTTTGCAATGGAGAAGCAGGTCTACAATAAGGGTTTGTACTGATAGAGATTTCCCAATTTTCGACAAATCCTAAAACAGATATGCTGTCACATTCCCCTCCACCCCTCTTCCCCACACATCTCCCCACTCACAATACATTAATGGACTATGGTGCCGATCTAGGATGGAATCTTTCTAGTAGTAGACTCTCACTGCCCAGGAAAAATATGCATAGAACTTTGTTATAGCACAAAAGAGCATGACCATGTGTTGTATTCACACTCCTGACCAGTTTCCACAAGCAAGTTTGCTCATTGCTAGATTTCCTTGCAAATTAAATTCCTGCAGGATTGTTTTAGTTGGTTGGTTGGGGTTGGGTTTGGGTTTTTTTTTTGGGGGGGGGGGGGGGGCGGGGGGAAGAGAGAGGCGGAACATAAGAATGGCCATACTGGGACAGATCAATGGTCCTACTAGCCCAGTATCCTGTCTTCTGACAGTGGCCAATGGCAAACGCTTCAAAGGGCATGAACAGAAAAAGGCAGTCATCAAGTAATCCATCCCGTCATTCAGTCCCAGCATCTGGCAGTCAGAGGCCTAGGAACACCCGGAACATGGGGATAGCATCCCTGACCATCCTGTCTAATAGCCGTTGATGGACCTATCCTCCATGAACTTATCTAATTCTATTTTGAACCCAGTTATACTTTTGGCCTTCACAACATCCCCTGGCAATAAATTCTGCAGACAGACTGTCCGTTGCGTGAAGAATTATTTCCTTTTGTTTGTATTAATTTTATTGGGTGACCCCTGGTTCTTGTGTTATATGAAGGAGTAAATAACACTGCCTTATTCACTTCTCCACACCATTCAGGATGTTATAGACCTCTATCATTACCCCCCCTCCCACCCCCGTCATCTCTTTTCCAAGACGAATAGTCCCAGTCTTTTTACTCTCTCTTCACATGGAAGTTGTTCTATACCCTTTTTCATTTTCATTGTCCTTCAGTTTCTCCATTTCTAATACATCTTTTTTGAGATGGGGTGACCAGAACTGCATGCAGTATTCCAGGTGTGGGCTTATCATGGATTTATATAGAGGCATTATGATATTTTCTGTCTTATTATCTATCCCTTTCCTAATGGCTCCTAATATTCTGTTAGCTTTTTTGACTGCCATTGCACATTGAGATGTTTTCAGAGAACTATCCACAATGACTCCAAGATCTTTTTCTTGAGTGGTAACAGCTAAATTAGACTCCACCATTTTGTAGGTACAGTTGGGATTATGTTTTCAAATGTGCATTACTTTGCAATTATCAGCACTGAATTTCATCTGGTATTTGGGTGCCCAGTCACTCAGTTTTGTTAGATCCCTTTGTAACTCTTTGGATTTGAGGTGACTATTTACGTCTCTCCATTCTGAAAACTGACCATTGATTCCTACCCTTTGTTTCCTGTCCTTTATCCAGTTACAGATCCATGAGAGAACCTTCCCTCTTATGCCATGACTGCTTACTTTGCTTAAGAGCCTCTGGTGAGGGACCTTGTCAAAGGCTTTCTGAAAGTCTAAGTACACAATACTCCCTTGTCCCCATGTTTGTTGACCCACTAAAAAGAATTTTAATAGGTTGGTGAGGCATGAGTTCCCTTTACAAAAGCTGTGTTGACTCTTCCCCCAGCAAATTATGTTCATTTATGTATCTGATAATTCTGTTCTTTACTACAGTTAGGCTTATTGGCCTGTAATTGTCAGGATCACCTCTGGCATCACATTAACTATCCTCCAGTCATCTAGTAAAGAAGCTTATTTAAGTGATAGGTTACATACCACAGTTATTAGTTCTGCAATTTCACATTTGAGTTCCTTCAGAACTCTTGGGTGAATACCATCTGGTCCTGGTGACTTATTACTGTTTAATTTATCAATTTGTTCCAAAGCCTCCTCTACTGACACCTCACTTGGGACAGTTCCTCAGATTTGTCATCTAAAAAGAATGGCTCAGGTTTGGGAATTGCCCTCACATCCTCTCAGTGAAGACCAATACAAAGAATTCATTTAGCTTCTCCGCAATGGCCTTATCGTCCTTGACTGCTTCTTTAGCACCTCAATTGTCCAGCAGCCCCACTGATTGGTTGGCCGGCTTCCTGCTTCTGATTTACTTAAACAATTTTTTGCTGTTTGAAATTTTTCAGTCTTTTGTTAGTTGCTCTTCAAATTCTTTTTTGACCTGCCTAATTATACCATTACACTTGACTTGCCAGAGTTTAGGCCCCTTTCTATTTTCCTCAGTAGGATTTGACTTCCAGTTTTTAAAGGATGCCTTTTTGCATGTAACTGCTTCTTTTACTTTGTTGTTTAACCATGGCAGCTTATTTTTGGTCTTCTTGCTATTCTTTTTAATGTGGGATATACATTTAAATTTGAACCTCTATTGTGGCGTTTTAAAAAAATTTCCAAGCAGCTTAGAGGCATTTCACTCTTGTAACTGTTCCTTTTAATTTCCATTTAACTAGCTTCCTCATTTTTGTGTAGTTCCCCTTTTTGAAGTTAAGTGCTACTGTGGTGGGCTTCTTTGTTATCTGCCCCCTCCAAGGATGTTTAATTTAATTATAATATAGTCACTATGACCAAGCGGCAAGAAAGCCCTTGGTTCCAGGACTAGCTGCTCCAAAAAGCAGTCATTAGTGGTGTCAAGAAACTTTATCTCAGCATCCTGTCCTGAGGCGACATGTACCCAATCAACATGGGGATAGTTGAAATTCTCCGTTATTGCTGATTTTCCATTTTTATAGCCTTTCTAATCTCCCTGAGCATTTCACAATCACCATCAACATCCCCGTCAGCTAGTTGGTAGCATATCACTACTGCTATACTCCCCATGCTTATTTTTCCCCTACAGTTACTCACACCTTCTTGTCAACTGTTTGAAACGGGCCATCCTGATTATCACTACAAACGTAGTTTTTTCTCCTGCTGATAATAGCCCACCTTAAGTGATTAGTCTCATTAGAGTTGGTATGGCAACCCCCATTTTTTCCATGTTCTCTGTATAAGATATATATATATCTTCCTACTGTATTTTCCACTGCATGCATCTGATGAAGTGGGTGTTGGCCCACGAAAGCTTATGCCCAGATAAATTTGTTAAGTCTCTAAGGTGCCACAAGTACTCCTTGTTCTCTCTCCTACAGCTGTGTTCCTAGTGCCCAAGGTACGCTGCAAGTTCATTCCACTATAGGATTCATAGCCCTTGGACTATCGCTGTTTCTAACATAAGGGAGCAAAGCTCACAGTGCAGCATGGAGTTGCTGCTTCCACACTACAAAGAGAGAATCTTTGACACCACAGAAGTGACAAAGGAGTTAAATGTAACCATTCAGAGCAACCTCACACTTGTTTAATTAAAGGCTCTGGATGTTTGCTCCCCATCAGCCCAGCTAACACTGAACAGTTTGAGAGCAGTTTCTGTGGGACATTATAGGGCTCATGATCGGATCAGAGAGTGCCTCCTCCTGTGTAACCAATTGCCTGATTAGGCTTTGTAACGCTTTTCTGAGGTGTGAGCGCTATAAGAATTATTTGCGCACTTCCGCTAGTAACACCAAGCGGCTGTTCTAAACCGTAACCGCAAGTGCATGTTATTAATGTGATTTAAACTGATCTATACCCATATTGAATGTGAGACTAAAACAGATGAGGCATTGCTGCTAATGGCAGGAAATGTTTTGCACCAGTAAATGCACTTCCATTTGACCCCCATTATTACACCATGCACTCTTAACAAGAGACGCAAAAATTACAGCACCTCCATCCATTTGTTTGGCAGCCAATTAAGGGCTGACAAATAGTCACTCTTCAGGAATAAGACTGGCTGGCTCTGGAAATCTGGAGTTTGAAATGCCATCACCCTTTTCATATGCATAATCCAGGAATCCTGACCCTCTGGATAACATAGGTACCATGCTCTCTTCTTCTCTCCTAACCTCAGTGGTAAGAAGCAGGGTCAAAATAATTAATTTTCCCTCCTGGCCATTTATATGAGTCACCCGCTAGAACACAGCCACTGCAAAAGCAGTTTGCTGCTGTCTGGATAATTGGCAGGATAGGATATGATACAATTAGGAAGTTAAATAGACACCACTCTGTTGACGAGTGTCCATCAACATGCCAGCATTGATCAAAATGAGGCACAGTAAAAGGCAATGAGCCCTGAGGTCACTCCCACGTTTTATTAATCTTAACAGGACAAATAAAAAATATAAAACAGCCTTCAAGCAGAGGTCTATAGGAGGCACACTACTACTGATGGACTGGGACAGATCAGTTCCGAGGACAGATCATTGGGCATCAGCCATGTGGGTATGCATGCCACACAGTCCTTTCACATGCTCACCCAGTTCCCCAACTGCGGCGGGCAGGAGGTAGAGATAAAGATAACCTGTTTTGTAAATGTTGAAGTGCAGAGGTCTCCTTGCTTTCTCTTTCCGCTGCTCATGAACTGACACAAACCCTTACTCTGCTTTCTGTCTGCAGGTCTGTGCTGTCCAGGATTTAAGCAGACATCTTCCTCAGATGGCACCTTTTATATTGTTGCATTCCTTGAGCCGGATTTTCATCTCTCTTACACTGATTTAAATCAGGAGTAATTCCACTGAAGCTAGAGTTACACTGGGTTACACAAAAGAAGAATCAAGCCTCGCATGTTTAAGAAATGGATTGTTTTCTGTCTACACTGGAGATGCAAGTACAGTAATGCAAGTAGTGAGGAGTTAAAGTTGGCCCTCTTGAACTTGACTGAATCCTGATATCATACCCAATGTGGAATCTATTACATCAAAGAAAGACCTCTGCAGAATGAGATTTTTAGTGTCAGATAAAGAAATATTTGGAAGTCACCCCTGGCTACAACACCCTTCACCCAGATTTTTACAGCTGTCTTGTACTGCGAGTGCCCCAATCAGACAGCCTCCAATTAAGTCATTTTTAAAGGTTAATAGTGATGCTTGAGGTTACCAGTTGAAGATAGTTGTAAAAACTGTGGTTAGGTTTCACTGGTTATTCCTTTTGCTTACAGTGCATTTCATTCAGCTTCGACAAGGAAAAGCAGCCAGCTCTGTTACTGTTTATAAAGAAGTCAATTCCATTTTCTGGTTCATGTGCACCAACACAATGCTTTGTTTGGCTTGTAAATACCAGAGAATATTTGTTGGAATGTAAGAAAAATATCATGGAAAATATTACCATTGGCTTTGTGTCTGATAAAACCAAGACTGCCCCCCTGCCCCCTCCCCCCTGCCGATTCCCACCCCCCAGGACTTCACATCTGCACAGTCCTGAGAATCAGCGTGGGGTGGGCTCAATATCCAAGCCTGCACTCCTTCTTGCCCCCCCGGACCTCCCCACCATGTGGGGCCAGGAATCAGTGTGGGGAGGGCTCCTTCTCCAATGCTTGCTCCCTCCCACACCTAGAGCGCCAGGCCAGGAATCAGTGTGGGGCTCAGCCATCTCCAAAGAATATTTTCATCAGTTGCCCATGCTTGACAGTTTCCCATGGATTTCTTCCTGGGCTTGCTTTTTTGGAAGGGGGTGGGAAACAATTCTGTCTCATTTAATAAATAGGTTTAGACACAGATAAGGGCAATAACAAACTGCTGTTTAATACAGATATACAGAGAGAGAGTGCGCATGCCTGGGTATCAGGTCCTTTGGATGCCACATGGCAGCCTTACTCTGAGACTGGCAGGACTGTTTTAGGGTGAGAAATGCACTTGCCTGGCCAAAGTTTCCCCCCCTTTTGTAGTAAGCTACTTGGATAACTTCCTAGCTCAGTCCCACCTGCTTGAGGAGTTTATGGTTTGTTTTCCTGAGCTGTGTTAGTTGCATTTTGACTGCCTCATTGGTTTTTATTTTCTAGTTTGCTGATGTGTTGACTTTTTGAAGTCTTAATTTAGGCTATTAAAATACCTGCACCAGAAAAGCTCATAATCCCTTCAGTGGGCAGAGTTACTGTCACACCAGGGACATTAACAGCAGAGGCCCATTTTTAATGCTGATATATATGCATTTCACTTAGCACCTAGACCTTCTTACTCCATGAACTGCAGCTGTTTGGGCTAAGCCTCACCACATATTCAGTGGCAAAAAACTACTTTACTGTAGTTTTTAGGTTGCTTGGTGGTTGCAGCAAAACTCAAATATCTGAAAACCAGGAAAGTTAAGGCAGCCCATAAACCTTAACTCTGCCCTCTTTCAGCAATGCCTTAACATGCTCTGTTAACCAACACACACAGCCAACTCCACAGCTGCTGAAATGTACAAGCTCTTCACCTCCTTTTACAGCCAACTCACTCTCACTCACAGGATTCCAGCTAACATTATTAAAGTACAAAAAAGAAAAGGCTGCCCACAGCACCGTCCCTGTGTTCCCCTGGAGCTGGCAATGGGAATTATTTGGATACACTCCAGGTGCAGTCAGCATGCCTTAACTCTGCTTTTCTTGATTTTCAGAAGTTTGAGTGTTACTCAACTCAGCGTTCTGCAAGGGGGCGACCGACCGCCAAGCAACCCTAACTCTGCATAAACACAGGGCTGGTCTACACTTAAAATGCCGCAGCGGCGCAGCTGCACTACTGCTGCTGTCGCACGTCAGCGAAGGAACGACCTACGCCAAAGGGAGCTAGGTCAACTGGAAAATTCACCCAGGGACCTTGTGCTGTCTTCAGAACACCTCCCAAACCATGCGGCTGACCCATTCAAAGCATCCCCTTCTCCAACCTAGCCCCCTCCCATACTATACCCTCGGCCTCCCACTGCAAGCCGTAAAGTCTTCACTCCCTGCTCTGCAAACATTTCTATGTCAGTTACCTCCCATTTCTGTAACCACATTCACCTCCAGGGCCTGGAGTGAAGGATAATTATGTTACAATGGAATAGTGTTGTGACACAGGAAGGTTGGGGTGCAGGGTGGTTGGAATCCACTGGCAAAGCTAGAGGTGCAGGGGATGAAGTACCTTGGCAGAGCTAAAGGTGCCATACCCCTCCTCACCTGAGCCCCCAACCTCTCTCACCTCCCTACCATCCATCCCCCTCCCCTCATTGCAGCCCCAAACCCCTCTCCTCCTATTCCCCCACTTCTCAGCCCCCAATATCCCGCTCCTCCCAGGAATCTTTCATATGTCTATTTTTTCCCCAAACACTTTGATTACATTCCCCCAGTACAAAACTGCCACCATGACTCACAAAACTGTAACTGATGTCAGGCTGCGTCTACAACTCGTTTTATCTTAGGTGGGGGTCTGATTAACTTATCCTTAGATATATTAAATGAAGGTTGAGTTCACAGCCATCAAGAGGTCTGTGATTCATCCAGTAATTAGTGCCTTTCAGTTTAAGAGTACAAGGTAGCAGAAGGAAACCTTTCCTGGGGTGGGGGCACCTGGCCTGTAATTTAGGAACCCATTGGTCAAATTACCCCAAATCTGGATTACTAACCCTGTGCAAAAACACATACTGAGAAACTTTTTTTTAAAAATAGCTACTGGGGGAGGGGCTTATAATCTCCAGAATCCCTGGCTCAAAGGATTCCAAATTTGGGTCACTAATCCTATTCTGAACCCTCCTGAGGCACACCAACATTCAAAGAAATCTAACTCAGCATGTCAATTTTAGAGGCCTTAGGTCAACTTTTAAACAGATATCAGGATGCAACCCTAAGTACGGTGGTGCTCCCTCACCACTATAAATAGTTAAATTATTGTGGCATAGCTAAAATACAACTCCATGCTCATGCAGTGATCACTTAGGCTTGGTTATAGCTTGTGCTGTCGTTAAAGAACACGTACCAGCTTTCTGGATAGAGATCAGCCAATCTTCAGTCCTAACTTTCAGCACCCCCTGCTACCTTAGTCCCAGCCTCCCCACAGATTCAGACACTGGCACATACAGACCAAAGAAGAATTTAAATTAGTACGCCAGCTAGTCCCACACTGGTTTTGAATTGATCTCTGTTGTTTTCTGCACCTGCTTCACCTGAGGAGAGGCTCTGACAATCACAGGCTTTCCACAGTCCTGTACCAGATAGTTTTATCTGCACCACATTTCTTCAGAGTATAAGCAGGAACAGCTCTTTTGATTATCATAAGCAAGGCCATTCCCTTGATGACATCAATGGCCAGATATTGGTTGGGGCAGTAATTCGGCCAGCTGTAATCCTCACCCTATTGGTTAAGCAAACAAAATGGAACAAATGCAACTACCTAGCTGCCAACCAGAAAGGGAGGAGGATGCAGATATCTTTCAAAGAAATAAACAGATGAAGGAAATGCCCCACCTAAAGAGGAAGGATGGATTGTGGCCAAACCAATGGAGAAGGCAATTGAGGAGATCTGGGTGTGACAGTTTTGGGAAACTGCCTATATGAACTTACGAATTCCTGTATGATTTTCTTATATGTCTTCCACTAATGATGGTCACATTAGATTACATCATCCCCATTGTGTTGGGGGTGGAGGGGGAAAGTGTGACACATCTAAGCATCTAGAAAAGGAGTACTTGTGGCACCTTAGAGACTAACCAATTTATTTGAGCATAAGCTTTCGTGAGCTACAGCTCACTTCGTCGGATGCATACTGTGGAAAATCATCTGTCCCTGAATTCAAGTGTCATTAAAGGCCATCAGTAATTGATTAACCTTGCCTTAACAGAACAATGGGGACTACTGGCCAAAGACTCTTCACTTGATAATGACAACTACTGTAACAAACAGAGGATGCTGGCAGCTGCAGCTCAGAGGTCAGATCAGAGAATGGAAAAACCCCAGGGAGGAGACAAGGTGTTAGAATCTGCTATTAAAAGGAGACACTCCTACGAACAAGGAGAGACCAGAAGAGAAGACCTGGCAGGAGGAGAAGCGGTGGTACAGAAGGATCCTGGATTCCCTGTAGGACACTAATACCCAAAGGACTCTCGGGAGAAAACTGAGGGCGGGACTTGAGTGCATGCATTTCTTATTCTTCCATAGATCTGTATATCTCTGTGTCATGTCTATGAGCCAAGTGTGTGGGCTTAGAGGCGCCTCTGCAAAGTCTCTGTGTTACTTGTTTTAACTGTCACAAAGTCCCCAAAGGGTGAAACTGTAAAGTAGAGTACACCACCTCTGCTGATGGAGTTCTGGAGAGGGTATGAGAGATCTACCAATGAGACTTGGGTGGGGGGTCCACCCTGATCTTGGGGCCTAGGGCTGCTGGGTCCACACCAAGAAGGGGTACTAGTATTGGAGTCTGTACTCCAGGGACGTGCCTGAAAGGCCAGACTCTCAGACAGCATCTGGATGTTGCTCAGAGTCACTAATCTTAAAACACATAGGATACAAGGTTTGAGTCCAAAACAGCAGCCTGGTGACAGACCACAAGGGGGAGTCCATCCTGGGCTCCAGTACTGGGTTTAATTCCTGGCTCTATCACATGCTTTCTCTGGGCACTATGGCTAAATAATTTAGTCTCATCTGGTAAATTGGGATAATCAACCTTGATAACCTCACATAGGCATGTGAGGATAAATCCATAAATGCTTTGGATATGCTCAAATACTACAGTAACAGTGGCAATATAGATGGAATCTAAACACAGGACTGGTAAGGAGGGACAACCATGCAGAGGTGAAAGCAAGCCGGTATGTCCCGGCTTCTCCAGGCGGCAACTGAAAGGGCCTGGGGCTCCCAGCCGCGGCTGGAGCCCCAGGCCCTTTAAATTGCCGCCAGAGCCCCACTGCTGGGGCCCTGGAGTAGCGGCAGCGGGGCTCCGGGGGCTATTTAAAGGGCCGAGGCTCCTGCTGCTTCCACTGCCCCAGGCCCTTTAAATAGCCGCCAGAGCCCCGCCGCCGCTACCCCAGGGCTCCAGGGGCTATTTAAAAGGGCCAGGGCGGTGGAAGCAGGGGAGTCCTGGGCCCTTTAAATAGCCCCCAGAGCCCTGGAGTAGTGGCAGGGCTCTGGCAGCTATTTAAAGGGCCAGAGGCAGTAGAGCCCCAGGCCCTTTAAATAGCCCCCAGAGCCCTGCTGCCGGAGTCCTGGGGTAGCAGCGGCAGCCCAGGGCTCCAGCAGCGGTTTAAAGGGCCCAGGGCGGTAGCGACGGCCGAGCCCTGGGCTCTTTAAACTGCTGCTGGAGCCCTCGGCTGCCGCTGCTACCCTGGCAGGGGAGGGGAAGGGCACTTATTGGTACAGGGTGGGCCTGGGCTGGCTCTGAACCCCCCATCCCGGCCCCTTCTGCCCAAGGCCCCGCCCCTTCCGGGGGCCAGAGCTGGTCCCAACCCAGCCCCGTACCGGTAAGTCCCTATTTCTACTTTCACCCCTGCAACCATGTCATGGAGTTGGAATCCATCCAGATCAGCAGACAAGTTGTTTAGTTTTGCAGTAATCAGAGCACACATCCCCAACTGAGACCTGAAGGGGTCACTGGTTAATAACATGTACTGCAGAATCCTTGGAAGAAGGGTGCCCTAAGAACAAAAACTCCCTTGAAGTGCAGGAGGTTGACATTATACCCATTTTTACAGATTGCTAAAAACTGAGACAGACTTAAAGCCACAGTTTTCAAAATGTATTCTTGTTTTGGGTGCCTCCATTTTTGGCCACTCAGTTTTTGACCTCTAAGACCCAATTTTTGGAGCTAAGAACATCGGAATGGCCAGACTGAGTCAGACTCATGGTCCATCTAGCCCAGTATCTGTCTTGACAGTGGCCAGTGCCCAGTGCCCCAGAGGGAATGAACAGAACAGGGCAATCATCAAGTGACCCATCCCTTGCAATCCAGTCCCAACATCTGTCAGTCAGAGGCCTAGGGATATGTAGCCTAGAGCAGGGGGTTGCATCCCTGACCATCTTGGCTAATAGCCACTGATGGATCTATCCTCCATGAACTTCTCTTTTTTGAATCCAGTTACAGTTTTGGCCTTCACAACATCCCCGGCAATGAGTTCCATAGGTTGACTGTGTGTTGTGTAGAGAAATATTTTTTCTTGTTTGTTTTAAACCTGCTTCCTATTCATTTCATTGGGTGACCCCTGGTTTTTGTATTATGTGAAGGAGTAAATAACACTTCCTTATTCTCTTTCTCCACACCAGTCATGATTTTATAGACCTCTATCATATTTCCCCTTAGTCGTCTCTTTTCGAAGATGAACAGTCCCAGTCTTTTTAATCTCTCCTCGTACGGAAGCTGTTCCATACCCTTCATCATTTTTGTTGCCCTTATCTGTACCTTTCCCATTTCTAATATATCATCTTTCTGAGGGAGCTGCTGGTGCTCAGCACTTCTGAGGGGGATGGGGGAAAAAAGAACAACTTTTGACAGCTCAGACTGAGCATCCACAAGAGTGGACATTTGGGCTAAATAACTTTCCCAGCTGTGCAACAGGTTTGTTGCAGGGTCTCTGGCAATGTACCCAGGAGTCTGGCTTCTCGCCTTATGAATTAAACCAGAGAGCATTACTTCATATAGTAGAATAGACAATAGAGCAACAAAAATGAAAAAAAATGAGGGAAAACTATAGAGAAAAATTGTCCCCCCCCAGTAGAAAATGAATGATCCATTTCTTATTTAACATAATAAAAATGTAAACATTAAGAATCTGACTAAATAAGTAAAACTATATACTTGCTTAAATAAATGTGTATCTTCCTGATTAGCAAAAAGAAGCACCAAATTTAGTGAAAAGGCTGTATTAAGTGGCAAACCAATGCCTTTTAATTGTTACCAACCAATGAGAATCAGCTCTCTTTAGGAAAATAACAAAAGTACAAATGCAAAAGACAATTACAACTGATTACTTAAATCAAGGTTTCCTGCTCGCTGATTTAAATTGTGATTAAAATTGGTAATTAAAAAAAAATTCACTCCACTCTGGCCTCTGCATAACCTCACCACCATTAGACCAAGCCCCTTCTCCACAGACCGTACTGTCTAAAACAGCTTCCTTGTCTCTCCACTTTTACAAATCTCAGCTGAAGGAATCTTTTCTCCCTCACGCACTTCTTACTCTTGCTCCCCTTGTATTTAACTCCATATTCCAAATATACATGGAACAGTTTTATTTTATACAACATCTTTCATACATGAAATATTTATAGCCTCTCTAAACATTGCCACTGAGTCAGAGCTGGAGAGTTAGAAAAAGTGTATGGCAAGAAAAGTACAGACCTCTCAACGCTGCAACCGTACTGGCAAGTGGGATTTCAGTCTTCATCAAGGGGCAGCTCCCCCCACCCTTGCCTTACACAGAGAGGCATGAGCTAGGTTATAAACAAGGCTATACAGTGGGGGGGAAGAAGGGGGCGAGGGGCAGGGGGGAGGGTTGCGCAGGGGAGAGAATGTGGTGTCGACTGGGGGAAATAGCATATTTAGACTGGGTCTAAAATGGAGGGATCTGCCAGTCCACCCATCACCCCCCGCCTCCCTCCAGATTTTGAGCATTAGAGGTATGCACTGGCTCCCTTACCTTCTGCTCCAATAGACACCAGCTTCACTCCTTTGCTAGCAATGAAATCCAGGGCCTTGTTCACATTGGAGATTTTGTGCACTCGCATTTTGCCTCTTTCAGGCTTAGCCAAACGTTCACCTAGCCAGAAAGAGGGGGGGAAAAAAAAACACAAAACAAATTCGGAACTGCTCCATTCCACTCTCCCCACCAACTGTCCAAGTAGGCAGATCTAATAAGATAACCCCGATGCTTGATCCAAATTACACATGTTCTTGCCCTCAGCAGTGAAGATACAGCACACAGTCTTTTTGGTCACTTCCTGGGAATTCTAATAATTGATGCACTTTGCTGACCCCTCCCCCCAACAAAACCCCAACAAATACAAAGAGCACCCTTGAAGAGACTGTTGGAGGGGAGGGGAGTATTACCATTACCACACCTCAGACAGTTATTGGACTAGGCCACTCCCCATAATCTTTGATGCATGCTCTGGAGAGCCTATCAGCCGTAAGTTACAGTAACTGGTCTGTGCCCCAAAACTTGCTTCCCTATGTTCCAGGGCAGGACAATCTCTCATGAAACTTCTCTGCCATGGAACTCACTGTTGCTAAAGATCAGATGAGCACAAGCCTCACCTTTTTTAGGACACGGTGAGAGACAAGGCCACAGCTGTGGGGAAGGCCACCAGCCTGCTGAATGGCTCCTGCCAGGGTACATTCACCAGCCGGCCAGGGACAGCGACTGACTCCTCACAGTTCTGTCTGGGGAAGGGGGGAAGCCTTCCCAGCACCTTGTGGCTGCAGAGATCTGGTGTCAATGGCCCCACACAGTCACTCCCCAGCTGGGAGCCTTGGAGCTCTCCCTGGGCAAAAACTTCAGCAATGGGCTAGCCTTCCCCTTTGGCTGGAGGCTCATCCTCCTCCTTCCAATCCTGCCCAGCAGTCTCTGCTCTGCCCCATCAGGGCCACAGCCTACTCTTCCCTTCTTACCGCCCCCCCAACCCCCTTCCTGCTGGGGTCCTCGCAGTCCTACTACCTGTACTCCAAGAAGCAGCAAGCTGAGAGAAAAAGAGCAGTAAAGGTGTGTCCTCCAAGCTTGCCTAGAAAGGAGGCTCTGCAGTTGCAGTTTCGCAACCCACACAGACCTGATCCTCCAAGGGCTAGAGGGGCTAGCAACAGTCAATCAGGGCCCTGCTTAGCAGTTCAGTTTCTCACTGGAACCAGAGGAGCGCGCCTCTCTGGCCACATGAACTTGAGGGACAACGGAGTTTGTTTTCTGGATGCATTTTGCATAGCTGGGTTTGCAGGAAAAGAAAGGACCTAAGAATCGTAACCCTGAGATAAGGGTGAAGCTAAGGGGGCCAGGGAGGAAGAGACCCAGGAAGAAGCAGCAATGAATTGAATCGAGCTGTACATGGCTGCTGTTTAGAGAGTCCCTAGGTGGGACCCTGGAGTAGTGTGTGGGCCTGGGTTCCCCTCCTAGCCACAGATAAAGTGTCAAACCCCTGAAGGGGGTAGGGCTTATTTGGGAGCCTGAACAAAGGGCTGAATTTAAAGGACGCAGACCAGGGGCTGAAGACCCTAGCAAGAGCAAATAGACTGTTTATTGGACTCTAATACCCTGGAAAGGGTTCATTTGGACTTTGACTTGGCTGGAGGGGCAAATCGCTAAGACCTGCCAAGGTTGGCTGGAAGCCTACAGGAGGCACCAGGGGCGAGAGGACTACAATACTGCACCCAGCTGCAAGGAGGTGCTCAAGAGGTGACTGCCCTTTCACGGGGAGCAACACAGCTCTTTGACAAGAGCAAGTAATCACTACTTGGATGGGGCTGGATCTCACAGCAAACACCAAATTCTGACTTGAGTAGAGCTTGGAGAATAGTTTGCTTCCGGTACATTTGTGGCCCTTTTGATTGGTTTCCTGTGAATATTCGCACGATCCAGTTTAACTGGCATTCATAGAAAACAAAAAAGCTCGCACGAACTCAAATTGAATTTTAATATATATCCTATAAGCATTCACACCAGAAACCTAATTAGATAGGCACATGTCACCAATCACCTAAGCAGAATCATCCAAATGTCAAAGAGAGAGTTACAGAGTTCAAAAAATTGCAAGAGGTTTTCATTCAGAACTAATTTTAACAAGTTATGGAACATCCACAAAGAGATAAAAGTGCAAATTTGGTTAAGTTATTTGTTAGTGGTTATTCACTCAGTTCATTTCTCGTTCCAAAGTCTACGGCCCAATCCTGCATCATTTAACTCAATGGGAGCAGGATCAGACTCAATATCACTAGGTTTAATTGGGAAGAGATGTTATTTTTTCCATGAACTCTTCTGCCACACTGAAGAAAGATGTGTTGTTTCTTTAACAAAAGTTTGGAAAGGTGAAGGGGGAAAAAGTAGCAGATTACTTCAATGGGCATTCTCTCCCTCCCACAGAGAGAAAAAATTATTTTATCTCCAATTATAATAATTGTTTCCGTTATTTATTGCAGGCCTGTTTCTTTTTACCTGACAATCAAGAAGAGAGACACTCATCTTAACCCTACGGTGTAAACAAGTTTATTTACCGAAATTACTACTGCCAGCTTAGATTTTAAAAAATTCTCTCACTTTAATAGTCTACAACAGTGGTTCTCAACCTGGGGTACATGTATCCCTGGGGATTCACAGAGGTCTTCCAGGGGGTACATCAACTCCTCTAGATATTTGCCTAGTTTTACAACAGGCTACATAAAAAGCACTAGCAAAGTCAGTACAAACTAAAATTTCATACAATGACTTATTTATACTGCTCTATATACTATACACTGAAATGTAAGTACACTATATTTCAATTATTTATTTTAGAAATATATGTCAAAAATTATAAAGTAAGCAATTTTTCAGCAACACTGCACTGTGACACTTTGTATTTGTATGTCTGATTTTGTAAGTAAGCAGTTTTTAAGTGAGGTGACACTTGGGGTACACAAATCAAGAAAAGGGTACTGTAGTCTAGAAATGTTGAGAGCCACTGGTCTAAAGTACATGACACACTGCTGCTTTCATTTTGCATTTCTCCAAGCTTGCATAATGAAAGTCATTGCAAACAAAAGTGAAGCTGGCTTCAATCAGTTTCAGCATGAGGTTCTCAGTGTTTCAGACATTACAGCAAGATATTTATTTATTTAAAAATAACTTTGCAGTGGAAAAAATTGAAGAACTGAGGACCTTTCCATTAGACTAGAATCATTTTTAACAAATAAGATTTCAGAGCAAAGTGTCAAATGACTGTGTGCCTGTAAAATTTTTTCCCTCATAGGTTATTAGAGCTAAACCATGTGAGAAGTGTTTTGGGTTCCCCCTGCCTTCGCTTTCTACTGTTTGCATTGCTGCTTTACTTTTCTGTACTACGCTCAGCCAATTAAAATAATCTAGTGACTTCCACTTCCTGGTTCTCATGTAGAAGCCCAAGCCTGTAGTTTGGGGGCCAAAAAATGCAAAGAACTGTTGGCTTAAAAGCTGCTTACAGTGGAATTTGTTTGATTAAAAAATGCTATTGGTCAGCTGCTTTGTAAAGGGGGCGGGAAGGAAGCTGTTTTTCAGGCCAAACCTTGTAATAGGGCCAGATCATCACCACCTAATGTAAAAGCAAAAGGAAGGGGCTTTCCTTGTGGAAATCTTCCCATAATACCCTGTTTGGAGGGGGAACCGTACCTGCCTGCCCCATTTGCACCCCAGTCTGGTGGATCCATGGGACGCTAGGGCAATCTGCACAGAAACCCTATCTCACCACAGCACTTCTAGCAGCACCCTCCCTCTTGCTCTCTGGCAGTTGTGCTACCAGGGATTCTATCCCACCCCGTGGCCAGTTCCGACAAGGGTGACCAAACATCCCAATTTTATAAGGAGAATCCTAATTTGTGTGTGTATTACCACCTCCCACTTGCTATCTGGTCACGCTAGTTCTCACTAGCGCATGGAAAGGCTCAGATCTGCTCATGGATCTCAGCAGAGCTGACATGGCCCATTATTATTGTACTGAGCCTGCTGCCTCATTACTGGGGCATCTTTTCCCAGTCCCTGTGAGCTCAAAGGAACGGATCCAGCCAGTGGAGGGCACTGTTACCCAGTTCAAAATCTAGCCAGTAGAGAGCTCCACCATCCCCAGAGGACAGGAAGAGGAAGGACACTCTGGAGGTGAGAGGCGGCTCTGGAGAGAGCCAGGGTTGTAAAAGAAGAGGGACAGCAGACAGAGGCAGTAGCCTGGAGGCTGAGACTGGAAGGCTGTGAGCCAGGCAGACACACCCAGTTGGCAGGGGACTTGGAGTAACTGCAGCAGGAATATGCAAGGCATCAGCCTACATGCAAGGTAGTGGCTGGGATCCACATCCACACTGAGACCCTACCCTTTATATCCCTGTACTGGATTGCCCCTAGGAGCTGGGTTACTGTAACTGTGCCTAAGTAACCATGCCTTTTAATGTCTGGCAGTCCTAGTAAAGGAATCCTCCCGTACTCAAAAAGTATGAGTGTTTAAGGGAACTATCAAGGGCCTGAACTTTTAGAACAGAGTGCTTGGAGCACATGCCACACCCAGCTGCATTCCAGGTACGTCTACAGTGCAGCTGGGAACATGCTTCCTGGGCAGCTAGCCTGAGCTTCCACCCATGCTACTCTGAGCTACACTGCTATTCTTAGCACTCTAGCACGCTGCTGCAGTGTAGACATGCCGTTAGAGGCAGACTGGTGCATCACATCAAACACACTGCTATAGACCGGACCACTTACAATATTTAGAATGCCACAGTGCTCAGAATGGGTTCCAGCATATATGGGAACCCACTGTCCTTGTCCTAAACCAGGGGTAGTCAATTATATTTTGTCAAGGTCCAAATTTCCTGGTTAAGGTACAGTCAAGGTCCAGACTCCGGAGAAAAATAATAATAATAAACAACAACAAGTAAATAAAAAGATTTTGGGATCCGTTCAAAAATGTCTGGTCATCTAGATTTGGTCCACGGTCCACCTATTGACTACCCCTGCCCTAAACGGACAAAACCAGATGATTGACGGGAGACAAGGATGTAACAAACAGGGGTGGTGATAGCTACAAGTCATATTGGTTAATTTTAAGTTAGATGCACTGAGTTTCCCAACACATTCTCCCTCCATCTTCCAATCCCCTCACCTTCCCTTTAGCCTCAGCAAGCTGCAACTTGAATACCAGCATTGGTTCACATCTACCTCCCCACCTTCAACTCCTCCCCTGCATGTGAACAAGGGTTCACTAAAAATGTAAATAAATGAAGTAAGCAGATGACTCAGTCAGCTAGTTTCTTACAAAAACGGAGTATGTGCTGTGGAACTCCTATCCCTAACTTCAAAGTCAGAAGCATTTTGAACTCCGAACCCTCTAAAACTAGCAGCCTGAGGAAAAGAAAGGAACTTGAGGTTTTGTTGTGTCCTCAATTTCTGCAGAGCACAAAAACTGACACTCTAGATAGGGAGTTAGGGTTTGAGTGTCCCTGCTGAGGCATCTCTATTGGTAAGTACAAGAGGTGGGGAAGGGAGCAAACCAAACAGAGGGCCATTATTGCTGGCATGGAAAGCCTGCTGAAGGAGCCATCAAAAGAAAGCCTAAGCATAAAAACCCCAGTTTTATATAAAATTGTACATCTCTCTCTCTCACACACACACACACACACACACACACACACACACACACACACACGTGCAAACAGATTTTTTTGGTTCAATGGCTGAAACGGGTGATGGAAGGGAGAAAAGTTAGTTTTGGGCCAAATAAAATGTTTTTAAAAAAAATCAAAAAATGTTTTGTTTTGAAAAGTATCAAAACATTTTGATTTTTTTTAAACTTACTTCTGGGAGGGGGTTGTTTTTGTTTTTACAAAAACAATTCAGCGAATTCAACCAAATTCCTTGCTGATAGGAAGGGGTGGAGAGAGAAGAGCAAAAGCACTGGATAGTGGGCAGAGGCCATAAAACCTGAGCTTCGCTCTCAGTACACTGCAGATCAGGAACAGGCACAGACAAAGCTTCCACCACCACTGCCCATGCTGTCCTGAATGTATTTAGTAGTGGGTGAGCAACATTAATGACACTTAAACCCACACAAAACCCCTCTCACCTGAAATGACTTCCAGAAGTAACATGAGTTTAAGACCATCCCTGAAATCTTCCTCTATGTTCTCAATCTGTGTGCCGGCCTTGCGGAGGTGAGAGTTACACCATGCTGTGAATGTCTAGAAACAGGAGGGAAGAGAAGAAAAGAAAAGAGCAGTTGGTAATCTTCCCAGGGCCATATTACAGTTCCGAAAGGAAATACGGACAACCAAAGAACTGATGCTAGGATACAGGGGGTTACCTTCAAGTCACAATTAGACTGAACAACACTTGATGCATTGACCCTGCACAGCACTAGAGCCAGTACCTGAAGACACAAAGGGCCTGCAAAGCCCTTCCACGTGTAAGTACAATACTAATAAGAGTTTGGTAGAAACAACTACTCAATCCAGGGCTCCAGGATGATAAATTCTCCAGATCGCCCCCTAATTTTGGGTGCTCAGCTTGAGACACCTGAATCTGATTTTCAGAAATGTTAGGCATTCACAGCTCCCATTTACTTCCCTTGGCTGCAGGTGACTCAGTCACACAGTATGTCAGAGGGGAAAATAATCCAGGTCTACCTATTTCAAGGTGGGTGTTTGAACCAGAGGACCATTCTTTTACCACCTTTTTCCTTCGTCAATAAAGCATTAGGAAGTACTACAGCCTGCACGCTTACGCAGACTACATATTACAGAGCCTCTCAAAGTGTGAGAGCAACATCTTAAAAGGGATGGTCTTGTGGCCTACCTCCTCTCTGCTTCATAGTAACACAAGCCACCTCACCTCACCTTCGTGGTCATTTAACATCTTTACGGCAGCTGCTTAAGTGGAAGAATAAATGCTTGCCAAGTAACTGTGGTATTTGCTGCCTTTAATGCAATATAGTAGCTGGAAAAGAGAAAAATTAAGAATCTGACGACAAGCCACCACAAAGTGTTCTGTGGTCTGCTGATTGTCCATGGACCATTGTTTGGGAGCCAGTGCAGCCACCTCTAAAATAGAATATAGCCTCCATTCGATAAACTAGCAATTCTGTGCAGCAAAAGGAATTTAGGCCCCAAGAGCACATATATCCAAATTCCAGTTGTGCCTGGACACTAACACCCACATACTTTTGGGAAATGCCCTGGGTCTTAAATAATCCCAGGTGGTCAGAACGTAGGATTTTTCAAGGGGATGAGCATAACCACAGAAAAGATTTTTCAGGAGTTGTGGTGAAATTTGTCTCTCTCATAACTGACCAAACAGTCATGACCACAGATTGCAGGATGACAGAGACCTAAATTAAGATTAACATTTTGAACACGTGGTAATATAGATTGCCTGGATATCTCTTCCTTATCAGCTGGTAGGTTGCTATGGGGAAGCGCCATATATGTAAAGCCAGAAATGTGGCATGCCTATTGTTCACTTAGAAATGAAAATAATAAATACCTCAAGTTCAAAGTGTGACAGTGTGCTAACTAGTTGAATAAAAGGATCTTGGGTGGAGTAGTGGGGGAGAACTGAGGACCTGGATTACCTTACTCTCCATCCTTAAATAGGATTTGCATATGCCAGATCCTTTGTGTCCTAGTTTGAACCTCCCACCCCCAGCTTCTCGTGGAAAAGTACAGGATTCAGGATGGGTTCTAGTATCCGGTGGCATGGTCACATGCCTCTGTAGGGCCCCTGCAGCCATTCTTCATAAGCTGACCCACACATTTACAGGAAGACTAAGCTCTTTTACAGTCCATTGTCTCTTGCTGATGGGCCATCAGCACTGTCTGGGCTTTTTCACTGTTGTACCTGAAGTGTTAGCAGGGGGCATCACCCAAAGTAACATAGTTGAAATATAGTCAATATACCTAATTTCAAATACAGAAATGATACGTGCATACAAATAGGACAGTCATATTCAGTAAATTATAACGTTTCCAATGATATTTCATGAGCCATCTTGCATAAAAGTATATCTCAGTTATATCATAAGCATATTTTCATAAAGAATATGGAATGACATCACATGGACAATAACTGCATATCCGAGGTTGGAAGGCACCTCAACCCACTTCAATGCTATTGCAAGCCTTTCTTGAGAACGAACCATACGCAAGAACCCCAGTTCTGACATGCCTAGGTCTCTCCTATAATCATACTCACCAATATCATAGACCCTCTGATGCTAATTAACTCTGCAAAACCTGGAAATTCAGTCAGAAATCAGCTTGCAAAGCAAACAGCTGACATCTCAGCTCCTCCTGGGTGAGCTCCATGCTGGTTTAATACAGAAAGTAGTGACAATTCCCAAGGGTACTGGGATGTCCATAGCCGTTTCCCAGCACACCCTTCAGGTCCTACAAAAGTTCACAAGTTGCCACGCAGCCCCACAGTGCACTGATGTAGCAACAGTTGGGAGCCCTGTAGGTGGATGCACTGTTTGCCATATGGTTGTAGCCATGCTGGTCCCAGGATAGGAGAGAGACAAGGTGAATGAGGTAATATCTTTTATTAGACCAACTTCTGTTGATATGAGAGAGAGAGAGAGAGAGAGAGACGCTTACAACCTACACAGACTTCAGGTCTAAAGAACAATTTGGTGTAGCTCAAAAGCTTGCCTCTCTCACCAAAAGTTTGTTCAATGAACAGTATTACCCCACCCACCTTGTCCGAGGATGCGCTGGACCATTTTACAAAGGGCAGGCTGATGAATAATAAATGCAGTCTCACTGATCTCTCTCACAAACAGCAGCCATCTTGATGTGACTCACAGGAAGCATCCTCGCAAACTGTGGGGTGCACTTTATTGAAAACATTTAGTGCATAGAAAGCTAATTACATTAGCTACATATGCTGTGCAGGGTAAAGTACCCTGTACTCTTGAAGTAGAGGGTTAGAAAGATGTGTGATGGGCAGATGAGAGGCCAGAGGTGAGAGAATGTAGTAAGATGGTGGGGTCCTGGAAATTTTACTGTTGGGTAGGGCTAGCTATCTTAGCAGCCTTGGATCAAGCCATTTTTACTGACTTCGCTTCACAGAGAATCTGTCTCACGCACCCCTCTCCAATTTTTTCGGTTAAGAAAACAGAGCCCCCCGCCCTGGTCACAGCTAACTGTACCCATCAGCAGCTGGCAGCCGTTACAGCAGCTGTACTTCCTTTCAGGAGGGGAAAAAAGCTTTTGAAAGAGGAAAAGGTTGTTGAAACCAGCCAACCTCATTTCCCGTGCAGGCCCAGCCCAGGGACCAGCCAGACCAAAAAAAAACCACCTGTGTTTTCTGAGGTGGCATGAGGCAGCTGGCAATTCAGCAGGACATTAATAGTTCTTGGGGTATGGAGGTCTTGGAATCCCCATTTAGTTATTCACTAGCTAAAATTACTCCTCTAAAGCGACAGATGTGTATTTCCTAGACATCTACAAAGGCAAGAGTCAGGACATTGTTTCACTCCACTTTAGGACAAGGAGATGGAGGTAAAGGGAAACAAGAAGTACATTTTTAATCTCAAAGGTTTAAAATTTTTTTTTTTTGCTAAACTGGATATAGTAACATGCCTATAAAAAAGGTACTACCAGTTGGGCTTCCTCCACAAAAATCCATGACAGTGCCCCTGTATTATTTACACAGAACTATACATACATATGGATGGCACTTGAACAAAAATATCCCAAACACAGCGATGCTCCCTGACCCAAAGACCTTAACGTATGTTATAATTTTAATTTCACCCTTGAATACCACAACTCTTCAATTCCCCTCTCAAGGCCCACTTCTGTGATACCTAAGAGTTATGAGCCAACTAAGGGTGGCTAGGTTGAAGGGTAGTTGGCAACAGCCAATGTGTGTTCATTAGAAGCCCTAAATGATTCAGAACCATTATGTTACACACTTAGCTAGCTCATATAAATGTGTGATTTTATCATCATTATGCTCAGCCTCCCTCTCTTTTTGCACCTTAATTGTAAGGCCTTTGGGACGGGGATTGTCTCCTCCCACATGTGCTAGCTGCTGTTTAAACACTAGGGTCCCCACCTCGACTGAGGCCTTTGAATGCTACTGCAACATAACTACTCAGATAATAAGATCAATTACAAAAAAATAAAAAAAGTAAAGACTATTAACACTTCTACTGTTCTGGATCAGCTGTTCTTCTTTGGAGAGCAAATATTGTCCTCACTACAAAACTGGAGCAGAGTAAGTATCCACCAGCTCAGCCATTTCACTTGTGAAGTAAATAGAATATGAATTCAGGTCTCTCTCTTGGTAGCAGACACTCATTTACCATAGTCATTTTCTTAGTACGTTTCTTTGGAACCCAACTAACCATATCTCAACCCAACTAACTAGATATATATTACTTTGGCATACACTTAATTGCTACTCACATGCTACAGAAGTAGATGCATGTTCTCCGGAGAGGCAAGGGGTAAACCAGCCTACAGCAGCCATATGCTGGAAGTAGAACAGATGTGGGCAGATGCCTGTCTGAGGATTTCCATAAAGGCTAAAATGAAGCTCTCAGTCATGTCATGAGGATAATGCAACATCCCGGTTTGACTACCAAGGTACAGTCTACGGCTCCAGGGGACTAGATTGAGAAGCTAATGGAGAGGTGTGTTGCCTCCACACAGTCTTCCTAACAAAAAGATAAAGGCGACAGAATACTTGGAAGGAGTAGACTCATTACGAACCAGTTGATAAGGGAAGAGCATCTGTCTCTCACTAACCCAGGAAGACTCAATTTTGTGACCTACAAATGGAGCCCCCACCTGCTTTTACAGAGCGAGTCAATGATAATAGGTTCAGAGTAACAGCCGTGTTAGTCTGTATTCGCAAAAAGAAAAGGAGTACTTGTGGCACCTTAGAGACTAACCAATTTATTTGAGCATAAGCTTTCGTGATGAAGTGAGCTGTAGCTCACGAAAGCTTATGCTCAAATAAATTGGTTAGTCTCTAAGGTGCCACAAGTACTCCTTTTCTTCTTTCAATGATAATAGTGACTGCTGCTGCAGGCAGTAGAGACCAGAGCACTAGCCCCCACTCCAACAACTCCAAGGCCTTCAGACATTTCACATCCAATTATCTAGGGTACTTCTTCCCCAACTCTCCTCCCAGGTGTTGTTGTCGCACAACTAGTTTTGTAGAGAAGATTACAGGGGAACAACTGCTTAAATAGGTAAGCACAGTCCACATGAACTAGTCTCTTTGCTGAGAGAGGAGGAGGAAGAGGAGTTTCAAGAAACAGTGAGATTACTTCAGAAAAATATTAAATATAAAAATATGAAACAAAATGCAATGCAAGCCTCTGCTCAGTTACTTTATGTTGTGTCCCTTCCTTCTACCCTTTGACTCTGGGTTGTCTGGTTAGACTGTAAATTCCTTGGGGCAAGGAAGGGCCTGACTTCATACATATATAAAGCAAATACACCCTTTTTGGCCCACACACACACACACACACCCCCCACCAGATTTCCACCCCAATCCACCACCAAAGTCAGTCGGTCTGGCCTTTGGGAAAGGATGATGAGATAAGCAATCAACAGCTCTTATGAGACATCCTGCAATTCAGGGGGAAGCCATGATAAGTCAATATATGTCCACTATCAGATTCTAAAGAATGTGGCAAAGTCTCAGAGCCAGTACTGACAAAGAGGGTGCACCATTGGGACAGAGACTTCCATTATTACTTGGACAGGTGCTGTGACAGTTCCAATATGTTGCACAAGGCAAAACACAGAAGTGACATTGCTGCAAGAAGCGTAAGAGCTCTCTGCAACAGGAAAACACACAAGGCATGATGCACTTCACCCCCTCAAGCAATTTTTGCAATCTAAGATGTCAGTGCCACCACAATCATAGAAGTGACAGATATTAATAAAATCAAATGGGCAGTTTTATCTTCTTGCTGTGACATACCAGCTTTATCTGACCTTTTCAGCTGCTCTTTATTCTTTCAAGGCCTACTAAAATCCTTCTTCCACCCCAGCCCCTCCTTCTACTGTTGAGTATAAAACTTCCTACCATGGCAGAGAGGCTGCACCATAGTTGTACAGTAGCTGCAGAGACATTGTAACTAAGCCAAGAAAGTCCTGTTTGCTACTCTCCCATTTAGGGGACTTAAGTCTAGCAGCAAGCAGCTCAAAGGAGCATAAGCTGTGCTAGAACAAGACAGTGTTAACCCCCATCAAAAGCTACCCAATTCCCTATTTCATTAAATATAACTTATGATGCAATGCTATTAACACATACACACAATTTTGAGGCCGAGTAAGTTTCCATAAAGGTTTGGTCTGTGTTTAGAAGAGGGGAGACCTTCGGACAGCCAATCCCCTGTGCACTAACACAGTTACACTATCTACTTTGCAAACCAGGTCAGATGTACTTTGCAGTGTGAAATCTTGGGCAAACTATAGCTACAGGGTACTATCCCACAATTCTCAACTGCCACATCTTGAATTAGGGGAAGTCCCTCCCTCACCACAAAGTAAAGGCTGTAGGGGCAACACTGCTTCAGAAGTACATGTCACACATGTTTAGAAAACAAAATCAATTCACCCAGCCGCGGGCGCTTATGTTTGGAGAGCCACGTGTTTGAATAGCTGCACCTGTATGTTTCCGAGTGCACAACACAGCCTGCTCTTCCTACCTGGTTTGGAAGTAGGCACTTCGCATTGGTTCTTGACGTGATGCTGTGCATTATGGGATTGCCTAGAAGGACCCACTAACTTCTGAAGCAAACTGTAATGTCCTGTCCATGCTACAATTAGGTTTAAAATCATCTAGACCCTCATTTGAGCCCCTCAGCCATGGTTCTGTAATACAGGAGCTCCTCACTTAAAGTTGTCCTGGTTAACCTTGTTTTGTTGCTGATCAATTAGGGACCATGCTCGTTTAAAGTTGTGCAATGCTCCCTTATAGAGTTGTTCGGCAACGCCTGCTTTGTCCACTGCTTGCAGGAAGAGCAGCCCTTTGCAGCTAGCTGGTGGGGGCTTGGAACCAGGGGGGACTGGCAGCCCCCCTATCCGCTACCCTAAGATCCCTGTGCAGTGGCAGCCACTCAGCAGGCTACCAATTGCCCGCAGTTCAGCTGTCCCTCCCCCCACTGCCATGTGCTGCTCCTGCCCTCTGCCTTGGAGCTGCTCCAGGGAGCCTCCTGCTTGCTGGGGGGCGAGGTCGGGGGGAGAAGAGGAGGAGAGAGAGAAAGAGAGAGAATAGGGAGGCTAATGTCAGGGTGTCCTCCTCCCCCCCTGCTCCTGCCCCCCACTTACCCCATCTCCATAGAGCGGGGCGACGATGGGACATGACAGGGCTCAGGACAGAGGGAGCTTGCTAGCTAGCAGCAACTTCTGTCTCAACTTGCTGAGATCTACTTAAAAAGGCAGTGTACTTAGAGTGGGGTCAGTGTACTTAAAGGGAAAATGCACCCCTCTCTCTCTCACACACACACACACAGTGTGTTTCTCTGTCTGCCATTCTGTCTCGGCTCCCTCCATTCGTGCTGCCTTGTAGAGCGTGAGGCTACATTAACAACCATGTGTTAACCCTTGAGAGCTCAGCCGAGAGCTAGTTCATCATTTAGCAGTAAGGCATTCCCTGGGAAATATCCCACCCTCTAACTTCACCACCTCAACCAAGCTTCACAATCATCATTGCCGTGTACAGTATTAAATTGTTTGTTTAAAACTTATAGTGTGTGTGTGTGTAACTAATATCCTGCTTCAAGCAGGGAACCCTAGTCAACCGTTTCCACAAGCCTACATAACCTTCTCCTTGAACATGCTAACTGGGTCATAACTAGCTTATTAAACAGAACATTTCGACTGAATGGCTGAGCAGGCCATGGAAGTTCTTTCTAATATCAAATCTGAATTTCCTCTCACTCAGCACTAGCTCATTATCCGTTTCAACCCCAATGACTCTAGTATGATTTTTTCTTTCCTTGCGCTGTTACCCTTCAACTGTTACTTTGGAGTTCTCTTATACAAAAGAGAAGGAGAGAAAGTGGGGTGGGAAGAAGAGTTGATTCTTTATCTGCTTAGTCTCTCAAGAACTTGCGGTATCTTGGCTGCTTTTTCCCCAGCCCATCACAATTCATGATCAATGAAATAAAAATACACAAATGGGAAACATGAACACAGCCCAGTTTCTGCACTGTGGCAGGTTAACAGCTGGACAGATATTTAGATAGGTTACAAACAAATCACAAATCTTGCCAGCAACTTAGTAGCAGAGCCAGTGCAGTGACTGAACACAATGGGTCACACATGCAACTACAACAAAAACTATGCACCTCCACAGTGGTCATTGTTAGACTACAACTTTACCAGGTAAGCCAAAATGGAATATCCAGTCGAAAAGGAGAATAAGTCATATGGCTTTAAGAGCTGTATCTTACACCCCTTCCTACACGTACACTCATGCATGTGTTTAGAACTATGAGCCAAAGTCCAAAACAGTCAACTCTTGGCTGACTTCACCACACAACTGCTGTTTCCACAGGACCTCCGGAGACGCGGGCTGAGCTTCTCGCAAACAAGCCTGTCCTCATGCATCAAAACTCCAGAGAGAGATTTTTCAGATATATTATTGGACTAAAACTGAATTAAGTAGTCAGAGTCATTTACCCAACTACTGAGTTTCCTCTTCTAGTCAGAAATGTAACTGATTCCTTTTTTTTTTTTAAATTTAAAGCCACACAACAATTTCCAAGGGAACAGGGCACCAGCAAGCACTTTGTGTTTACTTTTAGAGCCTACACTGTAGAAAGTTTGGATGCTGCACATGGCTTGTGTTGCAGATTTTACATCTATGTCTTCAATGATTGATCTATATCTATGCCTGCTTCTAGATACACAGCAATAAGGGCAAGTTGAGCTGGGCAACAAAACTACTTTAAATTTTTATAGCATCTTTTGAAAGCAAAATCGCAGTGACTAGTAAGTCACCAAGTTAAAAAAAAATAATCAAGAAATATATTAAGTGGATTTTGAGACAGAACCATTTTAGAAACTTATCAGTGTTTTGCTAGCTCTGTAATAGAACTTAGCATCAGTTCTGACTACAGATGCCCAGGACTAAGGCTAAGATTTTGTCACGGAATCCGTGACTTCCAGAGACCTCTGAGACATTTTCAGCTTCAGCCCTGGTGCTCCCAGCCACTGTGCGCAGCGGGGGAAACCTCAGAGCCTAAGCAGTGGAACGTGCTGGACCGTCCACCCTCCCCATTTTGTCAGAGTTATTTTTAGTAAAAGTCAAGAACGGGTCACAGGCTTCCGTGAACTTTTGTTTATTGCCCGTGACCTGTCCCAGACTTTTACTAAAAATATCCATGACAAAATCTTAGCCTTACCTGTGACAGATCCAGCTGAATCAGTGCTGAACCCGGCTTGGCTGCAAGCGTAGACAGGCAAACCACATTCAGCACTGTTTCTGTAGCCATAGTTATTGAAACCTGCCTCTTCGGCTACTACAGACATCCTCCCACTCAGACATTTGGTAGCAGTCTAAGGAATGACAGAGGGTGAAAGTGTAAAACATGTACACCTACATCTCTCAGGTCCAGGCAATACCCCCAGAAACTCACCAGAGACCAACTCCCTCTATTACACCTCTGTTGCTGCTGAATATACTTTTGTCTCAGGCCTGGTCTACACTACAATGATTTGCTGGCATAGGAGTGTGAAGCTATGACAGCAAACCCCCTAGTGTAGGTGCAACTATCCTGACAGAAGAGTGCTTCTGTTGGCCTAGACAACGTTTGGGGAGGTGGTGTAGCTAAACCAGCAGAACTCCTGCCAGCTTAGGCTGCATCTACACTATGTAGCTCTGCCAGCATAGCTATACTGACCAGAGCTCTGTAGCGTACACAGGCCCTTAGCGACCCGCCAGAACTTAGCTGTGCAGCTCACAAGGAAGTCAAGGAGTAAGCAGAAGCCCATTTAGTCTAGGGCTATCTCTACACTAGGAGAACTTTTATTGATATAGGCATCGGTACACTATACCACCAAAGCTTTCCTGGTGTGGATACAGCAATGTCAGCAAAGCTGCACTTTGTACCAGTCCCCACAAGTGAACAAACTATACCAGTGATAGATGCAGTTACACTGGCAAAACTGCACTACGAGACTAGGGCTTCCGCCACCACAGCTCTGTCAGTCAGGGATCACCAGTCTTCATCCCCCGACAGACATACTATACTGACAGAAGTCTGTAGTATAGTGGCCAAGGTAAGCAAGAATCAGTCTATTTTTTTCCTGGGATTTCACAGGTATGAGATGTTTCTGACAGTAAATCAACACTGCTGGCAAAGAGGTGGGGGCAGGGGAGAAGACCTCATCCCCTGCAATCCAGTCGTTCTCTGGGATGGTAAAAACTGAATTAGCAAACCACCTTCTCACATACACCAGTTTCAGGTGAGTCTGGCATCGGAGTTTCTCATGTATGCTCAGTGGAATCTAATTTTATATGGGATGGGGAAAGAAAAGCTGGGATCCTTGCCGAACTGGTTTTCCCCCACAGGATATTGCAAAATGCTGTGAAGTGAGTGTACCTTTTATTAGCCAATGACAGGCTAAAGTAGTAAGAGAAAAACAACCCAGCATGCGCCTCCATAAATACATGGTAAATATTTGCTCTTCTTCCAAGCATATGAGCCTCATGAATCCTGTGTCTCCATTACCATTACAGCGCTGTGCAGCCAGAGAAAGAATCTGCTGCTGCCATTTTAATGCCTATTAACCATTAAATCAGTGAGTCAGATGGCATTTCAGATTGGTAAAGTACTAGCAATGCTTACTTCTGCAGGACCAGAACAGTAATAACATTAGTAAGTCACCAGAAAGGCTTACCATCTCAGTCCTTTCCTCTGAGAAGCAGAAGGAAGTCCTGGCAAAATTAAATAATAAAACTGGCTATGTTGGGAACATTAAAAGTATGCCCTTAATATTATTTTAAAGTGAAATTCTGATTAGCGAGACTCTTCATTTGGGCTTGAATAGCAATTGTTTCGGTCCTTAGACATCAGCTCACAAGAAAATATAGAACTGTGTTGCAGGCTGTCTGAAGGCAATATCACACGGCGTTACGGCTTGCATTACATGTTTTGCGAGTCCCCAAAAAACACTTTACAGTACTTTAAGCTATATTGAAAGGACTAAGATGCAGCCCCTTCTTGGGTGGAAAATAGCAACAAGCCACCAAAGACAGGAATTAAAAATCAAATCAATTTATGGAGGCAGAAACTCAACTACCCAGATATGGGTTTGGCCAGGATACCAGGACTAAAACCACTACAAAGAGCCATGCAGTTTGGATGACCACAATTTTCCCAAACTTCCATTTTAAATCTCTCCAGTGCTGCTGGAGATGCCCATATCATGCTGGATCTCTGTAATGAGTCTAAGGGAAGAGTGTCATCTATTGAGACATCAACAGCTCTTCCTGCACCCTTCTGGATTTTCCTTGGAGATCTCCTGTCCACATACTGACTGGACCTAATTCTGGTTTGCTTGAGATCACAGCAAAAGTTTTCAGTTAGGTGAAAACTAAGCAGGGCAGAGAAGTGTCCTTGCAGCAGCCTAAACGTGGTTCCAACGAAGGTCCACTAAGAGGATACCCCTGTCAAGATGTGTGATGTGTTCCCCATACGCAGCTGTACTGCTGCAGCTTTGTACGGTAGAACCTCAGAGTTACAAACACCTCGGGAATGGAGGGTGTTCATAACTCTGAAACGTTCGTAACTTTGAACAAAACGTTATGGTTGTTCTTTCAAAAGTTTACAGCTGAACATTGAGTCAATACTGCTTTGAAACTTTACTATGCAGAAGAAAAATGCTGCTTTCCCTTTATTTTTTAGTAGTTTACATTTAACATGTACTGTATTTGCGGGGGGGGGGGGAAGAGGTGTCATCTCCGCTGCTGCCTGATTGTGTACTTCTAGTTCCAAATGAGGTGCGTGGTTGACTCGTCAGTTCGTATCTCTGGTGTTCTACTGTAGTTTGGTTTTGCTTTTAGCACGCTCGTGGACTTTGCATATAGTTCAGAGTATTTCTGCTCTCTGTCAAAGCCCTTATTGTTATCAAGAATGTTGCCAACTACAGCAGCTCTGTCTGCTCACATTTCATGAGAGGACTCACAGGTGTTGCCTTTTCTATGGTGTTTCCTGTGCTGCTTATTTTGCTGGGGGAGGAGAGGTACTGTTGTCTCTCTGGGCTTTCTAAACACAACGCTACTGTAGAGAGAGTGAATAATTAAAAGAGCGTAACCCAGCTCCCTGCTGCTCTGCACAAAAGACTGTGCCAATTGAGTCATTCACCTGTTCTAGACAGTTGGCCCACTTTCAATCACCAGGGCTGGAGCAATTTATCAGTTCCTTGTTTTGTTAGGCAGATGGACCTTGAAATAATCTTGATTTCTAAAGGAGAGAACTGCTTATCAGGAAAAGCTTTTTCCACTGGTGAAGCTTATTTTTCCCTCCCTCTGTCTCCCCCAAAAATACAGCCTCTCAATAGGGTCCCTGAGCAGCCAAGTTTAATTTCCTTGCCTGAAGCATACTAGCCTGAATGCAGGGACTGCACTCTGTTATTGAGAGCCAGAGCACCTCACCATGAGCAGGGATGGGGAGGGAAACCTTCTCTAAACCAAAGCTGGAGGACCTCACTTCAGTCATCTGGTAGCAGGAAGGTAGCAGTCCAAAGTGCAGCTCCGTACCTCTTCCTGGCAGCTTTCACACCCACACCACAAGATCCCATAGTTACTTTTCCGATGAGAAGGGACCACAAGATACCATAGTTAGTTTCTGGTGAGAAAGGGAATCTGAGCCAGTCATTGGCACTGAGCCTGACAGCTTGGTAACAAAGAGCAAGGAGTTGGAAGGAATACCTGCAGCCAAGAGATTTCCTGATGGCTTAGCATAATGGATTTACTATGTATTCAGCCTTCATCCTCATCCCCTGTGACTCAAACCAACAGCTAAATTTGCAGGAGAAAAATAAACTAAACTGTAACCTTCGAGTCTTTCCCTCCAGATCTCCCACATTTGTAGATTTGTTCATCAGCACCTCTGCACGAACCCTGTTATCCCACTACCTTTGCTCTCCTATGCTGAATTCTTTTCCATTGCCTTCACTACTTCTTGTCTTTACTGACTGCTGTTCCCTTTGCTATGGCCTTCGTAAATCCCAGATCGTCAGGCTTTAGCATGTGCAGAATGCTGCAGCCTTTCATCAGGTGTACTAAGAGCATCAACATCATCATCTGTAAGGTGGCAGAATATGGCTACAGATTCCCAGACTGTAACTCCAACCATAACGAAATGCAGAATGTGAACACTGATTCACGGTTGTAGGAACACTTTCTTCAGACATCCCAATAGCCTCCTCCTTTGTGCAACAACAGTCATCTTAATGACTAACTTGGTTTTGAATGGTTATAATTGACAAAGCGATTCCTGGGTTAAGCATGACCCACAGATCTATTATTGTTATTATAATTATTTATATTGCTATAGTGCCTAGAAGCACTGTGCTCAGTGCTGTACAAACGAAACAAAAATGATGGTCCCTGCCCCAAGGAGCTCAGAGTCTAAAAGTAAGAGACAACAGGGGACTAGTCAGAATGATGGGAAGGAAAACCAGTGAGACAATGGTCAGCACCACAGACTGCGGTTTCAACACTCCAGCTGCATATAAAAACCTTAACAGTTTTTTAGCAATGTAGTGACTGGAAGAAAAGCTCAGTGTGGCTTGAAAGCCTGTCTCTATCACCAAGAGAAGTTGTTCCAATAAAAGATATTCTCTCACCCACCTTCTCTCTCTAAGGTTTTTGTAGGCATCCTGGCAAAGGAGAGTAGTCAGGAAGATAAGGTAGCTTTGGGGATGTTTATAGGGAGCGCCTCCCAAGCATGAGGGGCAGCATGGGAGAAAGTGCTTAGTTGAAAATTTGGCAAGTGGGCGATGGAAGCGGGCATCTCTGGCATATTGGACGTGGGAGTCTCTCTCAATAGTGAATGACTGATGATAGGAAGGATGGCGATAGTCCCTGAAGGGCCTTGAAAGTGAAGACAAGTAGTTTACATTTGAGGTGACCGAGAAAGGAGAGCCAATGAAGAAATGCAAAGAAAGATGAAGAGGGGTGACACGCTCAAAATAACAAGCTAAGAAAATTATCTTGGCAGCATTATTCTGTATGAATACGAGTGGGACAAGACTGCAGTTGTCAAAGCCTGAAGAGAGGATAGTACAGTAATCAAGACATGAGATAATGAGAATCTGAACGAGAGTTTTATGATCCTTTGACAGTTGTGGAAGGAGATGAAAATTCACTCCCTGATCCGACATATAATCACGTCTATTGCCAAATGACCAGATTTCATTGATCTGGATGGAATTAAGGTTTTGCATACATATAAAATGAGTATGGGGGGAGGAGGGGAATCTACCACAGGAACAGAACAATGTAGCCTCAAAAGTAAAATATATATCTGAACCCCACGGAATTCAGAGGTAGCTTTACTCAACCCCCAACTCGCAAGTAAGAAATTATTGAAAGGCAGAATGAAAAATGTGGTTTTAATCTGAGAAGTGACTGAAAGAGGAACCTGCTCACTCAGCAGAACTGATCCATATGCATACACCTGATAATAATAATATAAATAAATAAATAAATAAATAAAACCACCCACCAAAACAGGTAGCTACTTTTTACTTCTGTTATCTCTGCTATGGCAGCCCAGCTAAGATAGAGTGAGCTGGATTCAGCTACTTTTTGTGTATGAACAGAACTGATCACTAAATTCCAGTCAGACATTCACCTGTAGTCTAAGTCAGTGGGGTTTCACAGTGGTCACTGGAGGGTCTAGTTTGAGCTGCAAATCTTTATTCTTGAAGATGTAGGTTAGGACTCCAATACTGCAAGTTACAACATGCACAGCCCCACTGACTTCAGTGGGGCCCTACATAGGTGCAGAAGTCTTCCTAGATGTTGTAACTTGAAGGGCTGAGGCCCAAGTTTGTACAGCTATAATTTAGGTAACAAGTAAAAATGTTCTAAGTACCTTGGATATGGAGCCATTGTGACAAACACACAATGCCACCGGTGAGTAGAGGGAAGGAGGTTTTAATTTAAAAAAAAAAAAAAAAAAAAAAAGAAGAGAAAAGGAATATTCAGATTCTAGACTTTGACTACTTTAACTGTACCCCAGAACCTCAATGCTGCCTTGGGTGGCAGATTTACAAGACACCCTCTGTATAAGGCAGATGCAAATCTGTGGCAATTCTCAATTATTCAGGATACCTTGGAGGTTTATCCAAGAATGCTGGTATCTGGAAGCATCTGAACCCACATCCACCATGGTTTATTTAGTAGAGTACATATAGCCTACTTGCAAGAATATACAGGATTTAACCTGTCCACAGCTGCAAGGAGCCTCGCCATTGGATAGTAAACTATTTCCCATTGTCCACCGCAGGGAGAGGTGATATCTGCCAATGCTTAGTCTTATTACCTTGCACCTTGGGAGCCCAAAGGCTGCAACTCTTCCTACTGTCCAAGTGTTGGTTATAACAAAGCCTTACCACCACATATCTTGTAAATCAGGGGTGGGCAAACTTTTTGGCCTGAGGATCACATCTGGGTATGGAAATTGTATGTATGGTGGGCCATGAATGCTCGCAAAATTGGGGGTGGAAATGAGAAGTTAGGGGTGCAGGAGGATGCTCCGGACTGGGACCGAGGGATTCAGAGGGGGAGGCGGGATCAGGGCTGGGGCAAGGAGGAGGGCAGGTGTGCAGGCTCTGGAGGGCGCTTACCTCAAGCAGCTCCCAGAAGCAGCAGCATTCCCCCCTCTGGCTCCTACACAGAGATGCAGTCAGGAGACTCTGCACACTGCCCCGTCCACAGGTGCCACCCCTGCAGCTCCCGCTGGCTGTGGTTCCTGGCCAATGGGAGCTCCAGGTGTGGCTCTTGGGGCGGGGGCAGCGTGCCGAGCTCCCTTGCTGCCCCCATGCGTAGGAGCTGGAGTGGGGAGGGGCGGGTCATGCTGCTGCTTCTGGGAGCCGCGCAAAGCGGGGCAAGCCCCCAACCCCGCTCCCTAGCGGGAGCTTGAGAACCAGATTACAACGTCTGGAGGGCCGGATGTGGCCCCCGAGCCGTACTTTGCCCACCCCTGCTGTAAGCGATGCCATACTACATTCTGAGCCAGCCTGTCCCCGACAGACACTCAGCTGTGCTTTAGGTGACTTGTGTCAAATCCTTCAGACTAAGTTGCACTGATCGAATGGATTTCCTCCCTCTACAGAGATTACAGAGCGAACGACACAAGAAAAAGCTATTTAGTTAGCATCTGAGGGGAGGAAAAAAGCTGGTCAGGTCAGTCCAGCCCATTCCAGTTCCTAGGAAGCCCTGCCCAGAACGTTTGCTCCCATGCAGTGCTGATAGTCCTAAGTGAGATTTTAAAAAAGGAAAGCAGAGGCAAGTTAAAAGTTGTGTGTGATCAGTTACAGCAGTTCCTTCCAGCCTGTTGTGGTTCAATGTTTCAGACATCCTGTTTTGTGAGAAACAGCAGTGCCCGGTTTAAGAGAGATGAAAGCAATTTTGGCTCATCCCGTGTAATACAGTTGAGGACAGTATGGCTGATTCTCCTTTTCCTCCCTCAACTCACACTCTCTGTTCTGGTACACTGTCCCCTCAGCAGCCTAGTCCCAGACCGGGGACCTAACCAGAAAAGGATTCACATTAAATGGACCATTAAAGGGAGCTGTTTAAAAATTCTTTACACTTTTGAGACTAAACACCTCCGAATTTTATGTATTTTGACAGTCATTATCTAGTTTATTTTTCACTCTGTACGCAGTTTGTAAGGGCAGGAAACAGCCTCACTGACAGACATGTCAGACATTGAACTAATACTAGGGGATTTTCTTCCATGCCTTTGCTCGACTTGGACTACTAAACTGACCAGTTTCACTTCTTGGTAACACAGTCACATTGCATCAGCACAAGGGACCCAAACTCAACAAAGGAACATTTACAGATTAAAAAGCTTCATATTGACAATTTTTAAAATCTTATTCAGTTCTGAAACCTTTTATAAAAAAACCCCCACCCTTCTCCACTTAGAATTGAATATATTTTAATGGCCCTAAAACTATGGGAGAGAGGGGCCAGCTGAGGGGTTTGCGGATTTATACTAAATTGATATAAAAGTGAGGTTTAAACGCAGCTACATTAGGGGTTTGCACTGGTGTAACTAGTTGGATTTAAAAACCAAGTTAGTTAGAAAAGTTGCCTGAATGTAATAGTCTCCATCCCTTAGTGGAGCTGTGCTTTACAAAACCTGAGAAGTGGTGTCAGCATGCCCTGTGGGCCTGCTCCAAAGGCCTCTGAAGTCAATGGGAGTGTTCCCCTGGCCTTCAGTGGGGTATGGATCAGGCCCTATCTGCGCCACGGAAGGAAATGACTGAAAATCTGGTGACTCATAGTTCCAAAGAAGCCATGAGATGCTGCTGCATTATTTGAAAGTAAAATACAGATAACGCTTTGCCAGAGATCGTTGGGAAGAATTTGCACCACTCCATTTAATCCAGCAACTAAGTCTTGATCTCAGGAAAGCCTCTGTGAACAGAGGGGAAAAACACTGCAGAAACAGCTGCAAGGAAAACTCCTTTCTTGATCAGTTCAGCCCTTCAGGAAATGTTTGAAGTTTCTATTTTTCTAATTCAAAGAGCTGGAGGCTTCAAAACAACATTCTCTGTTCATCTGAGCATTTGGAGGACAGGGAGACAGGCAAACAAAGTGGTTTTCCAGGAGGTGAAGTCTTCTCACTAATATAAAATAATAGTCTGTGCAGCATCATTGCCCCATGAAAGCTGGAGTTCTCATTAGCTCACATAGGCTTAGAAGTTTCCCAGCCCAAGCTTTGCTTCTATAAAACCACACTGCTTTCAATCACTCCTTCCTCTTGCAAAGACATGACAAGCCTAACCCTAGCTAGATTATCAACACTATGCTACTGTATCAGGATGGGGAAATTAATTTCAACATATGGGGACAGCAGAGGAAGCTGATGAATGTTTGGAGGGCAAGAGTTTGAGCTACAATGGCTAAAGTATTGGAGACAGCATAAAATTTAAGCCCTAGGCACACTTGGGATAAATCTGTATATTCCTTAATTTGCCCGTTTTAGGAAGCAGTGTTCAGGAATTTGCAAAAATAAAGGAGACTGCAAAGAGAGTAGGCAATGTAAACTGAGAAAGGTTAAATGTTGAATCCGTGATCTCAAAAGTTTTTTTCCAGCTTTTGACCAAAAGGGGTCAAAATCTTCTTTCACGGAGTTATTTTCAATAAATCAAAAATCTTGAAGAATGTATTTGGTCAAAAGCTGGAAAAACTGAGATCCTAGATCTTCATTAAAAGCAACTAATCCACTATACAATCTTTGGTTTCATTCATTTTTCTTGATTAATCTTTCTTTTGTGTTCGGTTCCCTTAGACCAGTAGCTCTCAACCAGGGATACGCAGAGGTCTTCCAGGGGGTACATCAACTCATCTAGTTTTAGAACAGGCTACATCAGTGGCTCCCAAACTTGTTTCGCCGCTTGTGCAGGGAAAGCCCCTGGCGGGCCAGGCCGGTTTGTTTACCTGTCGCATCCACAGGTTCGGCCGATTGCAGCTCCCAGTGGCCGCAGTTCGCTGCTCCAGGCCAATGGGAGCTGCTAGAAGTGGCGCGGGCTGAGGGACGTACTGGCCACCGCTTCCAGCAGCCCCCCATTGGCCTGGAGCAGCGAACCGTAGCCACTGGGAGCCGCGATCGGCCGAAACTGTGGACGCAGCGGGTAAACAAACCGGCCCGGCCCGCCAGGGGTTCTCCCTGCACAAGCAGCGGACCAGTCTGGGAACCACTGGGCTACATAAAAAGCTCTAGCAAAGTCAGTACAAACTAAAATTTCATACAATGCTTTTTTAATATTGCTCTATTTGCTTACACTGAAATGTAAATACAATATTTATATTCTAATTGATTTATGTTTATGATTTATGATTTTATATATGACTATATGGTAAAAATGAGAAAGTAAGCAATGTTTCAGTAATACTGTATGTGACACTTTTGTATTTTTATGTCTGATTTTGAAAGAAAGTAGTTTTTAAGTGAGGTAAAACTTGGGTGTAGGGAATCGATTTTGAGTTCTCTTGGGGTGAGGGACATTGCAAAGATTGTGGGCAGGAATTTATTTGGGTTATGAATCTTGGTCCCAGCCTGGAGGTGGTGACAGCAGGTTTTGGTCCAACAGCAGCAGTTGGGGAGACTGCCCATATTATATAGAATTTCAGGAAATCCCTGCTATACTCCAATATAAATTTGGAATTGTCCACTTTTCCCCAGAGGATGTATAGCATTTGTTCCTAGTGGTCAGATATATTTGACACTAAAATGATTCATAGATATTAAGGTCAGAAGGGACCAAGATGATCATCTACACCGACCTCCTGCACAACGCAGGCCACAGAATCTCACCCACCCACTCCTGCAAAAAACCTCTCACCTATGTCCGAGCTATTGAAGTCCTCAAATCATGGTTTAAAGACTTCAAGGAGCAAAGATCACTAACCCCTCGGACCAGATATTATTTTGTCACTGATACAGGACTTAAAATGCATCTTTATTTTATCCCTGCATATGATGAAGCTTTGAAGAATGTTTGTCTTGGATCTAAACAAGACATTTAAGCTCAGGGGAATTTTTAAGTCCTTACTCATAGGGAAAGTGCTGGAGCTCAGCAATAGGCCTGCCACAGCTTGGGTTTAATATCACACACGGCTTACACTACAATCAGTTCCTGATGAGACATGTTGGAGGATCACACAAGATCTTAGTGGAGGGCAATATTTATGCCAGTCACAACTGTATTGTGCAAGACATTACCTGGAATTTGTTTAAGAGTTCTGGTGCAACTAATATCAATGTCCAGGTTTCTTTTCAAAACCTGGCTCTATTGAAATTGCTTGGAAATCACAAATCACACACCACAACAATACATTTGTTCATTCACCCCTCCTCCCCACTCCTGCCTTGAAGCACAGACTTAGAGCAACTCAGAAGTGACCATCTGTAATCAAAGGGTTAGAAGAAGCTAGGATTAGATTGCACCATTAAGCAGTTTTATAGCACCATTGGGAAGCTCAGGTCACTGGTGACGTGTTCAGATGAAGCCATATGCAAGTGACTTTTTGCCTCCCATTTCTAGGCTGAACAAAATGAGAAGCAGCCAGCACAATTTTCCTAAACAGACCTAGGAGATTGACAACTACGTCTAGTTTGTTAAGAAACAACTGTGACCAAGAGGCCACACCACATGGCAAAGCCTTGTTGGATAGCAGATAACAGGAACTATTTAAGGAGTACAATGGAAGGACACTGGAGCAGTTGCAAGGCTGACCACAAGCCACAGAAGCTCTCAGAAGCTAACAGCACCAGAACTCCCCTTGCTAGGCACCAGAGCTCTTCAATGTAAACACACCCTTTTCTGAAGCAGAGAGCTGTAATACAAACCAGATGCTAGAGGGAATTTTCTTCCCAGTCTGCACTAAATTTAAATACTAAGCTCCTCTGTTGCCAAAATTGCTTAGATCTTAAAGGGTCTCTGCACCACTCATCTCTCCTCCTCCCGCCCCCCACTTACCCAAGCTTAACTGAGTACTGAGACCCTATTAAGGCCCAACAACAACCTTCATTTATCTTTGTGGTGCAAGTGTGCTTCATGAGGTCTTGAAGAGTAGCACCTAGGACTCTAAATTAATTGGTGCTGAGAGCAGAGCTTGCTTCACACCTTCAAAACTCAGTTTCATTGGCGTGTCACTTAAATGCCAAGAAACGCACCGCAGGTAGAGATTGAGAAATGCACGGTAGGATCATCTAGCAGGGGAGGGAAGGTGAAAGGTGATTCTTCTTCTTCCCCACTCCCCTGAATGGTGGAAGATGGTGCTTCTCTTGAGACATTGACTGCTCCAACCAAATAGATATAGATGTAGATAATAGGTTATTAACTTATGGGGCAATTTACATGTGGTCTTATGCCCTAATGCAGACGAAATATACAGGTCTCTGGCATAGCTGCACACCTGGTCATATCACCTGCCAAGAATACCACCTACCGTTAACTAGAAACGTTACCTTTAAGTTTCTAATTTTTTCTACTTCGAGGTACATCCCCCTCCACCCCTATTACACATCAGGTTTTGGAGGGAAAAAGACTGGAACCAAGTTCAGTTTGAGGCCTACACATTTTTACCCAGGGATAACAAAGAATTAGGCCTCATTGGAAGAGTTTTACTATTAAAATAGACCAGGACTGATCCTCAAAGGGAAACCCTAAGTGTTTTTGACCAACAAGTCAACCTGGGCTGAAACAGTTCAAGAGCCTTCCCAGATAAACTGACCCAGAGGTTACTCAATTGGTATCACACCATAGGATATGCTTTACAAGCAAATTACTGAGTATCCAAAAGTTGGCAGAATTCTAAAAGGAAACATGAACCTCTTAAATGTCAGGAAAGAAAGATACCCTGTGATGGGGTAGACTCCCCACACTAGCCCTGCAAGAGCTGAATTAGGCCAAGTGAACCCAATCAGCTAATTAGGCTGCAGGGGAGAGTTAGGCTGGAGTAAGCTAATTAAGGACGGGATCACCTGTGCAGAAACAGGCAGGGCCTGTATAAAGCCAAGGGGGGGTGCTGCTGGGAAAGACTGCAAGGAAGTAGGCTGCAGTTACTTCATGAGTGGAGGGAGTTGGAGGCTGGCAAACCCAGAGATGGAGGAAGCCAGATATGTAGGAAGATGCCCAGGGCAACAGTAGCAAGAGGTGGGCCTGTGGCTGCTTGTTGTAGGGTCTCTGGGTTGGAACCCAGTATAGAGGTTGAACCTGGATTCCCCTAACAGCCACTGGAGCTTGGCAAAGGTGTTTGAGGCACCAGACAGACAAGAAGTCTGAAAAAACTGAATTCCCCAGAAGAGGAGGACCTTAGTGATCTGGCCTGAGGGCCAAGCCCTGAAAAGGAGACTGCAGTTCTTGGAGTGACCAGAGCAGCAGAGGGAGACATGACAGAAGACGACAACACTTAAGGGAGAGTGCAAGCTGGCAGAGCTAATCCCCAGGAGGCACCACTAGCAGCGAATGGAGCTAGTGACACACCCACAAACTACTAGCTTTTAAGTGTAAGGGCTTGTTTACACGATACGGTAATGCACCCTATGGGGTTATGATAATTTAGTGCACGAACATGCATTAAATTGGTCAGTGTTAGGGTGACCAGATAGCAAGTGTGAAAAATCGAGGGGGGGGGGGGGGAAATAGGCACCTATATAAGACAAAGACCCAAATATCAGGACAGTCCCTATAAAATCGGGACACCTGGTCACTCTAGTCTGTGTAGACCCTGCTAGCATGCATTAAAGGTTCCCTAGCATGCTCTAACATATCATTGTTTGAAACAGCACTACAGCAGTGTTTATGTGGACCTGTTAACGAGCACATTAGTGCACTTTAGCAATCACACCCCTGTAGTGCGCATTGCTGCTCTGTATAGACAAGCCCTAAGATTATCATCGCATGCCTGTGGTTGCAGAAGCGTACTGATATAACGGCAGCGAACAAATCCAAAGGTTACGCTAAGTCAGCAGCTCTCCCCACAGCAGAGGTAGAACAGTGCTCTTAGAAATTCATAGGCCTTGCACACACACTGCTCCATGGACCAAACAAGACTGAAAATTATAGTGCATCAGACTTTTGATTCACTAAATTTATCCCTCTCCCATTCACCATGTGTCAAACCCCATTTTCAATTTAGTCACCAATAGATTTTTCAATACTTTGCATATGCTTCCTGATTCCATTAAAAATTGGCCATCCTTCTCTACAATCGATAAAATTAAGTCACTAAGAACATTATGGGTAATATGAAATTTCAGAAAACTGCATCAATGTTTGCACATTTTCTTACATACACTTCTATTAAACTCCTACTTTATCCCAGTCCTTATTGAAATTCATACCTCACCACCAAAGCCAATTCAACCAATTTACTGCTTTGAGAAAAATAGAGGAAGACTTTCGAAGGCACAAATGGGAATTCGTTGCCCAACTTCCAGTGAAAGTTGGATGCCTAACTGCCCTGTGTGCACCTTTGAAAGCCTCCCTCCTAAACACCATGATTCTTCCTAGTCTGATATTTCTGTGCCATTGCTCAGAGTATAATTAGTATTAAGTAGGGCTGTCAAGCGATTAAAACAATTAATCGTGATTAATCGCACTGCTAAACAATAGAATACCATTTATTTTTAAATGTTTTCTACATTTTCAAATATATTGATTTCAATTACAACACAGAATACAAAGTGTACAGTGTTCACTGTATATTTTTATTACAAATATTTGCACTGTAAAAAACAAAAGAAATAGTATTTTTCAATTCACCTAATACATGTAGTGCAATCTCTTTGTCATGAAAGTTGAACTTACAAATGTAGAATTAGGTATAAAAAACTGCATTCAAAGATAAAACAATGTAAAAGTTTAGAGCCTGCAAGTCCACTCAATCCTACTTCTTGTTCAGCCAATCGCTCAGACAAACAAGTTTGTTTACATTTGCAGGAGATAATGCTTCCCGGCTTCTTGTTTACAGTGTCACCTGAAAGCAAGAACAGGCATTCTCATGGCACTGTTGTAGCCGGCGTCACAAGATATTTACATGCCAGATGCGCTAAAGATTCATATGTCCCTTCATGCTTCAAATCACCATTCCAGAGGACAAGCGTCCATGATGATGACAGGTTCTGCTTGATAACAATCCAAAGCAGTGCGGACCAACACGTTCATTTTCATTATCTGAGTCAGATGCCACCAGCAGAAGGTTGATTTTCTTTTTTGGTGGTTCGGGTTCTGTAGTTTCCGTATCAGAGTGTTGCTCTTTTAAGAATTCTGAAAGCATGTGCCACATCCCATCCCTCTCAGATTTCGGAAGGCACTTCAGATTCTTAAACCTTGAGTCAAATGCTGTAGTTATCTTTAGCAATCTCACATTGGTACCTCTTTGCGTTTTGTCAAATCTGCAGTGAAAGCGTTCTTCAAATGAACAACATGTGCCGGGTCATCATCCGAGACTGCTATAACATGAAATATATGGCAGAATGCAGGTAAAACAGAGCAGCAGGGGACAGACAATTCTCCCCAAGGAGTTCAGTCACAAATTTAATTAACGCATTATTTTTTTAATGAGCATCATCAGCATGGAAGCATGTCCCCTGGAATGGTGGCCAAAGCATAAAGGGGCATACGAATGTTTAGTGTATCTGGCACGTAAATACCTTGCAATGCCGGCTTTAAAAGTGCCATGCAAATGCATGTTCTCACTTTCTGGTGACACTGTAAATAAAAAGAGGGCCGCATCATCTGCTGTAAAGGTAAACAAATTTGTTTGTCTTAGTGATTGGCTGAATAAGAAGTAGGACTCAGTGGACTTGTAGCCTCTGAACTTTTACATTGTTACATAACTGCACTCAAAAACAAAAAAAACAAAAACAATTTACATTTGTAAGTTGCACTTTCACGATAAAGAGACTGCATTATGGTACTTGTATGAGGTGAATTGGAAAATACTATTTCTTTCGTTTATCATTTTTACAGTGCAAATATTTGTAATAAAAAATAATATACACTTTGATTTCAATTACAACACAGAATACAATATATATGAAAATATAGAAAAACATTCAAAACATTTAATAAATTTAAATTGCTAGTCTACTGTTTAACTGTGTGATTAAAACCATGTGATTAAAAAATTTTTTGATCGGGATTAATTTTTTTGAGTTAATCGCATGAGTTAACTTCAAGTGACAGCCCTAGAGTTAAGACACACCCTGTTACCACTAGGGTTGCCGGGTGTCTGGTTTTCTATCAGAACGCCCAGTCGAAAAGGGGACCTGGCGGTGCCAACTGAGCCATTAAAAGTCCAATCAGCGGTACAGCGGGGCTAAGGCAGGCTCCCCCTACCTGTCCTAGCTCCGCATGGCTCCTGGAAGCAGCCACCAGGTCCCTGAGGCCCCTAGGTGCATGGGCAGCCAGGGAGGCTCCGCATGCGGCCCCTGCCCAAGTGCATGCTCCACAGCTCCCATTGGCCGGGAACCACAACCAATGGGAGCTTCTGGGGCAGCGCCTGCGGGCGCAGAGCCTGCCTAGGTACCACAGGGATCTGGCAGCCACTTCCTGGGAGCCACAGTATGTGCCGCTGGGACCCTGCACTCCAAAGACCCCCCACACCCTAACCCCGAGCACCCTCCCCCACCCCAAACACCTCATTCCCAGCCCCACCCCAGAGCACGCACCCCCCCACACCCCAACCCTCTGCCCCAGCCCATAGTCCTCTCCCATACCCAAACTCCCTCCCAGAGCTCGCAGCTGCACACCCCCCACACCCCAACCCTGAGCCCCGTCCTGCATCCCAAACCCCTCATCCCCAACCCCACCCCAGAGCCAGCATCCCCTGCCAGAGCCCTGAGAGCCCCCCCCGACCCCAACCCCCTGTCCGGTGAAAGTGAGCGTGGGGGTCAGTGAGCGGCGGGAGATGAAGCGAGTGGGGGGGGGAGGGGGGCGCCTCAGAGAAGTGGTGGGGAAGGGGTTGGGGCAGGGGTGTTCAGTTTTATGGTAACCCTAGTTACCTCCAAAGTCTGGCAGAGACTTCACCACTGTAGTTATTACTTAGAGTTTTAATAAAGCAAGACATGATCTGCCTGAATTGCATCCATTTTCACCACAGAGGATGTTGGGGAGAGATCTGTCCCCATCATCATCTTCTTTTAGGTAATGAAGATAGAGCACTGCCAGGGATGGAGGTATCAAAAACAAAAAAACCAAAAAACAAGTGGTGCTGGAGTACAAGATAAGTTACTTCAGACCTGTTGGGTGTAAACTAAGGCCATGTCTACACTACGGGCACTACAGTGGCACAGCTAGAGTACTGTGGCTATGCTGCAGTAGCACCATAGTTCAGGCACTTCCTGTAGCAACGGAAGGAGTTTTTCCATCACTGTAGGAACTCCACCTCCCTGAGCAATGGTAGCTAGGTCAATGGAAGTGTTCTTCTGTTTCTACACCAGGGGATAGGTTGGCATAGCTATGGTGCTGAGGGGTGTGAATTTTTCACACACCCCGAGCACTGTAGCTATGTCAACCTAACTTTTAAGTGCAGGCCAGGCCTCAAATGGCTAAGCTTTGAATAAAAATATGAAATCACCTATCATACCAGAGGCTTGAAGTGTAACAAGTGTTGTAGCTTTTTTTTTTTTTTTTTTTTTTTTTTTAAATGCAGCATGCCCTACAGATCATCCCAGGGAAATAAAAGTCAGCAAGCCTTACTTCCATAGCAAGTAAAACACCTCAACAAACGTGATGTGATGGTCATATATTCTGTAAAGGAGAATTGTGCCTCACTACTATTAGCTACTCATACTGCAGTAGCATTTGTAACAGTATTATTCATACTACAGAGCCCCATTGCATTAGGCTCTGATCAAACGTATGGGAGGGGAGAGAAAGAGTCATTGCCCCAAAGAGCTTTGGGTACTTCAACCAATTAGTGGATAAGTGAGAGCCAGATGTCAGTAGACTTGGAGTGTTGAAGAGCCTTTGACTAAGTGACTCACTAGAGATTATCAAATAACTCAAGTACTCAGGGAAACAAGCAATGTCCTCTTTTGGACTAGAAACTGGATAAGACAGAAAACAAGAGGAGGAATAAATGGTCAATTTCCATTATGGCAAAAGGTTAAACAGTAGGGAACTTTGGGCACATTGCATGACACTGGTCCTTGTGTATTTATTCATGACCTGGAACAGGGTGAACAGCATGGTGGCAACACTATTTAGGTTAGTAAAGCCTAGATAATTCCTACTGAACTTCCTCAGTTATCAAAACTTGGTAATTAGGCAACACCATGACAAATGAAATTCACTGCTGATCAATGCGTAGTGATGCACATCTGCAAGAAAATTTTGATACATCTTGTTGGATTCTAAATTAACTGTGGCCACTCAAGAAGAGAGATCTGGGTATCAGTATGGACAGCTTACCAATTCCTCTGCTTAACATGCACCAACCATCAGAAAGGCAGACAAGATGTCAGGACTCATAAGAAATGGGCTGAAAAATATCACCAGCAATATTATAATGTAATTGTATAAAATCAAGGATCCACCCTCAGTTGAAGGAACTGTGTTCAGTACTGAACCGCAAAGAACAGAGCAGAAATCAAGCGTTCACTGGGCCCATTGAGATACCAGCATTATCAATGCCTAGTAGTGTCAGGGGCAAAGAGTATAATCATGTGGCATTTGTTCAATATTTCAAGAGGGACAATTTTATTATTGTTATTATTAAGTTCAGGCTCTTGTATTAACCCTGAGCAAACTGCAGCAATGGTTGACATTACAGTTTACAATATTACCACTGCAGTGTTTCTAGACCATTATCCCATTTGCAGTATTTGATTTACATGAAGGTCAACTTTACATTAGGCAACTTGCAGTTGGGTTTATATTTGCTGTTTAAGGCAACACAAAGCAACTCCTCTCCTCCCCTCCCCTCCACCCCTTTCCAAAGGGACTCAGGGTTCAAGCAACAGCTACTGAAATCCATGTTTTCTGTGGACATTCCGGTTGTATATTAACTACAGGTGGGCTTGCTGCCAACAATGGGAGCCTCAAAGCCATCTAAGGGAGGTGCCCCCTCTCTCCCACACATCAAATAGAAATGTTTACTGAATAGCTCACTTTTCTTCACCTTGTACACCACAACTTTACAAGTTTTAAAAAGTTCTCTCACAAGTGCAGTTACCATGTTGGGGGGCCAACATGCATTGCTCCTAAACTTACATTACCACAGCATTGTCTTTTAATGAAATACTTGTATTACACTGCATTTTAAAAAACCCTTTGAACCATCAAGACACATTATTTGACAGAACTGAGTAACAACATCTATGACCCATGTGCTTCCCTACTCTTTCTGATTTTTGTTTTACTCAGTGTTAGCTGTCATGTTCGTTATTGAGATTGTGAGCTCTTCAGGGACTGATTGTTTTCTTTGAAGCAGCAAGCACACTTATGAGCACTATAAAAACATTTCATAGCACACAGCAACAATGATATTATATCCAACTGAAATGACATCTAAATTCCTTCTTAATAAGCCTGTTCTATGTAAATAAAGCTACAGAGCTGTTCAAGATGGCTATAACCTAGCTTTCCATCCTGGATGAAGGATGAATAAGGCAACCCCAACCCACAAAGTGACTGTGGGGAGCAAAAAAGACCCCAATGAAATGGTGAATATTACAGCCTTAGAATCCAGAGAGACAGCCCAGCCTGTTCAAGTTGTTCAGCTGCCAGGGCTAGATTAATGCATCGCTGGGCCCTAGGCAAAACATACCATTTCTGGGCCCCTACCTTTTCATGAACAAGCTGCCATACAGTATACTCATCGTGGCTGGACTAGCCATGCTCTGGATCTGCCAGGGCAGGCTGCTCATCCTGCCACTGCTCACCATGATGGAGTGGCAGCTGGGCCAAATCGGAGTGAGTGGCATTGTGATCTGGTGCACAGGATCACAGTGCCACTCAAATTTAGCCTGGATACCCCTCTGTCACGGTGAGTGGTGCCCTGAGCAGGATGAACACTCCCTCCCGGTGGATCCACAGCACGGCCACAGTGAGTGCACTATATGGCTGGTGAGGGGCCTCCCCCCACAAATTTGGGCCCTTGGCACATGCCTCGTTTGCCTATGCATTAATCCAGCCCTGTTAGCTGCTACAGGTCACTGAATATAAAATGATAAAAAGGTACTGTCCAGTTTCTCCTCATACTGTCACTTATGAGACCTAACCATCAATGATTAAGAGTGATTAGGAACCCCATTATCACAGAGTAGTCTCCCACCCTAAAGCCCAAGGGGAAGATGGTATGCAATCATAGCTATTCATTTAACATCCATCTCTCAGGTAAAGGAGCATGGGGCATCTGCGCAGGCACCTCCCAGGCTATAATTCATTGCCCTGGGGGGGCGGAAGGGAGAAGGTTCCAAAGCTGCACCAAGATGTCAGAGAGGCACCTGCACTTCAGTGAACAGCTCAGCAGCCGAGCACATGAGCTGAGGGCACTTTCAAAAGCAGTCACAGCTAAGCAGGGCTACAGAGCCTTTGGAGCTGCAGCCACCATTGTGGACAGCACTACCGAGAAGGACACGGGACCTAGCAGGACTAAAATGGAAAGGTGGGACTGACTGCTATTAAGAGAAAATATTTCGATTTTACCATCCAAGCAGCACCTTCCCTATACAACCTTGTGCAGGCAAATTAAGCACATATCATCATCTGACTAATCAAGAGATGTGTTTGCAAACTGCTCCTATCTGCCTGCATCCAAACTGCACAAGTCATTCAGAGAGACAAGGTGGGTAAAGAGATCTTTTACTGGACCAACTACTACTGGACAGAGAGAGACAAGCTTTTGAGCCACACAGAGCTCTTCTTCGGGTCTGGGAAAGGTACTCCCAGCATCACAACTAAATGCAAGGTGGAACAGATTGTTTAACGTATGTAGTTAGCACATAGTGTAAGGGCAGCCTTCAAGTGGCCTGTTGGAAACCTCCTTAGCTGAGCAGGTGAAAACACTTTTCTTAGCTAGCAAACTGGAGGACCAGGTTTACCATTGTTCCCACCTAATTGCTCCCTTCCCTTCTCCTCTCCCCCTGAGTCTGTCTAGTCCCAGGGAAGAAACCTGTCACCTGGTGGTTGCTCAGTCCTACAGCACATTGCCATGTGAGCTCCCTAAAGATGCAGGCATTATCTCAACATCCATAATGTTACATCAAGTAGCTATATTTAAAAAAAAGTCTACATGAGCTAACTCCTGATAAGGAGCTCCCTTTATAAATGTGAATGTGTGTATGGTAGCAGCCTCAAAACACTGCGAAAGTGCTGTGGCACACTGGTGCTTTGAACTGTTTCAGGGGAATAGGGTATTTCTTTCCCCTTGAGGCAGGAAAAAGTTTGTTTGCAGAATTGTTCTCCTCTGAAGCCTGGGATAAGTAAGTGCTCCTTAAGGTGGATATTTTAGTCCCATGAATTGCATTTCTCAAAGCAAGATCAGTTTCTGTGGAGTGCAGAGAAAGGCCTGCTAGACTTTACTCAACCCACCTGTGTGCTGCATTAGGAGGTTCTGAATGCTTCCCAACTGCAGTCTGAAAAAAGCCTGTTGGCTCCAAGAGTCCCATTGGCAGGAGAGTGAAGTGAACATGTAACTTCAGTTTCGGGATCTGAAGAAGTGCCATTCCATTGTGAGACTTCACATGCTCTGTTGCTGTGATATGATATACCACATTCCATCCTGCCAAGTACAGATGACTGAGTCTGTTCCATCTGCCAAACTCCGGTTAGTGGCAACTCTGCTGAAAAGGAATAAAGGCTCTATACTCAGGGCTGATAAACTCACATACCAAAGGCACGGCAACCTTCCCCTTAAGACAGGAAAAAATTGTCCTCCAATACAAGCCTATAACTGCAAAGAAAGTCAGATGGTTACCACCATCACACACCAACAGAAGGATATAAAGTTCCACTTCTGAGGGAACATCGATAGATGGAAATCAGCAAGCAGTGCATATATTCATCAAGAGATTGGCAGAGGTGAATCACTGCTGCTGATTGGGGTGGAGGCAGCAAAGTTGCGAGCACACTGGATATATCTTCAGCAGTTGTACACTTTTAGAAACAGACCACCAAAACGTTGTGAAAGAGATGGGGGCATGGAACTAGTTCTTACAGACTGCTTTGCCATGCAGAGAGCCCAGCGCTGGAATAAAGACGGCAGTGCCAAGGAGGCACAAGCCAAAATGAGAACTGACTGCAACACCAGCTGGTGACCAGGAGACAGAGAACACCCTGAACTTACACTTTGTCTGCATCTTGGCAACCAGGTGCCATGATGGCCTGCACTATTTGACAGGCCAATCAACAAAGATACACCTGAGGTGAGGTCTCCGTTCCCTCATCGTTAAAAAAGCCCCCGGTTTCCACTATTCAAGTTCCATAAAAGCATGTGCATTGAGAGTGAGATGAATTTTTTCTGGAACGGAGAATCGAACACAGCATGCAGGATAGAGCTAGCTAGTAACCATGGCACAAGTTTCCTCTGTAATTATGTTGGCAGTACTGCTGCCCTCCCTCCTCCAGCAGAATCCTGGAACATTCCAAAGGGCTTTGTTTCATTACCACACTAGTCAGTACAGCGATGAGGGTGGAGAAGGAAAGGAAAACAATGATTACAGTAGTAGCCACTACACTGCATGCTTGTACCAGTCCCAGCACAGACAGTTCACCAGCATTGAGAGTTCCCAGGTGTTGTGCTGGGCTGTTACTAGTCCATCCAGGGGATGGGCAGGAGGAGAAATTCAGAATGGGATTTACCTAGATTTTCTTGTAACCATATGAACAAAGAGGGACCCTAGATTTGTTTGGGAGCAATGGTGACTTGCAAGAAGCAATATTTCTGAGGAAAAGAATGATCTACAAAAACACACATTTAAATCCAGGAGGGCCAATGCCCAAGTTGCAATCATCCCAATACACCAAACTTAAAAATCTTCTTTATCATCTTTAACCCACCTCTTCAGGCATCAGGCCCTAACAAGCATCAGTCACTGTCAGACTAAGGTGGGAAAGCAAGTTCCAGAGAAAAGGTCCCCTCACTCAAAATGCCCTCTCTGCTTGCTGCTTCTTGTTCACTGCAAGAGTGCCTTCACAGGAGCTCTGTCTCAGTAACCAAGTGCTGATCTGGATTTTTCAGGTTGAGAGCTGGGTGCAGAGGAAAGGTATGCAGTTAGGACTGGGGCTCTGGTTCAGGCTGATCTCTAGATTAGAGACTTAACACATGTAGACTCCATTATAAGGCCTAATCAAACATCAACTAGCCACACGGAGAACATAAAAATCTCACTCTTGGACTATGAAACCAGTGGGTTGTTTTCCTTTATGTAACTTACATTTTAAACTTTGTTTCCACTGAATTTCATAATAAATTAAACAAGTTCCTATCATCTTCAGAACACTAGTGTTGTGGCATCAAGTGTCACTCAGTAGATCCTCCACGGGTTCACACTACACTTGCAAGACTGCTAAAGAAGCCCCTTCAACTAGAATGATGTTTGCTCGTCATGAGTGGTTGTTTAATGCAGGTTCCAATACCTTATATCGGGTCTTCCAAAGATGAATGAGCCATAGCCATGTTTCCCTCTCCAAGGCTGAAACTGCTCTTAATCTTCAGCTAATTGCTCAATTGGCTCAGTGTGTACAGTCATACACATTCTATGTGATAAAATGGTTCCATATTCAGGCAACAATATAAATGGTGCAGTAGGTATATGGAAGAAGAAAGATTTAGTAAAATTAGAGTTTCAATTTATTGCTTGGCTTAGCTCACTCTTTTATATTTCAGTTCTTTAGCTCCAGTGACCCATGCAATTTTTACTGTGCTGCTCTCCATCAGGTATCCATTTTCTGCCTTGCAATTTAAAGCCTTGTCTACTCTAGTCTTATTTCCCCCTCACGTTTCCCTACCTGCAGCACTAATGTAGACAAGGTGCTAGCATTTTAACCACTGCATTGTCTAATTCTGCCCAGACCCAGACTAGATGACATGATGGAAGATACACCAGTGCCTTGTCTACAGTAGAGAAGGCGCTGGTGGGAAATTTTGGGAAAGTGGTGTCTAGTGTAGACCAACCTAAAAGGACTTATCTATGGAGGTTCACTAAACCCAGCACTGCCTTTTTGGCCAACAAGGGCTGGATGGAACTTCCTTCAAAGTTCATCAATGCTGCTCCTTGAGTAACCACAAGAATCACTGCAGAGTAAAGCACTCCTGCCCTACAGCACCACAACGAGATGCTATGTACAGACGCCCCCCCCACTTACGCAATCGTTCCATTCCGGAAAGCCTTGCATAACTCGAATATTGCGTAAGTCGGAAACATATATCCGTATGTTACGCTAAAATTTCCGCAACTCAAAAATCCTATTTCTGGCTTATGGAGCTTTTTCCGTATGTGTGAATTTGCATAAGTCGGGTCTTGCGTAATCTGGGGAGCATCTGTACTACAAATAATGACATCTAACAGAAAAGGCACCATACATGTAAGGCTGCTAGGAATCTTCACCGAACCATGCTGTTTCAACTCTCCTTAATGCATAAACATTCATACTCCCACACACGTATATAAGCATATTTTAAATCAGTCAGTCATGGACAGCAAGTCACAATACAGCTCATCTGTTTGAAGAGGAGCACCTCACAGAGACATCATCAACTTAATACACTATGGGTTCTGAACTTCGCTTTAACCTGCAGATTCTCCTTGGCAACAGTCGCTAAGCAAAACATTGAGATACAGTTTACAGTCACCATTGGTAGCAGATAACAATTTGGAATATTTGCCAAACAAAATGTATTGCTGTTGGGTCTTGCTCACTTTGCATATCTCCCCAAACTCTCTAGACCTTCCGCTTGCTGTATTTCCTCACCAGTGTCACTCAGTTTTTTGTTCTTTACCCAAGTGGACTCCTAATTGCATTTCTATTGCAGAAATATCCATGTGTGGGTGTAACTAGAACAAAAAGGAAAACCAGCAAATCCTGGATTCCACCTCATATTTAAAAAAAGAAATAGATAACCCAAACGATAGCATGTTCAATTGATCAGTTATCTGATCGAGCTCCTATGTTCTGGCAGCTGCTTTCCTGACACGGGAAACTAGCTGAATGAGGCAAAAACCTATCAAGGAAGGGGAAAATTAAGATAGTGGATAACTAAGCTTTAGTTACCATTTGGAAGTCAAAGATGTGATGGTGTGTGGAACTGAGAAGCTTTTTTGCCACTTGTTTAGGAAAACTTACAAATTCACCCCTTAGATAGAGGTCATCCTAAGCTTCTCACAATAAAAAATTAAAAGATTGCTTTATAGTGCTCCACAACATTCGTCATGGATTTGTTAAATACAGGAACTTGTGATGGTTTCCATAAGCCCATATGGTTATGTACTTCTCCTGTAATAACTTGATCTGGTATAGGTCTACTTCATTACACTGGACTTACAGATTTTCAATGTGTATAGTATGACAAGCTGTGTCATGGGTTAGTAGTCAGAGCAGAGGAATGGAAGCCAGGAACTCCCATGTTGTCATCCTGGCGATGCCAATTCCTTAAGTTGATGTAGGAAAAATTATGATGTGCCAACCACTTTAAGTGTCTTACAAGATGTCATAACGTTTCGGTTAGTTTAAAAACAAACAGAACAAAACAAAACAGGCAGTTTTAATAGAACCGATAGTCACACAGACAGAGGAGGATTTCAAATACGTGCTAAGGGCAGAAGCCATCTCCAGTTCTCCACTCCCTCAGTTCTGAAAGCTTGCTACACTCCATTAACTAATAAGGTGAGGGAAAGCTGTCCCCATTGGCTCATACCTTTCAGAATGGGGGTCCAATGAAAGCAAAGCTACAGTGAAGATAAAGGACAAGAGGAGGATGTAGGCCTCACTGTAAAGTTAAACCTCTTTCAGCCCTTCTTGGTCTCCAAAACTGGACCTCCATACCCAATGCCAGTTTTTAAAGCCAGTTGTTTTCTACCTCTGCTGGCTGTCTTTGTGCTGCAGTGTGTGAAAGCAGTTTAGATACAGTGAAGCACAATGGTTTGACTTTATAGTGAGGCCTACACATCCTCCTTTTGTAGTTATGTGGAGTTTTTAGGGACTGTAATACCCTTCTCCACAGATACCATTGGACTGCCTCCACCGCTCTCCTGCCCCAGTGATACAGCTACTTCACAAGAGATCAGACTGACTCCGATTATCCTATATATTTTAAATTAGTCAGTTATGGGATGCTCTCTCTTCATTGTAGCTTTGCCTTCACTAGGCCTCCATTTCTCTGAGACAGACCATCCCTGTAAATTGGTATTTCGTTCTGCAGTTGTCTTAGAATAGTGTCTCAGCCATCAAGTCTTAAAACTGCCTTTGAAACAAAGCTGGATAATGTGGATCAAGTTCATTCACATTGCAACTCATTGGCTTCAGTTCTTTCCTGGTATAAATTGGCTTCAGATATACAGCTGGGATGAATTTGGCCCACAGCATTTTATCGCTCCTAGTAGCCTCCAGAAACATCCATTTTCTACTGTGCCGGTTACTCCCTCTAAGAGGCCAGGGAAAGGAGCTGGTCTCTGCAGTAGAGCTGGTAGTATAGGGTATGGACTAATGGGATCACCAACATGGAATTCACACATTGTTTCAGGGGCTCTAAATTCTAATCTGTTTCTGGATTTGGATGCCAACCCTGATTACAAGAGAAGTATGCAGTAAACAGAACCTTGTTGCATAATACATGCACTTAACCCTCTTTGTGTTGGCAGAGTTGTACCATTGAGGGACTGCACAGGAAGTAGCAAAACAGCATTTGTACACGCCAACCAGTCTACAGTCCTCTGTTTGCCATCTCCTGTGGAAGAAAACTGCCATGTGAGAGAATTGCAAATAAAGCCTTCACTCACAATTGCTCCCCACAAAGACTGCTTATTCTGTGGCATATTCCACTCTGGGCTCATGCCTAGGGATCTGCACCAGCCATCACCACATTAGAGGACAACACAAATGCTAATGTGCAGATTCAAAAGTGCAAGAGAGAGAAAATCAGATAAGGGTAATTAAAATCTCATACCTGGCAGGTTACTGGCTAGGTGCTTTGGGAGCAAGAGCCACAATGGTCATGGCTTTTCTCTAAAAGCAACAGGCATGGATTGCATGCAACAAGGATAGATAAGTAGTGGCCACTACCCAGGGCAGGTTCTAGGGGTGGGTGAACAGGGCAGTTACCCTGGCACCAACTTCCAGGGAGTGCAATACTGCTTGGCTTTTCCCTCCCGCCTCCTAGCTCAGTATCCTGTTCCGGGGTGCATCCAGACTCGTGAGGGGTTCTGTCATCACCTGCCCTGCAAGCCTGGGTGCCTCACGATTTGTGGCTGTAGTGCCCAACATGGGCCCCATGCAAACAGAATGCAGGTTTACACCCTGTCTGTGTATAGCTGCAACCTGCCAGCAACACACTGGCTTCCACCAGCCTTGGTTACCACTTGCAGGGTGACCCCCATGCACTCCCACTCCCGGATTTTCCTCAAAAGCACGTGTTCTGCACTGTCTAGCCCGCTCCTGGACAGTTCAGATATTATAGATCCATTGCCCCTGTAAGGGGTCAATACACAACAGTTTGCTACCTTAGCTGGAGTTACCAAACAATTCAGTTTAAATACAACACTGGATTAGTTTTGATTAAAGAATAAAACAAGTTTATTGAACTACACAGAGATATACCTGTACTCAAAATCTAAGGCATTGAAGTCAGAAATGGTTACAAGAGAAATAAAGATACAATGCTTCCTAGTAGCTAAGACTTAAACTAGACTTGGTTCAGGGTGAAATCCTTACCACATGTTCCCAGCAACATAGCTGACCAAATTCTCAAGTCAGGATCTGCCCCCAAAGTCCAGGTTTCCTTTGTCTTCTCTGGTGAAAGAGCGAGAGAGATCTGCTTAACCACACCTACCTAATCAGGACTATGTGGGTCTGAATATGTGCTACCAACATAGTTCAGGGGGAATTCATAACTGTACATTTAATATTGCTACATACATTTCACCATGAGTTTAAGTGATAACTCACAAGGCAGATTTTGTACAAAGATAATCACAATAGCATGTACGGTGTGAATACGGTGCATTTGGTCTCAATAGGCCACGGGCGAGGAGTGCATGTCAAAAATGGTTTCCTGGGTGGAAAACAGCTAAGGATGTACCTGCCACTCCCTGAGACACGGCATCTGTCAGTCATACCAGAAGTCTGATCCACTGCAGCAAATCCTATGTTAATTCCTACAGTTACAGAAAGGGGTCACAAGTATTTCGTAGTTGTGTGCCCACATGCACCAGAAGCTAAGCAAAGAAACTGCCTCAAACCAGCAGGATAGGACCCAGGTAATGCGTCCTCCCCCTCCCATTGTATGGTACAGCCTGCCACCCTGCTATTTGTAGTATCCAACACTGGTTCACAGGACCGTTTTCTTCCTGTGCACTTCGCCAGCTATACAGCATTGTATACGAAGGGTAAAATTTTCCCTTCTAAATAAGCCAGGAAGCCTGAGGCTTCACAGCACTAAGTACTGCACAGTACTTAGCTTGCCTAATTACAATTTTTAATGGTCTGAGTTATCCACAGTCTTAAAATCCTGTCTCAGCATCAGACCTCCTGCTGCAGGTGATTCCACATTTATGTACTGGCAGCAGTTGAACAAGGTTAGCCATTTCCACACGAGAACGTTTGCTGTGTCATAAACTAGCCAGTCTATTTCTATATAAAGGTACAGTATTGTTAAACTCTTTAGAGTTTATTCCTTCTCTTCCGCAGTGGAGGTTGCCATAGCTGTTAAGTTTCTGGATTTGGCCTGCAAGTTCCTGTCTCCAGCAGTTTTCTGAACTGCTCCTGCCTAGGAGATCTTAGTTGGAGAACTAGAGACACTCCAGGCTGCTTCTCTATTGTAAAGGTTGTTTCTTCCTAGGATCTACCCAAGAAGACTGAGCCTTGATCATGCTGCCCCAATGCACTTTTGGCTATAGACTTGGAGCGGTGTTCAGATCTCTTCCCAGCCACACAGGCCTGTCAGCAGTAACTAGGGAGCCATGGCCAGGCTGGGCCAAAGCTCCACCTACCAAGGAGCAGCCATAGCAGTGCACCCAGCCAGGGGCTAGCCCAGTTAGAGCATCCCCAGAATGATGGCAGGAAGCTGTCATAGCCCCCTCAAAGCCCAGAGCAAGCATCAGCCAGCACCAGGGGCTACCAACCCAGCCATAATCCAGCAAGACGAGAAGCAACCAAGGAAGAGTCTCAAGGAATCAATCACTAGTTACCTGCACACCATCCCAGGCAGAAGCAAGAGCCAACCCAGAGCACAGTAATTCTTATATATCCAAAGTTTATTCCATGCTGCAATCTTGTTGTTCTTAAAATTATGGTATTCAGGACATTTGCTGAATAAGGCAGTGCATATTCAAATTCAGGATATCAGATCATTTGCATAAAGCCTCCAGATTTTGGAACCTTCGGCCTTAACAAGTATGGAGGTTGCACAGATTGCGTGCAATTGTTAGGCTATGAGCCAATGTCCAACTTGGTACCTAAGTGTAGGTCTGAGCTCAGAAGATCACCAGTGGGACTAGAAGGAGTTAGCAGAAGCTTCTTTGTAGGCAACAGAAGCCATGCCTTTGCCCAGCGCTGCCTCCAGGGTTCCCAGCAGATGCAGAGTTATTTTGACTATCAGCTTTAACATTCTTTTCTAAAATGCAGGAGGCTCTGTTAGGACCACAAAAGGAGGCAGAATGCCAAATTCAAACTATAGGCCAAGTCAGTAGAGTACCCAGGAGATTGGCATGGTCAGAGTTAAGCTCACAACACTGCGTCCTGTGACAGTTACTTGAATATAGACAGTTTGCTGTAAATTACAGACCTGACGACATGTGCATCCTGCTGAACCTTACTGGAATGGCCAGTCTGCAGTTCCTGGCTGAGCAGTATTCAAACCAGCCAAGGCTTCCCATTGCCTGCCTCCCATGCTTGAATTCAGATGTATTGCTTAGTGAAAGGTTGTTTAAACTTTGTTCTATTCCTACCAATGGAACATTAAAGCAGAGTTTATTCTTTTCACATACAGAATAACACTATTACTGGGCCTACCTGCAAAGACTCAGGATGGCTGGGCAAGACTTGACCAGAGGAAGAGAGTGAGATTTTCCCACGCCCCCCCCCCCCCCCCCCAAGCAGTAGATGGTACAACAGTAAAAAAGCAATTGCCACTGGAATCCTGGGATGGGGTGCAGCCCTCAATCTCTCTTGGCTATATCAGCGCTAGATCCCACCTGCAATTTGTCTGTGGTTCCACATACCACTCTGCAGAATGAGCCCTTCCCCAACTAAAGGAGGGAGAGGAGTTCATTTTGGATATACAAAAGTTAAATCAGAAGCAAGATACAAGAGGTTTCTAACAGATCTTACGTTTGAAGGTCAGCAAAAAAAAACCAAGAGACTGCCAGTTTGAGGGGATCTTTATGGAGGTCTCCCGGCAAATTATCCAGAGTTGGGATCACACAGTACAAACCTAATCCCTCTTTTTAAGGCTTTTTTCTAGTTACAGAACTACCAAGTTGCACCAGTTCCATAATAGATTTAACTCTATTTAACAAGAGTATGAACAGTCTCAGAGGGGAGAGCTGCACCAGACCCATACATCTAGAGAAAACTCTGTACTCTATAAGACTTTCTCAGAATTTCAGAAGTGCGTTACAAAGGACAATTAATTAAGCTTCAATCCACTTTTGAAGCGAGTAGGTACATATTTATGGCCAGTACTTACCTAATATCTACCCTCCTGGATAGGGTTGCCAAGCATCCGGTTTTTGACTGGAATGCCCGGTTGAAAAGGGACCGTGGTGGTTCTGGTCAGCCCCACTGACCGGGCCGTTAAAAGTCCAGTCTGTGGCACATTGGGACTAAGGCAGGCTCTCTCCTGCCCTGGCACCGCATGGCTCCCGGAAGCGGCCTGCATGTCCTTCCGGCTCCTAGGCTCAGGGGCAGCCAGGGAGGCTCCGTGCGTTGCCCTCGCCCAGAGCACCGGCTCCACAGCTCCAATTGGCCGGAAACCACAGCCAATGAGAGCTGTGAGGGCAGCGCCTGCAGGTATAGGCAGTGTGCAGAGCCTCCTGGCCCCTCCGCCTAGGAGCTGGACATGCTGGCTGCTTCCAGGAGCTGGCTGAGGCAAGCGTCACCCAGAGCCCACACCCCTCACCCCCTCCCATACCCCAGCCCTCTGCCCCCTCCCACACTCAAACTCCCTCCTGGAGCCCGCACCCGCTCCTGCACTCCAACCCCCAGCCTGGAGTCCCCTCCTACACCCCAAATCCCTCATCTCCAGCCCCACCTCAGAGCCCGCACCCCCACCTGGATCCCTCACCCCCGCTCAGTGAAAATGAGTGAGTGAGTGATGGAGGGAGGGGGGATGGAGTGAATGGTGGCGGGGCCTTGGAGAAGGGGCAGGGCAGGGATGTTTGGTTTTCTGCAATCAGAAAGTTGGCAACTCTACTACGGGGGTTGGGAGGCTTACTGGATATTGTGAGGCACTCAGATATTATGATAATATCTGAAAAAGCCTATAAATAAAAATGGTCCTCATTTTACAGATGAAGAAACCAAGGCACAGCAAGACTGTGATTTGCCCAAGGTCACACAGGAAATTCATGGCAGAGCCAGGAATAAAATCAAGATCTCCTAGCTCTTAGTTCTTTGCTTTAGACTCAAGACCATCCTTCCGCATCCACTTAAGAATGTTTATACAGAGGACATCCTTGGCTATATACTGTACACAAAGTTCTAGGTGAAGGACTTTTTGTGCACCACAAGAGATGTTTCCTTGCATGCACTGTGTAAATTACATTCCCATCTCAGATTCCCATAATCTGATTGTAAACAAAACTTTACTATTTCAATCTTGTCTGTTACTGCCATACACAGAAGCAGGGTGGGGGTTTAGATAGCTAGTGGCTGCCAGAATTCATTGCCAACAGGAGATTTCATAATAAAAACTTTTAAAATGGCACAAGTAAAATAGCCTACAAACGAAGAAGCTGAAGAATATAATTGCTGATAATTTGTTAACAGAAGTGCTGTTTTTGAGTACTTCCTTTCCACGATTGTCTCAGTTTATTAACATAATCAGACCATGAGAGCCAGCAGCCCATCTAAGCGGAACAGCAAACTTCAACCCAAACCATGGGGAACCAGCAAAGACAACAGCAGATTACAGTGAGAGCAGGGATTTAGCTTCACAGCTCCCACTGATAATGGTGAGGAAAGGCAAGGAAGAGAAGAGAGCAGGAAGGAGAATTTGATATCAGAAAAAAAAAAACCTCATGGGTTAAATCAATTCATTAGCCCTAGATGAAAGATATTAAAGGGATGCTGTCCAAGAGTTTATACTCAAACTAGAGATCTAAAAATAAATAAGATGGGGGTTTGTAAGACCCAGTATAACTGGAAATGTTTGTGAGCTTTTTTAGCTCCAAAAAAAGAAAAGGAGTACTTGTGGCACCTCAGAGACTAACAAATTTATTTGAGCATAAGCTCACTTCATCAGAGGCATACAGTGGAAAATACAGTGGGGAGATTTTATATACACAGAGAACATGAAACAATGGGTGTTACCAGACAGACTGTAACAAGAATGATCAGGAAAGGTGAGCTATTACCAGCAGGAGAGTGGGGGGGTTGGGGACGGGGGGGGGGACGGGGGGGGGGACAGGACATGGGACCTTTTGTAGTGATAATCAAGGGGGGCCATTTCCAGCAGTTGACAAGAACGTGTGAGGAACAATAGGGGGAGAAATAGTTTTTACTTTGTGTAATGACCCATCCACTCCCAGTCTCTATTCAAGCCTAAGTTAATTGTATCCAGTTTGTAAATTAATTCCAATTCAGCAGTCTCTCGTTGGACTCTGTTTTTGAAGTTTTTTTGTAGAAGAATTGCCACTTTTAGGTCTGTAATCGAGTGACCAGAGAAATTGAAGTGTTCTCCGACTGGCTTTTGAATGTTATAATTCTTGACGTCTGATTTGTGTCCATTTATTCTTTTGCGTAGAGACTGTCTGGTTTGGCCATATATCACATTTGTAGATGTGCAGGTGAACGTTTTGATTTAATCTATTCCCTGCAGCAATGGACTAGGATGGTCAGTGATTGGGGCACTACTCCAGGACTCTGGAGCTGCCTGTTAAATTCCCTGCTCCACCACAGACTTCCTACAAATCACTTGGTCTCTCTGTGCCTCAATTCCCCCACCTGTAACATAAGGATAATAGCACTTATTCACCTCACATTAAAGATTGTGAGGTGATCCAATACTGTGGTAAGAGGGCCACATCAGTACCTAAGACAGATGGAAACTCAAACACCTTGTGCTAGAGAAGAAGAATAAGGAACTGAAACTGATGGGGCTACTTTCATGGCTCAAGCCAAGTAAGATGCAAACAGGCACCAAAAATGGGGAAGCAAATTCCACTTGTAATCATCAATATAAAAGGCTGTATGGAAAAAAGTTAAAGGACATTGTCAAAATTTACCTTCAGCCCAGGCCGTTTCATGAACTAGTTTTGTCTCATGGATACTCTTTGGACTTGGCAGACCCACTCCCGTCTTGAAGCCAACTGTATTCCAGAAACCCGCCTCGCTACCTTATGACAAGACTCGGTGCCAGAGGAAGTGCCTGTACAATAAATTTGTTTTACAGTCTGGGTCATACTCCATATTCCACATGGTGTACCGGTGACATCAGGGCCTCTGAAGCGATAACGCGATCAACGCTGTGGGACTGTGATGTCAAAGGTGATTGTCTGTTACCTGGTTTCAAACAAAAGTCTGGCCATTTCCAGAGGCAAAAGCCAGTGCCGGGGTCAGGCCAACTCCCACCCACAGTTTTTTAAATTCCTTCTTTCCTCCTCACTTTAAATGGCACAGCCATGATTCAAACGGCATACATCCCTACTGCTCCACACCAGTCAAGAGTGGAGTCTTTGAAAGCAGTGAAATAAGCTTCCTCGTAACCAAACTGAAGATTCTGTTGTGGGGTGTTTTCCCTTTCCCGAAGCCAGGCTGAATACCTTTTTCGCTCCCTGATCCCGTATCACAGGCCAACACACACTATAACAGACCAACTCAACCACTTGGCACATCCAGCCTGTGAACAGAGGGAGAGAGGGACGGAGAGAGGGAGGGAGGGAGCGCGTATGCGCGCTGGCAGCTGGATACACCAGTATTTCAACGTCAGATCTTTTACGTTCTGTAGCTCTCCCTCCACACCCACCCACTTTCTTCCTCCCTCAGCCGGCATTGCCTTCTGCTTTTTGAGCTTCCCAAATGCCACTCCTCAGTCCCTCTCCTACACAAGACAAGAGTTAGCCTGTCTGTAGTACAACATGCTTGATACAGGACAGTATGAGAATCACACAGATACCACCGTGATGGGAGCCATGTAAGCTCCCAGATAAATATGTGGGGGAAGTGATAGAAGAGCAGGAAAAGCCTTTGGGTTAGTCACCTCACTGGTCCTAAAAAGACAAAGGCAAGGAGGGTTTGTCTGCTTGGAAACTCTGAGCCCTAGGCAGAAGGGTGAATCAGCAGAGACAGGAGATTAGCTCACCACAGGCCCACTCGGGGGGGAAAAAAGGTTATTATTTGGAGTAGGAAAAGCATACATTACACTGGGGGGGGGGGGGGAGGGTGTTACTCCCACTGGGGGAGGAGAGGGGATTGTTTTTACCATGCAAAAACTAGGCATTATACCACCTTATGCCCTGAAAATCAACCTCTAGCTGCTACTTGGCTTCATCTTACACTGTCTCCTGTGACTTTGACTCCTTGTGGCCTTGTGCAAGTAAGCATATCATTTCTGACAGAGGAGTGCTGGAAACTGGCACATGGTATTTCTGAAGACGTGGAGTGTTGGGACAGGATGGGATTGTCCCCACACCAATAAGAGTCAAAATTAGTGACAGGTACTGCCTTGCCCACTGGTGCAACATATGGCTCCCTGTTTTCTATTGCCCTTCAAGCAAAGCAGGGAGCCCAGCACTAAATAGGTATCCCCTTCCCTTTGGTGTGGGAAGGGAAAAATGAACAATGAACACTGAGACCCCCATCCACAGGCAAGTGGATGTATGTAGTGGGTAAGGGTAAGGGAACAGTAAATTTAATGCCTTCTTTGAGGTGAGAGAAGGCAGAACCCTCTTCTCCAGCAGACAGGAGTGGGGTTGGGCATGAATCATTCCAGAATTTGCCAGACACAAGCTGGTACCAAGAGGTGTGGATCCTTGCGGCGGGTTCCTGAGGTGGCACCCCAGTCCAAAGCTCAGGCATCTTCCCAAAGCATGCATGGAGGAGAGGTGTTCTGGGCTTCGCAACAGAAGCTGACGAGCGGCCTCCCTCTCTTAGCAGCAGCCTTGGATAGTAGTTGTCAGGTAGAAGTTTTTCCAAGCCCTGAATATATCGATGGTATTAACCTTCAAGTATTACTACTGTAATTAATAGAATGATTACAGTAACTAGGGAGTGACTGGATTGGATTACAGCCAGCTAACAGCCTTAAACAAACCACGACAGAAGGAATAGGGGAAAAATCGCTAAGGTTCTAAAATGGAAACCTCTTTTCAGATTTCAGAGCCCCTCTTAGGAAGCTGTCAGTAGCTGGCAGGCTCAGAGCATTTGCAGAGACTGGCACAGCAAGAAGTGCAATGTAATGTGTCACAAAATGATACATTGTTACATGAAAATTACAGTCTTGGTGGAGGAATGGTTGCATGAACAGGAGGGCTCCTATTCATAAGCTAGCCTCCCAAATTACAAAGCCTGTACGCCATTTGATCTATAAGCTCTGCTGTAGACAGGCATGTGCATGTCAAGTTACCTACATGCCATCATGTTCATAACAGTTTGTTACAGGCATGTAACAGCATGTAATGATTTGTAAACAACAAACATTTTGGAAACTCTTAACACAAGCCTGCTAGTTCTGACCGATTAGCCAGGCGTGAACACTGACAGCATCCTGAGTCAAAGGCCATGTCATCTGAAAAAGTGGAAAAGCAGTATTTTCCCTTGAGTAGCAACCTTTAATGATAATGCAAAGGCCTCAAGCATCAGTCATTAACCCAGAAGTTTCCGATCTGGTGTGGCTTAGTCTCAGTGGGTACCTCCTGCAGCCTCTGGCCCTGTTGATTCCATCTCTCCTTTTTCCCCTAAGGAGTGTTCCTTGGAGGCAGAATGCCAAGAGAAAGTTGGGCCAATGGGCTTCTGAACTCAAAGCCCTCTGTGTACAAGAAGCAATGCTACCAGGCAGTTTCATGGAGCCACTCCATGCTGTACCTGTGGCCAAGCATTTTCTGTGGGGTGAAACAGATCATGGTCACATATGAACAATATGAACAAGAGGCTACTCGGCAGCTCTCCAACATCACTTTCTACAAGCCATTACCCTCTGATCCCACTGAGGGTTACCAAAAGAAACTACAGAATTTGCTCAAGAAACTCCCTGAAAAAGCACAAGATCAAATCCGCACAGACACACCCCTGGAACCCCGACCTGGGATATTCTATCTACTACCCAAGATCCATAAACCTGGAAATCCTGGGCACCACATCATCTCAGGCATTGGCACCCTGACAGTCTGACTATGTAGACTCCCTCCTCAGGCCCTACGCTACCAGCACTCTTCGAGACACCACTGACTTCCTAAGGAAACTACAATCCATCGGTGATCTTCCTGATAACACCGTCCTGGCCCCTATGGATGTAGAAGCCCTCTACACCAACATTCCACACAAAGATGGACTACAAGCCATCAGGAACACTATCCCTGATAATGTCACGGCAAACCTGGTGGCTGAACTTTGTCCTCACCCATAACTATTTCACATTTGGAGACAATGTATACCTTCAAATCAGCAGCACTGCTATGGGTACCTGCATGGCCCCACAGTATGCCAACATTTTTATGGCAGACTTAGAACAACGCTTCCTCAGCTCTCGTCCCCTAATACTCCTACTCTACTTGCACTATATTGATGACATCTTCATCATCTGGACCCATGGAAAAGAAGCCCTTGAGGAATTCCACCATGATTTCAACAATTTCCATCCCACCATCAACCTCAGCCTGGACCAGTCCACACAAGAGATCCACTTCCTGGACACTACGGTGCTAATAAGCAATGGTCACATAAACACCACCCTATACCAGAAACCTACTGACCGCTATTCCTACCTACATGCCTCCAGCTTTCACCCAGACCACACCACACGGTCCATTGTCTACAGCCAAGCTCTACAATACAACCGCATTTGCTCCAACCCCTCAGACAGAGACAAACACGTACAAGATCTCTATCAAGCATTCTTACAACTACAATACCCACCTGCTGAAGTGAAGAAACAGCCTGACAGAGCCAGAAGAGTACCCATAAGTCACCTACTACAGGACAGGCCTAACAAAGAAAATAACAGAACACCACTAGCTGTCACCTTCAGCCCGCAACTAAAACCTCTCCAATGCATTATCAAGGATTTACAACCTATCCTGAAGGACAACCCATCACTCTCACAAATCTTGGGAGACAGGCCAGTCCTTGCCTACAGACAGCCCCCCAACCTGAAGCAAATACTCGCCAGCAACTACATACCACACAACAGAACCATTAACCCAGGAACCTATCCTTGCAACAAAGTCCGTTGCCAACTGTGCCCACATATCTATTCAGGGGACACCATCACAGGGCCTAATAACATCAGCCACGCTATCAGAGGCTCGTTCACCTGCACATCCACCAATGTGATATATGCCATCATGTGCCAGCAATGCCCCTCTGCCATGTACATTGGTCAAACTGGACAGTCTCTACGTAAAAGAATAAATGGACACAAATCAGATGTCAAGAATTATAACATTCATAAACCAGTCGGAGAACACTTCAATCTCTCTGGTCATGCAATTACAGACATGAAAGTTGCGATATTACAACAGAAAAACTTCAAAACCAGACTCCAGCGAGAGACTGCTGAATTGGAATTCATTTGCAAATTGGATACAATTAACTTAGGCTTGAATAGAGACTGGGAGTGGCTAAGTCATTATGCAAGGTAACCTATTTCCCCTTGTTTTTTCTTACCACCCCCTCCCCCCAGCAGACGTTCTTGTTAAGCCCTGGATTTGTGTTGGAAATGGCCCACCTTGATTATCATACACATTGTAAGGAGAGTGATCACTTTACATAAGCTATTACCAGCAGGAGAGTGGGGTGGGGGGAGAGAAAACCTTTTGTAGTGATGAACACCCATTTTTTCATGGTCTGTGTGTATAAAAATATCCTCACTGCATTTTCCACTTTTATGCATCCGATGAAGTGAGCTGTAGCTCACGAAAGCTTATGCTCAGATAAATTGGTTAGTCTCTAAGGTGCCACAAGTACTCCTTTTCTTTTTGTGAATACAGACTAACACGGCTGCTACTCTGAAACCTGTCATGGTCACACAGCTTTTCCTGCTCCAGCAACATACCACCTCTGTCCTGTACCACTCAGGATGAGAAAGAAAATGGAGCTTTCCTATCCAATAGAAGGGGAAAGGAACATCCAATGTGCCAGAGCCACAGTAACGGGGAAAAAATTCCAATTCCCAGAGGGCTCCCCAATGCTGCCCAATATGCTTGGGAGGTACTCCATGTAAACGTCTCCAGAGCCACCTCATTATTTATCATTTTCAAACCCCTTCTCAAAAACCCTCTCCTTTGCCATGATGCCTACCCAAAAAAAAAAACCAACACAACACACACCCCTTGATAACAGTTGGGCTGCTGGTGTGCAGAGACCACTGCCTATCATGCTGACTAGTACTGTCTCACTGTTTACTTGGACCGCCCTGTCTGTGCTCATCTCGTCTTATACTTAGTCCTTGCGCCAGAGGGCTTACAATCTATCTTTTTGTTCTGTGTTTGTACAGTGCCTAGCACAATGGAGTAGTGATCTACGACCCAGGCCCACAGGTGCTGTGATAACACAAATAAAGAACATTGCTCCTCTGTGGGGCCTATTTACTCCTACGCTCCCTCCATCCCCAATTGTCTCATATATGCTGTCAGCCTACCTCACCACTAAGATTTAAAGCATGTGACCCCCATACCACACAACGATGCCCTTTCTGTGTGGCCTACCTCTCCAAGTCACTTCCACTACCAGTTCTCAGCTCAAACACGGGCAGAGAAAAGTTTGATCAAGTCAGGAATGCAGGCTGGTGATGAGGATTTCTAACCAGGAAAGCCAAGGAGTTGGGACTACAGCCCAGAGTGAGTTCAGAGTTGGCTCCCCACAGCTGGAGCCAGTTTTAGTCCTGCCTTGGGCTCCCCAGTGCTTAACAAAGCCCTTGGGAAACAGCTAGTGTCCATGAGTTAGCCACCTTGAAATAGACTGGTTCTTATTAATGAAGCATTTATAAAGAGGACCCTCTTCCTTCCCTTTCCCACCCCAACCTCCAGGCAATTCAACTGACTGAACTTGTTTGCTGGTGAATGGTGCCAGACAAACAGTGCTAGAGAGATTGATGTTCTTGTGGTATCCACAGTGCACGTACAGCACAGACAGCAGCCACTCACAAAGACACCATCATGATTTGGAGTAGGAGTGAAGCCAGTAGCTTGAAAGATGTGTGCATACACACACACAGGCCTAGCTATTGTTCTCTTCTCCACAGAATATCAAAATCTCCTAAGCCAGATAGGACATAGATAAATAGATATATCTCCCTGGCACAAAAAGTACAGTTGGGGATACCTATTAGGGTATTAAGACAACGAAAAAATAGACAGATGTTATTGGCTGCAATGAACGTTACCCCAAGGAAATTAACATACTTATACCAAGCTTGGATAAATACTTAAGAGAATAGTTCTCGCTACAGCATCAATTAATTAAAAGGGGACAGGGGCTTTTTAGGGGTGGCAGTGGGACTCAATTTTGTTTAATATCTTTCTTAGGCGATAACAAATTAAGTAGCAGAAGCTACTTACCAACTGCCTTGTGCATTTGCTGGGAGGTGCATTCACACCAATAAAGGTGCCACAGGTAACAGCACTGAGAATTTCAGGAAACCCTGTGAGACATATACTCACTTTCTATAGTGAGGAAGAGAGTGAACAGTTCGGACATGGACCATACCTGGATCTCTCTGCATGTCCCAGAAATCTTGAGAGCTTAGTTCCCAGGTCTGTATTCAAGAGTTTAACGCAACTTACATTACAGCAGTAATTAAGATAAACACACTTTACACCTCACTGAAGAGTAGCAAGAACCCTTGGTGCCTGATCCAAAGCTCACTGAAGTCCCTGGGTGTCTTTCTGTGGCTTTCAACAGGTCTTGGATCAATCCCCTCTGAGAGCTAAGCCTGATACTAAAAGAACCTGATAGCAATGTGTGTGTGTTCTCCGCTGACCTCACACAATAGTGACCCTGTTTATAAGGCAAGTAGAATGAAAGTTCCTGAGCTGTTTTACCACACAGGTACCCTGCTTTGCCTGGATACAGATTATTGCAAAAGGGTTCCTCCACTAACTGGAATTAAGTAAATGCAAAGTAAAGTAAACCCTATACTATAGTGAAGGAGGGGCCTTCTGATCATCCCCAGCAATCAGTTCTGCCTATCTACTCTGATGATTTAGTACAGTTAGTTATTAAAGCAGAGATTACGTTTCCTAGCCAGTTTCAGGCTCTGCTGACTTGAGCTGCTTTTGAACCCATAATCACTAAAGTTAGACAAGTCAACAAGGAGCTCGCAACACAGCAACTATAGAGTAAGATCAAGGCATGGGCTACCTCCACTCCATTTTATATTATAAAACTTTTTCTTTCAGGGTGGTAGGTGACCAGCATCATAGTAATCTGCAGTCACTACAAAATTAAGCAGATTTAGAATTATTGCTGATTCTGCTCCGAGTCAGGCCCCCTTCCACTGACCAATGAAGCCTTCCAAACTAGTTTGAATGATTTCCTTAAAGAAATCTCTTCTCCACCTCCCACATCTTTTCATTAATCACATTGGTTTGTTTTTGTAGGGTTGCTCATAAAAACTAGCCTGCTGGCCTTTAAAGCCCAGACACTTACATGAACCTCCCAGATCTGAGAAGAGACACAAGTTAACTAGAGTCTCACACCTCAATAGTGTGCACTTAAAACGATACCAATGACCAGAACATAGTTTTGTCACCTGCCAGCATCTCCCACTCAGAACAGTGCCCCGTGGCTCCAATACAATGGAACAGCAGGTTTTGGTGTCGGTTCCCACTCTGCAGACTGGAATGCATTTCCAGAAGTCATTCTCTCTGTGTAGATTGATTCATAGTTGTAAGATTCAGCTGGGTAAATGGCCATATGCCACGCTACATTTATCCATACACCTCAGAAGCCCTTTGAATGAGATTTCTGGGCCTGGTTTTCCAGAGATGCTGAACAACTGCAGTTCCCACTGACTTCAGCGGGAGTTGTGGATGATCAGTACTGTAAAAGTCAGGCCCTACGGGGACAGAAGACACCAACATGCAATCAGAGAAGGCATCTCAGCCAGAATTCCTCTTGCCCTACCCCAGCTATGCAGCAAACTGTAGTCACTGGTTGGCTACTGCCTCCCACCCAGAAGGCAGCTGCATTTCAATGTTTTTCATCACACTTGGCAATATTTTCAGGTAAGGGGGTGCAACACAATTGTAGGACCTGGGTTTGCAATCATAAAACCTTCTTGAATTCAGGTCTCAGTACTTCCAGGCATGTGTGAGAGATTGGGACAGAGAGTGAAAGAACAGGAGATGGCAAGCAGGAGAAGAAGAAGAAATGAGGAAAGACATAAGGCAGACAGAAGACAGATTTGAGTCCATACACCACTGAGGTGTGAGGCAGTGGTAACACTGGTACAGCCCTGGAAGAGCTTGCTAACAGTAGTCATAGCCCATCCAGTCACATGTCCATTACCAGTATGGCAGGAAAGATAAAAAGAATGGGAAATTAACATGGAAAGAAAAAGAAAAAGGAAAAGGAAAAAAAAAAAGAAGTGCTGTTTTATTGCCTAATAGGGAGCGAAGAGGCTTGTCTGGCTCCAGGCCACACCACAAACATCCTATGGCTGGGTTCTGTTATAATGAAGGGGAAGGGAAGAAAGAAAAAAAAAAAGACAGCAGCAGAGAAACAGGAAGCTAGCTAGCTCTTTGCTAATCTTATTAATGCTTGCGGTTTCACTCAGTTAACACAGTTTGTTGCTTAGAGTCCCAAGGAGTCCCTTCCATTTCTCCCCACTCTGAACCCCCCATTCAAGAGATTCCCCACAATCACCAACAGGTTCCTTTCAGAATGAGTCAGTCAATCTTGCTTCAAGAGGACAAAATGCAGTTGGAAGTATCCCTGAGAAGGTTAACTGGACTTGACATTTGAGTGATGGCTACTCTCAGATTGGAGGCCCCATGGTGAATAGTAAAGGCTCACAAATCATCCTCTCCCCATCTACAAAATTGATCAAGGCTCTGGATATCTGTCTCCAGCACTGAAATCCTGGAGGTGGGCATTCTTCATGAAAGTCACTCCCTCTCCCAAAGCTCACATTTGGCAATTTTTAGGGGAAAAAAAAAACAAACACACACTCTTGCATTTTATATATTTATTTTACACACATACACAAACTCAGGCCTTTTATTAAATGCCCTGTATTTTGGTGGGTGCAGGTGAGTACTTATTTCCCTGTCTTGAGGTGGGAGAGGCTATGGTGGATTTTTTCCTAACATACCCACATGATAAAGTTTTTAAGTAACTACAGTGGAGTTCCCTCCCCGCTCCAAAATTGGTGCTTGGCCCTTATGAGATAATTTTTTTAAAAACAGCAACACAACCACTGGGCCTATGGGCCAGAGACAACTCAGCCTTTTCGTGGCTTTGATAGGCACCTTAGGAAGACTTCATAAAGTGTATCCTAAGGTAGAGTCTCCATCCCTTTCTCCAGTCTAATTTTAGATAGAGCAAGCTGTCTCATAGCAATGCAACCAAACCCCAGAGAATGTCCTAAGTGTTAGACACAACAATGATAAACCACAGGCACAGGACTTCACAGACAATGCTATAAAATAAAATTAGCCGCGATGTAGTGACAGCGCTCAAGCCTTCTTAAGCAAAGCTGTGTTAGCTTTTGCCGTCTCTATCACCAAACTTGTGCCACCAACCAGGAGGACTCCAGGCCAATTTCATGGGTGGATTCCAAAGATATTGCAATGAGCAGTACACAATCCCACATCCCCATTGGTGAAGATGGCTTACAACCTCTAGTATATAAAATGTATTACATGTGAGGCTGTGGAATTGTATATCGCATGCAGTGAAGCACTACTTCAAGAGCAAAGTGCCTAGGACAAAAATAGCTGCACAACCACCCTCACCCTCCAGGATACATTACTGCATTTCTATTATGGTGATCTAATGGCCAAAACATTAAAAAAAAAAAAAAAAAAAAAAAAAAAAAGAGTGTGCGCACTCTAATTAAGACACAATAGATGTCATTTTAATCTGAGCCAGCTGCTCTTCCAATCCTAGGTATTTTAATAACACCGTTAGACCCATACTCCCAAACCTGTAATTTAGCTACATTTAATTTCTGTATCAGGACAAGGCCATCTCAAAACATGCCATTTTTTAATAAAAGAAGTCCAATTCTCACTACACAGCCTAAAAAAAAGTGTTTATACAACTTTCTGGACAGTTTCTGTTCAAATTTCTCCACTTATTGGGTTAGCAGTAAGCACAAAATACACACCAAATTACACTCTGAAAATCAGTAATGAGGTTAGGGAGGCTGGTTAATGGTATCACCTTTGCCTTGTGTAGTTCTGTATAGTAAGATAGTGATAACCAAATCACAGACCCAAGAATTTAAACTGGTTGCCTGAAACAGTCAAGGAATTCCCCAGAACCATACATTCACACCGCTGGGCTAATAGCTTGCTTCCTTTTGGGTGTTTCCCCCCCTCCTGTAGGGGATTAGTAGGATGGATCTCAGAGTAGATGGACAGATGGTCTGATCCAGTACATTAAATCTTGTGTTTTTCCAGTTGCTGTCCACACTTCCGTAACATCCCTCACAAATCTGCACAGACCATTTTCCTGTCCATCCCCACCTCCTCCTTAGTTCTTCCACTAACAAGCTGCTGTGTGGATGAAAAAGTCACTACAAAGCCCAGATGCCTCACTCATCTCACAATATAAAGAAGTTACAATGAATAATAATGTTCTTGGTAAAAAAAAAAAAAAAAAAAAAAAATGAACAGAGAGAGAAAGTGAGCCACCTCCCACTGCTCTACAATGAATTGCCTTACAAAGCCAGTGATTTATCCATTGTCTGCAGCAATACTTCAGGGATGCTTTTGAGTTAAACGTCTTTAAAGAACTAATAAATGATAAGGTGGGTGATGTAATATATTTTATTGAACCAACTTCTGTGGTTCAATCCATTGGACTGAATGGAACGGAGAGTCAGGCAGACAGCACCCATTCCAGAGCTTTCTGGCCATACAAACCATCATTTATGTTCATAACTATCTTTACATATGGCATATTATACACTGCTTGCTAGACTCAGAGGATTATCATGGGATGGTGCCATTTCTAACAGATAATTTCAGTGATTTATAGATACTGTATTTAGTCAATATTTACCTATAAACAGGAAGTGTTCAGCACAGTTTAGCTACTGCTGTCATTGTTCCACCAATTCCAAAAATTGGAATGGTTTAGATTTCTCAGCAAGAAGTGCATTCTATTGCAGTTTCCTAGTAGGAAGTCCTGTTGTAACGGGACTGGAGAAAACAGGCAACGTTATCTTTTTTTAATAAAAATGAAGTGTTTGAATCATTTACATTGAATCAATATTTTTAAATAATGTTAATGTAACCCCTTAAGAGTAGACAAAAATACAACTTCTGTTGGTTTTTAATTTCTGTTCACTAGTTACAAATGGATTCTTCACCCTACTCTGCATCATATTGTCAAGATGGCAGCCGTCTGGTCAGACAGGGAGCATGGTATCGCCATTAGCATACCGGGCTGGGAATCAGAAGATTTTTCTTCTCTAGGTTGTGCAACCTTGGACAAGTCGCTTACAGACAATGACCAGTGTCGGAAATTAGAGGGAACCATTTGAGAAAACGTGAGCCTGATTTTCAGAGATGCTAAGTGCTCAGCATCTCTAAGACTCAGATCTATGGTATTTCAGATGGAGGCACCGCAAGAGTCACTGGCCCCACAAACCTTTTAGCTTTAACCGCCACTGCATCCTCAGGGGCTGGTGTTCTCACTGGGGGTTGGTTGTCTTCAGCTGAGGACTTTCTTCCATCACCATTCAGATGAAGCCCAAGCTTGATGATCTGCAGGGAGCTCACCTATTCACTCAGGGCCTGATCTAGCCCTCACTGAAGTCAGTGAGCGTCTCTTCATTGACCTATGGGAGCTGGATCAAGGCCTCAGGATTTTTCTGATCAAGAGGCAGAAATTCTTGTGGGCTGTGAAGTTCTATTTCACAGCGGCTTTTACAACTGTAATAACAAATTGGCTAGTATTTCAAAACTAGTAAATGCCCACAGGAAGGCAATAATTGGCACATTTTACAAGACTACATAGATTTCCCAACAGCCTGCAGTGATGAGAGCATTTTGAGAGTGATCTTCTGACAGTGACTTTCAAAAAGTTTCACTGGGTAACAGAGAAGCAGTAGTATCAGTCTGTTAGGCCTTAGCAAGTGTTTTGGGAAGCCCATTTCCTGTATTTTCTTGAGAATAATGAGTAAAGAGTATAATAGATGGTGAAATCTTTCAGTTAGAAGAAACTACCAAGAGCTTTAATCCCCAAAAGAGACCCCTGCTTTTGTACAAATGGGCGCTGCAGAAGCTTATTAAAAGTCAGATTGAGCAGAATTCGTTCTGTTCATTATTTTCCACCCCTTAAGTGAATATCACTGCTGGGATGAGCTCTTGAAAACCTCTTAAAAACCCTTCTGAAAACACGACATCCCCAAAAGCCTCTTACGGAAAAGCAATACAGCTGGAAAAGCTGGTTTTTCCAAGCAGTGGCAGTGCCCCCTGAATTCTAAACTGACAACTTCCTGCTCCTCACCTAGCAAGCTCCTGCAGGGAGTTACTCACTCTATGGAGTCTGAAATGAGAGGATAAGAAGATGTGAGGGAACGGAGGCATCTTCCAGCTATCAGATTAAAAATGTCTATCATCATTCATAAGGACTTCTAGAGGCTTTTCCTCCACAGATCTCAAAGTGATTTATAGGAGACATTAATCCCAATTTCACTACTCACCTGTGAGGAACACTACATCAATCTCTTTGTACAGAAGGAGAAATACAAGCACATGGAACGTGTGGAAACTACCTGAAAACTAACTTTGTACAAATATCTCCTTGCACACTGGGTGCAGATCTGCTCAGCATTCAGAGTCAGTTACTAAAAATCAGCAGATCTAAATTCTTACTACTTTTTAGTCCTGCGTTCGCTCTGCTGAGCCAGCGCAACAAAGAGAGATTCTAGCCCTTTTATCCGTCAACAGAACTGTTTACAAAGTTTCAATTAGTTACAACTGTGCAAATCCACTGAAGACAATGGGATTGCAGAGTTACCACCCACGGCCTAGTTTGGCCTATACAACAGTGGTTTTCAACCAGGGGTATGCTGAGGGCACACAGAGGTCTTCCAGGGGGTACTAGATATTTATCATATCATCTAGATATTTACCTAGTTTTACAGCAGGCCACATAAAGAGCACAGTGAGTACAAACTAAAATTTCATACAATGACTTGTTTATATGGCTCTGTATACTATACACTGAAAAGTAAGTACAATATTTATATTCCAATTGATTTTATAATTATATGGTAAAAATGATAAAGCAAGCAATTTTTCAGTAATAGCCTCCTGTGACACTTTGTATTTTTATGTCTGATTTTGTAAGCAAGTAGTTTTTAAGTGAGGTGAAACTTGAGGGTACACAAGACAAATTAGACTCCTGAAAGGCGTACAGTAGTCTGGAAAGGTTGAGACCCACTGCTATAGAGCACTACTGAGAAGGGCTATCTGGGAGCAGGGATGTCTAGTCTCATATTGTGCTGTGGAGCAGGCCACGCTTCTGCGACGGTGCGGTGCGGGCTCCGCAGCACCGAACTCTCCTCGTCCTGCCACCCCTCAGCCCTGTGGAGATGCCGCACGTCTACATCAGGTGCCTCAGCTACCATGTCCAGGAGGAGGACATTCAGCACTTCTTTAGCAGCTATGGTGGCCTGCTCAAGGTCGATCTCAAGAACGGCTCTGGGTTTGTGGAGTTCGAGGACTCCCACGACACCAACGATGCCGTTTACGAGCTGAATGGCAAAGACCTGTGCAGGGAGCGGGCGATAGTGGAGCATGCCCAGGGCCCCCGCCAGGATGGGGACGGGTACAGCTACAGCAGCTGCAGTGGGAGTGGTGGAGGCGGTGGATATAGCAGTCGGAGACAACCAGGAAGAGATAAATATGGACCACCTGTTCATACAGAATACAGACTGATTGTTGAAAACCTTTCCAGTCATTGTAGTTGGCAGGATTTGAAAGATTTCATAAGGCAAGCTGGTTTCTCAAATTGGGGGTCCTGACCCAAAAAGGGATTGCGGGGGGGGGGGGGGGGCCGTCACAAGGTTATTTTAGGGGGTTATGGTATTGCCACCCTTACTTCTGCACTGCTGCCTTCTGAGCCCGGTGACCAGAGAGCAGCGGCTGGTGGCTGGGCACCCAGCTCTGAAAGCGGTGCCCTGCCAGCAGCAGCGCAGAATAAGGATGGCATGGTATGGTATTGCCACCCTTACTTCTGTGCTGCTGCCTTCAGAGCTGGGTGGCTGGAGAGTGGTGGCTTCTGACTGAGGGCCCAGCTCTGCAGGCAGCAGTAAAGGTGGCAATACCATACCATGCCATCCTTACCTCTGCGCTGCTGCTGGCAGCAGTACTGCCTTCAGAGCTGGGATCCTGGCCAGCAGCCGCCGCTCTCCAGCTGCCCAGCTCTGAAGGCAGCGCCATGGCCAGCAGCAAGGCAGAAGTATGTAAGAACGGCCATACTGGGTCAGACCAAAGGTCCATCAAGCCCAGTATCCTGTCCTCTGACAGTGGCCAATGGCAGGTGCCCCAAAGGGAATGAACAAGTAGGTTATCATCAAGTGATCCATGCCCTGTCACCCAACCCCAGCTTCTGGCAAACAGAGGCTAGGGACACCATTCCTGCCCATCCTGGCTAATAGCCATTGATGGATCTATCTTCCATGAATCGGTCTAGCTCCCTTTTGAACCCTTTATAGTATTGGCCTTCACAACACCTTCTGGCAAGGGGTTCCAGAGGCTGACAGTGTGTTGTGTGAAAAAAATACTTTCTTGTGTTTGTTACCTATTAATGTCATTTGGTGGCCCCTTGTTCTTGTATTATGAGAAAGAGTAAATAACACTTCCTTATTTACTTTCTCTATACCACGCATGATTTTATGAGTAAGGGTAGCAGTACCACAAAACCCTCTACAATAACCTTATGATCCCCACCTCCCACAATTCCTTTTTGGGTCAGGACCCCTACAATTTCAACAACATAAAATTTCAGATTTAAATAGATGAAATCACTAAATTTATGATTTTAAAAATCCTATGATCATGAAATGGACCAAAATGAATTTGGTAGGGCCCTACCTATATCCACTATGTGCGACAAGAAAGTAGTTCCATTTTCTATTCAGAATTCAGGCATGGCAAGATGTGATACAAACTGCAAGCGTAAAATTAACAAGTGATTCACTCTAGTGACTTGACAGTTGTAGGAGGTGCCCTGCCATGCTTCTTTTTAAAAATATATATATATATATTTTATTGTCTGATGAAGTGACTAAAAGGGAAATGTTTCAAGGATTAGGATTCCAGTGATCTAATACAGGATGCCGTTGGCTTAGACAAAAAGAAACAGCAGCAGCTAGGACTCCTCCTAAACTCCCCCCCCCCACCCCAGTTTAAAAAAGGGATGAATGTTACCATTTTTGGACATAAGTTCTGCACAAGCCCAACCCTAAACCACACCACTCAAATGAGAAGTGAGCTATCATCCTCCTTGTGAGCACATGGAATTGGGGACCATTCAAAAAGGGAGAATAGGGTGATGGGAATGGAAGAGGTAAATTACTAACAACAGATTGCTAGTCAGTCAGTCAATCTGATCTCCTAAATAGCTGTAGTGCTCCTGATTCCCTGTATAGTGGGGAGGCAGGTCTAGCCTACAAAGGTCATCTGCAGCTGAAGGAGCCTGCACCCTGGAGAACAAGCCAATTTTACATTCACATTCTGATTTCCTCCTTAATCAGCATCTGCTGCCTCCAAAGAGAGCGTTCCTTTGTGTGCCACTGTCTTCTGGGGGCAACGCAGACGTGTGGAGAGCTTTGCAATGGGAGTGACACTTCGTAGCAGACACACATGTACCTGCACAGCCCTCCCTTCCCCCAGGGCACCACCAGCCGCCCAAATCAGCTCTTCAACAGCTTCCTGAGGAGCAGCTAGGCGGTCCCTAATAGCAGGCACAGCATCGCTATCAAAAAAAACCCCAGAAAGTGAGGAGTGTTGCCTGGTAAATTGCATTGCGAAATGTGAGGGGAGGGAGCTAGGGCTCCCGTCTCATGGCTCCTGGCGCTGACAGGGGAAACATCTGTTGCTTTAGGGGGGAAAAGGAACTTCTGCGCTGCCACATTGGGCGATAAAACGGCCCCATTTCTTTGCTTACCCACCGCCCCGCATAGGTCGCACTACTTCAGCGCCCACCCACCTCCCTCACACACAGGTAGGAAAGACAACAGCCTAATGTGTGCCTGTTACACGTTGTTTCTTTAAATCACACAAGGCCTCCATAGGCGATTAATACACAATCTCCAAACGCTGTTTCCACGGGGATCTGTGAGCCACCAGATAACACCTTGGTTTAAACTCAGTTAAAATCACTGTTCTAGACCGAATTAAAAGAGAGGCGGGGGGCGCGCTACTTGCTACATTATTCGAGCTCTGCATCTCAACAGGTCCTGTGCAGAGCTGGGTCCATTGCAACCTCTGACCATATGGGGAAAATCGGAGGGAGGAGGAGAGAGGCGGCTATGCATATACAAATCCATAATTAGGTTGATGTTGCAGCTCGTCCCACCCCCAACCCCCTTCTTCACACGAGGCTCCATTATTTAATTAAATAAAATGAGAGGGTGATGCAGGGATCCGGCTGCCAACAGGAAACCTCCCAGCTATCAATCAGACCAGCTCTCTGCCCTAGACCCTCAGCAAACGTGGAAAATACCCCAGCGTTAAACAGGGAGGGGACTGAACGTGCGCAGGTAGCCACACAGAGCCCCAATACAACTAATCTCCAGCAAATCCAAGGAAACCTTTCCCCCACCCCCATCCTGCTAAATGCCTGTAACACAACACTCCTCTCTAATGGAGCTACTGCAGCCTCTACTAATATCTCTCCCGCCCCACCCGGCTCCAGGATCTTCCCTAGGATGCGGGGGGGGGGGGGGAGAGAAAGGGGTAAGGTGAGGGTGAAAGGGGGTCGAGGGTGAAAGGGGGGGGGAATTTACCTTTCTCTGCTGTTTTTCCCAAGCTGGATCCAAAAGCATGTCCCTGTCCCAGTCCTCCTCCGGCTGCATGTAGTCATTGGTTTGCTGAGAGTCATAGTAATCCATGGCTGTGCGTGTCCCCTTCGGTCTGCTTTTGTTTTTCCTCCCCGGCTGCTGCCGCCACAGCTCGCGCTCCCCGGCGGTCTCGAGAGCGCCCTGCTGAAGGACAGCTACAGCGGAGCACAGAGAGAGAGAGAGAGAGAGAGAGAGACAGGGGGGAGGTGGCGGCGCGCGGCAGCTCCGCTTACACCAGAGCGCAACCTAGTCTTCGCACGCACAGAAGGGAAGGGGGCGGCGGGGGAAAGAGCCCTGCCTCCTAGTTAATCTCATTGGCTAGGTGGAGTTGCCAGCAGTCCATTTTCCGAGGCTACCATCACTCTCATTGAGACCCCCTTGTGTCACTCAGGGCTTCCAGCGGTTGATATAGGTTGATTTAAGGCCGCTCCCCCCCCCCCCAACCTCCTCCCCCCTTACTCATGTGACATCTGAGTTTAATCTGCGGTGGACTCAGTTTGGTGACGTCTCCCCTTACCTTGGGGGTTTATAGTAATATCAGGAGCTACTGAACAGACGGAATATAGCGAGCTACCTGTCGCGCAATGCAAAAAATGCAACAACAACAACAACAAAGTATATCTGCTTATTATGTTTGATAGGGGGACAAGGTGGGTGAGATAATATCATTTATTGAACCAACTTTTGTTATATTACCTCACCCGCCTTGTCTTTCTAATAGCCTGCGACCAAGCTTCTGCAATATGCAGGTCAGTGTGAAAGAAACATTGTCAGGTTAACAATATACAATATTCAAACAAACAGTCCTTACCTGGATTACTAGAAAAACACCTTATTAAAAACTGAAAAAAATGTTAAACATCTCATTGACTTGTCAGTGGGAATGCACTTTATTTAAGCCAGGATCCTGCAAATCTTTATATACATATACCTAACATGTCTGTAGTCTCCTTGAGTTTAATGGGAGGAATGGAAAGTTAAGCATGTGTACGAATTCACAGGATAGAAGCCCGAGTCTGTGCATATCTGTCAAGTTGGACAGTCAGTTACAATGTTTCCCGTTATTTCATTTCCTGATTCCACTAGCACTGCGCTACAATGTTTGGGTTGCAAACTTTACAGTGGAAAGTTTATTGGTTAGAATTCAAATTATATTGAAAGTTTGAAGAGGAGAGTAAAATGCATATTAAGCCAGAGGGAGACAAAGAAACACTCACCTTAAAAACTTAAAGCTACAGTAATTTTTTGGCTCGGATCCTCCAAATCCTTATGCACGTGCTTAACTTTATGCATGCCAATCGCCTCATTGAGTTCAGTGGGACACGTCACATGCTTAAAGTTAAGCCCATGTGTGTCCCAGAACTGGGGCCTTAAGCTATAGAGTGCTGTACAAATTTTCTTCAGAGTTTCCAAAAACATTCCCTGAGTAATTCTGAGTAAATTCCTTCAGAGTAAGTCTGGAAACTTTCCAAACCAAAATTAAAGCACTCAGGAACATGCTTAAAGGTTAGTGCATAGATAAGTGTTTTGCTGAACTGGAGCTATGACTCTGATCTTATAATAGGGTCTGCCTAGATAGACCCCTGCATCTTCACAGAACCCCAGTGAAGTCAATAGAGCTCTGTATGGCCACAAGGATCAACCAAGGTGGAGCAGGGTGAGACCATTGCCCCCTTGGCTGGCTGGAGCCCAGAAAGAACATAATGATGTTTCTCTATCTGATAGTTAACAGAGATTTTCATTTAACCACAAGTGTTTGGAGGCCTATGTTTTTGGAGCTGAAGGACCAGGATCCTTGGCTCTACAGTTATATGTTGTTTTATTATGGAGCAGCAATAGCTTCGCCGTAGCTAATGTTGCTACCACACTCCCATTATATTATTGTAAATAAAATAAACCAAAGTTCTCATGCTTTCAAATTTTTAGGGTTAAATTTCATCAGCTGGAGCATTTTCTGATAATTTTGCTCAAAGTTAGTAATGAAAAGCCTGAAATTTGTTCTTTTTAAAATATTTTTTTTTACAAAGTGTTCAATGTTTCTTGGTGTCCTTCTCTCTATCCAACAAAATCACACTACACTAGAATACTTTAAACCCAGATAGATTTGGAACTTGGATCATCCAGCAAGAGACAGTTTTTCAAAGACAGGCAGAGTAAAATATTTAAGAAGCTGCTGCTGTTTGAGAACTTGACATGATTCTCTGTCAATGAAGCGGACGAAGAAAAAACATGGCAACAGCAAATATTTTCCGCAACCATCTTTGAGCCAGCCAAGGCTACTTTGCGAAACTGAAAGGAAATTCCCAGTTCTTGTTAAAATAGCTCCCCCACAGGCATTACACACAAGTATTCCTTTTCATTTTGCGGATACAGACTAACATGGCTGCTACTCACGAAAGCTTATGCTCAAATATATTTGTTAGTCTCTAAGGTGCCACAAGTCCTCCTCGTTCTTTTTGCAAAATACAACCGTGGCCTAGGGAGAGTATACACAAGTCCAGTTTTCAGATTGCTTAAGGAATAGAGAGTATGTGACACATGAACCGTTATATTGAACACACATGATAGAGCTCAGAGCAGACCCAGCTCTGATCTGCTAGAGATCATGGTGATTCTCAGACACATTAGTTCAGATCTCTGTATAAAGGCCACCTGTAAAATGGGGGATAATAATACTTACCCATTTTTGTAAAGTGCTTTGAGATCTAAAATGAGAAAGCACTAGGTAATTGTAAAGTACGTTATGAATCATATTTTTCAAATGAAATAACTACAGCACAAGAAATTGCAATTATCTGCCAGATATGAGGTAATGACTCTTTGCCTTTTTTAAATTCTCTCTGAAGTTTGAATTGGCTATAGTCTTCTTCACCGCTTGTCTTAAACTGCTGTGCAGGGTATATTAGATATAAGCTCTTTGGGCCTCAACTTTTTATCAGCACTCCAAGGCACCTAGCACACTTTTGGACATTATAAACCCATAAATAATAATTATAGAGTTGTTCTGTACTATTTAACAGTTTCATGTTCCACCCCAGAATCAGCTGCATTTCAGTGGAGGATAAAATCACCTTTGTATTTGTGGTGCATAACGTCCAAGATTTTCAGACATGATCAGTGATTTGTGGTGCCTCAGTTTTTGGGTGCCCAGCTAGAGGCACATTAAAGAAGCCTGATGTTCAAAGGCTGCTTACTTAGCACTTTCCAAATCAGGCCCCTTCAAGGTGCCTCAGGCTAGACAACCCAGAACCAAGGCACCCAAAATTATAAGGCATTTTTAAAAATCTTGACCAAAATGCTTCAGAAATGAAAGAAATGTTATAAAATGTCAGGTGATATTGTAGAGAGATTGGTGAGCTCAGTAGGAAGGAAGATGATGGTGGTGACAGTTTTTTGAGGCTCTAAAGTTCAAAATGCAGGGTTAAATTGGGAAAAAAATAGGGGAATCATCAGGACTTCAAGAGAGAAGGCCCCAAAAAGAAATTCAATTTATCAATACATTTACATTTATTTTCCATAAACATTTGATGAATGTTTGGTAACATGCTGTTCTGCTGTCTCAGCTGCAAGTCATTTTGCATCACTTATCTTTGAGACTATGTACGTCTTTGGGATATCACAGGATGGATTAAAGACCATAAAAATACCATGTAATATTCACCTTTTAATTATTCCTCTCTTATCAGCTCAGGATTTCCAGCCTTAGGATGTTTGACTCACTGAGACCTGGGGAAACAAAAAACAGGTTCTAAAACATTCCTTGAGATGAGATGAATACAGTGTTTTCAGACAAACAGACTTTCTTTGTATTTGAATATCCTCAGGCCCTCACTTTATTTCCTTCCCACATTTAATGGCCCAGTACCTCCCAGATGGTGTCGCTGTACCACATACCTCCCAGATGTTGCTGGGAGCCCTCATCTCCTGCTGAAATTAATGAGTTGAGGGCACTCCACATCTTCCAGGAGGCGGTCACCACCTCATAAGTTTGATCCCTAAAACTTGCAGTTAATATCCCAGACATTTAATCTTCTGGATGCTGTCTGCTCTCTGTGAGCACAAAGTTAGTTGCTGCAGAGGGTCACAGAGTATATGTTCTCCATTCTCATTATGTTGCTTGGTTCTTTTTAACTGGTGCAGAGTGTACCTAGATGTCACTGTGATGTGGTGCCTTACAAATACTTGTAATATTATAAAAATCAGTTGTATCATTAATAAAATAATATATCAGAGATCCCATTCATTTAATCCATTGCTGCAATAGCTGGAGATGGACTACCTGACCTCATATAAGAGTGAATTAAGACTAAGTAGCCCAGATCTAACAAAATAGTTGAGGCCTAAAATACCAGTATCCTCTCTACAGATTCTTGCTTTCAGGCCCCCCACCCGCAATTCCTTGACATTCATGCCTCAAACAGACTCTCCTTCCTCCCCTGCCCCGAACCCTGATGGACCCCTTGATTTTGTACTCCTAGCCCCTTGGACAGGGTACTTGATTTCTCAGTGACTCAGTGCTGTCTTGCCTCCTTAGACTGCCAGGTCCTTATGTGACAAACCCTGTCTTATCTAACCTTGCTCATAGATGACCTCTCCCATCTCTGTTCCATCTTCTACCTCGGTACAATACTGTAACAGGGGAGTCTGCCCTTTTAGTGTTCTGGAGCCAGTCAGCTCTGTTTGGAGGCAGAACCTCTTTAAGGACAGGTGTTTGGGCCTGGTAGAAGGGATTATCAGGTTGGGCTAGGGGTCAGCTGATTCCTATAAAGGGCTGAAAGACTTTAACTGAAGGAGGGCCGTAAGTAGTTATATGTGGTTGGGTCCTGGAGTGGGGGGGAATGATTCAAGGGGAAAGGCCTGGAGGCCCCTGCAGCCTGCCTTGTCAGGGGAACAGCTTTGTTTGTGTCACTTTCTAAGTTTTGTGCTTGCAGAGTAAACTGTGCACTGAAGGAAGGGCCTGAACAGAGTTGGGGTGTGGTGTTTGATCATTACTGGCAGAGGTGTGGGAACTAGGAGTGTGGGGAGTGCTGCAGCACCCCCAGGTATTGTGTGGGGTCCCGGCTGTTGGCCCCGCACCCAGGCTGCTGCCGGACCCCTGCGTGGGACTCTGCCACCTGGTCCCACACATGACTGCTGCAGGACCCACATGTAGGGTCCCGTCTGCCTCGGGACCCGAGCACAGGGCTCTGCTCCCACCCCCAGTTGTGGTCCCAGCCTCAGTCCCCTCACCCCTGTCGCGTCCCGCCACAGGGCTGGCAGAGGAGACAGGTCAGCAGCCCTACAAATACTTTCAATGAGCATGCATTGTAGAGGACTTGTAGGCTGTGGTTTTTGCCTGCAGACACCTTCCTATTGTGGCAGATGATACATGGTGGATGAGAGCTCAGTCCCAACCACCCCAAGTAGTAATCCAGGGTGAACCCTGCCCATTTTATGAGATTAGAGGGGATCACCCAAAGAGCCTGACATGAGAGAAAAAACAACGAGGAGTCCTTATGGCACCTTAGAGACTAACAAATGTATTTGGGCATAATCTTTCATGGGCTAGAACCCACTTCATCAGATGCATGGAATGGAAAATACAGAAGCAGGTATAAATACACCTTTTCCCCCTATATAATGCTGTCCTCGGGAGCCAAAAAATCTTACTGCGTTATAGGTGAAACCGTGTTATATTGAACTTGCTTTGATCCACCAGAGCACGCAGGCCCCCTCCCCGTCCCAGAGCACTGCTTTGCCGCGTTATATCCAAATTCGTGTTATATTGGGTCGCGTTATATCGGGGTAGAGGCGTACATGAAAAGATGTGAATTGCCTTACCTAGTGTGAGGTTAGTCTAACAAGATAATTCAGTTGACAGCAGGATATCAAGGGAGGAAAAATAACTTTTGAAGTGGTAATGAGAGTGGCCAATTTCAGACAGGTGTGAGTAACAGTAGGGGGAAATTAGTATTGGGGAAATTAAGTTTAGGTTTTGTAATGACCCAACCACATCTGATGGTGTCCAGTTTGCAAATTAATTCTAGTTCTGCAGTTTCACACTGGAGTCTGTTTCTGAAGATTTTTTGTGAAGAATTGCCACTTTTAGGTCTGTTATTGAGTGACCAGGGAGATTGAAGTGTTCTCCTACTGGTTTTTGAATGCTATAATTCCTGTCAGATTTGTGTCCATTTATTCTTTTGCATAGAGACTGTCTGGTTTGGCCAATGTACATGGCAGAGGGGCATTGCTTGCACATGATGGCATATATCACATTGCTAGATGTTTCAGAGTAACAACCGTGTTAATCTGTATTCGCAAAAAGAAAAGGAGTACTTGTGGCACCTTAGAGACTAACCAATTTATTTGAGCATGAGCTTTCGTGAGCTACAGTTCACTTCATCGGATGCATACTGTGGAAACTGCAGAAGAGATTATATACACAGAGACCATGAAACAATACCTCCTCCCACCCCACTCTCCTGCTGGTAATAGCTTATCTAAGCTAGATGTGCAGGTGAACAAACCCCTGATGGTGTGGCTGATGTGGTTAGGTCCTATGATGGTGTCCCTTGAATAGATATGTGGACAGAGTTGGCACCGGGGTTTGTTGCAGGGTTTGGTTGGTGTTTTTGTTGTGTGGTGTATAGTTCCTTGGTAAGGCAATTTACATCTTTTCATGTATTTATACCTGCTCCTGTATTTTCCACTCCATGCATCTGATGAAGTGGGTTCTAGCCCACCAAAGCTTATGCCCAAATAAATTTTTTAGTCTCTAAGGTGCCACAAGGACACTTCCTTGTTTTTGCTGACACAGACTAACACGGCTACCCCTCTGAAACCTGACATGAGAGAGAGCTTTATTCTGTTTTCATTTGTGCCCCCACAGCCCTACTGTCTCAGCACACAAGACACACATAACCGCCGTTGACTTCCATGGGAGTTACTCCCATCCTGCAGGGGCTGAATACAGCCCCGGCCCCCTAGGCTGTGAAACCTTCTCAGGCCAGTGAAGTGAGCAGTTTTTTTTTCAGTGCTGTGGGCAGAGCCCTCCCATGAGAAGGGCTTGGTCACACCCTGTTCATTGGGCTGCATCAGACAAAAGAAGGAAGCTAAGCCAAGGGCATGTGGGTATTTTGGGGAATTGCTTGCTGCTCATTCTGCTTTTGCTCAGAATACTAGCAATGAGTAGCTCACTCCCCTGGGGAGCCACCCAAAGGGGGCCCGCCCAGGGGCATTCAGATTTTTTTGTAAGGATGCCTGTCTGCTTGGCAGGTGAGCTTTGTTGATCCATAAGGACATTCAAAGCCCTATTCAAATAGCACTTGCCTTTTGTCCTAGGGCTTTAGAACAAATCTCACAAGAAGCCCTTTGCTGCTTGTATGCCTCAGGGGCATATAGGAAAAAGAGCTCTTTATAACTTGAAAGGTTGTCTCACCAACAGAAGTTGGTCCAATAAAAGATATTACCTCACCTACCTTGTCTCTCAGGTGCATAAAAGCGATAATACTTTACATTTATTCAGATGTATACAATATTGAAAACAACACAGCATCTTTCATATCAAAGGAGCCCAAAGCTCTTTACAAAGTAGGTATACACAGCACCACTGACATACAGCCATTTTCAGGGTAGAGGTAGCAGCACCCTCCATAAGAGTGGAGGGAGGGGGAAGTTTTGGCCACAGGTCAAAAGCCTCTGTTCACAAAGAAAAGTAGTTAATGCCAACAATCAGATGGAAGCCTAGTTTCTAAGGGCTCATCCAAATACCTTTTCTGCAATAAACTGCAGTGAACTCCCTGTTGGAAGAATAAAGGGTTTAATTGACCCTCCCTAGATTTACTGGGTATTTAAGGGTCCAATTGTTCTGTCACACAGTAAATGAGGAACAAGGCCTTGTCTACACAAGGAATTTCAGCCATTGGTGACTAATCACCAGTGTAACTGCAACAGTGAAGACCCTATTATAGGCAGGCAGCTGATATAGGCATGATTTACACCTGTAAAAATTTACCCCTACTTGAACCTGGCAAGCTACACTAGTGATGCAGTCATTCACCCTGTCTACACTAGGAGTTTGTACTGGTTTAGCTGCAACGGTGGCTGGTCACTGCAAACCCCAGTGTAGACAAGGCCTAAGACAATTGAAGTCACAGTGGTGTAAAACCAGTTTAAGTTAGCACTGAACCAGGACTCAAAGGCCAGACTGATCATTGCCCTGCACTGTACATAGGCATTTACGCTGCTGCCAAGTGGATGTAAACACTGGACTCACTTTGCATTGTTGTAAATGACTCCACAAAGGGCAGGGCAACAGTAAACCACACCTAAGTGTATAGAAACCAGAGAGCTAGACCTCTAAGCCATCCCCTGCAGCTTGTACATTTATAAACCCTTGACCCATTGCTGATAGACTCCCAGGGCAATATTCCTTGTCAGGCAGAAGACTGGTTTTGGTGGCAGCAGCAGGGGTAGCTCAAGGATGAGGGCAGGAGGGAATGTGAAGTGGGAGGAGAAATGGAGAGAGCTGCAGGAGGCCACACAGTAAGTCCCAGGGGAAATAAAAATGAAAAAAATAATCACTCGAGTCAAAATGATTTACAATCATCGTTACTAAATATGGTTGAAACGTCTGATAACAATGTTTTACTTGTGCTACCTAATGAATAATTCTGGGAGCAGAAATATTTTGATCCTCCTGTAAATACAGCACTGCAGTTTACTTTCCAAGTAGAATTTATCACAGATAGCTCCCTTTGCCTTTAGAGTGTTGTTTGTTTGTTAATACTGAATTTATAATTAACTGTTACTATTCGTAATTATCCATTCTGTTTCTATAATTACTTTAATCTGGAATGATCACAGAGCGCTTTACAAACTTTGTTTACACAATTCACTTTACCTCCCCACTGAAATGCAGTCACATCTCAGGTGAAAGGTGGCAGCTGTTTAACTGTGCACAGGAACACCATACAGCAGTGCAAGACAGGAAGTGAAGAACACTGTATCCAACTGAAACTACAGGGTTAATGTTATAGAGAGAGGCAGAATGTAATTATCCACAGAGGAATTTGACCCGATTAATGGGGCCAGAACCCCACTGAAAATACTAAGAGAGTTTTAATGACTCGTGATCAAGACCTTGTTTTTGTGTCTGTCCTGACAGATATTGCCTCCAATAGCTCAGCACCCTATAACAGCATTCTGGGACAGGTTTGTTTCCCAGGTTCTCTCTGAACCAGCAGAGGTTACCAAGACAGCCTGACTCTGCCCTTTAGATGGATGAGGGACTCTGCTGCCTCACTCAGCAGCAACCCTCCTAGCTGCTTATGGAGCAATTGTGACAGACTTTAGAGGCAAGTTTTGCCAAGTCTCCTTGGAAGGATGGCAATGGCAACATGGTGGGGGGAAAGCAAAGTAGGGGGGTTATTCAATCTTTAACAGAGATGTTCTTCCCAAAGCCCCCCTCCACACACACACACACACAGACGATCTTCGCTTGTGAGAGAAATATCAAACTTTCAGATCGGGCACTTCTCACCCCTTCTTAAAAATCTCTCGCTTGTCAACTGTTTGAAATGGGCTATCCTGATTATCACTACAAAAGTTTTTTTTCTCCTGCTGATAATAGCCCACCTTAATTGATTGGTCTCATTAAGAGTTGGCAATCCCCATTTTTTCTTGTTCTCTGTGTGTGTATATATATATATATATATATCTTCCTACTGTATTTTTCACTGCATGCATCTGATGAAGTGGGCTTTAGCCCATGAAAGCTTATGCTCAAATAAATTTGTTAGTCTCTAACGTGCCACAAGTACTCCTCGTTTTTTCCCTTGACTCTGATGTTCTCTCTAATTTACAGGTGTTATGTTTCTCAGCACGACGTTTGCAAAACTAGCCTTCTCCCATCACCTCTCACACAACACTAGCCTCTACTCTTTGCATTTGGGGTTCCACCCTGGCCATAGCATGGGAGTCTTTCCATGCTTGAAGTTAAACTCTTTATTTCCACTGAGGAAGTTTCCTTCTTCATCATACTCCTAGACCTAAGTGGACCAGTGGTTCATAGTTATGCCAGTGTCCTGTCACGGTTTCTCCTCCTCTTTATGAAACTCACATTGGTTGGTCCCATCTACACAACAGACATAACCATGCTGACGTGCTCATCTGTTATGATTACAGCTTTAGTTCATCCACAAAGTTACAATTTCCCCTGCACAATAGTGTGTCAACATCACTGGTTTGTCCAAACTTAGCAGGCTGTACAATTGTGTTTGCATTAGGGCACTCTGGAAAATCTGGGCAGCTATCCCATACTGCCTTAATTGTTGGTACCAGTGGCAGAGGATTATGGGTGTTTTTCACACACTGCAATGGATTTCAGCATGCTCTCCTTCACAGCAAGTTAGGCCCCGTCCATGTACACAGCAGAATCATGCTAGAACCTACATCCAGCCTGACAATTGTTTGCTTATGAACAGAGTCTAAACACAACACAAGCAGGTTGTTAGACTCTCTCACCTCAACTCTCTGTCCCTTTTCAACTCTCATATGAAATACAATCTTATACTATAAACCTTGTAGATTCCCCCTCTCTCTGCTATGCATTGTTACATTCTGTAAAGTGGTTGGGGACATAGGTCCAGATTCTGTCCTTGCACAAGGGTGATGTTTGCACAAGATCTATTTTTGCACAAGGGCAATGTCAGGGAGCCAGTTAAAGATCCCTGATCATCTGGACTGATCTGCATCAACCTTGACCTCAGCACATGGGGCTGCACCAACACACCCCAGATGGTTATGTTCTCCAAGGGACTTTACTCTGGCCAATGATTGCCAGAGTGCGCCATGCGCTGGCCATATCCCCAACATGGGAATTGCAAGGAGCTGATTTTGCTGGCACCACACTTGCTCAGGATTGCCCTGTGCAAGGTGATCCCAGGCTTGGGAGAACTGGAGGCTTTCCTCTCCCTTTTTTGTTGCAGCCCACACAATGGAACCTTAGCCCTTATGGGAGCAGGGGGAGTTTGGGGAAGGGCATGCTGGAAGTCTTGTATCCCGGGGTGGGGTGGGGGGCGGGGAAGCTGCGACGTTGTGGTCTGTGGTGTATGGTGGTTGTGCTCTTAGTGAAATCTGTCTCTAGCTGGAGGAGCACAGTGTACATGCTCTTAGATGGCTTAACTTTTCATTGCTTTGCTGCTGAGGTTCTGTTTGATTATGTGTCGAACAACCTTAACGGATACATGTTTTTTGTGTATGAATAGATGTAAATACACATCTGTATAGAATCATCAGTCCATCCACCATGGAAATACAGCCAGCTCTAGGATGGAAGGCAGCAGCTGGTTAACAGCATACAGAAACGCTACACAACAGGTTAGTGACAGCAACGGGGTCAGAAAAGCACATGCAGCGACAAGGGGAATTTAGGGAGGGAATTTGACCAGGGCAATAGGTTAAATACCCATGTGAAAAGGCTCAAGACTTTGTCATGTCACAATAACCATAATAGGTCAGGGCCCTGATTTTATGTCTCAAAAGTTAGACATAATTCAGGGAATATCTACACACCAGCTGGGAGTGTGCATCCCAGTGCAGGTCGCCAGATATGCTATGCTAAAAATAGCAGTGTGGCCACAGCAGCACAGGGTCTCGGGCTAGTCACCTGACTACATACCAGGGGGTCAGGTCAGATTGTACTCTGGGGCTAGCCCAAGTCATCACCTGTGTTGCCTCAGCCACACTACTATTGTTAGTTTGTTAGCTCGAGCAGAGTAGTGCATCTGTCTATCCATGCTGGGAAGCATGATTCTAGCTGCTGTCTAGACATAAAGTAATAGCGGAGATAGAGGAATTACAGAACTCATAGCCATATTTCTGCAGTATGTTTATCTGGACATAAGTTGCATAAAATCCTTTTGCTAATGTAAAGGAGGATGCTATTTTCTGTTGCTATGCAGCCAACATCAGAATAGGGGTCAATATTCAAAATGCAGTGAGATGCTTTCCTCCTAGCTCTATCAGATGTACCTCACAGTCGCCCCCATCTCCACACTTTCTTAGCATAAACTATTTATTTCAGTGGTGACATTTGTCACAGTGACATCTGACCAGCAGCTGTGAGGTGTCCAGACAATCAGTGAAGGCCAGGACAGCAGACAGCCAGGTCACAGAAAGCTGAGAACAGACCCACCTGACTCAAACTAAACCCCAGCAGCCTACCCCCAAACTCATTGGACAAACAGGACATTATCTCCCTTGAAAAGATTTGATTTTTACTTGTTACCCACAGCTTTCAGGAGATTAATCTTGGTTCTGCCCCTTGTGATATCAGGCCACCATAGCCAGCAACAGATCAACTGTAGGTGCACACAGGACAGGTGAGCATGGGCTAGCTTTTGGATTTTGGCTCTCCCCCCAATGAGGTTGGTCTTGCACATCCCACAGCCTGACCCACCTCTGTCTCCACATACTGAAGCTGCGTTGCTGTGCAGTCAGGAGGGGATGGTTTCATCAGCTCACAATACAATGTTTTCATGTAGTGACACAACTGCAATGGAGGGTGCCAAGTTATATAAATCGGGTCTGGATCCAAACTCAGACTCACCTGCTGAAGCAGAACGAAACCCATGGGGCAGCTTCAGATCCTCCATGCTCCATTAAGTCTGCCTCATGGATGTAGAGTTAATGGAGCCCAGCCCAGACCCATCAAGCCTTCTCAGGGCTTGTCTATACTCCACCTCCACCACTCCATAGTGCTGTCTACACTGGGAGTTCGGGTGGCGGAACTGCATCACTCAGGGGTGTGGATGCTGTACTGTAGACCAGGGCTCAATCTATTAGAATTGGAGGTTTTTGGGCTGTGCAAGCTGGCCCTCAATGACCCTCAGTTCTCACACTAATTCATGGGAGGGGATCACATGTCACTTGGCAGCTGCTCACTGCCTATGCCACACACACAGTCCCAAGTCCTTCAGTACACTTGATCCAGGGCAAGGTATTCTCCCTCTCTCTCTCCCCTCCCCTGAGGCAGGGAGCTGTCTCTGAGCTTTCTCTTTTGGCTTCTGTATTGGGAGTTCACCATTGGCAGTGGAGGTTGGTCCTGGCAGAAGTCACCAGAGTCGGAGACCTCCTGGACTACGACCGGGGAGACTGGCTTTATCCCCTGATGCTCGCTCAGCAAATGGGGCTCTCCAGACCTCATACTCCCCAGCGCGTACTTCAGGAGGTGAGGGCTGCTTTGCCACCCGCTGCTTGGGTTTACCTCGACCGGGTCCTAAGAGAGGGCGTGCCCCACCCACCCTCCACCCCAGACCCTCCGGACCTTTTCATCGGGCCCCTGCCGCGTGGACCCGATGGCAGATAACCTGATGGCACAGAGGGGTCAATTCTGGATTCCTTATGCAAACAATACTGTATAAAAAAAGCCATTGGCTGGTAATTTTGTGCGTGTTCCCCTGCTATTGCTTTGTGTTCAGATACATTCCCCTACCCAGCTCATTCTTCTTCTTGTTTGTCCTGCGGTAACGCTTAGGAGCTCAGTATGGACCAGAGGCTCTTACAGCCCACTCTTCTGCGTGAGCCTGCAGCGGGCAACCAGACCGCTGTGCCTGTGGCAGCACCATCCGCAGCCATGCAGTGTGACTCCGGCAGCGTGGCGACATCCTTTACATCAGAAGATGAGCTACAAGTGAATAAACGCGGGCTGAAAACACAAATAGCTTCTGTAAGCGGAGGGGGAAATGTGGCAACAAACACACCCCAGATTCAGATTTATCACTAGAACTGTATGTTTTCCCCAGCATGGCAGGGGGCAGCCAGACAGCAGTTTGATCTCTCACAAACCTGTCCTGTAGGAGGGCTTTTCCTTCCCCTGCTCATGTGCTCTGTGCCTGCAGTTTTGCAGGCAATGTGGGAGGTTGGCAGGTTTCAAACCACGAGCGTCATCTATTTGTTCCATTGTGTGCCTTGCCTCTGTCAGGTTTTCTGAACAATGTTTAGCTGCTTTTTTGTGCTTCCTCTGATTCTACAATAAAAGCTGTTTTGAAAGTACTAAACTAGAGGGGTATGAGAAAGGAAACACAGACTATGGTCTGTGCGAATCAGAGAGGCGATGCACCAGGAAAGGTGAGCGCTCCGTACTGCACAGTCATGAAATCTCTGGAATAGTCAAAGCTGAGGCAGCGGCAGGGTTTTGAAGATTTTGTTGCCTCTCTGAGCACTCTGGCTCAATCGCTGCAGCTGCACCCCCCGCCTTCAGGATTTACAGCAAGCACCTGTCAGTGGAAACCATGGTACCCAGCCATTGCTGTGCCTGCTTGTTGCCTAAGGGCAGAGTTCCCTACACTGCTCTGGGCCCCAGCAGGAAGCCATGCTGGACGTATGCAGTGACACTGGCTTAAGTTAAAGAGGGAAAGGAGGAACTGAAGGCCATCCAGAAACCACGCCACACATGAATAAACTTGTAATAATTTGGGTCTTTGGTGGCTGTTGGGAGTTTGTTGCTCTCAGAGTCCTGCCATACATGAAGAAAACAATCTAGGGGAAGGCCCTGAGTATTCTGCAATTCTGCAGCTGTGGCATTTGCTGAGGCTTCAGCCCTTGCTTCAGAACTGTGATCCTGAGTCTATGACCACATACGCTGGCTGTTAGCTAAGGCTGTAGAACAGACTCATTAGTCTCTCTCTCTAAGTGGTCTCGGTGCCACTACACGGGACAGAACACCACACCCAGGAGGGTGTGTGGGTTACATAAAATAAGGGTTGTGAAGAAGCCTTACAAACAAGAACCAAGCATAACCGATGCACACCATCTTCCAGGCTCCGCAGAGAGCCCCACACATCGGCTCTTAGTGGTGCAACCTGCCTCGTTCAGCTCGCTGAAAACTGTTACCTTTTAAATATCGTGCTAACAATGGCAGTTCAATTATTAACAATTGTTTGAGCAGTAACATCAAGCAGACAAGACCAATTTGCAGTTCCACCAAGGAGCGGCATAAAGGGGCTTTAAAGGGTCTGGAAATGGGCCCCAGGAAATTCTTAAGGGGGCTTCTCTGCTGTGGTAGAGCTGCTGGAGCTCTCCCAGCAGCCTGGCACAGGGGGGCTTGGCAGGGGAAGAGGAGTATGGCCAGAGTCCATAACTCAGAGCGGCCCCCTACAGCTGTTAAAACCTTTAGTTTCCCCCTGATGCCATCTGTGACTCACTTATGTGGTGCTGATACAGGAATCTGAGACATACTGGAAAATGTGGGGGCAGCGTCAAATAAACTGAATTTAATGTAAAAAGTAACATGGGGCTATTGCACTGACTTTATTTTTTACATTGAATTCCGCAGTGCGTCCGTTGTAAATCTAAATGGAATCGCCACAGAGTCCTCAGCCTGCCAAGCAAGGGTGTGGGAGAAGGTAGGTCCCATTTGCTATGGTGTACATGGGCCATGCCTGTAGGAATGGATAAAATGACACATGGTCTAGAGAGGTTAAAAAGTGTGGGCCCCCAAAGCAAGGTTTGAGAAAGTCCATGAGCAGGGGAAAGAAGCATGCTAACTTGCAGCCCACTGTACTGTTTCCTGGGGACCTTTGCAGGGATGCAGAATAGCAGAGCATAGATCCTCTCCAGTCACTCCCCTCCCCTGCCTTAGGGCTTGGCTACACTTGCGGGTGACAGCACAATAAAGGAACCCCGGGCGCCCTAGCTCACTCCCCATCCACACTGGCAAGGCACGTGCAACGCTCTGTCTCTGCAGCTACAGCGCTGCTGGTACTCCACCTCGGCGAGTGGAATAACGTTTGCTGTGCCCCCACTGGAGTGCCGTGGTGCCAGTGTGGACACCCTGGTTTGTTACTGCGTTGTGATCAGCCTCCAGAAGTATACCACAATGCCTGTTCTAGCTGATCTGGTCATCACTTTGAACCCTACTGCCCTGCGCGCAGGTGACCAACCGTCAGACCCGCCCTTTAAATTCTCTGGGAATTTTGAAAATCCCCTTCCTATTTGCTCAGCCAGGCGTGGAGTGCTCTCAGCGAATCTTTCCAGGTGACCATGCCTCCACGCACCAGGTGATCCCCAGTATGGCGCAATGGCGAGGTGCTGGACCTCATCAGTATTTGGGGGGAGGAAGCTGTACAGTCCCAGCTGCACTCCACCCACAGGAATTACAATATCTTTGGGCAGATATCAAGGGCCATGCTGGAAAGGGGCCATGCACTGCAGTGCAGGGTTAAAGTGAAGGAGCTGTGGAATGCCTAACGCAAAGCCCGTGAGGCAAACAGCTGCTGCGGTGCTGCCCCCATGACCTGCCATTTTTACAAAGAGCTGGACGTGACCCCACCTCCACTCCGAGTACCACCATGGACACCTCAGAGGCCAGTACGAAAAGGCAGGAGGAGGAGGAGGAGCAGCAAAGCGGGAGCGAGGGTGCTCCGGTGGAGGAAGACACCCCAGAGTCCCTAGATGCATGCAGCCAGGAGCTGTTCTCAAGCCAGGAGGAAGGTAGCCAGTCGCAGCAGCCCGTGCTTGGGGAAGGACAAACACCAAAGGAGGTTCCCAGTAAGCAGCTTTTATTTTGGGAAGGAAGTTATTCTTGGGACGAGGAGGGCTGGGCTCTTGGAGCAAGGAAGGCTAGGGCTGCATGCATGCCTAGATGCAGAATAGGGGGTTGATGTGCTCTCTCACATCACTGCAATCGGCCTCAGTGATCTCTTCAGAGGTCTCATCCAGAACTTGGGCAATGCACTTGAGCAGGTTTTTCGGGAGAGCCACTGTTGTCCTCGTCCCAGTCAGGCTAACATGTCTGCGCCACTGTGCCGTGAAGGGTGGGGGGACCATTGCTGCACACAGGCAAGCTGCATATGGGCCAGGGCGGAAGCCAGATTGCAGTAGAAGACCCTCCCTTGTTTCCCTGGTCACCCTCAGCAGCAAGATATCTTCCAGGATGAACTCCTGTGGAAAATGTGGGGACAGTGTTCAGTATAGGGGCCCCCTGCCACTGTTGGCTCTCCCCGAGGCACAGAAACCCAGAGGACAGTACAGCCGTGAAACAATCAGTCACGCTTGACCCTGTGCTTACTTACCATTTTGGGGCTCGCTTTGGGAAAGGCAAATTATGATATTGTATAGACTGTGCTTGCCCTTGAGTATGGGGGAATCATTGCTCCGTCTGGTGTGAACAATGCTGCCTCTGTTAAGTGTTGTATTTTGCCTTTACAGATGCAACCTTGAGATCTCGGCCATCTGTGTTATCAATGGCCGAGAGGCTGCAAAGAATCAGGAAGAGGCCACGTAGAAGCAAAGAGGACATGCTGCATGAAGTCATGTAGCATTCAACTAACGAAAATAAAAAAGTGCAGGAGTGGTGGGAGAGCGAAAGGAGGGTCTGCCAGGAGAATGCAGATCGCTGGCACCAAAGCACAGAGTGGCTGATAAGCATCATGGACTGCCAAATGGACTTGATCCAGGCGCTCGTAGCCATGCAGGTGAAGCACTACTGCCCCCCCTCCCCCCCCGCAGCCCTTGTCCCGAAACTCTTTCCCTTGTACCACCATGTCACCTCCAAACCACTTTCCCCAACATCCAGGTTCTTACCGCCACCCTCTGCCTCCAACACCTGTAGCTTCACCACCCAACCCTGAAAACTACGACCCTTACCCACTGCACTCAACCCCCATCACCATGCAGTATAGCCATCCTGAAGTGCAGCATGCATTGCACAGCACTCCAGACAGGACATACACAAATCTCTGATTGTGCCATTCCCCACCCCACCTCACCCCCTTGCCCTTTGTGTTTCCCAAGCAGTTGTGTTGTGTTTCTTTTCAATAAATTGATTTTTTGGCTTTGAAAACATTCTTTATTATTGCATAATGTAAAAGAAACCTTAGCCCAGGAAAGCAACAGGCACTGCAAGTCAGTGTATCATATGTAGCAAACACAGATTCCTACCACACTTCACTCCCTTGCAGGGCACCACACTAGGCATTGCTGTTGGCTTTCAGCCTCAAAGTGCTCCCTCAAGGCATCCCTAATCCTTGGAGCCCTGCGCTTGGCCCCTCTAATAGCCCTGCTCTCTGGCTGTTGAAATTCAGCCTCCAGGTGTTGAACCTCTGGGTTCCATGCCTGAGTGAATCTTTCACCCTTCCCTTCACAAATGTTATGGAGGGTACAACACGCAGATATAACCGTGGGGATGCTGTTATCGGCCAGGTCCAGTTTCCCATACAGAGAGCGCCAGCAACCCTTTAAACGGCCAAAAGAACACTCCACAGTCATTCTGCACTGGCTCAGCCTGTTGTTGAACTGCTCCTTGCTGCTGTCAAGGCTCCCTATGTAGGATTTCATGAGCCACGGCATCAAAGGGTAAGCGGGGTCTCCAAGGATCACAATGGGCATTTCGACTTCCCCTACGGTGATCTTCTGGTCTGGGAAAAAAGTCCGGGCTTGCAGCTTCCTGAACAGGCCAGTGTTACGAAAGATGCGTTCGTCATGCACCTTTCCGGGCCAGCCTGTGTTAATGTCAGTGAAACGACCACGGTGATCCACAAGCACCTGGAGAACCATAGAGAAATAGCCCTTCCGATTAACATACTCGGAGGCTAGGTGGGCTGGTGCCAGAATTGGAATATGCGACCCATCTATTGTCCCTCCGCAGTTAGGGAAACCCATTTGTGAAAAGCCAGCCACAATGTCATGCATGTTGCCCGGAGTCACGGTTCTTCTGAGCAGGATGCAATTAATGGCCCTGCAAACTTGCATCAACACGATTCCAACAGTTGACTTCCCCGCTCCAAACTGGTTAGCGACCGATCGGTAGCTGTCTGGAGTTGCCAGCTTCCAGATTGCAATAGCCACCCGCTTCTCCACCGTCAGGGCAGCTCTCAATCTCGTGTCCTTGCACCGCAGGGTGGGGACGAGCTCTCACACAGTCCCATGAAAGTGGCTTTTCTCATCCGAAAGTTCTGCAGCCATTGCTTGTCATCCCAGACTTGCGTGACGATGTGATCCCACCACTCAGTGCTTGTTTCCCGAGCCCAAAAGCGGCGTTCCACGGTGGTGAGCATGTCCATGAATGCCACAAGCAAACTCGTGTCATTTGTGTTACTCGAGTCGACATCATCGTCAGACCCCTCACCTTCAGTTTGTAGCTTAAGGAGTAACTCGACTGCAATTCGTGACATGCTGGTGAGACCCATCAGCATATTCCTCAGCACTTCGGGCTCCATTCCCGCAGACCGAAAGGGAAGACAGAGCGAGCAGTACAAAAACCGTTGAAAGACTGTGCCAAATGTGGACAGAAGCAAAGGGATTGGTGGGGTGTGGGGCATTGGGACAGGACCCAGAATGCCCCGCGCTCCCTGCCCCCTTCCCACAAGCCACAGCACCAGAATGGGAAAAGGTGCTCTGTGGGATAGCTGCCCACAATGCATTGCTCCCAATGCCACTGCTAGTGCCGCAAATGTGGCCATGCCAGTGCGCTGTCAGTGTGGACAGACTGCAGCACTTTTCCTACTGCGCTGTACGAATGCGGGTTTAACTCACAGCGCTCTACATCTGCAAGTGTAGCCATGCCCTTATCTAGTCTGCCCACACCGCACCTCTGCCTGGCCCAGCCTGCCCTGGGGGTCCTGCTGGCACATCTAGCTCAGCACCTGCACATAGGAGTTTCCTGGGGTGGGCATACTGCCTGTGGGGAGGCCTACCTGCTCTGTACCCTTTCACAGCTGCCTAGCTGAGGTAAAAGGGCCACAGGAAAATGATTAACTGGGCCATTTGGGTCAAATTCAGAGCTGATGTAAGTTGGGTATGAGTGCAAATCCTCCAGTGGCGTCACACTCCAGGTTTGGATTTGATCCTCCAGGTCTCACTTTACCCTATCTATAAAAAGGGGCATTATTATTTATTATCTGTTTTACTGGACCAGAACCCCATTGTGCTAGGTGCTGTACAAACACAGAGATGGGAGGACAGTTCCCACACCACCTAAGGCTATCATTGCCAACAGATGGGATTTGAAAAGGCAAAGCAAAGAAAGGGTGTCTGTTCCCCTTTAAGCCAAAGCAGGCAGGGCTGCAAGGAGATGCATTCCAGGAATGGCTGCTCCCTGCCAGGCTCTGGGTTTTCCTTCCCGTTACACACTAAGGAGGAATGTGCAGAGCCGCTTGTCGGTTGCTGCCACCCACTGCTGCCTGGGGGGCTGCAGCTAACTTCGAAATGCGTGCAAAGAGGCCAGAGGTTTTCATAGCCATCTAAGGTAAGGCTGGCTCCCGCTAGGCTGGTCCACCCCCCTGCAGTACAGCGATGGGATGGGGAAAGGTGAAAGCCTGACTGCCTTATATGGACAAACTTGCATACTTGAGGCGATGTGGGAAAGTGACATCATGCAGCTAGATGAGGAGGGAAAAGGGGGTCCCACTGGAGTCCCCTTAAAGAGGCATCAGCCTATTGGTACAAGTTTCACAAGGCTCCTTCTCTCTCCCTTGGAACTGTAATTGTTGGCACTGTACCAGTCTGTCACACAAATTCAGGGACTCAACTCTCTCCTAATTTACATGGGTGCAGATCCTGTTGACTGCAATCAGAGTGGCACCTGAGTAACTGAGGGCAGAACTGGGCCCCGGATTGTACCTTTGTTTTTTCTCTCCCCCCCGACTCTCCCCCAGCTAGCTTCTAACTTTAACACAGGTTTGTGCTTGCTGTTCTAGACAACTAGTTGAATGCATGGTGAAAGGTAGCAGGAGAAAGGTATGAATGGTATTGACAGATGTAGGGCCAATACCTAGCTGCTCCAGGCACCTGTGCTATTTAAATAGATAAAGAGATACTTCCTCCCTACAAACTATGCAAGCAGAACCCCCACAACCCTCCCCCACTACACACACACACACACACACACACACACACACACACCCCTCCTTTTCCCCTTGTGGAAAATGAAACCAATCCTTCAATCTCCCCTGCACCCTCCTCTCCTGAAAAATGTGATTAATCTTTCCAACAGCCCCTGGAATTCTTTACAGAACACAAGTAGTCTGGGGTTAAGGGCTCGCACTTTCAGCTGATCAAAGCCCTATTCATAGATTCCAAGGATGGAAGGGACAAATGTGATAATCTACTCTGACCTCCTGTATAACACAGGCCATTCCCCACAATAATGCCCAGAGCAGAGCTTTTTTAGAAAAATGTCCAATCTTGATTTAAAAATTGCCAGTGGTGGGGAATCCACCAGGACCCATGGGAAATTGTTCCAATGGTTAATTACTTTCATGGTTAAAAAAATGTACACCTTATTTCCAGTCTGAATTTGCCTAGTTTCAACTTCCAGCCCTTGGCTTATGTTATACCTTTCTCTGCTAGATTGAAGAGTTCACTATTAAATATTTGTTCCTCATGTAGACACTTACAGACTATAATCAAGTCACCTGTTAACCTTTTCTTTGTTAAGTTAAATAGATTGAGCTCTTTGAGCCTACCAGTATAAGGAGTATTTTCTGATATTTTAGTCATTCTCATGGCTCTTCTCTGAACCCTCACCAATTAATCAACATCCTTCTTGAATTGTGGGCCCCAGAACTGGACAGAGTATGCCGGGAGCAGTCACACCAGTGCCAAATATAGAGATAAAATAACCTCTCTGCTCCTACTCAAGATCCCCCTGTTTATGCCTCCCAGGATTATGAGTTCTTTTAGCCACAGCATCACATTGGGAGCTCATGTTCAGGTGATTATCCACCATGACTCCCAAATCTCATTCAGAGTCACCGCTTCCCAAGATAGAGTCCCCCATCATGTAAGTCCGGCCTATGTTCTTTGTTCCTAGATGTACACATTTACATTCAGCCATACTAAAACACTTATTGTTTGCTTGCACCCAGTTTACCAAGTGGTTGAGATCACTCTGGATTAATGACTTGTCCTCTTCAATATTTGCCACTCCCCCAATTTTTTGTCATCTACAAACTTTATCAGTGATGACTTTACGTTTTCTTCCAGATCACTGATTAAAATGCTAAATAGTGTAGAGCCAAGAACTGATCACTGTGGGTATGTCTACACAGGGATAAAAGACCCACAGCCTGGCCGTGGCTGGCCCAGGTCAGCTGACTCGGGCTCACCATAAATTCCTGTGTTCCAGGGAGCAGGGAAAGGGAGCTGATTCTGAGAAGCCGCAAGAGAGTCAACTTGGGCAGGGCAGCCGGAAGCAGATAAGAGAGACTCTGTGAAGGAACCTTTTTCACTTGCCCAGGCTCTGAGGTAAGAGCCAGGCCCTGGGACAGATTTCTGGGACTTTGTGAGTGATTGGGGCAATTCCTTTTTTTAAGAGTGTGTTTTGGGAGCCACCCCAGAAAGAAGCCCGAACAGGCTGTTTGTTGATGAGACAAGCTTTCATTAAAGTTTCTTGGACCATTATTAAAGGAAACCACCTCCCCAGATCCTTCCAGCAGGGAAGGTAGGGTAAGAGACAGGTCACCCCTCCCTGACTCTTCTCCAGTTATGTCAACTGTATTACCTTCAGCAACCAAATGTGATCTCTACCAAAAAAAGCTACCCAGTTACTTTGACAGGATCTATTTTACATAAACCCATGTTGATTTGCATTAATTACATTACCTTCCTTTAATTCCTTATTAATTGAGTCCCAAATCAGCTGCTCCATTATCTTTCCCAGGATCAATGTCAGCTGACAGGCCTATACTTAGCCCGCTCATCTTGTTTGAACTTTTCAAAAATTGGCACAGCTTTGGATCGGATAGCTTTCTTCCAGTCTTCTGGAACTTCCCCAGTGCTCCAAGACTTGTAGAAAAACATCCTTAAGGGTGCAATGAGCTCCTCGGACAGCTCTTTTAAAACTCTTGGATACAAGGTATCTGGACTTGCTGATTTTTAAAATGTCTAACTTTATTAGCTTCTGCGTAACATCCTCCAGAGTGGAATGGAAACAGTGTTATCACCACCATATAATGAGACTACATCATCTATTTCCCCCCCAAATACAGAACATGTTTAACCATGGTACATCCCTGATAACTTCCCAGTGCTGCTGCACAGACAGTGGAGTGATACTGATAAGTAGTTCAATTGCTTTCAGAAGCTGATTTAGAAAAGTTTGCACCTGGGTTAGCTGGTTCTATTTCTTCTTTGTCCTTCATGCCTCACTTCAATCCTGTTACAGAGATGACTGAGCCTTATGACCAAGGCAGAAATGTTTTATACTGAGGTGAGGGTGGAGGGGAGGGGAGGCAAGGTTTGCTTCTCAGTCCTGGCCTCTCATTCATGGGCTGGCAGAGGCTGGGAAAGTGGTGCATTCCAATCTGGGGAATGAGTGTCTTGCACCCCTCAGTGGCTCCTACTGCAGCTGATTAAAGAGATTGAGGTCTCAGGGTTGTGAATGGATACAGAAAGTCATTACCCCCCGGTGGGTCTTTGAGGGCTTATGGGAAGTGAGTTGGAGGTCTCGGTCCAGTGCCCAGAGAACAACAGGTCCACATGAGAAAAAACCCATCATTACCTTTGGCAATATTTGATATAGGAGCCACAGTCTAGGACTGACTGCCCATTGAAAGTGAGCTTCCTTGTCTTCCATAGAGGTGGTCCCTCCAGGTCAAGGGTTGGGGCACATTTGCAGGGCCGCATAAGGAAGCTTGGGTGGCTGCTGCCCACATTGTATAATGGGGTCTTTGTGCATGTTCATGAATATGGATAAGTTGAATGCACTGTTAGAGCTGGGCAGGATTCAGGCCTGGAATAGGTACCAAACAGCTCTCGAATGGCAACAATGTTCAGGCGCTACAATCCTCACCTGCATGTAAGCCCGTGCCCTAGAGAGGAAAAGGCTCTGCATCTTGTTACCAATCACTAAAACCACGCAATCCTCCTTCCGGGGATTTCATTTCTTTCCCCCAAGCATCCTTCCAGAACTGACCACAGGTGCATGGATCTCTCCTTCCACTTCACCTGTAATATGTCCTCAGAGAATAGGTACCAACCAGCTTCCTCGCCCTCTTCTTCCAAATGAGGTTCAGGTGGAGTCCTAATGTGAGCCACGTCTCTGAGTTCTTCTAATAAAACACAAAGATTTACCACCTTGATAGCTGTAAAAGTCTCTGTTGCATCATCTGATCGCTGCCCATTTGCCATCTTCCCATTTCCTAAAGAAAGCTCTGCTGCATTTTAGGCTCTGTAATCTAGGGTGAGCGGATGGCAGATCTATAAGCTGCCCCTCCCTCTTTCTACAGATAACGAAATCTCCTCCCCCTCCCAGAGCATGTCTTGTAGGGTTCTGCCCTCCATTTGCTCTGCTGTCTCTGTGTTTGTACTACAACAGCAAGCAGGAGAAGGAGGAAGAGATTTGGCCATGAGCAAGTATACCTGCTCCTGTGGATGGTGTAGCTTTAAGCGATCCACACACCCAAACCCAGAGCAAGGAGAGCTCAGTAGGCACCGGGGGGCTGTTATACACAGAGGGGCAGAGTAAGGAGCCTGGCTTGGGTGGGGCGGGAGCCCTCAGGAAAGCACAGATCACCCAGCCACTAGAAAGAGAAAATAACCTTGCATCGTCCATGCATGAACAAACTAGCTTTATTGGCATTAAACAAACTAAAACTATTAAACTGCACTGAAACAATAGTAAAGAATAAAATTGTCAGACACCTAGAAGAACATAAATTGTTGCGCAAAAGTCAACATGGTTTGTGTAAAGGGAGATCATGTCTTACTAATCTACTAGAGTTCTTTGAGGGGGTCAACAAACATGTGGACAAGGGGGATCCAGTGGGCATAGTGTTCTTAGATTTCCAGAAAGCCTTTGACAAGGTCCCTCACCAAAGGCTCTTGCATAAATTAAGCCATCATGGGATAAGAGGGAAGATCCTTTCATGGATTGAGAACTGGTTAAAAGACAGGGAACAAATTGTAGGAATAAATGGTAAATTTTCAGAATGGAGAGGGGTAACTAGTGGTGTTCCCCAAGGGTCAGTCCTAGCACCAATCCTATTCAACTTATTCATAAATGATCTGGAGAAAGGGGTAAACAGTGAGGTGGCAAAGTTTGCAGAGGATACTAAACTGCTCAGAATAGTTAAGACCAAAGCAGACTGTGAAGAACTTCAAAAAGATCTCACAAAACTAAGTGATTGGGCAACAAAATTGCAAATGAAATTTAATGTGGATAAATGTAAAGTAATGCACATTGGAAAAAATAACCTCAACTATACATACAATATGATGGGGGCTAATTTAGCTACAACTAATCAGGAGAAAGATCTTGGAGTCAGCGTGGATAGTTCTCTGAAGACATCCACGCAGTGTGCAGCGGCTGTCAAAAAAAGCAAACAGGATATTAGGAATCATTAAAAAAGGGATAGAGAATAAGATGGAGAATATCTTATTGCTCTTATATAAATCCATGGTAAGCCCACATCTTGAATACTGCGTACAGATGTGGTCCCCTCTTCTCAAAAAATGATATACGGGCATTAGAAAAGGTTCAGAAAAGGGCAACTAAAATGATTAGGGGTTTGGAATGGGTCCCATATGAGTAGAGATTAAAGAGGCTAGGACTTTTCAGCTTGGAAAAAAGGAGACTAAGGGGGGATATGATAGAGGTATATAAAATCATGAGTGGTGTGGAGAAAGTGAATAAGGAAAAGTTATTTACTTGTTCCCATGATATAAGAACTAGGGGCCACCAATGAAATTAATGGGTAGCAGGTTTAAAACAAATAAAAGGAAGTTCTTCTTCACTCAACGCACAGTCAACCTGTGGAACTCCTTGCCTGAGGAGGTTGTGAAGGCTAGGACTATAACAGGGTTTAAAAGAGAACTGGATAAATTCATGGAGATTAAGTCTATTAATGGCTGTTAGCCAGGATGGGTAAGGAATGGTGTCCCTAGCCTCTGTTTGTCAGAGGGTGGAGATGGGTGGCAGGAGAGAGATCACTAGATCATTACCTGTTAGGTTCACTCCCTCTGGGGCACCTGGCATTGGCCACTGTCGGTAGACAGGATACTGGGCTGGATGGACCTTTGGTCTGACCCAGTATGGCCTTTCTTATGTTCTTAGGTTTATGAACATAGGAACTGCCATATCACATCAGACTATTGCTCCATCTAGGCCAATATCCTGCTCCTGACTTATGAGAACAGCTAATGCTGGCTGCTTCTGAGAAAGGTAGAGCAGACCCGCTCCGTTGTGCTGTGCCAGACGTCAGGTCCTTCTGACCCATGGGCTTCCTTCCTGATTTCTACAGTGATCATCTTATCCCCTGAAGTATGAGCTTTGATTACCACATCACAATAGAGCTGGCTCTGAGTCTGCTGAAATTCACAGATAGTATCCCAGATAGATTTTCATCACCTGCATATCTGAGGTGTGGAAAGGAAGGGTATCTAATCTGGCCCACACATGTTATGGGGTTGATGATGTGCAAAGCTTTAGCAGCTGTGATGGGTGTGGCTGGGGTCCTTGTCCCAGGCAGGGAGGTTTTGACTACTGAGTTTGTGCACTGGGACCCTCTTTTCTGCCCAAACTGCAGAGACAGAGTCTTGGAAAGGGAGAGGTGTGTGTGAAAGTGGCGAGGTTTTTGATCCTTGTTTTTTCTCTCTTGCAATGGTTGCACCCTATGCATTGTGGGAATGAGAGAATGGTGGCATGTCCAATGCAACTCCACTATTTCTTCCAGGGATGGGCTAAGGAAGTAGTCTTACCATCTGCATCTACACATGTCCACACTCAGCGGAAGTCATTTCTGAAGCCAGAGAGCTGGGGCTCCTCTCTCTCTCTCCTTCCAGTTTAGCCATTTGATGATGTGGAATTCCAATGCCTCTTGTGATCAGCTCATCCTCCAGGAAACCGTGGTTCTGAGCACGCATCCACATTCCAGAATCATTCCACAAGTCAGTACAATGAGAGAGGATGGAGAGGGGCTGCCACAGGGATGATGAACTTCCCACTTGGATGTGCCATTGCTGTCCTTTTTTCTAAGCATTTGTTTCTGCCTTTAACATCTAATCTCTCTAGGCATTTTTACTGCACTCATTCCTGTGGTATCTGAGCTCCCTGGTTGGGAATTTTTCAGTTAAACATTTTTCCATCAGAAAATGTTGATCTGTCAAAAACAAAATTTTTTTTAAAAAATTCTAATCTGAATACTGTCAAATACCTGCTATGTGATCGCATTGTTATGACATCACTACTTACAAGTCTGCAGTCTGGCACAGAAGAAAGAAATGAGAGGGTTTGGAGGGTTTTTTTTCCCCAAAGTCTCCTATGAGAGGGTGTTTCAGGAGGTTCAACCAACACAGGCACTCAGCTGGTTCTCAGGCTTTTCTATGGGTGACAGCATTATTTCATAGTAACTTCTCTTTTCCCAGGGCACCTCCCATATAGAAGAGGAAATGCTGTGGTTTTTATTTTAAATTGACTGTCTCATCTGTAAGTTAAGTGACTTCTAGAGGGGGGGCCCTGGTGAGAAAATGTAAGAGGGCTGCTGTTTGTGCAAGCCTAATTGGAAGTCTTTTTTATTTGTGAACAGTCCTCTTCTATCCTGAATGGAAACAAATGAAAACATTGTAATTGCCTAACACACTCCGACCTGCATTCTGGAACGTGTGTGACCCAACTCAGGGATGGAGCCAGAAATCATAGAAAATTAGGGTTGGAAGAGTTCTCAGGAGGTCATCTAGTCCAACCCCCTGCTCAAAGCTCAACTCAACAACTTGCTTTCAGGGAAGCAGTGCTAGTCTTCTCATTGATACACCTACACCTACAGCCCACAATGCATATTTTAATCTTCCCATATGTTTCCTTAAGTTCTGTGTGTACTTAGTGCTTTACATTAAAAAAAACACCAATAACTGGGAGCATTTATTGCTGATTAAAAGCCGAGGTGAATTTATATGCTAATTGCAGGAGCACAAGTTGCCTCCTAGCGAGATTCTAATTCAGCCCTCTTAACTACAGAGATTGTGCACTGCTGGCTAAGGGCTCTAGTTGGGAATGGTTAAATCATGATCTTATGACACCCTTCTAAGACTGCTTTTTATTCTTTCACTCTCAGCAGATGCTATAGTTAAAGTTGTGAAACATTTTCCATTATAATCCCCCATTTTCACATACTCATAACTGTTTGAAACATTCATCATTGGGACTAAAATTTTTCGTGCTTGGTCTGTACTCCAAGTTGTTTGTTTGTTTTTAAAGCTTGAGCTAAATTACCATTGTCTCAATTCTTGAGTTATGGGGGTAGTATGAAAAAATACACAGTTCATACTATAGAAGATCATGCTACACCCATTTTTGCTATTGTTGCTTTAAACAAGATTTCAGTTTGAACTGTGAAACTTGCACAGCCATATTGCTTATTGAGGACTAGGGCCTTGCTTGGTTCAATGGGGAATATTAAAATAAAAAATAAAAAAGGTCTAGGCAATTGACATACTTTGTATCATGCTCAGAAGGCATCTGCTAATAAATGAGGATAACCTAGTGAATACCTCCTTTGTGACACGATAATGCACATGCTCTCTGAGCAGGGGCTTGGGCAGGGATCCAAGAAGCCCCTGGGATACTTTGCGTGGGTCTCATGGAACCACACAAACAAAAATTCCCCTAATCCTTTTCTCTTAAAATAGCAAAAAAAGCAGCCTTAAAGGCACATCATGAACTCAAAGAAATCACACTGGACTGGGACACAAATTGTATGTCTGTACGTACATCTTGTACCTGCTGTTGTTAATTGTCATACCTTAGATCACTATAGATGAAGATTAGAGAACAAGTCTCCTCCGCACACACATTTCCTGCATTTGTTTACCTTGTACATATGGCAGTACTGTGTGTCTGGTCAGTTTTACAGTTTCCCCATTGTTTGTGTGGGTCTTTCAGACAGCACATGGGTAATAAAAAAGGCAAATTCATCTCTACACCAGAACAGAGAGGTAAAATTACATCTCACATAGGCAAGGGCTTCTGAGGGCTAATTTGGACCTCAGTGCAGGCTTGACCAGCTCCCAGGGCTGCCATAATCTGCAGACCTGTTGCAGGGGCCTCTATGGGCCACTGTGAGGGTGCAGGTCTACCCTAGCCATGCCTCTACTTGTCTTGCATCACCCCCCTGCAGGTGCGCTGCAGAGCCCGCTCTGTGCCTGCTGAAGGGCTCTGTTTCTCCAAGGGGAATTCACCACACAGTCCCTTTGGCTTAGCTGGCGCAAAGTGGCTGCAGCAGAGGGGTGAATTCTTCCCTCGGTGTTTTGCTGCGAGATCTGCTTTTGCAGTGCAGTGACATCCTATCCCTCGGGCACTGCATGGGAGAGACATCTATGTGCATCACTGCCTTTACGTTCAACTCTGATGAAAGCCTTCACTGGGAAAAAAACCAGTAATAATGGCAATTTAAAAAGAGCAATTAAAAGAAGAGTCTGGGCCCAATCCAACTCCTGCTGAAGTTAATGGCAAAACTACCACAGACTTTAATAGGAACAAGAGCTGGCCTGCTTTTTATTTGTCCCCATAATAAAGGTACAGCACAGGCACCTTCAACTCCCACTGCAGAATCTATTGCACGCGACGTAGATCTATTCTAGAAATCAGCCCTCCTTCCCAAAGCTTCCACCCCAGTCCCAGGTAAAAGAGATGAGCTTTCTGGAGCTGTACAAGGCCTAACAGACTCTGGTTCTGCCAGATCAATGATGGGAGCGAATTAGAGACAAGGGCCCTCTGCTGAGCGAGCCCTGCCTCCACCCTTTTAAACCAAGGGAGCGTTAGCTGCCCTCAGTTCTGCCATTGCTCTGCTTCCAAGTGGTCTTTGAGAACTGCCCCTAGCAGAGCATGTAAATAATCCTCTTTCAGCTGTGCAGCACCTTTCCTTCCAAAGGCTCCTGTGGGGGAGGGGAAGGGGGTGTTGGAATTCAAGGGAGAAGGGCAGGGCAGGGGCAAGGCCTCGGGGAAGGGGCAGGACAAGGGTATTTGATTTTGTGCAGTTAGAAAGTTGGTAACCCTACCTCTAGGTCACTACTGAATCATACCACAGCCTGGTGTTCAGGGACTCTGAAAATTTCAACGGTGTAGGGAGCTTAGCCCTAGTGCCATGACCAAATTCAAACTTGAAGAACTGTCTTTCCAACTTCCCTCTGTAGTGTCTACTGGAAACTGAATGCTTCGCTTGCTTCCTTAACTGTATGCAGGGTTGTTGTGCACGGAGCTACTAGAGGTGGCTGAACTTCACTGATAACAGAAGTCATCGCTGCACATGCGGTTAGTACGGGGCTTTGGCCTTTGGAGTTTGTTGTGGGTCACCCACCTGGGAGATATGCCTGGGAAATATTCTTTCCGATTTCTCGCTTCCTTTAAGCAGGGAGGAGGTTGTAATCCTGCAGCAATGTTCCTCATAAATTTTATCCTTTCCTCCAAAAATTTCATCCCCAGCTGTTACTGAAACAAGCTGAAAATCAAATCAAAACAGAACACTATGAATGGTCTTGGGGTCAAAGTAATTTGCAAACAGTCATCAGGTTTTGTTCTCAGAGGGCCTGATCCTTAGAAAGAATGACTGGTGCTATGGTTAAAAGCATTAGACGAGGACTCAGGAGACCCAGGTTCAATTCCTAGCTCTGCCAGAGACTCCTTGTGCAAATCACTTAATGCTTTTTGCTGCAGTTCTTAGGGTTGCTACCTCAGAGGCACAAAAAAAAAAAAAAAAAAAATCAAGATCTCCACAGTGATCCTGAACCCATAAAACTGGATAGCTGGTAGCATATACTGAACACCCAGGATAGCTACCAAAAAAAGGATGATCCTAGGAAAACCTGGACAAATGGCAACCCTAAGTTGTACCATTGCTCAGGAATTCACTGAGCCACAACCATGGAAACCCATTTTATTGAACCCATTGTCTTAAATTCAGTTTAAATGGTGTTTAGTAAAACAATATCTAACAGCTTAAATATCTATAACGCCTGTCATTCTGAAGGATCCCAAATTACCTTGCCAACCACACACACACACCCCTCTGCACCCTACATTGCAATGAGCTCACTTGTAGGCTGGAACGTGGCCACTGTTTAAAAGTGCCCAGCAATACTACCTAACAGGCTAACACAGAAAGTGAAGAAGACAGAGCCTAGTTGAAAACTGCAGGAAGAATTTAGAAAGGCAGAATGTAATTACCAAATTTGTAATAATGTTCCCCCTCCAAAGATGATAAGAGAGTACCTGTCCCAGAGAATCTGTTATTAGAGATGATAGGTTGTTATATGTGGAATTGCAAGCTATCCTTTTAAGAATGGGGGGATTTCTGGGTCCCACTTGCAGGCTACAGCACTCTGTAGCAAAACATGTAGCAGCCAACCAGTCTGAAATGAGCCAGCTTAATGCAATGTGAGGTGATTTGTGCCTCACTCCCTTAGGGAGCATCCTGTTTTGTCTCTCTCTGTTTGTGGAGTCTTATGTGTCATCATTCTGAATTCTAAGAAATAAAGAAGTGCTACGCTCCAACCTTCCTGCAAGAATATTTGTATTTTTGATCTAATTACTGTGAATATACTAAGAACATAATATTATAGGACAGCCCAGCAAAGTTCTGGCCCTGATTGGGACTGCAACTCCCATTGACCTTCAGATTACCACTGACTTCGGAGTTATGGGTGCTCAGCATGTCTTTATATTACAATAGCTCATAAAGGCCCCAATCAAAATCAGGTCCCCCTGGTGCTAGGTGCTGTATAAACACATAGCACAAGACGGTTCCTGCATCAAAGAGCTTACAATCTTTATAGATAAAACAAAGGTAGCATTATTAGCTTCATTTTACAAATGGAGAACTGCTAGGGTTGCCAGGCATCCAGTTTTCGACTGGAATGCCCGGTGAAAAAGGGACCCTGGCAGCTCTGGTCAGCACTGTTGACCAGGCCATTAAAAGTCCGGTTGGCCTCCCCCAGCAGGGCAGGCAGAGTGCCTGCATGACTCCCGGGAAGCTGCCCACATCTCCCATTGGCCGGGAGCTGTGGGGGCAACGCCTGCAGGCAGGGGCAGCACACAGACGTGCCTGGCCACGCCTCTGCCTAAGAGCCAGAGGGACATGTCGCTGCTTCCCAGGAGCTGCCTGAAGTGAGCGCCGCCCGGAGCCCACGCCCTAAAACCCCTCCTGCACCCCTGCGCCAGCCCTAAGCTCCCTCCTGCACTCCAAACCCCTTTGCCCCAGCCCGAAGCCTCCTTCTGCATCCCAAACCCCTCAACCCGGCCCCACCCCAGAACCCACACCCCCAGCCAGAGCCCTCACCCCCACTTGCACCTCAGATCCCTGCCCCAACCCAGTGAAAATGAGCAAGTGAATGTGTGGGGGGGAGAGAGCGAGTGATGGAGGGATGGAGTGGGTGCAGGCGGGGCCTCAGAAAAAGGGCAAGGCAGGGGTGTTCAGTTTTCTGTGAATAGAAAGTTGGCAATCGCAGGCCTGACCCTGCTTTACTTAAGAGAGCTGTCAAGATTACAGTCCCTACCTGCCAACTGCCTTGTTTTGGTCAAAGACTGCACTGGGTTTTTAACCCCTGTCTTTGGTATCTGCAGCCCCAGCCATAGAAAGAAAGAATAATTTGGCCTCCTGCCATTCAGGCTGTGGAGAGGGAGCAGGAGTTTCTGTGAAATTCAGACACCAGTGGAAAGGCTGGGATGGATGGCAGGGTGAAGGTGGGGCAGGAACTGAAGAAAGAGAAAGAGGAGGGACGTATTCAGTGTGACCAACTCTTGTGATTTTATTGAGAGTTTCATGGTATTTGGTAGGTTTTTTTAGAAAGCCCCAGCTCCTGGAACCCTGGGATTATGTGAGAATTTCAGCTTTCATTTTAAAAAAAAGTTGCTAACCCCCATGGTTGTGGCAAAAAACTTGAAAACATGGCCTGACTGCTCCCTAAAGGCTCATATAGGCAAATATAAAGAAACATATATATATATATATATATATATATATAATTTAAAATCTTCATGTCTTCTCAGCTCTGGACTCAGGTTTTGCAAATGCCTGGGGTTGGCAATGCTGCTTACGCTGGTGTGAGACCAAAGGCTAAAGAAACATATATAATTTAAAATCTTCATGTCTTCTCAGCTCTGGATTCAGGTTTTGCAAATGCCTGGGGTTGGCAATGCTGCTTACGCTGGTGTGAGACCAAAGGCTAAAGGGCCTGGGGGCTGCATCCGATGAAGTGAGCTGTAGCTCACGAAAGCTTATGCTCAAATAAATTGGTTAGTCTCTAAGGTGCCACAAGTACTCCTTTTCTTTTAGTAAAGCCTCAGTGCCTCACACCGGCCTCCTAGATTGTTTAATAGACCAGTGCGTCTCACCCCCTGCCTGTTGAGTGCATCTCAGCGCTAATTAGATCGGGAGGGTGGCAGGCAGGCAGCCAGCTGGTAGCCTCCTGCTCCCTCCACCCAGCAGGAGAATAGGCTGCCCTGGCTTCCCCATGCATGCTATTGAGGGAAAGCACAGGCAGCTGGGGGGTAGGAGGGAGGGGACAGACAGAAAGGGAGCACCAGTAGGGATGAGTCAGAAAAGAATTGGAGAGACAGAAAGGCAAAAATGAAGAGAGGGATAAGGAGGATTTCAGTAACCAGAGGCATTGTGGGGCAAGCTGGGAGAGAGAGCTGGGATCTGTAGGTGAGAATCCCCTCGCCCCGACCCCCACCTCAGCAGAAAAAAGAAGGCAAAATTCCTAAGTCCTTCCACGGAGTGAGAAAGGGAAGGAGCCCCACACATCCTCCCTCTTGGGAAGGGAGACGGGAAGGTGCCTCTTGACAATTACCTGGGTTTTTATGTTTTCAGATTATTCTGAAACATTCAGCCTGGGAGCTGAAATTGCCCATGTTTTGTGGGGCGGAAGCTCCCTGTGAATGGTGGGGGGGGGGGGCAGAGGGATAGGAAGGGGAGGGAAGGGAGTTCCTGAGACTTAGGATCAGGGAGCCAGCTCCTAGTGATGCCCCCTACCCCATGCTAAGTGCTGGTGCCCTGTCTCATCTCCCATCCCACCCTGGGGGCTGGCACAAGTGCTTCTGCCCCTCCCCCTGGGGACCTGTGGTGGCTTGAAGGCAGGACCAGGCTGGGCCAGAGAGTCCTCCCTGCTCCCCGGAGGCCAGTCCAATATCGTGCGCCACAGCAGCTGCTCAAGTCCCTCTAGGTCACGCTCTGGTCTCTGCCTCTTCCTCCCCCTTTCCCCATTCAGAACATAGTGGGTCCCATGCTCTCCTCTAGAAGATATTGTGGGGGGGAGGGGAGACATAAATCCACCCCCCCCCCCCAATATTTCCATTGCAGGGCTGCTATCGGCCCCCTTCTCTCCCTGTATCCATCTCAGTCACTCTCTGCCGGAAGGGGATGTTTTGGGAATGTTTGAGGAAAATCTTTCCAGGTGCCGGTGTTAGGTGATGGGACAAAATACACTTTTCCCAACTGTACAGAATATGTCTAGCCACACTTTGAGAAAGGAGGCTACAAGAGCTGGTGTTTAAAACTCAGCAAGGAGAGAGTTAACACTGAGGACTGGCATCGTTCCTTGGTTTGCAGGGGAAACATGTTCTTTTAAAATAAAGGTATTAGTGACTGAGCAAACTGTGTGGGTGTCTGCTCAGACACATGAAGCCCTTTTGATTTCACTGCATTATTCTCTCTCCCTGTTTTAATAGGCACGGGGACTGCTGCTCTCCGGAAAACTTGCACGAGGGAAATTGCAAATAACTCATTGAAACACGCACAGCAAAATCCTACCCCTTCAAAACTCAATTGAATGTCAAAGACAAGTCAAAATTGTGGATGTGATCAAGATCAGAATGCCACAAGGCTAGGGTCTCTAAAGAATTTTTGCTGCATTCTTCTAGTCTACAAATGCTAAGCATTCATACAGGTTTTAAATGTACATTGTATTGATTTCAGTACACCCATACAGTGAATAACACAAGGTATGGACAACCAATGGCCACATTACAAAGCAATCTCCTGGACTTCTACACCCCTAGCTCCCCATGTCTAGCCCTCTCATGCATCGTAACTTTTTCTTGCACATCTCTGGCTTCCTCTAGACAAGAGAGAAATTCTTTCCATAGCACATGAAATTCTTCACTTTTATCACGAATCTGATAGACAAGCGGCTTGTATGAAGCAATCCCTGCAGTGCCAACATTCCAGTCTTCAGAAGTGGGACACAAGCTTTTCCACCTTATAAGGATCAGTCTCTTTGCACGTACAAAGGGAATTGCAATCAGCTCAGTACAAAACTTCTTAGTTCCATGTACTGATGAAAATGTATCCAGTGGGGGAAAGGCTTGGTCTGTTTGTGTGATGCCTCTGCCGGGGACAGATCAAAAAAGCAAGCAAAATTAACTCCTATAGAGTTAGTAAGTAATTTAGCTAGAAAATGCATTAGATTTTCTTTTGGTTTTGGCTTGTGAAATTCGCTGTGCTGGAGGGAAGGTGTAGCCCTGTTTTTGAGTCTTTTTGTAACTTAAGGTTTTGCCTAGAGGGATTCTCTATGTATTGAATCTGACTGCCTGTGAGATTATCTTCCATTCTAATCTTATAGAGTGTTTCTTTGATCTCTTTTTGTTCTTCTAATAAAGTTCTGTTTTTTAAGAATCTGACTGGGTTTTTAGGGTCCTAAAAACCAAAGCCTGGTCTGTGCTCATCTTGGTTATTCTCAAGAGATTCCCCCCCCCTACTTTTAGATTTAAAAGTATCTTGTCCCCTTATTGGTCATTTTGGTCAGGTGCCAGCCAGGTTACTTAAGCTTCTTAACTCTTTACAGGTAAAAGGATTTTATAGTACTGTATCAAAGCTTCTTAACCCCTTCCCTTTATATTTGTAACACATGTATTGATGAAAATGTATCCAGCTAAAGTCATCTCAGTCAGCTGGTGGTTTATATGATAACTGTTCCTATAATATTGTTTTTACACTGGACCAAAATTACTTTACTCCTGGTCAAAAGAAACCTCTCTTTTTCTTTTGTCAAGTTACAGTCATCACAACATACATTGAGGGTACTGCTGAACTGTTAACCCAGCCTTGCAGAAAGGGTCTCCAGCCTAACATCAGCAGTTGTGAAGGAAGGAACTTGTCTGCCTCTAGACCTCATTCACCTCAGTGAAGTCTGAACTCCAGGGCTTAACGGGGTCCATTTAAATGTTACAAGCTTAAGATTTATGCTAATAACCAGTGCTTAAAGTGTGTCTGTGGGGGGGAACGGTGTGTGGGGGCACACAAGGGGTGACAGACCCAGAGGGAAAAAAAATAAAAATTGAGCTGGGTCTTTCAGGAGTGCACTTTAAGCACTACCTTACCAAAGCTGCTTCTCCAAGATTATAATAGACACCCCACTTTTTTTGGACCAGTTTAAGCACTGCTGTTAATAATTGGATGAAGAGGCATTCCTGGAGTTGTCTGTTTGTATGATTTTATTCTTGCTGCCTGTCAAGGAACACCTAGAGCAAAGGGTACATGCGATAGGAGATTAAAAACCGAAATAAATGCATTAAATAAATAAGCACAGGCATTTAAAATGAACCAAGGAAATTAAATGCACCCTCCTTAATGCAAAGGGCAAGACTGCAATTAAATCACCTGAAGTCAAGAAATGTGTTCAACAGCAACAATGAGTGAACCATGTCCACATATATGCTATGCTTTGCCCACATTCTGCTTAAATGTGGTGCTTTTGTATTGCTGTTTATGTAATAAAACATAAATTGAGCAATATACAGAATGTGCAAAGTGGCTCAGGACATCTCATGATTTTTAACTGTGCACCCTTAATGTTTTTTCATCTAGAGATCAGAAAATAAATCCTTGTTCCATCCCTAGAAAAATACCTGCCCTGAAAACAACGGGGGAAAGGCTCCTCTGTTTGGCCTATTATCACGGTTACAAGAACAAGCCATCTTCAATAGATTTAGCTTTTGCTTTTTCTGCCAGATATTTATAATACACTCTCCTTATTTCTTTTTCCTAAGTTTTCTATTTCTCTGAGCAACAGTTTTCTCTACCCAGCGTCTACAAAGGTAAAGCCATAGCAACTACAAATGTCCCCAGGATCAAAGTTTGAAACAGAGTTCTCAGCTCCAGGGTGTACCACAGCCTCCTATGAAGAGAAGCCAGCAAAACCCAGCCACTTTCCTCAAAGTTCTTACTCTTCTCACTATTTTCCTTTTAAACCACCTGCTACCATTTTCTAGAGAGACCTGCAGCTCATGCATTCGTCCCAGCCCACAGGGCCGGATTAATGCAGGGGCTTTACGGGCTGCAGCCCAGGGCCTCAGGCTAAGGGGGGCCCCGCAGACATAAATCCATAATTATATACAATTCAGTAGTCCCCAACCCATCGATCGCAATCGACTGGTTGATCCTGAAGCCTCTGCCAGTTGATCGCGATCTCTGGGCTGCTAAAAGTCCAGTGGTGCAGCAGGGCTCAGGCAGGCTGCCTGCATGCTGTGGTCCCACACCACTCCCGGAAGCAGCCAGCTGCTGGCACCTCTCTGTGGCCCCTGGGGAGGGAGGAGGTGGCTCTGGGCACTGCCCCTACCCCCAGCACCGTTCCTGCAGCTCCCATTGGCTGGGAACCGGCCGGACCCTGCACCTCACACCCGCTTCTGCACCCCAATCTCCTGCCCCAGGTCAGAATCCCCACGTGCACCAAACTCCTTCCCAGAGCCCGCACCCCATCACTCTGCCCCAGCTTGGAGCCCCTCCTGCACCCTAATTCCCTCCCAGAAAGAAACTAATATAACAGCTGTTCTAAGGTAAGAAATAGCCTATTTTGAATTAACTTTACTGTAGTCTACATGTTTTAAGACTGAAATGTAACCACAGAACGGCTTTATGTTAATTAAAAGGCAAGTTTAGTATAGCATTAATAGCTTCGATGCCATAATTGTGATCATTTTGTTTTTAAAAAGACTTGTATACAGGGGCCCCACAAAATCTAACTGGGCCCACAAGAGAGTTAATCTGGCCTTGCCAGCCCACATATACATAGTATCAGTACATTTAAGATAGTGCAGTGAAAATAGGATCTGAGTTCCCCTGCTTTCTTTAGATTATCTCACTGGCCAAAGTCGGGCTATTCCAACTCTTCAAGCAGCGGTACAGTGAAGAAGGCTGAGTTGATGAATATTTATTGCTTAAACTATATGGATCAATCCTGTTGTAGAAGCAGGATGGACTAAATGACCTGTTAGATCTTTTCCATCTCTAATGTATGCAGTAGCTCACCAGTCAGGCCTGAGAATAGGTCCTTTGATATCTAGACCAGCTACCCCGGAGGAGGAGGAAGGGGAAGGCAGAGGTGGAGTGCTGTGAAAAAGTCTTCAGTACACTTTGCCCTTTGATCAGCACTGTGCATTACCAAAGAGCCCTTGTCTCTACATCCCACTCGCAACTATTCTTCAAAGCGTGCTAAAGAATCAGTGTCAACATTCGTAAAAAGGAGCTGGTTATGAGAACACCATGGAATCACCAGCACTACCCTTTTCCCTTATGCATGGTTCACTGGGGATTGACAAGACGCACACATGGTCCCTTTACACTATGTTGGAACCTTTGACCCTCTACCCCAAAAAAAAGAAAGCTAATCAAGCTCTAGTTCAGCTTGAGGGATAAGTTACCACCTCATAGTTCCTGCTAGTCTTCCTTGAACCATCCAAAAAAGTACTTCACTCTGACAGCTATTGCAGCATAATAAATCAGAGCCGAGAGGCTGCATCTCACACGTCTCAGTTTATAGCGCCTTTCATAAAGCAACTTGAAAACTATACAAATGTTTAGATTTCTAAAAGCCTGCAACTCTGGAGTTTGTAGTTGTTACGGCCAGGCAGAAGAAAACTCTCTTCATGGCATAAAAATATAATAATTTTCTCTGATGCGATCAATTTGACATGGAGTGAGTGTTTCCCCATTGATGCTCCAGTTCATATAGCCGCTTTTGTCTCAAGTCCTCTGGAAATCGTGGTAACTTGCAGATATGATGAACTCAACAGACATGCTTATGAAGTTCTAGTAGACCTCACCAGATTAGCCCAGTGACTCAGCAGTAAAATACCCCCAAAGCATTTTGGAACCACCCTGGATCCAGTAGTCCCAAGTATGGCCATAGACAGGAGGACACAAGGATCCTGATTTCAGCATAGAGATGATACTCTGATCATGGCACCACTGTATTTTAACAACCCCTATTTCCAGTCCCATCCAAAACTCAGATTCAGAGTATAGCTGTCAAGGTTCCTCCCCCACTCTGAACTCTAGGGTACAGATGTGGGGACCTGCATGAAAACCTCCTAAGCTTACTTTTACCAGCCTAGGTTAAAACTTCCCCAAGGTACAAATTAATTTTATCCTTTGTCCTTGGAATATCCACTGCCACCACCAAACTCTAACTGGGTTTACTGGGAAACGTAGTTTGGACACGTCTTACCCCCCAAAATCCTCCCAACCCTTGCACCCCACTTCCTGGGAAAGGTTTGCTAAAAATCCTCACCAATTTGCATAGGTGACCACAGACCCAAACCCTTGGCTCTGAGAACAATGAAAAAGCATTCAGTTTTCTTACAAGAAGACTTTTAATAGAAATAGAAGTAAATAGAAGTAAAGGAATCACCCCTGTAAAATCAGGATGGTAGATACCTTACAGGGTAATTAGATTCAAAACATAGAGAATCCCTTTAGGCAAAACCTTAAGTTACAAAAAAGACACACAGACAGAAATAGTCATTCTGTTCAGCACAATTCTTTTCTCAGCCATTTAAAGAAATCATAATCTAACACATACCTAGCTAGATTACTTACTAAAGTTCTAAGACTCCATTCCTGGTCTATCCCCAGCAAAAGCAGCATATAGACAGACACACAGACCCCTTGTTTCTCTCCCTCCTCCCAGCTTTGAAAGTATCTTGTCTCCTCATTGGTCATTTTAGTCAGGTGCCAGCGAGGTTACCTTTAGCTTCTTAACCCTTTACAGGTGAGAGGATTTTTCCTCTGGCCAGGAGGGATTTTAAAGGGGTTTACCCTTCCCTTTATATTTATGACAATAGCCAAAGGCATAAGATGAGTAAGGAACTACTTGAGATCGTCCCATAGGTGCCCCCCATGCTATGAGATCTCATGTTAACACAAAAGAAACACTGTCAGTGTAAACACTGGTTATACAGAAATGACTTCATCTACCACTGGAGTGCATACTTCTCTGGGGTGGAAGATGGCAGCTGTTTGACAGTGCACAGTGACACTCCATCACACTCCAGCAATGCTAAGTAGTCATAAACCTGGTTTAACTGGTTTTTTTTTTTTTTGGCAAATTAAATTGCCTGTGTGTAAGCTCCTTCATTTTCAGTTTAAACCAATTTTTACTGAAAAATTCCCAGGTTTTACAAAAAGTGTTATTCATTTTTTTCTGGTTTTCACCCTACTTTTGTATCATTCAAATATATAAAAAATAACTTGTTTTATAAGGAAAATATAATACATTGCATGAGATAGATGTATGACGAGAATACATGAGTGTGTGTGTATACGCAAAGCTGCCTGTTGAAGTAAGGCTATGGATTAGTCTAGAAGATACAATAAACAAGCAGGCACGCACGCAAGCTCTGAAGTGCGTGCACATCTGAACGTACTGATGACTCTCATGCCCACCACATAAACATTTCAAGCTGTTAGCAGATAACGGTTTAAAGATTTGACAGACTAAAAAGGGAAGAAAATGAAAATTTGTATCAGAGTACGTTTCAGAACACCAGAAGTATTCAAAAGTTTAAAAAAACCAAAAACAGGAGAAAAGGATGGAGTTGAGTTTGTGCGCTGCAAATGGTGTGGCCCAATTATAAAATGTAAATAATTATAGGCTAATAGTTCTAAGTCTACAACAGTAAATGGTTTATTCAAATGAAAAGTTTTATTTGGGGATTAGAGATGTATTGTTTTCTTAAACTCAGAGGAGGCATTGTGTTTTGAGTTCTGTTTCAGTTCTGCAGCAAACCACACTGATGAAGGGAATTCAAAGCATTAATCTACTGAATACTTTTTTCCTCTGGCTTTCTGTCCACCAAAATAAACCCCGATATTTACCCAGAAAAATTATTACTGTAATATTGTTTGCACTGATTTTCATCTATTTTTGTTGTTGTGGTAATAAACACTGATAAATTCCCAGGAAAAATTAAATAAAAACTGAAAACGAAGGGCCATACCTGTGTGCATTTTTGGCCGTCTCCATTCCTGGTACACTGGTAATATGTATAAATGTCATAAACAATTGAATTACACTAGACAATACCCAGCAGCTGTGCTACCAATTCTACTTCCAAGATGAAACCAACCCACTGCAAAGCTCAAAATCTGCTCCCACTTAGCAAAGGGTGGATATTTTAAAAACCACTGAAAACCCAGAAGCTGGGGAAGGGAAGGTATTTTGTTTCAAATATATATTTTCCTCCTGTTGCCCTTGCTGTCCAATGGCTTGCAATACCTTCATGCGCAGGCGTACATATTTTGCATGGAGGGCATGAACCCAGCAAGGGACTTTCCTACTTCCGTATAGTACAATATGGAGGCCGAGCCTCATAGGCTCTTGCTACCATTACAACAGTTCTTCACCTTCTACATTTATCCTTCATGAAAGGCTCGAGGATAACCAAACCCTTTTGGTAACTAAACCTTATTCACAAATGGAAAGGGACAGCATTGGTATTGGCCCCAAGCACTGCAACATTCTAGACCATTACTACAAAGCGCAGTGTCTGGCTGAGGACAGCTTAGCATGGTCCATTTTAGCTCACCTGGCTGAGATTCTACACTATTTACCAATGATGAAAGTCCAGGGTCAAAAATCTCCACTGCAATAATGTAGAGACTGTAGCCGGGGCAAGTCCATTAATTGGCTAGAGGAACGGGCTAATTAGAGAGTTTGACTGGAATGTCCCACTCAACAGATACAGCAGAGATTGATGCCAGGGACTTGAGGAAGGTTATTTTTAACTAAACCACAACAGAGAAGGAACCACAATATTGTTCTTGACTCAGATCTATTTAAAGGAATAACCATCACTATGGCAACAGGGAACGTTGTCAGAGAGAGGCAAGAAATGAAGTTCACTGAGAGATACCTGAGGAGTTTTCAGTATGATAAAATTGTCAGCACCGCAATATTGCTGTAGCATCTTTCATCCAGGAGGATCCCAAAACACTTTATAACCTCATTTATCTGAGGGTCATTTGACCAGCACTGAAGTGCTGCCACCTCTGGTAGGATGTAGCAGCTGTTTAACACTGCACAGCAACACTGCAATGTTTGGGATGGAAAGTCAGGAAGAATATAGCATGCAATTGAAACTACAAGGAGAATTTAGGTAGGTGAAATAATGAAATCTCCTGAACTGGTATTAGAATCAGAACTGGAAGGAACCTCGAGAGGTCATCTAGTCTAGTCCCCTGCACTCAAGGCAGGACTAAGTATTATCTAGACCATCCCTGACAGGTGTGTGTCCAACCTCCTCTTAAAAGTCCCCAATGATGGAGATTCCACAACCTCTCTAGGCAATTTATTGGCAATTTCTAGGCAAGTTAGGAAGTTTTTCCTAATGTTCCACCTAAACCGCCCTTACTGCAATTTAAGCCCATAGCCTCAGAGGATAGGACAAGAAGCAAAGAAGAAGAATTTTTCTCCCTCCTCCTTGTAACGACCTTTTATGTACTTAAAAACTGATATGTCCCCACTCAGTCTTCTCTTCTCCAGACTAAATAAACCCAATTTTTTCAATCTTCCCTCATAGGTCATGTTTTCTAGACCTTTAATAATTTTTGTTGCTCTTCTCTGGACTTTCTCCAATTTGTCCACATCTTTCCTGAAATGTGGTGCCCACTACTGGACATAATACTCCAGTTGAGGGCTAATCAGCATGGAATAGAGTGAAAGAATTACTTCTCATGTCTTGCTTACAATACTCCTGCTAATAAATCCCAGAAAGATGTTTGCTTTTTTTGCAACAGTGTTACATTGTTGACTCATATCTAGCTTGTAATCCGTAATCCACTATGACCCCCAGATCCCTTTCCGCAGTACTCCTTTCTAGGCAGTCATTTCCCATTTTGTATGTGTGCAACTGATTGTTTCTCCCTAAGTGGAGTACTTTGCATTTATCCTTATTGAATTTCATCCGATTTACTTCAGACCATTTCTCCAGTTTGTCCAGATCATTTTGTATTTTAATCCTATCCTCCAAAGCACTTGCAACGCCTCCCAGCTTGGTATCATCCGCAAACTTTATAAGTGTACTCTCTATGCCATTATCTAAATCATTGATGAAGATATTGAACAGAACCAGACCCAGAACCGATCCCTGTGGGACCCCACTCGTTATGCCCTTCCAGAATGACTGTGAAGCACTGATAACTAGTCTCCGGGAATGATTTTCCACCCAGTTATGCACCCACCCTATAGTAGCTCCATCTAGGTTGTATTTCCCCAGCTTGTTTATGAGAAGGTCATGTGAGACAGTATCAAAAGCCTTACTAAAGTCAAGATATACCACATCTACGGCTTCCCCCCATCCACAAGTCTTGTTACTCTGTCAAATAAAGCTATCAGGTTGGTCTGACACAATTTGTTCTTGACAAATCCATGCTGACTGTTACTTATCACCTCATTATCTGCTAGGTGTTTGCAAATTGATTTTTTAATTATTTGCTCCATTATCTTTCCGGGTACAGAAATTAAGCTGAATGGTCTGTAATTCCCCGGGTTGTCCTTATTTCCCTTTTTATAGATGGGCACTATATTTGCCCTTTTCCAGTCTTCTGGAATGTCTCCCGTCTTCCATGACTTTTCAAAGATAATTGCTAAAGGCTCAGATATCTCCTCAGTCAGCATCTTGAGTATTCTAGGATGCATTTCATCAGGCCATGGTGATTTGAAGACATCTAACTTGTCTAAATAATTTTTGACTTGTTCTTTCCCTATTTTAAACTCTAATCCTACATCATTTTCAATGGCATTTATAATGTTAGATGTCCAATTGCCACCAACCTTCTTGGTGAAAACAGAAACAAAGAAGTCATTAAGCACCCCTGCCATTTCCACATTTTCTGTTATTGTCTTTCCCCCCTCATTGAGTAATGGGCCTACTCTGTCCTTGGTCTTCCTCTTGCTTTTAATGTATTCGTAGAATGTTTTCTTGTTACCCTTTATGTCTCTAGCTAGTTTGATCTCATTTTGTGCCTTGGCCTTTCTAATTTTGTCCCTACAAACTTGTGTTATTTGTTTAGATTCATCCTTTGTAATTTGACCGAGTTTCCACTTTTTGTAGGACTCTTTTTTGAGTTTTAGATCATTGAAGATCTCCTGGTTAAGCCAGGGTGGCCTCTTGCCATACTTCCTATCTTTCCTACGCAGTGGGGTAGTTTGCTCTTGTACCCTTAATAATGTCTCTTTGAAAAACTGCCAACTGTCTTCTATTGTTTTTCCCCTTAGACTTGCTTCCCAAGGGATTTTACCTACCAACTCCCGGAGTTTGCTAAAGTCTGCCTTCTTGAAATCCATTGTCTTTATTGTGCTGTTCTTCCTCCTACAATTCCTTAGAATCATGAACTCTACCATTTCATGATCTCTTTCACCCAAGTTGCCTTCCACTTTCAAAGGACTTAGCTTTCTCAAAGACAATCACTCTCTACACCCAACTGTGATAAACATCAGCCCTTTACACACAAGCACACCCCACCCTATCAAGAAAATGAGGACACATCTCTGCCTAGTTCTTCCAATTGGTTTATTGAAAAATAATTCACCCTTTTGCATATGCAGATTTATATGGCCATCAGCATTTCTTCATGATTTCAGTGCATCACCATCAACAGCAGACTTCCCCCACCTTATTGCCAGGGAGGAAGAAGTCCATATTCTTTGACAGGTCCATTCATTAAGTGAGATTTTTGTGACCAGTTTCCATGTTCAATATTACATGATGGACTCCAGCACTGAAAGGTCACACTTTCTTCACAGCACTTTAACAAACAGCCCGGATGCACAGCTGCTTCGTTTCTGTACTTGTCGAGTGCTTCTTTGGTGCAATTCCAACCATGATCAAATGTGCAGTCAAATGGAAAATTGGAGGGGTAGAAAATATATAGGAGGTGAACCCAACTGTAAAGTGACCTGGAGAAGTTAGAGCCGAGGGGCTGCAGGCAATGAGATGGGATCTGACACCAGTAAAGGAAACATAAAGGAGCAGTACAGATACAAAATTAAGGGAGGTACCCGGCAGCTGTAGCCTTCACATTAAAGCCAGTTTATTTTTATCTTGTCTTCATAACGCTATCCTAATATTTCTTTTTAATGCAAACAAGATCTATAGCTACTGCAGGGAACGCAAGGACTTGGAAGGTTAAGAACGGCTCTAGGGCCCATGAGAGGGTCTCTGTCTTAAGGAGGAGTCGAAAATGTGGAAGATTTAGTGTGGAAGTGTGATATAATTCATTAATGCTTGTGAAGCACTTGGGCTAAGCAATAATATTTCCTCATGGTGGTGGAAAACATACCTGGAGGTCAACATGTTCAAGCTTGAGGGCTTGATGTTAAGCACTTAAATCTATATCAAGGTAGCTGGGTCAGTCTCCTGCTCTGCAGAAGTGATGGAGACTGTGTTTCTGACTGAAGACAGTGGAAGCTCAGCGCTTCTGAAGAGCAGGCCAGTTATTTACATACTTAACATTAGGCAGTCAAATCTGAAACTTTGGGCCTCCCTGTGTATACGGAGAACTGCCCCACAAGGCCCCTGGAGTGCATTCCATATCACAAAGCCTGTTGGTTGTACTGAAGCAATTGAGCTGAAATGACCAAACTTGGCTCACTAAAGGCACCGAACCAGACAGAGACTTGCATTACCCTTCCCAGAGGTTCAATAGGTCATTGCTTCATCCTGTGAGTTACTCTACATTTTAGGGCAGTGAGGGAATTGTTTACATTGGCCACTTGTAAGAGTCCCAGGGGAAAAAAAGGCTTATGGCACTTCGGTTTTTTAACTCTGGGAAAAAAAAAAAAAAAACAACCCAAACATGTCTAGACTGCTGCATGCATGTGGCTTTCTTCCAGGCTTCTCCCACCTGTAGCAATAAACAGATTGGAAACTCTCCAGTCAGGGGTTTTCAACACCCATTTAAAACCACTTTTGCCCCATGCACACTGGTTGGTATCAACCAGAAAAATCCTATTATGCGGTAACATCAGGTGTGGAAAATTATTTTAGGACAGGGCAAAGTTCACCAAGAGCCTCAGTCTTTTCCCCACTTCCTTCCAAGGGATATAGACAATCTCATGGGTGGTTCTTCATGGACTAAGCTCCTCCAGCACATCAGGCACTGCAGTGGGGTTCCACTTGGACCGTGTGTCCTATAGTGAAATGGCCACCTAGATTTCAGTGAGGTTCTAGCAGCAGCTAGTATAGGGGCCAAAGACCTGCAGTCCTCCAGTCTCACAGCAGCTGCACCTTGAGGAACCTGTGTCGAAGATCAGTGTGAGGCTGGGGGGTGAGGCAGCTGAAAAGTTTTTTGGGGTCTCTGTAGTGAATTTAAAAGTGGTGCCAAACTGGCAGATTGGTGAGCGATTGGAGGTTGAAGTCCTTTGTTTAGGCACAAAACAAATGCAGCACTGGCAGCAGCAGCGCAGCCTTCCTCCTATGCTCTCACCAGCATGTCTTAGGCCGACCCTGCCGTGTAGGGATAGATGGGGAATTCAATCTCTTTGGCTTAGTCAGTCTTTGTCGACACTGCCAACAGAAGGGTTAATTAATGCCAGGGGTGGCCATTTCTGTTAAGAACTCAGGAATTGCCTCACTCAGTCACATCTGAGCTCCGTCTAGGCCAGCCCCAGCTGCTTCAGAGGAAGCTGTAAGAACTCCACAGTAGGCAAATGTGCGATAATCTGCCCTGCACATTAGGTCTCACCCTGATGTCTAATAGAGACTGGTTTAAGCCCTGAACAGAAGGTTTAATAGCCCTTCTGAAATGTATGTTATACTTAATTATGACAACTCTGGATATTTGTGCTAGACATGTAAGTGTTCCATCCCTTTTTGAATCTTGTTCAGTACATAGCCTCAGTGACTTTCTGTGGCAATGAGTTCCGCAGTCTAATCACACATTGTGTAGAACAAGTATTTCCTTTGATCAGTTTTGAATTTCCCACCCTTTAATTTCCTTGACTGTTAGGACACAGGGAGAACGGACACTCCTGCTCTACCATTCATTATTTTTATATACTGAGGTCATGTTCCTTCTTACTTATCTCCTTTCTAAGGCCAGTTCTCTTCACTGGGTCTTCAGAAGAGAGTTTTTCCAGGCCCCTTGCCATTTTCCTCACCCTTTCCTGAACCCTCCTTAAGTCTGCGATATGGACACCAGAAACGGAACTGAGACACCAAACTCATTCCACATGTTACCAGTCAATCAGCAAATGGTAACCACTTCTGGTAGCTACTGTCATTACCAAACAGTGTAAGGTTTTATTCCCTTCCTCTTCCTAGACTATCTAAAGTAAAACTTTTAACCCTTTTCCTTGCCAAGCCTTGCTTCCCCAGAGACGTTGCAATCGTCATTCACGCTTTACTCCAGTTTAGTTTGAAATGCACCCTCCAGCGATCTAGGTGCATATGGGCAGCTTCACCCAAGAGATGTAATTCACATCCATGAAACGTGAGGATATCCAGCTGGTGCGGTATACGGGGTGTCTGACAGTAGGTAAGCAGTTAACTGTCAGAATTTTACAAGCATACTGAAGAAATCCATATAAATACCTAGTAGCAGCCTGGAGTTCATTACACTCAGCTTCAATACCATTTCATAAGGACACCTGTTTTCCTTTATCTGATTTTTTTTTATTTACTTGATTCACACACTTTCTTAGCCACAAAAGATGGTGGTAATAAACCACTGGGGCAGGGTGTGTGTGTGTTGGGGGGGTTGGGTTAGGTTGCGCCCTCAGTAGGTTTCACCAGCTAACCAGCTAGTGAGCGTTGTAGACTCATGTGGACCTTGGTGAGAGCAGACAGGGCTGCCTACTTTTGCCTCAGAGAGGTCTCAACTCATAGTTAGGGGCAATTGTTCCTCTTCCTGAAGAGCTCTCAAGCAAGGCGGTCTTGCCAGTGCCAATGTGTATGGAGGGCCAGGAGGATGGTCAGTAAGGAGGCGGCATGGGTCTGGTGTCTTCAGTGTGCTGATGACACTCAGTTGTATGTCTGCCTGGTTGGACTCGACTTTAGTGTCTCCAGATCAGATTGCTGCAATGCTCTCTACGTGGGGTTACATGTTAAAGCCATTTGGAGATTGAAGCTGGTGCAGAACACAGTGTCTTGCTTATTTTAGCAGAGCATCTCATGAAACCAGTGCTCTGGAATCTGACCTATTGGTCTCGGGGTGGTGTTGAAGGTGTTGGTAAAGTTTGAGTGGCCTATTTGAGGGACCGCATGTCTCCGCATGCCATCCTGCCACAGCTGAGGTCAGCACAGGTGCCTCAGCTGGATCCCTCTCATGATAAAAGAGTGGGAGTGGCTGGCCAGGTGTTTTCTGTGATGGCTGTGGGACTCTGGAACTCACTCCCCGCCCTCTTGATCTGAAATGGCTCAAATCTGGTGACCTTCTGGGCATCTGCAAAGATGAATAGCTGAGATGGTTTTTGGAGAGGGTTGAGGGTTTGCTTCCCAGAGTAGTGAAGAGGCAGAGAGGGACTGTGCTGGGACTTTATTGTATTATGAATTGTGTGTTACGGTGCCTAGACTATTGGATAGGCATCCTTTTATTACTTAATATCTGAAATAAAGAAAGATCCAGCCAAGGTTAGATCTGGTCAGTCCTTTGGAAGGTGATCCCCAAGAAAAGCTCTGGGGCTTTAGGAAGTTGTGCTGACTGACTCAACAGGTGGAATTCTCTGTCTCTGAGCTAACATGGAACAAGTGAGCTAGCGTACTAGAGGTGCCATAGTTTGGATGAGACATAAAGCCAAAGTCATGAAGGTTAATGGTCATTAGAAATTCTATGACACTTTTCACAAGAGCTAGGGGTAGGAAATATTTTTGTTTTGCTTTTTGTCTAGGAGAAAGGACAGGAGGTAACCAGAAATAGTAGGAAAATACTCCTAATTATATGCCGGTTGAAGGGACCTTCTTTCCATGAAGGGTATTCCTTGTATCTTGTTTACAATAAATATCTGTTTTTAAAGGGAATAGAAGGATTTAGATGTTGTGTCCAAAACTGCACCTTGACTTTCTATTTACCTGAAAGGTCCTTTGCACTTGGAATTGGATGCAGGATGTTTCACTTCATGTCTTAAAGTGTTCTGAGTCATTACAGCTCATTGTTAAAATACCTGCTGCTTTCCAGCCCAGAGGTAGCTACATTCTAATAGCGGCTGAAGTTACGGTAGCACGTAGCCTCCAAAGGGCTTTGGGAACCTTTGGGGGTAAAAGATGTGATGCAAACGTGAGGTGGAACCAGCCTGAATGCTAACACAACTGTCCTTAGAGCAGGAGGCAGCCAGGTATCACTTCCGGCAGCTGCTCTGTTGTCCAGAGGAAAGGAAAAAGTATTTGCTGTGTTGCCATACATTATTAAATAGAGGCTTCAGCTTGTGTGAGCTCTGCCTCACTACTAAGTGGGGCCCTTTAAAGCCTGATCTCGAGAACTGCTCAGTACAATGAAACTCCAAGTGACTTCGCTGGGAGTTCAGGTGGCTCAGTTTGTCTCAGGAGCAGGTCATCTGGTTGGTTCAGTGCAGGGCTTAGTTTCTCAAAGAGTATTTCACTGAGCCCCCTGAGGCAGGCACCGGGGCTCAGAGCGTCAGCCCCATGGGTTTCAAAATATTGACCGGAACTCCACTTTGGACAGCTCTGGCTGAATTTAAGCCCTGGTTCAGTGACCGTAATCAAGTCAAGCTGGCAATAGGACAGAGGAATCAGAAACAGGTCAGCGAGGGACAGGTTTGCTATCACAACCTGTTTGTGATAATCCACATACAGCTCTTGCAGTGGGACCAGTTAATCCCAGCTTTCTCATCACAGGCAACAGCTCATTTCATTGTCAGAGCATACAACCTTCCCTACCAGTGGAGGGGTGGTGCTCCTGGGACTCATGCTCCAGTGCATGCTGGGATTGAGCTAGAACAATTTAAGAAGAGAGGGAGAATGTTACTCTGCTCTACCCCCACCCTCTTAGGTCCTCCCCCAGCTCTCTGACACATCACGCAGTGAAGTTAGGAAGGAACCAAGCCTCCCACATGTCCTGAAAATCATTTTTATAAAGCATGGTTAGGTGCTGTTTAATTCCTAGCGACAGGTCTCCTACCCTCTCCTGGGTTTGAGCTGGAAACAAATGACAGAAGAGGGAAGAGTGACAAACATGACATGAGAGACTTCTCTCCAGCCAACATGCTGCTTCCGCTCCTGGCAGCCAGCGAGGGGAGAATGCTCATTCCCTCCTCCCAGCAAGCACTTGGATGGGCTCCTTTAATGAAAGGCAAATGTTTTTTCTGCACTTCCTAGGTATTCATCCTTTTAAAGCTTTTTCTGCAGGCTCCCAGCCACCAGTGCCAAGGCTCTGTGTACAATTAACTCTCCACTCTCCTGTATAGCAGGGAAACAGGACAGTGGCCAGGAGTGAGATATTCCTAGAGGCCGAGGTGGTGTCTCGTTTTTGAGCCATGTGTATATTATACATCCATTTGTAGAGATAGAGAAAAGAAAGTATAGACCAGGCTGTCAAATAACCCATGATCAATAATGCATCTCAACTGTGCAAGAGTGAGTGAGGGGGTTTGGCACAACTCCTAGGTGTGATCCAACTCCAACTGTGTGACCAGCTCAGCTGATTGACCCTATGTTTCACTCCGTTTGGTCATTGGTTGAAAAAACCCACACTAAACAATTGCAGTATTTTCACCCAAACATGTGGCAATTTCTGGTAAAGATGCTAAAGGGTGTCATGAGCAGGGATCATCATAATCTGAAGTTGTACAAATCCTACCTAATCCACTGCTCCCCTGCAACTCCAGTCTCCTCAGTCACCCCGAGCACAGCTGCCATTGAGCTCAGTGGGATCCCTAACACAGCAGGTGCGGCCAGACGGGCACAGCCGGCAGTGTGTTAATTAAAACCTGGTGGGGGAGTGGATGGTTTAGGAGATTAGGAACAGGAGGGAGCCTTTTACCTTCTTTAGGTCTCATAGCTGCCAACATCCTCAAAGCAAAAAAACCAGTAAGTTGGCACAAGAATGAGAAAAAGCAGAGGGAGGACCAGGAAGATGGAGTGAGACCCCAGCTTTCAATCCTTTCCCTCTGCCCCACCCCTCATAGCCATTTTGGGCCCCAATCCTGCAAACATTTAAGCATGAGTTTAATGTTAAGCACAGAAGGAACCCCATTGATTTCAATGTTTAAAAGACTTGCGCAAGTTTTTGCAGAATCAAAGCCTAATTCTCTTCCTCCTGTCCCATAAATCATGACATTTTGTCTCTCTCTCTTCACCGTTAGAAGCCAAGAGGATTCCTCCCCCTTTCCAGACCCGGAGAGGGGCCGAGCATGGACGGCAGGATGGGGTTGCAGCAGAAGTGGCAAGAAGTAGCAGTACACCAGCTGGTGCTCAGTACAATTACAGGGCTGCCTGCAGAACTCCAGCAGCCTGCTACCCTTCCTTAACTCAGGGAGGGAGGCACTAACCTGTCTCTCAGCACCCGCAGCACCTCTGATTGGCCGCCCCTCCCCCAAGAGGTTAGGGAAGTACAGCCACCAGATGGGGATTTCCCCATAGGGAAAATCCATAGGAGTTTACCTCTGAGATCCCTCTGATCTAAGGTCAAGCCAGCAACTTTACCAGCACTAAATTCACTTGAAAAAACTGTATGGCATTACTAACCTTTTGTAGACCTTCTTGGAAGTGGCCTGATATCTGCGCACAGTAGATCACAACATAGGAGGAGCAGAATAATGGAAAGTTAGGACATAGACGGTTATCACGTTCTGGGGTGCAATCCAGACCAGTGTGCAGGGTGTGAATACAGGGGTGCATTCGGTCACAATGGTACACTCAGCAGCACAGGTGTGTTTAGTGTGGTATCGCTGAGGTCTGTTCAAGAGAACTATATACATTATAGTTATAAGGATACAACACATCTAAGCAATATTTACATACAGTCCAGGTGTTGGTGACAATCTGTAGAGTCCTGTGTAACAGAGTCCCAGAGGTATAAGAGGTTACCAAGAACATACCTTTATGGGTATCCCAAGTCCCTGTATATACAACATCCTTGTGCTCGAGCCCTGGTCTAGCTCTGTTTTCTCACAATATTATACCTTCTTCACCATCATGATCCTCCTTGGCTGCCCCCACTGGCTAAGAAGGGCTGTGATGAAACAAGCCTTGGAGCCAGCCAGTGTTACCTCTTAATAGTGTCTTCTCTGGAAAAAACTGAGTAACACTGGCAGACGCTTCCCTCTTCTTCTACCTAATCCCAATGGCCCAGCGCATTGCTTCCTTCGATGGCAGAACATTGTCTTATTAACATTACATGAATCATAAAGAGATGAATGGTCGATGCTGATAATTTCATCCACACAGTTTCTGATGTTGAAAATATAATTAGATTTATTTAAAGAAGATGAACATTGGAGGCATTCACCACAGAGGGCTCTGGTGGGGACCGTTTTACAATGGAGGAGACAAAGACAAAGCCTCAACTCATGATCCGGCTAATGTAATAGAGCGTCTCTGTGAACGTTCACAGATCTCCTGCTAGTTGAAGTTCAGTCTGTGTTTTCCATTTATGCAATGACGGATTTTCTGGATGATTACGATAGCTCCCCATCATGCTCTTTGTGAGAAGGGAATTAAGTCTAACGCAATTCACCTAAAGCTAGTAAATCAGATGTACCTGAAATAAAAGCTGACTTGGGGATGGAGGATAGGGAGACGGGAAGAATGCTCAAGTGGCTAGTTATTTAAAATGAGCAAATAATTCATATGAATAATGTATTCAATTCATTTTACCTTGTCTATGTTGTGACTTGGTTTACTTGGGCTCAAGAAATTGGGAGTGAGAAGGTGTGCAGGGTGTTGTAGACACACAACAGTACACAGGAGACACATTCAGTAGTCAAAACATCAATGTGTCTCATCCCATTGCATGTCTTGATTACTGCAACAGCCTTCTCTCTGGCCTTGACAAATGCAATCTTGCCCTGCTCTTAATCCATTCAGAATGCCAGTGTAAAAATAATTTTTCTAGCCTGTGGCCTTGACCACATCCCCACTCTTTGCATCCCTCTACTGGCTACCTCTTCATGGCATCAAACGTAAATGGCTTGTCCTGACTTTCAAGGCCCTTCACAGTCAATCCTCACCCTACCTATCATTGCTCATTCGTTACTGAGCTGTCAGTGCTCACCTCCAAGCAGCCCATGATTCCAGTGTGTTAAGTTTTCAAACAAGCATTCTTGTGATTTTTCCCATGGAAAATTGCTGCTTACGCTTGGGTAGAGGCTGGCTCCCCATAAATATCCAGAAAGCTACCTCATTATCCACCTTCAAATCCCTCCTCTGCCATGATGCTTGCAAAAAAACCTGGCAACAGTTAAGCTTTGGGTATGTAGAGACCACTGCTGCTCATCAGTGGTCTGTGGATCTGTTTCCTTGTACTCCCCCATCGGTCTGTCTGTATCCATCGCTTGGACCTTGTCTTATACTAAGATTGTAAGATCCTTGGGGCAGGGACCATCTTTGTACTTTGTGTTTGTACAGCACCTAGCACAATGAGTTTGGTCCATGACTAAAACTTCTAGATGCTACAGTAATACAAATAATAATCCCTTCCAACCAGCTGCCATATATAACCCCAAGCCCAAATGGATACATCTAGAGAGAGATCTCTGAAGATCTGACTCTGAACGCTCTGATTAAAGATGACTAACAAACAATACAATCATTAAGAGATAAATTTATTAGATGCAGTGCGCTAAGTAGCTCCTTCAAGAGAGAGTTTAATGATACTGGAGTCAAATCTTCACTGGTATGTCTAATTACAGTCGCAATCCAGATCTGCACTATCTTGAAATAAACGTTCACTAACTACATTAATTGAAAATATGAAGTCTCACTCAGTGGAATATTCAGAAATCCCCAAAATCTTGAGCAGGCTGCTCACTTCCTCCATTGCCAGTGGCTCTTCCTGCCCAGTCAGCCTCTCTGTTACGTCCCGGTGTGTTCACTGGTTAGCATTGGCAATGCACAACAATAGCCAAGCCACCATGCCAGCTCCATTCCCTGCATCCCTTGTAGTCCTAGTATGCCAGGCAGCTGGAATGGGTGCAGGAGCTTGTTTTGTTTACTTGGTGACCAGGTGGTTGTGCACATGCTGAAGTTGGGGGACATGACTGCACAGCTAACCGTTCCTCTCAAAGCATTTTACCATGCAGAGCCAGCTACTCCACTCCTGGTGCTTTTTGACCTCAGGTAATCTGGTATAGTGTTGAAAAGGTACCTTAAAGTTTAAATCAGTCTTGAAAGGCCGCTGGGCCTGGCGTGCCCCATCTCCTGCTTTCCATAAAACACAGCCCTCTGTAGCTATTTCTGAGATACACTTGTTAAAGCACAAAACTCTTTGGGGAAAAAGGTGTTCTTCAAAAGTAATTCTTTCCAGTTGTGTTCCCCCACCCATCCCTGCCTCAGATGTTGTAATTAGACTTTTAAATGATTGCAGATGTATGTTGACCATTTCTAATTCTAACCAGCTCTCTGCCCCATGCTTTAGATGTCCGTGTTGTTCTGGTGATTTAGTGTATTCCTCGTTTGCAAAATACTCTGTTGAGGGGCACGGATACAGCACTGCAAGTTAAAGAGGAATAATGGAAAGGAACTGTAAAGGGGAATAATCATGACCTGCCTTAATGCAACAAGTGGGATGTGGCACACTGTTTGTATTTTGTGCTAACTGAGTCAGCTTTCAGATTAATCTTGCTGGGGAAATTGCAGTGATTAGTTCTAGTATTTGATAGCTATATGCATAGCAATGGCAGCTATTTTATATTAGATACACACATCATCTATTAAATGTTTTTAGAAATCTCCAGCTCCTTTTCACTCTCTCGATACCCAGGAATGGTGCTGGTTCCTCTCACTGGGAGCTGCCATTTCACAGCTAATTCCAGACGTCAGGTCTGTTAACAGAGAAGCCAAAGAGGCCCTTTAGTGGGCAGAGGTTTGCAATAACCAGGTAAGTCTTTTCTGTCTATGACCAACAGGCATGTTCCTTTGTGCCTCAGCAGACCAGTTAATCCGAATGTTGCAATGAACACAGGAATGATTTAAAATAGTCTGGAATCGGGGTTCATTTTAAGTTTCTAAAAGGTGTTAACAAAATTAAAAAATAAACACCAACTTACTTTCCTGGGCTGGAAGTTGGGCTGAAATACAAAGTCTAGGCTCTATTAGCCAGAGCCACTAAACATGCTTGTGCTACCTTGATACTTGATTCAATACTCAGGTGGGTTATCTCAACAGAAATACAAGCACCAGTCTTAGAGGCTCTTGACCCAAAAAGTGGAAACTATATTCATGCTTTGTAATTTGGCCTAAACGAATAACACAAGTATGTAGGGACAAAATTAGAAAGGCCAAGGCATAAAACAAGATTAAACTAGCTAGAGACATGAAGGATAACAAGAAAACATTCTACAAATACATCAGAAGCAAGAGGAAGCCCAAGAACAGAGTAGGGCAGTTACTCAATGGGGGGCGGATGGGGGAAACAATAACAGAAAACGTGGAAATGGCTGAAGTGCTAAATGACTATTTTGTTTCAGTTTTCACCAAAAGGTTAGTAGTGATTGGACGTCTAACATAGCGAATGCCAGCAAAAATGAGGTAGGATCAGAGGCTAAAATAGGGAAAGAACAAGTTAAAAATTATTTAGACAAGTTAGAGATCTTCAAGTCACCAGGACCTGATGAAATACATCCTAGAATACTCAAGGAGCTGACCGAGCCATTAGTGATTATCTTTGAAAAGTCATGGAAGATAGGAGACATTCCAGAGGATTGGAAAAGGGCAAATATTGTGCCCATCTATAAAAAGGGAAATACGGACAACCTGGGGAATTACAGACCAGTCATCTTAACTTCAGTACCTGGAAAGATAATGGAGCAAATAATTATGTAATGAATTTGCAAACAGCTAGAAAATAATAAGGTGACAAGTAACATTCAACATGGATTTGTGAAGAACAAATTATGTAAAACAACCTAATAGCTCACGACCAAGGTTAGGAGCCTTGTGGATAGCAAGGAGTGGTAGATGTGGTGGTGTCTCTTGCCTTTAGAAAGGCTTTGATACTGTCTCGCATGACCACCTCTCAAACAAACTAGGGAAATACAACCTATAAAGTGGGTGCAAAACTGGTTGGAAAACTGTTCCCAGAGAGTAGTTATCAGTACTTCACAGTCAAGCTGGAAGGGCATAATGAGGGGGGTCCTGCAGGGATCAGTTCTGGGTCTGGTTTTGTTCAATATCTTCCTCAGTGATTTAGATAATGGTATATAGAGTACACTTATAAAGGTTGCAGAGGGGTTGCAAGTGCTTTGCTTTGGAGGATAGGAGTAAAATTCAAAATGATCTGGACAAACTGGAGAAGTGGTCTGAAATAATTAGGATGAAATTCAATAAGGACAAATGCAGAGTACTCCACTTAGGAAGGAGCAATCAGTTGTACACATACAAAATGGGAAATGACTGCCTAGAAAGGAGTAATGCGGAAAGGGATCTGGGGCTCATAGAGGATCACATGCTAAAATAGGAGTCAACAGTAACACTATTGCAAAAAAAACCCAAACATCGTTCTGGGATGTATTAGCAGGAGTGTTGTAAGTAAGACACGAGAAGTAATTCTTCCACTCTACTCTGCGCTGATTAGGCCTCAACTGAAGTATTGTGTCCAGTTCTGGGCGCCACATTTCAGGAAAGATGTGGCTAAATTGGAAAAAGTCCAGAGAAGAGCAACAAAAACGATTAGAGGTCTAGAAAACATGACCTATGAGGGAAGATTGAAAAAAACTGGGTTTGTTTAGTCTTGAAAAGAGAAGACTAAGAGGGGACATAACAGTTTTCAAGTACATAAAAGAAAGAACATAAGAACGGCCATACTGGGTCAGACCAAAGGTCCATCAAGCCCAGTATCCTGTCCTCTGACAGTGGCTAATGGCAGGTGCCCCAAAGGGAGTGAACAGATAGGTTATCATCAAGTGATCCATTCCCTGTCACCCAACCCGAGCTTCTGGCAAACAGAGGCTAGGGACGCCATTGATGGACCTATCCTCCATGAATCTGTCTAGCTCCCTTTTGAACCCTGTTATAGTCTTGGCCTTCACAACACCCTCTGGCAAGGAGTTCCAGAGGTTGACAGTGCGTTGTGTGAAAAAAATACTTTCCTGGGTTTGTTTTAAACCTGCTACCTATTAATTTCATTTGGTGGCCCCTTGTTCTTGTATTATGAGAAGGAGTAAATAACACTTCCTTATTTACTTTCTCTATACCACTCAATTTTATAGACCTCTATCATACCCCCCTCAGTTGCCCCTTTTCCAAGCTGAAAAGTCCCATTCTTATTAATCTCTCCTCATACAGAAGCCATTCTATACTCCTAGTAATTTTTGTTGCCCTTTTCTGAACCTTTTCCCATTCCAAAATATCTTTTTTGAGATGTGGCGACAATATCTGCAAGCAGTATTCAAGGTGTGGGTGTACCATGCATTTGTATAGAGGCAATACGATATTTTCTTATTATCTATCCCTTTCTTGAGGATTCCCAACATTGTTCACTTTTTTGACTGCTGCTGCACACTGAGTGGATGATTTCGGAGAACTATCCACAATGACTCCAAGATCTTTCTTGAGTGGTAACAGCTAATTTAGACCCCATCATTTTATATGTATAGTTAGGATTATGTTTTCCAATGTGCATTACTTTGCATTTATCAACATTAAATTTCATCTGCCATTTTGTTGCCCAGTCACCCAGTTTTGTGAGATCCTTTTGTAGCTCTTCGCAGTCTGCCTGGGTTGTTACAAGGAGGAGGGAAAAAAATTGTTCTCCCTAATCTCAGAGGTTAGAACAAGAAGCAATGGACTTAAATTGTGGCAAGGGCAGTTTAGGCTGGACATTAGGAAAAACTTCCTGTCAGGGTGGTTAAGCTCTGGAATAAATTGCCTTTGTGGAATTTGTGGAATCTCCACCATTGGAGGCTGTTAAGAGCAGGTTAGACAATCACTTGTCAGGGATGGTCTAGAGATAATAATTAGTTCTGCCGTGACTGCAGGGGACTGGACTGGACTCTCAAGGTTCCTTCCAGTTCTACGATTCTATGATTCTCGCAGCCTTGAAGCATGCTCTAACACCAACATCCAGAGAAGCCTTCCCATTCCAGTGTGTGCAGTCAGAAGCAATGAGGGTGTACACTGCATAATCTTAGAACCGGCCTTTTTATGTACAGAATTTTCCGTGCAAGCCATAACATTGCAACATGGGCTGGGGGTGTGTGTGTGACAACAACTGAGAAAATTTTTTTTCTCTGATATTTACAGATGTCCCTTAAAGCACTGAATTGTTTACCCATTTTCTGCCCTTCTCACTCCACACGTTCCCACCTCCTCCACCTGCTATCTCCCTCAAACATGGAGCCCACCTACCACCTACCTATCCCTCCATCCTGTCAAACACCTACCTCAATAGGTTGGCAGATTTATACTCCCCAACTGCTTCTGTTTAACCACCTGCCCGGCCTTTCTGCATGAAGCCACTCTGGCATTCATTTTTGTCCATAAGTTGCTCCTGGCCTGAACTCCTGCCAGGACCCAGGAGAATTCCCAGCCTGAGGGAGGGGACAAGAATTAGAAGTGGGGAGAGGATGTCCGTGCCATGTGCACACACTGAGGCAGGGGAGAGTTTTCTCTAGCAGATGGAAGATGGGGGAGGAGGAGGGCTCTAGTCCTAACTCAGACTGTTGATTAATCACAGTTAACTCATGTAATTAACTCAAAAAAATTAATCGCGATTAATCACAGTTTTAAATTGCACTCTTAAACAATAGAATACCAAGTGAAATTTATTAAAGATTTAGGATGTTTATCTACATTTTCATATATATTGATTTCAGTTACAACACAGAATACAAAAGGTATATTATTTTTTATTACAAATATTTGTACTGTAAAAATGATAAAAGAAATAGTATTTTTCAATTCACCTCATCCAAGTACTGTAGTGCAATCTTTTTGTCGTGAAAGTGCAACTTACAAATGTATATTTTATTTTGTTACATAACTGCACTCAAAAACAAAACAATGTAAAACTTTAGAGCCTACAAGTCCATTCAGTCCTACTTCTCGTGCAGCCAAACGCTAAAACAAACAAGTCTGTTTACATTCACAGGAGATAATGCTGCCCTCTTCTTATTTACAATGTCACCAGAAAGTGAGAACAGGCGTTCGCATGGCACTTTTAAAGCCGGCATTGCAAGGTATTTATGTGCCGGATACGCTAACCATTCGTATGCCCCTTCATGCTTTGGCCACCATTCCAGGGGACATGCCTCCATGCTGATGACGCTCATTAAAAAAATAATGCATTAATTAAATTTGTGACTTAACTCCTTTGGGGAAAATTGTATGTCCCCTGCTGCTCTGTTTTACCAGCATTCTGCCATATATTTCATGTTATAGCAGTCTCTGATGATGACCCAGCATGTGTTGTTCATTTTAAGAACACTTTCCCTGCAGATTTGACAAAACGCAAAGAAGGTAGCAATGTGAGATTTCTAAAGATGCTACAGCACTCGACCCAAGGTTTAAGAATCTGAAGTGCCTTCCAAAATCTGAGAGGGATGAGGTGTGGAGCATGGTTACAGAAATCTTAGAGGAACACGCCGATGTGGAAACTACAGAACCCGAACCACCATAAAAGAAAATCAACCTTCTGCTGGTGGCGTCTGACTTAGATGATGAAAATGAACATGCGTTGGTCCATACTGCTTTGGATTGTTATTGAGCAGAACCCATCATCAGCATGGATGCATGTCCTCTGGAATGGTGGTTGAAGCATAAAGGGACATATGAATCTTTAGCGCATCTGGCACGTAAATATCTTGTGACGCCGGCTACAATAATGTCATGCAAACACCTGTTCTCACTTTCAGGTAACTTTGTAAAGCAGACAGCATTATCTCCAGCAAATGTAAACAAACTTGTTTGTCTGAGTGATTGGCTGAACAAGAAGTAGGACTGAGTGGACTTGCAGGCTCTAAAATTTGACATTGTTTTATTTTTGAATGCAGGTGGGGGTTTTTTGACATAATTCTACATTTGTAAGTTCAACTTTCATGACAAAGATTGCACTACAGTACTTGTATTAACCAAAAGAAATAGTATTTTTCAATTGGCTTTTTTACAGTGCAAATATTTGTAATAAAAATAAATATAAAATGAGCACTGTACACTTTGTATTCTGTGTTGTAATAGAAATCAATATATTTGAAAATGTAGAAAATATAAACAAATATTTAAATAAATGGTATTCTATTATTGTTTAACAGTGCGATTAATCGCACAATTAATTTTTTTAATCACTTGACAGAGCTAGTCCTAACACAGCCCAGCCTCTCAGCAACCAGAAATCATCTTATCTCCCCTGTAGTTCACCTCTCCATGGCAACCCCAAATCCTAGGAAGTTAGCCAGTGCTCACATAATATATACCTGGGGATGAATTAATACATATATGTCATCACTGCTCTCTATTGTATAGAAGGCCTGGCCTGATTAAGTGGGTGTGGTTGTCTCCCTCCAGTGTCCAGCCCACAAAGAGTTTATAAGCCTGAATATTATTACGGGTCACCCATTCTTCATTAGCTCAAGCAATAGGGGTCTGGAGAAAGGGGCTTCCTGTATTCAAGCCTCACAGTGTGTGATACAGCTGAAAAATACTGTTTTGAAGAGGCTGGGTTGGACAGAACAGTTTTTTCTACAAAATAATTTCCCTTGCTTCTTTTGTTATTTTAGAAATTCTACAGTACAAGCAGATCTTCAGAATTTCCTTCCCTCTCCCCCACCCCATACCATTGCTGAGGCATTGAGCTGGGATCTTCCATTAGGATCCGGTAGGTGCATCACACTCACTGTATGTCCTAGTACTGCAGTAACGCTGGCGTTGGTGGAGCTTGGTCCTTCCTGGGTTTGGTTTGGTTTTTAAAAACGACCCACACTATTAAACTTCAGCAACCAGCAAGGCTAGATTTTCTTTCATAAAATTTTCCATGTGCCCTAGCTGCAACATAAATGGAAACATACCAAAAGGGAAATAGAGTTGATTCAGGATTCAGAGTGGCAGCCGTGTTCGTCTGTATCAGCAAAAAGAACAGGAGGACTTGTGGCACCTTAGAGACTGACAAATTTATTTGAGCAAAAGCTTTCGTGGGCTAAAACCCACTTCATCGGATGCATGGAGTGGAAAATACAATAGGAAGATATAGATATACACACACACACACAGAACATGAAAAAATGGGTGCTGCCATACACATGATGACGAGAGTGATCAATTAAGGTGAGCTATTATCAGCAGGAGAAAAAAACCTTTTGGTACTTGGCTAGCAAGCTTTCAAACCCTAGTTAGCCTTCACAACTCCCTGGGAACTGAGGAAGTGTTAGCCCTGTTTAACTGGCAAAAAAAGCAAGGCAGAGGGATATTAAGTGACATGCTTAAACTGCACAAAGTCAATGGTAGAACTCAGCGGTCCCCAACTGCCAGCCTCATGGACAATCCACTAGCCCACACTGTCTCTCCGAGCCGGATAAATAATCTTGGGCCTTTGAACACTCATTAGTTGTATTTACTCCCATAGTAAAATGAGTAACACCTGCAGAAGTAGTTCCTGCGACGAGAGCCCAGATGGCTAGCCTACAGCCTCGACTGTCAACAAGCCAACCCAAAAGGATATTTTTAAAGTGCTCTTATATTTTAGTTATTTATACTACAGCTCATTCTTCTCTTCAGGAACCAATGCCCAGACTTTGCTCAGCTCCTGTACTTGGTTGGTTCACACTAATAGGGGACATCAGATTCAAGAGATCAAAGATGCTGATGTCAGCATATTCACTGTAGACACATATTGCCATTCTCCATGTTTTTCCCTTTGTCAAATCAGCCTGAGACACCCGGAGAGGCAGTTATTGTTTGAGACGCCTTGAGAGTTATTGCAACCTCTGACAGCCCAGCTGTGTAATATTAACAGACAAGCTTTGCAAACATAAAGCCCCTTTTATCAGGTCTGTGATGTAAAAGATATGGGGCTCCTGCACTCTGCAAGGTAGCCTGTAAATTCAGCAGGAAAGCTCTCCCACGTGCTTTAATTTAGTGCACAAGTACACTTAGTGCTTGCATTTTTTGAACAGCCAGAGTCATAGGACAGCATCTGCTACAGCAATGACAAGCCAGGGAAAGTACAATCGACTCTATAAAAATAATAGTCAATTGGAATAGTCAGTCCCAGGTTTGCCTACACCTTGAACAAAACCCAAGACGTTTCATTTGGTGGCACTTGGGCCATAGCAATGAAACCCATTACACAACATAATGCACAGTGGTAGAAAGACTCAGCCCGCTAAGGTCAAAACAGAGCAACAGAATAGAGTACCGCCTGCCGCCACAGAACGGTGTCTTCAGGAAGACAAGTTCATAGAAGACTTTTGTGATAGTATGGGATTCATACAGGACATTCACTTCACCTTCTGTCATCATGTTGGCAAATAATTGGACACCATTTTGCTGCATATGCAGAAGAGGCACTAGTTCTGTTGAGCACAACCCTGTGCAATGCTGTATTTGACTACCAATCACAGCAACAGTTCCCTGTGAGAGGACGGATGGCCAGGGGGTCTAGGCACTGGCCAGAAACTCAGCAGAATTGGGTTCAGTTCTCAGGCGTGCCCCAGACTTCATGTTGATCTCAGGCAAGTCATTTAATCTCTTTGCTTCCATTACATATGTGTAAAATGGGGATACTACTACTTCCTGTCTCCTCACCCTTTGTCCATTTTGTTTATAAGCTCCAGGGTCCCCATTTTTTACATATATTATTTTCTTATTAGGGTGACCAGACAACAAGTGTGAAAAATCAGGATGGGGGTGGGGGGTAATAGGACCCTATATAAGAAAAAGACCCAGAAATCAGGACTGTCCCTATAAAATCAGGACATCTGGTCACCCTATTTCTTATTGTTGCATTAACTTCCCCTTTAAACCAGCCTGGCTTTTTAACCAGAAAAACTGGGGCTTTTTAGGTGTCTAGTAAATACTTCCTCAAATAATTCCCCATCATCATTCATATTTTTCCATTTAAATTCTACCAGCTGCTTTGTTTCATAATTGTTTTAAGCTTTGTGAAACAGGCGCTTTTAAAGCAGCAGGCATATATTGCTGGTTTGGACTTTATTCCGTTTGCACAGAACAAATGTGATCAAGTCATGAGCACTTCTACCTAGCAACCACTAACTTTTTGTTCTGGGATTTTGTTCTGGGATTCCTCTTTAACTGCCAAAATGAGTCTGAATACAGAATTTTCCCCATGTGGGACGCAACACTTTTTGCAGTAGGAAGTTGTCCTGTATAATTATTAGAAATCCCAAGGATGGTTTAAGATTGGCAACATGAGACTTGCAGCATATGTCACTGTCATAACGTACATTTTTTGCTACACATTATAGATAGATGCTTAAGAAGCATCCTGTTCTCTCATGTGATTGGACGGTCTGTAGCAGGTACCAACTAATCCCCCCAATTATGTTGTAATCTGTTAGAACAATAATCCAAGAGTGTTCAAGATCATTTGCTTCCTAGGGGCTAGTGGCTCAGAAATAAGTAATGCTATTTTTGACAAAAATGCCACTGACCTGTCCCCTATTGACCCATCCGAAAGCCTTATTTAAGCCCCAGACATTTCCCCCTATCCTACAAAGAGAAGCTCTGGGCACCCACCATGTCTACTATAATTATTTCCCCCCATCTACAGGAGCTTCCATCTGCAGATAAAGCCAATTACAAATATGAACTAAGTGCCACAGCACTGCAAGATGTAGGTATTATCCCCATTTTGCAATGGGGAAACTGTGGCAAAAAGCAGAGAAGTGACTTGCCCAGGGTCACACAGCCAACTAACAATACATCCAGGAACAGAACCCAGAATCTGTGCTCTAACCACTGGAGAATACTTCCTCTACCTCTTTGAATTCTAGCATTTTGCAGACTGTAAGCCACAGGAAAGCTGAGGAGCCTTGTGTGGCTGGTAATGTGGTAAAAATGTGTGTGTAAATAAATCAGAACATCAGCATAGGCTTTAATTACTCCTACTGTTTCAGATATAGAATCATAGGACTGGAAGGGACCTCAAGAGGTCATCTAGTCCAGTCCCCTGTACTACATGGCAGGACTAAGTATTATCTAGACCAGAAGTTCTCAAACTGGGGGTCAGGACTCCTCAGGGAGTCACGAGGTTATTACCTGGGGGGGGGGGGGTCGCAAGCTGTCAGCCCCCACCCCAAACCCCGCTTTGCCTCCAGCTTTTATAATGGTATTAAATGTATAAAAAAGTGTTTTTAATTTATAAGGGGAGTCGCACTCAGAGGCTTATTATGTGAAAGGGGTCACCAGTACAAAAGTTTGAGAACCACTGATCTAGACCATCCCTGACAGGGGTTTGTCTAACCTGCTTTTAAATATCTCCAATGTTGGAGATATGGATTATCCCCCACTCAGTAGGTGATCTGTGAATTCAAAACATTACTGTAGACATTCCTGGCTTCTTAAGGCTTTTATGGTATCAGAAATGCATCAGACTTGAGAAAAATACCTTAGTCCTGGAGAGCTGCTCTGTGGGACATGCTGAATCTATTCTCAGTTTGTCAGCTAATTTTATGATAAAAGTGAAAACAAGCCAGACTTAAGAATGCACAGAAACTCCCAGAAGTATTATCAATCATGGGCTGGAAATGAAAGGCTGCTGGTGTGCTGTATTACTGCTCTGTACAGTAACATTAACATTCATAACAGAGAGAAGTGTCAGCTGTTAAGAAACAAACATTGATTAATCAATGGTTTAAGTAGACCTGTGAAGACCTTGTGTACAGTTGGTACCTAACTTTATTCACAGAGTGGGTCAGATGCTAGGTCACCTTCCCACTGGTCTCCAAAAGGCCAAATGGCTGATGAGTCTTTTCTCATCCTATGGTGAGCTCCAGGTCTAAGAACTTGGCCATCCAAAGCAGCAACTCATGAAATTAGATATAGTCAGCAGGAGGTACCAGAGAGGCAGATGTGATGATAGCGTAGCACCAAAGAGAAGCAGTTACTTGCTCAGTAGCAAAGGACTGGTTAACACCAACACCTGTTTCCATTCCATCCATCTAAATACAGTAAGTGTTTGTAGACGCCAGCCAGAGGTGGAGAAAGAGATATGGGTTCCACAAATGGATGTTGCAAGGAAGAGGTAGAGTTTACACCATAGCCCCCTAGAAGAGGAAGAAGATTGAGATAAAGGATCAGGCTTTTCACATTGCCTCCTATGGTCCCCTGGCAGGGGAAGGAGGTTCTTGGGAATGCATCCACCTCACTATGGGTTAAATGGTGGATGAGGAAAAAGTCTGCAGAAAAGTTACTCTGGTGGCAGAGGGCTCAGACACCCTGAGAAGAACCTTCTATCAGGGTTAAAGGACAAACATGAACTCCTTTTTACCAGGGACTTGCAACTACAAACATAGGTGTTCCCAAGCCCACACTTGAGCATCCACAGTGCATTGGAAACTTGCGCTCCTCAACCGTGCTGATGTATCCATACTGCACCATGAAGCACTGAGTCAGAACTTCAGCTTCTGTGGGCACATGCTATCATATCCCAGGGTTCCTAGCACTCTCACCGGCTTAACCTGCTCCAGAGCTTGGTTCATAGTGGGTTTTGGGAGAATTGGTTTGTCTGTCTGTCCCGGAGCAATTGCCTGGAAGTGTTTTCGATGGTTTTGGCCTACCACCATGTCCAACTGAGCTGTTTTGTGCCTGCATGCTCCCTGCAGCCAGAACCATCAACATGGAGCCCAACCCAGTAGACAAACTTTGCCTCATGTTCCGAGTCCTATTTCAGGAAACAGGTGGAGCATCTGCAACATGCTGATGAACATTTCGACGGCAGTGCTAGCCATACTAATTCACATGAGGGTTAAATGTATTCCCAGTGTGGAAATGAGGGGTTAAACACCAAGCAGCTGCATTTGAACCAGGAGGTTGCTTCCATTACCCGGGAAGCAAGTGGAAAGTTTTGGCAAGTTTTCAGAAGCTGGGAATGGGTGACAGGGGATGGATCACTAGATGATGACCTGTTCTGTTCATTCCCTCTGGGGCACCTGGCATTGGCCACTGTCAGAAGACAGGATCCTGGGTTAGATGGACCTTTGGCCTGACCCAGTATGGCCATTCTTAAGGGCTGGGACAGAGTCTCAGGGGATTGTGGGATAGCTTTGGCAGACTCTCCTGACTCAGGTTCTGACCCACTCTCCCCAGCAGAGTGATTTCAGTGTGGAGGGAAGGTGGACTTGGGCTTAAACCTAAATCATAGCCCAGGCTTATGGTGCTTTGTAGACATATCCTTATTGTTCCAGGAGGCAGGTTGGCTGACTTTCTCCCTCTCTCTCAGGCATCCAGTCTGGGAAGGAGCAGCTTAACCCAGTTGATAATGCTCCTACCTCAGAGCCTTGAGTCATAGCAACCAAACTTAAAATCAGAAATTTTTTTAAAGGCCCAGATCACGCTAGTCACCTGCAACCCACAGCAGCATACGTAGCTTTTGGTTCCTTCTCTCCATAAGATCCTGTGGGTCTAGAACCCAGGCCTGAAGAGCTGCCGGGCAAGCTGGCATCTCCATGGTGCCACTCAGCAGCAGTGATAACACAGTGGCACTCCACTGCTGACAACATGCTGTGGACACAAACCTTCGGAAGTCCCACCTCAAAGGGTCTGTCAGGCAGCAGCTGCATGGCTCCTGATTGGCTCCCTGCCCTATATAAACCCAAGGGGCATTCCAGGAAGTGTCCAAGCAACAGCATGGAGCTCCTGTAGCTGTCATGATCATTCCTGCTCCTGAACATTTGACTTTGGCCTTGGCTTGATTTGGAATTCCCTCCCCTGCTGACCCAGACCCTGAAACCTGCTTGGGCTCTGCCCCTTGGTATTGACGCTGGCCTGGAAGTGAACTATGGACTCCTCCACTACTCCCAGCTTCAGGTTTGACCCTGATCTGACCACTGGTCCCAACTGCCTGTTAGGATCCGGACACTCGCTCTTGCTCAGCTTCCCTTTCCTGTTTCTGTTTCCAGTGTGGACCAAGGTCTCCTTGATTGTCCCTGGGCTGTTTTGGCCATAAAGGCCCAGACTGTCCCTCGAGAGCTAGTACCCCCTACTCGGAGACATTGCTAAATGCAACAGTGACTTCTGCAGAGACATTACTGAAAGCATGTGAAAAAGGTCTTCAGAGGCCATGGCTAGCACATACCTAGTGATGGTGTCAAGATAGAAATGCCAGTTCTCATACCATATTCACATATGGACAAAATTAGAGGTTTAAATTTGGATTCAGAGCTAGCAGAGGAGCTTTTAAGTGTTTAAAACCAGAATGTACTTGAAATATTTCTCAAAGATTAAATTGCTTCCTTCACCCCTTGCCCCGCTTAATTACTATTCCATTTAGACCACTGCAGTTCAAATTGTTTCAGCGTCTCCATTGTAAATCTACATTTCAGAATTCAGCCATAAAAATGCTCCTTGGGCTGAAACTCAGCATTTAAGGCCAAATACGGTTTCCTTGAAGTCACTTTTCTGGTTTCCAAGGGCAGAATTTGGCCCAGAAAATCTTAGTTCTGGAAGTTGAAGGAAATTTAACACACAAAATTTGCCCACAAAACACATGGTTTGGTCATCTTCAAGTTCCTGGAATGCAAAGTGTATACATACATAAGAGTCAGTGCTTTCAGATGTTAATTCTGCTATAAGCCTGTAAACAGCTTTGATTTGTAAAGTGAAATCCTGCAGACCTTTAAACCATAGCAACATGATCTCAGAAGTAAGTTTGCTTATGGATGAATGACTTCTGTGAGGCCTGCACAATGGGAGCACTGCATACACATCTGAAGGCAGAATCTAGCATTTGAGAGCCTGTTCACTCACTAAATGAGAAAATATTTATGCATACATACTTGTAGGAATACGCAGGTATATCTGCACTAATTGACTCCACATACCTACAAACATAGTTTGTACATGCATAGTTTCATTGGGTGTTTTGCAAAACAATAAACAAAGAACAGCTCAGACCTGCTCACAAAAGTAGTGACAGATTTATGCAGCATGTAGAGTAACCTAAGTGTGGTTTGCGCTTGGGACAGGCGGCTTGTCGAGGATGCTATTTGGTACCACAGGACATCACAGAAGCGAGGACATTATAGCAACTTATGGTTGGATGGCTGGAACTCAGCTATTGCATGCATGTTCTTCTACTGCTGAGCTGAAGAGCTTGTGCTCACCTATACACAGAGCGCATAAAGGGGGTTCCAACAGGGGATGTGATTAGTTGGGTTTTTGTTCTTTACACTTAACCAGACCACTTTCAGGGTGACCATGTCCATATTAACATACCTCTGCAATAACGTGCAAACTGTGCCCGTGCTTGATTCTGCGATTAGCTGTGCAAGAGCATTTGTAAACAAACAGAGAGAATGGCTTTCACACTCCAAGTGACTATTTGTATTTAGCCCTTGCGTGAAGTGCACTTTTGGGGCAAACTTTGCCCCAGATGTTTAGGAACAGGAAAAAATACAGACAGTTACATTACTTATTACAAAAGTGGCCAGCCTATGCACAGTTGTTATTCTCATAGTTTTTTTAGTATGTGATCTCTATTGATCTACAAACATATCCATTTTATAAGCCTCCCAATTTGGGTCATTGATCTGCATTTTAAATTGCCTCTAGCACAGAAAATATTCTGATGCGTCGGATCACGTCCCATGCCCTTTGATCAGATATGTGGGTCCTGCCCCCCCATCTTTTTTGCTTTTTTAAAAGAACATGCAACACAGATTTGTGGAGGGGAGATACAGCTGCCCCTTCTTACACAAAATTCTATGATGAAATAAAATTAACATTGATACTTACCATAGCACAGGCGAAAAAAACCAAAAACAACCCAAAACTGAAGGCTGTCACTCCATTAGTTTCCCACTCCAACAGAGGAGGAAATTGTCCAACCTGGTACTTATCCAGGATGCTGAGGGTAATACCCTAACCCTTTGAAAAAGCATCATAGGATCCGGAATGGCCAGAACCTCAGGCATTATTTGAATCTAAGGGTATGTCTATACATACAGTGCTGCAGCAGCCCAGCTGTACTGATGCCGCTGCAGTGCATCTGGTGAAGACGCTCAATGTGGACGGGAGAGAGCTCTCCCATTGGCATAAAAAAACCCACCTCTGCGAGTGGCAGAAGCTGTGTCAGCGGCAGAAGCTGTCCTGCTGACATAGCACAGTACACACGAGCGCTTATATCAGTGTAACTTATGTCGCTCAGTGGGATGGAATATTCATACCCGTGAGCGACATAAGTTTTGCTGGCATAGGCTGTAGCGTAGACATAGACTAAGTGCTTGTGAGAGGAACGCTTGTGACTAGTTAGAGAAATATATGATTTCCATTCTTTAAAACCCAACACACCTTTCTTATTGTGTGAATTGTGGGACCACCATTGCATGTCCACCTGGGTCCCCATTTTAAACATTCCACAGGGACGTGGGTGTGCATTTTGCACATGCAAAAGTTATAACTGTATTACAGCAGGCTTGGGAAAAAAAAACAACAACCAAAAAAGTTCTCCAAAGGCTACCTTTGGCAATTCAATTATTACGCTAAGATTATCCACAGCAATCTATAAGTACCCTGCATGTTCTGCAAAAAAGGAAACATTTTGAGACTCAGTAAATGGAAAATTGGGAGCCTGGGAGGAAAGGTTGGCGAACATAAGGGTCTCCCTCTGATGAAGCTGACTGCCGACAGAATTGGAGAACCATTAAACAGGCAGAATATTAATCTAGCAAAGAAACTCAAATACCTGTCCCTTTCTTGACGGCAAGTAAAGTGCTATAACTAGGGCATGCAAAAATGAAAAAAAGTTTCAAAGATCTTCATGGGAGGGGGCAGCATTAACTTTTGATGGTCATGATGAATAAAAGTTTTCTATGTATACATTATACCAACTTTTGTAAGAAAACAAGGTTTAAGCCCATGACTGTAGGGTGTCCAGAATCACACTCAGATAGTATCCTTAACCGACAAAATCTTGTGATGGGATCTAGAGTATTTTAAATACATTTCCTTAAATTTATGAACAGTGTCTTCCTAGTTATCAAGTAATGTGGCTTACGAATAGGCAGAAAAGCCAGGTTTAAAGTAGTAAGGAATGTGAGATTTCAGGAAACATACTTTCCACCGATACACTGTATTTTGGGAAAAACTGACTCTGAAATAACTTGGGAATCTTATCTGAAATTTCTCCATTCACACCCCCGGCCCCCCAGTTACACACATCATCAAGATATCCTGGAATTAACAAATGCCTTGCCCATTTGCTAAATCTGCAGTCAAAATCCATGCCGCTGGCTTCTGGAGGCAGGTATATGCATCTGTGCATGCTGTGTCTGAAAAACCGCCGTTGCAGAAAGCTGAACAGCTTCCACAACTCATTATTGGCTTAGAAGAAACTCCCCACAAGTCATTGTCCTTGAAAAAGGGCTTCTCCAAGTTCTCCACACTCTGAATCTCTTCCCTTGGAGTGGGAAAACAGCCACAGAATTTTGCATGACGACCCTTAAGGCCCACTTGTGGGAATGAAAGAAGGTCCCCAAATCAGTGAGGCTGCTTTTGTAGCGCTTATCCCTGTTTGACCGAGACCTGGTCTACACTACAAAGTTAGATAGACGTAAGCTGCCTTGCACTGACCTAGTTGTATGTGTGTCTACACTTAAATTTGTCTCCCACCAATGTAAGCACCCCCTTGCAGCAATGCAGTAACCCACCTCCCCACGCAGCAGTGAGCCATGGTCAATATACTGAGGTCGATGCATTGAGAGTGTAGACACTGCGTTAGTCCTCCCAGCAGCTGTCCCACAATGCAGTTTACGTATACGGAGGTGTCCCTTGAATCCTCCTGACTCCTCTTGATGAAAAACTTTCATGGTAGTGATCTGAATTTCCCTTCCAAAGGTTTCTAGGGATGGCCGCCTTATTTCTTCATCCATGGTAGAATACTTTCCCATGTCAGTCGGCAATAGCTATGGCAGGAACCACTGTAGTAAACATGCTAGTGGCATTCAGGCCTGGGCAGCTTTGGAACACCGGCAGCAGCTGTGCTCTGTGTCTTTCTTACCCTCAGGAGATAACATCTAAAATCACCTGTCTGGTGCCAGTATTCATTGCCATTGCCTCCTGCTCAGTTTCATGCAACTCAGCAATTCCCTCCTCATTTCCCTTGTAGGCAATACTCATCCTGGCTGGTGCTGTGAGTGGTGCTGTGCACAAGCATGCCAAAGCAAACATGGCAATATGCAGGGCTTGTTTAAAACTATCAGGGAGCAAGGAAATCTGAATCTTAAGTTTCATGTTCTGATTTGACTATACTGACAATGGTATGTTTGTTCTATTTGGAGTTGCTGTTGTTGCAGCCTTAAGGGGTTTCCCCTCCAAACCCACAGAAACACCTGAGCCGGAGAAAGAGGAGGACTTGGGATGACATGTTCAGTGAGATCCTTCAAGCCAGTGCTGCATCAGACCATGAGCAGAGGTCCTGGAGGACGAATACTGCATACTGTATAGAGAAGGAAAAAGCAGACAGGCAAAAGGCCCAGGAGTCCCAGCAGAAAAAGGAAAGGGAGATGCACCACGACATAATGGGGCTTCTCCAGCAGCAAAACCAGATGCTGCAGACTCTTGTGGACTTACTGGTTCAACAATCACAGCTTGGACAACTCCATTTTAGCACCTCCCTGTATCTTGCCCCGCCCCCAACATTCCAGATGGTTTCAGGGACCGCATTCCTACCCCTACTATACCATACCAGGGGACAGAAATGACAACCAGAGCTTCACATATGCTGACCTGTCAGTATATGTAGCCAAAATTTATGTGAATGTTCTTTCCCTTTAAGTTCTGTTCCATTAGTTTTTAATGTATTTGCTTTTAACTTGCACAGAACCTTTTTTTTTTGTAGTGGTTTCTATTTTTTGGAAAATAATCTTTGAGTTCTCAACATATACTGCAGAATACCTAGCGATACTGAAAGCACCCACTTATTTGCTATTGTATAGTGTGACAACCCTCAGGATCAGTGACCAAAAAAAGAGTAATAATCAAATATACAGCAAGCACCACAAAATTAATAGGGGCACTGTCAGTGTTTTATTTAAACATATACACCTAGCACTGCACAATTCTTAACAGGCCCCAAAACTGTAGGGCCAGGTAGAATACAGTCCACCACAATGCATTACTGTGGCTCACTGTTACAGTGATCTTTCAGGGCATCCCTGAGTCATATAGCTCTGTGTTGAGCTCTTCTGATAGTCCTTGAGTCAGTCTGTCGCAGCAGACAGCCACGGCAACTTTTCCCCCTTTGCTTTACAGATATTATGCAGGACACAGCAGGCAATTATAACTACTGGGATGTTTTTTTCACCGATATCCAATCTTGTGAGTAAACAACGCCAGCGTCCCTTCAATCTACCAAAAGAGCATTCAACGATCATTCTACACCTGCAGAGCCGGTAGTTGAATCTTTCCTTGGTGCTGCTGAGGTGGCTAATGTTCAGCATCACGAGCCAGAGGAGCCGGGGATAGGATGGGTCCCCCAGGATCACTATCGGCATTTCAACATCACCAATGATAATCCACTGGTTCAGAAAGAAAGTCCCTGCTTGTAGCTTTCTGAACAGTCCTGTGTTCTTAAATGTGACATCATCATGTATCTTCCCAGACCAGTCACCATTATTGTTGGTGAAGCATCCCTGGTGATCCACCAATGCTTGAACAGCCATAGAAAAATAGGCCTTTTAGTGCTGTACTCTGGGGTGACGTGGGTTGGTGCCAAATTAGGAATATGCATGCCATCTATCACTCCACCACAGTTTGGGAACCCATTGCCAAGAGTCACAGTCCTGGGTAGCAGAAGACAATTAATGGCTCTGCACATTTACATGACAATGGCCCCTCACAGTGGATTTTCCAACTCTAAAATGATTTCCCATTGCAGATTTCCTCCATGCGATCACCACTTACTTCTTTCACTGTCAGGGCAGCTCTCAGGGGTGAACTCAGTACACTGATCCAAGAACACAGCCTTGCACATCTGAAATTTCTGCAGCCACTGCTCCTTGTTCCAAACCTGCAGTATGATGCAATTCCACGAGTCAGTGCTTGGGTCCAGAAGCAGCGCTCCACCACCAGCAGCTACTCTGTGAATGCCACCAAGAACCTTGAATTCAATTTGCCTACGTCCCACAGCAATCTATCTTCCACAAAATCATCATGTTCCCCCGAGTTGATTCTTCATGTGACTCTGTAAATACCAGAGGATCATAAGTCCTGTGCTTGCATCACTCATGAACATATTGCAGAGCTGTGCAAGTTCCATGCTTCCATCAGAGATGGCAGACAGTGAGCAGGGCGGCACGAGTTCATGTTTTTTTTAAAAAGATGTGAAAATGATGGAATATGGATGAAATTATGGGGATAGAGAAAGTTGCATGATGGGAAGTTGACTCCTTGCTCCCAGTCACCCAGGTACAACTTGTTCTTCCCAACTCGGCCTTGCCAAAACTTCCCAAAATACAGTGCCCTGGATGGTGGTGAACTGCACACGGGGATACCTACCCATGGTGCACCACACCATGCATCGACAAAAGCACTCCATGGTGAGTAAGTGCAGCGCCAATGCAAGAAGACAAGTATGCACACATGATACATTGTCTTAAAGCTGCTACAGTTAGTGTAATTTGCATCAACCAAATTTGGTAGACATGGCCTTAGAGAAAGTTAAACTTCATTGGTACTTTTCTTTTTGTTAGTTTGACAACTAGGTTAGCTTTGGCACTAAAGCTGTGAAATGGGAAGTCTGAAAATGGCAAATGTACCCTGTGGATTCATAGATGAGTGTCAGGAGGTGAACCCATTAAAGAAGATTACACTATGAGGAGACAGAAAAGGGGATTCCTCTTTTCTATCCCCCATGAAGTTTCTTGGAGACAAAATGCAGTTAAATGAATAGCAAAGGTGAAGGGTCGTAGTTGCTAACAAGGTAGAAAAATATTGATATAGCACCTTTTATCCCCAAGTACAATCAGAGCTGATTGGAAAAGATTTAAAATCCTTAGATGAAAATGTTTTAAGTTACATGTTCATAAAGATTTTCCATTTTACACTAAAAATAGGATAAAATGCTTTTGAACGGGTCTCTCATATACACAGACCAGCACTAAAATTCTGGGGTGCAGGGCAGAAGTCAGGGATGCAGCAAACCAATGTTGGCTCGGAGACCGGCCTCTGATAGAAAGTGTTTTATTTGTTAATGTCTATGCAAAGCAGACAGGACCTGGATTTTTTTAAAAAGGGTCTTGGCAAGGAGATGCAGTGTCCTGGTACTAAAATGTATCCCTCTTGGAAGCATGGAGAGCTGAACTGATCATACTGGATTTGAAGCTGTGGTCCTAATGAACAGCAATGCTATCTAATCTCTGGTGAACAAGGGGTTAAATCTCAGCCTAACTTCCCCCTCTCCTAGCGCAGGTGCTCAGATAAAGGGTTGAAAGTGTGACTGTTAGGGAATCATTGGAGAGTGTACATCTTTGGGAAGCCATAATGAGTCCCCACGGCCTGAGGTTATAAAACAGAGCTGAACTTCGAGCCCTGGGGAGCTTTTCTTCTGTTTATAGTAAGAAAATAAATTTGAATTCTTAGTGTGTTACTTTCTAAGAAAAGACCTTGCTTATTGTAATGCTTTTCAGCAGAGTATTTGGTCAGGAATTCCAAGTATTTCATAGCACATGCACAGAAGGGGGGAAAAAGTGACCGTAAAGGATAAAAAAAAGTTTCCAATTTAATGAACTTTAAAAGATAGATTTTTTGCTTTTGCAACCTTAAGATTTGGGCTTACAAAACCAGGATTTACAACAGTTTTTTTTTCCAAAGTATAAACAAAGACACTCTAAGAAGCCATCTCAATTACAGCAATCTGAGTCCCACTATTACAGAAATGTTTTTCCACTGGTAAGATAGCAAAATATTAACACTTCCTTGATGCTACTTATACTTGTTTTGAAAACATTTTCCCCCTCCAATCTTCTTACATGCTTGTTAAATATTGTATCATTCACCATCAGAGTTTTCCCTTAGAAAAGCTGACCCTGACCAGGAGAGAGGAAATCATCTATGGCACATAATTGCTCTCTCCTCCTCCTAATTCATCAAGGTTTTTCAGTTCCCACAAGAATAGCACATTCTTCTCCCTTCTCCTTCCCTCTCTCCTCTTTCCTTCCATCATCCTATCAGAAGCTCTCTCTGTCTTTCATTTTCTTTTTTCAGGGCATTTTACCTGTCCTCCAGGCACAGTGTATCTGTGAGGCAGTTACTCTGAAACCAGTGCTGGACCACAAGCTGAACAGAATGGTATTGCAAAAATGGCTTCCCAGACAGAGTTCCTTATTCCTGAAAATCAGGCAGCCTTTGCTAGCACTTTCTAGCAACTACTAGATTCAGCAGAAGCATTTTTTTCTTTTATCAATACTATCAGAACCAAACAAGTAATTTTTACTCCCTATGTAACGGTTTTCTCTTTCCTCCCTAAATTCCTCTCATCTAATTGTGTGGGCAGTAGTACCATTGCCCCAATACACCAAGCGTGCCAGGGCTGTTGGACTACTGCACTCTAGTAAAAACAGGGCCCAGCCAACATTACCCATCCTTCCAGGATGATATACCAGCTTCACAGCGACAAGCTGCAAAGCCACCCCTCTATGACACAAGACACCTCCTAAGTTTCAGCGTACCCACATTTAGGGGCAACTACTCTGAAAATAGCTCATACATACAAATACTTGTTGAGCTGGAATCCACAGGTCCAGCTGCAATTTCAATATTGCAGCACGGCAGAGGAAAAACCAACCATGTATTCCAATACAAGCCTATTTGCACAAGCTCCCTAGTGTGATGAATAAGACCAATTCTGATACAAATGAACAGCAAAATTGGAAAGGCTTGAAAAGTTGTATCAGATACACTATATATCCTTCCCTCCCTCCAATCTATAATAATCATCCTCTTTCTTTGATGGATTGCCTCTTGTAAGTACGCACACAGAAGGTAATGCTTTTGTTATACATCCCTGCATTCAGGGTCACACTCCAGTGACAATGAACCAAAGTATGCCAGGCATATTCAAGGGTCTTTTTCTGTGCCATATTTGAATGGCCTTTGATTGGAGTTGGGTCTACATCAATTCACACTTCTAACACCAAACATCAATATCTCAGCATAACGATGCAACTGTATTACCTTTCTACCTTTTCAAAAAAAAAGTTATCAGAGGAACAGCCTAAGTTGATTTTGGAAAGAGGCTTGTTTCCTACACCTTTGTATTCATATTAAAATTACTTCACTGAAGTACATCAACGTAAGTGCTTTATGAAGTATCTCCACATACGTAAACAAGGAGGATATTTTCAAAACATGGCTGACACATCTTTACTTTCTGAAGTGGAATACGGGGCCAGAGCGCTTTTTCCCATTTGCTCCCATTTTCTTTAAAGAACACGCTGCACACCACTACCAGTGTGGTCTAATTCAACAATCATCCTTCATGAGACCGCAAAGCCTGTAATGTATAACAACTATCAATATGCAAAAACTCCTTTTCAGCAGATTACTTACATTAACACCAGTCATATTAGGTGGCTGGCTGAACAAACAACACACGTTCACACAAGAATAAGTCAACTGTCTTAATAAGGATTTACTTTAAACAGAACCTTGAATGGGTACACTATACTCAGTCTCATTATCAGAGAGTTGATTGGATTTTTATACAGCACGAGCCATAGGCAATCTAAAATAGACTCACTGAAGAATGGAATGGAGAGTCAGAAATGCAACATTTTAGACCCCAGCTCTAGGTGCCTTTAATACTTCCTGTTTTTCTTTTTTTAAGGAGAGAGCGAGCACGCACCCAAGAGAGAGTGTGCTAAACAGATGTTTTGATTTATCATGTTTTTAACTTCTTTTCTGATGAAGAATTCTCTGAATCTGTGTCTTCAATCTCTGCTCTGTGCCTTTTCAGTCCTCCAAGAGCTTGAGAGCTCTCGCTGTCTGTCAGATGCAAGTTGCTGATATCCTCTTTTGTCCCCACACTGTAACTGTTGGAGTCCATTTCAGACAGGCAACAGTCTTTGTGCAAGGTCACACCTGTCTGTACAATGTTGCCATTATCAGCATTTAAGTGTGATTGTAGTCCTTGGGTTACAGTCTCCTGCTCTCCAAATCTCTGTCCATTGTTGAAGTATGAAGGGCAAGGATGTAAGTGGCCATTATTGTGATTTACACAGGATGTCTCAAGGTTTCTGTCCTCACTGTCATCAGTTTGGTTTCTGGAGTAATTACCAGATCCACTACAGATGGCGGCAGCAGAGAGTGAATCCTTAGAAACAGCCAATGAGTGGTGGCTTGATGCTGGTTGACACTTCGGGCTGTTTTTCTGTACTAGAAGTCCTGCAGTTTGAGTGCATGGCTCTTCGGTACGACTACTTAGCCCTTTGCAGATGGCTTTTCCATTGAGCTTTTTAGTCTCAAAAGAATGTTCTACAGACCCACTGCTGGTGTCTTGGGATGTGCTTTCTTGATCCTCCATCCGTCGCTGATTGTCGCGTTCGTGATCTTGACCATTACTAGAGTTTTCTACCATACCATATTCCTTTAAAGTTTCTTTGCTGTGGCTTTCAGTAGAAATATCTTGGGCACCTTGAGGAACTAATAAACTCAAGTTACTAGCATCTTCCTTATTTAATGAGGGTGCTGTACAGTGTCTTCCACTAGTTCCTGGTCTCCCCTCATCATTCTCCCCCTCTTCATGAGAGGATTCACCATCTTTACCAGTGGAATAGGATATATAAGAATATTGAAGCCATTTGTAAGCTTTGTAAATCTTTCTCTCTACTGATTCACTATCTGAGCAAGGAGAGGCCCTTTCTTTGAGGACCTCCATATTAGTGGAACTTCTTCCAGGTGAAGAAGCTGGAGAAGAAGAAAGGTCATCTACTTTAATCTGTGGGTAATCATAGATATCCTCACCTATGTAGGTGCTCACATTTTCTGGATTTGTACTAGTCCTCTCTTCCCTTTGCATTTTCTGTCGTCGTCTCAATGCATTGCGTTGACGTGTCGATGCACGTCTTTCATTCAATTCCTCTTCATCATCTGTGCTGCTACTACTGCTAGAACTGCTAGATTCATTCTCCTCAGGACTTGGGGACCTTGGCCGCGGGAAAAGGTCTGTGTCCAGTTCTGCCTCACAGGTATTCTCATCAGAATCAGACTCATTGGAAAGAGCCAGGAGACGTTTATCCTGATATCTTCTAAGTGCGGATAGCCTCTGTTGACGAGAAGCCACATCTTCTCTCGCTGGCGGAGATTCTGTTGATCTTAAGGTCCCTAAGTTATAGGCTGTTTCATCTGATTCTTCTGCCATTTGCGGTGGGGAGTGATGCAGAGAGGCAGAGGATTCTGATTCGCTATACCCGGAGCGTTCACTTACTCCAGCATGGAGCTGCAAGATGGTGCTTTCACTAAGGTCACTGTCGGAGTCAGAACTCCAGCCTTCAATCTCCCGGCGCACGAGGGAGTCAAAGAATGCCATCATTCGTGGATCCTCCTGGACAGACTGGTTGGCATAATCATGGGACAGACCACTGCCACTGTTCAACACAAGACTAATGTACTCTTCATGAGTGTAGAGGCAACGTGAATCATCCTCAATTCTACCATCCAGATCTCCTGTGCAGTCAGGCTGCTTATAAGGACTCCAGATCTGTAAGAGAGTGAAACAGAAGAATACATTGCATATTTTATATATATATATATATATATATATATACACATACACATACACACACACACACACACACTCTATTTTAAATACATACTATTTAAAAGCATTTCAAATACTACAGCAGTACAAATGCAAAGATTATGATATATAAGATCATGTTTTAGACTTCACTGTCCCCCGCCTCCCAAATAAGAACTTATAGTACTTGGAGAACTGTTCCTTTCACCCAATTCCAGATTTTTTTTAAAGGAGTTTTTCCTCCCTTGGCAGCTCACATCACAAATCTCCAATAGTTTCAGTATTTCAGACTATAATATTTCTTGCAAATATCAGTGTTCTATTTTTGTATAAATAGGTGTTGCTTTCTCACTATGGGTAAGAATACTTTGTTGCCTACAGTACAGTTTAAGCAATAATGAAGGCACTTGTTTCCCAGGAAACTAGGATCACTTGTAATGATGTGCGGTGACATTTCATCCAGTTGCATATTATATGTATATCTGCTCAGTGATCAGGATGCTCAATGCATGCAGGTAAAAAGCTGGATATTACTAGTACATCTGCTAAACAGTCCTGAATTAAAAGGTTATGTGAGAGATTGACTTCCCCACCCCTTGATGCACCTGATGTCAAGGGACTGCAGCAGATCTAGTCAAAAAGATCCCCCACTCCTGCATTCCCATGAAAGAGAGGGAAGTAAGAATGTTTAGATATTTATTTACGCTAACTTTGAAGGGGAGCTGGGCCGTGATGTTGGGAAATTCAGTCAGTCAGTGTCAACAGCCTTGGCTATGCTACCGGTGCAGAGCCCAGTGCTACTAGAAGTTTTCTTGATGAAAGAACAGAATACCAGTTCTCTGTCGGGATCTAGGGATGCACTAGCTAATGCAATACTTAGATCCTCTCACCTCTTTCTTTTATTTCCAGATGGAGAAGCAACAAGACTAAAGCATTAATCTGGACTCTGACACTAACCACTATCACCTGGCTAATGATTAATATAAGTCCAATATTATAATTATGTATATATGTATTGTAGACAGAGCTGTAGCAGCACCTACACTCAGGGTTGCCCAATGCTTCCATTGCAAAGACCCAATTTTCAGTCCCTTAGAATGCTCCCAAACTAATTGTTTGGGCTGCAAGTTTCCATGCTGGGTGTCTGCCTCAGACTGAAGTTTTTTTGGGAAAAGTTATAGAAAAAGTGGTTGAGCCCTTTCCCAGAAAGAACAGGAAACACTATACTGGTTTTGCCCATGTTAAAAAAAATGTTTACAACAATGATTTCATGGAGAAACTTGAGGCATCCTTAGCAGCAAGAATTTTAAATTTGTCAAGGAGGGAGGCTGTGTTAGGGACGTGCCTTTTGCTGTTCCTGTGAAAAGTGTCCAAATTTGGCCAAGTTAGGAGCCTTTGAAATATTTCCGTTTGTAAATGCTTAGTGGAGACTCGTTAGAATTTGGCAGATAAATTCTCTGCCGATTCCATCTGTACTGAGCATGCTCCATCCTGTACCACATGCCTACTGGACTGCCATGGGTGGCGGGTGTCATAGGCTGGGGGAGGCTGTGCCTCCCCAAATGGCGTGACCCTGCCCACACTCTGCCACCAGGCCTCCCCCTCCTGCTTTGCATGACTCCAGTCTCCCTATGTGGTAGCCCTGGCTCGGGCCACGCCACCTGCCCTTCCTCCTGGCGCTCTGGGGCCCGAGGCCATGCCAACAACCCTCCTGGCACTCCTGGGATGGGGCCGCGCCACCCCTCCCTCCCGGTGCTCTCAGGCTGGAGCTGCACCGCCCTCCCTCCTGGGGCAGGGCCTGCGGCCACAGTGAAAAGGCTCTGGGCTCCAGCAGGGGGACTGGTGGAAACATGGAAGGGGCGGAGCCTCGGGTGCAAGGGAACCCAGCCGGCAGTTCACTTGCCACCCATGCAACAGAGCAACGGAGTATCCCAGAGCTGCTGCTCCTTGCAGCCAAGGGCCACTGGAATTGGGAGCAGGGAGACTGAGGGTATGTCTACACAGCAAAAAAACCCAACAAATCTGCAATTGGTCCATGCCAGCCAACTCGGGTTCGCATGGCTCGGGCTGTGGGACTGTTTCATTGCTGTGTAGACTTCTGGGCTTGGGCTGGAGCTGGGGCTCTCTAGGACCTCCCAGAACCTGGGCTCCACCATGAGCCCGGGCTCCACCCTGAGCCCAGAAGGCTAAGCAGTAATGAAACAGCCCTACAGTTTTGAATTTTTGAATTACAGGGACTTTTGAATTTCTTCCTCCAAAATATGCCTGCCTGTAAAGAACAGGAACTAGGTCCCAAGCAGTGAAAGAAAACTGATCTGGCCTGCTCTTGTGAAAGTGTCTCTGGAGGAGTCTCTCCTGGTTCGGGAGCAATTAGGGCAGAGTTTCCCTTGTGGAACCTGAACTGGGTTTCTTCATAAACAAAATGCCTTGGCCTTTTGCCTGTCCTGTCTGGGTGACTACCACACTGAGGGATATGGAACAAAGGAAGATAATAAGCTTGGCAGGTAACAATCCCTAAAAGAATTCATCTCCCAGTAGAAAGAGGAGAGGAGAGGAGAGGAGACAAACACTACTCCCAAATTTTGGTTTTAAAACCTGGGAGGGCAACAGATATCTGAGTGGTTTCAGAGTAACAGCCGTGTTAGTCTGTATTCGCAAAAAGAAAAGGAGTACTTGTGGCACCTTAGAGACTAACCAATTTATTTGAGCATGAGCTTTCGTGAGCTACAGCCATCCGATGAAGTGAGCTGTAGCTCACGAAAGCTCATGCTCAAATAAATTGGTTAGTCTCTAAGGTGCCACAAGTACTCCTTTTCTTTTTGCAGATATCTGAGTGCAGAATTATCTGTCTGGTCAGGGACAAGGATGCTTGGATGATCATGCAAGGGGCGTAATTGAGCACTGGAGCTCTACTTACAAGTCTGAGCTGCCTTTGTTATTCACAGGAAGAGAAATGCAGCCCCAAGTGTCTCAGACTTGGGTAGAGGTCATAATCCAGGAAAATCCATGAGGTACTGCACATAATTTATATACCATGTCAAAATAACTGAAAAAAAGTTATGCTCTTAATGTAAGTGAAAATAATTAGAGCCACCTGACTACATCAGATTATCCTACTAAGCAGCAGCAGATAGCCATGTAGACATTGGCTTGTTACCACAGAAACAAGGGTGAAAAGATTTTCCTATACTCGATACACTGGTAATTTTCAAACAAGTGGAACAACATCACTCATCTTCAAACTCCAAAGCTGCTATTCATTTTAGGATTTAATGCAAAAATGGCATTCATTCTTAAAACTCTCCCTGGACTCGCTTTAGTTTGTGTCCTATGGACAGTCCCTCTGTACACCCAGCATCCCCTGCCCAGCTTGACAGACCTCCTCTCTGGTTTCACAGGTGCTGGTGGGAGTGCCTCATCTGCATCTCCCTGTGTCAGACCATTTTTTCATTCTGTCATTTAATTGTAAAGGATTGCAGTTTGTAGGAAAGATGTTACTCTAAATAAAACTGCAAAGGGCAGCTATGAAACCAGTACCTTAACTCACTTCTACACTCTTCAAAACCATGTCCTCCCTTCAGAAACCTGCACTTGGAAAGAGAGAGCTATACCCAGGGGTTAATGCATCCAGCATTTCCTCTCTGGTAATATGGATTCAAACACACTTTAATCCTGAGCAAAATGAGCATGATGGGGCTCAATCAGGGCTGTCTGAAGTACTCTGGGTTTAACTATACCCTCAAAATAAACATCCAGATTTGAATTTAAAGCTTCTTACATGCCATGTTTTCAGGTCTGGTGAACATCAAAAGTCCAAGTCAATGAGATATAGACAAGTGGGTTCATTTTAAAAATCAAAGGCCAAAGCCACCCCTGGAGTAAAACCACTGATTTTATTAGAGTTAAGATAGAGATTAATTTGGCCTTCATTTGGGACCCAGCACTAAAATAGCAAGTGTGTTGGCAGAAGTGCGTGGGAATCTCAAATAGCTGGTCTGTATTATACCTAGATGTTGGTATTGAAGTAAGGCACTGCTAACAAGTGCTAAATTTAGTAAAGCTAGTCTAAAAATTAAAACCCAAATGATTGCTTGTATCCACATTTTAACTCATCACAGACCTCCTATAGCTGAGGAAATAGAACACTAGTCAATAGCTGAAAGGTTGTCTTTATATCTTCATTTAAAAAAAAATAAAAACAAGGATTTTTTCGAGTGGCAGTGAAGGGAAGAGAAGAGCTTTTAAGAAAGATTTGAAAACCAGCTTTAGAGGTCAGTTGTACATCTTCCCTCTCACTTGTAATATCATTACATCCCTGGGGCAGCTACAGCAATTGCTTAAATGAAAGAGTCACATTAGGAAAGGATATACATTTTTGAGAGGCTTTAACGCAATAAAAAACTCTCATCTTTTCCATCCACCTGTTCGGTCTGCTTCTGCCCTCCACATGCATCTCTGCCACCTGGTCCTTTTCTTCCTCTTCTCCCCGGGCAGACTGCCTGGCTGCCTTTTTTCCTGGACATCATTCCCTCTGGTAGTTCCTGAAGCTTCTCATCCAAATACATAGCATAGACCCTTAGCAGAAGCAGCTAAATTGACTTTACCTTCTTACAGGCAGCTGCTTTTATTGGCCACCAGGCTTTTCTTTGCAATGAAGAGCCTGGACACTTGTAACAGGAACTGGAAACCAGGAGAAGCAACCAGCACCATGTAACCTACCTACTTTCCATGATGAGCAATTGCTCTGCAGATCAGTTTGATAACTGCTGCATGTAAGATGGTACCTCTAATAGGTTAGCAACCTTCACATGCAGTACTGCATTGCAGACCTCAGCACTGGAAATGAGCTCAAATGCTGGCAACAGACTTGAACTCAAGACATGCTGGCCCCTCAATGAGAAGGATAATTAGCTGAGCCAGACCGATGATGTACAACAACCAAAGGGCAAGAAGTTCTGCCACTTTCATGTATGGAGTTGCCTGGATTTTATTAAACTTTTTTCCCCCCAACTTGTGATCTTAAAGGCTTCAGTTTTTTCAAAACAGATAAGCGAGTTCCGTCACACACACTGTGACAACAGAAATTGTCTTTTAAAGGAAGCGCTGGAGCAGAGAGGTCTTTGAAAGAGTTACACAACCTAAGAATGAACACTTAACCGAATCAAGCTTTTAATCATTAGACAAAGAGGAAAAAAAAAAAAAAAAAAAAGAGTACACAAAAGCAACACAGGGGATGTGTTTATACCAAAGTTAATCCAACAGACTAAGCACAGTCATGCAGGAAGGATTCACAGGGTAAAGGGTCAATATATCCAAAATCCAAAAAAGAGGGACTTTAGACTGTATGAATTAAGTTCACAGAGCCAAAAATTCCTCTGGCAGAATTGCATTTAAATAGAAACAGGCAGTCTGTTAGAAATTGAAAGTCAATACGCTTCTAAAGACCATACAACAGACTTTGTCAAAATCCATATTTAGGATGATGCAATCCAGATATTTTCTTTTGTTTTAAAAACACACACAAGTCTCTCAGGAGAATATAAATGAAAATGGAAACAAAGAAGAGGAGGACAGTGGAGGTGCAAAACTAAAAAGTGTCACAGAAAGACACGAAGAAGAAAGTGGAACTAGGATAAGATTCTAAAGGCTGTTAATAGTTGGAATGTGAATGAAGCGGATAGGGATGAGACGTGGCCCAAATCCTTGGGAGCATGGCCCAATGCCCAACTTGCAGACTATTAAAACATTTATTGGCAGGGTAAAGGTTAATTTGTAACTGACTAAAAGCATTTAGTTATACTCAAACAACCGCCATTACAGCCACCTGCACTCAAGAATGTTACAAAGCCATTCAGCAAATGGTTTGAAGCAGGATCAGTTTTCATGGTTAGAAATTTGGTCAGTCTTGGTCTGTCAACAGGAATAGTGAAACAGAATTACTTATTTCCATTGCAGTGGCATGCAAAGCATGGGAAGTGCTGTACAAACACCTAGGACAACTCAGGAACAGAAGCCAACTTATCTTATGGCCCCCAAGAGAAGTACTTGATTGCAAAATAGGATATACCTCTGCATTCCACGTAGTTTCTGATAGGCACCGGCCTTCTGAAAATTCTACACATTTTTAAATGCAGACTACAGAGAAAAGACAATTCTAACATCTAGCAATGTCCATCCCCTCTTGAATACATACAAAGATATGGTAACTTATACAGCTCCACTTATTCATGTTGTCATTGTACAAGCACTTAATACGCTTTGTGAAAAATTAGAAATGGACCCAGGAGGTAGTACCTGGGTCGGATATAGGCTAAGGTTCAGTTGTACTGAACCCTTCCAGGATGTTCTCATGAAATTTCAGCCCAAAATGTCAGAAATCATATGAGATAACTGATCATACGACATTTCTGCCAGTTCGGGCCAAACTCTCTTGAGACGTTAGATATGCTCCAAATGAAACTGGAAAATAGGTTCCTTTTTCTTCAGGTCCAAGCAGGAACCAAACCATAGGGGAAGATTCAAATCCACAAAATTCAGATCTGACCCTATGCCCCCACACCATTTGAAATTCAAAGGGATTTAGACTGAAAATTCGACTTTTGCCAGTCTCTAATAAAACACTATATTTAACTGAAAAAAATCTGCTATTAAAAAAAGTAGAGACAACGTCAAACATCAGGAACATGGCACTGGTGTAATATGGATTCAAATATATGGAAAAAAAATGTGGCCCAAATTAAAGAGTTGGGTAAAAGACAAATGATATCCACTTGACAGGCTAGCCAACTTGAGCCATTGCCTTCAGAACACTGCTGCCAAACAGCAGCACTTGCTGATTATCAGCTAAGGGCTGCAGGTCACGTGGTGCTAACTGTTGTTCTGTATCCAGATGCTAAATTAAATTATATTAAAAAAAAAAAACGAGCTAAAAAACCCCCACACAGACATTTTTCTAATGTTATTTTTCTATGTATGCAATTGCTGTTGTTGCCACAGGAATATGACTGCAAATGGCAGGGTATTATGAAGGGGAGAGTGTCCATAAGACAGACAAACATTAAAACATAGTCCATACTACGAGAACCCCTGCTGTGAAGTCATGACAACTCATGGGACACACGCCCTGTTTGGGGCCAGACAGATAAAGGGGCTAGCCCTCTTGGCATCAAACCTTGGCGGGGGGAGTGAGTCATTAACAAAACAAAGGTGCTGTTTCAATATCAGTTTTTAAAAGGAAAAATGTATTTATGACAATGACTGTTCTCTTACCTTTATAATCTTTTCAACACCAGAGGAGCAAATCATGTAGGTATGGGGATTAAACCGGACCTGGTTTACAATTGACCGATGACCTTTCAACACCATAAAGGCACCATTAACAACCCTGCCGATCCCACCTAGTTAAACAGAAGAAAGAAGAAGGGAACTGAATTGGAGCACACTATATGTAACAATTCATCTTAACTATACTCTGTAACCCTTGGGTTGACAAATAGAATATCAAATCTGCACATAAGTTACTACAGAAAGAATGCAGCTTCACTGAGGACTATACCTCCAGCAAATCTGTCCTTGGAGACTACACACTTCAACCTCCTAAATAAAAAACATGGGAAGTTTTAGAACTCTGGGATAAGTGTGATAAATGTATTCATCTCATATAAAAGAGCAGCAACATATTTAATTGAACTGCAAGTGAAGCTGGCTTGTTTGAAGCAGAAGACCAAGAGTCTAAGTTTGAGGCAGAGATAAATTCACAGGTTGGTTCACCAATCATTGTGCCTTCCTTTATCAGTGGTAAAGATTGCAAGATAATTTGCAGGTAATGAAATGGAGCAAAAGAGCATTGTTCCACTGGGTGTGATTCCTTGTCATGAGGCAAAGGAAGTAATCCACACTGGCTACACAAAGGGGAGTGCCAGAAAACAATGGTAGTACCTGTAAGGTCCTACATTAGTGACTCACATTTAAGTGTGAGAAGCTCTCTGTATTTTATTTTATTAGGTCTAGTTCCTAATGACAGCTTTTCACAGAGTTGATTCTTCAATGTATTTATATGTAAGTATAATTGTTTTGAGAACACGCACTTGTATGTTTAAATAAGGAAATGTCATAATGAAGAATGTGAGCAAAAACAGCACTGTTCTTTAAAAGTCAAAAATGAAAACAACTACAGAGGAAGGAAAATGATCTATCAAAATATAACTCCTGAGGTCAAAATATATCTTTTAGAAAGCCGAACGTGGTTTACTGAGCTATGCTGCCTGCAGCAATCCTAACTCAAAAAAAAAAACAAACAAACCAAAAACCACCCCCAAAAAACCCAAAACACAAAAAAACCCAAACCCACAACATACACAGCTTGCTTGTTAGGTTTAAACTGAACTGCCTTTTCCCCTAAGTGGCTCTGCTCATGAGGTTTCTTTCCCCTTTGTCCCCATACTTGAGCTACTTCAGAACAAATATGGTACTGTAGTTCGATTCCTATGTTGTCCTAATTAACTAGCAACATTTTCTCCTGAAATGGAGAGTAGTGAAATTTCCATCAAATGGCCATTTCCTGTAGGAAAAGCTGCACTGACACTAAATGGCAGCCAGGCTGGCGGGGGGGGGGGGGGGGGGGGGGGACCAAAACCAAACAATCTCAAATACAGCTTTTATAGCAGCCTTCCTTTGTAGCTTACGTGAATAGCATGGAACATGTATTCTCCCTTAGGGAAAGCTTTCATCAGCTGATTTCTATTCCTCTACCCCAGAAAGCTCACTTCTCAACATGGCAATGCATAAATGAGGGACACAATGTGTGACAAGAACCCAGAATGAGAAGGACACAAAAGTACTTGATTTAAAATGTAGGATTTATTCCATTTATGTAAATAACTCTTTCCATAACTTCAGTTTCATGGAACTTTATTTCTGGCAGAAAGACTTTTCAATGGTAAAAGTGAAGGGATGTTAAATCTGTGAGAGACACAATTAACTTTAGGACTAGAATGAACATACCACATTTGAGATGTATGCATGAAAGAAAGAGGCCATAAATTATTTTTAAAAAAGCAAACAGCAAGACAGAGACAGCCTGGCCAAATGCTTCAAAACTTACAAAATGGTAAGACCCCCAGTAACCTGAGAAATTTGGAAAGTTCTTTCTCCTCACCTACATCTCTTCTTGGGCAGTCACCAAGATTGAACAAGGTGACATTTCAACTCATTTCGGCAAGTCTCCACAGAAAATACCAGTTATGACCCTCACCCTTTTCATGCTATTGTCCATGCTAGACATTCATGATCACATTCGTTCATGCAACTTGCCTTATTTCTATGGCATTCTTTCCAACCAAATCACAACTGTCAATCATTAGCATGCATCAGGCCAATTGTGCAAGGTTACACCAAGTGCATTTCTTGAAGTTCTTAGCTTGGTGGACAAACATTCCAGAAAAAAGCCTTAGGAGTAAAAAGGCAGAAGCTGCTCAGTAAATGTTTCCAGTACAAGTGATGCCAAGAAGGCAAGTTTTAAACCGTTCACTGATTCTACACACTGGCTACTTGAACACACTGTAGTACAAGATTCAGGTCTGATATTGGGAAATGCTTTGCAGAGGATTAGGAATGCTCCTAAGAGTCAGGCGCTAGAAGTAAAACGGGAAAAGGAAGGATGGTCTTGCGGTTAAAACACAGGCTTGCAAGTCAGACACCTTGGGCTCTATTCCCAGGCTTGTCACAGGCTTCTTCCATGCCCTTGAGCAAGTCACTTCACTATGACCTTCAGCTTCCCCATCTGTAATATGGTTATAATAGTTATTTACCTCAGAGTTATTCTGAAGATTAGTATTTGTAAAGTACATTGAGAGCTCTGGATGGAGAACAACATGTAAATGCAAAAGATCTTAAATACATGGGCATCCAGAACTTCACAGCTGTCACTATGCTGCAAAGTGTGGCCACTCAGAAATTCAGTGGCAATGGGAAAGGATCTCCAATCATTCTGCTCCAAAACTGGAAGTCCTTATCATTTCAGCTAACAGAGACTCCACTTGCTGGATCAGACTCATCTAGCTAATCTAGTCCAGTATCCTGTGGCCAGTATCAAATCCTTCAGAGGAAGATGGAAGAAAGCCTAAAATGGACAATTACAGAAATATTTCCCTATGAGCAGGTTATTCTAACCCTATCAGTTAATGGTAAGCTTATGCTTCCCAACACAAACGTTTATATCTCTTACAGTAATATTTTTATACCCTCCAAATGTTACTGATGAGATTTTTACCTCTTGTGACTTACGTGGCTATCCAAAAATTCATGGTCTTGTAGGTTGTTCCAGTTAGGGTGAGAAACTGGAGAGAGTCAGGTATTTCTTTGATGCAATTTCGTTTATTTACAAAAAAAAAATATACATAAAGTACTATTTCTCTGAATACAAGAGAAATCAAATGGGACAGTTCCTTTGCTTGCTGTTCTAAGCCTGCCTTTCCAGCCAGCACTCTGTGCCCAAAAAGCTCTTTTCTAGCTTTCCCTCAGGGCCACATTACCAGCACTTCTGTTACTCTTTGCTTGGGTTTCTCTCCACTTCTGTCACTGTTCTGTTTTTCAATCTCACGTACACACTCTTACTCAAACGATGCCTACCTGAGCTCCTGCCCATATAATTCAAAATTCCTGAGTGGCCTTGGATGTGCCTTCATTTTGGCAGGAGACATGGGCCTGTGTTTGGGGTAGTGGCCACTTAACTGTTTCAGTCACCTGATTCCAATGGCTTCTTTACATTTATCTTGAACATAAAGTGGCAGTTACACTGGACTCATAGCAAGGTTTAATTCAACCCATAAGAATAGCCATACTGCATCAGACCAAAGGTCCATCTAGTCCAGTATCCTGTCTTCCGACAGTGGCCAATGCCAGGTGCCCCAGAGGGAATGAACAGAACAGGTAATCAAGTGATCCATTCCTTGTCACCCATTGCAAGCTTCTGGCAAAATCCATAAACACTATTCTCATCCATTTATGTGTCGTATATGTCAGTTTACTCCAGCACTTTGTTTTCATACAGCTCAGTCTCTGACAGTGGTGAAGGCTAATGCAAACAAGTTATTTAGCTTTACTGTAATGTACTAATGCTCTAATCAGTCCTTTTACTCAATAGTGATCTGGCAGACTCATTCTAATAGGGTTTCATCTTCTAGTATACTTAAATTTTGGGAGGTTTTGGTGATTAGTGGTTCGAATTCCTAACTCCATCTTTAGTTTTATTTGCCATAGTTTGCTTCTTTCTGTTGGCTTCACTTGGACTGGACTTCTGTTTTATGGAGGACAACCGTTTGGCCAGAATAACCTCTTGTATTATGCCATTTGACTACACAGATTTTTTTTCCCCCCCTGCTGCCCTTATTTCTTTTTTGTTCAAGGGTATGCATACCTTCTGTGACTGACTCTGCACGGTAATTTCAATATTCTTGTGTAATTATAGTATACATATAAACTGCTTCTATTTTGAGTCTGATGATTTAATTTCCACACTTTTGACTTGAGGGTGTTTTTGATTAGCTTCCTTATTTTTTTTAAATCCTCCTTTCCGAAAGTTTAGCATCAAAAAGTTTAGCTTGCTTTTTATAGGATCCTTCCCATGAAGACTGTAAGTTTAGTTGTACTGTTGTCACTGTTACTCAGTGGCTCAACAGGGCTGGTAACTACTTTTTGATCTACTTCTACCTCCTACATGTTACTCAAAACTAGACTCCATAATAGGTCTCCTTTTGTATGCTCCAAAACTAACTGCTCCAAAGGAAGAAATGTTTAATTATTATTATTTGTATTACCATAGCACCTAGTAGCTACAGTGTCCCAACATATTGGACTCATTTCTGAGAGTGGTGCAAGCACAGGGTTTATGAGACAGAGCTGGGTATTTCGGATTACATTCAGCAGAAGGCAATGGAAAATGGACTAACCACCTTGGTTTAATTTTACATTATTATAGCAGAGTCTAATTCTTCTAGCACTAGCATAGAGAAATTAACTCAGAGATCCTGGATTACAAATCTGAACAAAAAAATTCTACAGGCTAATTATAGTTGTATTTAAATATCTTCAATTTCCTAGACGTTTTTTAAATGGCTAACACAATAATACTTTATGAAATATGTCTGGACTCTAGTTGTAGACAAAAAGTAATGCTAACCTGCAATGTGAATCTAGTAGGTGTCTAACAACACAACAAAGGAGTTAGAATTAGGCCTGTTTTTATAATCTGTACGAATTATCTGGAAGAAGGGATTTAACAGTAGGGAAATAAAATCCACTGATAATAAATTATGCAGTGCTGCAAATATCAGTTTGGACAGAAACACCACAGACAGGGCATGAAATACCAAAGTGAGATTACACTTAGAAACATGCATGCCAATACATTCAGGAAATGCTGTTAAACATATTGAAGGGAAGAGATATACTTGGAAAGCAGTAATGCCAACCAAGATCTACAGGTGGTAGTACCCACAAATTAGATAGGAGTTTGAAATGCCACATAGTATTGGGAAGGAATTAAGATTTTTGGACCACACAACCAGAAGTATCACTGAGGAACCTATAACAATCTAGAATGGAGAGGAGTTACTCAGGTGTAATGGGATGAACATAAGTAACAGATTGTCTGATTAGCTGGAAAAATGACCTAGTGTTGGAAGTCTACTAAAATGTGGAATAGTCTGAAAAGTAATGGAAGCCCCATTACTCATATAATTTAAAATTGGACAAGGCTCTGGAGAACTTACTGCAGGGAACAATCCTCCACTGGCCTCTCGAGGACAAACTGAGGGACCTAACAAAGTCTTTTCCGTCTAAAACTTAAAAAACAAACAAACAAAAAAAAAAACACCACTCATTCATATAAGGTAGAGTGACATTCCAGAGACAAACATGTAACTTCATACAAGCCTTGTGAATTATTCAAAGTGCTGAAAACTAGCGAGAAGGGCCAGATGTTCACAGCTGCTGCCAGTTTGCCACAAAACACCATTAATCTGTAATACATGGCACTGCAGTAGCAAGCCAATTTAAATTAATTTGTTTTTCCATTAATAATACTCTGGGCCACTTTGTGCCTTTAGGGCACAGCCCTGTATTTGAGTTGTATAATGCTAGGGGGAATCCATGGAGGGATTATATCTTCAGGAGTCATGTGGTGTGGGGAATGGTGATAGTAAGGAAGGACCATGGCCTTGCCTGAACTCCTCCCCATGAATAAGTAGGACACAGGTAATGAGATTAGACATATTTCCTGCAAGGGGGGAGAAGAGAAGTCCAGGTAAAACATCCTAAATTCTTCCTTCTCCCCACTCCCTTGTGCATCCATGAAGGGGACAGGTACATTCTGGCTCTTTGTATGTTAGCAAACACCTCTGTTTCTAGTTTTAAAAATACATGGCTTCCCATTTGCAAAGAACAAGCACACACACACACACAAAACAAACCAGATACACACAGCATGGACCAGACCCTTGTGTGTATAACAAACAAAAAAAACCCAAAACCACCCCAAACCAAAATACTACGCAAAGGGAAGTTAAGCAAAAAACTGGGGTTTCTATTCTCTCTCTTCTAGAGAGTGGGATTTAATAGTCTATAATGCGGACAAAGTGGAGGCCTGGAGAGGTTTTGAAATCCACAGGGAAATCTCAGACTGAAACATCTATAGAGAGTGGAGGCTTCTGCACAGAGGGTCAGTCCCTGTGCAATACTGTGCCCTGCCATGGGAGCAGAGTTTCCTCTGGGATGTTGGTGCTGGAGGCTCCCGATCACTCTTTGAACAACCAACCCACCCCACAACAAACCACATGCTTGACAGTCTGCAGGTGCAGAGGAGGACTTGAAGGAACGAACGCTGACAGTCAAGGTTAATTCCTCAGGATATTTCCTAATGGGTTTTCCAGGGGGATTGTCATGTGGAGCAGCCCCTCCACCCTCACTAGAATACCAGACCATCTAAATTGCATTTGCCATACCTGGGATGGGAAGGGGGAGTATGATGCTATATAAGATCAGCTTCTCCCTCCAACAAATTTTATGGCCAATTATTCAGGATTTCTACACATTTCAGGAAGTTGCAGGGGATAACATGGACCTAGCACGAGTTGTAAGTATCTCTTGGGAACAGCTCTTGTGAAACAGGCAAACAACATTAACAGGTTTTTTTTTTTTTTTTTTTTTTTTTTTTACTGATTAGCGTGACTGGAATGTAGGTGGGCTGGACATTTTGATGATAAATTTTTTTTACTTTTCCCCCTGGGATGTTTCAAGTAAGTCCCACCCTAAATGATCCAGCTCAGCATTCTTCATTAATGCAATTAGCAATTTTCATTTTAAGTGGTTAAGTCGCTGAAATCACTTCCTAGTCCCTAGGGGAAGGGCTAGGCCTATAAATGAAGATATGCTAGAAAGTGAACTTTCTATAGCACAATGGAATTTGATTTCAGTATCAAGGAGTTGCTGTTTGCTTCTTACTGTCAACTTCATTGGGAAACGCCAGCATCACTTGCCAGCAAGAACATGTGATTTAAAAAAGTTACAGTAAAAATCACTGTCTAGATTCAGGGCTGCATCTACCTCAGGATTCTTTGTTGCTAAAAGCTGTCGGCACCTCATCTACACTAGCCTCTTGTTACACTGGTGGAGCAGAACAAGCAGACAAGGAAAGACTTATTACTGAAATAAACTGGAAAGATTTGGAAAAGCAACACACACCCTTTACATTCGCTCTTCTCTTCTGTCAGGAGAAACACCGTCTGCTGGTGCTTTTAGCTATATAGTTCTCAAAAAAGTTATATATGCTTTTAGCTATATAGTTCTCCTAGCACATTGTTGGCACCATAAAAATTAACAATTTTTCAGAATGCTCTTCCTGAAGTTAAAAGAACAAATCTTGTAAAGTTATAAGGTGGAAAATAAATTATTTTTCTTGGATGTGGAAGTGCCAAAGACCCTAAGCATTAATGCAAATGGACATATTACAGGCATACACAGTGGTTGCCAAAGAATTCAGCACAATGAAGAGAAAAAGACAGGAGACTGAATTCTGGGGCAACCAAAATGGTAATTGTTGGGTATTTATGTTTCTCTTCCCTTTCTGTTCTCAGTGTTATCCTCACTTTTGAAAATAAGTATTAAAATTATTTTAATGCTGGTGAAAGGACCTAGAATGACAGTCCTGGATGCTGCAACTTCTATTGGATACAGCAGTACAAGCTGCCCAACAATGCCTCCATTCTGGAGGATGTCCTCTCTGAACAGCATTTGCCTTTGCAGCCCACTCAGGATTTGCCTTCTCTCCCAAGAAAGCCAACAAAGGCTTGTTAATGATAGTTGAGGTGGTAGTTTGTGCAATATGGACAAGTTTTGGTAACTACTGACCTGAGGCGGATTCGAACCAGGGAAAATGGATTTATATCCAATCACCAGTTGTGTGAGACACAACAGACTTTTTAAATTTAAAGTGTTTCAGAGTACATTCCCACTGGATTAGATCACTTCCCGCCCCCCCCAAAAAACCTCCACTAATCATGTTGAGACTTGGAAAGCTTAAAGCACAAACTTGTCTCCAATGCAATAAAATCTTGCCATCTAATACTTCAAGCATGAAGAGCTGTTTGCATTTGCAATGACATTGCAAAAAAGGGAAGAAAAATTGCATAAGTCGTGCTGAAAATTGCCATAATTAGTTTAGTAACTGGACCACAATGACAGGCCTGTTACTGCCAGCAGTTACAGAGTTACAGTCAAAGATGGTATTAAGGGAGATTTGGAAATGCAGTCTGCTGATCTGATTTATTAAGCAGCTCAAAAGTCTGGTAACAGTCATTTCAATTAAATAACTCAGTGATCATCTGATCACCTTCTCCAACCACAAAATAATAAAATTCCTGTTCTTAAAACAGCTTCTTGGAGTGATATTTAAAACACACACACATCCCACCGTGGTTTTGGTAAATTCTGTTGAAAAACCACAAACAGTTAAAAAAGGTTCTAACAGTCTTGCTGAGCAGCATGGGTGAGGCCTACATCTCACCTCACTTCAGCCTTCCTCACTGCCAATAGAAACTTGTAGAAATACTGGATTTGGTTACCCAAATAAATGACCAATGTCCCAGAATGGTGCTAGGGCGCCCTGTGCTGCAGGAAATGCTATCCATCAGAAGAAAGATAAAACTGAGACTCTGCCCACTTGTACCCTTCGATGAGGAATCCATAGCTTTAATGAGGGAATTAGCTAAAAAACTCACCAAGCCACTGATGATTATTTCTGAATAGTAACTGAGAACTGGATAGGAACTGGGGATGTAGGGGAAGCACAGGACCAAATGTTCCACCATCTTCAAGGAGGGAGGGAAAAGGTGAAGGAAGTGTGATTGCTGGCACTTATATATGTATATTACATTATCCCTATTAAAAATGATCAAACATATAGGGAGAAAGTTGGAAAAACGCTTTTAAGCTTCCTAACTATTGTATCATCACTTAAGTCTCTCAAGGTAAGCAATGAAAGCCCCCATTGTGTGGGACATTTAAAACTAGGCTGAACAAATCACTGGAGAGCTTACTGTGGAGTGGGGAATGACCCAGCCTGCCCACTGGGGAAACATCTCTAAACTACAATTATTTGCAAGAGTAGCAGAGTTTGTTCCAGTGTCCTGGAAAGATGCCAACACAAGTAGTTACACTGCACATACAGAAGAACCTCAGAGGTTGTTCATAACTCTGAACTAAACATTATGGTTGTTCCTTCAAAAGTTTACAACTGAACATTTGACTCAATACAGCTTTGAAACTTTACTATGCAGAAGAAAAATGCTGCTTTTAAGCATCTTAATTTAAATGAAACAAACATAAAAAGTTTCTTTAGTTTACAAAAATTTGACAAGGTTTCCTTTTTTTTTTTTTTTTAAAAAAGTCCTTTACGTTTAACTATGTTTAGTAGTTTTACTGTTGTTGGTTTTTCTGGTCTCTGATGCTTCCTGACTGTGTACTTGGGGGGAGGGATAGCTCAGTGGTTTGAGCATTGGCCTGCTAAACCCAGGGTTGTGAGTTCAATCCTTGAGGGGGCCATTTAGGGATCTGGGGCAAAAATTGGGGATTGGTCCTGCTTCAAGCAGGGGGTTGGACTAGATGACCTCCTGAAGTCCCTTCCAACCCTCACCTTCTATGATTCTATGACACTTCCAGTTCCAAATGAGGTTACTGCCTCTCCTAATCTGCTGTCGAGTAATGCTATGAGCTGTTAAACAGCTATCATCACTTTCCACCCCTGAAGTGGCTACATTTTGGTAATGAGTGAAGTTCTTCTTATTTAGTAATTCTGAAAAGCAATTTCAGGCTTGCAAAAAGGTACCATATCATACACAATTCATCAGTACTTCTCCCTCAAATGTGCGTTAATAGAAATATGTCTCAAAATCAATTAAAGAGGGCTCATAACTCAGCTGTAGTCATCTCTTTACTAAAAATACCAATAATTAGAAGAGTACAGTACAGTACATTATTTGTAAAAAACTTTAATTCATAACATTTATGATTGCCATAACTCTACCTTATTGGATTATGGGCATACAGACAGACACTTCTTAAGACTCGTACTGGAGGCCAGAAACTGAGCATGAGGGAATTTCCTGTATTAGCTTAGGTGGGGTGAGGTGAAAAAGGCCTCAGCACACCCGTGGAAGGAGATTTTTTAAAATTAAATAAAAGTAAATGTTGGTAATTTTTGTAGTCAAACCCCACTCACTGGGTTGAAAAAACTGCCTTGCCAGTTTAGAAAATGCCTTTTATCACAACAAAGAAGACTACATAAATTCTGGAGAATTCTCCCACTCGCTCTTAGGTTGGAAGAAGAAGTGAGTGAAGAAGACAGATAACTACAGATCAGTTCATCCTAGATGAACTGGATGGCTGGCAAATTAATTACCACAGAAGCCAATATCCATAAGATGTATAATGGCCCCATTATTACTCATGAAAATCTTGAAGAGTCATTCTCAGATCAAATTCTGGAAATGTTCAATGGGTACATTAACATGCATCAGGGTTTAAAAACAGATTAGCAGCACAGGATAGTTAAATTGGGCCTCCTCAAAGGAGTGGCATAATATCAGCAAATAAAGTGATGCCTATATGAGATAGGAATGATTTACCAGCAAGAGTATGAGCTCAGCTAAAGTCTTCCAAAAAGGGAACCACTCAAGTTACAGGAGATCAAGATATACATACTCTATCTCGTGATTTTCTGATTACTGCATTTGACATTAAGCAATTAGTTTTGTAACGGAAGTGTTGAAAGCTTATACTACTCCTACCCGCAAGTTACAGTAAGAACGGTCAGGAAAATGAACAGGAGTACTTGTGGCACCTTAGAGACAAACACATTTATTTGAGCATAAGCGTTCATGGGCTAAAACCCACTTCCTTGGATGCATGCAGTGGAAAATACACTAGGAAGATATACATATACACACACCCACACGCACACACACAGAGAACATGAAACACTGCGTGCATCCAATGAAGTAGGTTTTAGCCCACGAAAGCTTATGCCCAAATAAATTTGTTAGTCTCTAAGCTGCCACAAGTACTCCTGTTCTTTTTGCAGATACAGACTAACACCGCTGCTACTCTGAAACCGGTCAGGAAAATGTTGACTAACATGATATGTTAATTTGTGCTATCTCTAGGTATCAGTCCTTGTACACAGGTGCTCATTTGCTCAGCACCAAGTTCAGGATTGTGTGGTTCACAGCCAATAGCTGAAGACAACTAACAGAGGGATGGATCCTCTAGATATTAGGGCCATCAGCATCCATTGCCAGAGAAAAGCAGTATCTTGAATCCAGGAACTGACGGATAAGTAAAGGAAGAGTATATGAACAGGCCTATTTTAGAATATAGAAGTGTAATTTAGAATCTACACATATTTTCTCTTACTAATTTCAAATAGCTGTTTTAAACCAAACAGTTACACAGGAAAATGAGGAGAGTGATCTCCTAGAGAAAGGATGAGAGAGTCAGAGGAAAAGAGTTAAGTCAAAGGAAAAGGCAGGGCAAATCCATATAATCCTGGTAAAGAGACGTTAATATCTTTGAATTTCTATGGTCTAAACATAGTCATCAGTTTTGTATCCCAATAAAATAGATTATTATATAGAATCAAGTTTAATAACCAGTCCAAAATTAAGAGGCCTCATTTTCTCCAAAGTTCTCCAGTTTGCTGAGCCTTTTATGATCTACTCTCCCTAGCTCTTATAATTCACTGTACCTGAACAGCTTTTAAGAATAAAATAAAAACTTGGCAATTTACTTTTAAGGCAAGTTATCTGCTGCATTACTATGTAACTGTAGCACAGGAAGTCATCTTCTTATTAGCGTATGTGCAAAGTGCCTCACGTGGCACATGACCAGGATTCATCACCGAATTTGGTCCGCAGGTTGGATCATTAGCTTCCCCAACTTGAGCCAAGTACTGACACGGGGTGGGAGTGAATGCGGATCCCTGCCCCCCAGCAAAATATGTCAAACTTAGTTGTATTCTATATAAATAAGGTACACATTTTCAACAGTGACAATTAATAACTGAAGCAGTTCAAAGGAAGTGGTAGATTCTCCAAACACTTGACATCTTTAAATCAAGAGTCAACGTCTTTCTAAAAAGATATGTTCTAGATTAAGCACAACTCAATGCAACGGAGAGACTGGGTGAAGTTCTAGGGCCTGCATTATGCAAAAGGTCAGGCTAGAATAGAGTATATGAGGGTCCCTTGTGGCCTCAATCTATAATACAGTAGGATATTGTGCGATATTTTGAGAGGTACCTAATATTTAACACTAGTATTTGTCAGATTCCCCATACAAGCTTACCTGCTTCTGGATCCGGAGGAATTCTCCACATGTATAAGTTGAAGTCGTCAGAGCCAGAGAGGATGTACTATTAGAAATAAAAATAAATAAAGCAAATTACAGGTGAGGCATCACTTGAATTAGGTTCTCTTTCTTAAAAGTGAATTGAGAGAATTCCAGCTGTTTGGTCATGACTTTTAGAACTTCAAAAGTTTTACTTCTCTTTGTGTCTGGACAGGCTGCTGTCCCAATCACAGAACTCTGGACAAAAAAGGACGAGAGTTCGAAGCAAGCGTCTGCTGTCCATGTTTTATTTTTGGTCTGCTACGCAGTCTAGCCTCCAAAGCAGAGATGGATGTAGACCAAAATCCCAGACCCAACCACCCGAACTTTGAGCTCTCACCCTTTCCTAAACTCAAAATTGTTCATCCTCAGACACCACAAGCATCTAGGATGTGCCATATATTCAACCACCACCACCTGCACCACTGATGCCCTTTATGAAGATTACCATGAAAAGTCAATCACTGTTGCCAAGAATCATCTTGCTATTAGTCACTAGAGGGAAAATGACCAAATCTAGCTCTCTCTTCTTAAATTTCAGGCAATGCTGCAAATATGAGTTTATCACAATACTGTACTTTTTTTTTGGTTTATAGTTTTGCTGGGGAGAAGGTTACAAACAGCTCTCCTTTCAACAGCCTATAATGGATGAACAAAAGCTTTACAGTGGAGTCGCATCTTACGCAGGGGTTAGGTTCTAAAGTCAGTGCATAAGGCGAAAATCATGTATAGTCAAAATTACCCTTGAAAATCCCTTAAATTGCCCATAAAGTACAGTACTGTATACACTCCATCACATTAAGATTGGGATCAGCATCCATAGTGCTACGTATCTGTCAGAACGTAAGCCTCGTATACGTGGCCCTGAAACAGTGAATCACACCTTGTTCGAGAGGTTGGAGGTGGTACGGGGGGGGGGGGGGGGGGGGGGGGAAGAAAGACTACTTCAACGTCGTTATGCACAAACCAGAGTGCCACAGGGTCGCCAGGAGCATTCTCTATGATCAGCAACACTTTAAAGTCAAGACCTTTCTCTTCGAGGTACCGCTTGAGCTCTGGAATGAAACACTTGTGGAACCAATCCAGAAATAATGCTGCTGTCACCCAAGCCTTTTTATTTGATTGCCAGAACACAGGCAGGAGATTTTTGTTCTTGCCTTTTAGGGCCCGGGGATTTGCAGCCCTGTAGAGCAAGCCCGGCTTTATTAAATGCCCAGACGCATTGCCACAAAACAGTCACAAGGTCTTTAGCTGTTTTGAAGCCAGGGGCCTGTCTTTCTAATTTCGAAGTGTAAGTGCAGTTGGGCATTTTTTTTTTTTCCAGAAGAGCCCAGTCTCATCAGCATTAAAAGCTTGTTCTGGAAGCTAGCCCTTTTCTTCTATGATTTTCTTTAATTGTTCGGGGTAAGCTTTTGCTGCCTCTTCATTGGCAGATGCAGCTTCACCAGTAGTCTGCATGTTTTTGAGGTTGAAGCGGTTCTTAAAACTGTTAAGCCAACCTTGGCTGGCTTTGAATTCCTTCTCATCAGAATGCCGTCCCTCTTCGGCTGGAGGTTTGAATAGCGTGTAGAGGCTAAGAGCCTTTTCTCGCAACGTGTTGCCATCGATAAGCACACATTTACGGTTCATGTCTTCCAGCCATAAGTTTAATGCCTTTTCAGTCTTCACTAAAGTCTTACCATGCACCTGGCTCGTCACCTTAGGAGTTATTGGAGCACTTGATGCCACGGCTTGACGAATTTCTCTCTTGAATCTTGATGGCACGGATGCTAGATTCGTTGTGGTCATATTTACGCGCCGCGTTGGAGACTGACATACCGTCTCTCAGTAAGTCCAACACAGCCAGTTTTTTCTCCAGTGTTGGAACAGATCGCCGTTTCTTCAGTTGAGCACCAGATGAAGTAGTTGGCTTGCATTTAGGGGCCAAGTTGTACGAAAAATATGTACAGTATCTTTAAACACTAGAATCACACTCAGCAAGGCGAGATGCTCACACTATGAGAGGCACGCGGGAACTGAGACCGACTGAGGGAGGAGCAGATACACGTCTCCCATCTCATGCTCACTCCGGGGCATACGCTCATTGAATGGAATGGTGAGCTGAATCGCTCACACTATTTACATGTATCTTGTTATTTTTCTTTTTTTTTTGCCGAGCGTGTACAGTTGAATTTGCGTAAGTTAAATGCGTGTATGATGCGACTCACCTATACACGAAGGCACATTGCACATTACTTTATGTATTCCCTACTTTGCATAGTGCAAAGGTGCAGTATGACTCTGATGTGTCACTTTATGAAAATATGCTTATGATAGGATATGACATAACAGATATATATTATGCAAGATAGCTCATATGAGATATCATTGGAAAGGTTATGATTTACTGAATGTGATTATCCAATTTGTATGCATGTATAATTTCTGTATCTGAAGTTAGGAATATCAACTATGAATCTGTATTTCAAATGTGTTACTTTGGGCATCGACCCCAATTAGCCCTTCAGGTGCAACAATGGAAAAGCCAGACAGGGCTAATGGGCCATTAGCAGAGACAATGGACTGTGAAAGGACTTAGTCTTCCTGTGGACGCTCCAAACAGCCTACAAGTAATGGTGGCTACAGCCTTGCAGAGACATGGGTCTGAGTCACCTGGTACTGGACCCACCCCTTGGAATGTCAGCGATCTTCCACTGGGAGACAAAGAGCTATATAAGGCAGGGGAGTGACATCATTGAGGTTCTCCTCTGCCTCCCCACCTTAAGAGACACTGAAAAACACCTGGAAGCAAGAACTGAACTGAGGGGAGAAGGGTTGAGCCCCAGATGGAAGGACAACCAGCTTGCGAATAATACTAAATGAGGTTTCAAGCTGGAGACCAGTGTAGCTGTCTTTCAAGACTTTCTGTAATCTGCCTGCAACAATATCTAGGGTGAGAAATTACTATTTGTAACCAATTTCTTTAGTGAAATAAGCTTAGTTTGAGTGTTTGGTTTTATATGCTTAGTAATCTGCTTTGTTCTGTTTGCTACCACTTTAAATCTGCCTTTTACAGTTAACAACATTTGTTTTGTTATTAAATCCTGTTTCTGTAATTTCTAACTGGGGGAGGAGGGCAAGGAGTTGCGCATACCTTCCTCCACATTGAGGAAAGAGGCATATTTCATAATATACCTTTGGGTCTGCAATCCAAGGGGAGGTGGACACCTGAGTGCTGGGGCAAGTCCCTTAAGCTGAGCCTTCCCAGAACTGAACTGATCTCAGTGTCTGTTTCATCTTGCAGTTGGGTGTGGCCCTGCCTGTGTGTTGGCTGGAGGAGGCTTAATAGCCTGGTTCAGCAAGACAGGTAAAAAGGGTCCCAGGCTGGCATAACAGGCGGGCTCAGTGGTATCTCAGCACATCAGGTGGCATCCTAAGGGTGACATTGTCACAATGACAAGGGGACATTTGAAAAGGAGAACACTTCACTGCCTTCCAGTTGCCAGGGGACACAAAAACCACCTCTTACCACATCTTCCAACAACCTGCTCTGTGACTCATTTACCTTAATCTCAGATGATGGACAACAGGGTATGCAAACTAAGGACAAAGGGGCATATTCTGATCTCAGTTACCCTGATGTAAACTGAAAGTAACTCTGTTGGGTCTCCTGACTTATAAATCATTTAAATTGCTGAAAATCTGATTAATTTAGCCCCCAAAATCAAACTTTTTTTTTGTGAGTGACAGAGAGAAAGAAAATTTAGCCTTTTCTTGACCCCTGACAGAAGATAAGCTCTGCTTATCCGGCTTGAGTTTAACTGGTTTCCATTCTCCAGGGATAAACAAAACTCATCAGGCAGAATGATAGCAGGCTGTGAAGAGACAGGTCCTGTGATCTTAACACAGGACTAATAAACAAAAATAAAGCCAAACTACATGGAGAAACACACAACCTTGTAAAAATTGTAAACAATATGCTAGTTGCTGTACAGGTAAAATGTGTGCTGCCACAACAATGCAACATCAGACCTCTGGAATCGCCCCCACAAACACAATGCAAGCAACTATTCTTTTCTGCTCCCAGCTCCAATTTTAAAACTATATGGGTATGAGCAAGCATCTACAAATGCAAATTGCCTGTTTACTAATGTGAAGGAGCATGGATCAAATACCAGTTGCTTTACAAAACTTGTGTGCACTAGTTCTGTATTGCTTAGAGACTCTTCCTTTCAGTGCCAAGCACTCCAAAGAGTAATTCCTACAAGCCAACATGTTCAGGCACTTAGGCAGCTTACCAGTGCCAAAATGACCTAATGGTGCCAGGAATATAAGCGGTTCCCTTTCATATGATAGCTTGTAAGTGCTAGCCCACAGCAGGCTAGGCGACTGTGCCAGATCTACATAAATTAGGGTTTACGCAGGCAGCCTCCCAAACAAAAACAGTTCAAGAAACAAAGCAGTTCTGCAAAAGGTATTTGTTACACAGGAAAAGGCTACATGGAAAGTTTTGTTGTCGTTTTTGTAGTTGTTTAAATTATATAAAGGGTTGCCATCTTATCAACATTTGTTACCGCAGAACGTAATCAAAACAGAAACTGTTCAGCACAGGGCAAAGACGGCCCTCGTTTGAAAATAAAATGACAAAAATATCCCTGACAATGGTTTAAGGGAAAGCTAAATTTAAATATTTCTATCAGGAAATAGCTGATGCTGAACAATAATGCCCCAAGTTTCCCCCTCTACCAAAATCATTGTCATACCCAGCACCTCATGTCTTGCTTTGGACAATATACGTACTACAAAAGAAGTACATATATTACTTCGGGGGGGAGGAATAGCTCAGTGGTTTGAGCACTGGCCTGCTAAACCCAGGGTTGTGAGCTCAATCCTTAAGGGGGCCATTTGGGATCTGGGGCAAAAATTGGGGATTGGTCCTACTTTGAGCAGGGGGTTGGACTAGATGACCTCCTGAGGTCCCTTTCAACCCTGGTATTCTAGGATACGTCTATGATAATAACCAGAAAGAATTAGTTTCAGATTTATTTTTTTAAAGGGGAAAGGGAAAGAGAAACCAAAAGAAAAACCATTTGTAAAGAACAGAACAGATGCATACAGCTCGTCTGGAAACTTCAAAATGCATCAGGCTGCAGCCATGCTAAGAGTCTGGTTTGGGAGCAAAAAACTCTTTGGGAACCTAGTAACAAAGGGAAAAACTGAGGCTACGTACGTGGTGGTGTTAGTTGCACTTTAGTAAGTGAGTGTACGTAGGTCTAGTAGTCCAAGTTTTAGGGATTCTAACTTGCCATAACTTGCATGCCAAGGAGCTGGAAGAGGAAGTTAAAAGCTCCTCTCCTACTTTTTAAGTTACTCCTAAACTTTTCTGCTAGTCATTCACTTCATACTACATTCCTCTCTCCTAGCCCATTGATGAAGTTGCACGAGCTTAAACTCACTTTAGAGTCAGTGGGCCAAATTCAGAAGTGAGGCTGCAGAATTTGCCACAGAATTCACTTCTTGCCACAGACAGATGTACCAGAGTCCCAGTTTTCATTTTAAATAGTGAGTTGTGCCTAGCGATAGCCATCAAAAGCTGTTAGTAGCGTAAACTGAAGAAGAGAGTCACCTACACAAGTCTGCAGACAGCTTGAACCAATAGCTCAGAGATGGGAGTTCGGAACTTTGGGTAGGAATAAAAAGCCACATTTCAGAAGATACGAAGAATTCAGCATTTCTATCACAGAATTTGCCATTTTGCTGCCGTAAAAGCCAGTAGCCAACATTCCCCCCACCCCACATCTCCCTGCCCTACCAGGGTCTCCCTGTAGTTGTCTCTTGTTTTCCAGCTTTCCTCACAATAGCAGTTAACTGGATTACAGAGCATGCTCCCTGCACTGTTGCATGGAGCCACGTAGCAGGGGTCAGGGAACCAGAACAGGAGTCCAGTTTACAGTCCGGCACTGGGGAGCAGCCAGGAGTGTAGGCATGTGAGCTGCACTGGCTGAAGAACAATGCAGCAACTGAAAAGAGGAAGATGAGCTGCTGAAGCCATCTACAACCTCCCCATGTCCCTGGCACATTCAGAGAGGAAAGAAGGTTCTAATCTGCGCTGTCTGTACAAGAGCATTGGATCCAAAGCCTGGGGCATGTAAATGGGCCACCTGTCCAGGATTGTTTAGACATCCATTTTTGAAAATAATTAATTTTATTTCAATTAGTATTTAAATGAACCATAGTTGCATGTGGTATTGGAGGATAGGAATGGGAATGAAGTGTATTTCATAATAGAATGAATTAATACTGCTGTAGAATTTAAAATGTTGTTGCCATGGAGTACACAGCACCATGGTTATACGTTGGTAAGTGGCAGAAAGCCACTAAGCTGGTTTAAAGAAAGGCATCCATTGAAGGAGCCATATAAGCAATGTTATGTCAGCTTAGACTCCACTTTATATATGGTCCATGGATCTTAGGTTGCAATGGAATGTGCAAGACTAACAGAGTATCTTCTACCAGCTGATTTGCAGAGTAACACTGATGAGGCTCATGGAGGTAAGCCAGCAGTGATGGACTCACAAGGGTGTTAGGAAATACTGAAAGGATAAAGGGTGGGCCCCCAAATAGAGGATTGGTGAAATAGTGGTGACTTTTGAATCAGGCCAGACACGGAGGGAAGAGCTCACATGCTCAGATCTTTGGAGGAGAAGCCTCCACCAATGTTAAAAACACCTGCTTCATTGTCTGCATTTTTGCTGCAGTAGCTGATCACTACCGTAGAAGTTAACATGCAGAAAGTTCACATGTGCCATTAACAGAAAAGCATTTCCTAAGAATCAGCACATAATTAAGTATTTCATTCTTTTAAAGGGAATTCTAAGGAAAGGGATAGATAATAAGACAGAAAAAAATCATATGGTCTCTATATAAATCCATGGTAAGCCCATATCTTGAATACTGTGTGCAGATTTGGTCCCCCACATCTCAAAAAGGATATATTGGAATTGGAAAGTTACAGAAAAGGGCAACAAAAATGATGAGGTGTATGGACTAGCTTCCGTATGAGGAAAGATTAATAAGACTGGGACTTTCAGCTTGGAAAAGAGATGACTAAGGGGGAATAGGATAGAGGTATATAAAATCATGACTGGTGTGGAGAAAGTAAGTAAGGAAGTGTATTTACTCCTCACAACACAAGAACGAGAGGTCAACAAATGAAATGAACAGGCAGCAGGTTTAAAACAAGCACAAGGAAGTATTTCTTCACACAACACACAGTCAACCTATGGAACTCTTTGCCAGAGGATGTTGTGAAGGCCAAAACCATAACAAGGTTCAAAAAAGAACTTGATAAGTTCATGGAGGATAAGGTCCATCAAAGGTTATTAGCCAGAATGGGCAGGGATGTTTGCCAGAAGCTGGAAATGGGCGACAGGGAATGGATCACTTGATGATTATCAGTTCTGTTCATTCCCTCTGAAGCACCAGACATTGGCCACTGTCCTGAAAGACAGGATACTAGGCTAGACTGACCATTGGTCTGACCCAGTATAGACGTTCTTATGAAGGATCAGCCTCCATCTATGCTGTTAGCAACAACAAGGGGAAAAGACTTCTAGATGACAACAAATTGCCGATTCAGAAGTTGCCTTAGAAGGAAGAAAACTCTCAGGTGTGGTTAATATCTGCTGCTGAAGAATGCATGGATTCATTCTCAGAGCTGTACGTATGTTAATTCCAAGCATTTTATGCTATGACTATGACTTTGGAAGAGTTACTTCTAGACTTGTGTGTTCCCCTTTTGGTCCACTGCAGCTCCTCCCATTCCCCCCACCCCACTTAAGTCTCCCAAAGGAAATTACCACAGGCGATACACACAAGTTGAGATCTGATCTGTTGCTGCTGCAGTTGCACAACAAATATTAGCACATTCTAGAACCCTACTGCCTTCAAGTTTTTATTTTCCTATTGTTGCCTGTTGGAAAGCTCTCAGCATCTTTCTATCTATATTTCCTATATGAAGAATGAGAGAATTCCACTCTCTCTTACCTCCATGAAACGCTTATTCTGTTATACTGCTATATTGATTAATGCAAAGTATGTGTGTAAGGAAGGGTCACTTAAGTCTATTCCGATAAGCGGAACTCTATATCCATCTCAACCCCCACTTTGCTCTTAAAAAATAAAATAAAATAAATATCTGTAGTTGCCATTAGGCCTTCCATCATATTAGATCAGTCCTAAGATATGAGAACTACAGGGCAGATTCAAATGGATAACAAGGGAGATATTTTTCATATGGAGACTATTAAATGACTGACATCTACTTTACAATTCCACTAGAATTATTGTAGTAATTCCACGTTTCTTGGGTGTAGAAAATATGCACATGTGCAAGCAACAAGAGAATTTGTTATTTATCAAGGACCTGTTTTCAGTACTGCTAACACAGAATGCCCACTGACACATCTGAGACAAAAATAAGGACATGTCTATGGAAGAAGTTGGGGGAAATGCCTCCAAATTAATAAAAATAAAATAAAATAATAAAAGTGCAAAACTATTAGCAAAATACCACAGCCTGACAGGAAAAACAGTTCATGTCTAGGCTCCCCTCTTTCCCTGGAAGACAAGACAAGACCAAACAGTTTGCTGACCAAGCCCTTCCTTCCACACACAAGACTGTTGTCTCCATGCCTGGCTGTAGTCCCCAAGCCTGTGAACCCAGCTCCCTTTAAGCCTCTCAGTATGAGTTTTCCTCATCAGGGCAGCCACTTCTGAGGCCTCCCTCCTCCTGACTGATCCCTCCCTATTACTATCTCCAGCCAAAGGACCTGGCTTGTGGAGTAGAGCTGATTTAAGTACCTGTATCCAGGGCAGACTATTAACAACTTCTTACCCTGGCTCAGTGGGGAGTTCGTATACCCAAGCAAAAGTATGGAGAGAGGCAGGTGGAAATTATTCCTAGAAGCATGTGTTAGAATTAGAAAAACTTATGAATAGAAATGCTGTACTCAGTGGTGTTGTACCCATGTTGGTCCCAGGATATTTGAAAGACAAGGTGGGTGAAGTAATGTCTTTTGTTGGACCAACTTATGTTGGTGAAAGAGACAAGCTTTCAAGCTTACAGAGAGATCTTCTTCAGGTCTGGGAAATGTATTTAGTGTCATAGCTAAAGGCCAGGTCTACACTACACTACACACTTACTTTGGTATAACTACGTCATTCAGGGGTGTGAAAAATCCACCGCCATGAGCGACATAGTTATACTGACCTTAACCCCCCCACGTAGACAGTGCTATGTTGACAGGAGAACTACCACCTCTCGTTGAGATGGAGTTATTAATCCTCTCCCATCGGCTTAGCGCTTCTGGTAAAGATGCTCTACAGCAGTGCCAATGCAAGTTTGTCATGTAGACTGCCCAAATACAAGGTGGAACAGATTGTTTAGCATAAGTAGTTAAACACACATTTCAAGGCCATTAAGACCCCTCCAGTCATGGGGGGAAATAAAGGTGGGGGGACGCAACTGGGGAAGGGGTTGTTAGTAGGTTATAAATTGTTATTATAAGCCATACATCCAGTGTCTCTCAGTCCATTATCTTTTTTAATAAAGAGAGTCTAGCAAAGTCATGAATTTAAGCTCCCAGGCTCGTCTTTTGAAGGTGTTGAGCAGGTTTCCTTTGAGAATAGGAACTATCAGAGCATGATCACTCTGTGAAAAGTATTCACCCACAGGGAATATGGTATTTTTGTTTTTTTAATCATTTTCCTGCGTGAGTTCATTTGAGAGCACAGGGATTGTCTGGTTTCACTCACATAGTTGTTATTGGGACATTTAGTGCACTGGGTGAGGTACACCATGTTGTGATAGGCACATGTAGGACCCTTGCATCTTGAAAGGTTTGTTGTGGGAGTTGATCATCGAAGCAGTAAAGATATGTTTATAGGTTTTGCATCCGTTGCTCTGATGAGATCCGGTGCAGCTTTCAGCTGGTGTGTCCTGATTTGGGGAGAGTTTGCTTCTTCTGGTGAGCTTGGAGAGGCTGGGGGGTTCTTTGAAGGCCAGAAGTGGGGGTTCAGGAAAGAATTCTTTCCGGATATGGTCCCAATCAAGAATGGGTTGTAATTGTTAAATGACACCTTGTATAGGTTCCAATGTGGGATGACAGAAATATTATTTATCCATTAAACGTCTAAAAGCCACAGCTGTTTACTTAGTACAGTGTTTAGATACTATAGCAATAGGTGCATCCAAAACAGAGTAGATAAAATAGGAAACAAATTGAGAGACTACAGAGGAAACTGGTGGATGAGACAGACTAGATAACATCATTGGACTATTACTGTGGCATTGTTAATTGTTAGTTTTTCCATTCCAGGATTGGACATCAACACAGGAACACCATAAGCCGCTTACTCTTGGCCTCTCTATCAGGCAATTGTCGAAGCGGGGCAAGCTTTCAGTTCAATTCTTCCTGAATGACCTGCCTCTGTTTATAACAGACAATCATTTCTCCTTATTCACATTATTGCCAATTTTAAGATCTCATCTGATCAACTGAATTTCTTATTGTTGTCTGCAAAATTTCCAGCCCATCCTTACTAACTACCTGTTCTCCTTTCTATGAAAGGACTCTTGTAACGTCTACTCCTGCCTGGATAATGGTGGCTCATTAGTTTAGCATTTGTAGGTAGTGCTACGGCTTCCTGCTAAATCCATTAACCTTCAGCCGTCACAATTTTTGCTATGTTTTAAAAGCCTTGGTAACTATATGTATCAAAAAAAGTTTTTAATCAGGCAGAAAAGAAGGTTCATATCAATGGTCATACAAGGCATCTTGTTTCTAGAGGCACCATTTAAATGCCAAAGTTGTGACACTGAGAAAGTCTGAAGCTTTCCATTCCATACTTGCTCATTTCTTCAGGGATTTATACAAGTTTCAGTCCCCAGACAAGCAAACATTTGTACATTTGCTACTTAATGAAACTTATCTGCATTCCTGAGGTAACAAGTGCCTTCTTCCCAGCTTCACCATCTCTTTCCCTGAGTACAGATATCAAATCTACCTTTCCCTCTGGAAGATCAAACAAAAGGAAACCAAGCCATTCTATGTAAAAAGCATATAACTTAGTCATGAATTTTATTTTGATTAAGACTAAAAAGAATACAAGTCTGATGACGCCTCTGTGGGGAGTTTTGCCTTCCAAGACTCACTTTAGAAAGCAAGACCCTGTCCTTTATGAATAAGATATATAGGATTTATGCAACACAGCTATTCTGCCTTTCTAAATTCACAATCTAAATGCCCCCAATCTACTGTATAAGTTTGCCTTGTGTCCTAAAATTGTTTTTAAGTTTGGTTAATGTTGAAAACCAATTCCATTAACATGGCTGTGCCACAGGTGTGGACAAGGCACAAGACATACTGAAAATCATTCAGGCCTATGTAGTGTGACCAAGAGGATTGAGAGATTTTCAACACACAAATTTGACTATGATTAGGCTGCTGGTGCACAAGACCCACTAATCATAATGCTGGCCAATATAGTCTTATTGTGTCCTTGTACCCCCTCGATTTGTCTGTATCCATCTGTTATCTTGTTTCATACTTAGATTGTAAACTTTTAGGACATGAACCATGTTTTTGTTCCGTGTTTGTACAGTGCCCAGCACATTGGGGCTCCTAAGTGTTATGGTAATAACAAAAACAGTGGCTTAAAACAAAAAAGTTATCCTTTTTCACCCTAACCAGCACAATTCTATTAACCTGAAACTGTTTTCCAGGCTGGTTCTTTAAATTACTTAACATGGCTCAAACTGAAGCATAAACAGGACTTAAAACCGCCCCTCATCCTCAAGAAGCAAATCAAGGGAAGAGAAGAATCTTCTCCATTTATAACATTTACATAAATGTTTACACAGCATACACTGTTTGTCCAATTACAGCTGTTGGAGAAGGAAACAGTCATCAGCTACTGTTGTTAACCGTGTGCTGATAAACTTACAGAGATCCCCAAAGGCTTTCTCTGCAGTAATTGATTGATTGTTGCCCAGGAAGAGACATGCTGGTCTAATGAACTGTACTGACTGGACAAGAAAAGCCAGATGGCTGTGTAACAGAGACTAAAGAACTGCACTGAAAATTCAAATCAAACCACTACTCCCACCCCCAACACACACCCCAATCTTAAAAGCAACTGAGTGTCCAAGGGGCAATTTTAAAGACCGGTCATACAAAACTGTCATCAAAACCTATCAATCAATATTTTGCAAACTCACTGCATAGTAAAACTGAATTTTTAAATCACCAGGAGAAGTAATTGAAAGTCTATGATTGCATATTTCTGCAGCAAGGAAAATATTCCCACTACGTCCCAAAGAAAACAAAGAAGAAGTTTCTATGCATGCGGAAAGGAAGAAGGGTAGATGTAGACTATTTCTGAACATTGCTATAGCTGCAGGCATCCTGCATGCTTTTCCTGCTCTCTTGAACCCATTGAATAGAAAATTCTATTAATTATGAGAATACAAAATTCCTAGCCTTCTTATCACTATCCATCTAGAAAAGAGCATATTTTAAGCTTGGTTCTGAACACAGTTTGTCCTTGTCTACACTTGCAGTTAAACAGCATTCAGTACCAGTTCAGCTGCACCCATCCGCTGGCCCCTATTTTGTTAGCAACAGGTAATTTTTTTTTTTTTAAAAAAAAAAAAGCATAGACCAGACCACACCCATCATCCTGAAGAGAGAAGTCCTGACACTGCAGATTTCCTAAAGTGCACATAAAAGGAGCCCCAATTCTGCAAACCTCTGAAAGTGCATGAAATCAGGGCTCCTTGCCTGCAGAGCCTAAAAGGAGCAAAGGAGTACAGCTCCTTTTGTGCTGACCTCAATGTCCCGAGGACTAAGGCTCTCCTAAGGTCTTCAGGAAATGAGGGAGAAGAAATGTACAGGGCAGGAGGGTTGGGGGGAGATGAGGGGGAATCAGCAGAATCAAAGGGGGGTGTTCTCTATCACTTCTGCTGCAACTCAGATCCTATGAAGTCTCTTTTGGGATGGGATGGGAGGAGGGGAAGGAGAGACAAACACTGAAAGTGATGTTTGGCTATGGAATTGGGTTTCTTCAGCTTCTATATACAAAGCTCAGTTCCAACTGCATTCTTTAAAAAAAGAATCAAAGATGACTAGCCATTCAGCAAGCTAACTGACAGACACCAATTTTATCTCTGTAAAATATAGTAAGATGCTAAATTCCTTTTTATGCAAGCTTGTCCAAACCCCCCCCAAAAAACATATTTGCACATGAGTCCTTTACATTTCAAGACCTGACACTGCAAGAGAAATTAGTTGCCATGAGCTATCATTCATACTCCGGCATCCTTTTGCACAGGAAAAGCATACATGTACTCTTTAGAGAGGAAAAGCTCCCCTTTAATTTTTAAAGAATTAGACACTGATAAGTACCACTGCCTCAAAAATGTCCTTTTAACTAGAACGAATGCAGGATAGTACAACAAAAGTTAGATTTCTATACCACGGCAACACCCTCCCTCCCCCCATTTATGGGGCTTAGCAACCATATAACTAATCCTGTTTGGGAGAGAGCAGTGCTGATATTTTGATTAGTTGATGGGCACAAATCATATTATCCATCACCAGAGTTTAGTGTGCAGAGTTAAACGTAATGAAAGCTGTAACTTTATAGGGAGTTTGAACAGTCTGCAGTGCAGCAAGTGGTGCATTCCTGAAACTCCCCTCCAGTGTAATGTCAACAGAAGAGGCTGAGTGGTGATGTAATGTCTGAGGGCATGCCATAGATTCAAGACACTTTTTGTTCTATTCACAGGATACAAATTAACCCTTTTATTGAAGCAAGCAACAACCAGCTGTATTTTACTACCACAGGCCCTGGAGTGGTTCAAAATATATATAGTGTGAAATAAAAGCTGGTTATTGGCATTCTGTTCATTTGCACCACATATTGTAGCTGGGAATCATGAGCAGGAAGTTTATCTATCTTCAGGTTTTATACCACTGCCCACCATGAAGATACAAATGCCTTCCATTAAGTGTATATGTACTTGGACAAATTGTGCTCTTCATTTAAACCCAGGCAGTCCCTCTAAAGTTGATAGGGTGCATTGGTGTAACCAAGGCCAAAGTTGGGCCTATTCAGTCTGCCTTCCCCACACCCCTTATTTTCTTCTATGGGTGTGTGAGCAGCTAGGCTGGGCTGAGTTGAGCTCCTAATTAAGGCTAACAAGACACTATATCGTGTTTGTTCACTGATCAAGATCAGAGCTCCTGTAAAAGGAAGAGGCGAGGCTTCTTAGTAAGTGGCACATGAACAGTATATTCATATTTAATAACTAGGACAAGGGCAGAATTTTGTGTGGATCCAAATAATAAAAGTTTTCAGTCAGACTTTAGTCATCATAAGAACCTAGGTATTTGCAGAAGAGTAATATACCACTCAACATGAGTAAGGGTAGCAGAATCTGGCCCTAATATCATCATCAGTTATAATCCAAACAAATAGAAATTCATTATGGATTGATTAAAAAAAAAAAAAAAAAAACTAAAAAGGAATGCAGGTATTTGGTGCAAACTAAATTGAGGGTCTGACATTTCTGGGAAAAATCTTTCATATTCTGTTTATTTCAACAGGTTCATAAGGATAACGGTTATGTTAGTGTTCAGACTTGAATGATTCAGATGCTTTCATAGGAACACAAAGGCCTGTTACCAAGGACATAGAAAGAAGCACGGCTAGCTAACCTGTACCCAACAAAAGGGATATGTTCTTGTCACAGCCTATGTGCCCAAAATATCTGTAAGTCCAGTAGGAATGCAAACCTGAAGCACTTTTATAACATTTCTCTCAATTTCATTAATGATTGAGATTCAGTTTATATTTTGTATGATTTTTAGTTCAGCAATTTCATAGTGAGGTTAAAGAATGAACATTTCTACTTTTTACAGCTTCAGAGAACAATGATACTAACTCATCGACATTAGGCTTCTATTTCACTAGCAGCAGGTTTGCTTTAATACCATTTGCCTGCATGCAAATCACTTACAGCAGGTTCCCATTCTCAATGACAAATATTAAAGCATTTTCTATCCCTGTTCCATGGGATGGTTAACAGAGTCTATCGGGGGGGGGGGGGGGGGGGGGGGGGAGGGGGGAGGGAGGGGATTCCAGAGCACAAAACCCTATAAAGACATAAACACAAGAACACCTGTAGAGACTGGTGGCCATAAAACTCGCTAACAGTTTCAATCTTCATCACTGTCTGGACAAAGAATCATCTACAAGTTCTGTTAACAAAAAAACTACATTCTTAGCAATGTTGGTTATTTAGGACTTTTGCTGTACAATGAAAAGTGTACTTTATACTCTCTAGTGGGAATTAACCTTTATATTCAGCTATCAGCCTAATATATCTGTAAAACTAAGCTAACTAGCGAATAATATAAAGGGGGGGACAAAGACATGGAAATCTACCTCTTCCCCCAGCTCTAAACATGCAATAAATTTGCTATCCAGGAAATTTACTTTTCCTCCTCCTCCTGGTTTTGCATGATCATTTGCTAATATATTTATGACTTGTTCCGTACCTCATGCTTCATCTTTGAGACCCCCTTAAAATGGTCTCTTTCCTGCCCCAGCTCCCAAAGACGAAATAAAATGAATCATAGAATATTAGGGTTGGAAGAGACCTCAGGCGGTCATCTAGTCCAACCCCCTGCACAAAGCAGGACCAAACCCCAATTTTTGCCCCAGATCTCTAAATGGCCCCCTCAAGGATTGAACTCACAACCCTGGGTTTAGCAGGCCAATGCTCAAACCGCTGACCTATCCCTTCCTCCCTCTCCTTTCTTCCTTTTGTCAGGATCCTGAACTCAACCATCTCATTGTCACTGCTGCCTAGGTTGCTACCCACTTCTACTTCCCCTACCAATTCTTCCCTGTTTGTAAGCAGCAGGTCAAGAGGAGCACAGCCCCTAGTTGGTTCCTCCAGCACATGTGCCAGGAAGTTGTCCTCAACACTCTCCAAAAACATCCTGGATTGTCTGTGCATTGCTGTATTGCACTAGTTTAGTGGATAGCACTCATTTCTCAAGTACAGCCCTCTCAACACAACCCCCATCCAAGGGTGAAAGTAAGTTAAAGGACTTACCAGTACGCCAGAGTCCTGAGCAGGGGGCATGGCCTCAACCGGAAGAGGCGTGGCCTTAAATCCCCAGGCCCTTTAAATCTTGGGCCTGGGGCTCCAGCTGAGGTAGTGGCGGCTGGGAGCCCTGGGCCCTTTAAATCACCCCTGAGCTACCAGCTGCAGAGGCGGCTGGGAGCCCTGGGGTTCGGGGGCGATTTAAAGGGCCCAGCGCTCCAGCTGCCACTACTGCAGTGGAGCCCGGGGCCCTTTAAATCACTGAGGAGCCCTGGGGACTCCCGGCTGCCACCGCTACCCCGGGGCTCTGGCAGAGCTTTAAAAGGGCCTGGGGCTCCGCTGTGGTAGCGGTTGCCGGAGCCCCAAGACCTTTAAATCCCCGCCTGAGCCCTGCTGCCCGAGCCCTGGGGTAGCGGCGGCCGGGCTCCGTCTGGGATTTAAAGGGCTCCAGCCGCCGCTACTGCCCCGGCCCTTTAAATCCCCTCCGGAGCCCCACCGCCACTACCCTAGGGCTTCGGCAGCAGGGCTCCAGAGGGGATTTAAAGGGCCGGGGCAGTAGCGGTGGCTGGAGCTCCGGGGCCCTTTAAATCCCCACTGGCGCCCCGCTGCTGCTACCCCAGGGCTTTAAATTGCTGTCTTGGAAAGCCAGTGCCGGTATGCTGTACCGGGGCATACCAGCTTACTTTCACTTCTGTCCCCATCCCACGCCCTATTGAGGTATGCCTTTGGTAACCACATGTTTTCCATTTAGGAGTATAACTTTTAAATCAAATACAACTCTGTCAGGTGGTCTCAACTTTTATATAAAACTCCATATTTTTAATTGAAAATTAGAATAGAATATAAAGTATTAATCACTAGGTCCAATGTAAAATATTAAATCTTGAGTTACTTCCTTAAGATGTCTTGAACATAAAATTAAAACGAGGACTGAATCGTACATAGTCTGCTTAGCACATACCAGGAGACAAGAAATGAGAGCGGCAGCCAGAGAAAGCCTATCTTAAGCGACACTCACAAATTGAACATCCCTTTTATTTCCAAACCCTTCCTCCCATCTTCCTACTTCCAAAACAACCCTCAGATACTACAGTAATGGGATGCAGCATAACACTCTAAGATAAACAGATGGGAGCAAATTTCCAAGCTCTTTTTCTGTAAATTCTGTAATTTTTCTGGGTTTCATGAATGGACACATATCACACAAAGAAACAAAAACAAAGAACTCCAACACACCCGCCAAAGTACAGAATTTGCCTTACAAAGAGCTGCAGAAGTCTCTTGTCCTGTATCCCTTGTGGATTTGGATGCAGGTTCCAGCTCTTAACTTCATGTCTAGATATGCCCCACCAGGATGCAATTCCTGTTGGAAGTGACAGCCCTATCGTTGGAAATGACAGCCCCTACATGTCCAATTCCTATCACTGGATATTTTAAAACGTATCCAGTTACTTCTAACTATTGCTGTGTAGTTTCGTGAACTTTCATATTCCAATTAATTATTTTTGTAGTCCTCTAAATCAGTGGTGAAAAAAAAGTCATTGCAGTTTTCCTTTAGTTTGGTTGACTGGTGTACTAGGTACAAGCAAACACATGATTGGTATGCCCCGTTATACTTGACATTTCTGCAGTTAACAGACTTCCCCACACCAAAGATTAAGTTACATGTACATGTTTTGCCACCAGTGAAAGGTCTCCAGTGAACACCCTAAAAAAGTTTGCCATTTTGGAAGACTGCCCCAATGGTCTCCTGATGATGTTCCATATTATGTCTCAGCTTCCCTCTTTCCTTCCCTGCTCTAAGTTTCATCAAGAAGTGCATCCCATATTGCTCAGAGATTCCATATTGTATGTAACGCTTATACACCAGCTTCCTAACTGAACCAGATAACCTGTCTGTCGGGTTTTTCAAAAGGCAAAGAACAGGCCCAGTGAAGAATGCCCACACTCTTCCCATAAAGTAATGAAGTTTAAAAAGCTAAAGGTCGATCTGGGTCCTGAATCAGAGAGAAGGCAAACATCTTCTACAGAGCTCATGTAGTTCTACTCTGACCTCTAGAGGAAAAAGACTACTGTCATGTTTAGGTTTGTTCCATTATGGACCCATAAGTAGTGGCATGCTTCCAAAAAGGGTTAATTTGCTTCTGCAATATATTTCTTTGCCCTTTTTAAGTTTCCTTGGGGCAAACTCCTCTAATTTTTAGATTGCCTTCAGTACTGCTTCTGTGACTCTGATTAGAAATGCACAAACATACCTACTCCCTGTGCTTCTTAGGCACATCCACTTACTTCAGTAACAAAAATATGTTTTCATGCCTGAGCCCTTATAGTTACAAGAGACTCTATTCTATCTCCTGCATAGGAAACATATGTTCTGATTCCAGAATCTTTATTATTGATATCAGGGGAAATCTCACATGCTGGGCAGGTTTTATGGTTCCAGTAGTTGTAAACATTTGTTTTTACTTGTAAAATAATAAATTTGACACGTAAGTTGAGCAAGAAGAATTTTAAATACCCACAATGTTTGATTTTACAGGCCTGTTTCTCCTGGCTTTAAATAATAATAATTAAATGAAAGTAAGTTTATTTTTATGACCTAGACAATATTGTCTAATACACAGGTCTGAAAACTGATCAAATGAGCCTTTCAGAGAGCTAATTTTAGATTACTTTATTCAGATGTAGAATTTACCATACACCTTGGTGTGCATTAGTTTTCACTTAATTTCTTCCTGTTGCAATACTACACAATTTTAAGGCCACCCGCCTCCCCGTGTGTTCTGGATTCAGTAATATCCCCCAAATCAGAGAAGGCTCTTAAAGTGGTTTTCAAATGCTCATGAAAGCCTCTACTTTTGCACAGAGTAATTAGCACATGAGCTTGGGAGGGCACCACTTGCCCGTTACCTGGTCACGGTCGCCTGCAAAACAGCAGCTCTTCATGGTACAGGAGTTGAAGTAACCTTGGTTGTCAAACTGGAAGACAGGCAGTCGGGAGTGGATATCGTAGAGCACTGGTGGAAGACGCCGACGCAGTGCCAGCAGCTGGGTACCATTGCTGTTGAATCGGACACTCATGGCACTTTGAAGGGACAGATTTCCACCATAGCGGAGCAGTGAACTAGGAAAGGGGAGAGAGAACAAGTCAGGCAAGCTGCCTGAGATTTAAAGTTTACATAAGAGCATCAACTGTGTTTCACTTTTTAAAATACATATGTGATCTCCCAGTGTAGGTTATCAGAGTTTTAAAGAGAAGAGGAAATTCTGCAGAATGATCTTTGCTCCAGGTGTCGTCATTTTCATTATGCTGCCATATAAACAATTTTATACATCTGAATAAAGTCTCTCTCTGCCCCATTTCTGCAAAAGAACATTCAAAGCACCCATTCCCAAGCAAATTTGACTCAAAGCTTGAATGACAAGCTATCAAAAGTGCTCAGTTTAGAAAGGTGTCTGGAGATAGAGGCTAGTGCGGTTTGCTTAATTGACAGAGATTTTATTCTCCACCCTCCCACCACGTGCAGCAGATAGAATTCCCTGCATGGGGACAAATTCTAAGACACAGGTGATTACAATTGTTAAAAAAAACCAACCCACTGTTGTTGTAGGGTTGGGCTATTTGCATTTTTGACTAACCCTGCCAGCACTCAGATCTTTTGGTTCATCCGGTGCCCTAACTATTGTGGGCTAATCCCTTTTTGCTATCGTGTTGGTGGAGGATGGAGGCTGCAGCTCTTTATCCACAAGTAGATGATCAGACCATTCCCTCATTCCAGCTTCCATTTACAGTTTCCATCTCTACAGCACATCAGGTAATGCTAGTGGGGACAATCAGCTCCAGGCATCTTAAATAAAAGACTACTTTAATATTACGTTATTATGAAAAAGCATAAGATAAGAGTTAGCCAATCTCAAACATGTCACCTACAAATACTGCTAAGTAGGCAAAGTTTATATTCCATATGACACGATTGCCTAAAATTCTTACATGGTAGAAGTCCATAGCCTCACCCAGCACGCTGATCACAACCAGTGTACCTATGTCAGCTCTTGGTCACGTGTCCAAGACAAAAGTGAGTGTTGTGTGTCCCCAGACCCTAAAGATTCTTCTTTATAGGAAAACCAAGATCTTTGTCTCCCACAGGTGCCCAGGATAATAGGAACTTGGTTTGAGGCTTGGGTTCCTTTGTGCTTCCAAATGCATATTCACTCTATGGATGGGAAAAATCTTTTGTTTCCTCTGTGTCTGGTTTAAAGGGATTTAATGACTCCTACACAACATCTGAGATGGACCTTTTGGTTCATGGGTTTGGGGGAGTCCCCACCAGATGATCTGTCCACCTTCAGTAGCTAACAGGCATGTGCGTGCAGATGTAACATTTTCAGAGGAAGTTGACTCATAGGTTTTAATGCATCATATTTTCAGATATAGTTCTCTTCCCAAGACTTTTATAAAAGTGAGTCACTCCCCATGGAAGGGAATCTGCATTCCACAAAGGTTTAAGCATGTCTTGTTTCATGACATATACTGTAAAACTGAACAGATGCTTGCTCTTTAGTTAGAGTCAAGAAGAACCTATTAATGTACTTAAAATGGGCTCAGTTTTTTCCTCTCAGTGGTCAGAGCTGGATTTCCTTGAAGAAACTAGAGGCATTTTTCAAAAGTCCTATTACCTGACATTTTGTTTTCTGTCACCAATTACCTGACATTTTGTTTTCTATCTTCCTGCCAGGACATGCCTGCATCGGACTCTTTGCTCTCCAAATCCCCACTACAAGGGTGATTTAATTAGATTACACAGCACACTCCCTGTACTATTCCACGAAGCCAAGCAGCAGGTGGTTGGGGAGTAAATTGGGGGTGGGGGGAGGGGGAAGAAGAGGTAAAAGCAGAGATGGCAGAAGGGAGTTGGTGCTTTATAGCAGAATGGGGACCATGTTTGATAATTGTATATAGAAAGGTCGATGGGGAACGACAGGAGTATACGTGATAAGGGAGAAATTTAATAGAAGACTCACATAGGGAAGGGTGAAGAAGAGGGTCTGATGGTTAAGGAAGCATCTGAGGTGTACATCATAGCAGGGAGTAGGTAGTGACATCTAAAATCTTGCATACTTTTTGATTCAATTGTCAACTTTCTAAATGGTGCTCAATATGTGGATGATATAAGCTCCTAAAGATTTTGCATAGCCTTGGCCCAAACTTATTGGGCAACTCCAAACCTACTAGAACCTTCCCAAGACAGTAAAAGGCTACATCGGGGGAGGGGGGAAAGAGGGGAAAGTACAATAAACCAAGTTTGGAATTTCTAGATCTAAACTATTTTAAAGTTATGATGTGGCAAAAAGGTAAAAATGTTTGGTTTTTCAAAAACTGTCATAATTGTCACTTTCAGGTTTTGGGGCAGGGATAGTGTCTTTCTCCATCAGTTGTGAAGTATATAGCACATCTTTTTTGTGGGTGATTAGTCAGATTATTAGCACTACTTTCCCCAGTTAAAAGTTTCTTCTGGTAGAAAAGCGCGTGCACACACGCACACACACACACACACACTTCAGGTGGTCTAGTTTATAGTGCAAAGCTAGTTACAGTCTTAACTACCTGGTGACTAACATGTCTCCCAATAATCTCACTTTTCAGTATTATGGCTGCCCCCTGAAGAAAGCTCATAAATGCATATTGAAAGTTTCTAATTCAAGATAAAAGAGCTCTTGCTTCTCAGACTTAGATTGTTGGGCTGAACAAAATAGGTACAAGTCTTCTTTTAAAACTTTGATGTTGGGAGATTAGAATTTTCCCTTGTACCATCTGAACTTGTACCATAAGGTGCCCCCAATGCCCAGTCCCACAAGGATACATTTGCAATACAAAACAAAATAGTAGCCATCACATACACAACACTTTGACATGTTTTACATATGCAAAAGATAATTAATGGGTAAAATGGACTACCAAATACAGCAAGAGAAGCTGCAGCCATGAATGTATTCAAAGGAGTTGGACAAACATTAAACCCTCTGTGCGCTAGGAGATGGAACATTTGTTTTAAAATAGTTTTCAAAACACAGCTCCCTCCCCCACAAACTTTAAACATTTAGCCAGCAGGAGTAGATCTAGCCAAATCGCAATAGCCACCAGATTTAGAAATAGTAATTCAGTCCTGTAGAAGCAGATGCCAAGTAGGCTTTCTGAATCAAATACTGCATACTGTTTGGTCCACAAACCTGTATTACATTTGGCTTGGGGGCATATGGGAAAGTGAGGAAAATGCATTTGCAGACTTCAGACAGGACTGCATTTTTTGCTATACACAGGGGCTTAAGAGGGGGGAAACGAACATAACAGGGTACAATCCATAGCTAGGTAAGTGAATGGATCTAGAGAAGCTGTGCGGCACTCCTTGCAGCCTCAACTATACATTCAAGCCTACTTCCCACAAATTACGTCCATTAGACTGGCAATTCTTTTAAGTGAAATTAGCAATGCGGTAGGGATTGCCTCCAACTTCACTGTACCAAGTCAAGCTTTACAACCCACCATCAGCGTGAGCCTACCAAATATCTGCTCACCAAGTGATGCTTAACTATTAAGTAGCTCTCAGAATAGATCTCGGTGGGAATTTGGGTAGCTTTTAATGCCCACCTAATTCTCTGCTGAGTCTGGACAAAGGAACTGAGAAATCCACCATCTGAAGTTCATTTCAACTTTGAAAAGTGACTATAAGAATAGCATCTTCTTACTCAATAGATCAGATTCTTAGCTATTTTATTTAGTGACTAAAAATAAAAGTTGTCACTGTTTTTAATCCTGAAAAGCCAACACAATGAAAAGAGTAATGCACAAGTTGGAATACAATCGCATCTCAACTACGTTGTTCACTAAATTCCAAACACTTACACCTGTGCAAATCCACTGAGACAGCGGGGCACCCTAGAACCTTTACTACAGGTGACAGGGATATTGAAGAAAAAAAAAAAAAAAACACAACTTGCCTCACAAACTCTGGGGTGAGTTTGCAGGACTGGCAGTGGGGGGGGGGGGAGGGAATCTGTTTTTACTTGTATACTGTTACATTTGCCCTAGAGTTAGTGAGAGATATCAGTGTTTTAGAGTCACATTTCAGAAAGGAAATCTAGAGAGGATTTTTTGAGGTTATCATCGCTGCTGTCGGGGGTGGGAGGAAAAAGTATGGCCATTCTGAATTTCCCTCACTTGTTTTTTATCATGTCACCTTCTCTGTAGCTAGAAGAGAAGACAAAAGTCTCTCCCCAATGAACAGATGACAATATATGCTCATGGGGCTTTTTATTCTTCCCCTGTGTGAGCCACCAAGTAATAGGAACATAAAACTTTAGTCACTTGTACTCAGTGAAGAGGTGTCACTTCCCTGATATGAAATTGAGGTATTCAATCAGTACAGGTTTTGGCTCATTTTAAGACTGCTTTCTCCTCCTCCCTTCCCCCCCATCACTTATACTCCCTCACAACTTTCCTTCACAGAGTAGTTCTCAGAGGTGGCATCCTCTTGCAGGAAGTGTTATTAGTATAACCAGGTAGAACCAACAAATATCCCTCAGAGAGATGAAGGCCACCACCAGTAACAAGATACCTAAAGTCAACTCTCAGAGATCATCATCTGTCATGGTAATACCAAGCACAACCAAAGCAACCACTGACGGAGCATGTCTGAGTGAGCAAGGTAACACTCACTTTCTGCCATAAGTATCACCCTCTTCACTCACTCATTCAGAACTATCCTGGCATTTTGTCTGCTTCCACTGCCAGCTGGGTGAGCCAGATTTGGAATGCTGGCATTGCTGCACAGCTCTGGAAACAGTCAACGACAAACATACACTTGAGGTTTTTTTGGTGGTGGTAGTGGGTTTTGTAGAATTAGGAGAAAAATGTTCTGTCTATAGACTAAATCTAAGTCCTAACACATATATACTGGCATTGGGGGCAGGGTGAAGGAGAGAATGACAGAGTTATGTACAATATGGTCATTGCCATAACTGGACGCACTGTGTACGGGCAGCACTCATGTGTTAACCAAACATGGAGCTCAGATGAACAATATTAGGCTGTCAATCCAAGATCAGCACCATTAGTGCAAATAAATCCATTTTTGCTGGAAGCTGGGGGGGGAAGGGGTGGAAAGAGGGGAGAACCACAACAGCCAGTATTTGCATCAGCTCAAGGCTTCCTTTCCAGGGAAAGGGGTGGGGGGGTGGGGGAGAAAGAGAACCACTTATGCCTGAAACAAAAAATTTGCCTTTTAAAAAAGTGCTGTTTAAATAAACATGCCATTTTTTTTTTTTTGAAAGATGGACATTTGGTGGGTCAGCATAAGTTTGCCTGAGTTCTTCATAAGTTAGCTTTGCCACACTTAGTAGCCACTGATACACAGAGAATAGCATAGGACCTTGGGGGAAGTTTAAAACAAAAAGTGCACCAGGATAGCATTAGCGGAGCCATTCAATACACATTCCTTTTGATAAGCAACAAATGTTACACAACAAAATGGATTACACTCAATGTCTTTAGGAAATGAGAGTCATTTGTGGGGGAGGAAAGGAAGGAAGGAAGGAAGGGAGAGAAAGTGTTGATAATTCCAAGCAGGGTTGTTTACAATATAATGTAATAAAGAAGATTGACCTTAAAAGGAAAAAAAACAAATTGAATGCTCGTAACTAATATGAAAACAAAATGTCTAATACACATGATCACATGCCATCAGGTTTGTCAGCATCTCTGTAACCACTAAACTGAGGTACTTCTAACAGTCCAAAAAAAGAATTTGTAATGGGATAAAACCTGGCAAAAAGAATCTAAGCCTGGGAAAACAGAGAAGAAGTTTTTAACAGATCAGCTAAGCTTTGAAAGAAGGTTGTTTTCAATACACAAAACAGGAAGTTCTTATTTATTATGGATCACCCCCTACAGGGACTGAAAATATTGATGGTATAGAAGAAAACAAGACGACAGTCTTAGCTTTTGAGACCAGTGGACTTCTCTACTTTATTTACAAAGCCAAAACAAACCTGCTATACATCTAACCTGCTTTGAAAACATAAGCATGGCCATACTGAGTCAGACCAGTGGTTCATCTAGCCCAGTACTCAGTGGCCGGTACCAGATGCTTCAGAGGGCATAACTAAAACAGGGCAATTATCAAGTGATCTACATACTCTGTTGTCCAGTCCCAGCTTCTGGCAGCCAAAGGTTTAGGGACACCGTGAGCATGGGGTTGCGTCCCTGACCATCTTGGCTAATAGCCACTGATGGACCTATCTTTAATGAACTTATCTAGGTTTTTTTTTGTTTTTTTTTTTTAAACAGCTATACTTTTGGCCTTCGCAACATGCCCTTGTAACAAGTGTCACAGGATGACTGAGTAGTGTGAAGAAGTACATCCTTATGTTTGTTTTAAGCCTGCTATTAATTTCATTGGGTGACCCCTGGTTCTTGTGTTATATGAAGGGGTAAACACTTTCTTATTTACTTTCTCCACATCATTAATGATGTCACAAATCTAGCCTCCCCACCGTAGTTGTCTCTTTTCTAAAAGTCCCAGTGTTTTAAATCTCTGCTCATATGGAAGCTGATCCTGTCCCCTAATTTTTTTTTTTTTTTTTTTTTGCCTTTCTCTGTAAATGTTTCCTAATTCTAATATATTTTTTTGAGATGGGGCGACCAGACCTGCATGCAATATTCCAGGTGAGGGCATACAATAGATTTAGATAGTAGCATTATGATATTTTCCCCTCTTATTATCGATCCTTTTTTTTCATGGTGCTAACAGTTTGCTTTTTTGACTGCTGTTGCACATTGAGCAGATGTTTTCAGAGAATTATCCATAATGACTCCAAGATCTCTTTCCTGAGAGGTAACAGCTAATTTAGGCCCCATCATTTTGAATATATAATTGAGATGACTTTTCCCCAGTGTATTACTTCACATTTTTCAGCACTGAATTTCATCTGCTATTTGGGTGCCCAGTCACCCAGTTTTGTGAGATCCCTTTGTAACTCTTCACAATCAACTTTGAACTTAACTATCTTGAGCAGTTTTGCTTGCAGCTGCGAACTTTACCACCTCACTCTTTACCCCTTTTTCCAGATCATGTATGAATAGGTGGAACAGCACTGGTCCCAGTACAGAGCTTTGGGGGACCCCGCTATTTACCTCTCTCCATTCTGAGAACCGACCATTTATTCCTACCTTTTGTTACCTTTGTTACCAGTTATTGATCCATGAGAGGACCTTCCCTCTTATCCCATGACTGCTTACTTGACTTAAGAGCCTCTGGTGTGGGACCTTGTCAAATGCTTTCTGAAAGTCCAAGAAAGCTATATCCACTGGATCACATTTGTCCATGTTTGTTGACAGCCTCAAAGAATTCTAGTAGATTGGTGAGGCATAATTTCCCTTTATAAAAGCCAGGTTGGCTCTTCCTCAACATATGGTCATCAGTGTCTGATCATTGCAACTATAGTAAAAAATGGAATTAATTTGCCTGATGATCAAGTTAGGCTTAAACAGCCTCTAATTGCCAGGATTGCCCCTGGAGCCTTTTTTTTAAAAATAGGCATTACATTAGCTGTCCTCCAGTTATCTGGTACAGGGACTGATTTAAGCAATAGGTTACAGACTACAATTAGTAGTTCTGCAATTTCATATCAGAGTTCCTTCAGCAGTCTTGGGTGTATACCATCTGGTCCTGGTGAATTATTACTGTTTAGTTTAACCAATTTCTTCCAAAACCTCCTGTACTGACACCTCAATGCGGGATAGTTCCTCAGATTTGCTACCTAAAAAGAACGTCTCAGCTGTGGGAATCTCTCACTCACATCCTCTGCAGTGAACAGCAATGCAAAGAATTCATTTATCTTCTCTGTAAAGGGCCTTATCTTCCTTGAGTGCTCCTTAAGTACTTCAAACCTCCAGGGACCCCACTGATTGGCAGGCTTCCTGCTTATGATGTACTTAGTTTTTGAGTCTTTTGCTAGTTGCTCTTCAAATTCTTTTTTGGCCTGCCTAATTATACCTGTACACTTAACTTGGCAGAGTTTATGCTACTTTCTATTTTCCTCAGTAGGATCTGACTTCCTATTTTTAATGGATGTCTTTTTGTCTAACTGCCTCTTACTCTGTTTAGCCATGGTAACATTTTTCGGACTTTTTAAAATTTGGGGTATACATTTAGTTTGAGCCTCTACTACAGTGTTTTTAAGCAATTTCTATGCAGCTTGCAAGTGTTTCACTCTTGTGACTGTTCCTTTTAAATTTCCGTTTTAATGAACTTCCTCATTTTTGTGTAGTTCCCCTTTTTGAAGTTAAGCTATTGAGGTTGGTTACTTTGGTATTCCCCCCAACCCCCCTACTGAGTTCTGTGGTCTCTTAATGCCCGTGAAACACAAAAAAGGGAGGTGAAAATAACCCAGCAGCGCATACAGTAAAATTAATCTACACATACAAGATGTTCCTAAGAATTCTAATATAATTTAATAGTATGTGCACAATGTTCTGAAGGCCCTGTAGTATTTCTAATCATAGCAATACTTTGTACAGGTAATTCCTGTAGGATGATACTACCCAGAATCCTTCACAGGAAATTGGGAGTCTTTGTTTGGAGAGTGAAAAAACAAGTTTGGGCAAAATTAAGCTTCCAGGTCTGTCTTCCCATAAAAAAATTAACCCCACATAAGCACAATATACTACTTCCTCCCAGACTGGATAAAGAGTGGAGAAATTTAGGGTAAACAGTACTGCCAATCTCAAACATTTAAAAAAAACAAAAAAACAAAAACCATGTGCCCCCCTCACCCCACCAAAAACAAAATATGTTTAAAAATCATGAGGTTAAATTTTATATTTATAAAATCTGAGGGAGTGGGGGGGAGGGTTTGCTTTCTGGTTCTTGTAGTGCTCATTTAGGTCTCATTTTCAAGTTTTTCCTCCCCAACCAGGAAGGCTAAAAAACTTTCATTAAAACAAACCAAAATAATTGACTTCAGGAGCTGGGACTTTAAAATAAATATCACAAGACTTATGATAAACTTGTAAGAGTTGGTAAAACTGGGTAAATATCAGGAAGCGTTTCCTTGGGTTAGAGCCAGGGCTGTCCCTAGCCATTTCGATGCCCTATGCAGCCCCCCACCTGTGGGGGTGGGGGCCGAGGCCAGCCTCCATGGGGGGGAGCAAGAGCAGGCTTGGGGGGCGGTTTCCTCCCTGTCCCCCCAGCATGAGCTGGCAGAGTGGAGCTGGTTGGGGCTGGGTTGCTCCACTTCCTGCCGCCTGGTCAGTGCAGGGCAGGGCCAACCCCTGCTGCAGTCCTCAGGGGAGTGGGAGTGGGGGTGGGGCTGGGGCAGGAAGAGGTGGAGCGGAGGCAGGGCTGGGGCGGAGAAGGGGCGGAGGCCATGGGGAAGAGGCAGAGCAGGGGCTGGAGCAGCACACAGCTGCGTAGGGCACCAGGAAATTTGGTGCCCCCAAAATTTCCTGATGCCCTATGCAGCTGCGTATTTTGCATATGGATAGGGACGGCCCTGGTTAGATCTGCCCCATCTAATTTGGCCATTGAATGCAGCCTTTGCCCTGCCAATGAATTCAGCCTTTCTAGACAGTTCACTTCTTTCACATATATCTTTGTGCCTTCTTCCATTTTGTCCTTTATTCATAGACAAAGCTACAGACTTTTGGGCTTGGGGGAGGAAGGGTGAAGAGGAAAGCATTAAAAAAAAATTCTTCTTCAAACCCCTCCTTCAGACTCACATCCACCATTATGCCTACAGAACACAGCCAGATGACAACAACTAGGCAGCTGAGTCAAGACTACTGCTGATTTTGCAAAATCATGCTTATTTTACTGTTAACTAATGCTTCTTCCATCCCCTCTCCATTTGCTTGTTTCATCCACCTGCTGAGTCTTCTCATAAACCTGTCCCAGAGAGCTCAACCTCTGAATCATCTTCATGACATATCTGATAGCACCTAGCAGAATGGAGCCCTGATCCCTGCTTAGGTCCTCTAAGAGCCGCTGTAAATCTAAATAATAAGCGAGATCTACCAGACTGTAAAATGGTTTTTCAACAGAAACAGAAGACCCTTTGTTTGATTTAAAAAGCCAAGTGGAGAATTTAAAAAACAATCCTGCTATGACCACAGGGAATGGTCTGAATCACCTAATAGACCTCTTCCATCTCTAAATTCTCTGATTTAGGATTTTATTATTTAAATTGGTCAAAAGTAGCAGTTGTATGGTAAGGTGATGGTGTGTGAAGGGAATATATGTAAGTAGGATTCAAAGCAAAAACAAACTACAGCAGATTCCACCAGATAACCAGACTGATGAGACACCAGATATGCTATAGGAAGGTGACCTTCAGACAAAAACAAAGGCACAAATTATTGTTTCTGAAATGAAGCTGATTTAACATCAGTAAAAAGCAAGGTACACAGCTGCCAGGGAAGGCAATATGTTTGTCTGGAAAGGTAATTCATAATGAATTAAAAACTGCTACACTTGAAAAGTGAATTTGTTACTATTACTTTACTTTAGCAGGTTTCAGAGTAACAGCTGTGTTAGTCTGTATTCGCAAAAAGAAAAGGAGTACTTGTGGCACCTTAGAGACTAACCAATTTATTTGAGCATAAGCTTTCGTGAGCTACAGCTCACTTCATCGGATGCATACTGTGGAAAGTGTAGAAGATCTTTTTATACACACAAAGCATGAAAAAATACCTCCCGCCACCCCACTCTCCTACTGGTAATAGCTTATCTAAAGTGATCACTCTCCTTACAATGTGTATGATAATCAAGGTGGGCCATTTCCAGCACAAATCCAGGGTTTAACAAGAACGTCTGGGGGGGGGGGGTAGGAAAAAACAAGGGGAAATAGGTTACCTTGCATAATGACTTAGCCACTCCCAGTCTCTATTCAAGCCTAAGTTAATTGTATCAAATTTGCAAATGAATTCCAATTCAACAGTCTCTCGCTGGAGTCTGGATTTGAAGTTTTTTTGTTGTAATATCGCAACTTTCATGTCTGTAATCGCGTGACCAGAGAGATTGAAGTGTTCTCCGACTGGTTTATGAATGTTATAATTCTTGACATCTGATTTGTGTCCATTTATTCTTTTACGTAGAGACTGTCCAGTTTGACCAATGTACATGGCAGAGGGGCATTGCTGGCACATGATGGCATATATCACATTGGTGGATGTGCAGGTGAACGAGCCTCTGATAGCGTGGCTGATGTTATTAGGCCCTGTGATGGTGTCCCCTGAATAGATATGTGGGCACAGTTGGCAACGGGCTTTGTTGCAAGGATAGGTTCCTGGGTTAGTGGTTCTGTTGTGTGGTATGTGGTTGCTGGTGAGCATTTGCTTCAGGTTGGGGGGCTGTCTGTAGGCAAGGACTGGCCTGTCTCCCAAGATTTGTGAGTGTGTTGGGTCATCCTTCAGGATAGGTTGTAGATCCTTAATAATGCGTTGGAAGGGTTTTAGTTGGGGGCTGAAGGTGATGGCTAGTGGCGTTCTGTTATTTTCTTTGTAGTAGGTGACTTCTGGGAACTCTTCTGGCTCTATCAATCTGTTTCTTCACTTCCGCAGGTAGGTATTGTAGTTGTAAGAATGCTTGATAGAGATCTTGTAGGTGTTTGTCTCTGTCTGAGGGGTTGGAGCAAATGCGGTTGTATCGCAGAGCTTGGCTGTAGACAATGGATTGTGTGGTGTGGTCAGGGTGAAAGCTGGAGGCATGTAGGTAGGAATAGCGGTCAGTAGGTTTCCGGTATAGGGTGGTGGTTATGTGACCATCGTTTATTAGCACTGTAGTGTCCAGGAAGTGGATCTCTTGTGTGGACTGGTCCAGCCTGAGGTTGATGGTGGGATGGGAATTGTTGAAATCACGGTGGAATTCCTCAAGGGCTTCTTTTCCATGGGTCCAGATGATGAAGATGTCATCAATATAGCGCAAGTAGAGTAGGGGCGTTAGGGGAAGAGAGCTGAGGAAGCGTTGTTCTAAGTCAGCCATAAAAATGTTGGCATACTGTGGGGCCATGCGGGTACCCATAGCAGTGCCGCTGATTTGAAGGTATACATTGTCCCCAAATGTAAAATAGTTATGGGTGAGGACAAAGTCACAAAGTTCAGCCACCAGGTTAGCCGTGACATTATCGGGGATAGTGTTCTTGACGGCTTGTAGTCCATCTTTGTGTGGAATGTTGGTGTAGAGGGCTTCTACATCCATAGTGGCCAGGATGGTGTTATCAGGAAGATCATCGATGGATTGTAGTTTCCTCAGGAAGTCAGTGGTGTCTCGAAGGTAGCTGGGAGTGCTGGTAGCGTAGGTCCTGAGGAGGGAGTCTACAAGCAGTTGTGCCAGAGTCAGACTGCAAGACTATCATGATGTTCGACACTAGTACACACACACCAGGACTGACACTGCTAAGTAAATGAAAGAAAGTGCAGCCACACACCTCTTCGGCATCAAAAGTAATCACAACTTTCTTAAGTAACAGGTGATTGATTACGGAGGTTTTGCTGTTATATTAGTCCTTCCATTAGAGAGTCTCAAAGCAGAGATTTACAACCAGCCAGTTAAGCATCACATGCTTTCCTATAAATGGGTAAACTGAGGTAGAGAGATTTGCTCAGCTGACAACATGACAGAGTTGAAAACAGAAGTCAGGGTTTCTGACTCCCAGTCTGTTATGGGAAGTTACTTTTATTCTCGGGGGCGGGGGGGAGAAACAAACAAAAAATCTCTCTAAATATCCTTTCATGCTCCCATTTATTGACTTTTCCATAAAGGATTTAGTGATGTAGTTTTCATGAAAGCTGCTATATAAAATGAAGCTGAGTAGTACTGAACCAAGGCAGGAAAATATGTATGCTGGAAAGGTCATACCTTTCACAAAGGCCTTGCACCTATTCACCGCCAACACTATTCTGGAATCAAAGCAGCAGTTAATATATAACTGCTGAAAGTGTTACAGGTACCCTTTCACAAAAGATATTCCTAGCACAGGTCACTACCATTGGTGTGGGACTGATTTGGCACTAGTAAGAGAAATAAAAGGAGAAGAGCCAATTACATGTGGTCACAGAGTGCATCCCTTTTCTTATGAGCATGCGCTTTGCTTCCCTTCCCAAACACACCTTACTCAGGTAATCCTTACTCAGCCCATCCCTCTGCCACTTTCCTCAAGCACATGAGAAATGAATGTACACAAGAGAAACATGTAATCAAAGCAGTAGATCACTCCATTCCTTTTACACCACCGCCTACATGTGACACAGAGACCCACTGGGTACCAGCTGCAAAGGGTTTACTGTTCTGTAACAGCAGTTCCTAACAGACCTGAAACTCACGACGCACAGCACACCACTTCCAGGGTATTTATCCATAAAGAATATCATGTGAGGTTTACACTAAAAGCTGGTGTCACGCTGATTATGACTGTGATTGTAACATGTATGTATTGTTACTAGATACTGGAAATGTGTTCTTATAGTTTGCATCAAAGTGTTAATTCCAGGCAAAAGTGAAAAACTGGTTTCTTTCCAGACCAGATATGTTTACCCATCTATCTGCTGAAATGTAAATTGAGTGTTGTCTCATTCACAGTCACCTTCATGCAGATGAAGGATTGGGCAATTTATCAGGAAGAGCTGAACGGCAGGGGGGAAAAAAAAACAGTCTTATCTGGGGGTGCACTTCAAAAGGTTTACTGGACTAGCTGAGGGACAAGGAAAGCACCTCATTATCTTGCATCTATGAAGTAAACGAACACTGTTTACACTCATGAAAACGGGATCAAAACCAGCCTCGGCTGGAAATGCTGCAAAAAGCATTGGGGCAGGTAAGCCTACTCTAGACAAGAGGTTAGCTTGTTACATTTAGACTAGTCTCTAGAAATTGTGTATTTTGTTTTATATGTAACCCTTCTGCTTCCATTATCCTTAACTTACTCTCTCTTGACTCTTGATAAGAAACTTATTCTTGTTTTCACTATAGATATATCTCAGTGCTGTGGTATTGTACAAGGTATTGATCCTGAGTTGAATCATACAAGCTGGTGTGTACTGTTCTCTTAGGGACAGCATATCTGGCATTACTAAGAGCATTCGATGGATAAGCAACTGAACACGGCAGGGGAATGCTTCAAAGGGCCTCAGGGACCAGAGAGCATCTACTGTTAATCTGCAAGGCAAAGTAAGGGCTGGCATAGCCCAGACAAGATTGTTTCGGTGCCTAACAGGCTGGAGGAATCAGGGAGCTGACACAGTTAAGCACACAAGTCTCCCCCTCGCTGGAGGCACAGGGGTAACAAGGTGACTCGCAGTCTTGGGCACCTTGAGAACTGTCAAAACACGCAAACTAAAAACAAACAAGTTCATTAACAATTCACCCTGAGTTTCAAAGACAAAGGAAAATAAACCCCTTATAAATGGACAAGTCATTGGACCTTTGAGACAAGGCTGAGACACAGAGGTGCCATTTCACAGCTATCACAAAGCAATGCCTTGTCTAAGGAAGAAGTATATCTAGCAAGTGCACTACATCCATCTTAGGACACACCCCTATGCCAGTGAATAGCTCTATTGTCCCCCCTTCCCTCTTGCTTGGCTCCTGGCCTGTGTTTTTATGAGTGATTTAGTCTTTGTTCTGCAGGTGTTAAATACCCTCATTACACACAGACATGGAGGTCACACTTTTACCTATAAACAGGGTTTTGTTTTGTTTTTTTAAATTGTACCTTGTTTAATTATACTTCTAATAGCCAGCCAAAAATAAATTGCCTTCCTAGTTGCAATTGAGAGATCACAGATTGCTTGCTTGCATCAATAACTTTGGTGAACACAATCAGTAACTTCCTTTTAGAGCTCCTTCTCCCTAAAAGGCTAGCAGCTCCCTTGCAAGAGGACCCACAAACAACCCCTTGTGAATAAAGTCCATTTAACATGCGTATAGCTTCTCTTCTCTCAGACGGAAGAGTTTGTTTTTCCAGACTAGTTCGGCATTATGTTCTATATATGTATACCTGGATCACCTAATTTATCTAAGTATTAGAAATATTCATTTTGATACACTTACCTCTCACATGGACACTGAGCAAGTCTTACTATTTGTAAAAAGCTTTGAGATCCTTAGATAATAGTGACAGGTTTTGTTACTAATAAGAAGCCACTCAACTCAAAAAACTGTCAGACTCCTCCAAAATTTCACTTTGGAGATGGGCCACTACCCCTATTCCACTCCCTTGCCACCCTCTCCTCTCTGCAAAAAAGGAAAAAAAAAATTAGTGTAGAAGATTCAAATTAAAAAGCAGCCTTGCCTCTTCTCCCTGGCACTCCTACATAGAAGGATATGAAGAATCGGTTCAGAGTAAGGTCCAACCACAATTTCTGAATGTGTGTTGAAAATTGTTTGGTCCTGTCTATATTTTAGATTAGTTTTCAGTACCCCCCTGCAACCATTGATGACACCAGTTATCAGCAACTGGTAAGATTTTTTTTTTTTTTTTTAGTGTCCACAAGTTGTCTCCTAGTTCAGAGCCCATATAAATGTGAAGAAATGGAGGTGGGGGAAGAGACAGAACTACAAGCATATAGTGCCATTCTCTTTTTGGGCAACTAAAAACAGTTTACCACAGTAACACTTCAGCAGTACCAGCCAGTGCCTATTTCTTCTCAGCTCTGGACCCTCTGACCTGCAGCAGAGCTCAAGCTGCTACAAATCTCAATCTTGGGTTCAAAAGACTATGGTCTGGAGCAAGCCAGACTCTACTGGGAGTTTGAGAACACACACTTCAGTGGGAAAGGGGTGCAGCAGCACAGAGCTCAAACACAGAAGCTTGTTACTAATGGACACAGACTGCATAGTTAACTCAAGTGATCGGTACCCAAGTTAGCCTAGCCCACGTGTGAGCAGCAACATGGTAAAGCCACACTCAAGTTACTGTGCCCATACACTGTTGCCATACTCACTCATGTGAGCCATTAGGACTTCTGTGATCAAATCCCATGTTTCTCAGTACTGCAGTAAGCCGAGATTAGCACTTCAATGGTTTAGCCTGCAGTCAGACTGCAAAGTGGGCCAGTTACCAGCCTGAGCATGAGCAGCACTCCGGCTTTAGCCTATAACCCAGGACAGACCAGCTAGTTCAGGTGTAAAGCACCACCATACTCTGATGAGAGGTTTTTGCACACAGACAAAAGCCAGGTCAGAGGCAACATCTGAGTAAGATCCCGAGTCCATTGCAAAGTTAAGACAAGCTCTAAAAAGGCATGGAGGCCGAAGAGAGACGGCAGTACCAACCTCAAAAAGCATGATGTACCTACCAGGTTGTATCCAGCAGAGACTCTTTGGGTATGTTTACACTGTAGTTATAAAGTGCAATTCCCATCGTGGGTAGACAGATTGGCTCTACCTCAGCTTGAGCTAGCACACTAAAAATAGCAGCATGGATGTTACAGCACAGGCTAGCCACTCAAGCTCAGACCATGGGTCTGGTGGGCTTGGACTCACTCAAGGAGCTAGCTAACCCAAGTTGTCACCAGTGTTGCAACATCCACACTACTAAGTGAGGGAGACTCAGGCTGTCTACCGGGGCTGGGAATCACACTTCCCAGGTGCAGCACAGACACACCTAGTGATAAGCATCTTTAGAAATATCTTAGGTAAGTGTGTATGGGTATCTACACCAGCAAATTAGAAAAGTGTTCATCTCAGGAGTACAAATATTTGGCAGCAAATACACTAGCAGTTTGCTGTGCAAATTTTACAGATTTAAAGCAGCACCCCTGCTTTTAAACCACTGGAGCAATGCATTTTTCCAAAAGCTACCACCAAAGATTAGATGTGCATGTAAAACTTTAGGAAAGAGAAATGCTCGGCCCTGAAGAAAACAGGACTCACAGGTCAAGTGGTGGATAAAGTCTGAATGAAATCACAATATCTTCAACAACTGATCCATTTCCAAAACAGTAATTATGCTGAAGGCTTTAACACCCTCAAAAATAGAACTACCACCATACAAAAATCCTCATCCTACGAAATCTGGCATAGTACCAAAGATCTCCACAAACTCAATAGGGTTGCACTATCAGTTTCAGTGGTTTGCTGCATTACTTTTCACAGTGGTAAAAAGCGGTCTTCAGACACAATTGGAAACAAACGCGCAGATCTCAATTTAGCATCTAGGCATGTAGGGCACTTGTACTGAATTATGCATTGCCAGGAGGAGCCCAGGTGTGGAACAATAGCCAGTAGTGCAGGTTAAGCGTGAGGTGTATCAGTTGAGCTGCATGGCAGCACAGAACTAGAGTAAGAGGATGCTACAATTTAGGTCTGAGATGCATTTGTAGAACTGTGGGAGAGGACTGCAAGTCAGATTTGAGGTGCTTTGGTAGAGCTGTGGTGGCGAGAGTTTACACTGCATCTATTTGTCCTGCCTCTACTAGCTAAGACCAGTAATTTCGACAGGTACAAAATTAGTCAAACACACATCAAAAGGCAAAAATGACAGGAAAGAGGAAATGAGTTAACAAAAATGCTGATGACTAATAGTTGACAAAAATGCATTTTTTTTTTTTGCTGCACACAGCAGCACGACTTTCATTTAGAAAAAAAGGCTGGCAGATGTCCCAACACAAAATAAATAAATATATATATATATATATATATATATAGAGCGCATATAATTTTACTGTACTGAACCAATTAAACAGTTAGTGCTTATACAGAGCCAACCAAAGGGATGTGGTTTCTTGGCCATTTGAAGGGACTTCTGCAATTCCAAAGCTTGTGAATTAGCATTTATTTGTTGGTACCATGTTGTCTGCTCTTGAGATTACTAATTTCTTTCTCCCCATTTGAATACCACAGCTCTTATCACTTGACACTATGGAACATGAGACTGGTGCCACAATATGGTCACAAAGAGCACTAACAAACCCCCACAGTTCCTTTCCTCAGAATAGGCCCTTTTATGAACAGAGCTCTACTTAAAGCACAGTCATAAGATCAGACTATGTACAGATCTTTTACTTCCACAAGGAATGGAGAGCACATTACAGTTGCTGTTTATTTCAGGCTGTCTAGATCCAGTAGCAATGCTTAACTAACATTCAAACTCATAAGTGCCCTTCCACAATGGAGGTTTATGTCATTCACAGCAAGGGGGGGAAAGAGGGCAGACGGAGTACTGGAGAGAGCTACTGGAAAATATTATATGAATAAATAGCACCCTATTAATTTTAACTAGGAGAAAAGTCAGTACAGCCCAGACTACGTTTTTTCCTTAGGAATCAGAATTATTCTTACATCTCACATAATGGATGGGATTCAAAACAAAGGTTCCATAGTAGACTTATATGCCAGGTGGGAGGGGGAAAATGTCGCACTGCATAGCAGAGTGCAGAGGCCTTACACTGGACCCAGCATTGTGGAAGTTAACTCTTCAAGTTTCCATTAGCTCACACCCACACAGGTAGACAGGACTGAGGTAATATAAAAAAAACCAATCAGGAGTTAAGGGTTGGATTTTCAGTGGTGCAGGCCACCTGAAGTTCCCATCCATTTCACTTGGTGCTGCTGTTGCTCAACACTTGGAGACGGCAGTTACGTTATGCATGTACCATTGTGAAAGCTTGCAGAGAACCAACCAAAGCCAGCCTCAGATAGTGCTCTTCTGGCAAGCTTGTTAAAGAACCAACCTGTATTAACCCAATGTATCTCACATGCACAACTTCCAAAGTCTTTCGCTTCATTCACAGCGGGAACACCTTGATATGTTAACATCCTGACTGTTGGTATGACACAGTTGAGAGCTCTTCCCAAAACAATCTTAGTAGCTTAACTAAGCTACTGCTGAGAAGAAACAGTCTGACTTATTACTTTAGTGCCTTAGTATGTACAAATGATACCTGCAAAGGTGCATATCTATAGTCTAATGCCATGTGTGCCAGTTCACTGAAATCCAATGGCTTGTAATAGCAAGGGGTTAAGTGGGTCCAGGAGACTATTATATTCTCCTTGCTCCCACTAATACAGTTAGGATGAGTCCATTCTGTGACTGCAGAGGCTTCTTTACAAGCTGTTCTGCTTTGAGCTACAAAGCCACCTTTCAGTACTTTCTTTGGGGAGACAGGGAGAGAAATGCTCTCTTTTTGACTTTACTGGAGTCCCAGAGACACACTGAATTTTACCCCATTTTACATTTTCCACATGATAGCCCCCACCTTTCCAGTACATTCAGACAGGAAGGAACATCCTTCAAGTCCAAAGGATCTGCTCTTTAATTGATGGGAAGGCAATCCCTACCTACAGAGCTGGAACTTGCTTCCTGGGCTTGGAGTATGAGAGAGACAGTAAGACCAGGCTCCAAATCAAGATGCTAATGTGGATGAGATTCATTAAGCCAGCCCTCTTAGTTTTAGTTTTTGTAAATTCTGTATGAATAGTAGTGCATCTTAGGCTCAGTTAAATTTTAGACAATTTATGCAAATAGCTTTCTTATCTGAAGGGGCAATATATATTGGAGGACTGTTCTCTTAGCTGAGGAAAGAAGTTCTACAAGGCAACTAAGAGCTGATTTGATTTTAGGAGTTGCTTGTTTTGTTTTTAAAGTGATGGTGAAAGCTACTGTCTTAACCTGGACACCCACCTACTTGAAAGCAGACTGACTTATGTGACAAGAGCTAGAAGTCATAGTACAGCCATCAGATGGTAACTTTTGGTCACTACAAACCTTAGTTGGATTTGAACCAGTCTCTTATAGGTGAGGAGTTCCGTATCTCACTACCAATCCCCTAAGGAAACTATTCAGTTTCTCCCCCTTTCACTCAACCAAACAAGACACTTGTTCCTGGGCAGGATTTAACACCTTCACCCTTCAAGAACGAGGCATAGGGGTGCAAACGCACCATCCTCATCATGAACAGCAGTCACAAAGCACTATTGGGAGTTCATGGGAATGTTTTGTTTGCTGACCATTTCAAAAGTGGAAGATGGCCAAAAACAAGAGGCGCCTAAATTCATTCTGATCTCAAGTGATTTCCAGATTAGTTGACATAGGTAAGAATAAACCTCATCTGACTTTACTAAAGGGAGAGAACTGAGATGGAGAAAGAGACAGTATATCCTTTAACAGGTTCCAGATTTAAAAAAAAAAAGTGGAAAACTTGAGAACTTAAAAATACTGTGTAATTAGACATGTCAAAAGGAGAAAATATGTAATCTGCCTTATTTACTTACCCCAGGCAGTTCTGTACAATACACTTCATTCTTGTAAGCAAAGACAATTTTTAAGACACACACAAACATGTTTTTTGGGTACACAATATGGATTCTAGACACCATCTAGTGGCACAAAAGCCTTATGACAGCTCAGTCTGAATAGTCATCCTCCTCAAGGATTTGCAAAAGCAGTGTAGCATTTTCCCTACAGAGCTCACTAAACATGGTACCAAGGTATTATTAAAGAAAGAAGGAAAATAAGTAAGACCCATATGATTTTGGAGATCTGTTTCTTTTGACAAAACAACCATATGCCCCAGCTAGGGTTCATAAAACACAAACAGCACTGTATCAGCACTTCACATGTTGGCACTCAGGGGCCAAAGCACCATACTCAAGACTCCCAAAATATCAGTGCAACAGAAAAATGCACTTGCTGTGTTGAATCAGTCTGGCAACAGAAAAGCAGTTAATTGACTTGGCTTGTATTTAGAGATTAGCTCTTTCTGTTGGTCAGTCTCTCATACAAGATGTAACCTGGGACTCATTTAGTCAGTACATGATCAAATTTAAGACTTGACCAATGAAACTTTTTTGAGTCCTATCTCAAGCCTGTGTAATTGTCCCTATCTTTCCCCACATATTTAGAGGAAAGTTTGGCTTTTCATTTTATCACTACACTGCAATAGTTAGAAAGCTGCTATTGTCTTCTGCTAATCGGAAGGCTGATCCATTTCAAAGCCCGGGACAAGTTGTACTCATACAGTAGGAACAGAAATTGAAAAATATTTTACAGTTTTTATGGTTAAGTTAGAAGGGGTGAGGAGTGCTGTTTATGTAGTGTCATGGTTGCTAATCTCTAGTGGTTGATGAACAGAAGGTATAAAAGCCTCATTACTGATAGAAATTCTCCTTAGCGCAAATGGCAAAGACTTTTGTATTTTGGAACAAAATAACCTGAAATTATAACCCAGCTAATTCATAGGGTATAAGGCTAGAAGGAACCACTGATCGTCTAGGCTGACCTCTTGCATAATACAGATCATAGAACTTTCCCAAAATAATTCCTGTTTGAACTAGAGCATATATTTTTAAATCACCAGATATAGGGAAGCGACCACCACAAAGTTGTTCCAATGGTTAGTGGTCCTCACGGTTAAAAAATTACGCCTTATTTCCAATCTGAAATTGTCTAGTTTCAACTTCTAGCCATTGGACCTTGTTATACTTTTGTCTGCTAGACCTTCAAATTTTTGTTCCCCCTGTAAGTACTTATAGACTGTGATCAAGTCATCCCTCAATCTTCTCTGTAAGCTAAACAGATGGAGCTCTTTGAGTATCACTATAAGGCAGGTGTTTCAATCCTTTCAACATTCTCATGGCTCCTCCCTGAACCATCTCCAATTCATCAACAGCCTTCTTGAATTGTTGACACCAAAACTGGATGCAGTATTCCAGCAGCAGTGCATTAGCGAGACATACAGGAGGTAATGTAACCACCCTATTCCTTCTACTTTTCCCCTGTTTCTACCTCCAAAGATCACATTAGCCCTTTTGGCCACAGCATCACACTGACTTCATGTTCAGTGGATTGAAGAAATCTGGAGGGGGGGGAGGGGGCGGTGATGGTGGACAGAGTCACTGCTTCCCAGGATAGAGTCCCCCACCCTCTATGGCCTACATTCTTTGTTCCTAGATGTATAAGTTCACAGTCTATTTTGACCCCTTCTCACCATCCCAGCCAGCTTGGGGGTGGGAGTTGCTATATCACACAACATCCTCCAGTGTATACAACTACAACAGCTGAGGCATACTTCTGAAACTACACAAAAGCCTTGTCTAGACTAGAGTTTAAAGAGGTGATGTTAAGGCGGTTAGCAAGTTAGCCAACACAGCTGAAGAGTCTAGTGTAGACAAGGCATCCAGCCTTTAACTCATTGAGTTGCTTTAACTTGACCAGTTTAACACATTCTAAAGCAGGAGTGGGCAAACTTTTTGGCCTGAGGGCCACATTGGGGTTCCAAAACTGTACGGAGGGCTGGGTAGGGAAGGCTGTGCCTCCCCAAACCCTAACCCTATCCGCCCCGTCTCACTTCCCATCCCCAACTGCCCCCCTCAGAACTCCCAACCCATCCAACCCTCCCTACTCCTTATCCCCTGACCACCTCCTCCTGGGACCCCCTGCCCCTAACTGCCCCCCCCCCAGGACTCCACCCCCTATCCAACCCCCCCGCTTCCTGACTGCCCCGACCCCTAACCACACCCTCGCCCCCTGACAGGCCCCCCCTTTCAGAATGCTGCCCTGTGAACACGGGCGGAGGACTCAGGAGGAACAGGGGCAGCTGTGCAGCCAGAGAGAAGCAGCCGTTTCCCCTTCAAAGTGCCGCTTCTCTCCAGACAGCTGCGTGGCCGCCCGGTGTTCCTCCTGAGTCCTCCGCCTGTGTTTGCCACGCTCTCGCCACCTGCACCGCCCGCCTGCTCCCTTGTGGCTGCAGGTGAGCCTCCCTTCCTGCTCTCCCCTGCTCCCGCAGTGCAGCCCCCTCCTGTGCTGGCGGCATGGTGAGCTGAGGCTGCGGGGGTGGGGGGGGCAGTGGAGGAGGGGCTGGGGACTAGCCTCCCTGGCCGGAAGCTCAAGGCCCAGGCAGGACTGTCCTGCAGGCCACAATTTGCCCACCTTTGTTCTAAAGGCAGAGTACCTTGTCTACACACTACTCTTCAAATATGTAAGTCTTTGCCAACATATTCCAGTCCAGTCAAGGCCTCAGCGGCCTAATCCTGCAGCCCTTAGACAGTGAAAAAACTCACTGAAGTCAATTATGGGACTTTTTCTTGAGTAAGAGATGCAGAATCTTGCCCTAAATGAGGATTTCATGTGTCTGAGATTCAACTTCTCCCTGCAAAGTTTATTATTTTGTTCAAAAATAAACCTGTTAAATCCAGAACAATATAAATAGCAGCCAAAAGACAGAACACACTCTGATTGGTAACTCTTTTTAAGGTGACAATTTTAGGTATCAGCAAGAACAAAGCTATACAAGTATGGATTAAATTAGTGTGCTCTGAAATAAAGGCAAAGTTGGTTATTCCTCCCTTCCCTGCCACCCCCCACCCACGAACTCTCCATTCTGCAGTAAGTTACATATTACTAAGGCTAAGCAATGGGGCAGAACAGTGTCTTAAGATTGGAGTTCAAAGTTATTCTGCAAGTCGGTGACAGAAGCAGCAGGCTCCGAGGGAAAAAAAATCACTGACTACTTAGAGACCAACCCAGAGACCTGTCAGGATGGAAATAAAGGTCTAAATGTCGTAACAAAAGTATAAACTGGTCAGCAAGAGAGTGCTGTTATGGCCAGAAAAATGTTGGTACCATTTTATGCATGTACTATCTTACATATATTTATTCAAGATCATTTCTACTGCCTTTAATGACAATAATTTTGGCTACTTTCTAGTCATGCTAGCCCAGCACAGCCCATCCAGCTATTTGGGAGAGCACATTACACTCTATTCTGGCTCATCTAGGAGTTTGGTAACTAAGGGCTTATTTATATGGGGCAATTTTCTGGCATAACTATACTGCTATAACTCCCCATGTGGACACTTATTCTGGAATAGAGAGCTGTATCATGACATAAATTAAACTGGAAAAAGGCACTCATTCTACAATAAAAGTGTCCATACTGAGAGTTATAGCAGTAGAGTTATGCCAGTAAATTTCCCTAAGTAGACAAGCCCTGAGTTGCAACCATGGAAGCTTTATTACCACAGATAGGGGTGAGCCAGAAACAAAGAGCCCAGATTGTTTATCTTTTTACAAGCAAAAAAGATATTTTATAGTATTGACAAAGGAAAAAAACGGAGCTGGGAACCTGACTGTATCAGTGAAACCGGGACACAGAATTCTACAATTAAACTGTTAATAATTATTTAGGGCTTGTCTAAACAAAAATAGTGCACTGCAACCTGGAATGTAAACATAGTACACAGCAGGCCAGTGGGAGCCGCAATCGGCTGAACCTGCGGATGCAGCAGGTAAACAAACCGGTCCGGCCTGCCAGGGGCTTTCCCTGAACAAGCGGCGGACCGGCTTTGAGAACCACTGTCTTAACATGTTTAAATGAGTTTTCTATAAAAGCCAGTCCTAATCTAACTCCATTAGATGAAGATTGGTCTGCCCTACCGGTGGATAAGTAACAAATACAAGTGTGCTGTTGTCAGAATAAAATTGTAAATCTGGGGCGATGGGCAGTGTAAATCACTGTAAATTCATTGTCTTGGAATTCTCTCTTTTCATTTATCTGCACGTGACAATTTTCTTTACTCTCACTGTAATGACATTTGCGTATTTCCAATTACGAAACAAGAAAAAACAAAAAGGGAAATTTTGTACTTGAACTGCTCAAAAGAATTCTCAGACTATGCTAATCAAGAGAAAATTAAATTTAGTTCTAAAGTTAAATTTGTAAAAGGGGAGAAAGAAGAACATTCCTTCCCAAAAAAGCAACTCCAACAGAAAAAGCCTAAGTGCACATACCACACTCAGATGTTGCACATTAGGGATGTCCTTCACTTAAAAAGGAAGTATGTCTCCCCTCATATTGTAATCTTATGCTCTCATTTTGAAATTGTAAATTTTTGCCAGAAATGCGGAATAATGAAGTTGAATGAGACGATGGAAGTCTGGTATCCATAGGACTTTTTGAATATCTAAAACTCTTGGGTAACAGAGTCGCTGCTGGGTCAGTTCACCCAAGGCACAGACTTTGAAGACTGATGGCTTTTTCTCCTGTTACTCAAAAACGGCTAGCTTCCACTAAGGTTGCACACTCTACTAGTATTTCAGTGCATCAGTGCTGGGTGTAAAGTTAAGATGCAGTGATAATAGCCTGGTGAGCCTTGCAGCTTTCCAAAACTCCTGGGGAGATGAAGCCCCATTATGAATAAAAGGAGTTTTCGTATAAAATCAAGGTTCTAATATATACACTAAAAAATTAACCCTCCATTATTGCAAAACTTCATGCCCCCAATTTTTTTTTATTGTGCCTCTCATTCAGGTCCTTTTTCACCACCTCACAGTTGGACCACAGCTAGTTGAATGGCATGCTAGCACCTACGAAAAGAAGATTAGACAACATAATACTCTATGAGAATAAAGATAGCCAGCTCTTACCTCTGTGGTTTGCGAATATCCCAGAGTCCCACACCCTCTTTAGAGTTGGCAGTAGCCAGTAATCTGGGTTCTACTGGATTAAACATCACACTATGAAAGGCTGATGGGTAGTTTGCCAAGCAGAAGGGCTCTGTTGAAAAAAAAAATAAAAATGAAGATTTCAGACATAAGAACAAACAGTGCATGCAATTGTTCTGATGCAATGATTTTGCAACTCACTATACCGTTTCCATATAGTCATCTGAAAATACAGATTTCCCTGCAGATTCTTAAGTTAAACACATTCCAAACAATGTAACTGATGTTTTGAAATCTACCCACATATATCATCTTTGCCCAGTGTGGAAAAATCCCATATATGGGACTTTAAGAAAATTCTCCACATAGAAGCTTAACAGAAGAGTTTAAGGCCATGACATTATACAGATCCAAAATGTCAATCTCATTAAGAGGGAAGGCAAAAGCTGATCAGAGGAATGAATTCCATAGTCAGTAGGTTCTTAAATCAGAGGTTCTCAAAGTTTCATAGTGCAAACCACACATTTACTGAAGGAATAAATTTAATGGAGCCCTCCCCATTCATACAAGGCAGCAGCAGTACTTGCTTACATGGAAAAGTAACATTACTTAATGAAACTTAGCAGCTAGAAACAAGGGGGAAGAGTCAGAACCATGTGAGAAGCCATCTCTCCACAGATCACGAGCTCGTATTCTGCAGATCACAAATGCTCTAAAGATCAGTGTCAGAGAACCACTGACTTTGGTCACTTATTTTTAATTCTAAGTGTTATTCAACAGTTTTGTGATTCACAGAGATGTGCTGAAGTTCAGAGGAAACATACCTGGTACACATAACATCACATGTAGGTAAATTACTTGGTTAAGTAGGTTTAAGCTTCCAATAGCATAATCTGCATCAGCTTTTTATTCAGTGGACATGAAAAAATTAGTGTTAGTTACACCAATTTTATGTTCTGTGGTGACCGCAATCAGCCCTGGCTGAATATGGGCACAACTCTTGTTAAAAATCAGCACTAAAGAGTCTCAGCACCTCTGAAAGTCAGGTCACTTGTATTGGGTTTTTAACATTAAGCACTCAAGTTTGAAAGTGTTGGCAAAAGTTCGTACTACCCAGCAGAAGTAGTGTCACTAGGACTACATTTATTTTTGTAATCACTAACAAACTGCCTTCAAGTCTTATATACAGAACAATAAAATAAAACCAAATAAAAATACATAACTTTTTAAAGAGAAAGACATGCAACTAACAAGGCATGTGCCAGCCATCATCTCCATTCTTCTACTTCTATATTATATGCTTTTCTGCCACTTTTTTTGACTCAGCTCTACAGAGTAAGGACCTTCTTCTTAAGTGTCCGTATAGTGCCTGCTACAAATGTGGCACGTATCCAGTTTGAGACCTCTAAGCAGTGAAGCATTTAAAAAAAACACAAGGATCTGCTATCCAGTTTGAAGAGGAGCTACTCTACCATTAGAAATCACTGGAAATGGAAGTTGTTTTAAACTGACTGACCCACATTTGCAAGCATCCAACATTTTGGAGATCTATAAATATAACAGGGCAATTTTCGAGAGAGAGGGTGTGGTTTTCTTTTTAAAAAGAAGTTTCAAGAGCTATTGATTAGAGAGATCGCCTGGACATCATAACGTCTCACAGCTAGTGATCAGTTTATCCCTGTGATTTCCTCCCAAATGATCCCATTATTCAGTCTACCCTATAGCTACCCAGGACTGGCTTTTGGTGCTCGTGAAATTGACTTCCTTTTTGGAAATACTTTTAACCAATTTGCAGCCTGAGAGGGGTCAAAGGCTGCCATTGATGGCACATGTCAAATGCCTGCAGCTGAGCCAAGTACCTCAATGGAACAGCTAGTGTGACCTCTAGCTATGAAGGGGAAAAGGCGAATAGAAGGAAAATTCACCAAGCACAGGATAGATAAAGGGACCCAGTGTTTTAATAGAGACTGCCTTTGTAGCTTTGGTCAAGTCTCAGCCTCCAGCTGATCTCAATTTTACAGACAGGGAAATGTTTCTATTTTATAGTGCTGTTCTGGTGATTAAAGTTTATGAAAAGCTATTACAAGTGCTTAAAATTTATTGGAAGGCACACACAACCCTCCAGTGACTGCAGGCCTAACAGCTCCTAAAGCAGAGGTCTAGAGAGTTGTCCCTTAAAATGCACTGACAGCTAGGCATAGGCCCGAACACGAGCAGCAGGTCTGCATTTCTCCCTCCCATTTTTAGTGTTCACATTTGGAGTACCCAAGACTGTCCTATGAGTAGTGATGTGATCAGAATTATGTTGACAGAGAAAAGAGGGGCAAACATTTGTTTGGCAAGCCCATCCAAAAGCACTAAGGCTGGCTGTAGGCAACAGGCAGTTTCAAAAGCAGACTAATGGTAAAGCTGATCCTTTCAGTTTACATCATCAAATTGGGTTCCTGCTGGGACATAAATGCTGTAACATTAAAATGGCAGCCCTCATTGAGAAACAGACCCCATTCAGTGAATGGAGATACTGGAACAGTGACAGATTGCCAAATGAAGGGTTTTTTTATTTAGAAAATATTCACTTGGCCGAGTTACTGTAACTAAATCGCTGGAGTTTCACCTGCATTAAAGACACACTACAGTACTGTACTTCGAAAGGTAACTTTTCTCCTAACTTACAAAAGTCTGACAACTTGTTTAATTAAAAACAGATTACACATCCAAAATTAGTCAATTTAATGAATAAGGGATTTAATTTGGTTATTGCTTTATTTCACACTTGCAGCTCTCACACATACCAATACAAAAAGGTTTGTTTCTTACAAGACAAGTTCAATACCATCCCTTCCAAAACTTGAGAAAACAAGTTTTTAAAGGGAAAGGCTATGCAAGAGACTGAGGGCTTGGGGGAACTGAATTCCACTCTATCACTGTTAGTTAAAATAGAATATTTAATAGCAGCTTCTACATGAGATTTGATATTTTAAAGGAATTTGCCAGGATTTTGACCCTGCATACATTTACTAGTAGGCACAGTGCTCACTACCACAAATAGTCCCATTGAAGTCATTGAAATTATTTATCGTGATGAGCACTACGTCTTGTAGCAAAATGATTGAAGGCTTGGGACTTAAATGCTCAACAGGAGCCTCCATACATGTTTGTTTCTATTTAATCACTAGAAAACATGCAGATTTTATAGTGAATCCCAATAACCCTTGGACAAAAAGCCATCCTTATCAACCAACCTCTTAAGAGGCTGCCCCAGAACAATCTCAAATGTATTGAGTGCAATCCTGCTCCTCGTTGGTTATAAGGCCATTTCTTAAATGAGCCCTGGTCTACACTAGGAGTTTAGGTCGAATTTAGCTGCGTTAAATCGATGTAAACCTGCACCCGTCCACACGATGAAGCCCTTTTTTCCCCGACTTAAAGGGCTCTTAAAATCGATTTCCTTAGTCCACCTCTGACAAGTGGATTAGCGCTTAAATTGGCCTTGCCGGGTCGAATTTGGGGTACTGTGGACGCAATTAGACAGTATTGGCCTCCGGGAGCTATCCCAGAGTGCTCTATTGTGACTGCTCTGGACAGCACTCTCAACTCAGATGCATTGGCCAGGTAGACAGGAAAAGGCCCACAAACTTTTGAATTTCAATTTCCTGTTTGCATGGTCACCTGCAGCTTGCCACGCTGGCCAGAGCTCATCAGCAGAGGTGACCATGATGGAGTCCCAGAATCGTAAAAGAGCTCCAGCATGGACCGAACGGGAGGTACAGGATCTGATCGCTGTGTGGGGAGAGGAATCCGTGCTATCAGAACTCCATTCCAGTTTTCAAAATGCCAAAACATTTGTCAAAATCTCCCACAGCATGAAGGACAGAGGCCATAACAGGGACCCGAAGCAACGCCGCATGAAACTTAAGGAGCTGAGGCAAGCCTACCAGAAAACCAGAGAGGCAAACGGCCGCTCCGGGTCAGAGCCCCAAACATGCCGCTTCTATGATGAGCTGCATGCCATTTTAGGGGGTTCAGCCACCACTACCCCAGCTGTGTTGTTTGACTCCTTCAATGGAGATGGAGGCAACATAGAAGCAGGTTTTGGGGACGAGGAAGATGATGATGATGATGAAGCTGTAGATAGCTCACAGCAAGCAAGCGAAGAAACCGGTTTTCCCGACAGCCAGGAACTGTTTCTCACCCTGGACCTGGAGGCAGTCCCCCCCGAACCCACCAGGTGGAGAAGGGACCTCTGGTGAGTGTACCTTTTAAAATACTATACATGGTTTAAAAGCAAGCATGTTTAATGATTAATTTGCCCTGGCATTTGTGGCTCTCCTGGATGTACTCCCAAAGCCTTTGCAAAAGGTTTCTAGGGAGGGCAGCCTTATTCCACCCACCATGATAGGACACTTTACTACTCCAGGCCAGTAGCACGTACTCAGGAATCATTGTAGAACAAAGCATTGCAGTGTATGTTTGCTGGCATTCAAACAACATCCTTTCTTTATCTCTCTGTGTTATCCTCAGGAGAGTGATATCATTCATGGTCACCAGGTTGAAATAGGGAGCTTTTCTTAAGGGGACATTCAGAGGTGCCCGTTCCTGCTGGGTTGTTTGCCTGTGGCTGAACAGAAAGGTTCCCCACTGTTAGCCATGGGGAGGGGGGGTGTGAGGTGCTAGCCACGTGGTGGGGGGAGGCAAAATGCAACCTTGGAACGAAAGCACATGTGCTGTGTATGTAATGTTAACAGCAAGGTTTACCGTGAAAGAGTGTAGCCATTGTTCTAGAAAATGTGTCTTTTTAAATACCAGTGCCTCTTTTTTTTTCTCCACCAGCTGCATGTGTTTCAATGATCACAGGATCTTCTCCTTCCCAGAGGCTAGTGAAGATTAGAAGGCGAAAAAAATGCACTTGTGATGAAATGTTCTCTGAGCTCATGCTGTCCTCCCACACTGACATAGCACAGACGAATGCAGAGTGCAGGAAGGCACAATAAGACCGGGAGGAGAGGTGGCGGGCTGAAGAGAGGGCTGAAGCTGAAAGGTGGCAGCAGCATGATGAGAGGAGGCAGGATTCAATGCTGAGGCTGCTGGAGGATCAAACCAATATGCTCCAGCATATGGTTGAGCTGCAGGAAAGGCAGCAGGAGCACAGACCGCCGCTACAGCTCCTGTGTAACCAACCGCCCTCCTCCCCAAGTTCCATAGCCTCCTCACCCAGACGCCCCAGAATGCGGTGCGGGGGCCTCCGGCCACCCGGCCACTCCACCCCAGAAGATTGCCCAAGCAACAGAAGGCTGGCATTCAATAAGTTTTAAAGTGCTGTGTGGCCTTGTCCCTCCCTCCTCCACCACCCCACCTGGTGCTTCCCTCCTCCACCACCCCACCTGGGCTACCTTGGCAGTTATCCCCCTATTTGTGTGATGAGTAAATAAAGAATGCATGAATGTGAAGCAACAATAACTTTATTGCCTCTGCAAGCAGTGATCGAAGGGGGGAGGGTAGGGTGCTTAGCTTACAGGAAAGCAGACTGAACCGGGGGGGTGGGGGTGGGGGGGGTGTTCCATCAAGGAGAAACAAACAGAACTTTCACACCGTAGCCTGGCCACTCATGAAACTGGTTTTCAAAGCTTCTCTGATGCGCACCGCGCCCTCCTGTGCTCTTCTAACCGCCCTGGTGTCTGGCTGTGCGAAACCAGCAGCCAGGCGATTTGCCTCAACCTCCCACCCTGCCATAAACGTCTCCCCCTTAATCTCACAGATATTGTGGAGCGCACAGCAAGCAGTAATAACAGTGGGAATATTGGTTTCGCTGAGGTCTAACCGAGTCGGTAAACTGTGCCAGCGCGCTTTTAAACTTCCAAAGGCACATTCTACCACCATTCTGCACTTGCTCAGCCTATAGTTGAACAGCTCCTGACTACTGTCCAGGCTGCTTGTGTATGGCTTCATGAGCCATGGCATTAAGGGGTAGGCTGGGTCCCCAAGGATACATATAGGCATTTCAATGTCCCCAACGGTTATTTTCTGGTCTAGGAATAAAGTCCCTTCTTGCAGCTTTTGAAACAGACCAGAGTTCCTGAAGATGCGAGCGTCATGTACCTTTCCCGGCCATCCCATGTTGATGTTGGTGAAACATCCCTTGTGATCCACTAGTGCTTGCAGCACTATTGAAAAGTACCCCTTGCGGTTTATGTACTCGCCGGCTTGGTGCTCCGGTGCCAAGATAGGGATATGAGTTCCGTCTATGGCCCCACCACAGTTAGGGAATCCCATTGCAGCAAAGCCATCCACTATGACCTGCACATTTCCCAGGGTCACTACCCTTGATATCAGCAGATCTTTGATTGCGTTGGCTACTTGCGTCACAGCAGCCCCCACAGTAGATTTGCCCACTCCAAATTGCTTCCCGACTGACCGGTAGCTGTCTGGCGTTGCAAGCTTCCACAGGGCTATTGCCACTCGCTTCTCAACTGTGAGGGCTGCTCTCATCTTGGTATTCTTCCGCCTCAGGGCAGGGGAAAGCAAGTCACAAAGTTCCCTGAAAGTGCCCTTACGCATGTGAAAGTTTCGCAAGCACCGGGAATCGTCCCAGACCTGCAACACTATGCGGTCCCACCAGTCTGTGCTTGTTTCCCGAGCCCAGAATCGGCATTCCACTGCATGAACCTGCCCCATTAGCACCATGATGCCCACATTGCCAGGGCCCATGCTTTGAGAGAAGTCTGTGTCCATGTCCTCATCACTCACGTCACCACGCTGACATCGCCTACTTGCCCGGTATCGCTTTGCCAGGTTCTGGTGCTGCATATACTGCTGGATAATGCGTGTGGTGTTTAATGTGCTCCTAATTGCCAAAGTGATCTGAGCAGGCTCCATGGTTGCCGTGGTATGGCGTCTGCACAGAAAAAAAGGCACGGAACGACTGTCTGCTGTTGCCCTGACGGAGGGAGGGACGACTGACGACATGCCTTACAGGGTTGGCTTACAGGGAATTAAAATCAACAAAGGGGGTGGCTTTGCGAGAAACTGAATGGCCCCCTCAAGGATAGAACTCAAAACTGCGTTTAGCATGCCATTGATTTCACAGAGGAAGGAGGGAGGGAGGAGAAAATGAATACAAAACAAATCTGGTCTATTTCTTGTTTTGAGCCACTTCATCTATCTTTATACGTCTTGCTGGCAGCAGACTGTGCAGTACGACCGCTAGCCATCATCATCTCCTGGGTGCTTGGCAGAAGACGGTGCAGTACGACCGCTAGCCATCATCTTCTGCTGGCTGGAGGTTAAAAGACAGCGCACTGCCGGTATGACTGAATCGCCACGAGACAAAACAAGAGAAATGACCTGGCTGAGTCACTCCCATGTTTGCCCAGGCGCCCGGTTAAAAGAGCACCCGGGACTACATCGATGACGGCTACCAGTCATACTGCACTGTCTGCTGCCAAAAGGCAATTAACTGCTGCTGTGTAGCAATGCAGTACCACGTCTGCCAGCACCCAGGAGACATATGCTGGTGGTTAGCTGAGCGGGCTCCATGCTTGCTGTGCTATGGTGCCTGCACAGGTAACTCAAGAAAAAAGGCGCAAAATGATTGTCTGCCCTTGCTTTCACAGAGGGAGGGAGGGAGGGAGGGAACGGGGGCCTGACAATATGTACCCAGAACCACCCGCGACAATGTTTTAGCCCCATCAGGCACTGGGATTTCTATGCAGAATTCAAATGGGCGGCAGAGATAGCGGGAACTGTGGGATAGCCACCCACAGTGCAACGCTCCGGAAGTCGACGGTTGCCTCGATACTGTGGACACACTCCGCCGACTACATGCACTTAGAGCACTTGTGTGGGGACACACACAACTGACTGTATAAAACCGCTTTCTACAAAACCGACTTCTAGAAATTCGACCTAATTTCGTAGCGTAGACATACCCTGAGTGTCAGTAACAGGTACAGCTGAAGCAGTCACAAATCTGGAATTGCAAGTACAAATGATTTCAGAAGCCTTAGTTAAACCTGAGATTAGCCATATGATGCTAAATACAGTTTCGTCCTTTGCACACTTGCAGTTAAACTGTGCTCAGCTCTACCTGTTGCTAACACCCGTTGTCAGCAACAGGTAGTTTTCCCAAGGCTTTACAATCTAACTGCTCAGAAAGAGACATTAAAGGAGGGTGGGTTTTGTTGTTGCTTTTTGTTTGATTGGTTTAAGAAAAAAAACCTATTCAGAGACCTACCTGTTTAGTTAGGTGTTCACTCAGTATGGTGTATTTTAATAAACCTAAATTGTGTACTTACACTATCGAGTAGTTTAGCTCAAAAACTGAGGATTTAAAAAAAATAAAAAAAAGTTTTGCATAGGGCTGTCAATTAATCGGAGTTACCTCATGCGATTAACTAAAAAATATTAATCATGATTAAAAATATTAATCACAGTTTTAATCACATTGTTAAATAATACAATACCAATTGAAATTTATTAAATATTTTTGGATGTTTTTCTACATTTTCAAATATATTGATTTCTATTACAACACAATACAAAGTAGAAAAGTGGTCACTTAATATTATTTTTTATTACAAATATTTTCACTGTAAAAACAAAATAGTATTTTTCAATTCACCTCATACAAATACTGTAGTGCAATCTCTTTATTGTGAAAGTGTAACTTACAAATGTAGATTTTTTTTGTTACATAACTGCACTCAAAAACAACACAAAGTCCACTCAGTCCTACTTCTTGTTCAGCCAATCGCTGAGACAAACAAGTTTGTTTACATTTACGGAAGATATTGTTGGCTGCTTCCTTTGTATTTATGTTCCAGATATGCTAAACATTCGTATGCCCCTTTATTCTTTGGCCACCATTCCAGAGGACATACTTCCATGCTGATGATGCTCATTAAAAAAAAAAATAATGCGCTAATTAAATTTGTGACTGAGGGGAGAATTCTATGTCTCCTGTTCTGTTTTACCCACATTCTGCCATATATTTCGTGTTATAGCAGTCTCAGATGATGACCCAGCACATGTTCATTTAAAGAAAACTTTTACTGCAGATTTGACAAAATGCAAAGAAGGTAGCAATGTGAGATTTTTAAAAACAGCTACAGCACTCAACCCGGGGTTTAAGAATCTGAAGTGCTGTCCAAAATCTGAGAGGGACAAGGTGTGGAGCATGCTTTCAGAAGTCTTAAAAGAGCAACACTTAAATGTGGAAACTACAGAACCCAAAACCACCAAAAAGGGAAAAGAAAGGAAAAAAACAAAAAACTAAAACCTCATTTACTTTCTGCTGGTGGCATCTGACTCAGATGATGAAAATGAACACTTGTCAGTCCATTTTTCTTTGGATAGTTATCAAGCAAACCCATTATCAGCATGGACGCATGTCCTCTGGAATGGTGGTTGAAGCATGAAGGGACATGTGAATCTCTAGAGCATCTGGCACGTAAATATCTTGCGATGCTGGCTTCAACAGCGTCATACGAACCTGTTCTCACTTTCACGTGACCTTGTAAACAAGAAGCAGGCAGCATTATCTCCTGCAAATTGTACCCAAACTTGTTTGTCTGAGCTATTGGCTGAAGTAGGACTGTGTGGGCTTGTAGGCTCTAAAGCACTGTTTTATTTTTGAATGCAGTTATTTTTTTGTACATAATTCTACATTTGTAAGTTCAATTTTCATGATAAAGAGACTGTACTACAGTACTTGTATTGGTGAATTGAAAAAAATACTATTTCTTTTGTTTTTTACAATGCAAATATTTGTAATAAAAATATAAAGTGAGCACTGTATATTTTGTATTCCGTGTTGTAATTGAAAACATCCAAAAAAATGGTATTCTGTTACTATTTAACAGCATGATCAATCGAGATTAATTTTTTTAATTGCTTGACAACCCTCGTTTTGCAAAACCCAAAATGCAGTAGAAATATTTTAATCAAACTTCACTTTTTCCCCTCCCTTGGACAACATACAAAAGCAGCTTGAAAACTGAACCAAGCCTGGAACGAAATGTTAGATTTCACCACGAACCAAGCTGTATAGATAGAGCACTCAGCATACACGTCACAGACTATTTTATATTTGTGTTTGAATAGAGACAGACAAGCTTCCAAGAAGGATGCTGGCCAGTTCCAGGTTCTCTTTCTGTACTACAGAATGTACCACCACTGGACATCATAGCTACCTGAGAATTTTTGTTGTAACACACAAACAGTGGGGTTCAGAAAAGTTGTGGGTTTATTTTAATTAGAGCATGGTTTATTTTTATTGTTTTGCAAAGAATTTAAAAAAAAAAAAAGAAAGAAAGAAAGAAACCCTGTTAAAAAAAGTACTACATTAAGGCACTTAGTTTCCATATGCAGAAAAGAACAAATTTCTCCAGGCAACTAATAAATGTCTTTGCCTTCTGTCACATTAATTTCATAGATCACGAAAGAACCTGAACACAAAGTAAACTCTCGTCCTCATCACATAGAATAAAGTGTAAATACAGAAGCAGAAAATTTTACATGAGCCAAATTAATGATTCAGTAACCTCAAAGGTAAATTTTTAGTTCACGTTGCATACAGAAACTGGATTTATTATAAGTACTTCTAATGGGCTTTCATGTCTAGTTCAAGGACTCAGTTCATTCTAGGGCCTGAAAATGCAGGCCAGAGGGGTAGTGCCTGCAACCCTGCTAGTCACAGACAGCTGCACTAACCCCAGAAGTGGGCAGCACTGACATGTTAGTGGGCAGGGTCAGGACTCCTAGCAGATGAGCTAATTCAGTGAGGAACCAAACTACTGTGGTTCCAAACAGCAGCTTTATGTCAAATAAAATGTTATATTAGAGGGCAATAAGATGAAACTGATGTAAAGTCAAGGAGGAGAGAGAAAGGAAATAATTACTGCAGTGACATGCACAATGTTCTGAATTAAATTTCCAGACAAACTATTTTAAAATGGAGTTAAGGGGGAGAATACGTACCAGTCATTTACAGTGATATACTACAGGATATTGTAATTATCTCCAAAATGATCTTTATAATCCCAGGAAATTCAGATTTAAGATGAAATTTAAAAAATATGGAAATGCACAGTTAGGGCACCTAAACAACCTTAACTCTGCTCTAGAATGACACCATACAATAACCATATGATTATGATTACGGCATTTTAATTTCAGACTAGAGCAAATTGATTTTTAGAAGACACTTCTTTTTCTATGTATCTTCAAAAAGGGACAAACGGAGAGGGGAAAGAAAAAGGAGAGCTCACATGCACCAGCTGTTAGGAGATGGGACAGTCTCCCTGAATGCAGTAAAACTAAATATGATCTTTGGAGTCTGATATTTGAAGCCGTGTAGGCTGGCAATCCTGTGCTCTTACTAGGGTTACCACCTTTCTAATGGCTGGTAACCAGACCCTGAGACCCTGCCCCTTCTCCACCTCTTCCCCCAAGGCCCTGGCCCTGTCGCAGTCAGGGTCTTCACCAGCACAGCTAAGGTCACCTTACCCAGCACCTGTGGGCTGCACAGGGCCACGCACTGCTGCAAGCCACACAAGCAGCCAGGCCCCTGAGGCAGCTGCAGCTGCTGCACTGCCCCTTCTCTCTGCTTAGGATTGCAACATTTTCCACAGATTTAAAAACAGCACCCATACAGACACACAAGCTAAAACCTGGACTGTCCAGCTGAAAACCAAACGGGTGGCAACCCTAGCTATTACCACAATCCAACATTAGTACAAGATAGCAAATCACCACCCACATGAATCATGCACCATACTCCTTCCCCACCCCCAAAAAAGGCAGCTTGTCTGCATTCAAGAGCTTTCTCTACATTAAATACTCTTTTCTGCCTACAGCGCTCACCTCCATGGGGAGACTCTCGGATATCCCAAATGAGAACCCGGCCATCGTCGGATGAACTGGCAAAGACGTTATCATTCACTGGGCTCACTGAAAGGCCATACACTGCATCTTCATGTGCAAACACATCCAAGGTCTCACTGCTGCAAGACAAACATGTATTATTTCCCCTCCTTTTGGTGTACATTGTTTCAGGAGGCAATTGAGAGCCATAGTTTTGTCACCTGACAGTACTGAATGACAAGATCAACACTGCTCAGACTAGATATGAAGTTCTTGTTATGGAATTAAAATAATATTTGCTAACTAGACATCTATCACAAAAAGCGTCCAAAGTGCGGTTGCATTAGATAAGTTTTGCAATAAGTGAGCTAAGTCAGTTCCTCTTTCTTTTCAACTTGTAACCTTTAAAAGACTACTAATATACTAGTAATTGTAAACAGAATTAATATAAAATAAACAGTTACTCAGCTGTGACTTTTTAAGGAAGGGAACATGAGAAATAATATTTTAAAGTAACAGGGTAAATTCATATATATATTTAACACCAGGAATGAGTCTGGCCCAACACATTCTGTGCTACTAATAGCACTGAAGCTTATACAATTGCAAGAACTTCATGCCAGGGTGGAGCCAGCAACTTTGACAATAATATTAAGGGAAAATACATTTGTCTGATATGAGTTAATATACTTTTTGGAATTTTGGGGGTCATACCTGTTTTAAAGAAGTAAACTTGCTGAAATTGTGCTTTTTATTTTATTTGCATTTCTTTAGGGAGTAAAAAAGGTGGTCTCAAAGGGTTCTGGTTTTAGTTAAAGTTTTTGTTTGCTTGCTTGTTTTTTTACCCTGGAAATATTATGAATGTCAGCTCTGGTTTCCTGTGTTTGAGAGGGGACTTCCTGGGGCCCGAAAGATAGCTAGCTTTCATTTCTTAATTAAAAAGGGACAAGGAGGTGGAGAGTGTTGATTCTTTAATACAAGCTTTCTTTCACCTAGAGGTTTGTCAATCATTGGAGTTAACTGTTAAAAGAACAACAGTTTTAAGAAGTCTCAGCTACTTAGCTTTCCTCTTCGGATGTCATTTCACTAGTTCTCTAGTCAGTGTCTTCCAGGATAGACCACACCTGAATTTCTAATGTGGAAAACAAGCTAAGACCACCCCCCAAAACCCCCAATCCCTTTTCCTCACATGTACTCTTTATCCAACATACAGCAGCAAAACAAGGGTTCAAGCCCAGTTTCCACTCTCCTCCCATCTTTGTAGGTCACTTTGAAAAGGAGCAAGAAAGGAAGAATGCCAAGAAAAGACAGGCCAGCATGACTACTTAAAGGCTAGAACAGCCAGTGTGAGGCTCCTGGATTTGTATTTCTTGGGGAACAACCTAGATGCATAGTATGACTAGCAAAAACTCCAGGGTACAGAAAGCATTCAAGGAAATCCTGTCTGAAATTAATGCAAGTTTTAGCAGTGCCCATGCTAAAGCTGCTGATCTAGGAGAGAGATCGAGTAACTATCTCGGAGGTGACTAACTTGGAAAGCAGTTCTGATAATATAAAGGCCAGAAAAGCAGTAGCAGGAAGTCCCACTTGAGCATATGAAAAAAAGAATTTGATGGAGCTAGTTTACATAGAGCCATCATTAAAACATAAAATGTTAAAACAGAATGAAATTTTAGAAAATTAAAAATCAGAATTCAAAATATCACACTGACTGGGTTCCCCACAGAAGATGGTGCAAACAAATATTGCAGTATTAGAGGAATGGGAGAACTGTGCTGCAATTGGACATAATATATCTGAAAATCCAGTATGTAACAAAAGCACATGCCAAAACAAAATCAAAGGAAGGACTGTACTTAAAACACTCAAGCAAGATATATGGTGAACAATCATTTTCTGTAAAAGATGCCAGTGACAAAAACTGCTTGTCAAAACTAGGGATGTGGAGGGATATAAAACAAAACTGTATAAGGTTTTTGTTTTGTTTTACATTCCCAGGTGTAAGCCAGAGAACACAAGCGAAATGGAGAGGATTTGTTCTTACTAAGAACAAGTGTGAAGAGCAAGACATACAGATGTTATATTTTCTCTTCAGTCAAATGTCAGGTCAGACACTCAGGTGAAACATATATTATGCTGAATAAAAGTCCCCAAAAGACTTCTTAACAAGTTTAGCAACAGCGATCCTTCCAAATTATGCTAACCAGGACTCAGGCAACGCAGAGATTTAAGGTTTTATATTTCTCGCTATTCTTACATCCGTTCCTGCCTTTTCTGACTTCGTATTCATTTTTCATCAGTGCACATTACATTACTTAACAGTTTGTGGAAGTTAAACAACACGTACAGACCAAAACATTACCCTACAAAGGTTGTATCCCAGAAATCAAATCCAGCTCAGAAGAAACATACACTATCCTGATTGTTCAACTCTGATATTTAGACAGGGTAACAGTATGATGTTAAATATATTTTGGATAACCTTTCTACCCATGTTATCTCACTATGACTTCTAGGGCACAATTCCCCACAGCCTTCTACTTCTGGTATCAAGTGGGTATAAAATCCTACAAATGCGAATGACCACTGCCTTGCACCTTGTGTAGTTATTTACACCTGTAGGAGTTCACACTCACTTTGTACCAAAACTGCAAGGCTTTGGGAAAATGGGCCCTTGGAGCCAGATTTTTAAGAGGTATTTAGGCACTTAATTCCCCTGGACTTCAGTGGGAATTAGGTGCGTAGGTGCTTTTGAAAATCCCACCACAGCCTCGATACCTTTAAAAATGTGGCCCTTCTACTCTGTAATTCCCCATTTGCACATACTACTGTCTTCATGAGAGTACCTATCCCACCCCCAAAATAACATGAAACCAAAAGGTCACCCGATTTTAAGACCATACATTTTGGGCTAAAATGTTCTTTACTTTTCTTCTAGAAGATCAGTTTGGATGCCTCCAATGACTAAGGTTATGAAGCTGAAACAGCAGTGGAAACAAACTATGCATTTACCTTTCAACATCATGGAGTATAACTTGCTCATCATTGCCTATAAAGAGAAATATAAACACTTAAAATCACGTACTGGTCATTAAAACTTTATAGTTAAAAATAAATAAATAAAAGTTTTTGCAATTTCCATTTTGAAAACGAAAGCATTCTGGAGCAATGACCAGCCTGGTTGCCCAATGGTCAGCACTCTGCTCATCTACACAGAAGCTCTGGGTCAATTTCTGGTTGTTGTCTAAAGCACCAAGGCCTTACAGGAGCGAAGAGTGCTGTAGAAGACTTAAATAAGTCTTATTTAAGGCTTAGGCATGCCTCACATTGCTCAGACGCTTCAGTTAATTAAGGAGTGTTGCTGATAATACTCGGACCAGTCTCAGCCAAAATTTTAGTGTGTGCATGAGTGGAGAAGGTGACAAGAAGTTTCAGGTCTCCTACAGAGACACCTACACCCACTGCAATTCACAAGGAAAGATGTAACTGCTTAAACAGTTACAGCAGAGGAAGGGCAAACTAGATGCTATCACAGTTTTAGCATTTGAGTTGTGAGCCCAGTGCACTCTGCATGTTAGTACAACAGTGCTCAGTGCTGCTGCAGTGACAGCATATTGGGCTACAATCACTGTTACGCAGGTGTGCACACACTACTGTGACCACAATTATTTTCATATTAAAAATCAGATAGCCTCCCTTGATCATGTTCCTTAAATGCAAGTCAAATGGTCCACATGAATGCAGGCTAAAGGAACTGCGTCCATAAAAAATATCCTGGTCCCTCCATGCACCTCCAATCTCTAGTATTGAAGGTTGTTCCCCCTCCTGCATTCTCTGTACTAAACACTAGCAAATACAGGTTTAGCATCTTCTGTTTACAAAAGATTCAACACAGCATTATGCATGCAGTTACCATTCATTTGCAGTAGAATGAAGAAAGGATAAAATAAAAACCAAAGGACTTCATCCTTAGCCTAAGTGCATCTATCCATCCCGTAAATATGATGCCAGCTGTCAAGCAGTGAAGCTCATGTGATGTTCAGGAGAATGAACATGGGTTCAGAAGGAACAAGAATCCATTTATTGATATGCATTTTAAATGTAAAGAGAACTCCAAATTTTCGTTTATCTTGCACATGTTTAAATCTGTTTGTTCCATGGAATAAACATGAGAAATAAGTTTACATGTAGCTAAGTGGAAGCAAGAAGTGTTTTCATATGTCCACAAAAACTCTTTAAAGGCTCCTGGCAAATGAGGACACAGAGCAACCATTACTGTGCCAGCATTAGGCTATGTCTACACTTCAGCTTATGCCGGCATAATTTGTGTTGCTCGGGGGTGCCAATAAACCACCCGTCTGAGCATCATAAGTTACACCAACATAAGCGTTTGTGTGCACAGCGCTATGTTGGCAGGAGAGCATCTCCTACCAACACAGCTTCTGCCATTTGCAGAGGTGGTGCAGCATTGTACGTGTAGACATGCCCTTAGATTACTGCGTAGTGGCTCTTTTCCATGGTCCCTTAATCAAGCCATTTACACAAAGTGCCTAGTTTAGATCCAATAAAGCCACATTGATTTATATGAAATTACACCAATGAAGAATCTGGCCTAGTTTTTCCAAGGACTTCGAACGCCACCCAATATACTCAGATGAACTGGGGAGGAAGCCATTACATGATGCTGACTTCAATCTCCTACCTATTAAGGAACCTGCTTTCCCCTCCCACCATAAGCTGCGGGAGCAGAGTGGGGAAGCAGAAAGAAGTGGCCGGGGGGGGGGGGGGGGGGGTGGGGGGGGGGAAGAATACAAAGTGGCCATGACTTGCCTCTATCTCTGGTTCTGTCTCTATGGTGGGAGGAAAAGATGGGGATGTGGCCAGGACCACAAGTTGACTGGGTTACACGTGGCACCCTAGTAGTTGCTTGCTGTTAAAAGCGTCACCACCATTCAGTAGGGTGTAAGTAGGGTTCACAATAACTTGGTTCTACTGTGATATTTAAAGAAAATGCATACAATTTGTGGAGAATAATTTGGTAACAAGTGTGTGTGTGTGTGTGTGTGTGTGTGTGTGTGTGTGTGTGTGTGTGTGTGTGTGTGTGTGTGTGTGTGTGTGTGTAAAAAACTCTTCCACTTCATTTAGAAAATCTCCCCTTTTGAGAATACTGGTTAGGACAATGAAAGACCAGAAAATGCCCACTATTCTTTTCAATTATACTTATGGGGATGGAATAAAGCATATACAGAAGGTGGTTTGGTAGTCTAAGCCCCAGATTTCTATTAGTGGGACTCCATGGAACCACAAGTTCAGTTCAGCTTTTCATCCACCCAAAGTATGAAGCTGAGTTCAATGCAGTTTACTATGAGTATTTTAAAACCATTCATGTTCTTTGTGTTCATTGGACATTAAAGGCTCCAGAGCATTCTTCATAGGAGCAGGGTTTGCCTGGTGTCTTTGGCCAAAGTTTCCTTTCCAAAGTTTCTTGTGCAGAGCACTGTCCACCCAGCTGCTGCCCTCCGCTCTAGAAGTAGCTTGATATAATAAACTCTACCTGTATACATACACACAAAATGCTTTGAGATCTTTTGGACAGAAGTTAAAAATATATACTTGTTTTGGGCAACCTGCCTCAATCCATAAACACACTGTCAAACATTTTCATGATAAGAAGGAGCTCTTCTTTCATTGTGAGTATGAACTAACAGTTCCACTCAGCTTAATCAAGTTTCCATATTTTAGTTTTTCAATTTGCAAAAATAAATAATCTGATTTTCTGTGGTTGAACTTCAACTTACTTCAAATTGCAATATTATACTGCGCAGGAAAAAACCTTTACACTTGCACTTCTATCATACCTTTCAAGGATGTCAGACCACTTTATAAAGTATATTTAGCCCCCTTTTATAAAGGGAAATAAAATAGAGAAAGTAAGAGACTTAGTTTACAGCGCTGACTATAAAGTTCAAAAACTCAGTGGGAGAAGGAAATCAAGAGCTTCAAAAATGTGCTAAAAAAGAAACAAACTTAACTACACCATAGGGTGGGCAGATAAAGGATACACATTTCTTTCCCTTCTTCACTGGTCTCATTAGACTGTAGAAGGAATGCTCGGCATGGATTGATACATATATAAATATCCATTCAATAAAACATGTTTATTCCCCTCCCCTTCTCTGAAAAAAGTTTCAATATTTAAAAAAAAAAGGGGGGGGGGCAGGGGGGAGAATCTAGTACTGATGAAAGGTGTCAGACCAAAAATTTTAGAGACTGCAGTCCTCTATATATTTCTCCAGAGCAAGTACATATTTCTGCCACACAGCTTCTGTCCCAATACCTCAATGCTGAATTTTAAGAATGACAGTTTTCAGTTTTAACAGCCAGTTTACTACCAAAGTGAAGTAAGACTATCAGCAAGTGGGCCAATCAGTGCCAAGTGTGCTGTTGGTTTTTCAATGTAGACATCTGCCCACTGGAAGATGGAATGAGATCCCAAGCTCATTTCAGAGACCACTTAACAGCCATCAGATGGTAACAGCATTTGATCACTACCAACCTGTTCTAAATTTGAACTGGCAACCTATAGTCAAAGCACTGTATTCCATGCATACTTGTGGAACTGTCAGACTATTCTGTTGGATGGCCTGCTCCTTAGCTGAGCCAGAGCTCAAGGAAGGGCAAAGGTGGCTTTTAGCCACCTATCCACTTCTTCAATCTCCAAAGGCTGATCTGGATCCAGTGATATCTTCCAGAAGCCTCAGAGTGCTAGGCTTCATATGCCAGGTTGGGGGAGGGTCAGGAGCAATGGCACAGAGCAGACTATGCCACCTCAGCAACATCCAGAAATTTTTCCCATTTCAGGGGGCTCCTCGGGGGCCAATTTAGAGCAGTTCTGTGGAGGCCAATGAGTCTTTGTGTGGGATAGGACCTGGCTTATTGTTTTTATTCTAAAGAGTTTATAATCCAGTCTCCTTAAATCAGGTTTCTTTTCCTTCCTTACCTCCAGAGAACACTTTTGTGTTACCACTGTTGAAAGCTAGGCAGAAGATGTTAGAATGATGCTCCCCTTTCAGCTGCACTGGTTTGACTCTGGAGTGGATGGCTTGTTCCATATGCCAAAGCAGGACCCGGCGGTCATCCCCTCCTATAAAAAAAAGGAAAGGAAGCCTGTGTGACAGACTGAACTAAATGTAAGCCAATGGAAGAGAGAAGTAAGGTATTTAATACTGTCAACATTCACACAGGCTTTGTTAGGATGCAGATTGGTTTACCACACACCCCGATCCACCCTTCCACCCCCATTGGTTTGGATATGCTAATAGTTACCAAGAAAATTCTTCACATCAAGAGATAACACCTGGACATTTGGTTATCATTTATGAAAAGCAGAAAAGACAGTAGGTTAAGTCTAAAAGATTAAATACTTTCTTTTTGAAAACAAGAAAAACAAACAAACAAACAAACATTCTTTCAGCATATACAGACACCATCAACCTGCAGGGACCAAAAGAACCTCCCATAAATTGGGCTGGCTACAGGACAGGGTGTTAAGTATCAAGATTTTAATACAGATGCATCAGCATGCCCTCTCAACCTACTCTTAAATTAAAGATTTGTAAAGGGTTTTAAAAAAAAAAAAATGTATTTCTGTGGTGAATACCTGTCACAGGCTGGTTGATAGTGGCAATCAACAGAGCAATATGGGCTTAAATCCTTTTTTTTTTTTTTTTTTTTTTTTTTTTAATTTGCAGCTCTTTATACTTTTCACCATTTACCTGGTCACCATTTTGAAAGGCAGTAAGCCATCCATAAAATATACTCAAATATTTGCTAGACAGATAAGGCAAGAGTTGGAAAGGAAATATTAGCTGATTTTCAAGCTTCTAAAAACAGTATAAAACAACAGTGATTAGACTTAGGCAGAATAACATCTGACAATGCCCTTTGAATGTGGCGTGCTTATGAAAAAGCACATGTTTGAAGATTTGGATAAGAAACTGTTTTTTAAAGGAACAGCCAAATAAGTTAGGCTCAAATAAATTTAGTTGGTGATTTTTATATGTGAACAACAAATTATATTGGAGATTAAAAGAGTCATTACATAGAGAAAAATTTCAGTTAAAACATTTTAACATTTCCTTGCACAACTGGAAGCCCAAAACACAGCAAACTTGGGCCACCGTATGGGCCAAAAGTGAAACTGACTACAACCAAAGTGAAGCTGATTACTTGGATAATAAAATTAAACCAAAGTCAAATGCACAGAGTTAAAAACACAAACAAAAACAAAAACAAAAACACACACACACACCACAACACACAAAAAACAACCACCCCACACAATAAAAAAGGTTAAATATAATCAGATTTGTCAAAACTTTTTTAGTAACAGAAGGAAATTGTTTCATGGAATTGAGTTATACTGAATGTGCTTTTAGTTACCAGTTTCTCAGCTAAGTGAAGTGTCTTAAGACAATCCTTCTAAAATCTGTTAACACACAGCACAGCAGTATTCAAACACTTCTTATACAATAAATTCCTTGGGACAGGGACCATCCCTTTGTGATGGATTGGATCACAGAAACCCCCTTGAGGCTGCCAACTGATGTGCCAAGACTACTACTGCCCCTGCTTTCTCTGCCAGCTTGGGACTGCAGCACCCTGTCTTGTGGAGCCAGACACGCCATTCTTCTCCAGCACAGACCCAGGGTCTGAACCATGTGCCCCAAAGCTGAAGACTTAACTGAAAGCAACTTAAGAAGTGTTCCTGTCTTTAACACTCAGATGCCCAACTTCCCATGGGGTCCAAACCCCAAATAAATCCGTTTTACCCTGTATAAAGGTTACACAGGGTAAACATAAATTGTCCGCCCTCTGTAACACTGATAGAGAGATATGCACAGCTGTTTGCCCCCCCAGGTATTAATACATACTCTGGGTTAATGAATAAGTAAAAAAAGTGATTTTATTAAATACAGAAAGTAGGATTTAAGTGGTTCCAAGTAATAACAGACAGAACAAAGTAAGTTACCAAGCGAAATAAAATAAAACACGCAAGTCTAAGTCTAGTACAGTAATAAAACTGAATATAGATAAAATCTCACCCTCAGAGATGTTTCAATAAGTTTCTTTCACAGACTGGGCACCTTCCTAGTCTGGGCACAATCCTTTCCCCTGGTACAGCCCCTTGTTCCAGCTCAGGTGGTAGCTAAGAGATTTCTCATGATGGCTGCCCCCTTTGTTCTGTTCCACCCACTTATATATCTTTTGCATAAGGCGGGAACCTTTATCCCTCTGGGTTCCCACCCCACCTTCTCAATGGAACAGCACCAGGTTAAAGATGGATTCCAATTCAGGTGACATGATCACATGTCACTGTAAGACTTCATTACGCAGCCCACAGGTACACAGGAAGACTTACAAGTAAAACAGAGCCATCTACAGGTAATTGTCCTGGTTAATGGGAGCCATTAAGATTCCAAACCACCACTAATGGCCCACACTTTGCATAACTACAATAGGACCTCAGAGTTATATTTCATATTTCTAGTTTCAGATACAAGAGTGATACATTTATACAAATAGGATGACCACACTCAGTAGATTATAAGCTTTGTAATGATACCTTACAAGAGACCTTTTGCATGAAGCATATTCCAGTTACACTATACTCACACTCATTAGCATATTTTTTATAAAATCATATAGAGTGCAACGTCATACCCTTCCCCTATTTTTGTACTGTACAGTGCAAGCTGATGATATATAGACTTGTAATGTGTTCAATAATCACTAGGAATAGAGATGCCAAATAAGTGACATGTCCAGATTAATTATAAATGAACTTCAGTTTATTGGAAACCGATGTGAGCTTGGCTTTCTTGCTGGCTGGAAATGTGGCACAGGAAGTTCACATGTACACTCCAGCTGTTTTAGATGAGTGAATAATTAATAAAAGTGAAGGTTTCAGAGAAATGCAAGAAGCGGTCATTGAAATACATTAAATGAAGTTTTTAAGGTGAAGAAACCTGGCAGACACTGACACTTTTAACTGGTTACTTTTCAGAGATCAGAGTTATTGTCAAAATATCAACCCGTTTATGACGATCATGTCTTTTAGTTGTCACCAGCCAGCAACACCAACAGTTTAGGCTCAAGCCTTCAATATGTAGGGGAGGTGATCAGCAACATTACTGTATTTCTATCAGATATTTCTTGAGATGCACATTGTAAGAGGGCTTTTTGTAGAGTTAAAATATAATTTAATATTCTATTATGGGAACAATATAAGACTGTAAAACCACCAGCCACAGGTCTACATTACCCAAATGCTCCTAGTTCTCAAACGTGACTACCATCAACTATGATTCACACAAACTCTGTTAATGCTGTAAAAGTGCATTTCCTGTCAATGCAATCTTTAAGAGTTAAGGAAATCACCAGGTAAGGCAACATTTGCATTTCCCCCCCCCCCCCCCCATCCCCCATCAACCTCAGTTCACATTTTACCATCTGAACGACACAATATCCAGGGACACTCAGGAAGCTCATCTGTAAAATAAATTCCCTTTGACTTCCAACAGACATTCAGTCCGGCTCTGACAGAAGTTATGAAGGTTACTCAAGCAAGCATAAGCATTGCACAGCAGGGCTTCCCTGCTGCAGAACTTTGTACATTTAGTGCATGCGTTCGGAAGAGGAGGAATTACAATTTGGATGGGAAAGAGTCTTATCCATGCTACAATTTAACACATTCAAGTACTGAGAGTTCAACATGAATTCCCTCTCCCTGTCGCCTCTATACATCCCCTTCTCTTTAATAGGTTCCTGTCCCCGGCAGCTCCCTTTTATGCCTCCTAGACATATGTAACACTCCTCTGCAAACCTCATCCACAGCCACTTGCAGACCAGCTAAAGTTTGGTACAGAGAGTATGGATTACCTCCTATAGCAGTGGTTCTCCAAGCCAGTCCACTGCTTGTTCAGGGAAAGCCCCTGGTGGGCCGGACTAGTTTGTTTACCTGCTGCGTCCGCAGGTTCAGCCGATCGCAGCTCCCACTGGCCGCAGTTTGCTGTTCCAAGCCAATGCGAGCTGCGTGAAGGGCGGCCAGCATGTCCCTTGGAGACCATACCTCCATTGTACAACTACAAGCTCCACTTCTCAGGAAAAAGGTGTAACTCCGCCGTATTGCCAATATCTTAGGTATTTATATGGCTACTCCATTATGACACCATCTGAGCATCTCATTATCTTTAATAAATACTTATCCTCATATCAACCCTGTAAGATGGAGATAATAGCAATTCCCTATTTTACAGATGGGGAGACTAAGGCCTAGTCTACAATGAAAAATTTTGCTGGCATATAGTTATGCCAACTGGCAGAGAAGAGGGGAAGGGTAGAAACAATAACAGTGCACCTAACCAGCATCTCTACGCCTGCAAAAGCCCTAATGTAGATGCAACTATACTTCCAAAAGAGTCATTTTGCTGTAGAGCTTATTTCATTCGGGAAGCTGTTTCAAGCTATACCAGCAAGAGAACTCTTTTGGCAGTATAAGTTGTATCTCCACTAGGAGCATTTATTAGCAAAGCTATACCCACAAACCCTTTCTAGTGTAGGCAAGGCCTAAGAAATTTGCCCACAATCACACAAAGTCTTTGGCAGAACCAGGCACTGAATCCAGGTCTCTGAATCATAGGCTAGCACCCTACCCACTGGACCATCCTTTCTCTAGGACATGGTGGAAGAAGGCAAAGAGATTTTAGATTCACAGGTAAAGTTGCCTGAGAAGTACAGCTTGTAGCTCCTCTCTGAAGGCAAATCTCTCATGGCTCACTACAAGAAAGTCCAAGAGTCCCAATCCCGCTGGACTGGGACTCCCACTACCAAAGTTTAAGTCCAGAAGAACCTATGGTGGCACAGCTGGATGGATGGAGGGGCAGCACAGAGGAAGCTAAAGTGTGGAGTTTGTGTATTACTGACCCCATCCCATCTAAAATGGTGGTTAGAATAACTAGTAGGTGTACGAACGGCAGTGCTTTACAGTGTCACGGTAGCATTAGAGATAAAAACAATTTACATGGGTCATTCAAATCTTAATTAAATTCCTTCTGAGTTGATATTTGCTATGCCGTTTTCTCAGACAGAAAAGGAATGGTTCTGAAGTTTTATTTAAAAAAAAAAAAATCCATTGAGTCATAATCTGTTGACAATTACTTGCATCATGATTTTTCCCGGTACTGATAATAAACTTAGACCTCTATATTATTTGCATCAGCAGGATATCCTTTCTTCAGGATTGGTACAACTATTGCCTTTAATCAGGGAAAAATAATAATGAAAGTAATTTTCAACAGAACAAGTCCAATTTTAGAGAAACTAGTAGGCACACAACAATGAGATTTCAAACCAGGCCAAAGTTACACTGATCAAGATATTCACACTCAGAGTTCACAGGAAAAAAAGAAGTGAGAATGGGGATTAGAGATGTTTGCTTTTTTTCCCCAATCAACTTGAAGAAGGCATTTGATTTGATTTGGATGAAAGCATTAAGAAAAGTAGTAAAATCAAATGGAGTTCCAGATAGGGTAACTGCAATTGTAAAAGAAAATTATGTACTGAGACTCCTGCTGTGCCATAAGATTTGGTGGAAAATTAAGCAACTTTTTCAAGTCAAAGTTTAGTGTAAGACAAGGAGGCATGGAATCCCCATCGCTTTTCATCATAGTTCCTATTTTTAAGAAAGGAAAAACAGTAATCCGGGTAACTACAGGCCTGTTAGTTTGACATCTATAGTATGCAGGGTCTTGGAAAAAATTTTGAAGGAGAAAGTAGTTAAGGACATTGAGGTCAAAGGTAAATGGGACAAAATACAACATGGTTTTACAAAAGGTAGATCGTGCCAAACCAACCTGGTCTCCTTCTTTGAGAAAGTAACAGATATTTTAGACAAAGGAAATGCAGTGGATCTAATTTACCTAGATTTCAGCAAGGCATTTGATACGGTGCCACACGGGGAATTATTAGTTTAATTGGAAAAGATGGGGATCAATATGAAAATTGAAAGGTGGATAAGGAATTGGTTAAAAGGAAGACTACAGCGGGTCATACTGAAAGGTGAACTGTCAGACTGGAGGGAGGTTACCAGTGGAGTTCCTCAGGGATCGATTTGGGGACCAATCATTTTATTACTGACTTCGGCACAAAAAGTGGGAGTGGGCTAATAGTTTGCGGATGATACAAAGCTGGGAGGTATTGCCAATTTAGAGACGGACTGGGATATCATACAGGAGCATCTGGATGACCTTGTAAACTGGAGTAATAGTAATAGGATGAAATTTTATAGTGAGAAATGTAAGGTCGTGCATTTAGGGATTAACAACAAGAATTTTAGTTATAAGCTGGGGATGCATCAATTAGAAGTAACGGAGGAGAAGGACCTTGGAGTATTGGTTAACCACAGGATGACTATGAGCGGCCAATGTGACATGGCCGTGAAAAAAGCTAATGCAGATTTGGGATGCATCAGGCGAGGTATTTCCAGTAGAGATAAGGAAGAGTTAGTACCGTTATACAAGGCACTGGTGAGACCTCATCTGGAATACTGTGTGCAGTTCTGGTCTCCCATGTTTAAGAAGGATGAATTCAAACTGAAACAGGTATAGAAAAGAGCTACTAGGATGATCCAAGGAATGGAAAACCTGTCTTATGAAAGGAGACTCAAAGAGCTTGGCTTGCTTAGCTTAACCAAAAGAAGGTTGAGGGGAGATGATTGCTATTTATCCCTCTGATATATTTATAGAGAGCAGAGAGGGAGAGGAATTATTTAAGCTCAGTACTAATGTGGACACAAGAACAAATGGATATAAACTGGCCATCGGGAAGTTTAGACTTGAAATTAGATGAAGGTTTCTAACCATCAGAGGAGTGAAGTTCTGGAATAGCCTTCCAAGGGAAGCAGTGGGGGCAAAAGACCTATCTGGCTTCAAGATTAAACTCGATAAGTTTATGGAGGAGATGGTATGATGGGATAACATGATTCTGGCAATTAATTGATCTTTAACTATTTATGGTAAATAGGCCCAATAGCCTGTGATGGGATGTTAGATGGGGTGGGATCTGAGTTACTACAGAGAATTCTTTCCTGGGTATCTGGCTGGTGAATCTTGCCCACATGCTCAGGGTTCAGCTGATCGCCATATTTGGGGTTGGGAAGGAATTTTCCTCCAGGGCAGATTGGAAGAGGCCCTAGGGTTTTTTCGCCTTCCTCTGTAGCATGGGGATTGCTGGAGGATTCTCTGCACCTTGAAGTCTTTAAACCATGATTTGAGGACTTCAATAGCTCAGACATAGGTGAGAGGTTTATTGCAGGAGTGGGTGGGTAAGATTCTGTGGCCTGCATTGTGCAGGAGGTCAGACTAAATGATCATAATGGTCCCTTCTGACTTTAATATCTAGGAGTCTATGTTCTTAAATTGGATGTCAAGAATGGTAAACAAGTTGGAGGGTATGGTACTCTAATCTAGAGTTAAGCGCTTTACTTATTGAGATGACATCATACAACTGGCAAAGATGTTTGAATTAGTGAATATACTCTTTGCTACTTTGGAAAATTGGTGTAGTCAATTTAGAGTTACAATAAATGGTAAGATGAAAGGGTTTTAATTTTGGAAAAGGGACAATACATAAAGCATTGAAATGCAGCTGCGGTGAAGTTGCAGAACAAGTAAAAATCACACATGTACCTAGGAAGCTTGATGAGTGCTGATGGTTCCATCAAGGAAGAGGTTAAACAGAGATATACTTTAGCTACAAGTGCTGCACAGAAGTTGTTGAAATCATGAACTGATAACAACAGTATGTTTGGTACCAAAGTGATAATTCATCAAACCAGCGTATTACCGGTATTGCAGCTGCTTCTGGACCATAGAGTATTAAATGAAACTATTATCAGAAGGCTGGAGACAGGTGAGATGAAAATTCTTCAGAAGATGGCAGGTGTAAAGTGGAATGATTTTAAGATAAATAAAGTTAGGAGGAGAGCAGATGAGAAATCATGGTACTGGATTGACTGCAATAGAAAATATTACAATGGTGGGGAAGAGTGTAGAAGACAAACAGATGACAGGATGCCAAAGAAAATAATGCAAACACAACAGAGGTCAGTCTGACCTAGAGGCTAACTACCACCTAGATGGTGGGACACCGCATGCAGGGACATGATCAGGCTGGACTTAATGGGCGAATGAGCCATGGACAGGAACGAATGGTAACACTTGTACTGCACCTGTAAAGCTGCTATGGAATGAGAAGAGGAGTCATAGAACGGTACATAATGAATCTTCCTCTTAAAATGTTGCATCCACTTTCCTTACTCCGACAAATCAGATGTCTCTTGGCCTGAAGTAACTATATCAAGATAGCATGTTCATTCTCAACAGAACTTCTCTCCTTGAGTGTATTCAGATACCCCATCTATTTAGTTTAAATTAGTACCCAAGTTTTTACAGCATTTTGGTCATATCAGCACTTGCTGAACCAGTACAGCTAAGATCCACAAGGAGTAAGGGAAATCCAATGTAACAAAACTGTTTACTAAAATCCCAATCAGTTATACCTGTGCCACTGTAGACAGAGACATTGAACAGGTGCCAGAGGCCTAATTTGGACTGCCAAACCTTTATTAATAGTAATGATGTGCAAAATGGGAAGAACTCAGTTTAACTCACAGATCCTGGGTTATGTTTGCAAGATTGGCGGTTTGAAAATCGCAAATTGAGCATGAAACTCCACAATGCCATTTTTAGTCACTTTTCAGATGGAATCACATTTTAAAGGCTTTAAACTTGCCAAGTAATTTAGTCGTCAATGAGGACAAGGGCCTTTAATCATTAGGGGTCAAACTCTGGCTTTTTGCCTCAGCCCCCCATATGAAGCTGTCAGCCACGTAGAGAAATATGCCAAAGAAAAATCTACCTCCAGGACAATCTGGGAAGTGATCACCCTTCCCTACAATCCCAATTCCTCTATATCCACAGTATAAAACAAAACCCCCACATCAGTCAGTATGTTCTCCTTACTCTAAGGCTGCAGTGACTCTAGCACTTGGGAGAGGGGTAGGTAGATTTCCTGTACCCTACTCAAAGGTGTTATACTAAGGTAGCATCTACACTAGTAATTTAACCCTTTCCTAGCAGAATTGCAGGGCCATAAGTTTAAGCAGAAACCATTCACTGCCTTCACATTAGCCATACTGAACCACTGCAGTTTTGCCCCACATACACATTCGTGCTTCCCTGAACTGCTTCAGCTGATGCCTTCTTAGTAGGTAGCTATCCAACAGGTCTCAACACTATGGATTCTGGGAGATGAGAGTCCACTTTGGGACAGTAGCAGGAAGGCCATCTAAAATGTTTCCGTACTGTCCACACTAGCCCTAAAATGATACAGACTGACCCAGTATTTAGCCTTGCTGAAAGCAAATCTACTCTCACCAATATTTGCTAGGCACTGTAAACCATCTGGATCACTTATGTATGGACACACAAGTATTATACAAGCATGCTAGGAAGGACTAAGCAGCTCTTCACACAGAGTTCCTCTAATGTATACAAAGCCTAAGTGAGCTCCCTGAGCCTCTCTACTTCCGGTATATACCAGGACCAATCACTGAGGAACCAGTGCCCCAGGGAGGTGACACCCCCAATCCCAATTGCCAAAACCTATTGACCAACCATCTAGAGCGGAGTGTCCCCACATTTGCAAGGGAATTGCATGCACTTTTATGCCAGGACTGCACTTGGCCCTTTTTAAATGTACTTAGTAACACGATTCCCCTAACAAAAAGAGGTAATACTTCTCTAGTGTTGTTGCTAAGGTCATCTCATTACCCTGCTTCTAATCCACACTCCTTCGGACTTGCCTGGCAACAGAATGAGAGGTGCATTACCAAACTCTCTCTCTCATCCCTACAAGCTTCTAATTAAAACTTACAATCATAGGCAGGTCACTTAAATATTATTTTGTGAGGGGAAGAGCAGCAGAGTGGGAAAAAAGCGCAGAAAAATGCATACAAAGATTAAGGAAACCTAGAACCATAATACCCTCCAGAAATTCTCTTGGTGATGCAGTTTAAACCAGAAGAAACTAGGAGGCACTGATAAACACATACTTGTGTTTATCAAAGATAACAGGGATGCATGGGGGGAGATGGGCAAATGCATTAAAAAGAAAACATACCCAAAAGCAAGGCTTGAAAACACATTATGTAACACCTACTAGCCCAAGAATAAAAGTTCCTAGTTAGGATTCCTCTACCACCTCACCTCTTTAAAGCCACACCCTCCAGAAACCTCACCCCTGTAATTTAAAGGAATCAAATAGTTGAGTATAATTTACTGTGTGCTATACTTAACTCTTACATATAGTCAATCAACCTCAATTTTTTTGGTAATGTAACTTGCTCTCAAGGCTGTGGAAAAGCAGGAAAAATACTGTTGAATAAGCTTGAAAACTTTCACATTTATTGGTCCAATAATATATCTACCAAATAATATCTGATGAGCTACAGAGGAAGGTGTTTTTTTTTTCCCCAAATCCTTCAACTAATTTCACTGAATAGTATTCAGCCACCCTTACTTACCTCTCTTCCTTATTTGTTAGACCTTTCCCTTCCTAGTGTCATTCTATTTTTCATTGTTTTTCCTATTGCAAATCATGATGTATCTTGTCGCAAGGGCTTGTCTATATGGCCTCACAGTTCAAGCTACAGTATGCTTGCATGCTGTGCTGTAACTCCCCTATGTGTTACGCTGCAGGCACAAATTAAAAGGTACTTAGTTAGCATTAATTTAATCCATATGCGCTGCAATTCATTCCCTCCAAACTGCAGGGCCACATGGACATAGACTAAGTGGTGGTCTTCAGGGTCTGTCTCCTCCTTTCCTTTCCTCTATCCCCCACTTACATCTCTTGCTCTCTCCTTATACATTGTATTTTCTACTTCCTCCCTTCCAGTCTCTTTTCTTCTCCTACTTCTGTCCCCTAAACGTCAGTGTCTCTCTCTGAAGTGCCAGTATCAATTTTACAATTAAGGAATCCACAACAGAAAGAGTAAGAACCTCAAGACTGATGGGTTAGGCTTAGAGCCTCGCTAGAAATTTTCTATCACATTTGAAGTGAATTAGACAAGGAGCTCCCAAATGTGGACACCCTAAAAAAAAGCAGGGGGGGGGATTCCTCACCAGGGTTCAAGAAACTCAACTTCTTTTGACACTTTGTAGCACCAATAAAAATGTTAAAATATTAAAATGAGAGAACTTACTTCACTGGATTTATCCAGGTGAGATCTGATACACAGGACCAACGTTGATCAAATTTTTAATTAAGATTTAAAATATCAACATTAGGATGGTACACTGAAATCCTATTTTAAAATTTATTGGTGATAAATGCCTGTCCACACTGGGGAAATTCTTCCCAAAAATGTTAACTGGAAAACCAGTTGGAGCTATAATGTAAACCAGATTTAGGCAATCAGAAATGCATTTACTGAACCAGTAAGTAGCCTTGCAAACTCCCTTAGGATCCACTGCTTCTGACAACAGTGTCAGGAAGAGTTGGATATGTACCCAGAGGACATTCCAGATAATACAGTGAAGAACTGTGCTAACTGAATCAGTATGTCTAGAGTGAATGCACTAAGCACAAGTGGAATAAACTGGCACCATTGAAGGCTAAGTTACAAACAATTCAATTGTCAAATCGAGACACAGACTATAATGACCGGAGCACTAGAATAATTGTATCAAGACAGTAAAATTGTGCAACTGGGAAACTGTTTGCATTCCCTCTGCTCACATTCCCAGGCTACTATGGGCTTAGTAAGCATCTCCCCTACTTCATCCCTGCCTCAGCATCCCGACTGTTTTGACAGAGCAGTGTCCCAGCTAGCCTAACCTTCCCTTGAGTCCTTCTCCCCAATGAATGTCATTGCCTGCCTCTTCTGCTGTTCACAGTTTAAACATTAAAGATGCCTTTAAAAATAATCAGGCTCTTTTCGGTTTAGCTTTAATAAAGTCTGTACTTTTTAAGGGTATTGAATCTAATGGGGAATCCATAATGCTTCTGCCTTTTAAACACCTAATTCTTAAATGAGCAACTAAGCACCTGTCTGCCATTACCCTATAATGCAAAACGCTCTCGATTTTCAGATTTCAGTGATAGCCGTGTTAGTCTGTATCAGCAAAAAAAACCACACGAGGAGTCCTTGTGGCACCTTACAGACTAACAAATTGATTTGGGCAGAAGCTTTCGTGGGCTAGAACCCACTTCATCAGATGTATGAAGTAAAAGATACAGGAGCAGACCTGCACATCTACCAATGTGATATATGCCATCATGTGCCAGCAATGCCCCTCTGCCATGTACATTGGCCAAACCAGACAGTCTCTACACAAAAGAATAAATGGACACAAATCTGACATAAAAAATCATAACATTCAAAAACAAGTAGAACACTTCAATCTCTCTGGTCACTCAATAACAGACCTCGAAGTGGCAATTCTTCAACACAAAAACTTCAAAAACAGACTCCAACGTGAAGCTGCAGAACTGGAATTAATTTGCAAACTAGATACCATCAGTTTAGGACTGAAGAAAGACTGGGAGTGGTTGGGTCATTACAAAACCTAAACTTAATTTCCCCAATACTAATTTTGCCCTACTGCTACTTACACCTTCTTGTCAACGGTCTGCAATGGGCACTCTCTTACCACTTCAGAAGTTATTTCTCCTCCCTTGGTATCCTGCTGTTAATTGATTTATCTCATTAGACTGACCTAACACTTGGTAAAGCAACCCACATCCTTTCATGTATTTATACCTGCTCCTATATCTTCTACTTCATACATCTGATGAAGTGGGTTCTAGCCCATGAAAGCTTATGCCCAAATAAATTTGTTAGTCTCTAAGGTGCCACAAGGACTCCTCGTTTTTGTTTTTTTTACTCTCGATTTTGTGGTCACTGATAAGAGGAAACAGTTTGCAACAAATGGCTATGATACCCAGAGAAAATGAGAAATTCAGACTACCGATACAAAGCCAAAGTTAAGGTAGTTAAGTACACAGTGTAAATTCTCCTAATTCCTAATATCTGAGTTTCTAGTAAGAAACCTCAACCATTAGAATCACAAAATTCAGTTATGATTGTTTTTTTAAGTGTATTACAATGTTAGTATTTTTTTCCTCGTGATTTCCTGAGATCTGAAAGAATACAGCTCCATTGATATACACCTCCTAAACTCTATAGAAGGGAAGTGCATCTCCTGTAGTCCACAGATGTGCAAGAGAGGATATTCCTTCCTGTGAATTTTATTAACACTGTAGATGGGGAATTCCTCTCCTTTCCTATGAATCTGCAGATATTCATTAGAGAGAAGCCCTATCTAGGAAGTGGATGCACACTGAGGTAACTGCATCAATTCCATCACAAGACTGAAGGGGCTCCTAAGGCAATGTTTCCCAAATGGTGGGTCCCGACAGACCACTGGGTCACAGAGAGGTTCCAGAAGGGTTGCCACATCCAGGGATGGCTTAACCATTCACTAGGCCCTGACTGAGGCAAACATACACTTTCCCTGGCCCAGTGTGGAAGGGAGGTGCGTTGGAGAGTTAGCCTGCCTTGCATTCACCCCACAGCAGTGGTTCCTGTCCCGCAGTGCAGGGTCCAGCTCCCGGCATTGCAACACCACTCACTCAAATTTGGCCCAGGTACCCCATGGCAGAGGGGCAGATGGCCAAATCTAAGGCTATGTTTACACTATGGACCTTACAGCTGCACCTCTGCAAGGTCTCTTGTGTAGCCGCTCTATGCCAGTTGGAGAGAGCTCTCCCACTGGGGTAATTAAACCAATGAGTGGCAGTAGCTATGGCGGCAGGAAACACTCTCCTGCCAACGTAGCGGCAGCACTTTTGTCAATGAAACTTATGTCGGTCAAGGGGGGTGTTTTCTTCATACCCCTGACCAACAAAAGTGCTAGTGTAGACAAAGCCTGGACGATTAGAGTTGAGAGTCCATGCACCAGATCACAATAACTATAGTGGGGAGCCAGGCCCGGCCCTGCAGGGCAGGAGCCACTGCTTTGGCGTGAATGCAGGGTGGACTCACCCTCCAATGCACCCCATCCCTTTGGGTTCCTCCTCACCAGGCCATAATTAGGGTTATGATGCCAGGGTGAAGGGTGCATATATGTAATGGTGAGTAAAAAAAAAAAAAAAAAAAGACAAAATGCAGTTAGTGGGTCGCCTTAGTAGAAAGTGTGGGAATCAATGTCCGAAGGCTTTTCCAAGCAGCAGCAGCAATGTGAAACTAACATGATTCATGCCAGTTTCTCTTGCTGTCTACATGCTTCTTAATAGCAGCAAAACACACTGGTCATTTGTGTGTCTGCCACAGATTAGGAAAGCTAAGAGCAGCAGCAAAGGCACTTGAGCTGTCGGTGGATTTAGGGCTTGTCTACACAGAGACATTTACAAGCATAACTATATTGCTATAACTCGCCACATGGACTCTCTTACTCCAGGGTAAATGTCTACATGGGGCGTTACCATGGTATTATAGCGATATACTTATGCTCCTAAATTTCCTTGTGTAGACAAGCTCTAGGGAAATGTAGGTTTTCTTTTCTAACAATTATGACTAGAATTTTTCTTTAATTAGTTTCTGCAGCAGTTGATGGCATTTGCCTGGAAAAGATTCTTACTCAGCCCTGTCAAATGGGGTTTTGCAAGCACAAGTGTTGCTACAATACACTATGGCGAGGCAAAAAGCACCCATTATGACCCCTTCCCCCTCCCCCCCCCCAGTGTCTCCAATTACTGTTCACAGCATATCAGATAGCCCCCAGGCAAAATCCTGAACATTTCTCCTGTTTGGTTTGCATCAAGTATGTTAGGACTCTTACAAATGAGAATCCATTTTTAAAGCAAAGGCTGCAAGAGACATAAATCTCCATGATGTGCCATTAGTACATGTGATTATTGCTAGCAGAAGGCCAGAGAGGCAGGAAAAGTCAATTTCTCTCTTTACCCCATTTTGGAGGAGGGCAGACCTTTATTTTGGAGGAAAAGTATAATCCCCTTTTCCAACCCTATGGGGTGGAGGACCTTTTGCAATACACACACGCACAGTTTGGAAGACCATGACTGTCAGTAAGGGGAAGTGACACTCCTCTCCTGTCTCTCATGTCCCCATTTTGGGAAGCTTGGCTGTCTGGAGTGGGAGGGAAGCTGGGATCCCACTCCCACACACAGGGAGAAAGGCCTTGGTGGGGGGCTGTGACACACTCCAGTCTGGAGGGTCTTGGCTCTCAGTGGAGGGTCATGATCCCTTCCCATCCACCCCGCAGTCGGGGGCCCCTGGGTCGGGGAGGGGAGCTGCAGGCAGCCCTTTCCTTACATCGGACGGGCGCTGGATCCCCTCCCCAGGCGGTGCTGTGACCCTCCCCCGGGTTGGGAGTCTCGGGCTAGGTACGGAGAACTGCAACCTCGAGCCCCAGCAGGGACGATCTGGACGCTGGGCGAGCCTGGTCCGGCCTCCCCTCCCCTGGGCGGAATAGGCCATCGATTCCCCGGCCTGTCGCTAAGAGGAGCCCAGGAGAGCGAGGCCTGCAGCTCCCAGCAAAGCCCCGGCCTGGAGTTTGCTCCCTGCCCCTCCGCGCGGAAGGGGAGCGAGGCGTGAAGCACCGCAGGGGAGAAGGCACCTGCGGCAGCCCCGGGGGGACCCGGGCACGGCGCCCCGAGGCCGCTCTCCCTCCCTCCCCTCAAGCCGGGCCCCCCTGCTACCTGACAGCGCCCGCACCCCAGCCCCGTGCGCCGGCCGCCCCGCAGCCAGGAACGGGCACCGCCACCCGCCGGCAGGGAGATCCACCCCGCGGCCCCATCCCCCTCAACGGGGGCCCAGGAGCGACCCGAGCCTCCCAAATCCACCCAGAACAGGGCTGCCCCCCCCGGACCCCCGCAGCGCGTACATGCCCCCCCCCAGCAGCCCCCCGCCCTCCCCAGTCAGTGACCCGCCCCACTGCACCTCCCGACTCGCCCCAGCCCCGGCTGGTCGCTGGGACATGTCACCGGGCTCTGACAATTTCAGCCCAGCTGGCTCCCAACGCCTTCGCCGCGCAGTGAAGCGCATGAAACCCCCTGTACCGCCCCCCCGGTGCCAAATACTTTCCTGCAAACTTTGTTGGGGATTCACGCCCCCCCCCAATAAAATAATACAAAAATAGGATGCGAACCTGTCAACCATTTTAGATCCCTCCTTGGGGAACACTCGTCCCTTGCGGGGGTGGGGAGACTGGAAACGCCACCACGATCCCCCCCTTTCCCCGGGTGAGCGGGGGTGGGGAGGGAGGCGAGATGGCCGCGGGGGGGGCTGGCAAGGACTGGGGCGGGGGGGGGGGGGGGAAGGATGTTTGCTTTACCTGAGACCAGCCACTGGCCTCCATTGTTGGAGAATTCAATGGCATTGACACAGCCGAAGTGGCCCAGTAGGTCCTTCTTGTAGAGGTTTCTGCAGCCCCGCAGGCGTCTCCTCTGAAAGTCCTGGGTGAGCAGCGGGTCTCCCTGCAAGCCCCGCTGGGACAAGAAGCCCACCACCGATCTCATGCTGCCCCCCGGCCCAGATCTCCTCTTCATGCTGCTGCCTCTGCTGCTGCTCCCCACCGCCCCCCCCCCCCACTCTCTGCCTTCTCCCCTCCCCCCCTTGTTATGGTTATGATGATTTTTCTTTAGCCAGCCATAGCAGAGAGAGGTGTTAGACACTCCGTTGCTTCCTGATCCCCCTTAAACTCCTCCCCCGCCTCCCCCCAGCAGCTGATCCACAGCTGCAGCCTTTTCCTTAATGCAATTCTTCTGCTGCCTGGGTTTGTCTGAATGTTGGTGGTGGTGGCAACGCATTTGGGTGTTCAATGGCTAACGCTGGCGTATAATAACTCGCAGACTTGCTTATGAGGGCATCCTGTTTTTGCTCTCCAACTTATTTCAAACACCCCTTCCCCCCGCCCTCCAGAAAATCGCTGCGGAAGTACTTTCTTTCTGCCCCTACGGTCGGATCAAGGTGTCGTATCGTTTCCCATCTGGAGGGTTGCCGTCTGAAGGCACTACTAGCTCTTTTGGATGGGGGCAGGAGTGCGTGCGAAGGATGTAAAAGGGGGCAGCAGCGATATGCCTGACGTTGGTATCTGTTGCCTCTCAAATGCAGCGTGGCCGCTGATCCTCAGAAAACTCTACATTTCCTGGAGTTGAGCGTATGTAATAAAACCAGTAGGTTTCAGGGTCCCTGGAATTCGTTCCCCTCTGCACTGACTAGTAGGGGCTTTCTTTTCCATGCAGTTCCTAGTAGTGGGAAATTGCTGAAATGCAGCTAATTTTTGGGATGGTGAAGGATAAATCTATATTAACACCATGTCAATTTCCTGGGTGTCAACACAGCTTCTTCAGGGTAAGAATAGCCCTAAAAAACCCGTTGGGGTTACCCCAAAATGAGCCTAGAGGGAAAAGACTGTTTCTCCAGCAAAGCTGCAAAATAACGCCTTGAGACAGACATTACCATTAATGGGGATGCTTTCATAGAAGTTCACCTTGAAGAAAAGGGGGGGGGGGGGGAAGTGACCTTTTTTTAAATCTCAAAAAATCTTGAAACTGTGGGAGTTGAGTATAAGGAATAAGGAGTAAGGAAGGCTTTTCTAAAGTGGGTTCCAGCCTATTCTGATACTTGCTAAGAGCTCTTTGAGATGCAAATGCTGGGACATGTAACCCAGTAACTGGGAAGAAAAAGAGTTTGTGGGGGGTGGGGGGGGGGCGGAATTGGCAGAACCTGTGAAATTTGTACTGGAAAATGTTGGTGAATTCTTCCCTCACCCCCAAAATGGTAAATTTCTACAGGATTTCCTTTTATCAACCAATGGTGATTTTTTTGAAAAAAAATTGCTCTTTTCCCTCCCCTTGTCTGCCCTGAAAACTTATGAATTTCAGCAAGGTTTCCCGCTTCCAATCTACTGGATTGCTGTGGATCTATCCTCATGAGATGCAGTGAAATTTGGCAGGATTTCTTTCCCAAATCTGGTGTATCACCTTGCTATGCTGCAGTACCTGTGTGCGTGGAAGGGGGAGAAAACTATTTTTATTTTCTGTTCTACAGAGCCATATTTTTAAATTTTAACACCAGATACCATTGTAAGACAAAAGGAAAATAATTTTAAAAGCAATGAAAGTACGATATAGACATTCTCTATGGCCCCCATCTTGCAAAGACACACACGCTCAATTTTATACACTGTAAGTAGCCTTAGGATTTTTAGACGCACAATTCCTAATGGGTGCAGGTTAGTACCTATGGAAGTTGTAGTTTAGGCAAGGCTCAGAGGGTGGGAAATATCTCTGAGCCTTATCTGTGTAAAGATGCCCATGTTGGGAATTATGAGCCCCCAAAATCCTAGTGTAGACAAGATAGAAAAAAAATGTCTTTACTTCGTGACCAAAACTGTTGTGTAGCATTATTGTGTACTCTTAAATAGCTGCCATGTTCAACCTCAGCGGTGACTGCTTTGCAATAGAAGATGAAATGATTTTGTTCTAAAAGGCAGTAAAAAACTTTGGGATTCTTCTTGGCTAAGGTTTATAGAAAGACCATATAATCCAATAAATCACACTTTTTAACCAATAACACTGTAAGCACTATTTTTAGTAGCAAACCTTTCAATTATATTAAAAAAAATAGGAGATTTGACTATTTAAAGTGTTCAGCTTTTGTTTTAGACAGCATTCTTTCAAATGAATGAAATGTCAGTATGTGAAAATGTCTCCAAATACACTGTTTGAACCCAAAAGATAATAAATGCATAATAGTAATTTGACAAGAACATCCAACCACAGTGTGTTATCTGAATGTTTCTGATACAATTATCACCTTAACTATATTAATATTGAGACATTATATAAGGTTTCATATTTAACACCTGACATTTTTTAGGCCTTGTCTATGCCAAGGATTCGCCCTGTTTGCAGCCATAAGTGGCCAGCCATTAGTGCACTGTACTCATGCAAATTCCTAGTGTAGACGGGCAAAGCTGCTAAAAGTCATGATTTGCATGAGTGAAAATTACCCTAGTTTCACACACATGGGTAAACTGCACTGGTGCAAATGATAGTTTATTGTAGTTTGCCAGTGTACACTAGAGGCACCTTTTACAGTTGAACTAGAGTCTGGTCATTGATGGCCAAAATTCCCTGAGTAGGCAAGACCTTAGTGACATTATTTCAGTCTGTAGATTCAAAACTGTCCCCATCAGTTTACATTCTATTTTATTGTATTCCACATCGTTTTTTATACTGCCATCATCATTGTAGCATCTGATATTAAACAACGTGATTAACTTCTGCACGTATGGTTCATTTTCTCTCTCATCCTCTTCCCAAAGGGGAAATTGTGTGATCAGAGTAAAGTATTGGTAGCTTTTTAGTTTTTTAAAATACATATGTGTATGTACCTTGCATTTGGAGAGGAAGGTGGTAAGGTTTATGGTAGTTCTTAGTTTGTTCCACAGTCTGGGATCAGTCCTGAGAAAAAGCTTTGTCCTCTGCACAGATAACGGGTATAAAGGCTATCTTCAAAACCAAAAGTACCAGAACTTTTTCGTACTACTTCATGGAAGTTTTGATTTGGAGAAAACAATCAAATCTGTGAGTGAAGAGAGGGGAAACATTACATCCTAAGAATGTGTGGGTTTCTGTTGTCTTTGAAAGAAAAATGATGGGCGATGCACACCAGTGCCACCAAAGGTCATTTTTCTCACAAAGTCTAAACGCATTATCTATTTGATAAAAATGCTGGTAAAAGTATTTTTTTAACCTGTTTCCTCTTTCTGATTTATCTTAAAATAGAATTATAATTCCTAAAGAAATGATCATTTCGTATGCTGCTGAGTAGGATCTGAGCACATTTTGTTTTTTTAAGGAGACTATTCTGCTGTATTTACTCCTGAGAACATCAGTCTGATCAATACAAATATATTACAGGGCTTAATTGTGCAAGCCCTCTGAGAATGGAGCATCTGTTGGCTTTAATGGGAGTTCTGTAACATGGATTTGGGGAGGAGGGGAAACTTCCTGAATCACGCCCACTGAATTTTATTAGGTTAACATTTTAAGCATTTGGGGAGACTGTTTTGGTTGATTGGTCTGGGGCTTTTGCTTTCTGTTCTCCCTCACCATAACAGACAAACCAATCTTTTTGAAATTCGAAGACTTGAAATATTATGTAAGTTCATCAGATCCCTACACTAGGGAATTAGTGACCGCTAACATAATGAAGAGAGAATGTAATGTTTTCTGTGGGGAAGATTCTTTTTGTGTATTTTGGGCGTGCTCCAGCAGCCACTGTGGTCAATGGCACAACTCTCAGTGGCTTAAATAGGTTCAAGTTTTCAGAGATGCCAAGGGTTGACTGTCCTTAAGAGTGAGATTTACAGCCTCAAAGAGTGAGAGTTTCCAGGTGGTGTGTTAGGTCATTGCCTAAGACAGGGACTCTTACCTTTGGTCCTTGGCGACATCCAATAATCCAGGTTTTTAATCCAATCAGCACTTATTAGTTTGTTTTAAAATGTACACTGCTTAATATTGCATATGAAATGCTTAAATGTCCTAATTCATACTAAAGTCTAGGGCAAGTGAAAATTCTATATGCAATGCAAACCAGTGGATTTTAATAAAAACAATTATTTGCTAGTTGGAACAAAAACCCGGATGGTTGGAGATCCCTGAGGACCAGAGTTAATAATCCCTGGTTTAGGCACACTGGCAGTGGACAGAATAAGAGAAATATTTGATAATAAACTGTTTTTATATAAACCTAACAAAAAAGAAAATTGTTTTATCAGTACAACAATGTTTATTTTGCATATCACCTTGTCATAGTGATCATCCATTTGAAAAACACTTTACAGTACAAATATTATTTGGTTTGTATATTATTACTCATATTACATTTACAGCAAACTAAAATAATCAGATTCCAAAATAAATAAATGCAAAATAAATTAAAATGAAATTATTAAAATGAAACACAAACAATACATTAAATGTACTGTATGTAAAAATAAAGTAATTAAATAGAATTTTATTAATTTGAAGCTAACAAACCATAGATAAAGGATTCAGATTCCACATTTCTTCTAGTATCTAATTTGGTTTCACATTTTATTAATGTGCTTTGTTATATTGTCATGTGGCCCCCTTTGCTGTTTTTATAACTTCTTTTGGTGGCTCAAACTTGAATCATAGCTCAGGATTTGCCAACTTCATTTGAATAATAGAGGACAGTGTCCCATATTGCTCAAGGTTAGGTCTGAATGGTCTTTTGAACAAGACTGAACACTCTCTCTTCTCCTGCATTTGAGTGGGGGTAAAACTAAGACAAGCCTGGCAACCCTGGACAGTAATGGGAACTTGAGAAGACCACATTTTAAAAAAAGAACTCTTGCTAGCTACTGGGACAATGAAGGGCTATGTATTTGTCCAGTGTGGTTTAATTTTTGAACTATTTTGCAGTACCTGCAAACTTTCAATCAACTCCTGCTCAGTTTTTGGGCAAACTATATTTTTTTGACAATCAAGTATCCACCCACCCACCCACACACACACAAAAATCCTGCATAGCCTCCTCTCTTCTTCCCCGTGTGTATAGAACGTGGGTCTGTAGTCTCCATGGTTACCACAGTACACAAGCTTGGAAAGTGGCTTTCCAAGCTCTAAGCCAGTGGTCCCTCAACTTTTCAGGGTCATGCCCTCCTTACCTGCCCTCCTTGCCCTTGTCCGTGCCCCTCCCCCTGGAGCTGGGGCCATGGCTCCTGGGGAGGGGGACGGACAGGGGCAAGGGGGCTGAGGCTGGGATCATGGCTGGGTGCACAGTTGGGACGGGGTGCAGAGCCGTAGCTGGGCTGCAGTTGAGGGCCGAGGCTGGAGGCAGGACTGGGAGCCAGAGCTGCAGCTGTGGGTGGGGTCAGAGCAGAGCTGGGAGTGGAGCAGGGCTGGGTGGCGCTCCCTTCCCACCTCCTGTGGAGGCTGGCCTGGGTCCCGCCGTGCCCCCGCTGAACATTCCTCTGTGCCCCTCTAGGGGGGCGAGCCCCACAGTTTGGGAACCTCTGCTCTAAGCCCTGTGCCTGAGTCCCTGGATGTTTGTGGTCTCTTTTAAATCTTTATATATTTACTCAAAATTAGTGAGAGATGCATATGAATGTGTGTGAGAGTGAGATAGCATGCTAATGAGAAGGGCTGGATTAAGGCAGGGGCTTTAAGAGCTGCAGCCAAGGGCCCTGGCTAAAGGGGGGGTGCCGCAAAAATAAATCACAGGCAGTGATCTCCAACTCCGGGCCACTAAAAGTCCTGCAGTGCAGCAGGGTGCTCAGGCAGGCTGCCTACATGCTGTGACCCCATGCCGTGACCCCATGCCGCTCCCGGAAGGGGCCAGCTGCTAGCATGTCTCTGTGGCCCCTGGTGGGGGGAGAGGCAGCTCCACATGTTGCCCCCGCCCCCAGCACCGTCCCATAGCTTCCATTGGCCAGTTGCCGGCCAATGGGAGCTATGGGGGCGTTGCTTGCTGGCACGGGCAGTGCACAGAGACATGGTGTCCCCCTCTCCCCAGGGGCCACAGAGACGTGCTAGCAGAAGGCCGTTTTCAGGAGGCTTGCAGGCAGCCTGCCTGAGCCCTGCTGGACTGCTGGCTGGGAGCTGCCTGTGGTAAGCACCTCCCGGCTGAAGCCTGCACCTCGCACCCCCTCCTCCACCCCAACCCCCTGCCCCAGATCAGAATCCCGTTCCTCCACCCAAACTCCCTCCCAGACCCCTCACCCCCTCCTGCACTCCAATCCCCTGCCCCAGCCCCCTCCTGCACCAAACTCCCTCCCAGGAAAAAGACCTGTATATAGGGGCCCCACAAAATCTAATAGCTCCGGGCCCACAGGAAAGTTAATCCAGCCCTGCTAATGAGTGAGTCTCGCACCCAGTGAGTGACACTTGACATGTCTGAGTTTGGGGGCCTTAATGCCTAGAGAATGATAGTTCAAGTGGGGAAGGGTGGATAAGAGATTCAGTTGGTTAGAAGAGGAGTACTAGTGGCACCTTAGAGACTAACCAATTTATTTGAGCATAAGCTTTCGTAAGCTACACAAAAGCTTATGCTCAAATAAATTGGTTAGTCTCTAAGGTGCCACTAGTACTCCTTTTCTTTAGCTGTAGCTCACGAAAGCTTATGCTCAAATAAATTGGGTTAGTCTCTAAGGTGCCACTAGTACTCCTTTTCTTTTTGCGAATACAGACTAACACGGCTGCTACTCTGAAACCTGTCAGTTGGTTAGCTTACTACTAGCCTTTTACTTTTGGAGACCTGGATTTAGATTCATTGTGTGATCCTGGCCCCACTGAAATCACAGGCATAGCTCCTATTGATTTCAATGGGGGCAGGATTTCACCAGTTACACCTATGTCCACTGCCTAGCACAATGGGAAGCAAATCCCTGATTTACTCTTCAGACCACTGTGGTTGAATTGCTTACTCTTCTCTTTCTTATAATGAATGTCTTACTGACAAAATCTATTATTATACTGTATTATAAATTCTGTAATATTTGAATGAACATATATCATTTCTATACCTTGTATGTAACTAAGCAAAACAATACAAATAACTCAGAACAACTTTTTTTAAAAAAAGCTTTCTTTTAAACATAGCTCTATTCAGAAAAGTGACTGCAAAAATGGCATAGTGAGGTTTTATTCCAATCTAATTTATTCAGGTTTTTCTACTGTCCTCATTACCGCAGTATCTGAACACTTTCTAGAAATGCATTAAGCAATGTGACTAACATTGGCCATGTTTATTATTTCTCTGTCATGGCATATCAAATTTGCTCAGTTTAGCAGCTGAAGGATTTTTTTCCGAATGGTTCATGAACAGGAAAAAAACACAGTTTAACTTTTAGATCCCTAGATCACACTTGGACATTTTAAAGTAGGAGATTATTCTAATAACTGCAATTGCACCTATTTGAATGTCAAGAGCATTCTGAGGCCCTGTCTACACTACAGGGGAAATTCCATCTAAACTACACAATTTGAGTTACGTGAATAGCATAACTCAAATCGATGTAGCTTAGATCTACTTACTACGGGGTCCACACTTCGTGATGTCGACAGGAGACGCTCTCCCGTCGACTCCCCCTACTCTTCTTGATCCAGTGGAGTATAGGAATTGACAGGAGAGCAATCTGCGGTTGATTTAGCGGGTCTTTACTAGACCCACTAAATTGACCACCCATTCATGAATAGGCACTCATCGATCCCCTGGTCAGTGTAGACAAGCCCTGAGTATCACACAGCACATTTATAGACTCCTAAGTAATTTTGAATTTATTCTGATCCAGAACCTCTTTTTCCCACCTATCTGGACAATGACAAAATCCTTTCACTTCTTCCTCCTCTGCATCATACAAAAAATCCACCACTTCCTTTCCATCCTGACAGCTGTACAGCTAGGGTTGCTAACCCTCCAGGATTGGCCTGGAGTCTCCAGGAATTAAAGATTAATCTTGAATTAAAGATTAGGTCATGTGACGAAATCTCCAAGAATACAGCCAACCAAAATTAGCAACCCTATGAACAGCTTGTCCATTATTCCATACTCTGCCCACAACGCAAGTTGTCTGCAAATGAAGCCCCACCCACTTGAAATGACAGAACGAGATGTCACTCACAGTAGATTGTGCAGATGTTGAAAATATAACAACACATTCTGTGCTAGGTTCTTCCAGTTTAGCTTCCTTGTGGTATGGTTCAGATACCCTACCAGGCTTTGCTGGGTTCACCTCCCCTTCGTGGGGCCTGGATGCCCCATTGAGCTGTGTGGGACTGACTCTTTTTCAAAGGGGCTTGACTATCCTTCTGGGTTTTCTGGGACAGATTTCCCCCTCACTAGGGTTCAGATGCCACATGTGCTCCATTCTTCCTGTTTGGCTTCTTTGTTTCACAGGTCAAATGGGGAGGGTTGAAAAGGTGGTCCTCTCCCAGGCACCTCCTATTGGTGACTCTCAGATCCAATGTCACTCATAAAACATTTGCAGATCTTCATACAATGACCAACCCTCTCATTTCTTACATGTGCAATGAAATAGTTAACAATGCTTACATTTCAATAATCCTCAGTGAGGGCATTTTTTAGAGCTATTACATTTTCTCTTTAAACCCCTGGTAGACATCACTGCATTAATCACACTTGGTTCACATTTTGACTTAAAAAGCAAGTTACAATTACTTAAAATGAGATTTTGGCTTGCATATGGAGTGCAGGATTGGGCCCCAAGCAATATGTATTTTAATTATTAGTGGGCCAGTAGGGCCCACAGGTAGCTTTTTGTTCATTGTCTTCTAATAGCACTTTATAACTCTGAACTTGAGTCTCTTCTTTTTGATTATTGGTTACCATTGATTTCCCTTTGAATATTGAGTCATACTCTAGTTTTCTCCCTGTTACGAAATGAGCTAATACTATTATTAAAAAAATTGGGACTTTTGGCTGAAACCTTTGCACAGAGATCTCAAATCAGACTATTGAGAGACAGAGTCTCCTTTAGCTAACTAGGCAGCCCTACTGCTTCCAGATGCAAAGGTTCCCAGTTAACTGCTGAAACACGTTTCTCGTAAATAAGAATAAGTGTGCATTTAATGTTTACTGATTTGGTTACCTTCTTATCTTTGATAGCGTCCCTGACAGGCTTTTGTAATCTCTATTTTTGCCAAAATGTACTCATGCATCAGTTGCTTTCATTTATTTTTAATTTGCCTCTTTTATGTGAATAAACTGCTCTGTAGATGGTGTGACAAAGCTCTGTCCTTGCCTCCATGGCTCCCGTGTTTCCTGGCGGATTTCGCTAGCCTCAGAGGCTCAGTGTGACCCTCCACGTAACCCTTCTTTCTCTAGAGACAAGGGTCACAGTCTACTGAGCCATTTTCATCATAAGCCAGTGAGGGAGGTGAGGAGAAGTTATCCTTCCTTGCACAGTCTCTGTTGTATCCCAGTCTCAGTGATTAATCAGGGGGCAAAGGTGGGGGGGGGGGCAGCCCGGGCCCACCCTCTACTCCGGGCTCCAGCCCAGGGACCCTAATAGTATCAGCTATGGTAGCTGACCTTTTAGAAACATGACATGTACAATTCCCTGGGCTACTTCCCCCACAGCAGCCCTCACTTCCTCAAGCTCCACTTCACCCTTACCTCAGGGCCTCCTTCCTTGTGCCTGATATGGTGCGTACTACTCAGCCTCTCCAACAGCGCAACTTCCTCCCACAGCGCCTGACATGCACACCCACCTGACTGACTGGGAGGCTTTTAACTAGTTTCAGCTAGCCCCTGATTGGCTTCAGGTGTCCCAATCAACCTAGCATTCTCCCTGCCTTCTGGAAAGTTCTTAATTGGCCCCAGGTGTCTTAATTGACCTGGAGCAGCTTCCATTTCACTTAACCTGGTACCAGGGATTTGTTTAGCCTGGAGCTAATATATCTATCTCCCACTACTTTTCTAGAGCCATCTGGCCTTGCCCCGTCTCATATCCACCCTCTCTGCTCAACAGCATAGAGTTGGGCAACTTGGGACGCCAGGCAGTATGCTCGTGACAGACCATCAGCGTAGCCATGGTGGCATCCAGCCCTGTGCCCTATGCGGAACTGGAATGGTTGGAGGGATAAGAACCACCTGGTGATCCTTGCATTCTTTTCCTTATTCAGTTGCATCCACTGGAGGGGTGCATGGTCCGTCACAAGAGTAAATCGCCAGCCTAAGAGGTAATAACGCAGTGTCTCCATAGCCTATTTGACAGCAAGGCATTCTCTCTCAACTACTGCATATTTCTGTTCTCTTGGGAGAAGCTTTCTGCTTAGATAGAGGATCGGGTGTTCCTCTTCTCCCACCATTTGCAACAGAACTGCTCCCAACCCCACCTTGGAAGCGTCTATTTGTAAAATAAATTCCCTGTTAAAGTCCGGGGCTATGAGTACGGGGTCATTATAGAGGGCCGTCCGAAGGTCTGTAAATGCCCCCTCTGCTGCGTCGGTCCACTTTACCATGTTTGGACCTCGAGCCTTCACCAGGTCCGTTAGGGGACTTGCCCTAGTGGCGAAGTGGGGAATAAACCGTCGGTAGTAGCCTACCATGCCTAGGAACGCACGGACCTGCTTCTTTCGGGTCGGCTGGGGCCAGTTTTGAATTGCCTCTAGCTTATTCGTTTGGCGCTTCACTATGCCCCTTCCCACAATATATCCCAGGTACCTAGCCTCTGCTAGCCCTATGGTGCATTTAGCGGGATAAGCAGTGAGGCCAGCCCGCCTTAAGGTGCGCAGTACTGCCTCAACTTTCTCCAAGTGGGTTCCCCAGTCTGGCGTATGGATGATGACATCATCTAGGTATGCAGCTGCATAACTAGTGTGGGGGCGCAGCAGCTTATCCATGAGGCGCAGGAATGTGGCTGGGGCCCCATGTAGTCCAAAAGGGAGTACGGTGTACTGGAATAGCCCATCCGGGGTGGAAAGTGCTGTCTTTTCTTTAGCTTCTTTGGCCAGAGGAATCTGCTAGTACCCTTTTGTCAGATCCAGTGTAGTCAAGAATCGGGCACTACCCGTTGGTCAACCAGTTCGTCGATGCGTGGTATGGGGTATGCATCAAACTGGGATATTTCATTCAGTCGGCAAAAGTCATTACAGAATCTCATGGTACCGTCAGATTTAGGCACTAGAACAATTGGACTGGACCACTGACTGTAAGATTCTTCAATAACCCCTAATTCTAACATTTTCTTTACTTCGGCCTTGATTTCTTCTCTTTTGGCTGCTGGGATTCGGTAGGGTCTCAATGTTAACTTGGCTCCGGGGATCGTGCGGATATGGTGATAGGTCTCAGTCGTCCGCCCTGGTTTTGTAGAGAACACATCTCTGTTGCAATTAATCATGTTGGCTGCCTCGATCTTTTGGATCGGCGTCAAGTTGGATGATATCCTCACTTGCTCGTGTAAGTTATCCTCCTGGGGAAGGGTCTCCTGCATGACTAAGCATGCCTCTCGATCATGCCAAGGTTTTAGAAGATTGATGTGGTAAATTTGCTCCGATTTCTGGCAGCCTCGCTGCCGCACCTTATAGTTCACCTCTCCCACAGCTTCGATTATTTCGTAGGGTCCCTGCCACTGGGCCAACAGTTTACTTTCTGCTGTGGGCACCAGTACCATCACCCGATCCCCTGGTTGGAACCGTCGAAGCTTCGCTTGGTGGTTATAATGGGTTCTTTGGGTCTCCTGTGCTCTCTCCAAGTGCTCCCGTACAATGGGTGTAACTCGGGATATCCGATCTCTCATCTGCAGTACATGCTCAACTATGTTCCTTCCGGGATTTGGCTCCTCTTCCCAGGCTTCTCTGGCTATATCCAATATGCCCCGAGGGTGGCACCCATATAGTAGTTCGAATGGAGAGAAACCCGTGGAGGCTTGCAGAACCTCCCGGATGGCGAACATGAGGTAAGGCAATAGGGTATCCCAATCTTTCCCATCCCGGCTCACCACTTTCCTGATCATGGCCTTGAGGGTCCTATTGAACCTTTCCACAAGGCCATCTGTTTGCGGGTGGTATACAGAGGTCTGTAGGGCTTGTACATGGAGCAATGAACAGAGATCTTTCATCAACTTGGACATGAAAGGTGTCCTTTGATCAGTCAATATCTCCTTGGGTAGCCCAACCCGGGCAAAGATCTGTACTAGCTCCTTAGCTATTGTCTTAGAAGCTGTGTTGCGCAGGGGAACAGCTTCCGGGTACCGGGTTGCATAGTCCAGTACAACAAGGACATGTTGGTGGCCCCGAGCTGTCTTCTCTAGGGGCCCTACCAGATCCATGGATATCCGTTCGAAAGGAACCTCTATTATTGGAAGAGGTTTCAAAGGAGCCCGCAAGTGTGGGCGAGGGCTATGTAACTGACACTCCGGACAAGAGGTGCAGTATCGCCAGACATCTTCATGTACTCCTGGCCAGAAGAACCTCCGCAGGATCCGTGTCTGGGTTTTCTCTACCCCTAGGTGTCCTCCAAACAGGTGACTGTGGGCGAGACTCAGTATGGCTTTTTGATGTTTTCATGGCACCAGAAGTTGTTGTATCTCTTGCTCCTGCATTTGCACCTCGCAGTACAGGAGATCTTTCTTCACTCTAAGGTAAGGTCCGGGACCCCGGACCTTCCCATCCACGGGTATCCCATCAATCTCAGCCATCTCTTTCTTGGTGTTATCATATCTGGGGTCCTCCGCCTGGTCCCACCCAAAAGTCTCTCTCGCAGGACTAACGTGCCCAAGCTCCCAGGGGCTGGCTTCTGCTTCTTCCAACGGCTCGCCGCCGTCATGACTGGGGGCAGCTTCTGGCTCATCTTCTGTGGTGGAAGTTTCTCTGTTGGCTGCTCGCGTCCATCTGCCTACTAGGGAGGTCTTCTGACCCTGGGTCAGGATCCGGGTACCCAAGGCCTTCGCGGCCTTCCTCTCTTTTTTTGTCTTCCGGGTCTTTCGGGGGGCTGAGAACAGATCCTGAGAAATCTCAGCGAACGTCGGAGGTTGACATTCCCCCGGTGCCGAGTCGCTGTCCTCAGGGTCCCCACCTCCCTCCAGCCTCTCCGCGGGGAGTAAATTATCAGACCCTAGATAGTCCCTCCCAATGACTACAGGATATGGGAGTTTAGGAACTACGCCCACGGTCACCTCAATGGGGTTTCCCTGAACCTCTATCTCCACTGGGATGGTGGGGTAATGACTCATGGCCCCATGCACGCACGTCACTGCTACGTGTTTGGCTTGTAGCAGCTGACTACTTTTTACCAGCTTACCCGATATGGGGGTGATAGCACTCCCAGAGTTCACAAGCGCTGTAGTCTCTGCTCCATTTAGCCTCACTGGCCTGGTGTAATTATGCGGGGCTAATGCGACCCCCGCGAGGTGGATAAGGGAGCATGGGACCTCCCAATCCCCCAAGTTACATTGCATAGGCTCCTCGGTGCTGGGACACTGTGCTGCTATGTGTCTCCACTCCCCAAATGCATAACAACTATAATTGCTTTTAATCACTCCCCTATCCCGGGGGTTAGGGGGTTTAGTCCCGGGGTTCCCCCCACTCAGGCCAATCCCTTCCTTCTGGGGTCCCCGCTGGTTTTGCCCCCCTCCCCTTCCACCTAGGACTCCCCAGGGGTTTGGCTGCCCAACCTTCCAGGGTTGGGGTCGGGTGCTTGCTTCGAAAGGGGCCTTCCTTGGGTAGTCGGGTCAGTTCCCTGGCTGTCATCCGTCTTTCTACCAGTGTGATCATCTCATCGTACGTGGACGGATCATTCTGGCCTACCCATTTGCGGAGATCTGGCGGCAGTCCCCGCATGTAATGGTCTATGACCAGGGTCTCCAAAATCTCCTCCGGCCTGCACACCTCGGGCTGTAACCACTTCTGTGCGAGGTGTATGAGGTCGAATAGCTGGGACCTCGGGGGTTTGTTCTCCTGGTATTTCCACTCATGGAACCTCTGGGCCCTTACCTCTGCCGTTACCCCTGATTGTGCTAGGATCTCTGCCTTCAGACAGGTACAGTCAGTGGCATCCGTGGCAGGCAAGTCAAAGTAGTCCTTCTGGGCCTCTCCACACAAAAAAGGGGCGAGAATGCTGGCCCACTGCTCCTGGGGCCACGCCTCACGCTGAGCAGTCCTTTCCAATGAGAGGAGATATGCCTCTATGTCATCTCCTGACATCATCTTTGGCAGACAACCAGTGGCCCTCAGGGTTCGCGTCCCCTCGGACCCTCGGGCCTGGGTGGTGAGGATCTTCAGCTGGTCCACCACCTCTCTCAAGAGGGCACGATCTTGGGTCGCCTGGCTCATCAATAATTGATTGGTTTCCTGCTGTAGCTGCATAGACTCCTGTTGTGCCATTGCCTGAACCCGGGTGGCCTCCTGCTGGGCTGCCGTGGCTTGTACCAGAGCTCTTACCACCTCCTCCATTGCGGTACAAAGCAAACAAACAAAAACCAAAACAAAAAAAAAAATCCAAAACCCCAGTGCACTTTTTTTTTTTTAAAAAAACCTCTTTCTTCCGCCACACTGTGAACGAAGTCCCACTCCTCACACCAGTTGTGACAAAGCTATGTCCTTGCCTCCGTGGGTCCCGCGTTTCCTGGCAGATTTCGCTAGCCTCAGAGGCTCAGTGTGACCCTCCATGTAACCCTTCTTTCTCTAGAGACAAGGGTTACAGTCTACTGAGCCATTTTCATCATAAGCCAGCGAGGGAGGTGAGGAGAAGTTATCCTTCCTTGCACAGTCTCTGTTGTATCCCAGTCTCAGTGATTAATCAGGGAGCAAAGGTGGGGGGGGGCAGCCCGGGCCCACCCTCTACTCCGGGCTCCAGCCCAGGGACCCTAATAGTATCAGCTATGGTAGCTGACCTTTTAGAAACATGACATGTACAATTCCCTGGGCTACTTCCCCCACAGCAGCCCTCACTTCCTCAAGCTCCACTTCACCCTTACCTCAGGGCCTCCTTCCTTGTACCTGATATGGTGCGTACTACTCAGCCTCTCCAACAGCGCAACTTCCTCCCACAGCTCCTGACGTGCACACCCACCTGACTGACTGGGAGGCTTTTAACTAGTTTCAGCCAGCCCCTGATTGGCTTCAGGTGTCCCAATCAACCTAGCATTCTCCCTGCCTTCTGGAAAGTTCTTAATTGGCCCCAGGTGTCTTAATTGACCTGGAGCAGCTTCCATTTCACTTAACCTGGTACCAGGGATTTGTTTAGCCTGGAGCTAATATATCTATCTCCCACTACTTTTCTAGAGCCATCTGGCCTTGCCCCATCACAATGGTTAGATGAGCCATCAAAGAAAGTTGCTGTTTACTGGAAAATGCTTGTGCCCATGACAACAGGAAAAATAAAGACTTTAAATTCACTAGATGATATGATTCTGTTTTGGTAGTGAAACCACATTCAGAGCAGACATGGGGTTTCCATTATTCTTTACCTCTCTCTACAAATTATTCTCTTTGAAAATATATATATATATATTTTTTAACTTTTCATTTTTTTGAACAAAACTCCGATTGCCTTAGAGAGCCAAATAAACACTTTAAAGGAGAAACTGTCTGTTCCAACCTAGCCCAGTCCCTGTCTCTGAACAGACACCAGTCAGTAGTGATTTGATCCAGCCATTGAATCCCATGTGTTTCTAAGCCCCCTGAGCAGAGTGACTGGTTTTTAGCTCTGGGTCTCCCATTCCCAGGGACCGCCCCTGTCTCTGACACCCTTCTTCGGCAGTGGCACCCCACAGCCTGGCTGCCTTGGACCCCAAAACCAGTTCCACAACCCTCCTGAGCTCCCAGCTGCTTAGGCACATTCCCCCAAAGTCCACCTCACTGTGGAAGCTCAGATTTCTCAATTAATCTCTTGAGGGACTATATGGCGGTAGTGCAAGTAACACAGGCTTTGCAAAGGAATGTCTTAATCCCAAACACATTACTCTTAAAAAAACACAAGAAAGTTACAGATCTATGGAAAATGACAAACTCCCAATGCAATTCCCCTTAGTCTGACCTCAACATCTCTGTGATCACTGGGATTGGTCCAAGTCCTTAGGCCAGGCAGCTCTTCCAGCCCTCTTGGCCTGGCCATCTTGTTTCTACTGGTGGAATGGCCTCCCTTGCTTAGAGAAGCACCTCTTTTAAAACCGACTCTGTCCCCCATTTTCTCATGTGCTGCCTGCAAGATGGGGGGGTAAGGACTATGTTCCAGGCCTGCCCCCCTTTAGCTTCTGTGTAGAAAGACATTCAAAGTCAATGGCCTTTTGGTGATAGAAAAAAACATTGTTCTAGTAACAAAGCGTAGTTCAATGTTGATGGCTCTGTCAGAGCTTCTCAAGGACAATCTATCCCAGGGGTGGCCAACCTGTGGCTCCTCAGCCACAGCAGCTCCTCAGAAGTTAATATGTGGTTCCTTGTATAGGCATCGACTCCCGGGCTGGAGCTACAGGCACCAACTTTCCAATGTGCTGGTGGGTGCTCAGTGCTCAACCCTGGGCTCTGCCACAGGCCCTGCCCCCACTCAACTCCTTCCCACCCCATCCCCTGAGCCTGCAGTTCCCTCGCTCCTCCCTGCTCCCCACAGAGCCTTCTGCACACCACGAAACAGCTGATTGGGAGGTGCGGAGAGGGAGGGGGACGTGCTGATTGGCAGGGCTGCAGGTGGGCGGGAGGCGCTGGGAGCGGGGGTGGAGGGGGAACTGATGGGGGTCTGCTGACGTATTACTGTGGCTCTTTGGCAACGTATATTGGTAAATTCTGTCTCCTTCTCAGGCTCAGGTTGGCCACCCCGATCACACCTCTGCCACAGAATGGATGCTCTAATCTACAATGAAAGTTACAATCACAAGTGGTAAAAACAAAATGAAATTCACAATGACAAAAGTGCTTTGATATTGTGATAGTTTGGAGATGTGACAACACATCTCCAAACTATCACAATATCAAAGCAATTTTAAGCAACAACTGTCATTGTTTCAGTGTCTCCATACACACTGAATGCAGATAGTTGAGATTTTAACCATATAAAAGTTTGGAAATATAAACCTGAGATTTTCAAAGAAGTTTAAAGAAGTTAGGTGCCCAAATCCTACTGAATTCCGATAGATTTTGGTCACCTACCTTGTTTATGCTTCTTTGCAAAATCCAATGCAAAACTTAAGGTTCTCACTAAATAACCAGAACTCTGTCCCCTGGCACATATATATATATATATAGCAGTATTGTCTAATGGTCCCAACTTCTTTGTGCTGGAGTCTCATGTTGATTATATATCAGGACTTGTTCCCAACATGTACCCTCTTGCCATGCCTGGATATGGTTGCTGCTTCTCAGTTGGTTTTTGTCCTTTTCTCTTTCCTGATTTTGTCTGTCTCTATCTTTTTTTCAGTTTGTCTCTTAATTTTATATTTATTTTGGGAAGGGTGGAGGTTATTTGCCATTTTACACTCTTCTTGTTGTTCTTTATTTTGTGTTTTTCCCACTGCCTTTTTTTTCTTTCTCATAGTTCCTTCTTTGACTTCCCAATTTTCATCCTATGTTTGCTACGTTTATGTTCCTTTCTACTGGCTTCAGTGGGGATGGATTTCCATTTAATGAAGGATGCCTGTTTGGCTCAGATAAACTTTTGCAGGCTCCATTAAACAGACTGTATTTTGTCTTGCCTTCCTGCTTTCATTTTAGTTTAAGGGTATACATGACTTCTGTTAGCCCTGTTGTGGTTTCCTCAAGTAGACTCCAGGCTGAACGTAAATATTTTAATTTCCTCACTTTAAACTTTAGGATCTTTTAAAATAACTTCATTTATTTTTAAAAATCCCCCTTTCTAAAGTGTAATGTCATTAATTTTTGGTACAATCCCTGCCCCGAGGATGTTGAATTTAATTATGCTGTGATGACTATTGCTTAAAGACTCAACTATAGTTCCAACTTTTTTTTTAAAGAAAGAAACTCCTCTTTATTACGTAGTAGAAGGTTGAGAGTATCCTTTCCTCTTCTGTGCTGCAGAACTAACTTTTCCAAGAAACAATAATTTTAAGTGTCAAGAAACTGCTTCTTTTAACCTTGTGACATATGACTACTTTATATGCAGGCAGCTGACGTCATCCATTTATAGTGCTTTATTAGATTTATTTACCTCTTTGGATCTCCCTCAAGATTTAACACTTGTTATATTTTTCTTGACCTGGAGGCAGGTAATGCAACCATACTGGTATATTTGCATTTGTATGACTTCAGCTTTGTATCCATACAGATTCTAGTGTATGGTCTTCTCTACACAGCAATGTTTTTCATAGGTTTCTATGAAATCTTTCAAGTATAGTGTGATTTTCCAATTTCTACTACTTAATCTATTTTTCTCTGTATAGTTTCTACCCAACTAAAACAGAATATAGTTTATTTTCCATCATTGCACCATATTTCAAAAATGTCTGTTATGTCAAGGTCCTCTCCAATTGCCAGGTTTTGTAATTCACCAATTTTTGCTCCTAATTTCTCACACTGGTGTACAAACATTTGTAATGTTTAGTTTTGACGGAGTGCCTATTTTTTAAACAATTTTTTATGCCTTCCTGTTCTTCCTCTAATTTTTGTGCTATCTTTTATTATTTGATAGATAATTACATTTGTATTATGGACATCTCAAGCTGATGTCTCAGTCTTAGGGTTTCCCTACACACAATAGTATTGTTTTAATATATATATTTAAAACAGCAACCCCTGCAATGTGGATGCAGTTGTATCAATATAAAAGTCCTTTATACTTGTATAATTATTCTCTTACAAGAAGGGGAATAAATTATAGTGGTCTAAAGCCTGGTTTTCTACACTACATAGTTAGGTCAATGCAAGGCAGCTTATGTCATGGGCAGCATGTATAAGAGGCTTGGGGAGGCTAAGCCTCCCCAAAAAAGGCTGGCCATGCAGGAGGGTAACTGCTGGGGATGCAGTGCAGGTCACCTCCCTTTGGAGGCCCGCCAGCCCGTCGCTTTTGGAGCATCGGAAGTTCCCTACAGGTGGGGTGGGGGGGCTCACCGGCGCCTGGACCATGGCCCAGCCTGCGCTCTGCCCCAAGGCCCCACCCCCACTCAGCTTCGTCCCCCTAGGCACCGGCTGCTCACTCCTTTCTGATGCAGAGTTGAGCGAGCAGTGAGTGGGTGGGAGGGCCTCAGTGGAAGAGGCAGAAAGGAGTGGCCAGTGGGTGGGGGGTTTGGGGGAAGAGGAAGAGAGGAGCGGGCAGGAGGTTTGGGGGAAGAGGAAGAGAGGAGCAGGAGGTGGATGGGTGGGCCTTGGAGGAAAAGGCAGATAGGAGCAGGCAGGGTGGGCTCAGGGGAGGGGTTGGAGAGGGCCTCAGGGGAAGAGGTAGAGAGGAGCAGATGAGGTAGCTCAGGAGAGGGGGTGGAGTGTGGACGGGGCCTCGGGAAAAGAGGCAGAGTGGGGCAGGACCTTTCGTGGTGGGGCCTTGGTCTGAGCGCTGGTGGCCCATCAACTTCTAGGGAGCTTCCAGCACTCACGTGTAAGCCTCCCCAAATTAAAGACTCACGCACCGCTGTGGCTTACATCGACCTAGCAGTCACGCGTCTACACTCAAATTGGTCGCCCACCACTATAAGCACCCTGTTATGCCAATATAGTAACACTACCTCCCGGAGTGGCATAGAACCACAGTGGATGTACTTCGGTCAATGAGTGTAGAGACCATAACTGTCCTCCAGCAGCAGTCCCAGTCCCCACAATGCCCCACACTGACCACTCTGGTCACTGTTTTGAATTCTACTGCCCCAGTGTCATGGAGACTGGAAGCCCCCCATCATAAAAATAAAGGGAAGGGTAACCACCTTTCTGTATACAGTGCTATAAAATCCCTCCTGGCCAGAGGCAAAACCCTTTCACCTGTAAAGGGTTAAGAAGCTAAGATAAACTCGCTGGCCCCTGACCAAAATGACCAATGAGGAGACAAGATACTTTCAAAGCTGTGGGGTGGAGGGGGGAACAAAGGGTCTGTCTGTCTGTGTGATGCTTTTGCCGGGAACAGATCAGGAATGCAGTCTCAGAAACTCTGTTAAGTTAGTAAGTAATCTAGCTAGAAATGCGTTAGATTTCCTTTTGTTTAATGGCTGGTAAAATACGCTGTGCTGAATGGAACGTATATTCCTGTTTTTGTGTCCTTTTGTAACTTAAGGTTTTGCCTAGAGGGATTCTCTATGTTTTGAATCTGATTACCCTGTAAGGTATTTACCATCCTGATTTTACAGAGGTGATTCTTTTATCTTTTCTTCAATTAAAATTCTTCTTTTAAGAACCTGATTGATTTTTCATTGTTCTTAAGATCCAAGGGTTTGGGTCTGTATTCACCTGTACAAATTGGTGAGGATTTTTATCAAGCCTTCCCCAGGAAAGGGGGTGCAGGGCTTGGGGGGATATTTTGGGGGAAGACATCTCCAAGTGGGCTCTTTCCCTGTTCTTTGTTTAACACGCTTGGTGGTGGCAGCATAGGGTTCAAGGACAAGGCAAAGTTTGTACCTTGGGGAAGTTTTTAACCTAAGCTGGTAAGAATAAGCTTAGGGGGTCTTTCATGCAGGTCCCCACATCTGTACCCTAGAGTTCAGAGTGGGGAAGGAACCTTGACACCCCCCACTTCCCTTTAAAGCCCTTCACCCATGCAGCACCGTGTATACCTCCACAGAGCCCAAGTCACAAGCCCCTGCCATGAACAGCAAGGAGGAGAAGGTGGTGGACAAGGAAGAGGAGGACTATGGGGGACAGGTGACCGGGGGATCCAGCTGCGCAGCGAGCCAGGACCTATTTTTGACTCCACTGCAGTCCAGCCAGTCAAGCACGGGTGAGCCTGATGCAGGGGAAAGAAAGCTCAGGTAAGTGTGTAGGTGAATTTTTAGTTACATGGATGGTATCCCCAAAGTAGCAGGACTCATCTTTTGACTTTTCATTAATGTACTTGTGCTAGAAGACGTAGTGGTAAAACCAAGAGAGGTAGAGTTGCTATCTACTTTTCATTCCTCTTTAGAGTTAGGCAGGGGGACCACGTGGAGCAGTTTGGTTATGTACGTAGGGATGTCCTTTGAATCCTGAGAGATCTCAGTGAAACTTTCATGGAGGTATTCTGCAATTCTCTGCCAAAGGTTTCTCAGAAGGGCTGCCTTCCACTCAGCAGGTACTATTGCCGTACACAGGCCAGCAGCACATGGGCCTGGGGGCCTTCAGAATGCCAGTCTAAAATTCAGGAGTGAGAAATCAGCTAAAATTACCACTGCCTGCGGAAAATGGTGCCAGTAATCAGTGCCATTGCCCTATACTAATAGATTCATGCACCCGAGCAATTTCCTCCTCACTTCTCCGACCCCTGGTGGGCTATACTCACCATGGCTACTGCAGTGACTGGCGCCACACACAGGCAATCCCAAACAGAAGTGAGAACGTAGTGCTTACAACTTTAGGGGAGCAAAGGGAGTGAGTTCAGCATCTTAAGGAATACACTGACAATGGTACCTCTGCGTGTTTTATCTTCTGCTGTGCTGCCATTGCGGCCTTCAGGGTCTCCCACTTCACACCCATGGAAGGCCTGAGCCAGATAAGGAGGAGGAAGAAGTGGACTCAGGATGACATGTTCAATGAGATCCTGCAAGAGCTGTTTCGGACTGTGAGCACAGGGCTTGGAAGAGGAACATTGCAGGTACCCTGGAGAAGGAATGAGTGGAGAGGAGAAAGGCCGAGGAGTCCTAGCAGGAAAAGGAAAGGGAGATGCACCAGGACATAATGGGGCTTATCAGGCAGCAAATACATATGTTGCAGACTCTGATGGACCTGTAAGTTCAAAAATCCCAGGCCTGCCTTCCTCTGCAGCCCATAGAGAGCTTCGTATACACCTGTCAAGCTACTGGGAGTAGCTCACGCGCATGATTACCAACCTCAGGGCAGACTGTCAAGAAACAAGGCACAAATCCCAAACTGTTTGTGTGTTCTATAATTAGATTTCGCCAACCAAGTAACAAGTGTGAACTCCCAAAGCACTATAACAGCTTTAACATGGAGCCACAGACAGTCCCCTTGGGCTTTCCAGTCTATCTTGTCAACCAGGCAAACCTCCCTTAGTGATAGATCGTCCCTTACACCAAAAATTACAACAATTTTCAGGCCCAAAGGACCAGTCACTTACCCCTGGTCAATTGTACCTTAGAGTTCTTGCCAAAGACAACACTTGTAGCCAATCTGTAATAAACTAACTAAAGATTTATTAACTAGGAAAAAGAAATGAGAGTTATTTACAAGGTTAAAGGACGTAAACATACACACACACATGTGTTAGAGTCATAAGTTCCAAAAGGAAACAGTGGCAGCTTTATGCAAGCTCTATATGTCTATAGGGCTAACTCAAACTAAGCAGCTTGGGGATCCCTTGCTTATGCTTCAAAATATTGCCATCTCCAAATTCCACGCAGAACAGTGGTAACAATTTTCCTTGACAGAGATTTTTATCCCTTCCCCCAGAGCTCAACCTAATGGGAGGAGGGTTTATGTGTGTCTCCATTTCATGGGTGTGGGGTGGAGCAATCAGCAAAGTCTTTTGTCCACTCATACTCCACAATGGTTTGTCTGACATCTATGTGTCTTCTTTTGTTGGCCAGGAGATCATACCTCTTATGATAAACTAGTATTTCACTCTTGGCCCTGGTCTACACTACGGGTTAGGTTGAATTTAGCCACATTAGGTCGATTTTAAAATGAATGCTTCTACACAACCAACCCCGTTCTGTCGACCTAAAGGGCTCTTAAAATCTACTTCTATACTCCTCCCTGGCGAGGGGAGTAGTGCTAAAACCGACCTTGTTGAGTCGAATTTGGGGTAGTGCAGATGCAATTCGATGGTATTGGCCTCCGGGAGCTATCCCAGAGTGCTCCAATGTGACTGCTCTGGAAAGCACTTTCAGCTCCAATGCACTAGCCAGGTACACAGGAAAAGCCCTGGGAAATTTTGAATTTCGTTTCCTGTTTGGTCAGTGTGGCGAGCTCAGCAGCACAGGTGACGGTGCAGTCCCCCCAGAATTGCAAATGAGCTCCACCATGGACCAAAACGGAGACACTGGATCTGATTGCTGTATGGGGAGAAGAATCTGTGCAAGCCAAACTCCGATCAAAAAGAGGAAATGCTAATATATCCGCCAAAATTGCACAGGGCATGGTGGAGAGAGGCTACACCAGGGATGCACAGCAGTGCCGTGTGAAAGTTAAGGAGCTCAGGCAAGCCTACCAAAAGACAAAGGAGGCAAACGGTTGCTCCGGATCAGAGCTCCATACATGCTGCTTCTATGATCAACTGCATGGCATTCTAGGGGGGGACCCTACCACTACCCCACCACTGTCCGTGGACAGCTGCAAGGGGGGGAGTCTCACGCAACAGGGAGGAGGATTTTGTGGCTGAGGAACAGGAGGAAGAGGAGGAGGAGAATGCGCAGCAGGCAAGCGGTGAATCCATTCTCCCCGGCAGCCAGGACCTTTAAATTACCCTGGAGCCAATACCCTCCGAAGGCAGGATCCCCAACCCTGAAGCCGGAGAAGTCAGCTCTGGTGAGAGCACATTTGTAACTACAGTACAGGGTTTAAAAGCAATTGTGTTTAATGTTTGATTTGCCCTGAAGAATTGGGATGCATTCGCGGCCAGTACAGCTACTGGAAAAGTCTGTTAATGTGTCCAGGAATGGAGCGGGAATCCTCCAGGGACATCTCCATGAAGCTCTCCTGGAGGTACTCTGAAAGCCTTTGCAGAAGGTTTCTGGGGAGGGCTGCCTTATTTCGTCCTCCAAGGTAGGACACTTTACCATGCCAAGCCAGTAGCAAGTAGTCTGGAATCATTGCAGCACAAAGCATGGCAGGGAATGGTCCTGGGTTTTGGTCGCATTCAAGCAACATTTGATCTATATCTTTCTGTGTTAGCCTCAGGAGAGTGGTATCATTCATGGTCACCTGGTTGAAATAGGGGAATTTTTGTAAAGGAACAGTAAAAGGACCCCGTTCATGCTGGGTTGTTTGTGCTTGGCTAAAAGGGATCATCCCAGAGAATAGCCATGTGGCAGAGGGAGGGGTGAAGGGATCATCCCAGAGAATAGCCACCTGGTAGGATGGGGGGAGGTGTGTGCTGCACATCCACCCGAAAACTGCAGCCCCTCCTTCTAAATGTGAAACCCAACCGGCATTGCTTGCTATGGGAGAGGATGGCGCTGCAGTTTGAAACCATTCCCACATGTTATGAAGGCGTAAGAAGCCAACTCCATGTACCAAAAGGCTTACCACGGCTGCCTGGAAACCGAATTCTGTTGCCCAACCATTTGTGATGTGTCACCATACTGGCAGGCGCTCAATATAAAAGGCAAAATGCGACCTTGTACCTAAAGCACGTGTGCTGTCTGCTGTGAATTGCTTGATTCACTGTGAAAGAGTCTCCCTTTGTTCTCAGAAATGTATCATCTTAAATTTTACTCTCCCTTTTAATCTCCCCCCAGGTGCAAATGTTTTTATGCCCCCCCATCATCTCCATCCCTGAGGTTATCGCAGATTAGAAGGTGAAACAAATGCACTCACGATGACTTGTTTTCCAAGATCATGCAGTCCTCCCGCACTGATAGGGCACAGCTGAATGCATGGAGGCATTCACTGGCAAAGGCCAGGAAAGCATTAAGTAAGCACGAAGAGCAGAGGCAGGAGGCAATGCTGAAGCTAATGGGGGAGCAAACGGACATGCTCAGGCGTCTGGTGGAGCTGCAGGAAAGGCAACAAGAGCACAGACCGCCGCTGCATCCACTGTATAACCCCCTGCCCTCCTCCCCAAGTTCCATATCCCCCTCACCCAGACGCCCAAGAACGTGGGGGGAAGCTCCGGGCACCCAGCCACTCCACTCCAGAGGATGGCCCAAGCAACAGAAGGCTGTCATTCAAACAGCTTTGATTTGTAGTGTGGCTACAATAAGCAATGAGGCCTCGTCCTTCCCTCCTCCCCCACCCCACCCAGGCTACCTTGTCAGTTATCTCACTTTTTTTTTTAATTAATAAAGAAAGAATGTATGGTTTCAAAACAATAGTGACTTTATTTCTTTTGCCAGCTGTGATCGAAGTGGGTAGGGTGGTTGGCTTACAGGGAATTAAAATCAACAAAGCGGGTGGGTTTGCATGAAGGAGAAACACACAACTGTCACACCGTAGCCTGGCCAGTCCTGAAACTGGTTTTCAAAGCTTCTCTGATGCGCAGGGTGCCTGGCTGTGCTCTTCTAATTGCCCTGGTGTCTGGCTGCTCAAAATCGGCTGCCAGGTGATTTGCCTCAACCTCCCACCCCACCATAAACGGCTCCCCCTTACTCGCACAGATATTATGGAGCACACAGCAAGCAGAATAACAATGGGAATATTGGTTGTGCTGAGGTCTAACCTAGTCAGCAAACAGCGCCATTGAGCTTTTAAATGTCCAAAGGCACATTCTACCGCCATTCTGCACTTGCTTAGCCTATAGTTGAACTGCTCCTTACTACTGTCCAGGCTGCCTGTGTATGGCTTCCTGAGCCATTGGAGCAAGGGGAAGGTTGGGTCCCCAAGGATATCTATTGGCATTTCAACATCCCCAACGGTAATTTTCTGGTCTGGGAAGTAAGTCCCTTCTTGCAACTGCTCGAACAGCCCGGAGTTCCTAAAGATGCGAGCATCATGTACCTTGCCCGGCCATCCCACGTTGATGTCAATGAAATATCCCTTGTGATCCACCAGTGCTTGCAGCACCATTGAGAAGTACCCCTTGCAGTTTACGTACTGGTTGGCAAGGTGGTCCGCTGCCAAGGTGGGGATATACATTCTGTCTATCGCCCCACCACAGTTAGGGAACCCCATTGCAGCAAAGCCATCCAGTATGACCTGCACATTTCCCAGAGTCACTACCTTTGATAACAGAACATCAGTGATTGCTTTGGCTACTTGGATCACAGCAGTCCCCACAGTAGACTTGCCCACTCCAAATTGATTCCCGACTGACCAGTAGTAGTCAGGCGTTGCAAGCTTCCACTCACTTCTCAACTGTCAGGGCAGCTCTCATCTTGGTATTCCTGTGCTTCGGGCTGGGGAAAGCAAGTCACAAAGTTCCATGAAAGTGGTCCCACCAGTCTGTGCTTGTTTGCTGGGCCCAGAAACGGCGTTCCACTTTATCAACCAGCCCCACTGCCGCCATGATGTCCCAATTGCCACATTCCGTGCTTTCAGGATCGTCTGTGTCCATGTCCTCAAAACAATTGTCCTCGTGCTGGCATCTCTTAACCCTGGCATCTCTTAGTTCTGCACTTACTTCAGGATAATGCACGAGGTGTTTACAATGCTCACAACAGCAGCGGTGAGCTGAGCGGGCTCAATGCTTGCTGTGGTATGGCATCTGCACAGGTAACCCAGGAAAAAAGGCGCAAAATGATTGTCTCTATTGCTTTCACAGAGGGAGGGAGGACCACTGACGACATGTACCCAAAATCACCCGCAACAATGTTTTTGCCCCATCAGGCATTGGGAGCTTAACCCAGAATTCCAATGGGCAGCAGAGACTGCGGGAACTGTGGGATAGCTACCCACAGTGCACCGCTCCGTAAGTCGATGCTAGCCACGGTATTGAGGAGGCACTCCGTCGACTTAATGCGCTTAGTGGGGACATACACAATCGAGTGTATAAAATCGATTTCTAAAAATCAACTTCTATAAAATCGACCTAATTTCGTAGTGTAGACATACCCTTGGTAATGCTTCTCTCCTGACTGAGTGGTTTCCAGTTTCATAGCAAACACTTTTATAGTCACAAAGTAAACAAATATTACCTTTTACCGTGGGATATTATAAGTGAGATTAATGCATGCGGCAACTCACAAGCATTTCATAAAGTTCACACACTAAACATATCTCTAAAAATCTAATACCTATTTTAACAATATTAACACATAGGTGAGCCAGACTGGTTTCTAGATATGCATCTGTTAGTTTTCAGTGGGGCCTAGGTGCCTTGGCACGAGCTGAAACCTGGTCTGCCAGCGTCACAATCCCCCCTCAACATTCCAGGTGGCATCATGAGTCACAGCACTACCCTATCACTCCACCCCGGGGGATCTTAAAGACAATCGCAGCTTCACATACACAGACCTGTGAAATCCATGGTTGGTATATGAGTAGCTAAAATGGACATGAATGTTCTTTCCCCTTAATAAGTCCTGCTCTCTTAATTTATTAAGTTTTATTATGTTTTTAATGTATTTGGTATAAAATTGCATGGTTTTTTGCACTGATTTTCTTACAGAATAAAATTCTATTACATAATTCATCTTTATTAATTCGCAACCTATGCTGCCGAGTGCTCAGCAGTTCTGACATCAACAAATTACCTCTTACTGCACAGTGTCACACAATTCATAGAATCATTCAGAAACAAAATTAATAGGTGCACTAACAATGTTATATTCCAACAGCAGTCACCACACAAGTCCTTCCAGATCACAAAAGAGCAGGGCCAGGTAGAGCACACTTTAACAACACACATTACTCTGGTCTGTATTAAAATGGTCTTTCAAAGCCATTCAGTGCTGCATTGAGCTCTTCTAATAGCCCTTGTATCTGGCATTTCAAATTCAGCAGACAGTCGGTGCACCTCTGCTGTAGCAACTTCTCCCACTTTGCTTCACAGATGTTGTAAAGGACAGAGCAGGCAGCTATAACCACTGGGATTCCCACCTGACCAGTATCAATCTGGCATTGCAAGTTTCCACAGTGCAATCGCCATTCGCTTCTCCACTGTCAGTGCAGCTCTGATTTTGGTGTCCCTAAGTTGGAGGGCTGGGGCAAGCTTAGTGCACAGATCCAGGAATGTGGCCTTGCGTATCCGAAAGTTCTGCAGCCACTGCTTGTCATTCAAAACCTGCATTACAATGCGATCCAACCAGTCAATGCTTATTTCCTGGGTCCAGAAGCAGCGCTGCACCATCTGCAGCTGCTCCGTGAATGGCACCAACAACATTGAACTGGTTCTCACTATGTCCCACAGCAATCTGTCCTCCAAGGAATCATTATGTTTCCCACCCATTCGGTTCTTCTTGTGGTTCTGCAAATACTTCAGGATCGTTAGATACCTTTTTACTGATATAACTGAATCTACACTAGTGCCAGTATAGCTACTGCTGCTCATTGGAGGTGGTTTAATTATGGTTTAATAATTATGTCGACGGCATAGAGCGGCTCCTGGAATGATCTTACAGCGGTACAGCTGTGTGGCTCTAAGCTCACTAGTGTAGACATGGCCCTAGCCAGCCCTACATGTAGAACTGAAGGGTATTTCAGGCAAAGTTACTGTGGAGACCAAGGATTTATGCATTTCACCTAATAATCTCAATTTAGCTTCCACAACCTGGACTTCTCTCTTTGACCCCCTACAGAGCTGGTACCGACATCCCCATGACCATAGGCTGCTTTCCAGCATAGACAGCAAGTGTGAAAAATCAGGACAGGGGGTGGGGGGTAATAGGTGCCTACATAAGAAAAAGCCCCAAATATCTGGACTTTCCCCATAAAATCGAGACATCTGGTCACCCTACTCCAACATGAACTAGAAAGTTTATCTAGATGTCTTATGACCTGCACGGAGCTTTGCACCACTGACTTAACCACACAACAGGTATTAACCCCAGAGCCCCTTGGGCAGCTGGACTCAATGCAGTCCCGGCACAGCCAGAGAGCGCTTGCCGTACAAGATGGCAGCGCCCACAAGCCGAGAGGGACGCCGGGCTGCACGGGAGGCTCCGCCCACTAGGACCAGGAGACCGGAAGTGTCCGTTAAAGAGGGCGCTCTAGGCGTGTGCCCGCCGGAAGTGTCCGCCGGTGCAGCCGGGTGTGGGGGCTGCAGCGGGGCGGGTTCCTGCTGCCGGAGAGAAGCCGGCGTTCCGCTGCGGGCCCGGGCCCAGGCGCAGGCAGGTCGGGGGCAGGGAGGTGGCTGCGGATCCCCGCGCGCGGTTCTCTGTGCGGGGCGGGCGTCGCTGCGGGAACACGGTGTTGCTGCTTCCCTGCCGCGCCCGGCTGCCGATGGCGCCTCCTCGAGTGCCCAGCCCCGGGCACCCCACCGCTGCGGACCCTAAATGTGGCCCCGCCCCAGGAATTTCCCCCCCGGGGGGGGTGTCTTCCCGCGTCCCCACAGGTGTGCGCGGTGGCGTCGCGCTGCCAAGGGCAGAGTTTACAAAGGGGTGTTTCCCCCTCGAGCTTGTGGAGTCCAGAGCAGCCTGCGGGGTGTCTCGTGTTGGCCCCTCCTTGCTGGTGCGTTCAGCTCTTCCCCGGATCTGGGATGTGTGGGGGTGACCCAGCGGATGGGTGGTGGGTCTGGTGCTGCCTGGCACCTCCCACGTGGTTCGGCTTGCAGGATCGGGGCCACCACAGGCCTCAGTCCTGCAAACAGTTAGACACGTGTGACCATGCAGGACGTGAGTCCTTCCAGTGAAGTCCGTGGTACTTTCAGCTGTAGGTATTCACGTGCTTGAAACTGTTTGCAGGACTAGAGTATTAGAACCCCATCCTGCAGGTGAGTGGCTTTCCAGGTTTAGCTTTGCACAGTCAGAGACATAGGACTGGAAGGGACCTCTTGTGTCATTGAGTTCAGCCCCTGCTATTGCAGGCGGCATCATCATATGGTCCTATTCATCAAACTTCATCTGAAAATTAAGTTGTTTACACTGGAGGACATTGAAGAAGTGAGTGGGGCTACACATGGGTGCATGGATCATCTTGTACTATCAGGGCATATATTACTTAGGACAGGTCTACTGTTAAAATGCTGCATCGGTGCAGCTGCACCGCAGTAGCGCTTAAGTGAAGACGTTCCTATGCTGATGGGAGAGCTGCTTCTGTTGGTCTAGTTAATCCACCTCTGCCACAGGTTGTAGCTGTGTTGACAGGAGAAGCTCTCCTGCCAACATAGCACTGTCTACGCTGGAGATTAGGTTGTATGACTACATGGCTGAGGGATGTGGATTTTTTGGGAAATACTGGTTTTTGGTACAAATTTTGTTCTTAGTTACACTGATGTAAATGAGCGGAATTACTCTAGATTTACACTGGTGTAACCAAGACCTGAATTTAGACTCATTAGCTTTTAAGACACCACTGCTCCAGAGTATGTCATTTGCTTTGATCCCTGATTTATTCCTGAATAGAATTCAGTACATTTTAAAAATTGCATTTTGCTTTATGATCCTGAGCTGTACTTAGATCTCTGTCTGAATAGTGGCAGTTTGATTTTCTTAATTTTATATTAAAAATTTTGCATAAATTCTTTATCATCTATCCTTCATCTGTCCCTCTTTTTTCTTTGCAGTCTATAAGAAAATTCTGCAATGCTATTTTGAGTGGGTGAAGCAGAGGAGGATGAAAAATGCTCAAACAAACGGCAGTGACAGTTACTGTGGCAACCCTGTTGAGCATTGCAGTAGGGGGTCTCATTTTGTGGAAAGTAAGCCAGCGTCGGAAAGAAAGGGTCCGTGGTGGTGGTAAACAAGGTGGAGCTCTGAGAAGGTCAGGCGATGAGGAACTGACGAAAGTGGAGGAGAAGGAGTTGCATTCATATGTCGGTTCTCCCACCATTTCCTGGGTAGAGGAGATCCTTGGTGCAGAAATAGTGATAGTTTCAGAGGCAGAGGAGTGGGATCAAGTGGAACCATTACTGAACAAGGAGCTGCAGAGGTGGCCAGTGCTTGGGATTGACTGTGAGTGGGTAAGTGTTTGATCAAGGAAAATCTGTCCTCCAGCCTCCTAGGGCAAAGGCAGAGAATTGATGAGGCTTTGAAGATTTCTTGCGCCAACACCATTTCTGGTTTTAGTAGTTAGAATGAGTACACCAGAAATGACTCTTGAAATTGCCTGTGCAGTTACCACCAGGGAATCCAGTAAGGGTCTATTGATTTTGATTTTAATAAAAACTTAAATTACCTGAGCATGGATTTGAAGTATATTGAGATCACCATTCGTTAAACTTTTGGAATAACTCTTAACATATTCCGTTGGTGGAATTATAACTGTTTTTGATTGGCTAGATACTATATATTCGTACAATGTTTCTTTCAATATAACTTACTAGAATTGTATTAATTCAGCCTTATTTTTTAAGGCGTTTACATATTTTAAAAATTATAATTAAAAATAAACTAAAAGAGGAGAAATCACAGCTATTTATAAATGTATATGTAAAATATTGGACCTAACAGAAGATGAAATTCCCAGAAGAGGGCCAGCACAAGACCTATTTAAGTGTTCAAAACTGGCTTTCAATGGGATTTAAGTGATGTCTAGACCTTGGGGTGGCCCTCTTCTGAAGGGTGAATTTCACCTACACTGCATACATTACCTTAGGCCTGGTCTACACTAGGGGGGATCGATCTAAGTTACGCAACTTCAGCTACGTGACTAACATAGCTGAAGTCAACGTACTTAGATCTACTTACCATGGTGTCTTCACTGCGGTGAGTTGACTGCTGCCTCTCCCCCGTTGACTCCGCCTGCGCCTCTCACGGCAGTGGAGTACAGGAGTCAACGGAAGAGCACTCGGGTCGATTTATCATATCTAGACTAGACACGATAAATCGACCCCTGCTGGATCAATCGCTGCCCGCTGATCCGGTGGATAGTATAGACATACCCTAGGCTAAAGGGGAAAAAAAGGACTGAATGGTGAAATCCGTTAGGCTGTGAAATAGTCACCCAAGGAAAATGAGGGAAGCCACATTGCTTGTCTCTCTTAAAATTAGGACTTGACAATGCACTACAGAATATACTGTGTGCGACAATGCTACAGTGGACTGGGGTTCTCAGGACAAATTATTTGGTGGCCTCAGAGTGTGGCCACCAACTCTTGCTAGTGGTCGCTCTCACAGTTTTCTCTAAAATACTTAATTAGCTTTAGGAAAAACAAACAAATGTACACGTCCAAATCGTTGTAATCTTATTTATTACTAGCTAGTAAGTCTTTTGTGAAAAGTGATACTAACAAGCATACAAGTATCACTTTTCACAGCAGACTTACTTGGTAAGCCTGGGGATGAATTAAGCCCTGGATGGGGGTCAGGGGAGGCAGTGGGCAGGCTGAGTCTGAAGCCCGGTGTCCGGAGGATGGGGCCTGCCACCATGCACCTGGAGCCCCAGGCGGAGCCTGGAGCCCTGTGGCCTGAGCCTCACCACCCCAGGAAGGTGGGGAACTCACTGGCTGCCTGCTCCTCCAGCATTGTGCCCCAGGTGTCTCCAGAGGTGGGCAGGGCCCAGCCCCTGCTGGTAGCCCCAGCAGCCAACACCAAGGCGGTGCATCCAGGAGCACCATGGAGTAGGAGAGGCCACTACTTTGAGCCCCCTTCCCCCCTCCCCCCCAACCACAGCCCAGGATGCTGTGGCTGCAAGAAAAGGCCCTGGTGGCTGCATGCAGCCATAGTGGCCGCATTTGAGAAATGCTGGACTAGATCACTTAATATGTCTCTTCTATCTGTAATGCCTAGGATTCTGTTGTGGTTTGTTCTGTGCCCATATACTAATACTCTAATGCCAGTGCTGTTTGGTTCTTTGGTTTCAGGTGTCAGTGGAAGGAAAGGCCAGTCCTGTATCCCTCTTACAGATGGCCTCTTCCAGTGGCTTTTGCATTCTTGTTCGATTGCCCAGGTTGGTTAGCAGTGGACAGACTGTCCCAAAGTCTTTACTGGACATCTTGGCAGATAGCACTATATTAAAAGTTGGCGTTGGATGTTGGGAAGATTCTTGCAAGCTACTTCAGAATTATGGCCTTGCAGTCAAAGGGACCGTAGACCTCCGGTACCTAGCCATGAGACAGAGGTGCGTATCCATAAACAACAGCAGTGTATTTGGGGTGTACAATTTTAATTGGAAATCTTAAATGGATTTGGTTCTGATGAAGGATGCCACATTGGTAGTCCTGGATTTGTCCTCATAACAGTTATGGCCTGGGTAGCAGCAGTGCAAGCCTCCTCTTCCCCCCCGGCCCTTGTAGTATGCCTCAAACTATGACCCATGCAGACCACTGTTCTGGGGACAAGGGGATAGTCTCCATGGCCCATTCAATCCTTGTGCTCTGTGCTGAGGCTGAGAGTGTGGAAGCTAAGTAGTGCCAGTTGTGGTGGGCGTTTTTGTAACAAGGGCATCTATTAGGAACTCAACTAATACTTCCAAGCAGTGTGTATCTATTGTAATTTCTACCCAGTGGCTCACAATTTCAAACTAAACTAGTATGGAATTGTAAGAGAATCTTGATAATTAAGACAAAGACCTAAAAGAGGCAGAAAGGGAAACACACCTTGTCTCCGTATACAGTAGACTGTTTTTTTCTCTCCATCTTCTAGGGTGTGCAACTCATTTTGTCCTCTCTGAAATGTTCTTGCAGACCCATTCTGAGTTCTTATCGGTTCTCACACCATGGAAAACACTGGTTATATCATAACCAGGTGAGCAGCCTTCTCAGACTGGCTCCATATCTAACAGCCAGGATTTGAAACGTTGCCTGTCACCATTTACACCATGTACATAAACATGGCAACTTAACTGTTCATTTATCTGCATGGTGACCAGTGAAAGGAAAGTTAAATTTCAAATATTGGAGACCCTATCTTCCTTCCTCCCACCTAAATATTTGGATTTGGCCTACATTCCTCCCGGGAGGAGGAGGGGAGGGCAGACTGACATGTGTACTCAATAGTGCTCAGTGATCAAGGAGGACCCACAAACAAATTCTAGCTATGCAAACTGGATGTTACCAATATAGCCTGTCCTAGGTGTTATTAATTTGGCTTATTAGAGGTCCAAACTCAGTGGTCTATAATAATCTGTGTGTGGCAGGGTGCTTCCTATGTAACTGGGTACCTGCACACCCTGTCCTCAGATACAGGTTAAAGAAACAATCAGCAGATGAGTAGAAAGAGATGATTATCAGACTTCTTGAGAAATGTACACAATGATCAGCTTTTAATTTTCTCCTTTAATAATTCTGTTTCCAGTTAATTAACATTAAACATTAAAGATACAATAATATTTTCTGATATTGCTTTCATGTTAAAGAAATAAAGTTATAACCTTTTGCCTAGAAACACTCCTCAATTGCAATATTTTACAGGCCTTTGGTGTGTAGGTCTGTTGGTCTTGTGCCACTTCTTTAGCAACCGTGAGTATCAGACAACATGGAATCCTTGAGTCTTTCATTGGACGGTTTAAATGTGTATCTTCTGATTCTTCTCCTCTAAAGCGATGACTGGATCTCTCATTTCCCAGCAAAATGTAGCCCATTCATGGCCATTTGATCCGGTGGCATTTCAATTCCATACAGCAAACTTGCCCATCACTGTAGGATATCTCTCGTTTTCATTCAGAGGCAGACAGCTGATGGAAGGATCCCCACTCTTTCTCTCAAAAAGAATTCTTCTTAGATTCTGTAATGATCTAGTGTCTGTATTATGTGAAACAGCTTCAAGAGGGAATCGGTAACATTCATGCTTGAGATCTTCTGTTCCAAAACTAACCAGTGACCTAAAGAGGAAAGAGCTATGCTAGCCAGTAAAGCTTACAGATGAGCAGGTATACTACAGGAACAGGACAGTACATACATCATCTAATCACACACTTCAGTAGTTCCTCTTGTTCAAATAGATCCGGGGTGGATGTGAACATTTTTCAGTTTGATTGGTGCTTGTATCCATTTATTTGCTTTTGTTTGTTAAATTGAAGGAAGGATCTGCTCTGTAATGGACTCAGCCTCAAATCTCTAGCTGAGAAAGTCCTGAACTGCCCACTCGACAAGTCTCTTCGCTTGCGCTGCAGCAACTGGGAGGCAGAAGAGCTGACTCAAGACCAGGTGTGTCTTCTGATTGTAGTTATTCTAAACGGCAGGATTTGGAGTCGAGATCTGGGGTCTGTTCCAGCTCTGCCACAAGCTCAGTGTTTGACTGTTCCAGATGCTTCATCTCTCCCTACCTCAGTTTCCCTCTCTTTAAATGGGGATACTTTCCTGTTTTGGGGTGGGGTGGAGGCATTCAAGGCTTAAACTTTGGAAAGCTGTTTGACATATTTGGATGTAAGGGGATTGAAGTGCCAAGTATTATTTCTATTCATAGGCAAGCGCCAGGGAACTGTTGATTGCTGATCTGCGAGGGTTTAGTGAGTGATCTGTAGCTGATTTGGGGATTGAGCCTTGAAGGTGCTGAGCATGTTTATCCTGATCCAGCAAAGTACTTGAGCCACTGCTTAACTGCAAGCACATGACTAGTTGCATAGACTTGAATGGAATCACTTATGCTTAACGTTAAGTAGATGCTCTAGGACTTTGCTTGACAAGAGCTTGTGTGCTCAGCCCCTTGAGGACTGACCGTATAATGAGCAGATTATCATTGAGCTTTTTGAGAGTAGGGAGGTAACCATATAAAGGAGTGTCTGCCTTTGAAGTCAGTCTGTCTGTGCCATCATTTTGAATGGTGTACAATGGACAGGATTACGGTGAGCATATGTAAATATTGTCTTTTGAGCTCTGCTTGTCCTTCAGTCGTCTTAAATTGACTTTGTATCTACAGTATAATACCTTCTGGCTCCCTCTAGGGGTCAACTGGCTATATTGCAGATTACTGGAAGGGCTTCAGATTGCATAATGAAGAGGAGGGTCTGTGGTTCTAGGTAGGGAGCACTAGAGGCTCCCAGACCCTCACTTCAGCGTAAGTTCCTAAGTCAAATAAATGCTGCTCCCTCTTTACCTAGAAACGATCTTTCACATTTGCTGTGTTGGGGGATCTTGTCTCAGGTCCTCACAAGGCGTTAGCCCTCCTTCTGCACAGTAACACAGAGCTCTGGCTCTTTTCCCCAGGTCACTTATGCTGCCAAGGATGCCCAGGTCTCAATGGCTCTGTTTCTCCATCTGCTGGGATTTTTCTTCATCCCTGCTACAAGTGGAGCTGAAAATGCTGCTGCTGTTTGGGAAAAAGTACTGGGCAAGTGCCAGGGCTTGATGGATATCCCATTCAGAGGAAGAAGCAGCAGCAGTCTAGGAGACGATGGAAATGGAGAGGTGGATGCCCAGCAGAAACCAAGGAATCGGAAGTCTGCAACTAATGGCCAGTCCCCAGTACATCAACAAGTGAAGGATCCCCGCAAACAGAAGCGAAAACCTCTGGGTGTAGGATATTCTGCAAGGTAATTGCATGAGCCTTTTTTACTATATGCACCTTAACTAAGTTTGCGAGGACAGGATTTTGATTGATACTTCCAGCCCTGCTCATTATGGTTATGCACATTCACTACTGCTGGTGTCCAATAGCTAACCCTGAGAGTTAAATGTAGGATATAAGTGATACATTTACCAAAGGATAAAAGAAAGCTCAAGATCATTCTGATGCTTTAGAGGTCCTAACCCACTGAGCGCACCTCAGAGCAATATGACATTTGTCATTCTGCTTTCTGAAATAGGGATATAATCAGGTATAATTTGACTGCCTCAGAGCTCAAGAAGGAAAATCTCTGGCCTGCGCCTAAGCAGAGCATTTCACAGTTGGCTAGGTAGAATGGATAATGCTAGACCGAGGGGGTCGTTTTCTTTGCAAGCACCAGCTTAACTGTTGCTGGTGGCAGAATATGAGACTTCAACCAATGGTCTGATCTGATCAGGCAAATCCTAAATTCTTATGTAACAATGGAATCTGACTGTCTGAAACTTCAGTTATTTTATTTATAATGCTTTTAAATTAAAACAAGTTAGATAAACCTTCTTAATCTGAATCCAGGAAGGGGAGATGCAGAATTCATATGCCTGTTTTTAAATTTAATTTGATTATATCCGAGATTTGTATATACACAAACATCAGGAATTAAACAACTTCAGTCATAGCCAAATGAAAAGGGAGAAAGTTAGTGTTGAAATATCTATTTTTCGTTAAAATTCTCAGGTTAGCTGTGGGGGAGATAATTTAATGGAGCCAGAAAAACTGATTCGTTAGTAGTATTTAACAATTAAAATAGAAATAACAGTGTTCTGTTACTTACCTGTAATTTTCTCTGGTCACTTCATATTTCCAGCAAACATTCTGAGCCAACATCAAACAGTCCAAGAAGGGCTCAGCACCCTAGGAAAAACAAAATAGCTGGTATAACAGAATTCTGAGCTACATCCAGGCTGTTGTCTGTATTTGATATTTATTTTTTTTTTTTTTAAATCAAGAAGCCCCTTCATTAGAGACACTTAAAACTAGTCAAGACAAAGTGCTGGAGAACATATTGTAGGGAATAATCCTTCCCTGGTCTCTAGGGTTAGATTAGATGTGATTCAAAAGGTTTTTTCCATTGCTGATTTCTAGGAGAATGTTTGTTTTAATTTGAAATTGTTTTTTTAATCCATAAATCACTCAGATGACACCTTTGACGGAGCTATTACACCTGCTTCTCCATTTATTTTCTGTATCCTCTGTCTTGGCTGGCCAGGCTAAACAATGTCACCTTTTACCACAAAAAATTCCCACCAGTGCTTACTACCAGTTCACCTGAACTGCTGATAATCACTGATAGGAACCTTAGAATAGACAAATCCCAGCATCTTCATTTGTTTGTTTTATCACCACGCACTGGTGGAAATATTTTTGTCAAATTCCCTACTGTAGAGAGAGTATGAATTACTGAATAATTTAAATTTGTGCAAGAGTTCTTGGCCTAATGCCTCTTGTGGTAGCAGTTCAACCCAGGGAATTCTTACAGCTGTGATCACACTGGTTCTGGTGAATGGAGTAAGGATTGTAGGGGAAGGAGCACTTTGCACTACAACAGTAGCTGTCCATCCCTGCTCCTGAGCAGTTATCTAGCTTTGTTGCCACAGTTCTGCTCAGGGCCTCCTGGCTGGAAGATGCAGCACATCTTCCTCCTCAGGCATTTAGTTTTGTTAAAGGGGTGCTGTCAAAATAAAGATGTCATTTTGGAGAAGAAAAAATTCCTTCCCTGTATTGCTGAAAACACCGGAGAGTATCCAAACCAGATTTTAAACAAAGAGGTTACTTTTCACCATTGAGAGTTGCTCACGTTTAATTCTGAAATGTAAGCCTGTTATCAATGATTAGCTTCAACAGAGGGTTTGAAGTTCCCAGCTTCATGGGTATTGGCTACTGATCTGGGAAACGGATCCTTCACAGTCAGTAGTTGTAGCCAGAACAGTCAGTCACTAAGGTGACTGGTTCCATACTGGCAGAACAGGCTGTCACTGAGGGCAGCACCTGGCCCATAAGTACATGTTGCTGAGGGCTAGAAGTGTGTGTACTCCTGGGGGCAGTCGTCTGACTTAAAGGATGCCGGGTGTATGCAGCATGAAATATGTAGATACATAGAGCTCAGTTTCTGGGGTCCTGTTTATTATAATTGTCATGATGATCACCCCGTTTCACAGAAAATCTCCCCTGTATGATAACTGCTTCCTGCATGCACCAGACGGACAGCCTCTGTGTACTTGTGATCGCAAAAAGGCCCAGTGGTACCTGGACAAGGGCATTGGAGGTACGTATGCCAGTCCTCATATTAGTCTGTGTCTAGGAAAGAGATCTTTTCTTTGCTATGATAGTGTTGGGTGAGAAATGATACTTTTGAGAAGGGGCTCAGGTCTGAACAGAGATCCAGTTATTGGAGATGTTGGGGGAAGGAATAAACAGGATGTGTCCCTTGACTTTGTTCATAATTCATTTAGCTTTTCACCTGCACTTCTGCAGCTGTTAAAGGCCTCCCTCTCTGCCTCCACCCTTCCAGAGTTGGTGAGCACAGATCCATTTGTTGTGAAGCTGCAGTTCGAGCCCTCAGGACGTCCTGAGTCCCAAGTCGATTACTATCTGACAGTCAAGGAGAACTTGTGTGTGGTGTGTGGCAAGAGAGAGTCCTACATCCGGTGAGTTTTTACACAGTGCAGGAAAGAAAAATACATCTGGTAGAGTAAGACCCAGACCCTGATCAAGTTCAGCCTCTACCATAAGGAACTTTGTGTTATTTACCAGTGGGAGGTAAACTGGGACACAGTCATGCTTGTGCAGAATTCAGTGTATATATCTCGGGTAGACTGTAGCCATTCGAGGACCACATGATCATATGTAAGGGCTATGTTTTAGTCACAGGTATTTTTAGTGAAAGTCATGGACAGATCAGTAAACAAAAATTCACGGCCCATGGACCTGTCCATGACTTGTACTATATACCCCTAACTAAAACAGTGGGTGCACTGAGGTGTGTGTGAGGGGGGGGGGCAGGCTGTGGCTGCTCCTCGGGGCTCGGGGGGGGGAAGAGAAGGGGGGGGGGGGCTGGCAGGCTCCCTACCCGGGAGCTCTGCGCAGCTCCCCGAAACCAGCCAGCATGTCCCTGCAGCTCCTAGGGTGAGGGAAAGCCAGGGGGCTCCGTGCGCTGCCCCCACCACAAGTGCTGGCTCTGCACCTCCCATTGGCTGGGAACGTGCAGGCAGGGGCAGCGCGTGGAGCCCCCTGGTCCCTTCACCTAGGAGGTGCAGAGACATGCTAGCTACTTCCGGGGAGCCCCCCCCCCCCCCAAGCTAAGCATCGCCCCACTTCCTAACCCCCTGCCCTGAGCTCCCTCTCACACCCAAACTACTGATGCTGCTGAGGTGGGAGGGAATGGGGGCGTGGTGGCCCGAGGCTGCCCCAGCAGTGGCTGGTGCGGCTGGCCCAGGAGCTGCTCAAGCTGCACGGGAAGGCCCGGAATGAGCCACGTTGGCCTCTGCAGAAGTCACGGAATCCATGTCAGACTCAGAGCCTTAATCGTGTGTCTCTGGACAAGTTTGACATGGGAGAGAAGTTGGCACTCCTTCCAGTAGAGAGCAGTTGTGTTTACTCTCACTAGAGAACAAGCTGTGTTCAAACAGAGTGCAGACTGCAGTCCAGCCTGTACAGGCTAGTGGTACACATACCTCCCCATTTTAACTCTTTTCTCAATGAAAGAGAATAACAAACCTTCTGTGGTGTTTTGGGAACAACCAAGACCAGTAAGGGGTTCTGTCACTGCCTGCCCTTTAACTTTAGAGGCCTTTGTGCTGTGCAGCTGTGGTTCAGATCCCTGACACCAGTAGCCAGCCCACAAGTGTGTGCTCTCACCAGTCTAATTACTCCTTGGGGTGTGACACCAACAGCCCTTCCAGTTCCAAGTCTCCCCAAATCTGTACTTCCCGGGTTCTTAACTATCAGATACTCTGACTTTTTGGTTTGTCACCTGAGAAGGTGTAAAACCAGCCACGTGGATACCAGCTACTTTGACATGCACATTCCCCACAGCTTGCATGCCAGAGACCTGCTTGGGGTAGAAATAAACAAAAGGTTTATTTAATAGCAAAACCACAGATTTGAAGATAAGAATAAAGGAAAGCAAACCTATACAGGTTACACAGCAAATAAACACAACCTCAGGCTTTTACATTTCCATATTAGATAAAATCTCTTTTATAATACAAATTACCTGTTGCCATAAGACAGTTTCTCAGCATACCCACTACCTAGAGGTGGGATCCAGCATTCATGGAGAGTGTCTTGCCACAAGACTGTCCCTCAAGGTCTGGATAAAAACCTGAGTCCCAAGCCTGTTCTTAAAGGCTTTTTCCTTTCTTTTTTTTTTTTTCTTTTTCCCCCTCTGTCTGTGGTGACTCATGTTTATTCAGAGTGGGGAAATTCCCTCTTGACTTGATAGCCCGGATGTCTCAATGTCTTTCCGTTAACTCTAATGGCCCATCATTGTCTTTCCTGGCTGGACAATGCATCAGTACTTGAAGCCAATTTCATGTAAACTTCTGGTTTTGGCGGTGCCCCTCCTTGCTTCACTGCTTAGCCCCTGCTGGGAGGTGTAGTTGAAGCTGTTGCATGGATTATTAACACAGTTTTCTATATTCACAAATACATAGCTCCATAACCACAGTCTGTACACACATCTCGTAATGACCATCAAGTTCAGAACATTACAAGCTTTCATGAAAGACCTTATTCATTATACTTTTATAGTACAATAATACAGTATGCAATCATTTGATTTAATTGATCATTTTGGGGACTTAAACTATCTGTTTTCCCAGTCGGTGTCCGGACCCTGACTGTCACACTGTATTTAATCCTGTTGTTGGCATTTAAATGGCCCAGGTGAGCTGTGACAACTACATATCCTTGAAGCTAATTGGTGTGGAGGGGAGTGAGTTCCACTCTGCTCCCAGCTAAACAATAGCAGCTGTAAAGTGTCCTGCAAGGCTACATGAACTGATCAGCAACGTGGTCGCTTTATAGTTTGACAGCTGTGCCTTTATAGCAGAAAAAGACAGATGTTTATTTTTAAATGAAAGCTTCCAATTTTTGAAAAATTCATCCAGATGCATCAGAAACTGGAGAGAATCTGAAACCCTTTGTGTGATCGTTGGGCTGTCTGACTGCAGATTTCTTCTGGGTAAAGGGTGTTTTCTTCGATTTTTCTGGGAAAGGATGTTGGAATGTTTTTACGGAGGCCTGTACAATCTTGTTGCAAACTTTCCCAGTGGCTTTCCTTGTCCCTCACAGCCCCTCCAGCCTAGGCCAAGCAGGGCACACGTGCAGTTCTTTTCATCCCTTCAGATGTCCTATGAGAGCTCAGGGCTTCATCAGCTTGATGAAAATCTCCATATGTCTACTAAGGGTATGTCTACACTACGAAATTAGGTCGAATTTATAGAATTCGGTTTTTTAGAAAGGGGTTTTTATACAGTCGATTGTGTGTGTGTCCCCACACAAATGCTCTAAGTGCATTTAGTTGGCGGAGTGCGTCCACAGTACTGAGGCAACGGTTGACTTCCGGAGCGTTGCACTGTGGGTAGCTATCCCGCAGTCTCCACCGCCCATTTGAATTCTGGGTTGAAATCCCAATGCCTGATGGGGCAAAAACATTGTCGCGGGTGGTTCTGGGTACGTATCGTCAGGCCCCCCTTCCCTCCCTCCCTCCCTCTCTCTGTGAAAGCAACGGCAGACAATCGTTTCGCGCCTTTTTTTCCTGGGTTACCCGTGCAGACGCCATACCATGGCAAGCATGGAGCCCACTTAGCTCATCGTCATCGTATGTCTCCTGGGTGCTGGCAGACGCGGTACTGCATTGCTACATAGCAGCAGCTCATTGCCTTTTGGGAGCAGATGGTGCAGTATGACTGGTAGCCGTCATCGTCATACTCCTGGGTGCTCTTTTAGCCAACCTCGGTGAGGTCGGTCAGGGGTGCCTGGGCAGACATGGGAGTGACTCAGCCAGGTCATTTCCCTTTTTAGGTTTCGTCTCATGGAGATTCAGTCCTGCCGGCAGTCGTACTGCCCTGTCTTCTGCCGAGCACCCAAGAGATGACGATGGCTAGCAGTCATACTGCACCATCTGCTGCCAGCCTAAGATGTATTAAGATAGATGAAGTGGATCAAAACAAGAAATAGACCAGATTTCTTTTGTATTCATTTTCTCCTCCCTTCCTCCCTCCCTCCCTCCGTGAAATCAACGGCCTGCTAAACCCACGGTTTTGAGTTCTTTCCTTGAGGGGGCCATTCTGTTTCTCCTTGATGCAAAGCCACCCCCTTTGTTGATTTTAATTCCCTGTAAGCCATATTGTCAGTCGCTCCTCCCTCCGTCAGAGCAATGGCAGACAATCGTTTCGCGCCTTTTTTCAGCGCAGACGCCATAGCACTGGGAGCATGGAGCCTGCTCACATCACCGTGGCAATTATGAGCACTATAAACACCACACACATTTTCCAGCAGGATATGCAGAACCATAACCTGCAAGAAAAGCAAAATCAGGCGAGGAGAAGGCAACTGCAGCACAGTGACGAGAGTGAAGAGGACATGGACACAGACTTCTCTCAAAGCACGGGCCCCTGCAATGTGCACATCATGGTGTCAATTGGGCAGGTTCATGGTGTGGAATGCTGAATCTGGGCCCGGGAAACAAGCACAGACTGGTGGGACCGCATAGTGTTACAGGTCTGGGACGATTCCCAGTGGCTGCGAAACTTTTGCATGCATAAAGGCACTTCCATGGAACTTTGACTTGCTTTCCCCGCCCTGAAGCGCAAGAATACCAAGATAAGAGCAGCCCTCACAGTTGAGAAGCGAGTGGCGATAGCCCTGTGGAAGCTTGCAATGCCAGACAGCTACCAGTCAGTCGGGAATCAATTTGGAGTGGGCAAATCTACTGTGGGGGCTGCTGTGATGCAAGTAGCCCACGCAATCAAAGATCTGCTGATATCAAGGGTAGTGACCCTGGGAAATGTGCAGGTCATAGTGGATGGCTTTGCTGCAATGGGATTCCCTAACTGTGGTGGGGTGATAGACAGAATCCATATCCCTATCTTGGCACCAGAGCACCAAGGCAGCCAGTACATAAACAGCAAGGGGTACTTTTTCAGTGGTGCTACAAGCACTGGTGGATCACAAAGGATGTTTCAGCGACATCAATGTGGGATGACACATCTTCAGGAACTCTGGTTTGTTTCAACAACTGCAGCAAGGGACTTGCTTTCCAGACCAGAAAATAAGTGTTGGGGATGTTAAAATGCCTATAGTTATCCTTGGGGACCCAGCCTACCCCTTAATGCCATGACTCATGAAGCCATACACAGGCAGCCTGGACAGTAGTAAGGAGCTGCTCAACTATAGGCTGAGCAAGTGCAGAATGGTGGTAGAATGTTCATTTGGGCGTTTAAAAGCACGCTGGTGCAGTTTACTGAGTCATTTAGACCTCAGCAAAACCAGTATTCCCATTATTATTACTGCTTGCTGTGTGCTCCACAATATCTGTGAGAGTAAGGGGGAGACATTTATGGCGGGGTGGGAGGTTGAGGCAAATCACCTGGCCGCTGATTACGCACAGCCAGACACCAGGGCCGTTAGAGTACAGGAGGGCGCGGTGCGCATCAGGGAAGCTTTGAAAACCAGTTTCAGGACTGGCCAGGCTACGGTGTGACAGTTCTGTTTGTTTCTCCTTGATGGAACACCCCCCCACCCCACCCCCACCCCAGTCTGCTTTCCTGTAAGCTAAACACCCTCCCCTCCCCTCTTCGATCACCACTTGCAGAGGCAATAAAGTCATTGTTGCTTCACATTCATGCATTCTTTATTTACTCATCACACAAATAGGGGGATAACTGTAAAGGTAGCCCAGGAGGGGTGGTGGAGGAGGGAAGGACAAGGCCACACAGCACTTTAAAACTTATTGAATGCCAGCCTTCTGTTGCTTGGGCAATCTTCTGGGGTGGAGTGGCTGGGTGGCCGGAGGCCCCCCCCACCGCCTTCTTGGGCGTCTGGGTGAGGAGGCTATGGAAACTGGGGAGGAGGATGGTTTGGTTACACTGGGGCTGTAGCAGCGGTCTGTGGTCCTGCTGCATTTCCTAAGCTCAGCCATATGATGGAGCATATCAGTTTGATCCTCCAGCAGCCTGAGCATTGACTCCTGCCTTCTTTCAGCAAGCTGACGCCACCTTCCATCTTCAGCCCGCCACCTCTCCTCGCGGTCATATGTGCTTTCCTGCACTCTGAGATTGTCTGCCTCCATGTATTTTGCTGTGCTCTGTCAGTGTGGGAAGACGGCGTGAGGTCAGAGAACGTTTCATTGCAAGTGTGTTTTTTTTTGCCTTCTAATCTTGGCAAGCTTCAGGGAAGGAGAAACATATGCAGCTGGTGGAGGAAAAAAAAAGGGAGAGTGGTAGTTAAAAAGACACATTTTATAGAACAATGGGTAGACTCTTTCACCGTAAACCTTGCTGTTAACATTACATAGCACATGTGCTTTCATTACAAGGTCGCATTTTGCCTCTTATTGAGGATATGCCGGTTTGGTGTGAGAGATCACTCACGCAGGGCTGGGCAACAGAATTTGGCTTGCAGGCAGCCATGATAAGCCAGTCTTTTGGCTTCTTTAACCTTCATAACATGTGGGAATGGTTTCAAACAGCAGCCCTTGACTTTCCCATACGAAGTAGCCGTTGGGTTGGCCATTTAAAATGGGTTGGCAATTTAAAAGGAGTGGCTGCGGTTTCCAGGTTAACGTGCAGCAGAAACCCAACTAACTCCCCACCACCACCACCCAATTCTCTGGGATGATGGCTTCACCCCTCCCCCCACCGCATGGCTAACAGCGGGGAAGATTTCTGTTCAGCCACAGGCAAACAGCCCAGCAGGAGCGGGCACCTCTGAATGTCTGCTTACTAAAACCACCCTATTTCAAACAGGTGATCATGAATGTTCTCACTCTCCTGAGGGTAACAAAGAGATAAAGAATGGATGTTGTTTGAATGCCAGCAAACACCGGGACCGTACGCTACAATGCTTTGTTCTGCAATGATTCCCGACTACGTGCTACTGGCCTGGTGTGGTAAAGTGTCCTACCATGGAGGATGGAATAAGGCTGCCCTCCCCAGAAACCTTTTGCAAAGGCTTTGGGAGTACATCCAGGAGAGCTTTATGGAGATGTCCCTGGAGGATTTCTGCTCCATCTCCAGACACATTAACAGACTTTTCCAGTAGCTGTGCTGGCCGCAAATGCCAGGGCAAATTAATCATTAAACACGCTTGCTTTTAAACCAGGTATAATATCTACAAAGGTACACTCATCAGAGGTCCCTTCTCTGCCTTCAGGGTCCAGGAGCCCACCTTGGGTGGATTGGGGGGGTACTGGCTCCAGATCCAGGGTGATAAACGGATCCTGGCTGTTGGGGAAACCGGTTTCTCCGCTTCCTTGCTGTGAGCTATCTACAACATCATCGTCATCTTCCTGGCCCCCAAATGCCGCTTCCGTGTTGCCTCCCACTCCTTGGACGGAGTCAAAGCACAGGGTTGGGGTAGTGGTGGCTGCACCCCCTAGAATGGCATGTAGCTCATCATAGAAGCGGCATGTCTGGGGCTCTGAACCGGAGTGGCCATTTGCCTCTCTGGTTTTTTGGTAGGCTTGTCTGAGCTCCTTAATTTTCACACGGCACTGCTGCACGTCCCCGTTATAGCCTCTGTCCTTCATGCCATTGGAGATTTTTTTCAAATATTTTGGCATTTTGTGTTTTCGAACGGAGTTCTGCCAGCACAGATTCGTCTCCCCACACAGCGATCAGATCCTGTACCTCCCATTCGGTCTATGCTGGAGCTCTTTGGCGATTCTGGGACTGCATGGTCACCTGTGCTGATGGGCTCTGCATTGTCACCCATGCAGGTGAGCTTGCCACGCTGGCCAAACAGGAAATGAGATTCAAAAGTTCGCGGGCCTTTTCCTATCTACCTGGCCAGAGCATCTGAGTTGAGAGCGCTGTCCAGAGCGGTCACAACTGAGCACTCTGGGATAGCTCCCGGAGGCCAATACTGTCGAATTGTCCACACTACCCCAAATTCGACCCGGCAAGGCCGATATCAGCGCTAATCCCCTGGTCAGGAATGGAGTAAAGAAATCGATTTTTAAGAGCCCTTTAAGTCGACAAAAATGGCTTCATCGTGTGGACAGGTGCAGGGTTAAATCGAGATAACCCTGCTAAATTCGACCTCAACTCCTAGTGTAGACCAGGCCTAAGGCAGTGTCTACACTGCCACTTTCAGTGCTAAAACTTTAGGCATTCAGGGGTGTGAAAAAACACCCCCCTGAGTAAAAAAAAAAAAAAGTTTTAGCCCTGAAAAGCACCAGTATAGACAGTGCTTTATCACCGGGAGCTGCACTCCGGGCGCTAAAGCTACCAACCCTCATTCGAGGCGGTTATTTTTTTATCACCGGGAGAGCTCTCCCAGAGCGATAAAGCGTGACTACACTGCCTATGTCACAGCGCTGCCGCGGCCATGTAGACGTACCCTAAGTGTGCTCAGTAGTGATTTTGCAGTTGCTCATAACTTTATACAATTTGTTTCCACCCCTGAAGCCCTCATTGAGGGTAACATGCCACAGATGAAGGTTTTGATTAGACATTTTTGTGATACTAAAATGACCCAGTGTGGCCATTCTTATGTTCCTATGAACGTACTCATTTTTGTCTTTAACTGTGAACCAGCTCTGAAAAATACCTCTACAATGGCACCGTGGGGTCATTTTGGGTTGTGGGGTGGTTTGTGATTAATTTTCATTGATTTTTATATGAAGAAAACAAACAGAAAGATAATTGACTTATAGCTTGTATATGTTTCAATATACTGCATTCTTTATGGGATTGCCCGTAGAATTCTGCAATCTTATTACTCGTCAAATCTGCAAGACATCGACCTAACACATTAGGGTGGGGGTTAGAGAAGTAAAATAGGAGAAGACATGTAACCAGGAAAGGGAGGGAAGGCAGGGACTAGGAAAGGGAGCGTTTAGGTGGAATGGAGGTTTGGCTTTCTTTGAATAGTCTCAATGTTTTTTATCCAAATGTAGCTAAAAGCAGGGCCCAAATTTCTTTGAATTCTTACGAAGGGTTTCCTGTTGATTGTCTCTCAGTAGCTTCCAGAGAGAACTTACCTAGGTTACAAAGGAGTTTTTTCTAATTGCCCTGCCTGCAAGACTCATGCTGAGATCTGAAGGTCCAGTTGACCTGCTACTTACTGTTCATTGTCACGAGTAATAAAGATTCTGTAGGCCATATTTTGCAGTTAGTTGCAACTGTGCAATTCCTTTGTGCCCTCTGGGGATGCACAGTGTAGCTGAGAGTAGAATTTGGTCCTGCATTTGGAATTGGGCCCAGTCCTGCAAGCACTGAGGCATCTGCCTTACTTCACACACGAGTAGTCCCTTTGAGGTTAATGGGACTACTCCTATGAGTATCGGTACATATATGCATATATACATGCAGGATTGGGGCTTTTGTTAGGAATTCTTTTGATGCACTGGCCAGGACAGAATCTAGTGATGTCTCTGCAGGGCTAACAGAAGTGGAAAGCAAAAATACATTTCTGTCACAGATACATTTCTGTCACTGATGCCAATCATCAGATTGGCCATAGAGTACACACAGAGAACTGATCCAATGCTATCTTCACAGGTGCTTTTCTGACTCTTTTTTTAAAAAAAATAATTTTAAAAGAGTGGATTTTCCCCCCAACTCAAAAATAACCAAGATTATCCTCAGTCTTTACAAAAGAACAATACACTCCTGGGCTACAACCAAAGGTGGAAAGCTCCAGCTTCTGGGATGGTTCCTTTTCAATATCAGTCTTCCATCAGGCGGGTAAGTAGTAGCTGATGGCAGCAGCCGTCTGAAATCTTAGTTAAGACTCTTGCTATTTCCTTCCCAGGAAGAACATTGTACCTCACGAGTACAGGAGACACTTTCCCATCCAGATGAAGGACCACAACTCCCATGACGTACTGCTGCTTTGCACTTCCTGCCATGCCATTTCCAATTACTACGACAATCATCTCAAGCAGCGGCTGGCCGAGGAGTTCAGTGCCCCCATTGGCTGTGAGGAAGGGGTGCGCCTGCTAGAGGACCCCCTGCGAAGGCAGGTCCGGTCAGGGGCCAGGGCTTTGCTGAATGCAGACAGCCTGCCTGACACCAGGAGGGAGGAGCTGTTGCAAGGAATCAAGGACTTCTTTAACACAGAGACGGTTACATCAGAGATGCTCCAGGAAGCAGCAGGCCTGGAAACCAGGTATTACAAGAGCCCAGTGACTAGGTTTAACGTTTCAGCCATCTGTATGTGTATGTGTATAGTTATGTATTTAGACTTGAGTTACAGATAAAGACTCCTAGCCAAGGCCCTAGGTGCCCTGATACATAAATAGTACAGCAGCAACAAAAATCCCAGCAGCATTGGTAGAGCTAGTAATCGGCCTACTTTTTTTCCCAAGCTCCTTTAAAAACACCTCCTGCTGTTTTAATCTCCTAAAACCAGGGCCAGAGTTTAACAAACTGGGTGTTTACACAGTGTGTTACAAACACAGTGCTGCAGAGCTCCGTGCAGGCACAGGGAACCCCAGCACCGATACGCTTGTGAGATTGGGGCTGTAGATTACAATGTGTTTCCTGCAGTGAGATGCTTACAGTCTCTCACTCTCAGGTTATTACTCTGTTAAGGGCGTGGGGAGTAGCCGGGTGGACAACTCTGTTGGCCCAGCCTGCCTAATTGAGCTTTGTGTTTGTCAAGTGCTCTGGGTGCGATAGCGCCCAGCACATCACGGTATAGGGAGCTTTGGGAGGCCGAGAGTCCCATACCGGGCTTGCGTGAAACCAACCCCCCTTGTGTCTTGGCAGGATTTGGAATGAGCGCTACGTGCCGCATGGGCTGAAGGTGGTGCAGAGCTTCGCCAAAGGGGGGCTGCGCTCGCTCATGGAGCTGGAGGGGCGCTGGCGGCAGCACTTTCTGGACACCATGCAACCGAAGCATCTCCCAAGGCGGTGGTCGGTCAACCACAATCATGGGAAGCTGATTCGAAAATATGGGGAGGACCTTCGGATCCAGCTGTCGTGAAAGTGACTCCAGACAGCGACTGGAAGGACTGTTTTGACTCTCAGCTCCCCGTTGGAACTGCAAGCTCCTGGGTGCGGGATGGCCCAGGGAGACTCCCATTGTCAGCAGTGGCTCTGCTGGGACTTGACAACCCTACCAATGGTTAAATCACGTGACTTCAATGTTAAAAGGTGGTTGGGAATTTTTAACCATAGTCTGAATAGAGCTTCTTGGTTCCTCACCATCTTGTTCTACAGAGAGGGGGCCCTCATGTATGCAGACATGAGCCCCTCCTTTTTTTATTAGACTGTTTTTTTCAATCCACAGGGGGTGTGCTAAGGAGACTTCTCATCTGCTCAAAGTGACCATTCAAAAATTGGCACTTTCCTAACTGTTCTGACCCCTCTGCCATCTTTGGTGAGAGATGAACAGGGCAGATTCTGCCATAGAGGTTATAGCAGCGTGAATTTGTGATGACCAGCCATCCCTTGAGAGGTGTGTTGCATCCAGTTTGTCCGCCTAATCATCGTGGATGGCTTCTTCACATGGGATATGAACCTTTTTGTTGTTTCCAAGTGCTAGTGTGGACCGATCCCCCTCATCCCATGGCTGCACCTCAAACTAATTCACAATTCCACTCCCACCCTTTGCTTTTGGTGCAGGCCAGCTGCACCCGGGTTAGCTTTTCTTGGAAGAAACCTTCTGTCAAGTTTCCTTCCCCACTCTGAACTCTAGGGTACAAATGTGGGGACCTGCATGAAAGACCCCCTAAGCTTATTTCTACCAGCTTAGGTTAAAACTTCCCCAAAGCACAAAGTCTTTTTCCTTGGATTAGGTAAAACGCTGCCACCGCCAAGTGTTTTAGACAAAGAACAGGGAAAAGACCACTTAGAGTTCCTATTTCCCCAGAATATCCTCCCAAGCCCTTACACCCCCTTTCCTGGGGAGGCTTGAGAATAAACAAGATGAGCACAAACCCCTTGGATTTTTAAGACCCAAAAAACCCAATCTGATTCTTAAAAATCAGAACTTTATTAGAAGAACAAAGAAAAGATAAGAGAACAACTCTGTAAGATCACAATGGAAGATAATCTTACAGGCAGTCAGATTCAAAACATAGAGAATCCCTCTAAGCAAAACCTTAAGTTACAAAAAGACACAAAAACAGGAATATACATTTCCTCCAGCACAGTGAATTTACAAGCCAAAACAAAGAAAATCTAACGCATTTTCTAGCTAGATTTCTTACTAACTTCACAGGAGTTGAAGGGCTTGCATCCTTGATCTGTTCCCGGCAAAGATTTCACACAGACAGACAAAAACCTTTTTTTCCCCCCCTCCAGCTTTGAAAGTATCTTGTCCCCTCATTGGTCATTTTGGGTCAGGTGCCAGCGAGGTTACCTTAGCTTCTTAGCCCTTTACAGGTGAAAGGATTTTGCCTCTGGCCAGGAGGAATTTTTTAGCACTGTATACAGAAAGGTGGTTACCCTTCCCTTTATATTTATGATACCTTCCCTAAAGAGACATTCCTGTTTCATGGAGGGGGTCCCAATGTGAAGAAACAGCAGTTTTGTCTCATTGAGAACTGTGTCAGAATTGCAGACAGGTCTCTCAGCCTTCTGATGGCTGCTGCTGCATCTTGAGGAAAAGTGACATCATTTGTGATTCTGTCAGTGTGGAAGCACGAACAGTCAGAAATCTATTTAAAAACAAAAGAAAACACCTTTCAGATGCACAACGTGTATCTATAAAAATGTTACTTCCCAATACAATCTTCCTGTGTGGATACTCTGATGAATAGCTTTTGGCAAGCACCCTTTCACATCACTCTGAAATGTGGTCATCTGTCTTACAGAGGATGTGGTGGGAAGAAAAGGCTTTTTCAGAGAAGCAGTATTTTCTAGGCATCTGTGCACATAATTGGAAGCCAGGAGCCCCAGAGGGTTAATCTGGACTCAGACGCTGACTTGCTGGATGTCTTTGAACAAGTCACATAACTTATCTGTGCCTCAGTTTCCCCATCTGTAAAATGGGGCTAATAATACTTACCTACCTCACAGGGATGTTGAGGCTTAATTCATTAATGTTTGTAAAATGCTTTGAAAATGTAAGCCATTATGTGAGGGTTAATTATTACTGTTGATTTTTAAATGTTCAGCATTCATGTTTCTGCCTGGTGCTAGATTTTAGTTGTATTTAACTTCTTTTAAATAAAAAACCCTTTTTCTTAACCGTTCTGACTCCCCTGCTATCTTTGGTGGGAGATGAACAGGGCAGATTCTGCCAGAGAGAGGTTATGTCACCATGAGTTTGTGATGACCATGTGTCAAGGTTCCTTCCCCACTCTGAACTCTAGGGTACAGATATGGGGACCTGCATGAAAACCTCCTAAGCTCACTTTTACCAGGTTAGGTTAAAACTTGCCCCAGGTACAAACTATATTACCTTTTGCCCTTGGACTTCCGCTGCCACGACCAAATGTCTAACCGGGTTTATTTTATTAGGAAAGAGCCCGTGTGGAAACGTCTTTCCCCCCAAAATCCTCCCAACCCTTCTAACCCACTTCCTGGGGAAGGCTTGACAAAAATCCTCACCAGTTTGCATAGGTGACCACAGACCCAAACCCTTGGATCTTAAGAACAAGGAAAAAGCAATCCAGTTTCTTAAAAGAAAAATTTTAATAGAAGTAAAAAGAATCACCTCTGTAAAATCAGGAGGGTAAATACCTTACAGGGTAATTAGATTCAAAACATAGAGAATCCCTCTAGGCAAAACCTTAAGTTTAAAAAAAGACACAGGAATATCCATTCCTTTCAGCACAGCTTATTTTCTCAGCCATTTAAAGAAATCATAATCTAACGCATATGTAGCTAGATTACTTACTAAGTTCTAAAATTCCATTCCTGTTCTGTCCCCAGCAAAAGCATCACACAGACAGACACAGACCCTTTGTTTTTCTCCCTCTTCCCAGCTTTGAAAGTATCTTGTCTCCTCATTGATCATTTTGGTGAGGTGCCAGCAAGGTTATCCTAGCTTTTTAACCCTTTACAGGTGAAAGGGTTTTTCCTCTGGCCAGGAGGGATTTTAAAGGTGTTTACCCTTCCCTTTATGACACCATGTTTCTTACATGTGGTGAAGTCATGCTTGAATTACACAGGTCCTTTCAAAAAAGTTTCAATAAAATCTTTATACCGCACGACATTTTTCTGCATATGCCCCACTTCTCGCAGAAAACTTGTCTGGAAAAGTCTGAGGGCTTTTTTTTTTTAATGATTATTTTAAATGGGTAAAATCCTGGCCCCGTTTAAGTTAATGACAAACCTGCAATGGAGACAGGATTCCACCCTCCAGGGGGAGCACTTCGTGGAGTTACTCTCCTGTAGGAAGGCTATCTTAGTGGGTGGGGCACTGGGCTGGGGTATAGGAGACCTTGGTTCAAATCTTGGCTCAGGTACAAGTGCGTAACTGTACAAGTGCGTAACTTGTACAAGTCTCCGTCTCAGTTCCCCATCTTTCAAATGGTGACAATGCTCCTTCCCTGCCTCATAGGCTCTTGTGAGAGTAAGAAAATCTTTAATGATGGTGAGGTGCTCGGACACGATGATGGTAAAGTAAAGCTTCCTTAGTACCCTAAGTTCAACTGTGGTGGGAGACTTAGAACTAATAGCTCCAGCATTCTAGAGCTAGAGGGAATAGAAGGCTGTAGGCTGATGGATCATGTGATAGTCAATTGTAAACCACTCATTGGTCTAGAAATTAATGTTCATCGCACAACTCAGACTAGTAATTTTGGGAAGAAATTCCACATCTGAGGGAAAGAAGGAAATATTTCTGGAGCAGGTTGTTTGCAATAAATTGCAATTATAGAGGTATGGAATGTCAGTAATCCCTGGGGAGATGGATTAGTAGGGGGAAGGCAGTCAAAGGTACATAATAAATGCAATTTATCAAATGGCTGCTGATAAGAGACCTTTGCCATTTATAAAACCCATTTTGTGCCTCCCCTATCCCAATCCACAAAGATTAAGATCTCAACAAAAGCTGAGCAGGAAGTGCTAGATCCAATGGGTTATGTCTCTGTCATAAATATAAAGGGAAGGGTAAACACCTTTAAAATCCCTCCTGGCCAGAGGAAAAACCCTTTCACCTGTAAAGGGTTAAGAAGCTAGGATAACCTCACTGGCACCTGACCAAAATGACCAATGAGGAGACAAGCTGGGGGGGAGAAACAAAGGTTCTCTTGGTCTGTGTGTTTTTTTGCCGGGAACAGAGCAGGAATGCAGGTCAGATCTCCTGTAAAGGGCTAATAAGCAATCTAGCTAGATATGCGTTAGAGTCTGTTTTGTTTAAATGGCTGATAAAATAAGCTGTGCTGAATGGAATGTATATTCCTGTTTTTGTGTCTTTTTGTAACTTAAGGTTTTGCCTAGAGGGATTCTCTATGTTTTGAATCTAATTACCCTGTAAGGTATTTACCATCCTGATTTTACAGAGGTGATTCTTTTACTTCGATTAAAATTCTTCTTTTAAGAACCTGATTCCTTTTTCATTGTTCTTAAGATCCAAGGGTTTGGGTCTGTGTTCACTGCAAATTGGTGAGGATTTTTATCAAGCGTTCCCCAGGAAAGGGGGTGTAGGGTTTGGGAGGATTTTGAGGGGAAAGACGTTTCCAAGCGGGCTCTTTCCCTGTTATATATTTGTTAGACATTTGGTGGTGGCAGCAATAAAGTCTAAGGGCAAAAGGTAAAATAGTTTGTACCTTGGGGAAGTTTTAACCTAAGCTGGTAAAAATAAGCTGAAGGGGTTTTTCATGCAGGTCCCCACATCTGTACCCTAGAGTTCAGAGTGGGGAAGGAACCTTGACAGTCTCCATCCCCTTTCATAGATCTAATTGCAATAACCAACCTCCTGTCCATAGTGACAGCCCAGGATATGGCCTTGGCCTTCTGTGACATAGATGTTCCCAGGCATGTATATTAGTACCCCTGTGTCCAGCCATCTTCTCAGTATTTTGCCAAAGGGGGTCATATGTGGTCTCTGCTGAAAGCTAAGAACTATCTTACTGTTAGGGTTATTGCAAGTTGTTTGTACAGGAAGTCATTTAAGAAATATGTAGACTATTGGATTTCAAAGTTGTTGAAAGTCAGACTTGTCACCTGAGGCGAGGCCCTGGTGGCGTCTGCGGGCTCTCTCAGTCAACGCTGAGAACAATGGACATCTGAGGAGACAGTCTGTGTTTACTGTCTGAGCCAGGTGAAGGCTTGAGGATTTACCAAAAAAAGAAGAAAAAAAAAAAAAAACAAGAAAAGTGTCTGAATAGGGGCCCCTCTGAGGTAAGAAACAATAGTCTGCAACTGTGTAAGAGAAGAGGAAAGGGCACAAGGTTTTATTCATTATGGAGGAGAAACTGCCAGCAGGAATGTCTCATGAAAGGTGGATCCCAGCTCTTGGAACTAGAAGACCACTACTGCAAGGACTGACCTTTGGGTGAGAGGACAAGAAAGTAACTTGTTAATAAGTATAGGTGATACTTTGCCGTTTAAGTTTTCTTTTACCTGTAACTGTATGTTTCCAAACCCTAATACTTGCTTTGATTTAAATCTTTATCTCAAGCTGTTAAATAAACTTCAATTTGGTTTTACTATAAATCTGTCTAAGAGCTTCATGTTAAGGTGTTGAACTGAGGTGAAACCAATGAACTTGGGTGCACTGTTTCTATAGAGGCAGTGGATCAGCGTACATTGTGGGTGACCAGAAGATAAAGGACTGGCACCTGAGGGTAAGAAAGGGGGGGTGAGTAAATTGCTAGCCCGCAGAGAGAAAGGGCTCACAGAGCTCAGAGCCATAGGTGCTGGAACTAGGGATGCTACCGCACCCCCTGGCTTGAAGTGGTTTCCATCATATATAGGGTTTGCAGTTTGGTTCAATGGCTCTCAGCACCCCCACTATAAAGATTGTTCCAGGACCCCTGTCCAGAGCAGAGTGCTTGTATTGCTTGCAGTCGGTAGTTGGGGAGGGTTTCCCTTGGTGAGCTCAGACAAGGCATTCACACTGTAAGCAGGTGGTAGTGATTCATCCTGGACACTTTGGGTAATCCTGAAAAGTCTCTCACTGTCCATAGCATTTTGAGGATTTGTTCAGATTAGGTAATATAATCTGTTGTAGCGTGCCCTGGATTGTGATATAGTCAGGTTCTTTAGTACGTCTCACAGAGCACAAAAGCTTCCCCGCAGTCAACAGTACAATCTGGCCAGCCTCACTTTTTTCTCCCCACTAATCTAGCATTTGAGCTGCTGTCTATATCAGAATACTATTCTGGCCAGTCCTGGCTTGTAACCACTCAGCTGACCTCAGGGTGTTGTGTTTTCTGCCTGTGTATCAGGATCTTGTGGAATGATCTAAGACAAGAATGAGCCCAATCTGAATTTCTTACCCTTGGAGAAATTTATATAACCAAGGAATTTTTATTTCCTTTCAGATCACTGGTCCAGAAACAGGACTTTGAAAATTGTACTTGTCTTGTAAGCATTGCAGCTGCCAAAATGTTCTGTCCTGTGATATGAGATATTGGATCTTTAACTCACCTGAATTGTTATACCACCTTGCTTTTGCCTCTTTCAGGGTAATTATTCATGGTGTGTTTTTAAAAAAGTATTACCTTTTATTGGTTTTAAATGTGTTGCCTTTTAATTTTGTGGATAATGAGAACACATGCGGTTACATTGCCTTAGCAGTGTCAAACTCATTTTGGAGGAGAGGATGTGATTCCATGTTTAATTATGGTGTGTGAACCAGGCTATAAATTCTGGACTTCATGTGCCCCTCCCACCTGTGTTAGCTAATTATTTCATATCTACTGCAAGTTTCCAGCACATTCTTCTTAAGCAACTAGTATTAACTACTGTCAGTGATGGGATACTATCTATCTTGGCTATTTATATAGCCCCATCACCAGTATTTGAGCATTTTATAATCTTTAATTTATTCATTATCACAATAACCCTGTGAGTTAGGGAAATGCTGTTATCCCCCTTTTACAGAGGGGAACTGAGGCACAGAGAAAAACGGCTAGTAAATCTGTGGTAGAGCAGGGAATTGAACCAAGGTCTCCCAACTCCTAGGCAAGCAGCCTACCCACAGGACCATCTGTCCTCTCTACTAATATAGATGGACCACCTCCTATGAGCTGGTATAGCAAGTCCTAAATTCATCTGTCTCCAATCTGTGATCTTAGCCCCTTCTCTGTGTGGGAGGGGCGAAGGCAGGATGAGTAAAAGCCCATTCATGGAGTTTATATGAACTCCCAACCTCCTTCAGCAGCCTCATGGAACCCCATACATGGAAATTAGATGCTTTCATACAAGTTAGAGTCAAGATTCGTGCCTTATTTTAATTCCCCATTCCCAGAGTCTGGTTTAAATTGTCATCATCTGAATGTCTGTCTTTGGGGGTCAGCTGTGGAGTGTCTTTAAAGGACTCACTCTCATTTTGTATATTTCTAGAACACCTTTGTGGAACTACAGCCCTCAGGAAAGGGAGAGTGGTTAAGCTAAAATGTCCATGTTCCTTTTTGAACTTTGAGGAAGCTATATTGTTCTTCAGCCACCCTCTTCTTGGCCAGGCAGAGAGGCAGGCTTGCTAAATGCTGAGTCAGGGAAAGTGTAGGTAAAATGCATTAACGACGAAAGTTTATTCACCAAAGAAAAAGACAAATAACTATGCACAGGACAGTTTCCCATGCAGTCAAACCAGAGCCAGCAGTGAAGGATGGGTGGGGTGGTGGTGCTTATTTTAATCCTCTCAAAACTTTCGCAAGTGACTGGGATTTCAGAGGTTGCTGGACCTTGTCCTGGGATCACACAAGAAGCCGCAGCTCCCTCCCGAAGTCTGGCCCTGCAGGAAGCTGGCCAAGTCTCTCCCTTGCGCTTGTTGTTCTCACAGGAGGGGATGAGGGAGCAAAGAGTCCAGCAGCTTAGCCCTGGTCTACACTGGGGGGGGGGGGAGGGGGGGTTGATCTAAGTTACGCAATTTAGACTACATGAATAACATAGCTGAAGTCAACGTACTTAGATCTACTCACCGTGGTGTCTCCATCGCGGTGAGTCAACTGCTGCCGCTCCCCCATTGACTCCACCTGCGCCTCTCGTGGTGGTGGAGTACAGGAGTCGACGGGAGAGTGCTTGGGGGTCGATTTATCATGTCTAGACTGGACGCCGTAAATTGACCCCCGCTGGATTGATCACTGCCCACCGATCTGGAGGATAGTGTAGACATACCCTTAGAAACACAGGATGGTGGCTCTGTTCCTCCCTGCTGCAGCACTTGGCCTGGGAAGAGGCAAAGGGGTGTGATCAGCCCCTGGAGCTGCCCATCTTCCTTGGGAAGGGGGAAAGGGGGTCTTGCTGTGGCCTCCGCAGGCTTGGGGCTAAAGAACCCCAGGTGGAACAGAGGTGAGGTGGGGGGAGGCTGAATTAATGGAGGGTGGATGGGCTGAGCTGAGAGAAGGCTGGGTGGGGATGGAACTGATGGGAGGACTGGGTGGACAGGATTGTTTATGGGGCAGGTGATGGGCAAATGTGGGGTGTGAGAACTCCTGCAATGGCGGCCAAGATCACCTTTCTCTTTACATTTGGGAGAGTGGTTGCACTCTGGGGGTGCAGGGGGGATTTGAAAATTAAAAGGCAGGCCAAAAACACACTATCGTCTCCTGGTGCAAACAACATGATTTTTTATTGTTGATCTCTTGGGGTTCTCAATACTGCAAAAGTAAGTAGACTGCATCTCTCTCCTCAAACTAGCTATGCGGAGGGGGTCATAAGAAAGCAACTAGTCCTATATCCATAAGCTTTAAAATAAACCTAACCAAGGGTTTTGTCTAATGTGGCTCTAGTTGACAGCCACCACTAGGAGACTAGTGAGCCAAGGAGAGGCTGTTCTCAGCATTTGGCCCACAGCTGTGAAACAATCTCCTGGATCTGACTAGGACCATGAACCTCAAGGCCTTCAGAATAAAAAGTAAACTCCACTTCTTTGACATAGTTTCCCCACAATTGCACCCTCCCTATTTCATAGAATATCAGGGTTGGAAGGGACCTCAGGAGGTCAATCTAGTCCAACCCCCTACTCAAAGAAGGACCAATTCCCAAATTTTGCCCTAGATCCCTAATGGCCCCCTTAAGGATTGAACTCACAACCCTGGGTTTAGCAGGCCAATGCTCAAACCACTGAGCTATCCCTCCCACCCTTAACTCACCTCCCCCCTTTCAACCCACCCCAAGTCTTGGTGTTACTTCCCCTTCCTTTGGGAACGCGCGAGAGAGAAGCTGAGGTCTGCGTTTCTTGCAACACTTGTAAAGCTAATACAGTAATCAGTGGCACAAAATCCCACATAAAACCTTGCTGCAGCATTGAAAAGTAACCCTAAGGCTTTTCCCATTCCTGGTGCTGCAGACTGAGCCTCTAGGGGGTGCTACATGAAGGCCTACAACTAAGATGGCTACTGAAGTCCTCTCACCCTATTCCCAGCCTGCTTGGAGTTACAGTGGGCACAGAGGAACTAGAACTTTTGGGGCCAAGAGGGAGGTTTTGGCTGGGGGTGATCTGGGTGAGCAATCTTGTTGGACCAGTGACAAGCCAGGGCTGCACAGCACCCAGCAATGGACAGCCTGACTTTACATAAAGGAGAAAGAGAATTTGGACACTGGCAGAGACAGCATAGGGTGTTCTTGTACTGCTCTGAGATTAGCCGCATGGATCAAGGCACTGCAGTGACCAGCATGTAGAGTGAGAGCTCCGACCCTACACTGGCTGCCAACTGAGAGCCAGCCAAAACCCCCGGAGGATTCCAGACCAGGACAGCCAGCAAGTCCAGCTGCAGCTGGGAGAGGAGAGGACCCTACCCCCAGCCAGCATTGAAGAAAAAGTAACGGGACTTCTGGTTAAGCTGGCTACCTTCACAGCATTGCAGCACACCATCTCAGGACACTCAACCAACCATCTGCTTTGGGAAGGTGCCAGGCAGCAGCACCCTAGCACCACCTCCTCCCCGGCAGCACCGCCCCCCCCCCCCCGGCCCGGGACAGTCCTCCTAAGTCTGCCGCTGGCCCCAGCAGCCCCAGACTCTGGGCAATTCCTCCCCCCAGCCCTGCACCCACCTCACTGCATCTCTCCACCATCCCAACCCCCCGCACCTCCATCCCCTTCAATGCATTCCTCCACCCTCCCAACCCCCTGCACCTGTCCCCCTCACTGCATCCCTCCACCGTCCCATCCTGCCCTGCCCACCACCCCTACCCATCCCAGCCCTGTATCCCTTACAGCGCTCTCCCACCCATCCTCTCCACCTCCCAGAGCCACCACCCCATGTCTCTAACCCCCCACCCCACCGCACCCCATTCACCTCTATACACTGCTGCACTCCCATTATGTCCCTATAGACACTTGTGCCCCCCACATCCTCATGCACCTGTAGCCTTCTGCCTCCCTCTGTATCCCCATCCACCCCCATACCTCCTCTCCTTCACTGCCCCCTCTCACCCCCACCCTGTCTCATCCTTGACCTCTTTCCCTCCCCATCCTCTCTCCTCCACCCCTACCATCTTTTCACCACCAGCCCACCCTCCTCCCTTCCCAGCTGGGTGATTTAGGCAGCCCCTGGAAGAGTGGATCCTCCCGGGCACCATCATAATCAGAAAGAGAAAATAAAAAGGCAATAAAACCAGACAATAAAACTCAGCCAGCAGCCCAGGGCCCAGGCAGAGCAGAGCCCCCTCAGTGCCAGCTGGCCAGCCTCTGGCCCTTCACTCTGGGGCCCAACCTTCATGCCAGGCACAGCAGTGCTGCAGCCCCCTGGGCGAGGGGCCAGGGGCACTGGAAGGATCCTGCAGCTAGGATGACCCCAAGTGACAGAGGGCGGGGGAATGGAGTGAGCAGGGGCGGGGCCTCAGGAAGGGGCAAGGCAGAGGGTGGGGCAAGGGAGTTCCGTTTTCTGGAATTAGAAAGTTGGCAACCCTACTTTCCTTCCCCAGATCCTACTTTCCTGTTCCATAAAGCCCCTGCCCCTCCTTTGTTATGCTGTTATTTTGGGTATTTCAGTCCTTTACTGAGCTTTGTTTTATTTACTTTGTTGTCCCCCGGGTACTGGGCTTGCTAGCTGCAGTATTATTGATATTTCTTACAAGACAGCACGCCTGTGTGTCTGGCACAGTGAGGAGTCACTTTGAATGGTGGCACCAGGGAAAGAATCCAGGACCAGCCCATGCATGAGGGGGGCAAAGTTGCTCCAAATATTAGCAATAGCAAGCACCAGTGAGAGGACAGGGAAGAGGCTACACGGGCAGTACGGGGGTGCTAAATACAATAGGACGTAGACTTTAAGTCTCCAACAAAGGACTTTTGCTCTTAACTCATCTTTGTTTTTTTAAATTCAGCTGATTGTAATCACTTCCAATTTAAAAATTAAAAACTCCTCCCCATGCAGGATTCTCATTTGACTTTCAGCTGTGGATAGTCTGACGGTCTGTGAGGGAAATCTCATTTTGCATGTTGGGAAGATAGATGGAAATTACTGATTGACAGTTAGTGGGCTAGGGTTCTAATAAAACTTCAATCTTTTTTCTTAGTCCTCTTCACTCCTATACAGTGGAGGGCAAGAGGCTGAGGGAAGCATATATAAGTACCCAGCCAGTTTTTCCCTCCCTTCCTCATCAGTGTACTGACTCAGACACTATCCTTTTCTCCTAGGATCTGCCAGCCTGGAACTATGGGCCTACCCAGTTGGGGGCCCTGTCTCTGATGGTGGCCATTGGCTCATGCTTCAGAGGAAGTAATAGGTAGTTAATCCCCATCTGCCTCTGTCCCGTATTACTGCACTCCGGTTTGGTTCTGCTTTGTACTAGCTGAATTTAGCAAGAGTATTACACTGCTTTCCTTCCTCCTTGGCGCTGACCTAATGCTCTGTAGTTCAGCGGGCTGAAAGGAGTAGAAGAGGAGGAAGAGATGCTGCTGCCTCTTGCTCTTTAGAGGCTATGGATCCTTTATGCTCATTATCCTAGACAAAGTCTGATTTCCTGGGCCAGTTTTAGGGCACTGCAAAGTCTGTGGCTGGGAGCCCCCTGATTTCTAGGGGATGAGGCCCAACACAAGCTCAGTTTTACAAAGGAATGAGGAACAATGTTCTAACGCGCCTTCCAGACATGCTGCAGAATAGCTTACGCACAACGTTTAACTTCTATTTTGAGTTATTTATTAGCAATTCAGTTTAAATAAAGATGCGTATAAAGATTTTAGGTGGACTAACAGGACGTTAATATGACAACATGTCCCCACTGGGATTTTACAGAAATTTGCATAGCTAGAAATCATTTCTTAAAACGGAGGGGTTTTTAAAGAAATTATGGTTTGGGGGATCTAACCCTTTTCCTTCCCAAATGCAACGTTCCTGCTGCTCATCGATTAGCACAAGGAATAGTGATTGTAAACAGAAAGTGACAGTGTCATTGTACCAGCTGAGAGAAGTGCAAAATAATACATGTGGCATCAGTGGCAAAACATACATGAAAAAGGGAAGCCGGTATCTTGACTCCAGCAACTCCCTTACTTGACCCTAAGTACTGATAAGCATAGTAAATTGTTTCCTTACTGTGCCACTAGATGGCATCATGAGAGAAGACTGGCAGCAGAGGCCATATGCAAGTAGAACTAGGTGACCGTATTTCTGGACAAATAGTTTATTTGCCAAAAAAATGCTATTTTGGATTGACCATAACTATTTGCAAATTCCGGTTGAAGTGAATGAATACTTTTGGCTGAAAAACATGAAGCAGAAATTATGAAAATGTTTTGTTCTGATAATTGTCAATACAAAATGTTTTGACATTTTGTTTTGAAATTTAGCTAGATTTGTTTTTTTTTATGTTTAAAGGTAACCCCCTCCCCAAATCAAAACAAAAATCATTTCAACTGGAAACGAAAATCTTTTTTCCAGGTCAGTCACCCAACTGAAAAATCAATTATTCTCTTAGCTCTGCATACAGGTGATGTGAAGATACCACACAGCATGCAACAAAATGTGCAGCATATGGGAATTACAGCCCTTCCTTCATGATAAGGCTGGTAACCATCTCTAGAGTAGCATTCCTCTCTCCTTGAGATCTCTGGGTTCTCTGCAGGGAGGGAGAGGATGGGCAGTAAGGGGCCAGTGGGGATGTGCATTGTCCCCTGCCTATGCAAAGGGTCTTCCAGTGTCACTTCCCTCCCTCCCCCCCCCCCAGATATCCCCATCTGATGGCCAGTGCGGGGGCAGCCACTGAAGGAGCAGGAGGAGTGGAGCTGTTCCTCCAGAGCCCCTGCGATCTGTAGGGTGCACAGATTGGACCTCTGGCCTGCTTTGCTGGGGTGGGTGGGAAAGTAAACCCCCAAAGGAGCAATGTGATGGGAAAATCAAATTTTTCTCTCTTCTCCAGATTTTGACTTGGTAGGTGCATGTCTTGCTACTGCACCCTTCACTTACTCTCCAAGAACATCTGACACGCAGCTCTCCTCCAAGCGCTGCTTTAATTACACATACTGGACCTGGGTTTTATTGCTCTAAAAAGTAGCCACGAAGGGTATCTTATTTGACTGGAAGGTCGTATGTAACTGCTGTGCAGTTGACCAATACCACCAGTGGGTGACTGCCCTGGGCATGTGTCCCTTCATTTACTCTCCACACCTTCGCTGTGTTTCCGTGCAAAACTTTGTTTCACAAGTTAAAAACTTCCTTAAAAGCCTGTGGATGGAGTTTTTCAAAAGGTGATCTACTAACTTTCCAAAAACCTGCCCTTCCATAAGAAATGCACTCAAAAATAAACGCTAACCTTGAACAACCCCTCTTGTTTTTTACATCTCAGAACTTTACTCCTCATGTGGCTTTTGCCATGAAGTTAAACGAATTGCCAGCCAAAGAACCTGATGACACTGGAGGTGAGACTGGAAGTAAATATTAGGAATGTGAGTAAAAACCCCCACTGTTGTTTTCCCACCACAGGAGAAGGCAGAGGGGTTGGGGAAGCTCAGGAATCTCAGAGTTAAAGCTGACCTCAAAAGAAATGGGTTTGTACCCTTTTTGGAGTACTTGTGGCACCTTAGAGACTAACCAGTTTATTTGAGCATGAGCTTTCGTGAGCTACAGCTCACTTCATCGGATGCATAGCGATGAAGTGAGCTGTAGCTCACGAAAGCTCATGCTCAAATAAACTGGTTAGTCTCTAAGGTGCCACAAGTACTCCTTTTCTTTTTACGAATACAGACTAACACGGCTGTTACTCTGAAACCTACCCTTTTTGGGTTCATTTTTATGTACAGAGGAGACCTGAAAAGATTTTCCCATACCATATGTAACCCACAAGGATGGACTGAGAATGTAGGGTTTGCCAGATTGATTCACAGATTTAAAGGCCAGAAGGGACCATTGTGATCATCTAATCTGACCTGTAAAACACTGGTGTCTTTACTTCACTAGGAATATAGAAAATATATCCTTGATCTGATTGCATGTAGCTTCGTTCTCTCTAGACTTCCCATCTGAGGCTGCTTCTCTGCATATTCACTCTGTCCCATAATCTGCAATAAAAAGAGAATTCAGACACTACTCACTCCCCCCTGTGCTCAGGAGGAAAACAAATCAGAAAGGGGAAGTGTCAGGGTTGTGCCACAAGTAAGTTACTAGTCATTAAACCTAAGTCTCCCCAAACGCTTCCTCAGAGTTGAGAGGAATATGAAAGGCAGCACTGAGAAAAATGGGGAGGACATGGGAATGGCACCTGGGGCAATATCTTGGTTCTCTTGTATCTTTCAAAGGTATTTGTGGCTCTTAAGTGAGTAAGGCAAGGTCACCCTTTGCCTGCAGGTCCCCCACTCCCCACCCCCAATGGTATTGGGGTAGGAAAGAGTTTGCACCTTTCCCTCCTCAAAAATCCAACCAACTACTGCCTCCGTTTCTTACCCCGATGGAATTCCCCCCATGAATTCCCACTTGCCACATAGAGAGCCAGAGCACTCCCTTGAGCACTATTTCTGCAGTGTCTGTATTTAGACAGAAGCTGGATCAAAAGAACAAACCAACCTTCCCCCATTTTGGGTAGTGAATAGGCAGCTGCTCTCACTGTTGTGTCAAATACAGCATTAAAATGTTCAGAGGCTTAATCAGCTGAGCAGCAGTAACCTAGAGCTGTGGACAACAGCTGGGGCCTTGTGCTCTGCCTGTACCAAAGACAGATGGAACTGGCTCACCGTGACTCTTTTCTGAATAGCATAAGAAACATCAATTGCCATGCCCAGTTCTCCCTGCTCCTCCCAGAGAGAGATTGTCATGTAACCTTTCCACACCAATAAGGGATAATCCACTCTGACAGTGATGTCAGTGCTACAGGCTGCTGTCAAAACGCTTTCGTTTTCTACCAAGATCATCTTAATCTAGTATATCAGTCTGAGGTGTATTCTGTCCTCTGCTTCCTCATGATTTTTAAAAAGGGTGGAGAGGTAATCAGTTGAGGGCTGATCCCACAAGAAAACGTGGATTAGGGTTGTCTGTTTCAGAAATGTACCTATAGTCTCTCGACAGTATATCATTAAAGCATGCAGCACCCTGACACCTTTTAAAAGTAATTAAAGTACTAATAAAGACACAATCTGTGATCCTCAGTGGTTACAATATAATCTTAAAGAGAATCTGATGAGCAGAGTTACGCAGTAGGGATGTGATAGCATGTGAGGGAGAAGTGTCTCCTAGAGCGAATACAACTAATCACAATATTAAAAAGGAGAAAAATTAACATCCCATAGCAATGGATCAGAAGCACATCACAACTGGAGTTACATGCATGTATCCACTGGGGGGGAGGGGCTGTAGTGAAACCCCAGAATCAGCCCACATCTCCATACACGGGGCTAGTTTCAGCTGCAGAGTGAAGGTTTGTGGAAATTAACCAGACAAATGGACTGAATCAAAACTCCAGCCAGTTCTACCCACTCGCCTCCCTGGGCTCAGGGCTGTTCAGCTTTTGAAATCTGGATCCTGTCTACGTGAGATCCCGATCTCCCTAGAAGGAAAAACCAGAGCCCCAGATCCACCCCCCACAAACTCTGGGGAAGTTCAGATGTGAATGCTGCAGCTCACATGCACACTCATCCATTAAAGCAGCAAGAAGCTCAGCTTTTGAATATTAGCCATTACCTTGCAAGAGGAAGCAGAGCTAGCAAGGGAAGGGTATCCAGCTACAGCACGAGTCTGCCTGATTTTCTAGAGCTGACTTGAAAATTTTGAGTGTATAGAAATAATTCTGATGCAATTTTTAATGACCCAGTCCCCATTTGACAACCAGTTTGTAGCTGGTTAGATGTTCTTGAAAAATCAGAAATATCAGTACAAACATTCACAATTCCCTCCAATTTTCCTTTTTGACCAGCTCTTGTATTTATACTACTGTGCAGATTAAAAGCAGCCTGTCACCTGGAAGTAGAAAAGGAGTACTTGGGGCACCTTAGAGACTAACCAATTTAATAGAGCATAAGCTTTCGTGAGCTACAGCTCACTTCATCGGATGCATACATGCTCTATTAAATTGGTTAGTCTCTAAGGTGCCACAAGTCCTCCTTTTCTTTTTGCGGATACAGACTAACACGGCTGCTACTCTGTCACCTGGAAGTGTAAGTAGGGCTTAATCTCCTACTATCATTTGGAGATAATTAGCAGCAGCAACATCTTCTACTACAGCTGAGTGAGGTGTGAAGTGTTGCTCTTATGCCAATAGCACTCTTCAGAGGAGCAGAGGTAAGTGCTACCACTAGACCCTCACTGGGATTTTTTTTAAACACGGTTGAATTTCTCTCTTAATCCCCCTCTGGCTCCAGGCAGAGATAGCAACTGCCCTGTGTTGATAGCAGAGAGATAGACCAAGATCTTAAAAAAAACAATTGATGGCTAAAACTGGCTCCAAAATCCATATTTAGATGCCTGAATTCCCATTGACTTAAAAGGGACGGGAGATCTGGCATGGCTGCCAATGTTGGGGGGAATTTAATAAGCCAGAACCCCAGCCATTGGAGTGTTGTGCATGAATTGTGGTGGGTTTCAGATTCTGAAATAATTGTGGATCAAAACAAATGCCAACTACTAACTTGCCTTGTGGTACTGCAAGAATACCTGAATACTAGTGATGGAAACCCTCAAAGAGAGGCCAATGGTAGATAAGCATCCAGAGTTTGATACTGACGGGAACCAACAAAGGATGGGCCAGGCACTACCACCTCCTCTGGACACAGCTGTTCTCCCCAACTATGGTCCCCTTTACATGGAATGGTTGACCTGCTGTCCTTCCCACCCTCCACCCCCCACTGTGCACAGAAAACATCAAGCCTGTTTTCACTCCCTCTAGTAATTCTAGGGCCTCTCCACTACTTTCTTTCTCAGCTGGGTGTTGCTTCTCTCTCTTCTCTAGCCCCAGCTGATTCCATACTTTCCCCATTACTCCTCCAATCCTGGAAGGGTTGAAGAAAGAAATCTCCCTCTCTGTCCCTCACCTCTGAATTCAGGAGTGGCTGGGTGAATGACTGAGACACTGCTAAGGAGAAGTACCACTCCACCCACTCTGCACTGAACTCCAAGGAGAGCAGAACCAAGGAGCAGCTGAGACAAACAGAGGGAAAACGGGTACTTGCCAGCCCCACACCTACTCAGCACAGCAGCCTCTACCTTCAGGAGGACCTCATTCCAGCCCTTTGCCCCTCAGGTAGCAGATATAACACTCCAATGGCTGGAACTGGGACTAGCTAGAGTTATAAAACCTGGGCCCAAGCACACCTATGGACATGACTAGGAGGCTATTCTGTGTAAGTTTTTATACCATGCTCATAACTGTAGTATTTGAACACCTTCCAGTAGTGTATTAAGTAACATGACTCCACCTCTGTCACATGTTCTCTCATCCTTTCCCCAGGGGGAGAAGTGTGTACAGTGGAGTGTTTTGGAATTTTCTATTGTATATCCACATACAGTTATGTCTGTGTTAGAGAAGGCCAGCTCAAAGAAATGCTTCTTGGACTTAGAGCAGAAGGTGGTGAGGTTTCTGATGGTCCTTCGTTCCTAGGGGAGTTCATTCTACAGTCTTGGGCCACCCCAAGAAAGCTCTGTCTCCTGGAGCCAAATTAAGCCTTAGGCTCACTGAAGCCTGCTTATATTACATATACAGAAGTGTCTGTGCTTCTGAAAACACTGCATGGTCTGCAGACCAGGTTGGTAGAAATGCAAATTCTCAGCCAGTATGACATGATCTACTACTCCCCTATGCCACTTAGATGGTCATGCTGAAGTTTCAGGCAGTTTCCCCAATTTCAGACTATTAGTTGTGGATATCATACTCCTCACTGAAAGCTCTTTACCTGCCAAATCTACATTGAGATGTTTTTGAGATATCTATGGGGAAAAGAATTACTCAAGATTTTAGAGTGGGAAAATTAATTCCTTCAAACCTCCCTTCCCCCTGCCACTCAAATGGCTGAGTTGATTTTGTTCAGCTTTTCCAAAACATTCACCTTTTGGGAAAATGTTCATCTAAAAATGTGAATAGTTCAGACAATTGAGTATGTGAATATGGTTTATAGATGAACCAGTTTTGTGGCTGTTGCTATTATAATCACTGCTAAACGAATGTTACAGGTTCCCAAATGATGGTCCACAGACCACTGGTGCACTTTAAAGCACTTATTGGTGGCTGCTCAGATAGTACTGGCTTCTCACTTCCAGCTACTACACTGTATTCAAAGAAACTAAAAGTGCCCAATGTATTTTTTGAGCGTTGCTTTTTCTACATGAGCAATGGCCATAGTTGCAACAGGGATGTTATAAGATTGCTAATGGGAGGGGAGGTGTCCATGGGACACTCTGTTAAAATGTAGCCCACACTATGCCAAATTTTGTGAACTTCTGCTATAAAATGAAAGCTTAGATCCTGAAGTACTTGTTTGTCGTTTCATATGCAAACCTCCCATTTAAGCCAATTGGAGTTTTTCTGAGGAAGGACTGTAGGATTTGGGACAGACTGTAGGAAATATCCCCAGAGCTCAGACATTTTGTGATGGTGGGCCTGCCCTGATCCCTAGCACTGGGAAGACCCAGAGGGAAATATTGCCCTCAGATGCACAGCCACAGATTCCATTTACCTCAATGAGAATTGAGCTGTGTATCCGAGAGCAGAATTTTGTCCTGAAAGCTCAGTGAGTCTGAAGGGGCCTGTTGTCAGCATGTAGATAATCAGGGCCAGCTCCAGCTTTTTTGCTGCCCCAAGCGCGAAGAAGAAGAAAAAAAAGACAAACCTGATGAAGCTGCCGCCGAAGTGCTGCCGAAGACCCGGACGAGCCGCCCCAATAACTGACGGAGTGCCACCCTTTTCTAATGGCCGCCCCAGACACCTGCTTCCTTCGCTGGTGCCTGGAGCCGGCCCTGTAGATAATATACACAAAGGAGACATTGTGGGTCCCAGTTCCCTTTTGGTTCATCAGCAGTTAACTAGCTTTCTGAATTCCCACCATTCCTCCTGTTGGGGACACTGGGGCATGGCCACTAGGTAACTCGAGGGGATGGAAGACCACGAGTGTCGATGAAGCCCCCTCGCACTAGGCCCAAGTGTCCTTGGCCCCCACTCCCGCCTGGAGGCACTCGCAGCAGCTCTGCGTACTAGGCCCAAGTGTCCTTGGGCCCCCCATCTGGAGGTACACACAGCAGTTATGCTGAGAATCTGCAACAATATGTTGCAGAGTCAGACTGCCTGAAACTAAGCAAGGCCAAACAGGGTAGATATGGAAGAACAATGCTGAATAAAGCAGCTTTATGTATGGTTTAAGAAATGATACAGAGAACAAGGGCACTAGCTGGGAACTGGATTGGCTGGCTATATGGATACTTAGGGCAGCTTGCTATTGGATAAGTATGCTGGGAAAAAGGATGTATAAAAGCCTGTGTAACTTCCTGCTCTGTGTGCAGGATTTGAGATCTTATTCTCCCTGTACCTTTTTGCAGCTGCAAATAAACTTTTCTGCTTCTCCACCCCGTTGTGTTTATTGGGTGTAGCACACCGGGTAGCGAACCAACTTCAGCTGTTGTTTAGCCTCTCGGCACTGGGTGCCAGCAACACTCCTTTGACTTCAATTTTAAACTGCTCTACACCAGCCTTGCATAGTGTTTGTACTGATGCCTGGCTGTCAGATCCTGCTGCCTTCCCTTTGCTCTTTAAGGGCCCAGTCCTGCAAGGTGCTGACTGTCCTCTACTCCCCTGGCTTTCAAATGGAGCTGAGGGCTCTCAGCGCTTCACAGGATTAGGCCCTTTGAAGACAGAAGTGGCTTTGCCTAGCTGGGCATGTGTTCCAATCCCAGCTGTCTCAAAGGAGAACGCTACCGTCAGTTAGAAAATGCTGTTCACCACTGAGGCTGTTGGGTTCCATTTTGCTCCTTATCTGAGACAGTGGCTCTAGACAGGTCAATCTCGCTTTCTTGTTCCCATGCACTAGCCCAGTGCTGTAAGATTTAGGATGAATTCACAACTCAGCAGAGGAACGTTTAAATCCGATTAAAAAACCTAATGAAACCATTTCTGTGCATGACAGAGTGTGTGTTTCTGCACCATTCTCCACACAGTCCTCAATGTTAGGCCTAAACTGCTCGGCCTTGTGTCCCTTTGATGCATGAGGTGTTGGCAGAGGCCATTGCAGTGGCTAAGGACCAGGAGGCATAAAACTCAGTCTGGAATTTATTGTGAGATCTCATAGGCTGAGAGCTTTAGTTATTTAGATTTTTCGCACATAAAGTGACAGAGCAGGTGTGACATGGATGCAAGTTTCCTTCTTTAAATGTGTTTCACAAAGGACAGTGGTGAGTGGACATCAGCATGGCTTTCTGTGTATCCCATTCCCCACCCTCACCCCTTACTCCCAATGAATGTTAGAAACACAACTTGGTGATGGTTAGGGACCTTTGAATCTTTCTTTAAAATTGGGCCTACCAAAATTAAAAGGGACACCAGTTTAGGCTCCATGTTTAGATTTTGTTAAATAAAAAAGGTGTTTACTGATTACATATTGTTTGTACATAGCCCCATAGCTGTTCAGGGCTTTTACAGACGAACATACAGATTGATGGCCCTTTATGGTCCCTGTGCTGAGGCATTTTCAACTGTCCTGATCATAAAAAGTATTTTCGCTGGGCCTAGCCCCGCTGAGTTTTTAACTTTAACAACGGTTCTTGCAAGCCCCTAGTAAACCCCTCCAGCACCTCACTGGGACAAAAGCTGTTGATACATAACTCAAAGGGGAGAGAGAGAGAGACTAATACATTGTTAATACCAAGTAGATCTAGTCAGGATATGACCAGGGATTGGTTGCTGTAAACAGGAAAGAGCAGAGGTCTCATAAACTATAAACACCATGAAGACAATTTTAAATGCAACCCTTACACTATTGTTAGGCAAATGCAGGTGAACAAATACAGTAATTGAATATTATGACACTTGGAAGGAAGCTTTCAATTCCACTGATGCAGCACTCTGCAGTAATGGAGACTGTTCTGCCCTTGATAAGGGTCTTTGGGATTTTTGCAAGAAGTTTTTTTTTCCCACTCTATTGCACCAGGAAACCCCCCAGAATCAATAAAGCCCAGCTCTCTGTAGCTTTTTCCATATTCTCACTAGTTTAACTTGGTTTGTGTTTTGGTATCAGGTGTTACAGGTTTTGTCTGTTTTCTTATTCAGATGGTTTTTAATTCTGCAGCTGTCACCCACAGATGGATCTAGATCCCAGCAAGCAAAAGGTTATGTGATTAATCTTATTATGAAGTCACAGCAGAGACTCTGTAGTTAAAGTTGACGGTTCCGTTTGCAAGTCCTACTTTTGGCCTCGTTTCATCCTGGGACTTCTCCTGCTTCATGCCAGCCCAGAGAAGGGATGTTTTTGAAAAGTTTGCAGTTAATTGTATATGCTGCTTTGAGCTACAGAATTTCAAAAAAATTGCTTTACTTTTAGAAAAGTTAAACCAACCTTTCTGAAATGCACTCAACTACAGAGTCAGTATGCCAATCTTACAGTATGAATGAAGACATGAATAGGATAAGTTTCAAAGCAAATTAGCTTCCAGATTTTAGGATTTTCAGGGTGGACTTCCTTATTGGAAGGCGCTCCATCAGATTGCCTGATGAAACTTTCAAGCTTTAACTACTGTGTGGATGAGAACTCTAGTAAGCGCAAAACTGTAGCTATGCTCCCCAGAAGCTTATAACTTCTGTGAAGAATAAAATGGGATTCTGGCAACTGTAAGAGCTGTGGTGGACTGGCAGTCTAGGACCCCAAGTGGGGAAGAAAGGAAGCGGAAAGTTACAGTACGGATCATGTGATTACTTGGGTTGGTTGTGAGGAAGTCTTGGAAGTTTAACCATTTATATTCACACAATTAAAAAAAAATAAATCCCTGTTCTATTTCCATTTTAAAAAATCATCTGTCATGTTGGGACCACCATTGTTAGAGTGGGGTTTTTTTTATACTGCTGCTCTTTCATCTCCAACTTTTCCCACTCCAGGTTCTATCTCATGTTTTCCTTCCATTTCTCAACCATTCACTTACTGCTTCAGCCCTTGCTAAATGCAACCCATTAGCTAATGCCTTCTCCCACAACAACTCTCAGGTCCAAAAGTGCAGTCCTTCTCCTGTATAAAGGAATTGATCACAAAGTTCTGAGTGTAGGGACTAGGCTAATCCCCTCCCTTGCTGCTCCTGGCAGTTACAACTACTGAGGTCTCTCCTCTGAGAAGAAATAAGGGCTGTTTTACAGAGTCACTCCCCTGGGAGCTGCTACAGTGCAGCTCCTGGGTGGGAGGGAGGCAGTTGTTTTCCCCAAATCCTAAATCTGCAGGAGACTCAGCTAGTTAATCCCCTGCTACTTCTGGTTGCTGCTGGCCTGTTCTTGGTTTGAACTAGCATCTTAGAATTTCTAATCCAGGACTGCCCTGGAGTCTCCAGGAATTAAAGATTAACCTTTAATTAAAGATCATGTCATGTGATGACATCTCCAGGAATTCGTCCAACCAAAGTTGGCAACGATACGCAGAAGTGAAAGGCTCTATAGCCCAGTCCCCTGAGCTGTCCAATCTCTATCTCTTTGTTCATTTCTGTTGTTCATGTACACATGACACTGCCAGCCAAACAATCAGAAAAGATTCATGTCAAGAAATAGCATGAAAACTACAGCTTTCAAAGGGGGAACTGAAAAGATAATTCACCAAGGGACGAGAGAAGAAATTCAGAAAAGACTGACAATAGATATGTAACAATGTTATCTTAGTTAACACTGCATCCATTTCAGGCTCAGTACAATGGAGTAATGTTGGATTGAGTGTACGGCTCACAGAGATTAATGGTATTGCCTTATGGAGGGAATTATTCTGAATCACTGCTAATTATTTCTGGTAACCCTCTTCTGGCTCCTACAGACTGTTAAAGGAGGATCATTTTGCCACTTTTAGCTTTTCAGCAGCTGGTTTTCTTTTCATACTTTGAGATCAGAAGCATAGTGTGGAACTGTTAATTATTGTTTATTTGGGCAATGTTCTTTCCTTTTGAATAATTCCCAGAGAAAAATGTTCGTGAAGATAATTTTAGGGCTAAAAATATAAATTAATAGAACACTATAGTTTAATGAAAAAAGTAATCTTAACCTTTGAAAAGCCAGGAATTCCACAGTTAAGAATCCAACACTCACCTTAACTCTCTCCTCTGTCCTCAGTCACTGTCCACAAACAGGCTAGAGACCTAAACCAGTTGCCACACAAAGCTTATGGTATGTCCAGCCTGTTGAGTACATACACACCACACTACTGTGAGCTGTAGCTCACGAAAGCTTATGCTAAAATAAATTTGTTAGTCTCTAAGGTGCCACAAGTCCTCCTTTTCTTTTTACTACTATAGCTTATCTCCCATTGCATGTGGATATAACCAGCATCCTCCCTCCTAACTGACATCCGTTACAGAGTGACTCCATCATGCATCTGGAGGGTGCCCAGCTGGATTACATGCAGACAGCAAGGATCCAGTGTGGGGAGGCCCCCGAATTTTTCTGTCTATTGGCATTTTTAAAATGTCCATGACTAGTATCTGAGCTCTGGCAGTAGGTGGGTCTCAGCAGATTGCTGCCAGTACAGCATGCAGACCCAGACTAAGGTAGCAGGAGGAGCGAGATAGGCACTAGAGGTGGGATTCACAAGGCAAAACTTAGAGTGCATGTTGCAGCACCCAACTTTTAGGAGCTGTGCTGCCAACTGGAATTCACAACCAAGTTAGGCACCAAGGCTCCCTATACAAAGAAGAGAGAGGCACCTAAAAAGGGAGTTGCAGAAGCCCGCACATTGAAATTCACAGATTCCAAGGCCAGGAGGGACCATTGTGATCATCTAGGCCAGGGGTGGGCAAACTTTTTGGCCCGAGGGCCACATCGGGGTGGGGAGATTGCTTGCAGGGCCATGAATGTAGGGCTGGAGCAGGGGGTTGGGGTGTGGGAGGGAGTGCGGGGTGTGGGAGGGGGTGCGATGTGCAGGAAGGGGCTCAGGGCAAGGGGTTGGGGCACAGGAGGGATTCGGGGTATACAAGGGGGCTCAGGGAAGGGGTTTGGAGTGCAGGAGGGGGTGCACAGTGCAGGAGGGGGCTCAGGGCAGTGGTGCAGGAAGGGGTGCAGAGTGCGGGAGGGGGCTCAGGGTAGGGGGTTGGGGTGCAGGAGGGGTGCGGGGTGCAGCAGGGGGCTTAGGGCAGGGGGGTGGGGTGCAGCAGGGGGCTCAGGGCAGGGGGTTGCGGTGCAGCAGAGGGCAGTAGGGGTTCGGGGTGTGGGTTCCGGCCTGGCGGCACTTACCTGGAGCAGCTCCGGGGTGGCAGCAGTGCGCACCGAGGGCAGGGCAGGCTCCCTGCCTGCCCTGCCCTGGCCCTGGCCCTGGCCCCGGTGCCGCACCGCTCCGGGAAGCGGCCAGCACCACGTCCCTGCGGCCCCTGGGGGAGGGGGCGCAGAGGGCTCTGCGTGCCTGTGGGTACCTCCCCCAAAACTCCCATTGGCTGCGGTTCCCTGTTCCCAGCCAATGGGAGCTTCAGGGGAGGTACCCACAGGCAAGAGCAGTATACAGAGCTCTCTGCTCCCCCTCCCCCAAGGGCCGCAGGGGGTGGCAAATCCGCGGGTCGGATCCAAAGTGAGTGAGGGGTGCAGTCTCTGGGAGGGAGATTTGGTGTGGGCTCTGGGCTGGGGCAGGGGGTTGGGGTACAGGAGGGGGTGAGGGCTCTGGCCGGGTGACACTTACCTCGGACGGCTCCCGTAAGTGACTGGCACATTGTTCTGGCAGCGACTCCTAGACAGTGGGGGGCAGGAGGTCTCTGCGCACTGCCCCTGTCCGCAGGCATCACCCCCACACTTCCCATTGGCTGCAGTTCCTGGCCAATGGGAGCAGCGGAGTCAGTGCTTGGGGCGGGGGCAGCACCTGGAGACCCCCTGCACCTCCACCCCCGTGGGCCTCAGGGACGAGAAACGCTGCCCTAGAGCGTAGCTTTTAGAGAAACATCCAATCTTGATTTAAAAATTGCCAGGGATGGAGAATGTACCTGGCCAATGGTGAATTACTCTGACTGTTAAAAATGTACATTTTATTTCCAGTCTGAATTTGTCTAGCTTCAACTTCCAGCCATTGTATCGTGTTATACCTTTCTCTACTAGATTGAAGAGCCCATTATTAAATATTTGTTCCCCACATAGATACTTATGGAATGTAATGAAGTCATCCTGTAACCTTTTCTTTGTTAGACTCAAAGAGCTCACTCTGATTAGCTTATCACTATAAGGTAGGTTTTCTACTCCTTTTATCATTTTTGTGGCTTTTCTCTGAACCCTCTCCAATTTATCAACATCCTTCTTGAGTTGTAGGCACCAGAACTGGACATAGTATGCCAGAGGCCATTGCACCAGTGAGTGCCTAAGCTAGCCAATAGGAAGTGCTGAGGAGAAGGTTGTGTCCTGAACTGCCCCTCAAAGGGAGTTAGGTTCCTAAATCCATGCCAGAGGAGGGTTCTGCCCTCCACTTGGGATTCACAGCTGTGAACGCTCTCTAAGGACCTAAGCAAGGTCAACCCTGTTTCAAGAAAAGCAGAGGAGGGGTGCCCCTGTTACCCATTGGTTGGAGCACTCACCCAGGAGGTGGGAGACACAAGTGTGTGGGCATGCAGCTGTTCCTTTAACATGCCATTTTGTAGGAGTCTCTGCAAACACCTTTATGGAAGTTATACTAACCAACCGCAGAGCTTGGTGTGTTTTTTAAATTCCATCTTGTAAACTACTTGTGTACATTCAAATCCCTGCCCCACCTCAGGCAGAGTGGGGATTTAAACCCCAGTTTCTCAGCTCCCAAGTGAGTGCCCCTAACCACTGGGCCATGGACTAGTCTTTCTCATGGGGTTCTGTTGAAGCTGTATGAAATACTTAAATCATCATTAGAGCAGGGAACCTGACTCACCCCCCTACCTCCTAGGTGAGTGCCTAACCGCTCTCATATTCTCTCGCTCTCTCTCAGACACACACACTCACTCACTCACACACATAGTCTGTCTATTGTAAGGAGACAGGACACTTGAGCCTAGATTATGCCCTGGGCTGAATTAGAGCACCCATCCACTTGGCTGAAGACGTTTGGTGTCACTTCATGGAGTGAATGAAGTAAAGATGAATTTTTGATTAAATCGTGATAAACCAGAAGAGTGTGAACTCCTTAGATGGGAATATTGACTTCAATGGGAGCAGAGTTAGGTCAAAACAAGGTGCTTCTGAAAATCTCATCCATGAAGACTAATCTGGCCTCTCAATCCTACAGTTGGGTTCCTCCGGGTTAGGTTTGAGGCACATCAGTCAGAAGCTGACTATGGTTTTGTGGGGCCCTTGGCCAGAGCAAGTGGGGGCCCCTCCCTACCCCTTCTGCCTGCAGTCCTCCTGCCTCACCCCCTGGCGCTCCTGCCAGGGAGCAGGGTCAGGGCACGGGGGCTTGCCCTGCTCCGCCCACCCAGTGCTCCTGCCATGGAGCGGGGTTGGGGTGCAGGGCATGGGGGCTTCCCATGCTCCCCAAAAGGAGCACTGGACAAGCGGAATGGGTCAGGGCTTGGGGGTGCCCATTTTTCCGGGGCCTGCCCCACTGGCCGGGGCTCCTGGGCATGGGCCCTGTTGGCCGGTGGCTAATCCGCCGCTGCATTGGGTGTAGCACCTGTTCTGTGAATAAATAAAGGACTTCATGGCCGTGGATATCCACCTGACATTTTCACCAGCAGGGAGCTTACACAAGCAATTTACAAGATGGAATTTAAAAAACACACCAAACCCTGGTGTTGGTTGGAGTAACTTCCATACAGATGCTTGCACAGGCTCATACACAATGGCATATGAAAAGAACACATGTATGCACACACACACTAGAACAGTATGAGAGGGTGCTTTTAGCTAATGAAGGTGTTGAAGACAGTGTAGAATCTGCGTGATTTTTTTAAAAATCCCCTATTTTTCCTTACGAAGCAACTAAGATACACTCAGGGGGAAATTATATATATCTTGCCAAACCAATATTACAATGTAGTAACCAATGTTTAGGAACATTTCCACTTGTGTAGTTTAGAACTGATTAAAGACCCCAGCATGGAAGGAAGGCAAGTTCTTTTGGTCACTGCCACCAGAGCAGATGCTGTTCATGATAGCTGACTCCTCTCTCTGTTTCCAGCACATCCTTCGGGACACTGATAGCGTATGTTGTGGGGTGCAGACACAGGTCAAGGACTGACTGTTTGAGGGGGAAGAGAGAGAGGGAAATGCAGTTGATGTTAGTGTCAAGAAAGCAGAGGACTCCCATTAGTCTTGTTACTCATTGGAATGAATTCGGGGGGCTGATCCCTTTTACGGTAGAGTACCTAACTGATTTCACTGGAGTCTCACTGATACGAGATCAGAATCATGCTCAGAATCTTCTCCCTGTGACAGTTGTAATTCTCCCTCAGCAGCACCTTGATCCTCTCCTTAATCTTATAAGCACGCCTGGAAACAAGCCACAGTTCAGGAAGCGATCAAGAATTTCACTTATCAGAAGCAGTATGTCAATTACTGAGCATAAGTGGAGGAGAAGGAAGGAACCACATGGTGGCAGCATCCTCAGAGGAAAGCATCCCATCATTACCAACCAAGATCTCTATTTATCCCTGTAGTACAGTTCACACTGCAGTGGCACTGTGTGTGATTCCAGCATCATGGGGGGCAGTGTGGACCTTTTTTTGAGATTTTGCCTTGACTAGGAAAAGGGGTTGAGTCTAGGCTGGGCTTAACTAACACATATTAAATAAACCTGATCGAAACTCAACCATTTTTCTTAGTCAAAACAAACCTGGAGTCTGCTCAGACCACATATATGGACCAGGCGTTAGTCTCTGTTGCACGTAGTGAACAGGCAGGCACATCACTGTCACTGCAAAGGTCTCTGACATAAATTGAAGCCGTGCTCCTGAGCTGTCCCAGGGAGAATATCAGCAGGAGTTCTCTTCCCCTCTGAGGATTCTCTCTACTTACCCAGCTAGTTCTCAGGCAGCTCATTTTGTTTTATGTTTCTTTTCAATACGGGAAAAGTAAATTAGAGAAGCAGAAGAATAGATTCTGCAAGTTCCTCATTTTATGGTAGTCTTGGCACCCCAGCACTGCCGGGGTCTCACTCTGTTCCTTGGTCACAGGGCTTCAAACCATTGTTTGCAGCTATATCAGTCTGCTGAACACAAATGGAGCAGTCCCAGTGGTGCATATATCTCTGGCCCAGGTAGATTGACATGTCACTGTCTTCTGTTTCTCTCTCTGAATCATTCCATTGTCCTTGTCCTCCTTCTGCGCTCCCTCATTGACAAGGTGCTCACTGAGTCATGCACCCCTGTGGAGTCTAACAAGTCACTCCTGCCAGCTAAAATAATAATAATAATAAAAAAAAAAAACCCACCCCAGCTGAATGGGAACAAGAAAGAGGCCCGTTAAGCCACTGCCAGCCCTGCCTGTCAAGACTAGGACAGCTCCAGCCCCTTTTTCTTAAGGATAATGGTGCTTTAAAATTTTTTGAGTAACTCTGCAGGACTTAGTTCAAACTGTTTCCAGAGCTCTAGACAGATCCTCTTCCACTAGTGGGGATGGTACTTCCATCCCCAGAAGCCATGACTACTGCTGGCCCTGATTTTTCACATCAGAAGAGTGTTAGGAAAAAAACTCCTGGATCCCTCCAAATGTTTGACAGTCAGAGACTCAGCCATTTTATACCAGAATACGGCAACAACACTTAAATTGTCTGTCCATGACTAAAGGCGGTGAGGCCCAATCTTTTGTCATGGAGAAAGCAAAGGCACAGGATGCCATTCCTTTCTCGCTCTCCTTAATGCCACCTGGACAGCTCTGGACGTCTGATCTGCACTTCCAGCCACGCCAGGGCCTATGTCGTACTGCCACTGCCAGCCAACAAGACACAACTGGCTCCCAAAGTGCACTGTCCTGTAGTTAACCATTCTAGGAAATCTGCCCCCATTAGTGGTGATGCTGCTTGAGACCCCAGTGACAGTCAAGAAGATGGTGCTTTAAAAAGCTCCTACACATTTTCCTCCATACAGCTGGTCATAGCCATCCATTCTCTCGCTGTGACTAGATTGCTTACTGAATGGTTACCTTAGGGTATGTCTACAGTATGAAATTAGGTCGATTTTATAGAAGTTGATCTTTAGAAAGTGATTTTATACAGTCGATTGTGTATGTCCCCACTAAGCGTATTAAGTCGGTGGAGTGCATCCTCAATACCATGGCTAGCATCGACTCATGGAGCGGTGCACTGTGGGTAGCTATCCCAGAGTTTCCTCAGTCTCCGCTGCCCATTGGAATTCTGGGTTAAGCTCCCAATGCCTGATGAGGCAAAAACATTGTTGCGGGTGGTTTTGGGTACATGTCTTCAGTCTCCCCTCCTTCCCTCCATGAAAGCAACGGCAGTCAATTGTTTTGCGCCTTTTTTACTGGGTTACCCTTGCAGACGCCATAGCACGGCAAGCATGGAGCCCGCTCAGCTCACCACTGCTGTTGTGAGCATTGTAAACACCTCGCACATTATCCTGCAGTATGTGGCTTGTTTCCTAGAACCTGGCTAGGAGATGCCAGTACGAGGATGAGTGTGAGGAGGACATGGACACAGACATTCCTGAAAGCACGGGCTGTGGCAATTGGGACATCATGGCAGCAATGGGGCAGGTTGATACAGTGGAACGCCGATTCTGGGCCCGGCAAAGAAGCACAGACTGGTGGGACCGCACAGTGTTGCAGGTATGGGATGATTCCCATTGGCTGCGAAACTTTCACATGCATAAGGCCACTTTCCTTGAACTATGTGAGTTGCTTTCCCCTGCCCTCAAGCGCAGGAATACCAAGATGCGAGCTGCCCTGACAGTTGAGAAGCGAGTGGCGAAAGCCCTGTGGAAGCTTGCAATGCCTGACTGCTACCAGTCAGTGGGGAATTAATTTGGAATGGGCAAATCAACTGTGGGGGCTGCTGTGATCTAAGTAGCCAATGCAATCCCTGACGTTCTGTTATCAAGGGTAGTGACTCTGGGAAATGTGCAGGTCATACTGGATGGCTTTGCTGCAATGAGGTTCCCTAACTGTGGTGGGGCGATAGATGGAATGCATATCCCTACCTTGGCACCGGACCACCTTGCCAACCAGTACATAAACCGCAAGGGGTACTTCTCAATGGTGCTGCAAGCACTGGTGGATCACAAGGGACATTTCACCAACATCAAAGTGGGATGGCTGGGAAAGGTGCATGACGCTCGCATCTTTAGGAACTCAGGGCTGTTCGAACAGCTGCAAGAAGAGACTTACTTCCCAGACCAGAAAATTACCACTGGGGATGTTGAAATGCCAATAGTTATTCTTGGGGACCCAGCCTACCCCTTGCTCCCATGGCTCAGGAAGCCATACACAGGCAGCCTGGACAGTAGTAAGGAGCAGTTTGACTATAGGCTAAGCAAGTGCAGAATGGTGGTAGAATGTGCCTTTGGATGTTTAAAAGCTCAATGGTGCTGTTTGCTGACTAGGTTAGAGCTCAGTGCAACCAATATTCCCATTGTTATTGCTGCTTGCTGAGTGCTCCACAATATCTATGAGAGTAAGGGGGAGACGTTTATGTCGGGGTGGGAGGTTGAGGCAAATCATCTGGCAGCTGATTTTGAGCAGCCAGACACCAGGGCGATTAGAAGAGCACAGCCAGGCATCTTGCGCATCAAAGAGGCTTTGAAAACCAGTTTCATGACTGGCCAGGCTACGGTGTGACAGTTGTGTGTGTTTCTCCTTGACGCAAACCTGCCCCCTTCGTTGATTTTAATTCCCTGTAAGCCAGCCACCCTCCCCACTTCGATCACAGCTGGCAAAAGAAATAAAGTCACTATTGTTTTGAAACCATGCATTCTTTCTTTATTAATTTAAAAAAAAAAGTGAGATAACTGACAAGGTAGCCCGGGTGGGGTGGGGGAGGAGGGAAGGACGAGGCCACATTGCTTATTGTAGCCACACTACAAATCAAAGCTGTTTGAATGACAGCCTTCTGTTGCTTGGGCCATCCTCTGGAGTGGAGTGGCTGGGTGCCCGGAGCCTCCCCCAACCCCTGCATTCTTGGGCGTCTGGGTGAGGGGGATATGGAACTTGGGGAGGAGGACAGGCGGTTGTACAGTGGATGCAGCGGCGGTCTGTGCTCTTGTTGCCTTTCCTGCAGCTCCACCAGATGCTTAAGCATGTCTGTTTGCTCCCCCATTAGCCTCAGCATTGCATCCTGCCTCTGCTCTTCACACTCACTTAATGCTTTCCTGGCCTCTGCCACTGAATGCCTCCATGCATTCAGCTGTGCCCTATCACTGCAGGAGGACTGCATCAGCTCGGAAAACATGTTGTCGTGAGTGCGGTTTTTTTCGCCTTCTAATCTGCGATATCCTCAGGGACGGAGATAATAGGGGGAGCATAAAAACATTTGCACCTGTGGGGGGATAAAAAGGGAGAGTAAAATTTAAGATGATACATTTCTGAGAACAAAAGGGAGACTCTTTCACAGTGAATCAAGCAATTCACAGCAGACAGCACACGTGCTTTAGGTACAAGGTCGCATTTTGCCTTTTATATTGCGCGCCTGCCGGTATGGTGAGACATCACACATGGCTGGGCAACAGAATTCAGTTTCCAGGCAAGTCAAAGGGTACGCGTGTTTGGCTTCTAATGCCTTCATAACATGTGGGCATGTTTTTAAACTGCAGCGCCCTCCTTTCCCATAGCAAGCAATGCTGGTTGGGTTTGCCGTTTAAAAGGAGGGGCTGTGGTTTTTGGGTGGATGTGTAGCACAGCCCTCCCCCATCCCACCATGTGGCTATTCTCAGGGATGATCCCTTTTAGCCAAGCACAAACAACCCAGCATGAACGAGGTCCTTTTACTGTTCCCTTACAAAAATTTGCCTATTTCAACCAGGTGACCATGAATTATATCACTCTCCTGAGGCTAACACAGAAAGATAAAGACTGAATGTTGCTTGAATGTGACCAAATCCAGGACCATTCGCTGCCATGCTTTGTGCTGCAGTGATTCCAGACTACTTTCTACTGGCTTGGCGTGGTAAAGTGTCCTACCTTGGAGGACGAAATAAGGCAGCCCTCCCCAGAAACCTTCTGCAAAGGCTTTCAGAGTACCTCCAGGAGAGCTTCATGGAGATGTCCCTGGAGGATTCCCGCTCCACCCCCAGACATGTTAACAGATTTTTCCAGTAACTGTACTGGCTGCGAATGCATCCCAGTTCTTCAGGGCAAATCAAACATTAAACACAATTGCTTTTAAACCCTGTACTATAGTTACAAATGTGCACTCACCAAGGTGCCTTCTCTGGCTTCAGGGTCAGGGATCCCGCTTTGGGAGGGTATTGGCTCCAGGATGATGAAAAGGTCCTGGCTGCCAGGGAGAACGGATTCTCCACCTGCCTGCTGCGCATTCTCCTCCTCCTCTTTCTCATCCACAAAATCCTCCTCCCTGTTGCGTGAGACTCCCCCTTTGCAGGTGTCCACGGACAGTGATGGGGTAGCGGTAGGGTACCCCCTTAGAATGCCATGCAGCTGATCATAGAAGCGGGATGAATGGGGCTCTGACCCAGAGCGACCATTTGCCTCCTTTGTCTTTTGGTAGGCTTGCCTGAGCTCCTTGACTTTCATGTGGCACTGCTGTGTGTCTCTGGTGTAGCCTCTCTCCACCATGCCCTGTGCGATTTTTGCATATGTATTAGTATTTCTTCTTTTTGATCGGAGTTCGGCCGGCACAGATTCTTCTCAGCAATCAGATCCAGTGTCTCCTGTTTGCTCCATGCTGGAGCTCGTTTGCAATTCTGGGACTGCATGGTCCCCTGTGCTGCTGAGCTCGCCATGCTGACCAAACAGGAAATTAAATTCAAAATTTCCCTGGGCTTTTCCTGTGTACCTGGCTAGTGCATCGGAGTTGAAAGTGCTGTCCAGAGCGGTCACATTGGAGCACTCTGGAATAGCTCCCGAAGGCTAATAACATCAAATTGTGTCTGCACTATCCCTAATATGACCTAGCACCGTCGATTTTAGAGCTACTCCCCTTGCCGGGGAGGAGTACAGCCGTCGATTTTAAGAGCCCTTTAGGTCGATGGAATGGGGTTGGTTGCTTATAAAATCTACCTAACGTGGCTAAATTTGACCTAACCTCGTAGTGTAGACCAGGACTTAGGCTCCTACTTCATCCTTAAGAAACAGCCATCAGGGTTTATGGATACTTATAATTTGAGTGCTTAGTGATGTGCTAGATGCTTCACAAACCACGAAGACACACGGTCCCTCTTCTATAGTGTTTACAAATTAAACTCACCATGGCAGACCAGTGCTCACCATAACTGCACCAAAAAGGAAATAGGAAAAGGACAAAAGTGACAATAAGATCAAATGATTATGCAGCAAAGTTTATATACTTCTTGATCTGATTTTTGTTTTATTATATTCCCTTCCTCTACTTGTTTCTTGCAGGCAGAAGGGAGTTTATAGGAGGGATTTGAATAATAGGAGCCAGTTTGGGATTGTGGGATTAGCTGATGTTTCTAAAATGATTAGTTATCAGTGTCAACAATTGAAATGGCTATTTAGGTTTCCGTTAACCTTTAGAGATTAATGGGGCAGCTCACACCTCTCAGAGCTGTTTTTCAGGTTGTCTGCAGATTCAGGATGACACTACTATCTCAGTTACACTCCCAAAGATTCTCTTTGCAACTATGAGGCTGGAAACATATGATCTTTAAATGAGAGGTGAGATTCTGGAGCACAGTTCTGCAGCAAGGAGTGAATTGATCGCAAATTCTGTGACCACTGAATCTCAGAATACAAAGGGTCTTGGCTGTAACTCCCATTCAGTGGGAATTATTCAGCCGGTGGTGAGAGCATTATGCCCATGAAGATTAATCACAACTGAGGATATGGTTTCCCAGATCTATTGTACACAATGAAGCCTGAGACTCTCAACTCGCAATACTGCTATATCCTTCACTGGAGCAGAACTTCATTAAAATACAAGCTCATGGACCCAGATCCTCAAAGGTATTCAGGGTCTAATTCCAATTGATTTCCCTTTGGGCCAGTGAGAGAGGTTGAAAATGACTCTCTAGCCTGGTGATTAGGGCACCCAGGTGGGAGACCCTAGGTCCAATCCCCCTGCTCCATGACTCTATTATTTGTATAGAGTGGAACAGCTTCAAGAGGAGAGACTGAGGACACCCCACAGCAGACTGTCCTATTGCTCGCCTCATCAAGCAGCGGGGAATTGAACCTGGGTTTCCCACAACCTATGTGAATGCTCTAACTATTGGGCTATAAGTTTATAAAAGGAGGGCACCTCCTCTGGCCAGGGTGGGACCTGATCTGGTAGGCAGTTTTTGAGCACACCTGCTGGATCAGGCCCCAGATGAGAGACAGGTGGCCGAATGCCTGTCTCCCCCTGGTTTGTGAATCGCTCTGGGGTTAGGCAGGAGGTAGGTGTCTAGATGCCTAGAGGGAGGCAGCAGTGCGCATGCAGTGCAGAGGGAACTTATATAGAGGGAACTTTCAATAACCTGAAAACTTATTTGCTGAGTGAGTGTAGGCACCTATAGACTTCAGCGGGAGTTTTATGGATCACAGTGGAGCCTAACGCTGGAAGTGAGGGTCCTAAACTCAGATGTAGGTACCTGAGTGCCTTTGTGAATCCTGGATTCATTGACTGATAATATCACTCACTGAGCCCTTCAGCGGCTTGCACATCGCATCTGCTACAGGTCCCTGTGCGACAGATATTACAACCCCATGCAGTATCTTTGGAGAGCACTGTATTAAATCCATGAATGGATTCTGTACAATTGTGTTCTACTCCATGGGGGACGGTTATCACAGCTCCTCCAGGAACAAAGTGTGTGTGGTGATTACCTGTTGGGATTGTAAATGACTCCAGAGAAGCACCACCCCCCTGGAGTGCTTGCATTTGCTGGCTCAGCCTGGGTTTTCCAGAGGCTCAGACAAAGAAAGCATAGGCGGCGAGTTATGTGGGCCCGCGATGTCCTTGCTCCACCAATATTAAGGAAGGTGGGCCTGGCTCCACCAATGTTTGGGCTTATATTTCAGAGCCGTCCCATCCATAGGACGGACTGGGGCAACTGCCCCAGGCCCCGTGTTTTGGAGGGCCCTGCGCTTCAGGGGGTCCAGGGTGGCCTGGTGCCGGCAGCCCAGCCCACCCCTTCCCCCAAGCCCCTCCCCTGCCCCACCTCTTCTCACCCCTGCTCTGCCTCCTCTCCACCCCCACTCTACTCCTTCCCCCAAACCCTGGCCCTGCCTCTTTCTGGCTTCCACCCCCTCCCCCAAGCCAGCAGAGCGGGGCAGGACGGGCTGGGGCTGGGACCAGGTTGCTCACTGCTGCCAGGGCCAGGTGCCCCGCTACTCCCCCAGGTCACCCTGGACCCCGCGTTCCCCAAAGCACAGGGCCCGGGGGAGTTGCCCCCGTCTGTCCTATGGATAGATGGCTCTGCTTGGTCCTGTTCTCAGCACCACCAAAAATTATACAAACCTGGCACCCATGAAAGAAAGAGGTTTTGGTATAAAAAGACTGAATTTGAACAGACTCAGGGCCTCCCTTCTGATTCAGCAAACAGGCAGCGCCTTCTGTCCGGACCCGGGGGAGGGGCAGGTTCTTGGAGAAGGTTTGGAAAGACTTTGGTCTACTAGGGGCCCATAAAACTAGTGAGTGACTATTAGTATGTTTAGTGCATGTTTAAGTCTGTTTTATTTTGGTGGGTTTTTTTCTAGGTTTTTTTCTGTAATGCTTTTACCTTATGAATAAATGTGCTTATTTAGAAAGAGCTAAGTGGTCACTTGTAACTGCTGGCAATGCACTGGCCATAGCGCATGGAGAGAAAACAACATACAGGCACTGGCCATTAGGCAGACTGACTTGCTGGGGATATCACAGTGTGAGATAGGGGGTTGGGCAGCCTTTAAACCCCTGGTCAGAAGGGATTGGCACAAGGGTCCCTGCCCAGAGACAGGTGTTGGCTGGAGACCTGAGACCTGACTGGGGACTATTGCAGTGGACCACTGAGGGGCAATACACATGTAATTACCCTGAAACTGTGACAGTCCTGATGGAATCTTCATCTCCTTCGTGTCATTCACTGAAATGATCTATGCTGGAGACTGTCTGGTGAACCTCATGATGTGATCAAGGCAGAGTAATAAATGGGACCTGGGTGTGTTCATTTCAGGTTTTTTATTGCTGCTGCTCTCCTGCCTACAACTGGAGAGAGTCCCTTTAATAAAAGGAACTCATTAGTAACCAATAATGTGTGCTGGCAACACAATCCGATTTCCAGACTTCGTGCAAAGTGCAGTTGTTTCCAAAGATAACTCTATAGTGATCTCAAACCAGCTGCAGCTTTAGCTGGATGGCCTGAACCCTGCTGTTGGTAATACCATCTCTGGAATGTACAACTCAGTACATTATTGTGCAGTTGTTAATTCTCAATAAAAACAGGTCTAGTTGTCCATTGTCTTTTTCCCGTCTGTAATCACTCACAGCTGTATAAAACAACCAAATTAGAATTCTCTACTCACTTACACAGCTGGTAGCATTTTACATTCACTTAGCACAGGTACAGATGGCTATATAAGGCAGTGGAGAGTCAGGCCCAATTTGTGGGATTAAAAAAAAAAACTAATTTGGTATTTTAATAACAAGGTACTAGATTTTATTGTCAGATGGCAAATTGACAGATGGCAAACTGCGAGGGCAAACTAGCAAAATATAAGTGATGATACTGGAACTGCATATGGCCTTCATAGATCCTCTCTTGTATATGGAATACAGTGCAGGGTATCTTTCCGAGGCAAAGATTATTGCCATGGAAAGGGTATTAGTGATATTAAGATGATACTGTCAATTCAGGAAGTTGGGTTTATTCTGGGAGGAAAAGAGGAGACATCGGGATGACCTAATGGAAGGTTCTGCAATTATGAAAGAGATGGATAAGGCAGAGAGGTCACCTTATGGAGAGGATCAGAATCAGGAGACATGAAAGTGATGGATGAGGAGTGTAGATGTACTCTGATGGAGTCATTCAATTTAAGTGATAATCGGCATAAGAAACCAATTACTGGGGATGCTGACTGAAGAGTCTAAATTATTTGTTTCTGGGGAGAGGTTAAGCAGTATGCTGGGAAAAAGCAGGAAAGTTCAATCAACCTAAATTAAACCAGGGCAGGTGTATTGGGTTGGATGGCTTTCTCTGGTTCCAAACATTCCTCCCTGTCAGTATTGGGGTGGCTGGCCTTTCTCTAGAGATGCTCAAATTCACTAATCCCTCTGAGGAAATAAACATTCCTGTCTCATCTGTGTCTTGAAGAGTTCACCTTACAATCCATAAAGGTTACTCCAGAAGGGCTCAGAGAATGCGGTTATTAATTGGCTGCCAAAGAAGACTATCTAGTACCTTCCACAGAGGCTTAAGAATGTTCTTCCATATTTTAAAAACAGTGTGAACAGCACAATCCCTGGTAAGATCCCTTAACTCATTTCTGATCATCAGTCTGCTACCTGAAACTGCAACTGCAGGACCTAGCAATAAGAAAATCTGTCAAAGATGGTCCAGCAATTGATATGCAACAGGGCACAGCAACACCACCCAACACTTTAGTACACAGACTGAAGAAGAATATTGGATCCAGCTGAAACTGAAAGAGGAATGTAGGAAGGCAGAGTGTAATTGCCCACAGTGGAATCTGACCAGGATGGGAGGACTGAATCCCTACTCTTGCGAAGGGGACAATGGAACTCATAAGACCACAAGTTCTCAAGACCTTGGCTTCACGTCTCACCAGAAAGCCAGCACGTCCAGCCGTGTGGCATCCCCTATCGTCATGCTGGGCATGTGCTCAGGCAGCTCTGACTCAGAGAGAGGAGTGTGAGTCACTGACAGCACAATTGCTTGCCAAAGGCAGGGAGGGCAGAGGCATTCCATCTGTAACCACTGGTCCGCTTCAGGTCACTGGAGAAGCCTATTTGACATTAGGTTAGTTCTCTTCTCTTCTTTTCACCTGGACCACGGGCCAGGGGAGACAGAGTCCTCTGCTCCACAGACCCTTCATTTGTGATGGTTCCAGGTAAATGTCTTGATGTATGTTTGAAATGGATCCCAGGCACCTTTTCTCCAGCCGATTGTTACCTGATGTTGTGCAAATCATAGGGTACGCCCTTGTACCCATAAATGCAAAACTACCCCCCACCCCCACTTCTGCGGTTGATAATTAACCCTTAGCTCTCGTGTCCCCTAAAACACCAGCACTAAAATAAACCCTGATACAGTCCCGCCCACTCCAGGAGCTCCAGAGCGGTCGCTGGGGAGGAGATCGTCTGAACTCGGGGTGCAAACGCCCCATTAGCGCGTTGGGTCCATTCCCGCCACGCGAGTCCAGTGCTGGCCTGGCACCGCGCGGGCTTCGGCTCCCGGCGTGCGCCTGATCCCAGCTGTGCGCTGGGGAGCCAAGGGCGTTAGGACCCTGAGGCTCTCGCTCTCTTTTTCTGCTCTGCAGGACTGAGCCGCGAGAGCAGAGCTAAAACAAACAGCTGTGACTGGGTAAGAGCCGGCCGGACAGAGAGAGGGCGAATCCTGTCACCAGCACCCTCCTCTCCCCCACCTCCCTCACGCAGAGCCCGGACCCTTCCCTCGTCTGATCCCTGGGAAACCTCTTCTCCAGGTTATCTGGCTCCCAGGCTCCACTGGGGCTTTCGGGATGAGGCGGATCAGGGCTAATGCCATTGCAATCCTGACTGTAGCCTGGATCCTGGGCACTTTCTATTACTTATGGCAGGACAACAAGCCTCATTCGGCAGCCTCCAGCAGATCCCCCAGCAGCAGCGGCAGGAATGGGCAGAGATCAGCTGCGAGGCTGGAGAGCCACAGGGAAGATGGGACCATCCCCCTCATTGTAAGTGAGACACGCTCGCCGAGCGGGTTACATTTTAATTCTTCAGCAGCGATTGTTGCGGGGAAATTGCATTGCGCGTCGGTGCTGCTGCCGGGTGAGGTGTTGTCAGGACCATTCATCTAGTTTGTCAGGGATTGGTGGGGGCTGGTGAATGAGGGGGGGGGCGGGGATACATTAGAGGAGGTGTTAGATGTGCATGGGTTTCTTTCTATTTATTTTAGCATTCTGGCTTGTAACCATGACAGCACTTGCAATTGGGGAGCACTACCCAAAGGCTTGGAGAAATAGACCAGCGCTGAATGTAAAGTCGTGTCCACTGGATGGCCAGGATCTGTTTCTCTGGCTGAGAGCTGGATTTCCTTTTTGGCTAAGAAAGAGGTGGATGAAACAGCCGTGAAGGCTTGTTGGGTTGTGTTCAAGCTGCGTGTTTTAAATGAGGCCAGAACGATTTGCATTTGCAGAAAACAGTTTCTTAGGTCCTGGGCTCCATGATCCTTGCTCTGGAAGGATTGTGAGGGTCAGGGCCTGGGGGAATAATGTTGCAACACCCACACTGCCATGTGGCGGGTTTGGTGGTCTCAGCTGCATCATCCATTAGTTGCTGTACGTCCTAATGTGAGAGCACAGCACAGCGTGCGAGCTTGGAAGTTAAAACTGAATTGAGCCAGAGGAAGCTCTCTACTGTTAGACTCATATTTCGGTTGAGCTCAGAGCGAGACAGGAGGGGTAGGCAGCCCTGGTTTATCCCTGCTTACATCCAGAGTGGCTCCCTCCCCCGTTTTATTTCTAATTTGAGGCACTGTATCAAAAAGACCTGTCCTCCACTTTTCCTGGGGGGGTTTGGCAGGGGGGTCAAATAGAGCTTCTGCTCTCCCTGTATTAGGGGAGATGATAAGCACCATTCAGCTCTATCAGGTGGAGAAGGTTTTTCCTCTTTCAGGCTACAAGGTAAAAATAAAAAGCCACTATTTACTGTAAGAAAAATACAAGTAACCAAATAAAAAACTCATTGAGCCCATTCTCACTGGAAATCTGGGCAAGACCACTCAGAAATTGGAAGATGTGTCATTGTTTATGTTTGTCTATGAATCATCTGGTTGCACAGACATGGAAAGGAACAGAAACAGCCTGGTCTAATAGTTAGAGCAGGAGCCTGGACACCAGGACTCTTGTCTTTTCTTAGTGACTTGCTTTGTAACTTTGGCCAATATCTCATTTTTCCATCTGTAAAATAGGGCTGTGTGACCATCACATAGGGGTCATGATGCTTAATTTATTAATGTTTATAAAACCCTATGAGATCCTACAATGAGAGATGCTTTAACAAGTGGTGTGTGTGTGTGTGTGTGTGTGAGAGAGAGAGAGAGAGGGAGAGAGAAAAAAGAGGGGGGGGAACCCTACAAACACATAAGAACAGCCATACTGGGTCAGACCAAAGATCCATCTAGCCCAGGATCCTGCCTTCTGACAGTGGCCAATGCCAGGTGCCTCTGAGGGAATGAACAGAACAGATAATCATCAAGTGATCCATCCCCTGCCACTCACTTCCAGCTTCTGGCAAACAGAGGCTAGGGACACCATCCCTGCCCATCCTGGCTAATAGTTATTGATGGACCTCTCCTCCATGAACTTATCTAGTTCTTTTTTGACCCCTGTTATAGTCCTGGCCTTCACAACATCCTCTGGCAAGGAGTTTCCCAGGTTGACTTCCATGTATTGCCTTACAACCCAGGAACTCTACAGGAAAGGTCATGTGGTGAAGGCATAGGGCTAGGAGTCAGGAGACCTGGGGTCTGTTCCTAGCTGGGCCACAGAGATCCCAATTTCTGGTGTGCTCTTGGACAAGTCATTTTGCCTGTTTCATAGTTTCTCCATCTGTAAAATGAGGGAAATCATATGAACTTAGCTACCTCTCTGAGGGGTTGTGTGGCTTCATGCCTTCATGTTTGCAAAGCCCCTTGAAATCCTCAGAGGGAAGATGCTGTAGAAGTGCCAAGTCTTATTATATTACTAATGTGTGGTATGTAAGTGCACATGCTCATACACATACACAAATGGTGTGATGATAAGCTTTAGTCATTTTTGAGTCATTATTATTAAAATATGGCATTACTGGTGGAGTACCATAGACATTGTCATTAAAAAAAATAGGGATGGGTCAGCCTGACCTGGGCTTCTATCCCAAGCCCATTAATAGAGCGGGATAATGCCGCTCTCTGCCTCCCCATTCCTCTCTGTAATTGGGGTCAGAGGATTTGCTACCATACTGGTCTATCTTCTCCAGATTCCTGTCTCCAGTAATGGCCAATAGGTAATGGGAGAAAGGAAGGTGAAATGTAATGCACTTGACTGACTGTGCAGTGCTGTACATGGAATACTCCTTCCTGAACCCTGCAATGATCAGTTTATACAAGGAAGCAGGAGAATGGAAGCAGTTGGATCTTCTGAGTAACCACATTTCTCAAATATATTATATACACAGTGTACTTTCCAAAATGTTCTGTCTGCTGCTGTGAGAGTCAAGCCAATCAAATGCCGTATTCTTGCTGATGTGACCCCTTGCAGTGGCATTACTGTTGATATGGCACCACAGTGAGAGAGTAACAGGACTTTACTGTGATGGAATGTGAATAACAAGCAGTCAGCCCCATTTGTAGCAGTCTCATTGGATTGCTAGAGACAGCTCTGGGAGGAGGTGAGGCAGAGAAATAAGCAAGGAGCCAGTCTGGGGTGGGAGGGGGAAGATCTGTGGGCAGAGAAGCTGGAGAGCAGGGTGGTTGACATGCATTCCTGCAGGCTCTGTCCTAGGCACACTTGGCATAGGTTCTGATTTTTCAAGGCATATAAAATGTGCCTCTGTAGTTGCTTTTATGTGGGAACAGAAGCTATTAATATATAGAGAAACAGGTGCTCCTGGGTCTGTAGTGCCGTCAGCTCTGGTCTCCTTAGGAGTTAATTACTTTGCATAATAAACAATGTCAACACTATTTGTTTACTAGGTGTATCTATTGGCTGTTAACTTTTCCAAAGTTCCAGGGTGTTTGGATCTGCAGTTTTGGTTTGGCCCACGATAGAATTGTTAAGGTAAGCCACACAGTTTGGCTCCAGATCCAGATGTATCTCTGGTTTTTGTGGTTGGCATCTGGAGATTTGTTTGGGGCTTGTAGTAAGATTCTTTGGAAGCACATTGTTTTGCAGTTTTAAAACCCTCTTTGTACTGCTTTTGTCTGCAAATCTCTTCTTTGACCAAGTGAGTCCAGAAGTTCTGCTCTGTGCCATTGCAAATCCCAGGTGAATGACATGTTTAAAAAATGGAAATGCCTTTGGGGGTTTTACAGGACTCTTTTCATCCCCTCTTGAGATGGAAAATAAAAATCTACAGCTAACTAAATGGAGAATGAGCAGGTAGTAAGGCCACTAAATAACTGCCTGACTTCTGATGGCCAATGTGAGCCTGAATTTCAAACTTGGGTGCCTAAAATTTTGAGTCTGCTATGGAAATCTCTATATCAACCCTAATCATTAGTGGGAGGTCAGGTGTTACAGTGATGGGTCTCCAAGAAATACCTTAGATTCGATAATGTTGGACACTGAAATCCCTGTTCTAGGCACAGAAGTTTTAAAAATTTGGCCTCTCTGGGTCAAAAGTCATCCTTGGTTTCATCCCACTGAAATCAACAGATTTAAAAAAATAAATGAAAACACTGACTAGGTCAGCTTTGGAAATCATCTGCAAAGCTGTGTCCCCTTTGAAATAAACATGGAGATGAATTAGTAAAAATCTGCTATAGGCTATGTCTACACTACGCAGCTTTAGCGACACAGCTGAGCCGCTACAGCTGTGCGTGCCGCTAAAAGGTGCACAGTGTAGCAGCTGTTTGTCGGTTCTCCTGCCGACAAAAAACTTCCACCCACAACGAGCGGCAGACAGAGCACTGTTTACACAGATGCTTATCATCGACAAAACTTTTCTCTGTCGGGGAGGGGGGTTAACACCTCTGAACAACAAAAGTTTTCTTTCACTTGCCATTGTAGACCTAGCCATAGTTACAGGCAAAGCTCAACTCCTGTGTGTTTGGCTCTCCAAATTCCCTCTCCAAAGACCACAAAGGATCTGCAAATAGCTGGTGGTTGTTCCTCTAGGATGGGGGAACCAAAATACAGCCCAAGGGCCAAAGGCAAATGCTCAGGGCTGAGTTGCTGTTATTATTTAGTATTAAATACAGCCCACAGAATCCAATGGGGCACGCTCACTCCCATGCAGTTATCACAAAGCTATCGGCACCACTGTGTAGTGATGAGGCGTGTGTAAATGAAACAGCTGCATGAAGAGGATTTTGGCATTCCTAGAGAGGCTGTAGAGGGGGCCCTGCACCAATCCCAAACAGGCTAGCACAGAGTGGTTATTGGGGTAACTGTGGGAATCCATCCTTACCTGATGTCAGTGGTCCAGAAGACCAGTGGGTGATACTGACTCGTAGGCTGAAAGAGCAGCAGTGAAAGGAGTGAGGTGCAGCCCTGCTGCCTAGGTACAGGTTGGGGGTAAATTCCAACCCTCCTTGGAGTAACCCACCCACAGCTTGATTAACCCAGACTAGTATGAGGAGGATTAAAAGTTCACCCAAAATATAGTCTCTCTGGCCACTCTTTTTTTAATAAACTGCAGGCTGAGAACAAATCAGAATCTGATGAGCTGAGCCACAGGACTTGGTTGCTGGTGAATTGAGCCAACAAGCACTCCCTGCTCATCTCTCAAGGAAGGCGCAAATACCACAGTCCTGGGTATTTATTTTTTATGTTTAACAACGTGGTACTTTTTTTAGGAGTAGCCCTGGGGCTCCTGCACATTGCTCACATGGCTCTCTCTGTTGCAGCGTTTGGGCTTTTCTGAAAAACAGCATTCCAATACATGTGCCCTCCTTTCTCTTTCTCCCCAGTGGGATGTTGTCTTCAGCTCCCCATAGGTCTCCTTTACACAGAAACTTTAAAATGGATGATCAAAGGGTTCTTGGCAATACTTACACACTGAATTTCAATGGGTTAATCATTCGCCTCTTTTCTTCCATCTCCGTTAGCACAGTTGTGATGGACGCTTGCTTCCCTTCCCAAAAGACTGAGAATCTGCCCAGTACATTTATTCCATGTAAAATCCGTGGTCCTAAACGTGAGCCCATTGAGGAGAGTAAAGACCCTGTTGTCACGCAGCGAATGCTGCCTGCATGTCAGATACATGGCTGATGCACAGTTTTGAAAATGGAGCCCCACTGCTGTCTCTCCATGTGGTGGTGGTGATGATGCAAAAGGCATAGTAATAATAGCTCACCTAGACCACTGACTAGAGAATTACTAAAAAGAAAAGGAGTACTTTTGGCACCTTAGAGACTAAATGTGTTAGTCTCTAAGGTGCCACAAGTTCTCCTTTTCTTTTTGTGGATACAGACTAACACGGCTGCTACTCTGAAACCAAGAGAATTACTGAAGATTGAGATAGGAAAGACTTGTTGGATGATCTTGTCCAGTGATGCTGGAATGATTTGTATAGGTGCTGAGAGCCTTTGAACCAAATAGTGAACCCTCTATATTATGGAAACCACTTCAAGCCATAGGTGCGGCAGCACCCCCAGTACCCCTGGTTCCAGCATCTATGATCTTGTCTGTCCTGCAGGGCTGGTACAGGATTGTTCCTTATGGTTTGTTCTCCCATTCTCTTGTCCTGTCCAGTTTTATACATCCTAAGCAATGTCCCTCACATCCCCTAGGAGACTATTCTACAACTGATAGATCTCACTGTCTAATATTCTGCCTACATTTCCTTCCATAAAATCCCATTACTCTTTGGTGTGGTAGAAAGAGAGCCTGAGACATAAGGCTTTGTATCCATTTCCATTTTGTATCAATATCAATTTTGACCAGCCTAAATAATACATCTCCCCTGTTGGTGTTTGTTAACAAATCCTTTATCCTTCTCTCCTTCCATCTGAAGATTTCAAAATACTCTGCAAAGATTAGTGGATTAAGCTTCACCACCCACTGTGAGATAGGGAACAGTATTATCCCCATTTTACAGATGGGGAAAGTGAGGCATAGAGGTTAAGTGACTTGCCTGAGGTCACATAGTGAGTCGGTGGCAGAGTTGGGTAAAGGACACAGATCTTCTTATTCCCAGTCCTGTGTTTTAGCTGTAAGACCATTCTCTCTGCTCCCCCCTTTACTATCCTCTTACACCCTTCAGATCCTGATAGATTTAACTGTAATTTAGCCACGCTACCGATAATCAGTTTTATTTATTTTTAACACATTATTGGGGAAATAGAGTGTGTCTATGTGCATTTTAAAAAGCTCCCTGCTAGATCTGATACTCTCAAACTCATTACACTTCACACGTCTGAATCAGCTGTTTCCAGCTCCTGAGCTCCCTGACAGTCCTGTGAAATGGTTATGTCCCTCTCTTCCCATTTGCTGCTGTCAAAACCAGATATGATATTTCACTCACAACTGAGATAAACTGCATCTTTCATGGTTCAATAGCCGATCTCTTTTATTCTGCAGAGGTTTCTATCCCACTGGGCTCCCTAGGGTTGTGTGCCTGCCTGGAGGCAGTTCTTGTCAGTTTCAGTGCTGTAGCTATGGGAATACAGGTGGCTTCCAAATAAATAAATAAAATAACTGCAAGAGAAAGAACTCCCTGTAGTGGCACTTTGCCATGCTCATGATATACAGGTTTTATTTCACGTCCTGCTGTGCTGCTAAGGAGGTAGAACCTAATAATTAAAGATATATCACAGCTCATAAAAGCATCCTCTTGAGCTGGGGGAAATCTGGTTTCTGTAGAACTTTACTCTTCCTAGCTAATTTGTGACTGACCGTCCCATAGTCAATAATTTGCCTTGCTGTTCCAGTTTAAGAATTTAACCAAGTTTCTTCTTCTACCCCGCTGGGTTGATACAAATTGATTTTCATCTGTACATGATCATAAAGTGGCAGTCCCCGCTAGCCTGTTTGATCTCTTAAAGGCTGCTCATTGAATTTGCATTTTTGTATAAGATGTGCTCTACAAAGTAGGTGATCAGACTCTGGATTCGGAGAGAGTCCAAAGCAGTTCAGGCTTTTGGGCAAACCTTTGAACTCCTCATAATATTCAGTGTATTGTGAACTATTGATGTTTTTCTTAAAATGACTTTTTCCCCCACAGGAAATGATTTCTCCTCCTGCATCACTAAAGGAAAGAGGAATGTTGCAGAGTTCTTGGGCTCTTCCTCGTGCTAGAATGTAGGACTGTCTTGCAGGAGGAGTTGTTCGGCTAGTACCTGCATACCTTCACAGATTCTGCATTCTAGAACCTCGCCTGCTTTGATGGAGACCTGTGGTTCGGATCTCAAATTCTTCCCTTCTTATAGCTGGTTCACCAGAAGGCATAGGACTTTATGAGAACCATCCCTAGAGTCCAAATCCTGGGTGAACGTAAACTGATCTGTCCATACTGTTGCTAACACTGTTGCCCACAATTCTGCTGGTGTCCTTCACAGAATTCCTGTATCATCTGGATATGAGGAAGGGGATTCTTCCCTGGATACCAGTAGGATCAAAAGAGCATTTTCCCTCTCTTTGGGTTTACTCCAGTAGTATAGTTGAGGATAAGTGGTGTGTAAACAGAGTTTACCAACTTCTTGTTTGGGGAATATGGCATTTACCACAGCCAAGTCTGGAGTGCCAAAAAATTTATTAATCTTCACCCACTTTTTTTTTTTAAACCTCTACACCCCTGGTCTATCCTGTTTAATACTTGGTTGGGAGACCCCTCTGGAAAAGCAAAATGCTAATGGGAAACCCTCATGGAAAATCCAGATGCCACATGAAGTTGTGTTGGTGATTAAGTAGGTTTTGCTCTTCCCTTGCATACTGGATGGGACCAATGTCCCAGCGCGGGAAGAGGTATTGTGCTGCTGATGGAGGTACTGTCACATTCTGGGGAGCAATCCAGACATATGAGAGGTTGTGTCACCGCCTGCCCTATAGCCCTGAGTGTCTCCAAATGCTGTGCTGCCAAAGCTCTCTTGTCTGGATGCTTCCAGCTAGCAAACAAGCCTGCACTGAGTGTCGGTGAGTTAAGCAGCCCTGGTTCAGTGCTCTGACCCCAGCAGCCTGCCTACAATACCACAGTCCCACTCTGGTAACACCTGGCAAAATGGACCCCACTGCCCCCCTGTGACAAAGTTCCTCCTCTATCTTGGTGGGTCTTGTGCTTATTGGCGGATTTGCTCGCCTTGGAGCTTCACGGCAGCCCTCAGTTTGGCCGTTTTCGTGAACCCACAGTCCAGTTCGACTCGTCCTGCGTCTGACCAGGAGTTGGGAGGTTTGGGGGGAACCCGGGCCTGCCCTCTACTCCGGGTTCCAGCCCAGGGCCCTGTGGAATGCAGCTGTCTAGAGTGCCTCCTGGAACAGCTGTGTGACAGCTACAACTCACTGGGCTACTTCCCCATGGCCTCCTCCCAACACCTTTATTCTCACCATAGGACCTTCCTCCTGGTGTCTGATAATGATTGTACTCCTCAGTCCTCCAACAGTCCACGTTCTCACTCTCAGCTCCTAGCATCTCTTGCTCCCAGCTCCTTCCACATGCACCACAAACTGAAGTGAGCTCCTTTTTAAACCCAGGTGCCCTGATTAGCCTGCCTTAATTGATTCTAGCAGCTTCTTGATTGGCTGCAGGTGTTCTAATCAGCCTGTCTGTCTTAATTGTCTCCAGAAGGTTCCTGATTGTTCTGGAACCTTCCCTGTTATCTTACCCAGGGAAAAGGGACCTACTTAACCTGGGGCTAATATATCTGCCTTCTATTACTCTCCTGTAGCCATCTGGCCCGACCCTGTCACACCCCCAATACTAAATTTTCCCAAATACATGTGCTCTGCAGTGTCCAGCCCTCTCCTGGGACACTCAGAGGAATAATAAGGTCCGTTTGCACCTTTAAAGAGACAAAGTTGGGGATTGGCCCTGCTTTAAGCAGGAAGTTGGACTAGATGAGCTCCTGAGGTCCCTTCCAACTCTGATATTCTATGATTCTAAAAGAACATCACAGCTTATTAAATTAACTGGGGTAAATACACCCTTCCCTTCAAGTACAGCACTGACTTGGTTTATTGTAAAAAAACAAACAAACAAGTTTATTAACAAAAGGACATAGGTTAAGTGATACCAAGTAGAAGAACTAAAGTTAGAAAGGATTACAAACAGATAAAATCAAATACACTTTCTAATGGCTAAGACCTGAATTAAACAAGCTATAGTCTTTGTTCAAGGTAGTTTCCTTACCAGTCTTCCATTCCCAGAACTTTGACTCCCTTGGCTGAAGGACCCATTTTTCTAAGCTTGCAGAGCTCAGTCCAGTGATGTTGGTGAGATGTGAAAATGTGTCCCTGAGCAGGGCTAGTCATTAATGTTTTTATGGCATCTTTTGCAAGAGTAGAGGTACTAGAAATTTCTGCAGAACACTAAATCTATCTGTGTAATTAAATTCTCCTTGTGTTTTCAACTGGATAAAGTATACTACATTTTCTGTCCTGCAGATCTATAAGTGTTGCATTTCATCCCAAAGGTAGTTGGCTTCTTTTCAGAGGTGGTTGAAAATTGTTACCTCATGGGAAGGCCCATGAAGTCTGTGGTTTATTGTAGGCAGATATTCACTCCAGGGGACAAGGCCTCTAACACTTAAGGTTTGTTGTATATATTCCTGTTGCGGCAAGGCCCACGATGCTTGTGGTTTCTGCTGTCCTTTGGATGTTTCTCACAAACCACAGATGAGTGGGCTATGCCAGCTCCGTAGAATAAGAATGGTTGATAAATGCGTCTCTGGGAGTGTTACTGCACAAGAAAGATTCTGTAAGAGTTTGACAGCTTTATATTTTATTTACAGTGCTTACATTTTGGAACTGTGGGAATGCTATTTGCCTAAATGGCAGCAAATGATTTCATATTTAATTTGTTCCAGTGGTACACATGGGGCTTAAAAAAAATTAAAGTAAAATAAACAAAACAAACCCATCACAAAAATTTAAAAAATCCTGTCAGCTGTGTCTGAGGGCTTCCCTCAGTACCTTAATTCTGAATTCAAGTGGCTAGGTGGTTCTACAAATATTCTGTTCTTGGAGAGCGTGCTGCTCTGCCTGTGGCATGATTTTTTGGTGAGGCCAAAGGTGAGGTGCTCCTTAAACTAATCCCACATTCTACTTATTATTTATATTTTGGCAGTGCCTAGGAGCATGAGCCAAGGACCAGGACCCCTTCATGCTAAGTGCTGTATGAACACAGAACAGAAAGATAATCCCTGCTCTGACCCTTTCCACCAAAGTCGGTGGGAGCATATGGGGTAGGGAACACATCCATTACTTGCTCCAAAGTTTAGGTAGCTCGTGCTTCAATAATACACAGCCACTTGCCAAGTGAGGCTCTCCCGATGGTCTTTGCCTCAGTCTGCAAAATGGCCCCCATCAGAGATCATAGTACTAAAACCTGGTAATACACCTGCACACATGGAGTCAGGGAGCGTTCCAGTTTGCCTTGCAATCCTGATTGGATAGAGCATAGGCGAAGGGGAGGATTCTCAAATCCTTGGCTCTTTTAAAGGAGCCTGCAATAGCGTAGTCATTACATGTAATACTGTAATACCAGATCTGCTTGCAGGCACTGCAAAGTGAAGCCTGGATCCTGTCTCTTGATGCTCACCTGAGGAGAATATGAACTGCCATATGCCTGAAGATGAAGTCAGGACAGGAAAAAAAAATCACTCTTTCCATTTTAACTGAGCTGTATTGTGGTTGTCAGTGTTGAGGAGCTTTCCAGCTCTGAAATATGACTTAATTATCCTTGCTGGCAAAACACAGCCCAGCAGAAAGGGAGTAAAAGAAATGGAGTCAATTGTGCTGAGGATGAAAAAATATTCTGGCCATTTGCTTACTGTTCTTATTTGTGTTTGTGTCTTTCTCTATGGAACTGAGCTGCCGTACCAGATAGGAAGTAATTCAGTGGTTGGAACTAGCATCTACCCTCATAATGGATAAAATAACTTTCTAAAGGAGAGGCTGACTCGGCCTGTTTCTGTTTGTCCTGGGAACTGCTGCAAAACACCTTCACACCATAGGAGCCTCTCTAGGTCCCATCTTCTAAGAAGTTCTACATGTCCCAGGGTCTAGTTGGTTCTAACTTGGTAATCCTTTCCCTCTTCTCTGACTGGTTTTATTCTCTTGCACTTTCCTTCTTTTCACTGCTTCAAACATATCTTCCATTGTTTTCCTCCTTCCTCCTCGTTGGCTTTCATGCCATGAAGTGTGATAAGGTGTGAATTGATCATTCTTAACCTGTACCTCAGTTAGGTAGAAATGCAGGATGGTTTTGTGGTTAAGGCACGGGACTGGGAATCAGGAGACCTTGCTTCTGTTCCTGGTTGAAGCGCAGACTCAGTCTGTGACAATGGGTAATGCCTCAATTTTCCCATCTGTAAAATGAAGCTGTTGTGAGGCTTAGTTCATGAATGTTTTTTAAGTGCTTTGAGATCTTCAGGTGAAAGGAGCTTTACAGGGCTGGCTAATAGGTGAACCTGTGTTGGATGGCATGACAGTGCCATCATCTTAGATGCTGTTTGTCTGAGCTGTATGTGCTGTCATCTTAGATGCTGTTTGTCTGAGCATTTCCAGTGCATGCTCCAGCAAGGTTAGAGCTGGTCAGCATTTTTCCAGCAGGATGTTTTTGCATTGGAAAATGCTGTTTCATTGAAATCAAAACTTTCCTTGGGAACATGTTTTTCAAAAGAAAATTTAGTCAAAATAAACAAGAGCTGGAAAAGTATTTTGATATAATCGAAACATTTCAACCTTCTCAGAATGGAACATTTTGATTTTTTGTTTAGAAATGACTTTTTGTTTCAATATTTATTTTATATGATAAATTGTAATTTAAAAAGAGACAAAGTCGGAAAGCAATGTTTCAGTTTTCTCAAAATGGAACATTGCGATTGACCTGAAATGAATTGTTTTCAAAAAATTTATTTCATGAGAATTTTTTTTTGTTCTGATTTGAATGAAAACAAATTTTGAAATTCTGGAATTTCCTGTTGAACAGAAATTCCAGATTTCGAGCAGCTCTTATCAGGTTATTGGTGTGTTCACATCCCAAACTACTACATCATCTAGTATGATTGTTATAAGCCTGAGCGACCATAATATTGAAAGCGCTGCAAATCAGAATGGAGGTGCACTAGCAAAGCTGGGGGTGGGGGTGGCAGATGGTGTCTCAGCAGCAGAATAGCAGAGGCTGCTGCAGGTCAGGAATGAAGTGCTTTGACAGAGCTGTGTGAAAAGCCAAGGACTGCATTCAAGAGGGCTGACAGTTGAGGATTGACTGGTAAAGCTTACACACTGCCTGTGGTCTCCACCATTCACTACTATAGATCACACTTTCACTTTTGTGAGCACCTTTTTTGTTTTTGGGGTTTTTTTTTGTTTTTGTTTTAATCCAAAAAAGGAAAACAGGGATTAGAGCCTGGCCATTCCCCACTGATGCTCACGAGGCCAGATTGTGCTTGTCGTTGTATGCTGTTATTTAGACAGTGAGATGTGTGTGTGCACGCACGTATGTGTATACATAAAAATGAGAGAGAGAGGTCTTCAGGGCCCCATTTATGCAGAGAAATTGCCCATGGTGTGAAATATGGTTTCAGAGCATGGGCAATTTTCCAGTGCTGATTGAACCTAGCTGTTTGATAGGCAGCTGTGTGTTCCCTTTGGAATTGCCTTCTCTTGACTGCTTATAGAGGGGTCCTTTCTGCTCTTTTGAATTGGGTAATGCAAATCTGGCAGATGTGTCTGTTTCTTAGCTATGTTCTACTTTCTGACTTGAAAGAAAAGAGGAGACGGCTCGCTGTCTGCAGGGAAATGGTTCTAGTCAACCTGAAGAGGCAATGTTAGACTTTCCTGGTGTGTTGTGGAGGGGCTCCTGGTTATAAGATTTGACTCTCTGGATACTTGGCCTCCAAAAAGTCTCTGAGCTCTTTGGGTTAAAGCTGTACTTTCTCATTTAATTATATGAGGGCCAATAGTGACCACTCTGTTAGATCTGCCTGAAATTTTCCATTACCAGCCCCTTGTTTTCAATCTCTTATAACTTCCCAAATTTGTCACCTTTTGAGCTGAACGTTTCCAGTCTTGTCTCTCTGTGCAGGTGACTATATTTTTAAATAATAATAATTAATAAGTTAATAATAAAAACATTATTTTGGGGCACTGGGAAAATGGGGTATATATTTTCCTTACTATTAAAGCAATACAAATTAAATCTTTTTTTGAACAGGCCTTGTGTCGAAACAGCTGTGGGTTGAAGCTTGGCCGGGGAAAGAGCTCTTATTGAGGAGAGGTGGTTTTGAGTGTTCCCATAAAAGTTCTTTTTGATAGACTCAGTTATGAATCATTGAAAGTTGCACTTTGTCCATGTGCAGAATGTTCTGAATGGAGTTTTCTCACTCACCTCAAAGTGCCTGGCTAACTTAAGTGCACGGTGAAAAATCTAGTGAATGGCACAATGAATGCAGTAAGGCTTGTGCATTTCGTAAAGAGACGAGTGCATGGCTCCTAAGGCTTAGCTTACAGGAGAGGGGCTCTCTGGAAAGTGAATGAGATGGGGTGTTCCAGCCAGCTAATTCCATATAACAGAGTTTCTTTTTTACATCTATTTTTCTTAAGAAATTTCATTAGAGAATTGTAAAGATGGTAAAGCACTCCAATTAGGAACGTTGAAGTTATATGTGTAAGCTTGTCTAACCCATGGCATACCTATATAGCACAACAACATGGTAATTAATTACGTGATCACATACTATTTCTCAAACAATATAATACAGGTTTTTATATTGTCTTAGAGTATGTCTTTGCTGCAGAGTTAATTCAAGTTATCTGCATTTGAGTTACGTCTCTTACATTAGCCTAGCTTGCATCAGAGTGGCCACATTGAAATAACACTTGAGTTGCCAGGGCTGCCCTGGTGCTGCACTCACTTGTGTGGCAGGCAGTAACACTTTGAGGGCCATATCCCATGGTTCTTTGCGCTGCAGTAAATTGATCTGCTTGAGGAATTCTTTCCAAGTGCATTATGGGAGAAGCTGCTTGTCTTTTCTGGGAACATGGGGTGAATTGTGGGAAGGCACTGGTGCACTAGCAGCACTCCAGGGGCGCTAGTCTGTGTCCACCCTGCAGTGCAGTTGTTTTAGCATCTGCTGAGTTGTGTTAACTGAAGCTTTAGGCTATACCCCCCCTGTACAAGCCACCACACTTGAGTTAAGGGTTTTTGTGTGTGGATGGGACTCAAGTTCGGGGCAACAATCAAATTATAACTTGAGTTAACTTTGCAAAAAACAATCCCCTGGATGCACGTGTGTTGCATCTGACAGTACTGTGTATGCTAGAGATAGTCCACTTAAAGTAATTGTAAATGAAAATAACCAATAAACCATATTTACACTACATACTACAGATTAAACACAACCACATAGAGTAGTAGTGAAAACTTGCTGGTCTACTTAGGTCACCTAAGCTTGTCATTAAACTAGTTTTGTAGCTAACTTCCTCATGCTCCAAACTGCATCCAAAGAGAGCTGTGCAGTGAGCCGAAAAGGAAACCTGTAGGCTGGAATGAGTGGCTGTGCTTAGGGCGTGTCTGCTGGGAGATAGCTCTGCTGAGACCGCTTCCTCCTTTTCCCCTCCGGTAAAGTCATCAATGCAGCAGGTGTTAAGAGCTCTCCACCATAGAACTTGCTGGGACAACATGCTGAGTGGACATCTTTTGAGGCATAGGATATCCCTGGACTCCTTTCGATGAATCCTCTTACCATTTTGAATCTTTGTGTCTTAGTTAATGGGGATTTAGTCCTCTCAATTTGTCCCAACTCATCTCCGTTTCCTCCTTTTCTTGTTAAAGAATTATACGGTCATATTAAGCTTTAAAGGGGATTGGATTGTTGTATATCTTTCCTCTCTTCTAAATGTCTGCTAGGGGACCTTATGAATTAGGGGCAGGAATGGATAAAAAGATGACATCACTGTCTCCTGAAGGAGAAGAGGGCAATTAGATTCTCTAACCTTTTCTTCTCCTTTGCATTCTCCTTGCAGCTACTGCATTGGATACTCTTTGAGCTGCTAACCAGTGACAACACCATGTCAAATTTCCTATAAGTCATCCTCCACAATTACATTACACAGAGGGAGAGATTCCTTGCAGTCAGCTGGGGGAGAATTCTTCAGCACAGGCACTGCATGGGGCTACTGTAGGCGGCCCAGTGCAAACCACCTCACCAGCCTCCAGGGTAAAAATGTGCTAGGGACATGACTGTGTGTTGGAATGGCTTTCCCAAAATGCATGCTCTTACAGAGATTCTGGGGTGCAGATCTTCCCATAAGAGTCTGACATAATGTAGAGTAGCCACCCCATGTGTGTCAATCTGACCCCTCACCAGCCCAGACTCCAGAGGGCACAAAGGTAACCTAAACCACCCTTGTGCCTTCTATCTCCCGGGCTTCTCTCATGCGTGCTGCAACTCCTAGAGACACAACACACAATCTTACTTAGTGTTTATAGCGCAGTTTCTTCCGTTTGGTTCAGTGGAATTTTAACATTGAATCATTTCATTTAAAATGTAGAGATTTTAATTAAAAAGAAAATCTGTGGCAGAATCTTCACCCGTATTGGAAAACAGAATTCCAGGACTTCAGAATGACAGTTTAAAAACTCCCTAACTAGTGTAACAGCAAAATTGAGCTCTTGGAACATAATGCTACCATGTGCAATCTTCATTTATTAGGTGCACCAGCATATCCTGAAACTGAGTCTTGTGACAGATTAAGTGTTTGGAATCCACATTACATTATCAATTTTCTTATCTTGCTCTCCTGTAATACTTCAGAATTCCACTAAATTATGTCTCTCTCTGCTATGCCTAACTCTCCAAAGTTGTGTAGAGCTTTCGTTGTGGCTTTTATAATTCTCTGTAACAAGGACAGAATTATGAAGCATGGAAGCGGAAGGGTATTTTGAAATATCAGAGCAAAAGATTCACATCTTTCCAGACCTGACTAAGGCAGCTGAGTCTCAGTGGAAAAGATTTTTAAATCTTGGATCAGAATTTTCTTTTATCTAAAGGTATCAATTGTTTAGTATTTTTCTTCCAGGTAAACTCCAGGTCATCATCACTGGAAACGTTAGTAGCATATAAAAAAAGTTTGGATTGATGGTGTGAAAAATAAATCTTAGAAATAAAAATGACAAAATAGATGATCTGTAAGCAAATTTATATATATATTCATATTTCCCACATACTTGTGTGGCTTATTTGTGTATAGTCTTCATGTTCAGCTGTGTTTTTTGTGTATCTGGAAATCTCACTTGGATCCCTTTTTAATAGAGATTTTTTTTAAGCATCGAGACTGGGGACCCCCTTGTACTAGGCGCTGTATGTGCAAAAGAGAGCCTCCGTGCCCCCCCCCCCCCCCGCCCACCAATTTACAATCTACATGGACAAAGCAGACAAAGGGTAGGGGAAAGGAAGTATTCATCTCCTCACCTTACAGATGTGGAGCTGAGGTTAAGTGGCTTGCCTGGGTTCGCACTGGAATTCAGTGCTGTTGCAGAACCAGCAACAGGACTCAACTTGCCTGAGGCTCAGTCCAGTGCCTGGATTGCAAAGCTATCCTTCCTTTCTAAGGCCATGGCTAGGCTAGGAAAATAGGTCATGCTTCAAAACATGTTATCTAATATGTTTTAATTAACATTTTAAAATACTTCCTGTTCAAGAGGAATCTCCATTGGCCTGCTACCATTGGAATCTGTTCCATTTGTGCTGGAACAAACCAGAAAATCTGTATGCCATTGGCCTACAAGTATTATCTCAGGCATCCGTGGTTGTGGCATGGCTTACTGAAGGAGAATGTGAATGTCAGCTTCTCTACAATGCCAAAGGGAATGTTTTATGCACATTGTTGCATGGACAAATTTCTATCTGAAAGGTCACTTGGCCACTAATCAGAAAGCAATAGTTTATGTGTCAAAAATTTGAAAATAGTGGGCTGTCGTTTCTGATTTCTTTATCACGTTAGCTGGAACTAATTGGCATTTAACAGAGCATTAAACCAGGAACCTAAGGGTATGTCTACACATCAAGTAGACACCTGCGGCTGGCCCATGCCAGCTGACTTGAGCTGGAGCTGTGGGACTGTTTCACTGCAGTGTAGACACCTGGCCTTGGGCTGGAGCCTGAGCTCTAGGACCCTCCTACACATCACAGAGTCCTAGAGCCTGGAGCCCAGCCTGAGCCCAGATGACATACAGCAATGGAACAGCCCCGCAGCCCAAGCCCTGCAAGCCTGAGTCAGCTGGCATGGGCCAGCCGCGGGTGTCTACTTGCTGTGTAGACATACTCTTACGGTCTCAGGATGTATCAGTTGAAGTTCAATCTGTAATTTTATTGTTACCTGATCATGGTAGATTATTATTGGCACTGTGCAGTGGTTAGTGGAGGAATAATTCCAGAAGGCAATAAGTTTTAGGCGCTTCAGTATTTGCTTATTGCTAACATAATGATGCTTTGCACTTACATATTTGCATGAAGATCTCAGAAAATTCTTTACAAAGATGGTAAATATCATTCTATTTTATAGTTGAGAAACCAGGGGCACAGAAAGGTTAAGGACCTGATTTACAAAGGTGACGAGCACTCGCAGATGCCATTGATTTCATTTTAACATCTGTCATGCAAATCGTTTGATTGACATCTCTCAGCTGGAATTTAGGCATACTTTTGATTATCCATAGTTCTATGAAAAACTTCTTTAACTTGCTGGCAAGAATACTATGGGAAACTATATCAAAAGCTTTGCTAAAGTCAAGGAATAACACATCCACTGCTTTCCCCTCATCCACAGAGCCAGTTATCTCATCATAGAAAGCAAATAGATTAGTCAGGCATGACTGTCCCTTGGTGAATCCATGCTGACTGTTCCTGGACACTTTCCTCTCCTCTAAGTGCTTCAGAATTGATTCTTTGAGGACCTGCTCTATGATTTTTCCAGGGACTGAGATGAGGCTGACTGGCCTGTAGTTGCCCAGATCCTCCTTCTTCCCTTTTTTAAAGATGGGCACTACATTAGCCTTTTTCCAGTCGTCCGGGACCTCCCCCGATAGCCATGAGTTGGCAGCCGGTATCAAGCGGAGTGCCCCAAGTGTCGGTCCTCTGGCTGGTTTTGTTCAATATCTTCAATAATGATCTGGAGGATGGTGTGGATTGCACCCGCAGCAAGTTTGCAGATGACACTAAACTGGGAGGAGCGGTAGATACACTGGAGGTAGGGATAGGATACAGAGGGACCTAGACAAATTAGAGGATTGGGCCAAAAGAAATCTGATGAGGTTGAACAAGGACAAGTGCAGAGTCCTGCACTTAGGACGGAAGAATCCAATGCACCGTTACAGACTAGGGACCGAATGGCTAGGCAGCAGTTCTGCAGAAAAGGACCTAGGGGTTACAGTGGACGAGAAGCTGGATATGAGTCAACAGTGTGCCCTTGTTGCCAAGAAGGCCAATGGCATTTTGGGCTGTATAAGTAGGGGCATTGCCCGCAGATTGAGGGATGTGATCGTTCCCCTCTATTCAACATTGGGAGGCCTCATCTGGAGTACTGTGTCCTGTTTTGGGCCCCACACTACAAGAAGAATGTGGAAAAATTGGAAAGCATCCAGCGGAGGACAACAAAAATGATTAGGGGACCCTGAACACATGACTTATGAGGAGAGGCTGAGGGAACTGGGATTGTTTAGTCTGCGGAAGAGAAGAATGAGGGGGGATTTGATAGCTGCTTTCAACTACCTGAAGGGGGGTTCTAAAGAGGATGGATCTAGACTATTCTCAGTGGTTGAAGATGACAGAACAAGGAGTAACGGTCTCAAGTTGCAGTGCGGGAGGTTTAGGTTGGATATTAGGAAAAACTTTTTCACTAGGAGGGTGGTGAAACACTGGAATGCGTTACCTGGGGAGGTGGTGGAATCTCCTTCCTTTTGAAGTTTTTAAGGTCAGGTTTGACAAAGCCCTGGCTGGGATGATTTAGTTGAGGATTGGTCCTGCTTTGAGCAGGGGGTTGGACTAGATGACCTCCTGAGGTCCCTTCCAACCCTGATATTCTATGATTCTATGAGATAATATATCCCACATGCGGCATGAAGGATTTCAGTGTTTCATATAAACGGACGCCATTTTTCCAGATTTGATGGCTTTTGGATCTGGCATTCCAAATCCATTGCCTCTACTGTATGTGTTACAAGGTGAAAGTTCTTCACTCTTGACTGGAACAAGATGAGCAATAGTAAGTCATTTCAGGTATGTTTCACTGGCATCTACATAAAAAGACAAAGGTGTCAATGAGAGGCTTATTTACATAAATGTACGACTGTATTTATCTTTGAGGCAGTTTCCAGATTAGAGTAAAATCCCTCAGGTGAGACATATGCCATTTGCACTGAGTTTTTAATTAGAAAAAATGCAGCATAAACACAGTTCTTTCTCTCTCTCTCTTTAATATGGTGTGGGATAGGGATTCTGTATATCAGCAGAAGTGTGTATTTCATCCTGTTGTTGTTGTTATTTATTACTTAGCTGTATAGTGGCAGAGCCTAGGGGCCCCAGTCAGGGATAGGGGCTCCAAGTGATCTCTCTGTGCTGACACCGTTCATTTTTCATTATTTAATGAATGTATTCAGTAGCTGTCTTTGAGCTGGGACAGTTCCACGAGACTGTTCTTTGTTGAGAAGATTTTTAAAATTTGCACATTGAAAAACTTCTTGATCCCAAAAGTTAAAAATGTAAACTGTGGGGAGAAGTGGGATCTTAACAACAATTCTTTAATAAAACAGATTTGCCCCTTCCCCAAGCCTTGCCCAAGGGGGGGGAAAATACACTACCAAAGGAAAATCTTCCTCAAATTTAGTAGTTTAGGTTTGGTGCTAAGGTACCTACCAAATTTAATTGTATTGGACAATGGCTTTCAGTATTATGACACCCTAAACACAGAGCTGTTCACCAGAGTTTAAAAAGTCCACTTTCTTTTACCACTTTATAGCAAAAGAAGAAGAAGAAGGAAAGAGATTAAATGTTGCTTACTGGACTCATCTAGATGAAATCTAGTGCACAGCACTGAGCAGTAATTTATTAGACTTCTAATTTGAAAAGTTATTACCATTTTAAAGAGTCGTGTAATAATGGCTCACTGACGCCAGGGAACTTAAAACAGGACTCCACATGGCTACAGGAGCTGTCGGGTGAGATTGTCAGAAGCACTCAGCATTGGCCTGACTCTGCTCCCATTGAAGTCAGTGGGAGTGCTATCCCTGACATCAGTGGGAGCAGTTAGACCAAAGGAGAGCACATTTGCAAATCCTACCCTTAAGTGCTTATATTTATTATTTTAGTGGATGTTTTTAGCCCTTTCCCTTGTAGAGACAGACATCAAAGTATAAACCAATTGCTAAGCAGACTTGCCAAGGGTCAAAAGAGAATTTTTCCAACAAAATTGGATCAGACAAGCTGAGTTTATTAAGACATTTTCAAAAATAAAAAGTTACCACATTTAAACACTGCTAAGATTTATTTTTCCCCTGATCTTAGCTGAGAGAGTTTGGGATGTGCCTGGATATGCCTCCCTGCTGTTCAGTGTCCTCTTCACCCCACCCTGCACCCAAGATGACCTGCTAGCCCCAGTGGCCCCATTCTTTGGGCTTCTTAAGGTGTTCGCTTTCTAGGTGACTCTTAGGAGATGTATGTGGTGGTAGGACTGGTTAGAACACATAGGCAGGGCCATCCTTACCCATACGCAAAGTATGCAGCTGTGTAGGGCACCAGGAAATTTGGGGCATCAAGTTTCCTGGTGCCCTGCACAGCTGTGAGCTGCTCCAGCCTTTGCTCTGCCTCTTCCCCATGGCCCCCACCCCTTCCCCGCCTCTTCCTGCCCCTGCTCCACCCCAGGCCCACCCTCACTCCCCTGAGGACTGCAGCAGGGTTGGGCCTGCACTCACCGGCGGCGGGAAGTGCAGCGACCTGGCCCCAGCCGCGCCGCCGGTGAGTGCTGGGGGGTGGTTCCCCCTTGTCCCCCAAACCAGCCCCCCACCCTGCGGAGGCCTGGGGCCAGCTCCCCCACTCTCTGCATAGGGCCCCAGAATAGCTAGAGACGGCCCTGCACATAGGTTAGGAGAGCAGCAGAAAAGGGGAACATGAATGGTGTCAGCAGAACAAAGGGCAATGGAAAAGAGAGGAAGCGGTGTGCACCAGAGCGAGGGGAAATGGAGAAGGGTAGCCTGGGGGACAGCAGAATGGGAGGCATTTCTCCCCTTCTACGGCCCTTAAGAGGCTCATTCGCACCCCAAACAGCTACCGCCTGCAAGCTTTGGAATGCTTGTTGGAGTCTTACAACTATTCTGCAAGCCTTTGTTGGCTTGTCAGGGGCCTTAACCCTGCCCCTGGAGCCTTGTGGACAAACTCAAGATAGGGGTGCTGGATGCAGAAGGGGTGGTATACAAGAAGTACAGAGATCGTTGTGGGAGTAGTGGACAAACGGTGTTTCAATGCTGGCTTTGTTGATGGAGTGAATATGGGGACAAATCCCTTTGGCCTTGAGTCCTGTGAGCTGGACTGGGGCCATCACCAGAGTTAATTATTATCAACCTGAGCTTGTATGCTAGGGAATGGATACGTGATACATATTACTAATGGAGAGGGAGAGACCACCTCTCCCTTACAGTGACAGAATGTTTCACCAGATGCTTTAATTCAAGTTGAAGTAGTAATTGAAAAGTATATCCTAAGAGGAGTTTTTCCTCTCCTATGTTGGGATTAAAGGCTTGAGAGCAATTTTCTCTTACCTAAGAAAAAAGTTAAGAGAGGGTAAAAGTTCCTTCTCCACCAGTCTTGATATTCAGTAGGTCTTGGCTTTCAGGTCTTGGGAAGATAACTTGAGCTCAGGTTATTCAACTCCAGTGGATAAGTAATTGTTACCTGTTTGATTTGAAAATATCTCTTCAGCTCTTTATTCCCCAGGAGAGTGGCTCTATTATAACTTATACCACTTGGAGAAATGAAATGGGAATTCCCAATAACTCTTGTTCTCAGAAGATGTGTAGTTATACCAACGCTGCATTCAGCCACCTGCCTTCCCAAGAGAGGAGTGGATTGTCATGTGGTTTTTACATTGCTTGAAAAGGAACCGCCATTTGGGTTCTGGTGCATTCTCTCTCTACTCTGGAGTGGCCTACGTGTGGCTTTGGCTGCGGGTTCTAATTTTGTAGCTTACAAGTCAAGGGGCATGGACATAGGATTGTGGTGGATCTAGACATACCTTGTGAGGACAGGAGATACAGGTCAATAATTAGAAGTAAATAGGAACTTATTTATACTGTTATGAGGCAGGGGGGCACCACAATTTCTTTTTAATTATAGGACATTAAAGGACAAGACTGTCCTTAGAAAACTGGACAAGCCAAGCCTCTCATATCTTAAAGGTAGAGTGTATCAATTAATTAAAACAAATCTGCATGGGTTTTATATTTGCAGGGTCTCTTGTGCTGAAGGACCCAGGTGAATCTGAAGAGGGATGCTGCACAAAGCTGTATCCTGGCCCTTCCCACAACTGAGAGTGGAATGAGAGTTCTGATTGTTAATCAGCATTGCCTCTCCAGTTAAGGGGAGAGAGCTGCAGCTCTGATGTCAGCCTTGTTCAACATCCCTGATAATGTTCTCCAAAGTTCTGGTCAAGGTCCTCTAGCTAAGAGAAGAGTGGGAGGACTCTGATATCTTTAACATCAGAAGGAAGAAGAGTTTTTAAAAAACTTAAGGCAACTGTGTGGTGAAAAAGAAGCAAAAAACCAGCACTGTTGTTTTTGCTTCACATTGAGAATTAGCCAGTTCTACAAGGTTGCCTGTGGTTACTGGTTGGGGTGGTCATACTTCTGGAAGACGTGACATGTCAGGACTTACGGGAGAAGCTGGCTTTGACAAGCACCCACTTTGGACACCCCTGCCTGCCTGGTCTGTATGTGATGTGCCCTGCTTTCCCTGCCACTGGGTACTCCCAGGTGGAGATATCTGATTGGGGACCTATTGCCCCAGATTAATTCCTCTCATTCCAGTCAAATCCAGCCACTATGCTGGCTCCGAGCATTGCCTTGGTTTGTGGAGGGGAAGAGTCTATAGCTTGCCCAGCCTCATGAGAGTGCCCAGCAAAGGATGAACTTAAATTGCTAAGAAGTAAAGGGACGAGAGGGGATCTCTTGCCTCTTGGTTTAAAATTCTTTCCTTGGTCTAGGTGAATGCTTTGTTCTGGGAAGAGGTGGAATTGGGGTGTGTAATGTGCACAGGGAGACAGTGGGATGATGTTTCACTGCTTCCCGTGACAGAACATATCAGTCATTTGGGGATTGGTTCTAGTACATTGGTTTTTCCTCGCTGAGGAAAGCTCTTAAAGCCACAGCTCTGGTGGGTGACGAAAGACCCTCATAAGCTTGTTTTTTTAAAAGACATTATCAATTTTAAGATTTGAAACTGCTCTGGAATGGTAATTGTCCTGAGATAGGTTTTCACTCAGTGTCAGGTGGAGGATTTGGAGCCAAGAGGCTGCTTTTCAGCTTCAGAATCTCAGTTCAGTTCCAAATGCTGAATGGATAGCCTTGGATGAAATGACCTTGTTGCTTGAACAGCTACCGTGAAGACTCACAGTCCCATACCACAGCCTTCAGTGTGCAATGGGCAGGGTGCAAATAGAGGAGTGCCATTTATGACAAAGAAGGCAATCTCCTGGATGAACCTTATTGAATTAAGTTTAATATCTTTGGAGTCTATTGTATTAAATGAATGGTTTACATAACCTTGTGGGCCAGGAAGTTATGTATTTCCATGGGATTGGTAAATACAGCTCCTCCAGGAACTGAGAACAGAGTGAGGTGATTAGTCAAAGTCACCCACGTTGTAACATCTCCTGGGAAGCACCACCTCGTGGGGAAATTCACATAAACTAGTTAAAACTGGATTCTACAGGGACCAACAGACCCAGAAAGCATTTTTGAATCAATAGCCTGGCGGTAAACTGACTGATGGCCTCCTTTCTGATCCAGCAAATAGACAGGACCATTAGTCCAGGGAGAGCCCCAATCTTTAGGGACAGGTTGGAAGGACTTTGGCCTGCTGAGGCCCCATAGGACTATGTGCTTGTTCTTGTTCTGAGCAAAAAGTGTTACAAATTTGAAACCAGAAGAAAACCTCTGTGTGGGGTTTGAAGGCCTGCTGACCTGCCAGAGCCCATGGTGGAGTTGGGATGATCTCTGGTAAGCTCATTAGCATGCATGTTCTTTTATAGTTTTTAATATGTTTTCTCTGTATTGCTTTTACCTTAAGATTAAAATGTGCTTGTTTAGAAAGAGCTGTGTGGTAGATTAACTATGATGTTTACACTGTTAACCATCTCTGAAGAGAAGGCAAAAGAAGCCTGCTTAGGCAGCCTGTCTTGGCTAGTATATCACAAGGAAGGCAGAGATCTGTTCATCCTGGAAATACCCTGCTCAGAAGGGAGAGAGATGCAGGTCTCCATCCTTGAGAGGCAATGGCTGGGGAGCCGGAAGCCTGAAGTGGGTGCCCTTGCTGGACCATTGAAAGGGAAATACCCATGTAGTTGCCCTGTAGTGCGACAGCAGTCATGAGCATCAGAGATGGAGAAGACTGAATGGCCACAGGTTATTCTATCCTGACCTCAGTTGCAGCTCTACTGTGTATGTCTCTACTGCTCGCCAAGGAACACAGCCAGGCAGAACTCTGAGTTTAGCTGGTGCTGCAATGCTTAGGAAGGTTGTAGGCAGGGCCTGTCCAGCACTTTCCTACCCTATCTTCACGGTCACTGTTGCATGTGGCACAGTTCTCTCTGAGTGGTGCATGGAAGCTTCAGCAGGGGGAAGGGGTAAAGCTCAGAGTACAAAGCAGAGGAACATTATAGCATCACCACCATAGCAGGAGGCTTAATTAGTGGTGTTTCCCTCAGGACAACATTTATACCTCTTTTAACTTAGGTCTGAGTTGGTAGTAGGGTTGCTAGGCGTCTGGTTTTCGACTGGAATGCCCGGTCAGAAAGGGACCTTGGTGGCTCCAGTCAGCACTGTCGTTAAAAGGGAGTGCAGTGGGGCTAAGGCAGACTCCCTGCCTTCCCTGGCTCTGCGAGGCTCCTGGAAGCAGCCAGCATGTCCCTGCGGCCCCTAGGCACAGGGGCGATCGGGGAAGCTCTGCATGCTGTCCCTGCCCTGAGCGTCGGTTCTGCAGCTCCCATTGGCCGGGAACCTCAGCCAATGGGATCTGTGGGGGTGGTGCCTGCAGGCGCAGAGTTGCCTGGCTGCCCCTGCGCCTAGGAGCCGGGCTGCACATGCCGGTTGCTTCCAGAATCCTTAGCACCCCAACCTCCTACCCCAGCCCTGAGCTCCTTCCTGCACCCAGAACCGCTCATCTCCTGCCCCACACCCCTAACAGGAGTCCACATCCCTTCCTGCACCCCAATCCTCAGCCCAGAGCCACCTTCTGAACCCTGAACCCCTCATTTCTGGCCCCACCCAGGAGACCATACGCCCAGCCGGAGCCCTCACCCCCTCTTGCATGTCAACCCCCTGCCCCAGCCCAGTGAAAGTGAATGAGGGTGGGGGAGACCGAACAGTGGAGGGAGGGGGGATGGAGTGAGTGGGGCCTCGGGGAAGGGGCGAGATAGGGGTTGGGGCAAAGGTGTTCGGTTTTGTGCAATTAGAATAAAAGTTTTGTAAATGCGGCCACCAGGGGCTTTTCTTGCATACACAACCTTCTTGGTGGCGATTGTGGAGGGGAGGGCAAAGCAGCGTCTCCTCCCCCGGGGCCACCAGCAGGTTGGGCCCTGTCCCCTGTGGAGCTAGCTTGTGTGAGTTCCCCATCTTCCTGGGGGCGATGGGGCTCAGGCTTCCCGCTTCAGCCCTGGGGTTGCGGGTGGCATGCTCCGACCGTGCGGTGGCAGGCTCTGAGCTTTGGGCTCCAGTACCGGCCCTGGGTTTACCACCTCCCTCGTCGCCGCTGGCCCCTGCTGCCTCCCTAGCCACTTCCCCATCCAAGGCTTAATTTGTCCCCTGGCTTGCTAGGAATGAGTAAGTCTGCTGAGAAAAGTGACATTTGTATGTTTGTTAATATCACTTTTCACAGCAAACATACAAATGTCACTTTTCATAGAAGCAGACTTACTAGCTAGCAAGTCTGAAAAGAAAATGCAACCAAAAAAGCAAAAGAAAAAAATACCAAAAAAAGACAAGAACATGCAAAGCACCTGAATTGTGTTTCTATTCTGTTTAGGTCCAGTAAAGAAATAGAGACTGCTGTATGTTATTTTTATTATTGAGTCTGCAAAAAAACCCTACATAAATAAATTACTTTCATGTGGACATATATATGTGCATGTTTATTTGTCTTTCCCAGATTAATTAAGTATTTTAGGAAAAATTGTCATACCGGCCACCAGCAAGAGTTCCTGGCTGCACTCTGAGGCCACCAACAGTTTGTTTTTGGTGAGAACCCTGACTAGCCTAACCTCTAAAGAGCAAAGGACTTGCCTACATAAAAGACTTCACCCAGTTCATCTCTTGTGTCTTTTTCTTACCTATCTCGGGGTGGAATCATGCGATACTTCTACTCCTAGACTGGGACATGGCTATAGCACCAGGTGTATACCAGCCTCTTATCACCCTGCAGGTCTAACTGGGTTTCACACACCTGCATTTCTTCCCTTCAGTGGCCTGTGACCAGTGATATATTGACCAACAGCCTTATTCAAACAAATAATATTTTCATTTAGCAATTGGAACAAAGGATTGGAGAAAAAAGGATTTTAAAACAGTAAACACCCTTTCCCCCCTTCCCCCATATTTAGTCTCATCTAAACTTATCCTTCACTACAAACAAAGCTAGATGGGCTGTCCTGTTAGGTTACAAGAAGTGCAGAACAGAACCAACTTTTATTTGCAGTGCTCTAGTCATGTTGATCTCAGGATGGTAGAAAGACAAGGTAGGGGAGGTAATATCTTTTATTGGACCAACTTCTTTTGGTGGAAGACACAAACTTTTGAGCCATGGAAAGAGTGAGTGACTCTAGAGCCAGGTGGTTGGGTCTCTCCCCTCAGACATACGAGATTGAAGTCCATGCTCCAGTGACTAGTTTTTTATAAAAAGTGGAATGGCTTCAACAAGAGGGACTGAGAGAGCCTCTTTCCAGGGAATCTCATAGCCCAGTTCTTAGGGCACTCACCTGCACTGTGGAAGATCCAAGTTCAGAGCCCTTCTCGACCTGACAAGGGAGGGGGCCGAGGGAGAGTGAAACCCCACTTTCCACATACCAGGTGCATGCTCTAACCACTGGGCTCAAAGATCTAAGCATGGCTGCTTCTCCTCTGCCTGTCCTGTGAAAGGCATGTAAATTCCTTTCCAAAAAATTTGCCCAAAACTATTTGACAAATTTGTGTCAAATCTGCAGATAGTTCTGGGTTGACCAAAACTACATTTTTTAGGGGGAGAAATAAACTCTTTTTCAGAAGGCCGGGAGAACGGTAAGTAGGCCTCATCTACCTCCCCGAGCCCCATGTTGAATGCAGCTCCATGGCATGCAGAGGGGCTGCTCTCAGAGACCTCTGTGTTTGGGGAATCAGGACCAGGATTTGGCCTAGGATGTGCCAAACAGGCACATAGATTTAAAGAAGGGAAGGGTGCTGGGGAAGGAAGAGTGATTGTGCCTGGGGGATGGAGTTCCTGTTTAATACACTTTCTACCTTCAGCTTTGGCTCACCCCCTTCTAGTTTTGGGTCACCTAGTGCATCACGCAGGGGCCAACGCAGGGTTGTTCTCTAGTGCTATTTCCAATCTAGAATCCTATGTCTCAGGCAATGGAGCTTCCTTCAAGAGATTATCCCACAGTCCAGTGAATTTCACTGTCAGGAACATTTTCCTGAGCTTTAGCCAAAATCGTCCTTTGCTCCATTTAATCTCATTAATTTAAGGATGCTCTTCTGTGTTGACGAGCAGGAAACTCAACAGGAGCAAACTGAACTGTTTGTTGGTTTGCTAACCTTCCCCAGTGCTGCTGCTTGGATAAATGAGGTGTCTTTGGTTTCCCTCGCTCACACGAGCACACAGCTGTTGACCAAAACTGGGCTGGGTGTGAGATGTGAGAAGGAAGAGAATTGAATGAAAAGTTGGTATAGCAGTGTATTTAGAGAGAGAGAGAAGTTGGTTAAAATAAAGAGAATAGCAGGAGGATTTGCTATTGAATAAGTTTATACTTTGTTAGTGCTTTCCATCTGAAGATCTCAAAGGGCGCAATTTAAGGAAACCTCTCCTTTCAGGGCGGCATGTGCTGAGGTGTGTTCCGGAATGGGGCCAAAGTGCTGAGCAAACATTAACGATTTAAGCCCTCACACCCCAGCCTCAGGGGCAGGTCAATATTCCTGCTCCTAGAGGTGGAGAAAATTGTCCAAGGTGAAACCAGGAATGCTGTAGCAGAACTGGGAATGCAGCTCAGATCTGCCTTCTAGTTCTGTACCTATGCAACAAGACCATCCTTCCTGTAACAAAGGGCTCCTTTCTGACTGGAATTTGAAGTGCTTCTTGACTTCTTTGGGTGAACCATGTGGTATCTTCGAGCCTTTTAACCCTCAGCTATGAGGAAAAAGGTTTAAGAAGCCCTGTTGGCACCATGCCAGCAGAACATGTATCTTCTAGGAACCCCGTGGCTATGTTGGTAAAGTTATTAGCTTTAGTGAGGCCTGAAATGTGAAGCTCGTAGTAGAAACAAACTCAGTGGGTTACGCTGGTGAAGCATGCATCTTCCATAAGGCCTCAAATATGGTTTTGCTTACACTGAGTGTGCCCTCAGAACCACAGCTGAGGCTTTAGGGAAGTTACAAATTGTGGTATTTTAACCTGCCCAGCTTGTAATCCACATGACTGCTAGTGATAAAATAAAGACCTCACTGTAATTTATAAGTACAATTAATTTGGCTAACTTTGTTATGTGATCACAACAAATGATTTTTCTTCACTTTAATAAAATCTAAGGAAATTCGCAGACAAAAAACTTGAAGATAGTTATGTTTAAGAATATATTGCCCTTTACAGCAACAACATATTATGTTTAACACCCTCCACCGCAAAAAGCGTTAGAAACGCAGGAAATTCGTATATAAACTCACACCAACCATACATGCTAAAAAGCTTAGAGGAAACTTTGATTACAGTATATATTGTTATATTACACTGATGTGTTAACGGCAATCACTTCCTGGATCCTTTCATCTGCTTCCCCATATGTATTTAAATAAAACAAGAAATTTATTTGTAAATTTTGTTCCCCAAGTGATGATTCACAGAGACCTGGTTTCACTGCTGGAGTGTTGCTGCTGTACTGAGTGATACATATAACAGATTAAAAACACTGCAGGTCAAAGGGCTGCTTCCTCCTTAGCTACAGAGAGGACATAGCTACTGACATAACTAATGAAATGGGATTGGTTTGAGTGGTGTGGGCTATGTGCCATACAACTTGTTGTCCATTAAAAGCTGCTGTCATTCTGTTCTCATCACCTGTTTAAAATAGGTCTTTGGCCAGAATGTTCTTGCTGGGATCTGACAGACAGGGTAATAGGTGTGCTGGTGTGTGCTTTTGTGATAAGGATAATTGTCTACTAGGAACTTGACTGAGCCCAACAACCCCTCCACACTGGCCACTGGAGGATGACAGCTTTGGCTCTGTATCACCTTGGAGCCAGTTTTGAACTTGCTGCCTAGTGTTTAAGGCATTATAGCCCATTGTCAGTCCCCTTCCCCCCCTTCTCCCCCCACCCTATCTTTTAAATCTATCTATTTCAGAATCTGTGGAGTGCTGACAGTGTAGAGCGGACTCAGTCCTGAAAAAGGTGACATAGCTGGCAGACCTGCCCTGCAATATTGAACCCCAGAATGTTGCTGCACCTGGCAGAGAAGCCTCCTGTAATTCTGGGAGGGGGAGTCACTAGAATGTTGATGAACCTGGGAGGGGTAACCTCCCACATCTTCCAAAACATGGGCAGTAGAATAAAGGGCTGTCTGTTCAGTATTTTGGTCTTTTAAAAAAAATTGATAAGGCTTCCAAATGGCTTGACAGGGAACTTGGTGCCCAGGTATGCAGCGATAGCACTGTTTGGGGTCCTATGATCTTTACCTTAGTTTCCAAATATACCTTCCCAAAGTTTCATAGACTTTAAGGCCAGAAGAGACCATAATGATCATCTAGTCTGACCTCCTGCACATCCAGGCCACAGAATCTTACCCACCCACTCCTGTAATAGGCCCATAATCTCTGGCTGAGTTACTGAAGTCCTCACATCCTGATTTAAAGACTTTAAGTTACAGAGAATCCATTATTTACTCTAGTTTAAACCAGTACAGACCGCTACAGACTAGGGACTGAATGGCTAGGCAGCAGTTCTGCGGAAAAGGACCTAGGGGTGACAGTGGATGAGAAGCTGGATATGAGTCAGCAGTGTGCCCTTGTTGCCAAGAAGGCCAATGGCATTTTGGGATGTATAAGTAGGGGCATAGCGAGCAGATCGAGGGACGTGATCGTCCCCCTCTATTCGGCACTGGTGAGGCCTCATTTGGAGTACTGTGTCCAGTTTTGGGCTCCACACTACAAGAAGGATGTGGATAAATTGGAGAGAGTCCAGCAAAGGGCAACAAAAATGATTAGGGGTCTGGAACACATGACTTATGAGGAGAGGCTGAGGGAACTGGGATTGTTTAGTCTGCAGAAGAGAAGAATGAGGGGGGATTTGATAGCTGCTTTCAGCTACCTGAGAGGTGGTTCCAGAGAGGATGGTTCTAGACTATTCTCAGTGGTAGAAGAGGACAGGACAAGGAGTAATGGTCTCAAGTTGCAGTGGGGGAGGTTTAGGTTGGATATTAGGAAAAACTTTTTCACTAGGAGGGTGGTGAAACACTGGAATGCGTTACCTAGGGAGGTGGTAGAATCTCCTTCCTTAGAAGTTTTTAAGGTCAGGCTTGACAAAGCCCTGGCTGGGATGATTTAACTGGGGATTGGTCCTGCTTTGAGCAGGGGGTTGGACTAGATGACCTCCTGAGGTCCCTTCCAACCCTGATATTCTATGATTCTATGAGTAAGTAACCTGTGCCCCATGCTGCAGAGGAAGATGAAAACCCCAGGGTCTCTCCCAATGTGACCTGGGGGAGAAATTCCTTCCTAACCCCCAAAATAGTGATCAGTTGGACCCTGAGCATGTCAGCAAGACCCACCAGCCGGACACCTGGGAAAGAATTCTCTGTAGTAACTCAGAGCCCTCCCCATCTAGTGTCATGTCTCCGGCCATTGGGGATATTTACTACTAGCAGTCACAGATTGCCTACAATGGCACGTGGCCCATCTCATCATACCATCTCTGTGATGGGTTGCCCCCCCTTCTGGGGTGCCACCTGCTGTACTGGGGTACCACTGAGCCCGCCTGTTCCTCCAGCCTGGGCTCCCTCACCCTGTCCTGCTAACCAGGCCCTCAAGCCTCCTCTAGCATACACACAGGTAGGGACACACACAGCTGCAGAAAGACACAGACACTGAAATCAGTACTGCATGGGAAGGCTTTCCGCTAAGGAATTGCCCAGCACTCAAGTGCACTCCCCCTCTGGAGAGTAAACCCAAAATTGTATTGTCTTGCGCTGCACAGAGAACTGTACAGCATAAGCTAATTGAAATTTGCCCTCTACCTCAATGTGGAGAGAGATACGCACAACTTTTTTTGCCGCTCCCAGTTATGAATGACACAAACTGGGTTTAAAACAAAACAAGTTTATTAAGTACAAGAAGTAGCTTTTAAGTGATTATAAGGGATAGCCAACAGATCAAAGCAGATTACCTTAGTAAATAAACAAAAAACGCAAATTGAGCTTAACACACTAGATAGGTAGGATATACATTAGCAAATTTTCACCCTGAGTGATAAACAAGCTGGCAGACTCTTAAGGCACAGGTTGCCTTGGCTTTCCCAGGTTTTCATACACAGGCTAAAGACCCTTCTAGCCTGGGACCATCACTTCCCACAGTTCAATCCTTGTCCTTCAGGTGTTTTCAGTGTGTTGTTGCAGGGAGAGTGAGGTCCCATCATGATGTCATAGTCCCCCTTTTATATCTTCTTCCCACTTGCTGGAAAGTTCTTTTGCTGTGACCTTGGACAAACAGTTCCCACTGTATAGTGCTATCTCTGAGAGGTTTCTATTGTACACAGTTCCTGGGGTAATCCTGTGTTTGTGTGAATTTCCTCAATAAGCCATTAACATTGTTTGGCCTTTTTACTGTTGTACCTGAAAGGCTGCTTGTGGGTGTTTTCAGCCTCACAACATGTTTCAGTAACACATACACAGCCAAACTTCATAACGTCACACACAACAATAACACATACTATCCAACGAGATATTAATGTGTAGCAGATCAAGACTTTTAGAATGATACTTCACAAGACATACTTTGTACAAAACATATCCTAGTTACATGACAGTGGTGAATATTGGGGTGTCAGGGTGTCACAATCCCCTCTATAAATTTATCAAGCTCAGTCTTAAAACAAGTTAGGTTTTTTGCCCCCACTGCTCCCCTTGGAAGGCTGTTCCAGAACTTCACTTCTCTGATGGTCAGAAACCTACATTTAATTTCAAGCCTAAACTTGCTGCTGGTCAGTTTATATCCATTTGTTCTTGTGTCAACATTGGCACTTAACTATAAATAATTCCTCTTTCTCCCTGGCATTTATCCCTCTGATGTATTTATAGAGAGCAATCAGATCTCCCCTCAGCCTTTGTTTGGTTAGGCTAAACAAACCAACCTCCTTGAGCTGGGTCTGGTAAGGTATTTTCCATTCCTCTGATCAGCCAGTAGCCTGTTCTCTCCGCCTGTTCCAGTTTGAATTCATCTTTCTTAAACGTGGGAGAACAGAACTGTACACAGTACTCCAGATGAAGTGTGACCAGTACTTTTGTATAAGGGTAATAACACTTCCTTATCTCCACTGGAAATACCTCCCCTGATGCATCCTAGGATTGCATTAGCCTTTTTCACAGCCGCATCACCTTGGCAGATCATAGGCTGTATCTACACTAGAGAGTTTACAGCAGCACAGCTGTATTCATGCAGGTGCAGCGCTGTAAGATATCTAGTGTAGCCGCTGTATGCTGATGGGAGAGAGCTCTCCCATCGACATAATTAAGCCACCCCCAACGAGCTTTGTCCACCGACATAGTGCTGTCCACACTGGCACTTATGTCGGTGTAACTTATGTCACTAAGTGACATACGGTATACCAACGTAAGTGGTAGTGTAGACATATCCTTATTCATCCTGTGATTGACCAATACACCCAGGTTTTTTTCCTCCTCTGTCACTTCTAACTGATAAGTCCCCAGTTTATGGCAAAAATGCTTGTTGTAAGTCCCTTAGTGCATGACCTTGTACTTCACACTTTTAAATTTCATCGCATTTCTATTACTCCAGTTTTCAAGGTCCTCCAGATCTTCTTTTATGATATTATGGTCCTCCTCTGTGTTGGAAATACCTCCCAGCTTTCTGTCATCTGCAAATTTTATTAGCACATTCCCATGTTTTGTGCCAAGGTCATGAATCAAAATATTAAATAAGATTGGTCCCAAGACTGATCACCCTGAGGAACTCCACTAGTATCCTCCCTCCAGCCTGACAGTTCACCTTTCAGTATGACCCACTGCAGTCTTCCCTTTGACCAGTTCCTTATCCATCTTTCAGTTCTCGTATTAACCCCATCTACTCCAATGTAACTAATAATTTCCCACATGGAACTATATCAAATGCTTACTCATCCAGCTTGGTCTGCAACCCTTCCCTATGAATTTTTTCCCCTTGCTTGGGATGCAGACTTCAGATAGGTTCTGCAACTTTGACTTAAAGTAATTCAAAGCCTCCTCCACATTCAGATCCTTAAGTTCTTCAGTCCAGTCCACTTTCCTAACTAAGTCCCTTAGTTTTTGAAAGTTTGCCTTTTTGAAATCAAGGACCCTTGTTGTAGACCTATTTTTGTTTATCCTTCCATTTAGTTTAAACTGCATTTGTTCATGATCACTCAAACCAAGGCTGTCCTGCACAACGAGTTCTTCTGAGAGGTCCTTGCTACTTCCAATACTAAATATAAAATGGCATCACCTCTTGTTGGTTCAATGACTATTTGGTGAAGAAATATGTCAGCTGTCATATCCAGGAATATCTGGGCCCTACCATTATTAGTAGCACTTGTCCTCCAATCTATATCAGGAAATTAAAGTCTCCTATAATCACAGAATTCCAAATAGTATTCATTTCATTAAAATGTTAAAAAGGTCTCTATCCATATCCAAATTGGATCCTTGGGGTCTGTACCAGACCCCAAGCACCATCCCAGTGGAGCCCCTGTAACCTTTCTTCCACAAAATGATTTTGACCCAAATAATTCTGTTTTATCCATTCCATCACTTCTAATTTCTTTGCAGTCTACTTCATCATTAACATGCAGTGCTACTCCACCATGTTTACCTTTTATTTCTGTCTTTCCTGAACAGCACATACCATTCAGTACCTGTACTCCAGTCATGACTACTATTTCACTATGTTTCTGCTATCCCTATAATATCTTGTTTCACTTTCTGCACCAGTTCCTCCTTTTTGTTACCCAGGTTCCTTGTATTGGTGTATAGACATCTTAGTTGTTTCTGTTCAGCTTTGCCCAGATTTCTCACTCAATTAGATACAATCATTCTACGTCCGGTATCGCCTACCTGACTTTTAATGTCACTGGTATTAGCCTTGTCTTTCCTCTTGATGCCCATTCTTCTACCCTCTGTTGTTCCTTTCTCTATTGCTGTTTCCTCTTACTTGATTTTCCTCCTGCTCAGTGTTAGAATCAGGTATGGAGATTACATAAGCATCTCTCAACCATCTCCCCCGAATTCCTAGTTTAAAGCTTTTTAAATCAGTTGTGGCCATCTCCATCCCAGAAATCTATTTCCCTTCCTACTCAAGTGGAGTCCATCTCATGAGAACAGTCCTCTGTCTGTGAATGCCTCCCAGTTGTCGAACATCCCAAAGCTCTCCTTTACCTGAGCCATCTGTTGATCATCATAATCTTGTCTCCCCTTCATTCTTCTCCTCTAGGGACAGGTAGAATTCCACTGAAGATCACTTGAGCCTCCATTTCTTTATCGGTCTTCCCAAGCCTGGCATAGTCTCCCTTGATGCATTCCAGTGGGAATCTAGCTGTATTATTTGTTCCCACATGAAGGACACTCACTGGATTCTTTCCAGCTTCCATTAGGATCCTGTTCAGCCTTGAGTCCACATCCCGTATCTTAGTTCCCGGTAGACAGCACAGAACTCTTCTGTTCTCTGAATCTGCTCTCGTGACAGGCCTGTCTGTTGTTCTTAGTAGGGAGTCCGCAATCATGCAGACCTGCCTCTTCCTGGTGTTGGTGCGATTCTCCAGCTTTGCCCCTTCTGTTCTTTCTGGCTGCAATTCCTCTTGTCTTTTGTTCTCACTTGCAATCTTCTGCAATTCATCCTCTATCCTCCTGGGGCTCCAAACTCTGGTGATCTCCATTGACACTTTTGCTCTTCTTGTAAGACTAGCTGCTCTTCTCTTCTTCCTTGCCTTCCCACCTTCCATCACTCCTGCCTCTCCCTTTCCTTTTCCAACTCAGCAAACATGTTCCTCAGTTCTTTTTCTCCTTTTCTAGTCAGTCTTTTTCTCTGCCTGGTTCTTGTAGTCACATGCTTCCACTGGCCACTTTCCTCACCTGCCAGTCTACCCTCACAATTCTCCAGCCCAGCTTGCATCTGTGAGTCTTGAGTTTTCCCTTCCACCTCCTCTCGCCTTCCCTCCATCATCTGCTCGACTCCCCTTTGAAACTCAACCATAGTTTCTACCTGCATCTCCAAACCTCGGATCTTCTCTTCCGTCAGCTCTAGCAGGCCTCACGTCATACACACGAAGGACTTTTCAGGACCCACGCCAGGATAATGTATGTGCCACAGCGTCCACAAGCAGTCATCTTCATTGTCTCTTCCATTCCTTGGGTCACTACTGTGGCTGCCTCTGTAGGTGTCCTCGCCTTCCCGCCTAAGCTCCTGTCAAGGAGAGAGAAAAAACACACACACACAAAACAGAAACACAGAACCCCACATAGCCCCTCCTCTAAACTCCCCTTACAAACGCCCACTCAAACTGCCCTGTTTCCATCTCTGTTTACTGGTTCCTTGGGTTGCCAATTCTGGTCGGATGTATTCCTGGAGGTTTCATCACATGACATAATATTTAATTGAATATTAATCTTTAATTCCTGGAGACCCCAGGACAATTCTGGAGGGTTGGCAACCCTACCAGTGGTTCCTGTGCCACTGCTCCCAGGGACCTTCTTGTCTTGCCCCGAAGGAAGTCCCCAATTTCTCATCCACGCTCACGCAGTGCCTGTCTGTCTGGTGGTGCAGCAGGTACGCATACAGCAGCTTGACTCTCAGATACTATTGTTCAGGGGTTTTTTTCCTTTTGAATAAAGCTCTGTAGACCTTCACAAGAGGCCTGTCTTTTCCCCATAGCCCTGCCTGTGAATGCTATTTCATCTATTGACAAAAAAATAGCTGATGTGGAGGAGGATGTTGACTCATTTCTAACCCCTGGCTGGCAGTCAACACCATCCTGGAAATATTTACCTTACCAGCCATAGGAACTCCCCTGGCTATTCGGAAGAAATAGCTCTCTGCATAAAGCTACTGGAAGGAGTGTTTTCTGCTTCCTTCAGTTCACTTGCTGGTGCTGAGAGCATATGGGGTCCACCACTCTGGGTGAAAGAAGCTGCAGTGCATCATGTTTTTTAGGACCCCCAAAGTGGGGAGAATTTACCTTGGGTCTGGGGGGTTTGAGGGTGTGGTGTCTGCTGGGGATGGGCAAGGTTACAGCCACATACTCTGCACATGTATTTGTCCATGAGGGCCTTGTTGAGTTGTTTGCGTTTTCTAATACAGCCACTGGAGTAACAATACTGGGTTATATATGCAGATCCCAAACTATTCTGAGGCAGTGCTCTGTGCTGACTGTGCTGGCAGGAGTTCACAATGACTGACCAGGGTCTCCCAACTCATGCAGCTATTAAATAGCATAAGTGTGCTTTCACTACTAGGTCCCTTGGGAGATTGCACTAGTGGGGACCAAACTGTCATGGCTTCTTTCTTTCTTTCTTTCTTTCTTTCTTTCTTTCTTTCTTTCTTTCTTTCTTTCTTTCTTTCTTTCTTTCTCTCTTTCTCTCTTTCTTTCTTTCTTATTAAACTGACCACATGTTACAATCACCTCCCTTTCCAGAACTTGCAAGCCAGACCCCATTTTCAGGCTTCGATCTAGCATCCTTCCAGTCCAGCTTGCCCAGCAATTATGCATTTTGATGGGTATAAAACATGTTTATCCTGTAGGTTTGTACAAAACTCAATTAACAATACAGCAAATCTAAAATTGGGCCAATGCCAGTTAGAGGGCTCCTAACTAATTTTGGACATTGCCATATGGTGATATGACATCCTAGTGCTGTGTTCTTGATACAAGAGAGAGACTGAGGAAGAGAAGATGTTTTCTAGGGAACAAGGAGTCGGACTCCTGGGTTCTATTCCTAACTTGGCTGCGAATTAACCTTTTGGCCTTTGCAAGTCACTTAGGACCTGATTTTTAAAGGTGCAGAGCCCCTACAGCTCCCATTGACTTCACCTGGAATTGTGGGTGCTCAGCACTTCTGAAAATCAAACCCTTAACCAATCTGTTTCTCAGTGACCAACTCTGCAAAGTGGGGATAACAACCATGACCTACCTCAGAGAAGGCACCACTGATCAAAACTTGTAAAGCATTTTAAAATGTGGGGATTAAAGGTGGCTACAGATAGGCATATTTTTGGTTGTTATTACTCCTGGACTATGATAGAGGGACAGATGCAGCACCTCAGCATGTGAGATTTTGTTTGTTGTTTCAGCTCTCCAGGGTAATGAGTCTGCTTGAGCTCTCCAGCAATTTGCTCAACACCCGCCATCAAGTTTCAAGGCTTCTTGGGTGGGAACTGTATAAATGAGGTTAATGCTTGTGATATAAAATTGCTATTACGTTGCCTTCTCCACAGTGCATGGACTGTGTCCATTGAGGTCACCACACTTTGGGAGTCTCAAATGCAGCTGTTTTTATGAGCAGTCCATTGTGCTGTGCAAATACAGTTTTGCTGAGGAAGATCTCTTGTTGCCTCTGAAGAGAAAAATGTGGTCCGAGCACAGCACTGGGAACCAGGAAATTAGGGCTGGGGTTTTAAAAATGTAATTTCCTAGTTTTCTTTTAAAGAAAATACAAATGCTATCATGTGTCAGCTGGGTCATCAGCAAGGTTTGAGCCCTAGGCCTTCAGCACTGTGGTACAAACCTCTACCACTTGCACTTAAAGACTGACTATGTTAGGGAGCAACAGAAGTAGCTATTATTCTCTGGGAGTGAGGCATGACGGTAGTGGGGGAGAGGTAATGGATGCAGGAGTAGCTCCATTTTACAGAGAGTATATGTAACATTGGCCCATACTAGACAGTTAATTTTCTGTTCTATCCTTTGAGTTAGTTATTAGCTTGTGACTTTGAGAACATCTTGCTGGCATCTTCTTCTGGCCCATTGAATTGAGGGGTGTTTTGGGAAAGTGGTGGGTTTTGGAGTGCACTGAATATGGTAATGGTTTGGCTCTATCTGATCTCTTTTTCAGGGAGACTTCTAGAGCCTTGGTTCGGTTGTTGGGGCAGTTCTACTGACAGGTCCCTCAAGTCTGAACCTGATCTCTGTTAGCTGTAATGTGCTAGATGCCCATAGCTTACATAGCAGTTCCAGAAGACCTCTGCCTTGAGATAGCATGAATCTGTCCTATTAAGTGCTTTGTAGATCATTCACTATTAGATGCACTTCAAGGTTCTGTAACTGAAGAGCCAGTGAAAGTTGTGGAGACCCATGTGACATGCCTTTTCTGGCTGGTCCTGCTTGGGAGAGAGGCTGCTAATAGGTGTACTAGCTGCAACCTTGTGATCTTCCCCTGTAGTCCTCGGCTGAGTGACTTGCAATAGCACAGTGGGGAGGTGATGGACACATGAACCACGGTAGTCAGATACTCATCAGAGAGTAAGAGCTGGAGTGCTTTTGCTAACTGTAGATGGGAGAAGTGCTTCTGATGAGGGTGAGATAGTGAAGTTTGCCGCCTCCTCAAAGCATTCCTCTCTTCCATTTAATATCACTTCATGCTTTCCCAGATTTAGCATGAGCCAGGAGTTCTTTATCCAGGTGTCAGTTTCCCTCATGCAATGGCATAGCTCTGGCTGCACTGCACTGAGAATCTAGATAACCCCCACCCCAGGTGCGTATCGCTATGGTAACTAAGCACCTAGAAAAGAACACCAAGCTCTGCGTCATGTGCAGACTGCTTGCTTTGCAGCCCAGGCCCTAGCAATTGCACACTGACGTTAAATAATATCAGCAACAGGACTGGGTGTGAGGGGAGGAGCCGCTAGCCATCATGACTCTTTGGGATCTCTCTGAAGGAATGAGCGTCACCAGTTTAACCATTACCATTGACTCCTACAAAGTCTTGTAGGTGGATCAGCAGCTTCTCCTGCTTGATGGTGTCAAAAACAGCTGAAAAATATCAAGCAATGTGGGAAGTGTTTTCCTTCTGTCAGTCACCGTGGCGAGACCCTATGTTACAGCTACCAACATCCTTTTAGTGCTCTACTCTGGCCTGAAGCCAGGCCAGGAAGGGTTTTAAGATATTAATAAAAGTTTGCTATCACTGTGTCAGTAATCGTGCCCAGGATTGTGAGATTTGAGACTGAATTCTACTTAACAAGATTGCTTGGCCTGAGCAGTTGTGGGTGTGGGTGGAGGAGACCGTGGGTTATTGTGTTAATGTTTTAATAGAACGGGGATCACATTTTTAAAGGCAGTTGGTAGAATGCCTACTCGAGGGAGGCACAGTTGATCTTTGTCAGCATTTGCCAAGGCATCTCCTGCTGGTTTTGATTAGCCAGGGAAGGCATGAGTACTGTTTGCATGTGGTGTGTCTTCTTCAGCTTCCAGCACCTCCATCAGTGGGACTGTGCCAAGTTCCAACAAGGTGGGCAGTGTGAGTCCAGTGGGAGAAGAGCTCCTAGCAGCCGGAGGTGAGAGGTGATGAGGTCTGTGGGTGATATTTCAAAGTACTTCAGACTGTCCAAAGGATCACTGCATTCATCACTGAAATGCAGGCATCTCTGCAGTGGAGTAGGGCAGTTGTGTTCAAGAGCCCATGGCAAGTTGGAGAGGACGTGAAGAATTCCACATCCAATGAAACTGCAGTGGTGTCTGGGAAGCAAAATGTAATTACTGAGGTAGGAATTGAGTTGGGAACCTGACACTACCAGAAAGGAGGGACGCTGTCCTGGAAAGGGCTGCCGTTGCAAAAGAGGAAAGAACTAGCGATTATTAACAAAGTTGGTGCCATTTTCAAATGCTATCCTGTGAAAGGATTTATGTTTCTCTGAAACATTTCCTCTTGGGATGATTCTGACAGGAGCACAACTATGTGTGTGTGTTGTGTAAACAACACTGTCTCTCCTTTGAGTGCCAAGAGTTCTCTGGCCTGATAGATCTGGGATTGCCTCTAGGGACCCAGTGGCAGGGTGATTCTTCCTCATTACAACTTCTGGCATCTAAATAAGTTGAAGATTCCCAGTCAGATGCCACTTGGGGATTTGATTTGGATATATTGGCTCTCCACCGCTTTCTGTTGTATTTTGCAGGAGATGGGAAGAATCCATGATGGGAGAACTCTATAGGGAATACAGTCTCATGGCGGAGAGAACATGTTGTCATGTAACTGCATGTGATCATAACGCATGGACATAAGGGGAATGAATTAAGGTTGCATGGAGGGTCTGAATTCTGGCCTTTCCTTACTTCTGAGTGCTCAACTCTGCAGCCTAAATAACATTATTGGGGGGATTGTATGTAATTATACATTGATTGACAAGACCCTCAGCATCCCTACTCTCTGACTTGGAGAGCTCCAAGACTCCTGATTGGGCTGCAGCTCCTATTTAATCCAGAGGAGGAAACAAGAAGTTCTTTGTACAACTGGATTTCACCTTGATCTGGTGTTTACCTGGTCCTGCCTTCTGATCCTGACCTCTTGGTATGCTGACTTAGCCTGACTCTTGGTAACTGCCTCCTGGTTTCTGTCCTCTGATTCCTTTGCCTGAACCTGACTTCCTGGTGTCCTGGCTTGGCCTGACTCTGGGTAACTGATTCTTGATCCCTGTCCTCTGGTTTATCTCTTGTTTTTGATCTCCTGGCATTCTAACCCGGCCTGATTCCAGGTGATTGGATCCTGGATTCTGGACCCTGGTCTTGTGCCTCATGCATACTCTTAGGCCAGGCAGCCCATGGTCTGGTCCTGACAGCATTACATGAAATTCACCCCACCACATTGAAAATGTAATCCTGAATGGGGCATTCCAACAGGAACTTAGTATGCCACTCCTTATTAGCTTGTGACATTGGGTGAAACCCATTGCATTGCTTGGGCCTCTGGTTGTTGTTTTTCCCGAAGGATCCTAGAACACTTTACTTTCAGACAGAGACATCCCTTAGGGGAGGATCTATGAATGGAGAATCTCTATGTCCTAGTAAAGAGGAGAGGATGGAAGATGATAAAATACAGGTAGGATTTGATGAGAAACAGTCAAATGAAAAAAAGTCTCATTCAATTACATCATGTAATGGGAGACAGCTAAAAAGTAACAAGTTTTTAACGTGCTTATATACCAATGCTAGAAGTCTAAATAACAAAATGGGTGAACTAGAGTACCTCGTATTAAATGAGGATATTGATATAATAGGCATCTGTAGAGGGGTTTGGCCGGGGCTCGTCCCTCTCCGGGGCGGCGGGAAACCACACTGCCTCACTACTTCCTTCCAGTTGTTGACGGGGAATTAGCCTGCCTGCGGGAGTTTCTTGCTGCAGCAGTAGTAGAGGCAAACACAGACAGTTATTCGTGCCTGGCCTGTGGTCGGCGATCAATAGTGAGTCAAGGGCTCAGGCCGGGGCTGAGCAAAGAGTTATGTAATTAGCAGGCCCAGGCCCGGGCCCTAGCTCCGTGCAGGGCAGCAGAGGGTCAATGGTTCAGGTCCTCAGGCAGGGGCTGACCAAAGGCAGGTAAACAACAAGCCCAGGCCCTCAGCTCAGAGGGGCCTGGGAGAGCGGGAGACTGCCACCCACAAGCTGGGTGGCAGGAGGGACGCAGGCCCTCCCACTCCACTGCATCCCAGCCCGGGGCCCTAGCAGCGGCAGAAGGCCTACTGCTGAGTCAGTGTGGATACTGGTCCCAACACACTGACATAGGTTCTGGCAGTGCTGCAGCCAGACTAGGGTCGGCTGTCCCTGGGCTACTTCTGAACTCCCCCTCTGGAGGTACCTGGGTCTGGACGGTGTCCTCCGGGGGGGTCAAACACCATGGGGTCCTCTGGGTAACTGGTGAGGGGCAGGCTGGGCAGCTCCTCCAGGCTTTGGTCAGCGTCAGTCATCAGCAGGTCAGGCCAGACCTCGGGTCCACCGTAGGTTGCCAGGATCTCCCAAACGGGAGCTAGGCCAGAGGCATCCGGCCTCTCCAGCGGCTGCCTCCCGAGTGAACTCTGGGATCGGGCTTTTATATTTCCTGTCCTGTGCCTTGACCTCTGGGGGGTGCGAGAGGGACTTGCTGGCTCCACCCACTTTGGTGTCGGGGGCTTGTCCCTCTCCAGGGCGGTGGGGAACCATACCGCCTCCCTGCGGCATCACAGAAACTTTGTGAAATGAGGATAATCAATGGGACACAGTAATACCAGGGTACAAAATATATCAAAAGGACAGAACAGGTTGTGTTGGTGGGGGAGTGGCACTATATGTGAAAGAAAGCGTAGAATCAAATGAAGTAAAAATCTTAAATGAACCAAACTGTACCAGAGAATCTCTATGGATCGTAATTCCATACTCGAATAATAAGAATATAGTAGTAGGCATATATTACCAACCACCTGACCAGGATGGTGATAGTCACTGTGAAATGCTCAGGGAGATTAGAGAGGCTATTAAAATAAAAAAATCAATAATAATGGGGAATTTCAATATCCCCATATTGACTGGGTACATGTCACCACAGGATGGGATGCAGAGATAAAGTTTCTTGACACCTTAAATAACTGCTTCTTGGAACAGCTAGTCCTGGAACCCACAAGAGGAGAGGCAATTCTTGATTTAGTCCTAAGTGGAGCACAGGATCAAATCCAAGAGGGGAATATAGCTGGACCACTTGGTAATAGTGACCATAATATAATTAAATTTAACATCCCTGTGGCAGCACAGTGGTCCAACACTGTAGCATTTAATTTCAGCAAGGGGAACTACACAAAAATGAGGAGGCTCGTTAAACAGAAATTAAAAGGTACAGCACCAAAAGTAAAATCCCTGGAAGCTGCACGGAAACTTTTTAAAGACATTGTAATAGAGGTTCAACTTAAATGTATACCCCAAATTAAAAACCATGGTAAGAGAACCAAAAAAACATGGCTAAACAACAAAGTAAGGAAGCTGTGAGAGGCAAAAAGGCATCCTTTAAAAAGTGGAAGTTAAATCCTAGTGAGGAAAATAGAAAGGAGCATAAACTCTGGCAAACGAAGTGTAAAAATGTATTTAGGAAGGCCAAAAAATAATTTGAAGAACAGTTAGCCAAAGACTCAAAAAATAATAGCAAAATTTTTTTTAAGTACATCAGAAGCAGGAAGCCTGCTAACAACCAGTGGGCCCTGGCTCATCGAGATGCTAAAAGAGCACTCAAGGACGATAAGGCCATTGCGGAGAAACTAAATGAATTCTTTGCATCGGTCTTCACAGTTGAGGATGTGAGGGAGATTCCCAAATCTGAGCCATTCTTTTAGGTGACAAATCTGAAGAACTGTCCCAGATAAGGTGTCATTAGAGGAGGTTTTGGAACAAATTGATAAACTAAATGGTAATAAGTCACCAGGACCAGATGGTATTCACCAAAGAGTTCTGAAGAAACTCAAATGTGAAATTGCAGGACTACTAACTGTAGTCTGTAACCTATCATTTAAATCAGCTTCTGTACCAAATGACTGGAGGATAGCTAATGTGACGCCAATTTTTAAAAAGGGCTCTAGAGGTGATCCCAGCAATTACAGCTGGTAAGCTTGACTTCAGTACTGGGCAAACTGGTTGAAACTATAGTAAAGAACAAAATTGTCAGATACCTAGATGAACATAATTGTTTAAGTCAACATGGTTTTTGTAAACGGAAATCATGCTTCACCAATCTACTAGAATTCTTTGAGGGGGTCAACAAGCATGTGGACAAGGGGGATCCAGTGGGTATAGTGTACTTAGATTTTCAGAAAGCTTTGACAAGGTCCTTCACCAAAGGCTCTGAAGCAAACTAAGCAGTCATGGGAAAAGAGGGAAGGTCCTCTCATGGATCGGTAACTGGTTAAAAGGTAGGAAACAAAGGGTAGGAATAAATGATCAGTTTTCAGAATGGAGAGAGGTAAATTGTGGTGTCCCTCAGGGGTCTGTACTGGGCACAGTCCTATTCAACATATTCATAAATGATTTGGAAAAAGGGGTAAACAGTGAGGTGGCAACATTTGCAGATGATACAAAACTACTCAAGATAGTTAAGTCCAATGCAGACTGTGATGAGTTACAAAGGGACGTTATGAAACTGTGGGACTGGGCAACAAAATGGCAGATTAAATTCAATGTTGATAAATGCAAAGTATTGCACATTGGAAAACATAATCCCAACTATACATATAAAATGATGCGGTCTAAATGTTACTACTCAAGAAAGAAATCTTGCAGTCATTGTGGATAGTTCTCTGAAAACATCCACTCAATGTGCAGCGGCAGTCAAAAAAGTGAACAGAATGTTGGGAATCATTAGGAAAGGGATAGATAATAAGACAGAAAATATCATATTGTCTCGAAATAAATCCATGGTACAACCACATCTTGAATACTGTGTGCAGATGTTGTCACTCCATCTCAAAAAAGATATATTGGAATTGGAAAAGGTTCAGGAAAGGGCAACAAAAATGATTAGAGGTATGAAATGCCTGCCATAATCAGGAGAGATTAATAAGACTGGGAATTTTCAGCCTGGAAAAGAGACAACTAAGGGGGAATATGATTGAGGTCTATAAATTCATAATGGGTGTGGAGAAAGTAAATAAGGAAGTGTTATTTACTCCGTCTCATAACACAAGAACTAGGCGTCACCAAATGAAATTAATAGGCAGCAGGTTTAAAACAAACAAAAGGAAGTATTTTTCACACAACGCACAGTCAACCTATGGAACTCCTTGCCAGAGGATGCTGTGAAGGCCAAGACTATAACAGGGTTCAAAAAAGAACTAGATAAGTTCATGGAGGATAGGTCCATCAATGGCTATTAGCCAGGGTGGGCAGCAATGATGTCCCTAGCCTCTGTTTGCCAGAAGCTGCGAATGGGCGACAAGGAAGATTACCTGTTCTGTTCATTCCCTCTGGGGCACCTGTCACTGGCCACTGTTGGAAGACAGGATACTGGGCTAGATGGACCTTTGGTCTGACCCAGTATGGTCGTTCTTATGTTCTTACAAACTACTGACTGGATCCTGAGAGGTACACTGTAGGCATTGCAGGTGTGCCACATCTTCAGGATCAGGCCCAAAATATACAAGAATCATTGTGGCAGCTATTTTAATGTTATGTTAATGTGGTACAGTAACTCTTTGTTTTGTTTTAGTTTCTTAAGAAAATCCCTTCGGATGCAGTCTTGTCCCATTGACCTCAGTGGGAGTTTTGCCTTTAAGCCAAGACTTCACCCTTAATCTGCAACATAATTCAATTTTACATTGTATTCATGTGAGTAAAAAAAAGGTCTGTGTTTTTTGCCCCATTCAACTCCATCTGAGGAGATGGAACAAAAGAATGCAATGAGCCAACTTCATCCTGGAGAGGACCCCACTGAATTCTGTGGAGTTCTAGCCGGGATGAATTTTTCATTTCCTTCTTGGGATTTTGGAGGAGTCATGAAGGCCCCCTATGTTGGATTCAGGCTTCAAACCCCTGCTCTGACCCTCCCAACACTAGTCACTTTCGAGGGCTGGTCAGTCTCCTCAGTGAAATAAGAGTGTTTTAAAAAATATCCTGACAAACTCACCAAAGAAGGAAAAACCCTGTTCATCAGCAGCAGAATTTGCTGGATAATGCAGCCTTCACACACACACACACACCCCCCACTCCTCTTCCCTCTTGGGAGATCAGAATTTGGAGTTGCAGCCTCAAATAACTGGACTAAGTTACCCATCTTGAAACAAGCATTCATGTTGTTTGATTTTAATAAATGAATAATCTTTTATTTGAGGAAGCCACTGCAGAGAAAAATGAATGGAAACGGTTGCTGCTCAGTGGTGATGTCTGCTGTTTTAGATTGTGGGTCCTGCATTAAATAGTATGGTGACAGGCATGTTAGAAATGCTTCTAGACTATAGTGTTTGTATTGTACTGAAGGCGGCTGCAGTAAAACAGTAAAATTACTGTCCTCCTGAGACCCTTATGAAAATGTGGTTTGTACAGGAATTCATTAGCTACACTAGTAAGCAACATTTTAAGTTCATTTCCTTTGATGCCCAAAACTCAGGGCTCCCAAACTTAGCATGATCAAAACCCTCACTGACAGCTAGCCAGGAGCCCAAGGGCTGCCTGCATCTACAGTACTGACGGCCCCAACCTTTCAAACTTCATGATGGGTCAGGCCCTGTCGGGGTGAGGGGGGATGGGGGGGAAAGGGGCTGGTTGAGTGCTCTGGGCTGCTAGTGCCACCTAATGGTGATGCTCCAGGATATAATGCCTAAGGTGAGAGTCCAAGGGCTGCTTTGCCTAGCGGCATATCACAGGGGTAGTGTGTCACCCACTGCTGAAAGAGGGGAGGGGAACCCAGATCCACCCTACTCCACTGGGTTCTGACCCAGGGCCATTCAAAACAGTGGACCCTGACAGAGGGTTCAAGTCCTGATCCCACCAAGCATGTTCCATGGGTCACTTCCTACCCTCGTTCCAGTCCCTCTGGCATCATGCCAGGGTTGGACGTGGGGTCCCTTTTGTGTTCCCTCTGAGTTGTCTCCAGAGTCTTCTCTGTTGGCAACAGCGAGTCGTTCCTGTGGTCGACTGGCTTCCTACAACGCAGCTAGGAGGCTCAACCCCAGCAGCTTGGAGTCATGGTGGCTTCCCAGCAGGAGGCTGCTGCACACAAGTGCTCTCCTCCTCAGTCCACCCAGACTGAGCTGAGCTGCTCTCTTTTGAATGCTCCCTCCACCAGGAGCATGCCCAGCAGGGGTGAGGGCTGTGTGGCCTCTTGGGACCAGAGCAGTCCATTAATCCTCGCCTCTCCAGTGTGGGATTGGTTCACCCTGGCACAGGCCCCCAAAACCATTGGCTTCAAAATAATGAGATTTTTAAAATAATAAATTTGGGATCTTTATATTTGTCTTCTATTTTTTTTTAACCTTTAGCTTTCACCTTTCCCAGCTTTCTTATACAACACAGAGGGATAGAAACTTACTTTTTTAAAAAAGAAAGCTGAGATTCTCACATAATCTTAAAAAGAAAAGGAGTACTTGTGGTACCTTAGGTTTCAGAGTAGCAGCCGTGTTAGTCTGTATTCACAAAAAGAAAACCTTGTGGCACCTTAGAGACTAACCAATTTATTTGAGCATAAGCTTTCGTGAGCTACAGCTCACTTCATCAGTTGCAATTTATTGGAGCATAAGGTTTCGTGAGCTACAGCTCACTTCATCGGTTGCAATTTATTTGAGCATAAGCTTTCGTGAGCTACAGCTCACTTCATCGGTTGCAATTTATTTGAGCATAAGCTTTTGTGAGCTACAGCTCACTTCATCGGTTGCAATTTATTTGAGCATAAGCTTTCGTGAGCTACAGCTCACTTCATCGGATGCATCCGATGAAGTAGCTCATGGAAGCTTATGCTCAAATAAATTGGTTAGTGTCTAAGGTGCCACAAGTACTCCTTTTCTTTTTGTGGTACCTTAGAGATGCATCCGATGAAGTGAGCTGTAGCTCACGAAAGCTTATGCTCAAATAAATTGGTTAGTCTCTAAGGTGCCACAAGTAGTCCTTTTCTTTTTGCGAATACAGACTAACACGGCTGCTACTCTGAAACCTGTCACGTAATCTTGTGAAGTTTTAAGAAAGACACCAAATATTGCAAGACTCGCAGTTAAAAGAGCAAGAGGTGACAACACTATGACTTGTGTATACTCAAGTAGATTGCTCAAGTAAAACTCCTCGTGTTGAATGGGGGTTAATAAATTAATAGTTTTTTAAGACTGAAAGAGGCCATTCTGATCATCTAGTACAGTGATTCTCAACCTGCAGCCCGTGGGCCGCCTGCGGCCCAATCAGCACACAGCTGCGGCCCATGTGACATCCTCAGGGCCAAATGGGTAGTATATATAATGTGTGGATGTCACCCATATAACACACAGAGAACTGCATATGTGCCCACAGTGGTAAATAGGTTGAGAACCGTTGATCTAGTCTGATCTTCTACATACCACTGACCACAGAATTCCTCCAATGATAGCTTGTTGCTCTACAGTTCTTAACATGCAGTGTTCCCTCTTGAGCTGAGATGATTGTAGAATTCAATTACCCATATTTTGGCCACACCAAAATGTCTCAGAACTCTGCCAAATTCTTGAGTTTGCTGTTAACACCAACTCAATAGTTCTACCCAGACAGTGGGTTTAGGAAAGTACCAAACTCTGTCTTAGTTGACAGTGATTAAAATGCAGAGCAGGAATGCAGTTATGGGCCTTTGTTAATAGTGCAACTGAAATCTGGTGTGGCAAAGGCCTGAATAGCGTAACAGGTTTTGGGTTTTTTTTTTAATCTTTGACAGGCATATATGAGCCCATTGCTCTGCTTCTTATTGGTATGCACCATCCTTGATTAAATTTGCAATGGGGTTGGGTGGATTTAATGCCATTGCAAATGGAGACCCAGGCAAGCACAGAGCGCAGTGCTGAGGGTCTTGTCAGTTCAAATTGATTGCCTGGAATTGAAGCAGCACAGTAAGTGAAAAATTCAATCAACTCCATTGAATTTCATTTGGCTTCTAAACAAAATGCCAACGGCCTGATATTCTCAAATCTCTGCTGACAAATGGACAATGAGCTTTTCACCAGTGGGAAAATATGCTGCATGTTACAAACCTGAGCGCATGTGAGATAATGCATGTCAGAGCACATATGGAAAGCCTTGCACCAGAGTGTTCATTGTGTAATAAATCCATGGGGGCTGCGTATGCACAGTCACTATGGTCATCAGGATAAATAGCATCTACGCAGCACTGAGGATGAAACCCAGGGCTTTTGGCTCCCAGAATGCAGGCATTTACCACTTGTGTTAAAGGATAGCCAAGGGCTTGTCTTCACTAGAAAATCAGAACACAACTTTGAGGAGTTACAAGGGTTTTTTTCAGTATAGACCAGGACAAGTTGTGTTTACCATTGTCAGCTTCTTGTGCATAAGCCTGTGGTCCAAGCAGGATTGACCCATAGCCAGCTGACATGATGTTAAAAATCCCCTGGCTCTGTCTACACTTACTGCCAAAGTTGTGTTTAACGTCATGTTAGTTAACATGACTTCTCCAGGTCATGTTCTAACATGACCTAATTTTCTAGTGAAGACAATCCCATTGTTGGCAGTAGTGGCAAATTGGCCTGTGGGCCAGCCTCTAGAGCAGGGGTGGCCAACCTGAGCCTGAGAAGGAGCCAGAATTTACCAATGTACATTTTTGCCAAAGAGTCACAGTAATACATCAGCAGGCCCCCATCAGCTCCCCACCCCCCTGCTCCCAGCGCCTCCTGCCCACCGGCAGCCCCGTCGATCAGCACCTCCCCTTTCCTCCCCATGCCTCCTGATCAGCTGTTTCATGGCTGCAAGAGGCTGGGGGGTGGGGGAGGGCGGGGCAGGGCAGGGGAGCGAGGGCATGGCAGGCTTGGCAGGGGGCAGGAAGGGGTGGAGTTGGGGCAGGGCCTGGGGCAGAGCGGGGGGTTGAGCAGTGAGCACCCCCCGGCACATTGGAAAGTTGGCACCTGTAGCTCCAGCCCCGGAGTTGGTGCCTATACAAGGAGCCGCATGTTAACTTCTGAAGAGCCGCACATGGCTCCGGGGCCACAGGTTGGCCACCCCTGTGCTAGAGAAACAACTGTGATCTCTCTCACCGAGCCAGGACATAACAGTGGCTCCTGGAAGTCGGTGGCCACTGTTCCCCATGCTCAGGGCATGTCATATTGCATGCTGCATAGAGGGGTCAGAGGGATTATCTGTGGTGGGCCAGTATTTCTCTGGTGGCCCCAGCAATTAATTAAAAGGGGTGGGGGAGTAGTTTGTAGCCCTTATGATTTTGAATGTAACCTGATGCTGCTCTCTCTGACTGAATTTATAAGACCCTCAGACAGAAACAAAGCAATAAGAGCCAAACTGTGGTCCCACTGAAATTAGGATTGCCAGGCGTCTGGTTTTCAACCAGAACGCCCAGTCGAAAAGGGACCCTGGCGGCTCCAATCAGCATTGCTGACTGGGACACTAAAAGTCCGGTTGGTGACGCAGCAGGGTTAAGGCAGGCTCCCTGCCTGCCCTGGCTCCGCGTGGCTCCCAGAAGCGGCGGCATGTTCCCCCTCCAGCTCCTAGGCACAGGGTCAGCTAGGGGGCTCTGTGCGCTGCCCCCGCCCCGAGTGCCGGCTCCACAGCTCCCATTGGCCGAGAACTCTGGCCACTAGAGCTACAGGGGCGATGCCTATGGATGGGGCAGGGTGCGGAGGGACATGCTGGCCACTTCTGGGAACTGCTTGAGGTAAATGCCATCCAGAGCCCACATCCCGTACCTCCTCCCACACCCCAACCCCTTGCCTCAGCCCAGAGCCCCCTCCAACACCCAAACTCCCTCCCAGAGCCTGTACCCTGAACCCCCTGCTGCACCTCAACCCCCTGCCCCAGCCTGAAGCTCCCTCCCGCACTCTGAACCCCTCGGCCCCACCCTCCAGCCCGTAGCCCCCTCCTATGCCCCAAACCCCACATCCCCGTCCTTACCCCAGAGCCCGCACCCCCATCCCAAGCCCTTACCCCCTCCTGCACCCCTGCCCCAGCCTGGTGAAAATGAGCGAGTAAGCGAGGGTGGGGGAGAGCGAGCGACGGACGGAGGGGGATGAAGTGAGCAGGGGCATGGCCTTGGAGAAGGGGTGAGGCTTCAGGGCAGGCTGAGGGCGGGGCAAGGGTGTTTGATTTTCTGCAGTCAGAAAGTTCACAACCCTAACTGAAATCCATGGGAAAACTCCCTGATTTCAGTGGGAGCAGTCCTGTCCCTAAGGGTATGTCCACACTGCAGTCAGGGGTGTGTAACTGCAGCATGTATCTGAGATAAACATAATCTAGCTAGCTGGTGGGCCAATAGCTGTGAAACAACGTCACAGGTTTCAGTGTGGGCTGTACAAGCCCTCCTGGAACCTTCTGTAGTTCTTCGGGCCGCTTGCCTGCACCGAAGTCCGGGCTGCCATGGTTTTACTGCCATTGCTATGTTAGTTAAAACTGATGAGGCTTGGGTATGCCTACCTGTAATGCAATTGCCTGCCCCTTCCCAACTGCAGTGCAGACATATCTGAAGAGAGACATGAGTTGGCCTGCCCTCTCCCCCTGCCAACCACGTGCACGCATCTCTGAGAGGTGTGAGCCACGTTGTGAACTCTTGCTGTGTTACTAAAAAGAAAAGGAGGACTTGTGGCACCTTAGAGACTAACAGATTTATTTGAGCATAAGCTTTCGTGAGCTACAGCTCACTTCATCGTCTTTCAATATTGAGTGCTTTTCTTAAGGCCTCAGCTGCTGGAGACAAGTAATCAAGGGAATATCTCAGCTTACTTTTCTAACACCACAGTTTCTAGCCCTCACAGTTGCAGAGAAAAACTTCAAAATGTGACCCCAGCTCACCCTAAAGGAACAGAAAGAAAGCTCCAAACTTATTCATTTTAAATCTCATTTTTGAACACTTGGGGTTGACCTGGCCCGTTCACCTCAACTGGTGTTAACTTAACCCTGTGCGGATAATTGTAAATACCTATATGGTTAACTCTTTCACTGCTGATTACGTTAGCATGAAGTATCCAGCTACTCTGGGACTAGAGACAGATAGTTAGCAGAAAAGCAACACAATATTTTTTTTCAATTACTCCCTGGGATTCACAGTTTAGGAGACCTCACCAGAGAGCTTTCGTGGACCTGTAGTATGAGGAATGCTTTGGGACATTTTTTTTTCTGAATTAAAATAAAATCATAAAATATCTTTAAAACATGAACATATGTTTGGTTTTTTACTGCACTTCCACTGCAGTCCTAGGACAACGTGATGTGGCTATTAAATTCCAGCTAGTGCATTTGCAATGCTATAGATATGTTACATTCCCTAACTTGGCCTATTTTATCCATTTGAATTTCAGTGCAAAAAGAAACTAGAGGCTTAGCTTTGTCTCTCTTCTTGACTCAAGAATGCATGCAAAACCTACTCTGATTCAGTGACTGCAGCCAGGTCTACCCTACAAACTACATCGGTATAACAATGTTGCTCAGGGGTGTGAAAAATCCACATCCCTGAGTGACGCAGCTATACTGACATAACCCCCAGTGTACACAGTACTAAGTCGATGGGAGGGTGTCTCTCGTCAACATAGCTACTGCCTCTCACAGAGGTGGCAAAACTGTGCCAGTGCAGCATTTAAATGTAGACCTGCTCAGAGGTGTGCTTATTTCCCTCTAGGAGGCTGTCCCCTGCTACACCCGTCTCTAGTCAGTCAGTCATTCAGACTGACTTTTACCCTCGGCTGCCAGAAGAGTACAAGTTACCCTGAATGATCCTGCAGCCTGGCAGGTCTGAAGTAGCTTCCACCTTTTCTGTGAACCAATACCGCTGGGGACAGCTGTCACTCTAGACAGTCATGATTCAAGCCATTTGAGTTCAAAGGGACTAGATTAGTAAAACAGCAAGGGAGATACATACATACACTGTGTCTGTGCAGGCAGTGTTGGTGGGGATGTGAACATACATCTTACATGACTGATACTTTTAACTGTTGTCTGCAGTGTTGTTGCAGCTGGGTTGGTCCCAGGATATTAGAGTAACAAGGTGCGTGAGGTGATATCTTTTATTGGACCAACTTCTGTTGGTGAGAGAGACAAACTTTGAGCTCAAAAGCTTCTCTCTCTCACCCACAGAAGTTGGTCCAATAAAAGATATTACCTCACCCACCTTGTCTTTCTGTCCTAGCCCTCATTCATGTGAGTTGCCTTGTTGACTTCAGTGGGACTACTGACATGATCATGCAGTCCTCATTCAGGTGGCAATAGTGGACCAAATTCTACCACCCTTATTTAGCTCCTTACTCAGGCAAAACTCTGGCTTGGATGGGGCTGCAGGATTTTGTCCATGATGTACATTTTGAAATGGGAGCACCCAAATCTGGGTTGAGGAGCTCAGGTCCAGCATGTGGGCACTTAATGGCCATTTAAGTGTCAAACATTTGGAAAACCTCTCCCCTGCTTACAAATTCGTTCTGAAAGAACCCACCCTGTCTAGTAAAACCATGTGGATGTCTCATATTTAAAAACGAGATGCACATTCTGTGTGTGTATGTAAAACATACAAGATTGATAGATTATCCCAGAAATAACTTCCCTTCCTATGTGGCCTTTTGTTCCAAGGGACCCAACACCACTTTACAGATTTTATATATGGAATACAGATAAACTTTAAATAAAACATCTCTATACCATAAAACACATTAGTACGTCACAAGTTCTGGCAGTGTAGTTAGACTTTGATAAAAGGTTCTCCATGTGATGCTTAACAGATGTCTGAACTCAGACAGTTCTCTGGCTAAAACCTTCATCTTTGAAGCTTGTACTCAGTTTGTTCCCACTGAGATCTCATTTTGATGGTGCTGGCAGGGGTCTTGCTGAAAGTTTTGTTCTGTGTTCAGTGTGGATGGTCTAATCCCTTAGTTATTCCATGTGTGCACTTTCACCTCAGTCTTGCCTCGCTGTGGCTAGCTGTCATCAAGGAAATATACAGTCTAGAGAGGTGTCCTCAGACACTGGCTCTGTGGATGAGGGGAAAGCAGCGGACGTGTTGTTCCTTGACTTTAGCAAAGCTTTTGACACGGTCTCCTACAGTATTCTTGCCAGTAAGTTAAAGAAGTATGGGCTGGATGAATGGACTATAAGGTGGATAGAAAGTTGGCTAGATTGTCGGGCTCAATGGGTGGTGATCAATGGCTCCATGTCTAGTTGGCAGCCAGTATCAAGTGGAGTGCCCCAAGGGTTGGTCCTCAGGCCGGTTTTGTTCAGTATCTTCATAAATGATCTGGAGGATGGTGTGGATTGCACCCTCAGCAAGTTTGCAGATGACACTAAACTGGGAGGAGAGGTAGATACGCTGGAGGGTAGGGATAGGATACAGAGGGACCTAGACAAATTAGAGGATTGGGCCAAAAGAAATCTGATGAGGTTCAACAAGGACAAGTGCAGAGGCCTGCACTTAGGACGGAAGAATCCCATGCACCGCTACAGACTAGGGACCGAATGGCTAGGCAGCAGTTCTGCAGAAAAGGACCTAGGGGTGACAGTGGACGAGAAGCTGGATATGAGTCAGCAGTGTGCCCTTGTTGCCAAGAAGGCCAATGGCATTTTGGGCTGTATAAGTAGGGGCATTGCCAGCAGATCGAGGGACGTGATCGTTCCCTTCTATTCGACATTGATGAGGCCTCATCTGGAGTACTGTGTCCAGTTTTGGGCCCCACACTACAAGAAGGATGTGGAAAAATTGGAAAACGTCCAGCAGAGGGCAACAAAAATGATTAGGGGATTGGAACACATGACTTATGAGGAGAGGCTGAGGGAACTGGGATTGTTTAGTCTGCGGAAGAGAAGAATGAGGGGGGACTTGATAGCTGCTTTCAACTACCTGAAAGGGTGTTCCAAAGAGAATGGATCTAGACTGTTCTCAGTGGTAGCAGATGACGGAACAAGGAGTAATGGTCTCAAGTTGCAGTGCGGGAGGTTTAGGTTGGATATTAGGAAAAACTTTTTCACTAGGAGGGTGATGAAACACTGGAATGCGTTACCTAGGGAGGTGGTGGAATCTCCTTCCTTTGAAGTTTTTAAGGTCAGGCTTGACAAAGCCCTGGCTGGGATGATTTAGTTGGGGATTAGGTCCTGCTTTGAGCAGGGGGTTGGACTAGATGACCTCCTGAAGTCCCTTCCAACCCTGATATTCTATGATTCTATGACTCTATGAAACAGGAGCGAATTCAGACAAAAACAAAAGAAAAACTATGACACATGCTTCCTTTTCATGTTGTTACTCAGCATTTTTGAAGAATCACCCCCGCTCTGTTTTTCAGTGTCTTTCCATGTTTCTATTTTTTTCCCACTAGATAGTTTTTTAAAAAAAACCTTTAAACTATAAGAAATGAATAGGAATGGCAACTTTTGTATAGGAGCAAGAATTTACCCAAACCAAAAGCGCTTATCCCCATCAGTATGTTCAAAATCAAATATGTATGAACTATATTTGTGTGTGTGTATATATGAAATACACATGCACTTTTTACATAATTATATTAAAAACTCAAACATTGGAGTATATACAACAACATGTCAATGTGTGCATTGGAGATAGGTGCAAAGACTGAAACAGATCTTAGGCAGTCACTTAACCTCACCTGGCCCCTGAACCTGTGAGGTTCTGAGCATTCTCATTTCCCACAGAAGACATTTGTAGGTAAAGGCACTAAACTATCTTGCAAGTTCTAGCCCTTGCTTACCACCCAGGCCGAGGTGGTGATTAAGCAGCTAATGACATAAGACAGCAATGGGTAATAATGTTAATAAGAATAATGTTAATAATGTTAAAGAGTCCGTATCATTGAGCAGTAAAGCATGGCATAGACAGTACAGTGTGTCTACTGCATGCACTTCTGATCTTATACAACTTCAGCTGGTGTAACTTACAAACCGAGGAGCTAGAAGAGCAAGGCTGTAACAGGAAAATCAGATAACGGGAGGATGGAAGAGAGCCAGCCCTGTTTTATTTTCTTCTGACTCTTCTGAGTGCAAGCCAAACGATTCTTAAAAGGTGACTTGATCATGGGTGACCTATAGGGTGACCAGACAGCAAGTGTGAAAAATCGGGGGAGGGGGTGAGGGAGACTATATCAGAAAAAGACCCAAAAATCGGGACTGTCCCTATAAAATTGGAACATCCGGCCACCCTAATGGTCTATAAGTATCTAGATGGGGAGAAGTTTTCTGATAGTAGAGACCACTTTAATCAAGCAAAGATATAACAAAATCCAGTGGCTGGGAGCTGAAGCTAGACAAATTCAAACTGGAGATAACAGATTTTTAAGAGTGAGGGTAATTAACCATTGGAACAGTTTACCTAGGGACATGGTGGATAATCAATCACTTAGAATCATAGAATATCAGGGTTGGAAGGGACCTCAGGAGGTCGTCTAGTCCAACCCCCTGCTCAAAGCAGGACCAATCCCCAATTTTTGCCCCAGATCCCTAAATGGCCCCCTTAAGGATTGAACTCACGATCCTGGGTTTAAGCAGGCTAATGCTCAAACCACTGAGCTATCCCTCCACTCTTGAAGTCTTTAAATCGAGACTGGATGTTTTTCTAAAAGATAACTTCCAGTTGAACTAGGACATATGGGCTGCATGCAGGAATGATTGACTGGTGAAAGTCTGTGATCCGTGGGAAATCAGACTGGATCATCATGAGAGTCCCTTCTGTCCTTAAAAATCTGTGAAACTTGTGACTCCCTTGCACCCACTTGTGGGCATAGACTGCCTCACATATCACCTCTCAATCTGGTCCTTTAGTTTTAGTCCTGTTCATGAGGCCTTGGAATTAAGGTTGAATATTAACTGCATTTCCTGATTTTGAGTGCATGCTTTCTCTCTACCTGAATGCTGTATTGACCTTAGGGGTGAAATCCTGGCTCCACTGAAGTCAAGGGGAGTTTTGTCACTGACTGTAGTGGAGCCAGGATTTTACTCTAGACTTGTGCGTGTGCAATTTTCTTGACTTGTTTTTCTTTTCTATATAAAAAACCATGTAACATATTACTGTGACACTGTCTGGATGGCTCAGAACCATGAATGCCAGCCTCAGGGCAGACTGTCAAAAAAGCAGAGCTGAGACTGCAAACTGATTGGTTTCAGAGTAACAGCCGTGTTAGTCTGTATTTGCAAAAAGAAAAGGAGTACTTGTGGCACCTTAGAGACTAACCAATTTATTTGAGCATAAGCTTTCGTGAGCTACAGCTCACTTCATCGGATGAAGTGAGCTGTAGCTCACGAAAGCTTATGCTCAAATAAATTGGTTAGTAGCTGTAGCTCACGAAAGCTTATGCTCAAATAAATTGGTTAGTCTCTAAGGTGCCACAAGTACTTTTCTTTTTGCAAACTGATTGTGTTCTGTAATTAGATTTAACCAACCTAGTAGCAAGTGTGAACTCCTAAAGCACTATAACAGTCTTACCATGGAGCCACAGACAGTCCCTTGGGCTCTCCAGTCTATCTTGCCACCCAGGCAAGCTGGACTTAGTGATAGATGGTTGATTTACACCAAAAATCACAATAATAATCAGGGCACTCCCAATCCCAAAGGACTAGTCGTTTACCCCAGGTCAATTTGCACCTTAGATTTTAACGCAAAGACAATGCTTGTAGCCAATCCTATAGTAAACTACCTAAAGGTTTATTAACTAAGAAAAGAAATGAGAGAGTTATTACAAGGTTAAAGCGGGCAAGCATATATATATACAAATGAATTACAGTCTGTGGTTTCAAAAGGTGACAGAGTTGTAGTAATCTGTCAGCTGTGAATGTCTTTTAGGGCTAAAAGACAGGTTGACCCTAGGGATCTCTACTTCTGTTTCATAGCTCCGGCCCTGGGAGAGTCCAAACAGCAAAAGAGGTGAAACATTTTCTTATCAGCTATTTTTATTTCCTTCTTCCAGAATTCAAGCTGATGGCATGAGCCCCTTTGCACGCATCCTCTTCATGGGTGTGAGGTGGGCAATTTAAAAAGTCTTTGTATTGTGATGTCCCACAATGGCCCATTTAGTTTTGATGGGCCTTCTTGATGGTAGGAGATATTCTTCCTGACTGGATTTGCAGCTTCAGAGCAAACATTTTTTACAGTTACAAAGCAAAACTTAAATATGACCTTATAGCATGTGAGAAAGATATAAATGAGATTAATGCATGCAGCAGCTTACACGCATTTCATTACGTCTAAACACATTGTTATAAGTCCAATACTCATCTTAACCATACTAAGACACAGGTGAAACAGACTGGTTTCCAGTAATGAATTTGTCAGTGCTCAGCGGAGGCCTAAAGCCTTGGCAAGAGCTGGCATCTGGTCTGCTGGCCTCACACCTCTGGCACCAGTTTAAGCGACCTGAAGGATGGCCAAAGGGCAATTGCATCCAGAAGGGACTAGACTCTGGGGTGCCTGTGTCACGTCCTGCATTTTCTTTGCCACATCCTCTACAAAGTGGGCTGGGAGAGGGAATGGTGCAGGTGCCAGTCTGACATTCTGCGCCCCAGCAGAATCCGCCAGGGCCCAGCTCTGCCTGTTCTAGCCGTGCTTTGCTGTATTCTCTGTGTAAGGGTGCAAACAGACGTGTGCACATGCGCCAAAGAGAGAAATGAAAAAGCATAACCCCTCCCCACAATGTGGTGTGCAATGCTGGCAGTTTGCAAAAATCGAATGCAAGTTTAAACAGCTAGCACCCTTCACAACCATTCTCTGCTCCCATTCCTGCTGCACCATGCAGATAATCATTTACAAGAAACTGCTAGCAGGGAGCCTGTAGCCTTAGCTGAACAGCTGGCTGTCCTCTTGGTCACCATAGCAACATCTGTCTAAGTGAGGTTGGCAGGCTCTCTAGTCTGAGGTAATTTATTAAATCAAGTAGTTTGTCAGGGTTGCAAAGCCGGGGGATGTTTGGAAGGATTATTATTTCTGGTTTTGTTTGTGTGTATGTGTTCATTTGTAGGGGAAGGATGTAAGGTAGGCCTGTCCCTTTCTTCCTGGCAAAGCGTGTTTACTGGGGCAGACGCACAGCGAATCCATTTCATGTTCTCTGGTCCAGCAGACCTGCTGCAAGCATGACAATGAGCTTGGGAAGAAAAACCAGCTTTCATTTGTTAGCTTGGACAAATATAGGGTTGGCAACTTTCTATTTGCAGAAAACCGAACACCCTTGTGCTGCCCCCTGCCCTGCCCCGCCCCTTCTCCGAGGCTCCACCCCACCCCTTCTCCAAGGCCCCGCCCCCACTCACTCATTCTCCCATCCCTGCGTTCCTCGCTCTTCCCCATCCTTGCTCACTTGCTTATTTTCACTGGGCTGAGGCAGGGGGTTGGAGTGCGAGGGGGGGTGAGGGCTCCAACTGGGGGTGCAGGCTCTGGGGTGGCACCAGAGATGAGGGGTTGGGGGTGTGAGAGGGGGCTCTGGGCTGGGAGTGTGTGGGAGGGTGTACGGGCTCTGGGCTGGGGTGTGGGCTCTGGAGTGGGGCCAGAAATGAGGGGTTCAGAGTGCAGGAGGGGGCTCTGAGCTGGGGTAGGGGGTTGGGGTGTGTGAGGGAGTATTGTCTATGTGCTGGGGGTGCGGACTCTGGAGTGGGGCTGGGGATGAGGAGTTTGGGGTGCACGAGGGGGCTTAGGGCTGGGGCAGGTGGTTGCGGTGCGGGAGGGGGTGTGGGGTGCAGGCTCAAGGAGGGAGTTTGGGTGCAGGAGGGATCTTAGGGCAGGGGTTTGGGATTGGGACTGGGATTGGGCTAAGGATTCGGTATCTGGGTGGCACTTACCTTAGGCAGCTCCTGGAAAGCTGTCGGCATTTCCCTCTGTCTCCTAGGCTCAGGGGTGGCCAGGCAGCTCTGCACGCTGCCCCTGTTTGCAGGCACTGCCCCTGCAGCTCCCATTGGCCAGGAACTGCGGCCAATGGGAACTGCGGAGCCGGCGCTGGGGTGGGGAGCAGCGCTCAGAGCCTCCATCACCACCCCTAAGCCTAGGAGCCAGAGTGAGATGCCGGCAGCTTTCTGGGAGCTGCGCGGAGCCGGGCAGGCTCCCTGTCTGCCATGCTGCAGGCGGCCAACCAAACTTTTTACGGCCCAATCAGCGGTGCTGACCGGAGCCGCCAGGGTCCCTTTTCAACCGGGCATTCCGGTCCAAAACTGGACACCTGGCAACCCTAGACAAATGCCTACCAGGAGGACGACTAAGAATTCCAAAGGATATATTCTGTCAGAAGTGCTCACTAGAATCAGGTTGGAACTGAAGTGTTCGGGGCCGGGGGGAGCAGGGCATTGGTGTGGGGAGACAAAGCAGCAAGGTGATTAGAACGTTGTACACTTAAAGTCTGAAATCTTACCAACTACCAGGACTAGAATATCTATACACTGTTAAAAAAACGGGGTTCCCAGATTTCTGGTTGTGCTTGGCACTATTCGTTTCTAACTCTGTATCTGCGATGGTTCAGATAATTGTACCTTATAATGGCCAATGGTCTCTTGGATCAAGCAAAAATACGGTCTGTTTTCCATAGAAGCTAGGATGCTTTCAGCAACCTTAACAGCCAGCACCATTCACTCACTGCTCTTCCAGTACTGGCTGGAACCAGGAAGGGGAAAGTCCATGCAAAAATAAGAAATGATGAAGCGGGAAGGGAATATTATACACATTTTTCTAATCTCAAAGTTCAGTATTTGAATTCATTTGGAGGTTTGGGTCAGATCTGACTTTATCCAAATTACTTTGCTAATCCCTAGTTTAGACACTCAGATTTCAAGCACCTGGTGATCTGTACTGCTATTCTCTAGCACGTTTCCTTTGTCACAGAGAATGTTCTACCCATCAGTCAGAAGGAGCTGCTCCCCTTCTATTGCCATGTATCCCGTTAATGGTTCCAGACTTGTGGCCATGGATACAGGTCTTTGGATAGAGAGAGACCTTTAGGGTATTTCACAAGTGTTGGCTGCACTGTCAGTTTGCTAACAAACTTAATTTGTACATAAGTGCACATATTGTGCCCCTTAAACATCAATATAAATGCACCCAACGCCAATATGTGCTCATACTGACTTCTTCCTTGATCAACAAATAGAAATTTCTGGTTGCTTGAATTCACAGCTCTCATCAACCAGCTTTACAGGAAGTAGTTAGACTGTCATGTAGAGAAGAATGGGGCCTCAAAAAATTATAAACAGAAAGTGCCCACAGCCTCCCAAGAACAACAAAATAGCAGGGTCTGGCCTATTGTCCTTAATCTTTGTGGATTCATGACTAAAACAGAACAAAATTTGAGGGCAGTTGCAGGCCACATTTTTGGGCCTCAGTGAGCTCTAGCGAACTATCTAATTAATCCTCACATTGTGGCATGCTGGGAGTGGATGTGTCATTACACAAAGTAAAACTATTTCCCCATGTTTATTTCCCCCCCCCCCCCCCGGCCACTGTTCCTCACACATTCTTATCAACTACAGGAAATGGCCCACCTTGATTATCACTACAAAAGGTTTCCCCCCCCCAGCTCTCCTGCTGGTAATAGCTTACCTTACCTGATCACTTGTTATAGTGTGTATGGTAACACCCATTGTTTCATGTTCTGTGTGTATATAAATATCCCCACTGTATTTTCCACTGCATGCATCCGATGAAGTGAGCTGTAGCTCACGAAAGCTTATGCGCAAATAAATTTGTTAGTCTCTAAGGTGCCACAAGTACTCCTTTTCTTTTTGCAAATACAGACTAACACGGCTGCTACTCTGAAATGCTGGATGGGGTTATCCCTAAACCATCCCTAACTGGGTATGTCTACACTGGAGCTGGGGGTGTAAATTCCAGCTAGAGGTGACATACCCGTGCTTATTGAATGAACATGCTACAAATAGAAGTGGGAGGGACGAGCTGCCATGAGTACAGTCCCCTCGGAGACCATAGGTACGTACTCACGATGGCTAGCCCCTCCCATGGCTTGCACCACAACAGCTACAATCCTGTTTTTAGCACATTAACTCGATCATAGCTAGTGTGTGTATGTCTCCTCAAGCTGGAATTTACATCTTCCAGCTCTAGTGTCTTTCTGGCATGCCTAGGAAGTCTTGTTTCAGAGTAGCAGCCGTGTTAGTCTGTATTCGCAAAAAGAAAAGGAGGACTTGTGGCACCTTAGAGACTAACCAATTTATTTGAGCATAAGCTTTCATGAGCTACAGCTCACTTCATCAGAAGTCTTGTCACTTGAATCAATGCAGGTACTGCCTCTGAGCTTGTGTCTCTTTTGAATTCACAACGATACCTGTGGTGATACGTGCTGTAGTAAAACATCTACATTCCAGGGACGCTGTTTGACAAATCAGTTTCTCTTCATTTTGGATCCTGCTTTATTCGCTTTGCTGTGCCTGTCTACTGCACTTTGGTCACAGGGTATTCAGGTTTATGAAGATCCTGCAGTCTTGGAGAGTCTCATCCATCATTTTGTAAGCCAGTGCTCTGGGTGTGTTTTGGTAGCGTTTCCCAAGAGAAACATTTCAGGATATATATTAACACTGCATCAGTTCTGAGGAAGCTTCCGTTTTCAGAGATCAGGAGAACTGGGTAAAATAAGAACCAACCGGAACCTTCACCCAGTGCTGAAATCCAAGCCAAACCCTTAATGAGGGTCTGAAAAGATCAGAGAACTTTTTTTTGACAAAAATGATATGTTATAGTTTCACCTGCCTCTACACTTCATGGACAGGATCAGAAGTGATGACCTACAGCAAGGGGTGACTGGTCAGGACTCAGGTATGTTGGCAAAGCTGTAATGGATGGTTCGGGACTGGAATAGCACTAGGTGCTGGTAGCAGAACTATTGGTAAAGAGGTTGTGGTAAGTATGTAGAGCATATGCCTGCTTTATTTCTGCTCCAGCACTGTAACAGGGACAACAGTGGAAAAAAAAAAAAGTTTACTTCTTCCTGACACCTTGTTTGCAGTCTTATCAAATGCCAACAACTGAGTAAGCAATGGGTACTGAGTTTCCTTCCCTGCTGTGGAAGTGACTCTCTTAGGAGAGGATGTTGGTGTAGGAAGCGGGATGGAATGGGGAGTCTTGCAACGTTGCCCATGTTGTAGCTGTAATAAATGAGATTTCAAGGTCCAATCCTGCTTCCAATGGAAGCTTTGCCATTGACTTCAGCAGCTGGAGGCTCAGGCTTTTTTGGGTATGTCTACACACTAAGCTTGGGCTCAGGCTCAGGTTCAAGCCCAAGCCTCCCTTCCAACCACACAGAAATTAGTCCGACTCAGGCCCGTGGACCCTGGTTGGGGGCTGGGTCAGATCCCATGTCTGTGACATGGGTCAGAGTCCAGGCCCTCTGCAGTGTGAAAGCAGCTCAAGTCCGGGTTGTCAGACTTGGGCCTGGAGAGTCCGCCAACACTATCCCACAATCCCCTGGGACTGGGATACCCATTCGATTCCAAAGCTTGTCACTTGCTTCCCAGGAACCGGAAGCAATCTCCTAATTAAAAACAGCTGCTCTGCGATTAACCCTTTATTGCCACACAGACTGCTCAATAGAAACAACAAACATAGTCAATGCTAACATTTATTATCTGTGGCCAGCAACAAGGCGAAGTCCTGCCTCAGGTGCACTGCTAGCTGACCAGGTAACCCAGCTGGATTCTGGTTAACCTCTGGCATGAGGCAAGCAAGGCATTGGACTGCAGCAAGAGCGTGAGAAATGAGCATGCGTATAAAAATGATATCCAAGTGACTGGCAGCATTGAGGATCGACCAGACACCCAAACAATGCCAACAGCAGATCACACAGTAGAAGACAGACTACTGGAAAATCAAGGATGCTAATGGCATCTCTGGGAACTCCCTATCTTCCAGCCTCTTCTGAGGAATTTGACTGGGCAATGGGAATGGCACCAAGCACTATGCCCCACATGATGCATGACCCTCTGCTGAGTGACGATGGTGATCTTATATCCCTCCTATCACTGGCACCACCAGAGGAGAGCTAGGCGCTGGATGAGGCCAGTAACAGAAGAGGTTGTGTGGCTGGAATAGGTACTGCACAGCCTGGATACGTACTGTGAGGACCTTTTTGGGCACGGTCCTGGGGAGCAGCCCACTGCAAAACTGGCATCAGAATCAGCGCTGGAGCTGGAGTTGAAGGCTGGTAAGTTTCAACCACTATGCTTGTTTTTATTAATGGATGAATGAGAGAGATTTCCAGTTTATGGGCCTATTTAATTTTTAATACAAACCAGGATTTTGGTGCACTTCTGTTCAGGGCAGGACCCATGTCATTCTCCTATCTCCCTTCACCCCCTACTGCCACATGGGATTCAAAATGGACACCACAGAAAGATGAAATTATACAGGCAGTTATCATGACATTTTTACTGGTTACTTGCAGATTGGTTTATGTATGGGTTGGTGTGCCACAACTCATTGCCTCACAAACCTCTCCCATGTAATACAGTGCACCGTACCATTCTGCCACACACTCACTGTTCCCAACTCCCTGTTGAGACAGGCAGCGACAGAGGCTGCACAGCGTGAGGGGAGATTGGCAGACAGATTCACGGAGCGTGACTGCCAGTTGAGGGCGAACGACAGAGCTCAGCAGCAGGAGCTGTTCAAGCACTTACTGCGGGAGATGGCTACCAGACTGCAGGCTCCAGTGCAACCAGTATCTCCTTCTCCAGATCCATGGCCCAAGTCCCCTTAGCATTATTGCACCCTGCAGAGCGTCCATCTTTTGGATAATTCAGGGGGTGGGTGGGCCATGTCACAGGAAAACAGTGGGTCATGGAACGGACAAGTGCACCCTGTACACTCATCCATTCCCATCCAAGTGTGCCTACACGCACAAAACGTGCCAGAAAGGACAAAGAAATCATGGTCCTTTGACTGTTTTTAAACAAATTTTGTTTCACTATTGCACTGCATATCATAATGGCAGCTGGTTTGGTTGTAGCAGCCTGTACATACCCATGAGAAATAAAATCTTGGATTTGCACAGAAGGCAACCATAAAAAGGCTTATTGTGTGTAATGGTAAAAGTGGCACAAATGTTAATGAAGGTCATTGGATACCCAATGTCAAGTTTCATAATAAAAATTTACAATCTGTGGTCACAGTAATCCACAAACTGTGAATGGCAGTACATTGCCAATATGGACAGAATGCATAACATGGAAGAGTTTATGGAATTCATCATGACACACAATACCTACACATGTATAAGAAATACCACAAACACACACACACACACACACCCCCCTCAGATACCATTTCATTCCCCCTCATGGATAGGGCCATGCATACCCATTATGTAGGCACACAAAACATCCCTGATTTCCATTGCATGCCAGGAAATCAGGACTGGCACCAGTCTTGACAGGCACACGGTCTGGCTGTGTGTACCAGTTCAGAAATCCAGCAGTGTCCTGAATCCACTCCTGGCAAAAAGAGTCCCCCTTCTCCTCACAAGCAGTGTGTAGGGTGCAGCAAGCCACAATAATGCAGACTGTGTGACACTGACATCCAAATGGTTTGGAAGGCAGTGCCAACAGGATTTAATTGGCCAAATGCACATTCCTACAGTGACACCATCCTACAGCTACTGAGTGTGTAACTGAACCTTCTTTTGCCTGATCTTCTGAACTCAGGGTGTGGTTTCATAACGGTGGGGATAGTGACTCCATTTATAACCAAGTCATTCGGTGGGAATAATGTCCCAGCTTCTCCATGAAGGTAAAGTACCCATTTCTGGAACACACTGGCATCATGCACCCTGCCGGTGCCTCCAACGTGAGGGTCCATGAATCTGCCCCTGTGATCAACCAGGGCCTGCATAATGATGGAGTAGCACCCTTTGTGGTTTATGTGCTCCTTGTAGTGGGCAGACTATGGGCACATGAGTCCCATCAGTGGCCCCAGTGCAGTTTGGAAAGCCCAGTCTCAAAAAGCCAGCAATTGTTTCAGGAATGTTTGTAAAACCTGCCCACAATTGGTAAATTTCAGTCCTGATCACCTCACAAATTTCTGCCAACAACAATCCCACAACTGATTTGCTAGCTCCAAACTTGTTAGCCACAGACCTGTAGCTGTCTGGGACAACCAGCTTCCAGATGGCTCTCATCGACCTGCTTCTGGGTGAGCATAGCCTGCCTCATGTGGGTATCCTGACACGGGAGGGTAGTGACAAGCTGATCACAAACCTCCAGGAACATCCGCTTCTTCATGCGAAAGTTCTGACCATGCTATTGGTCATCCCAGGGCCGCATGATGCTGTGATCCCTCCAGTCTGTGCTGGTGGCCCTGGTCTAGAAGTGCTGGTCGACAGAGAGGGAAATCTGCAGCTAAGGCTACAACAGGCATGAGTAGCACCACCTGGTTCACAGCCGGTATGTCAGTATCCCCCTCCAGAGGTGCCTCTGGCAGTTCAAAGACTGCTGCCAAAATGTTCACCAGCATGTTGCAGATGCTCCGCCTGTGTCCTGAAGTAGGACTGAGAGCATGAGGTGGAGCTGTTCTTCCAGCAGGGCGGGATCCATGTTGACTCTGGCTGCAGGGAGTGTGTGACACACAATGGCTCAGTTGGATGTGATTGTGGTCAAACACCACCCAAACTTCTTCCAACAAGCTCCCGCGGGCAAGTTTTCTGACGACTCACTGTGGAGGGCTTGCAGCAGAGGGCCCCAAGAATCTTGGGATAAGATAGTAAACGCCCACAGACGCTGGAGTTCTGATTCAGGTCTGCAGAGTACAGTATGGACACGCCAGCGCAGGTGCAAGGCCTGAGTTTCCACTGCAGTGCGGATGCTCAAAAATACAAGTTCACAAACCTGGGCACCGCAGACTTGCACTGTGTGTGCAGTGCAGACATACTCTCAGTCTCCAGAGCTGACAATTATCAGCACTAAATTGACTTAAAAATGTTTATAATGAAAACAGAGTAGGCAGAGAGCCTGTCCATTTCCAAGCCAAGATAAGATCTGGGAAGGGAACACCTGAACCTTCCACTTCGCACACCTTCTCTACGTGATAATGAGTGGGTGAACCTCGATAGGTATGATATGAAGGGCCTCTGAAACAATGTAAAATATTATGCAAACAATATTGGAACCTCAGGGTTTTGGTTCAGTGTTCAGTTTAAGTTCTGGGTGAAGGACGAAGTCAGATTTCATTATATTTCAATAGGTTTTCCTGGCCTTACTAATTTAGGATCTGCTTCTGTTCCTACTGAAATTAATGGGAGATGAGAACTCCTATTTATTTTCCTAGAAGTTTTGGTTGTGCAAAGAAAATATAATCAGGCTCTTAATGTTACATATGGGATAAAAAGATACTGACTGAAGATGAAAAACTAGAAACAATTTTGGCTAAAAAACATTCCAAATGTTTTTATTTATACAACAGATTTAAAAAGTAATAATGTGAGACTCAAACTCTAGATGACTTACTTGTAGCCATTTATCCTTAAATTAAATGGCTCTGAAAGGGTTGTTACCACTGGCAGAACCATGTGCATTGTTCATGCATCTATAACGCTAGAGAATGAAAGCAGTTGTTACTCTGCCAGGGCATGGAAGTGCAAAACTAACTATTGGAGGGACATTGAGTGATTGCAGAACATTTAAAGAGACATGCTCAAATGGCTTGTTCCTGGAATTTAAGCTGTGTTTTTGGGGAGTATGTCAGTTTTACCAAACCTAATAGGAATGGAAATTTAAAAAGAAAAAAGTTTCTAAGTTTTTTATGACTAGTGAAAATTTCCCTTCCAGTGAAAGTGAAATTCAAGAGCAGGAGATTAGTGTTTGAGAACCGGGAAGTGAAACTGACTGTCTACATCTCTAATATTTTTTTGAATCACACTACGCTCTTGGAATCAATTATATCTTTTGGCAATGAGTTCCACCAGTTAATTATGCTTTGTATTGAAAAATATTTCCTTTTATTGATAAGCGTGTTGCCTTTCAATTTTATCAAACATCCCCTTGCTCTTGTAGTATGAGAGAGGGTAAGCTGAGCACCTGACTGACCTTCACTATAGCATTCATTGTTTTCTGGACCTTTATTATGTCCCCTCTTCTATTCATCTCCTTTCCAAACTAAACAATCTTAATCTTTTTAACTTCTCCTCAACACTGTAATAATTTTTGTCATCCACCGCTGAAAGTTTTCTGTTGCTGCTATATCCTTTTGGAGATTGGTTTGACAAAACTTACACTCCTCACCATGAAAATATTTATATAATGGCATTGCAGTAGTTTCAGTATTCTCTGTCTCTCTCGTCATATATCATAGAATATCAGGATTGGAAGGGATCTCAGGAGGTCCAACCCCCTGCTCAAAGCAGGACCAATCCCCAAATAAATCATCCCAGCCAGGGCTTTGTCAAGCCTGACCTAGAAAACTTCTAAGGAAGAAGATTCCACCACCTCCCTAGGTAACCCATTCCAGTGCTTCACCACCCTCCTAGTGAAAAAGTTTTTCCTAACATCCAACTGTAATAGAGCCAGACTCGCCCGGCAGCACCTCCTGCTGGTTGTCCTTGGGAATTAGCTTGTCAGCCTCTGGAGCGCCCTCTGCTGTCTGGTGATCTGCCTTACCGCGAGCCCCGGTCCCTCCCAGGACCCAATGCCTCCTCCCACTTGGGTGCTGCCCCCTGGCAGTAAACCCCAACACTCCCTGAGCGTCTCCCCTCCCCAGGGAAGACCCACCAACTACCCGCACCTCGCCTGAGTCTTGGCTACTGCCAGTCATCGCTTAGTTCCGCTCCCCGGGGCAGACTGCAGTATATCAGCCACTCATCACAGGTGAGGGGGTTTGGACCTGCTGCCTCTGTCTGCCCCCTTGCAACACCAGTACCTAATAGGCCCTAATCTAGGCCTTGCAGCCTGGGGTTTTCAGGACAGAGCTCCCCTGGCCTTTCCCCCTCAGCCCTGCTCCAATCTAGGTACTCCCTCAGGTCTCTGCAGCCAGGTCCTTCCCTCTCTGAATGCAGAGAGAGACTGGCTAAGCTTCAGCCTAGCAGCCCCTTTTTGGCCCAGCTGTGGCCTGATTGGGGCATGGCCCAGCTGCGGCCATTTCCCCAATCAGCCTAGCTTTTCTTGCCCTCAGCCCTGGCTCTCTCCCAGGGTGGGTTTTTAAGCCCCACAGGGCAGGAGCGGATAACCACCCCACTACACAACCTAAACCTCCTCCACTGCAATTTGAGACTGTTACTCCTTGTTCTGTCATCTGGTGCCACTGAGAACAGTCTAGATCCATCCTCTTTGGAACCCCCCTTCAGGTAGTTGAAAGCAGCTATCAAATCCCCCCTCATTCTTCTCTTCCGCAGACTAAACAATTCCAGTTCCCTCAGCCTCTCCTCATAAGTCATGTGTTCAGGGTCCCCTAATCATTTTTGTTGTCCTCCACTGGACGCTTTCCAATTTTCCCACATCCTTCTTGTAGTGTGGGGCCCAAAACTGGACACAGTAGTCCAGATGAGGCCTCACCAATGTCGAATAGAGGGGAATGATCACGTCCCTCGATCTGCTGGCAATGCCCTTACTTATACAGCCCAAATTGCCGTTGGCCTTCTTGGCAACAAGGGCACACCGTTGACTCATATCCAGCTTCTCGTCCACTGTCACCCCTAGGTCCTTTTCTGCAGAACTGCTGCCTAGCCATTCGGTCCCTAGTCTGTAGCGGTGCATGGGATTCTTCCTCCTAAGTGCAGGCCTCTGCACTTGTCCTTGTTGAACCTCATCAGATTTCTTTTGGCCCAATCCTCTAATTTGTCTAGGTCCCTCTGTATCCTATCCCTACCCTCCAGGGTATCTACCTCTCTTCCCAGTTTAGTGTCATCTGCAAACTTGCTGAGGGTGCAATCCACGGCATCCTCTAGATCATTAATGAAGAGATCGAACAAAACCGACCCAGGACCGACCCTTGGAGCACTCCACTTGACACCGGCTGCCAACTAGGTATGGAGCCATTGATCACTGGCTGTTGAGCCCGACGATCTAGCCAGCTTTCTATCCACCTTATGTCCATTCATCCAGCCCATACTTCTTTAACTTGCCAGCAAGAATACTGTGGGAGACCGTGTCAAAAGCTTTGCTAAAGTCAAGGAATAAACACATCCACTGCTTTCCCCTCATCCACATAGCCAGTTATCTCGTCATAGAAGGCTATTAGGTTAGTCAGGCATGACTTGCCCTTGGTGAATCCATGCTGACTGTTCCTGATCACTTTCCTCTCCTCTAAGTGCTTCAGAATTTATTACTTGAGGACCTGCACCATGATTCCTTGACGACCTGCTCCATATATCCCAATGTGTTGCTTGCTGTTTTCCCACCTCTGCACATCAAGTGCAGGGTTTCCTTGATCTGTCCATGGGGATGTTCAGGTACTTACTCTGAGTGGTTGTAGTCAATTTAGAATCCATCAGTGTTCATGAGTAATTCAGTTCCTTCCAGGGTTTATTACCTTGTACTTGTCCACACTGAATTTCATTTGTCTTCATGTTGCCCAATTATCTAGCTCTTTTAGGTCTCTCTGAAGTCTTGGGGTTGCCTCCTTTTGGAAATGGCAGGAAATTTGGCACCCTAAATCTTCAGAATCCTCCAGGATCTGCGGAGGTTTTAGGTCTCTGCACTGCTTCCCATCCCACCTGTATGACAGCACAACTCCTGCAATAGCTGTGCTACTAGGGACTACTCCTAGGCTATTGCCCTCAGGCACCCTCTAAAGGGGAGTCCCATTGCAGGAGCAGAAACCTGATCAAGACTAACACTGAGGAAATCAGAATTAATGTAGACAGGGGATCCCGGTATCCCTGGATCGCCCACCTCTGTGGGGTTAGGAGAAGGTGGGAATGATGCCATAGAATCCACCCATGTTTTCCCACAGAGCTGGGATCCTACAGATTTCAATCGCTTCTTCATACAGAAGTAGAGAAAATTATTTGGCCATTATATCCAGCTGTGCATGGCTTGGCTTGTGCCATCAGATTCTGCTGCTGTATATAATTTGTTCTGGTTTTTAAACTCCTAATGTTGCACAGACACCAATAGTCCCTTTGTGTTTTTAAGCAAATGGTTTACCACTGTTTTTTCTCTTCAACCAAAACCTCTGTCTGCTCCAATGTATTTCAGTGGGGGTTGAAGCTGTGTCCTTGTCTTGTTCCACTCCCAGTGTCTGTATTACTAGTTGTCAAATGTCGGCATTACGCTGTGTTGGACGTGTAATTGTGTAATCTACATTCTGGGGAAAGCAAGCTAATACCTAAGATTGCTAACTAAGGTAGACAGAGGAGGTGAAATCTGTACCCATTCCATGAACAGAGAATGGAATTCAGGTGCAGGGCTGCCATGCTGGCACCTGAAGCCCAGCATTAAATTCACTCCATGTGAATGTGGGAGCCATTATTGACAACTGGCTTATCAATGGCTTTTCTCAACCACTTTAACAAATATTTTTCTTTGACCCTATCGCCTGGAACCTGCTGGCAAAACCACGTCCCCTCTGAGCTGGGAGAGCGTTCAGGCAAATGGAGTCTAGCCCACTCTGTGTTATAGGTGCTAACCATGATTTGGCCCTGTCTACACTGGCAGCCAAACTATTTTCAACCCAAGTGGGAAGTGGGATGTGATGCTGACATGTCAACTCTGAGTCATAGTGTTGACAGGACTTCTGTTCGGGTTCTTACACGGCCCTCATGACCATTGTATCTGCGCATCTGCCAGAGTGCAGTGGGGGTTTGTGCACTTGGAGATGAGTCCCAGCTCGAGGAGACATACTTGTGTGAGCTCTAATCAAGCCAGCATGCTAAAAACAAAATGTAGCTGCAGCAGTGTGACTGGTAGGAGGGGCTAGCTGCCCTGAGTATGTACACGTCTGATATGCTTGGCATGTACTCAGGGTGGTTAGCCTCTCCAGCTGGTTGTGCTATGCTCTGCTTTTTTGTGTGCTAGCTGGATGAGAGCCAGCGCAGGTCTGTCTCCTCACGCTGGGAATCACACCACCAGCTCCAAGTATAGGAAAGCCCTCAGTGACGTGGCTGTGTGTGCGATTGTGCGTCACGCTGAATTTACTTTTGACACGTTAGTACGCCTCTCTCCCATGTGCTCTGACACTTGTGTCTGTTCTAGGTGACCAGAGTCCCACAAGCAGAGAAGAGCAGCCTGAGGGGTTTGGATGAAAAGGCTTACCTGTCCTCCAAGCTGCTGAAGGCTGGAGAAGACCCATACCGACAACATGCTTTTAACCAGATGGAGAGCGACAAACTCAGCAGTGACCGGCCCATTCGGGACACCAGGCATTACAGGTACCACACTACCCTTGTTCAAAGCCAGGGCCACCTTCTTCTGCTGAGGCCCCTCGGTTCCCGTTACCCCTGCCATCCCTGTGTTGTTATGCCCCCTGTTAGTGAAGAACAGATTGTGTGCATTGGCAGGGTCTCCCTTTCACCTAGCTTTCTGTTTCTCCAACAGGATCTTGGGGGTCTTGAATGAACACACACAGACTCCTGCTATTCCGGCCCTGCACCACCCCCCATTGCTGTGCTGTGCGAATAGCCTTAACCCAGACCTACAGCTCCATCTTGTTATTTCAGCCCTGCATAGCCCTGCCATTGCGACTCAAACCGCCCAGCCTGCACCTGTCCTTCTTGACTCCTCCCACAGATTTCCCAGTGAACATCCATCCCGACCTGCAACACACTCTGTTAGTGCAGACCTGCACTTCTTCCCGAACACGCCTCGCCTCTCAGGCCCTAACCGTCTCTGGCCTGTAGTGTTCTGGAGCAGTGAGAGCCAGTCTTTCCACACTGTGTGGTGGGTTTGGGATGTGTGCAGATGGGGTTCAGATGAGACCAATACATTTATTTACTACTCACACCAGACATTTTTCATACATTTTGCAAAACACCCACACTCTTGGCTTTATTTCACGGTGGGGAAATTCATTCTGCTGACTAACACCCTCCTTAAGCCATTAATATCTTCACTGTCTTAAACTGTTACACGTTTGGGTGAAAGGTACTACAGAAATAGAAGATCATTGTAACACAGGGCTTTGATGATGTATGTTTGATGATGGCAGGTGTGGTGTAAGGGCCTGAACAGAAACAGACCCACTCTACTCACTTCTGAAATGAACCTTTGGGGTGGAATGCAGACGCTGCCTGACACTGCACAGCAATATAGGGCAAGAAGGGAAACTGCACAGGGAATGTGTGGAGCCAAGGAGTAATTACCTAAACTGGAATCAGCACTCCAGGGTTAACAGCCACAGTCTTACAGTTGGCACGGTTGGACCTTTAGTGACTGCAGGCGGTCAGGATCTTGGCTACATACCTCCTCTGAAAGATGGCTCCTCCAGCAGCACAGAGCTCTGCTCCAAGCACCATGCTAGGGACTGGTTCCTTAATGACACAAAGGCAACAGTGCCACATATGGAATTAACAACACACCACTTCCTGCTGGGTAGAACTGCTGTTCTCTGATAATCAGCTATTGTGCTCTGTCAGAGAAATGGGTGCAGTTCACTGTTGAATTATTATTTATCTATTTTGATTGCTGTAGCACCCAACATGTAGTAAGTGCCTCTAAAACAGAGGAAGACAGTCTTTGGGCTTAACAGCAAACAGTCTAAGGGCTTGGCTACACTTGCGAGTTACAGCGCAATAAAGAAGCCCCAGGCGCACTAGCTCATTACCCGTCCACACCGGCAAGGCACGTAGAGCGCTCTGACTTCGCGGCTACAGCGCTGCTGGTACTCCACCTCGGCGAGTGGAATAACGTTTGCTGCGTCCCCACTGGAGCGCCGCAGCGCCAGTGTGAATGAAGTGTTGCTTTACTGCGCTCTGATCAACCTCCGGAAACATCCCATAATCCCCTTAATACAGTGGCCACTCTTGTCATGTTGTGAAATTGCCTGCAGGAATGCAGAAATGCCGTTTCAAAGCTCCATTTCGGAGAAGCCGGCTGCTTATCAGCTCCGAGAAAAAGCAAACATTTACTGTTTGCTTTGAGTGAGTGAGAGAGAGGTGGGGGGAGGAAGGGGGTCTGAACTTATAAGAGAGCACACTGATACATTTTCAGCACCCCAAAAACCCACTCTCTCTCCCTCCACATACACATAACACACTCCCTGTCACACTCCACCCCACCCCACTCCACCCCCATTTGAAAAGCACATTGCAGTCACTTGCATGCTGGGATAGCTGCCCATAATGCACATAATGCATAACGCTCCCAATGCCGCTGCAAATGTGGCCATGCCAGTGCGCTGTCAGCTGTCAGTGTGGACAGATTGCAGCGCTTTCCCTACTGCACTCTACGAAGGCTGGTTTAACTCTCAGCGCTCTACATCTGCAAGTGTAGCCGTGCCCTAAGGAAGAGAATACACAGTGATTCCTGTAAACCTAAGGCCAGATCCAAGGCCCCTTCTTCATCCACTTTGTGCTGCTCTCACAGACAGCTGCAGGGCAGCTGGGGATTCTTCTTGCAGAGGGGAATCCCTGGGGCTAGGTCCACACTGCAGCTGGGAGCTGCAGCTCAGCTCGAGCTAGCACCTAAATATAGCAGGGTTGATATTGCAGCACAGCTGGCAGCTTGGGCTAGCCACCCGACCAGCCCCCTGGGTCCAAGCTTGGGCGACTAGCCCAAGCTATCACCTGTGTCACCACTTCCACACTGCTATTTTTAGGCACTACCTTGAGTTGAGCTAGTGCAAGTCTGTTTACCTAAGCTGGGAACCGCAACTCCCAGCTGCAGTATAGACACATCCCGAGTGGCATCAACTCAGTGTAGGTGGCTGGCCCTCCCCTCCAGTGCAGTGGTTATTCTGGAGGCATGTTGGGGCAGAATGGGGCATGTCAGGTTACACTGTGCTGTGGCACTACTAGGCTAATGGAACACCCCCTGAAAGTCATTCCAGATTGTACAAGTTAGAAAATCCCTGAGGCTGCTCTTGCTTGTGCCAGGAGAGGAACTGGCCCCTGGCTGCCTTAAAGGTCACAGGTCAAAAGGCCACCTATGACTCTCCTCTTTCTTCAGGCACACAAGTAGAGCTGAGACATGCCTGAACTTGTGGCCCATAGTTAGTTCATACAGTTTTTCAATCACTTCGGGATCCTTTGGATAAAAGAGACTAATATTATTCTACCCAGCACAAAGAGAGGCCAAACCTTTTTATATCAGCTTTTTCCTCCCCTGATGTGACTCTGAAATTTGCTGAGGAGCTGGGAACCCCTTTCCAAATAAGCATAGACAAATCTCTATACTTGCCCACATCTTGTCACCTTAATAGCCCTTAAAAAAACAACCCACCCAGTTATTTTAAAGCAATAATAAATACAGTATGTCTCCTGCCTGGTCACAAGTCTTCCACTTTGTCTTGATCAGTGCTTCTTTATATGCCTGAAAATTGCAGTAATAAGCCACTGTCACAGTAGTAACACTCTGTAAGGAACAAAATAGTCAGCACTTAGAATAGTTGTAAACAATGGCAATAAATGTGTGGGGAAAGAATGGCAACAGTTTAAGTAATAGTCATAAAACAATGGTAATAAATGCTGTAATAAACATAGATAAGTCATGGGAAGAAGTCAGTTATTTCCCCTAGGTCCTGGGGTGGATTCAGTCTAAATGTGGCCTTGATTAGCCAAAAATGTCAGGCCCCAATCCTGAGGATGGAATTTGATCTGAAATGTGAGAGTCTGAATTGGCCGATGTTTGTCATTGCCACAAACTTGAGTGGCGGGGCTATGGAGGAGCAGATCAGCCCAAATCTGTCATTCCCAGAACATGGCAGAGGCTGGAGCTAGAATTCGTGGGCTCATGCTGGATGGGTGGGGTGGATCTCACAGTCTTTGCTCGTGTAGCAAAGAAAATTCAAAGTCTTGGATGGAGGAGATAGTGCCCTGACCTAATGGTTTTATGAAATCTTGATACATTACCTCATAAGAGGAAGGTCTGGGAGAGTAGCCTATTGCTACTAAATTAGCAGTGGCTGGGAATACTGTGGCTGCAGCATTCTCAGACCCAGAAGGAAGGGGGAGCACCCCATTTCACTTAACAGAGACTCCTCTGGCTTGATGAGCTTTGAAAAAATGGTTGTTGCAAGGGCCTTCATGAAGAGGGAAGTTGCGTGGGGGGAATCCATAAGACTTTGATAAACCACCCCCTCCACTAGGGAAGAGCTCATGTAGAGTACATTGTTATTGCTTTGCATTAGCAGTGCTGTTGGTATATAATTCAGATTTTCAGGTTCCCTTCTTTTCTCATCTCAACGTTTTATTTGTAACTACTATAAATAGCCACACATTCCACATCAGAACACCAAACTGGAATTCTGGCACAAACCGAGCTGAGTTCAAAGGTTACAAGCAAAACATACATGGTGAGCTGCAGGAGAAAACAGATTCTTGGAGTCGTGGGAATGAATCCTTGTTCTCCTGGGGTGTAAGAAATCCTGGCACAAGTTCACCCTAGGCTAAATCTTGGCTCTTAGTGAGTGAATAGATTTGTGTGCTTGTCATGCAAGTAAAGTTAGACGAGAGAGTGTTTTTCATTCAAAGAAATTTAAACCTCCTCATCCCCTAGCATTTTTTTGTGGTTTCAGATTTTATGCTGGCTTCTAGTGATACAAATTCAAATTTTGATACAACCTTCCATTTGGCAACACTGTAATATCTTGATCCTGATATTTTCCTGGTAGTGTAGGGGAATCATTTTCCATTGACAAGCAGAGATGTTAGTGGTTGAAAGAGAAGCCATTGCCCCGTGGGCAGATCTTTAACAAATAATGACAGTGCTTTCCCTTCTCTAGGGCCTGGCATCCAAGGATCTCAAAGTGCTTTACAAACCCCAACCATTGAAACCTCCCAACTATGCTGTGTAGATACTGTGACGTACCAGGGTACAATCCAGACTAATGAGTAGCTGTGTCACCCCTACCCTCTAACCTGGGGTGCCCTTTACAATGCTTTGCTGCTGTAGCCTCCAGCCTGGACTGCTCACAAACAACCTCCAGCCTGCAAGTCACTCCCAGCAATGTCTGTGTGTGTGCTGCAGCCAGCCAGCCACATCTTGGCATTTACCAGCCTAGGTTATAGTGCAAGGTGACCCCAAAACACTCCAGGTCCTAGATTTTCCCCTAGAAGCGTATGTCCTGTACTACCCAGCCCAGCCCTCTCCTGGACAATACAAATTTATCTATAGTCTGTTATTTCTTTAATAGAAATAATATGCACATAACTTGAAACCCCCAATGGAGTTTCCCAATCACTTCAGTTTAAACACACTACATTAGATAAAACAATAAAACAAGTTTATTAACTACAAAGAGATACATTTTAAGTGAGTAAAAGTTACGAGGTATAAAAATCAGAAATGTTTACAAGAAAATAAAGTTAAAACACTACTGGTGCCTAGCTTAAAAGCTATTTCAGATTCAAGCAGTTTCTCAGCATATGCTTTCAGCAGTCTTACTGATCAAACTTCATAGGTCAGGACCCCTTCTCTCATAGTTCAACGAATGCTTCCTTTGTTGCTTCTGGTGCTGTGAATGTGATGGGCAGAGAAAGAGAGGGAAGGTGCCTTGGGATGTTTGTCCTTTTAGTGTCAGTCCTCCTTTTGAAAAATATTTCCAGCTAGGTACCAGGAGAAAAAAGGTCTATATGGCAGGATGTTCCCTGCTGCTTTTTTCTCACCTGTTTGAGCTTCCTTTATCTCCCCTTCCTGCTTGATGACTGTTTACTGCTTAAATCAAATTACGCAGAGCACACATTCCTTTGTGTGAGACAGATCAATTTGCCAACCAGAGGCTTGGTCTACACTATAGAGTTAGGTCAACGTAAGGCAGCTTACATTGACCTAACTCTGTAAGTGTTTACAGTAAAATGCAGCTCCCACTGGAGTAACTAACCCACTAAACCGCCTTAATAACTCCACCTCCGTGAGAGGCATAGAACTTAGGTCGATGTAGTTAGGTCAAGGCAGTAACAGTGTAGACACTGAATTGCTTCCATTGACCGTTGCGGCCTTTCAGATGCCATTCCACAATGCCCAACCAGACAGTTAAATTGGTGCAAGCATTCCTGGTGAGGATGTGCACTGCTGACACAAGGAGCCTAGTATGGACGTGCAAAAGGGATTTAATGACTGCAATGGCTGTACGTCGACATAACTTAGGTCCACTTAATTTTGTAGTGTAGACTGGTCCTCAGTTTGGAACATGTGTTAATAACACCATACAGTGGAATCTTATAACTTCAAAAAAAGTGTTGCCACACATATTTTATCAGGACAATAATGAACAGCGAATTATGAGTTTTCAAATGATACCTTACATGACCTATTTTGTACAAAGATGATTACAATAGTGTGTAGCGTGTGGATGCAGGGGTACATTCTGTCACAGATACTTATTGTCCCTGTTCTACACAGGGATAAACAGACTTTATTCAACTCGCTGAAGATCACACAGCAAGTCAGTGGCAAATCCAGTAGTCCTGAGACCCTGTCCCTTGCTTGAACCACTAGACCTCATTCACTCCTAGTATTGTCGCGCAGACTGCAGTACTATCAGTGTCTTTTTCTTTTTAGTAGTGACTGAACTTTTATCCTGTTGTCCTTCTTAACCCCACTGAGCTCAGCAGAGGTTCCCATGGTAGGCAGGCGGTGTGGTGGTTGCAACCCCCTGTGCCACACTCGGCTGTTTTTCTTTGGGAAATTCCAGGCATCTCTCGCAAAGGGCTGCTGTGTATTGTATCTGGTTTGAATGTTTGTCCTCCCATGTTTCAGATGTGCCTCTGTGCACTATGATGCAGACCTGCCAGCAACCAGCATCATCATCACCTTTCACAACGAGGCTCGCTCCACCCTGCTCCGCACAGTGAAGAGGTAGGTACCAGTGGGAGAAACGGCTCTTAACCCGCAGGAAATTGTTTGGTTGCTGGTCCCGGATCTGAGATGGCTCCTTGCAGTAAAGAGCAGGGTGGAAAAGTCCCCAAATGCAATGGGCCCCCCCCCCCCCCCACGTGGTTTTTGATCTGACCATGAGCTCAGCAACCGGCAAGAGGCCAGGAGGTTGGCCAGGTGTACGTGTCTGCAAGGGTCATGCAGGGAACTGTGTGTGTCGGGGGGCAGTTAGACAGGGAGTTTGAGGGAATTGTTAGCAGCAGGGAGGAGGCTGTTTGGGTTAGGCCCACAAACACTTTCAAGGGGCATCCAGGCAGGGAGTGTGAGGGAAGCTGAAGGGAAAACAGACTATTGGAGGTGCTTTCAGGAGGGAGATAAAGAAGTTGCGGGGGGGGGGAGGTCTCAGAGAAGAATCAGCAGCTAGATCCTAGCTGGGTCATATATTGTAGTAGTGGTTCACACTGGGATGCAGCAGGAGTCTATTTAATGGGAGGAGGGCGGTGCACAGATGGCATGTCTGAGTGTTTGGAGTGAAAGGTGATGGCATTGAAGTCTGATGGAGACTAGGCCCCTGTCACCTGATACAACACTTGGAATCGCTCACTGATGGAACAGCACTTGAGTCCATGGCAAATCCCTGGCTAGGCTTGTGTGCACAGCCCCTGCCAACCAGAAGCACCCCAGTCCAACAATATATGTGGCTCTCTCCCCTCAGTCACAGTGGTAGCCAAAAACAAACAGGTGCATCAGGTGGGGTGGCTCTGAGTGTGGGAGAAGCCCCAAGCAGATGGGAGCATGAAAATATCTGCTGCTATTCATACAGCAAAGAAATATTTCCACCAGCTCCTTTCCTTCCCCAAATCCCTTTCTCTGCTGCAGAGCCCAGACAGGTTTTCTGCCTTTATTTTTCCAGAGACTGTGTCCTCTACCCTCTCTGAGATACCAAATACTCACTCAAAAGCTCCCTGAAGCAGGCAACCAGCCCAGGGAAAAGCCTTCCTCTCCTGTGGAGACTGGCCGAAGAGAAAGAACAGCTCAGCTGGAAGGTTCAGCTAAGGGTACCTGTAGCAGGAATGCAGGATTCATTGGCACTCGTTCTCTCACTGAGTCCCAAGGGCTTGCAGAAGTTTGCTTTGTGAATAAATAACAGACTCTTTCAAGTGTGCCGGAGTTGGACTTATGGATAGAAGGCTGGCTTTCTAAGTCTCTTCCCAGTTTGGGGCCACCTGCTTTCCAGAGGTCTGAATGTGCCAGGCTGGGCATGAGTTATTGCTGTGTGTGTAATTGCTGCTGAGTTCGCCTACCCAGGCAGTGCACCCACCACTGTGTCATTACGGTAAAGCACTTTGGGATATATCAAGTATGAAAGGGACTCTTCTAGTCTATTTATCACTTGTTGTGAGTCTGCAGAGGACCACAGTGATATTAAGCAAGGGGAAGCATAAAATTGTATCAGCTACTTTTTTTTTATGGCATCTGGTCAGGCTTCCAGAACAGCTTTAGGTTTAAAATTGCAGCAGGTGTGCGGGGCCCAGGATGACAATTAGAGCTTGATTGGTTAGATAACTAATCAAAATTAACCATGCAAGGAGCACCTGTTGAAAGTTCTATGTAATTACATGGTTATAAGAGAGTACTTATTTTTTCCTAAACAGAACTTAAGGGATTTTAGTTGCACTTTGGGGATGATGAATGAGGAACTGGGAATGAAGGAGAATAACTGATGAAAATAAATGACAATAAGGACATTTTTAAAAGCAGCCATTGGGTTGGGTACCAAATTTGCCATTTTGGGCCTGATTTTCAGAGGTGCTGAGAACTTGCACTTACAGTTGACATTCATGGGACCTGTGGATGCTCAAAACCTCTGAAAATAGTGCCCAGATATCTCAAGTTGGGCATCCAAAATGGTGGCTGCTTTTTAAAATTTCAGCTATGCACTATCTAGTTTTAAGAAGAACTACACAAGGGTGGTACCACTAATTCGGCTGAGCCTGTGTGAGACGGGTTGGAGCCCTCCTGTAGACAAGGCTCCCACAGCCAGATGCATTTGTACCACATGGGTTTAAATTGTCTACACAGGGGATCCCATCAGGGCTAACACAGATTCATGTGAATCGGTGACACTGATGGAAGGAATTTTTTCCTAAAGTTCCCTAGCATAGAGAAGACTTTTGTGTGCATGGCCTTGTGATTTGTTTAGCAGGCAAATGCTGCTGGTTCAAGGCGTACAACATGTTTAGGCCACAAGGATTTGTTTTCAGCTTAGAGGTAGCTGAGGAGGAAGATACAAAGTCTGATGCTTGGATAAAGAGACCAAACAAGAGACTAAACGAGAGAGGGAATGCAGAAAAGAATTAGAAATAGCCTGGATGCCAGCAGCTATTAAAGTAGCATCTTAAACAGCTTGCCTGCTGGCATCCTTTGATGTGCAGGAGATATCTGTGCTGGTCTGCTTGACATCTATTGCTTTGCAGGAGACAGTTGTCACTCATGAACTGTTTTCTCACTTGACATGCCCTGCTCTGCAGGAGATGGCTATCATTCATGGACTGCTTGCCTGCTTGATATCTCTGCCTTGCTAGTCATTAAGTGAAATTACCAGTTTCTGCCATGCTGGCCGCTCTCACTGACACAATGAGGCCTTATATGGAGGGAAGACAACAGCTGTGTTGTCTATATTTTATTTATTGATTTTTAGGGTGTGTGGATACCATTTGTCTGTGAATACAAATGTATGGGTGTACATTTGCTGTGTAAGATAACAGGGCTGTCAGTAGTTCAGTGCCCATGCTAAGTGATTGTGTAAATTCTGGTGGAAACAATGCTGTAGAATACAAACGTATTTTGTGCAGCACCTTTCATACAAGCTGCATCCCAATATGCTTTGGCAAATTCAATAAATAAGGGCAGATAAAGAGAGAAATTCAGAGTAAAAGAAGAAAGAGTTGTATTTTGTGGTGAGATTTGAAATGAAATGGAGAGTCTGTGAGCCAGAGAGAGATAAAAAGGAGGATTATATAGATGGTCAGATCTGCAGAGGAGAAGACTCTCACGTCAGCATTGCTGATACATCCATGATGAGGCAGCGAGAGGACACTGATGCTGAATAAACAGAGGGAGCAATGAGAGGAGTAGAGAGACAAGAAATGCATCGGGGGGGGGGGTGAGGGGGGAGAACAGACTGAAGTTGGTCCATGTTTCAGACACAAGGAAATTTAGAACTGGATTTTGGAATAGTAGTAATGTTTAGCTCTTTTATAGCACCTTAAGAACGTAAAAACGGCCATACTGGGTCAGACCAAAGGTCTGTCAAGCCCAGCATCCCGTCCCCGGCCAGCGGCAGGTGTCCCAAAGGGAATGAACATGGATCAAGTGATCCATGCCCTGTCAGCCAATCCCAGCTTCTGGCAAACAGAAGCTAGGGACACCATTCCTGCCCATGCTGGCTAATAGCCATTGATGGACCTATCTTCCATGAATCTATCTAGCCCCCTTTTGAACCTTACATCTGAATTAACATTAACTAATTTTCATGGCACTCTTGTGTGGAAGAGACATATTATTCCCTGTTATCTACACTGGGGAAATATTGGAAGTGTTATAATCCCCATTTTGGAGATGGAGAAAATTATACACAGAGAAGTTAAGTGTCTTGCTGGAGGCCACACAATAGGTTAGTCGCAGAACTAAAATTAGAACTCAGGAATTCTTCACTCCCAGCCCTATTTGCAGGCCACTAGACCATAGTACCTCTAATGAGGAAATCAGTGGAAGTGTTGATGAAAAGGGTGTGATGTGTTTGTTTCCTTTTGCACGTGTTGGAGTCTGGAGATCTGGAACTTGTGGACAAAAGCATTGTGGAAGTTGTAGTCATATAGGTGAGAGGAGGAGAATGCAAAGACAAGGATTTCAGAAGAGGTGGGATCAGGGAATACGCAGGCAACACTGTAGAGGAGGCAGGAAAATTTAGATGATAGGCGGAGTTAGACCAGTCTTGTTAAATATTTTCTCTAACAAAGTGGTAAACTGCCTGGGGCTGGTTCTCCACTGACTTTCGGCTTGTGGTCACTGACACCTACGAAGAGAAGGTACAAAATGGAACCGTTTTGATTTGGGTGCATTTTACACTCACTTTACACAGCTGTAAATTACTACACAAAGCACAAGGTAGTCCTGTACATGAAACTTGCAAATGACAGTGATGTGGGAGAAGCTGCAATCATCAGAGAAAACAGAAAAGTAATGCTATGGGACCCAGAGAGGGCTGAGATGTGAACCAGATGTAGCAAATGAGATCTGGCTTGCAAAAATGCAGGCTGAGACATCTAGGGAAATACAAGCTGAAACACAAATATTCATGGGCGGGCATGTGGAAACAACTCTGAAATAGAGTGGGGTGAGATAGTGAACAGCAAAGCGGTTATGTGTTTGCAGGGTGAGATAGCAGTAAAAAAACCACGGCAACATTAGGCTCTGTTAGCCTAGATGTGGTGATTTTTAAATAATAATTTCACACTCCTCTCCTCTTTATGGCCCAGATCCGGCAAGGTACTTGAGTAGGTGCTTAACTTTAAGCACATGATTAGTCCCATTGAAGACTGGGAGTTTGTTTCCTGCTTAGGGGGCATTATGGAAGAAGGCCTGAGTGGGCAGAGGAAGCAAAGTGGTTGGTGAGGCCCGCATTGTTGACAGAGAAAAGCAGGTAAAGGGAGACATAAGGAACGATGTAGATCCAATTGGAGCTGCGCAGGGGCTTGAAGGTGAGGATGAGAAGTTTGAACTGGCTGTGGGGAGTAACGAGGTGCTAGGGGAGGGATTTGAAGAGGCGAGGGAGATGGTTGGATTGACAGGTGAGGAAGATAATTTTAGTAGTTGCATTTTGGACAGATGGGAGGGACTTGGGAAAGCCAGAGAGTTCTCTACACCTCCCTACTAGAAAGATATTGACAAGTTAGAAAGGGATCAAAGAACTGCAAAAATCATTATTAGCGCTTGAGAGAATGGCTTATGAGGACAGATTAAAAGAACTTTGGTAAATTTGTACATCTGAACTGAACAATGATGACTAACCCTGATCCCCAAGTGTGGTAGAGCCCCTCATTCCTCCATCTGCAGAGGGTTGGCGACTCTCCCTAGGACAATGGGGCCTGACTGCCTTGTGCACAGTGCTTCCATCTAGTGGCTGGATGGGGTCCTGGTCCATGACTGCATCTCCTATGTGCGATGATAATACAAATAATAAATAATAACAACTACCACCCATGGAATATTATAATATATAACAGGACCAACAAAGGAGGATAAACAACACTTTATTTCCAGAAAGGATGGGTAAACTAAAAGAATGGCAAGGGACCAGGCAAAGGAGACAAGGATATCAAATAAACAAGTAACTAATCAATCCTGCAACACTGAAATCCCACAAACTAAGGGAATCTTTGGAGACAGCCCTCCAAATTCTCCCCACAGCTTTATTTGGGTGCTGGAGTCAGAGCTCAGAGTGAGGGGTTAGTGTCAGTGACATAGCTACAATGGTGCAAGTGGTGCAGTCGCACCAGGGCCCACAAGGTTATGGAGGCCCAACCAGGCAGACTGTTGCTCCAGCACTGCATCTGGCACATGGGGTTGAAATGCCACTTGCTTAAATTTGGCCCCACCTTCCCTCCAGCACTGCTCAAGTTTAGTCAGGACAGGGGTTGGCCGGGCCAAATTCAAGTGAGTGATGTTGCCACTCGACAATGGGGTCACAGAGCCACTCAGGTGTGATCCGGCTGCGTCTCTATCATGATACTCCAAACCTGAGTAATGTTATGACCCCGTGTGCCTGGTCACATCATTACTCATCACTCAACTTTGACCCGTACCGTGTGAACGCTGGGCGGGTGATGGGAGCCAGCATTGCTGCTGAGTGGCCAGGTTTGGGAGGAGCTGCCCTTGCCCAGGATGGGAACAGAGTGCTGAGTCAGCAGGGGTGCCAGTGAGTGGCCAGGAAGATCCTGGGGGTGGTGGGTGAGGGGCAGGGGCAAGTGGTTGAGGGAGTGTTGGGAGGGGCGTGAAATTAAGAATGGGAACATTTTGGCTGAATATCAGGAAAAGCTGAGTGACAGTTAAACTTATAGGGCTGTGGAACTGTCTCACCCAAGTGATGTGACAGAAGTCCTGTCATGTGGGAGTTTGGATATACAGTACATTGGGCAAAGCACTAGAAAATGTACTGCCGGCAGCAATCCTGCCCAGGTCACTGTACAACCGAATAACTAACCCTCAGCAGGGCTCTTTACCTCTTATAGGTATGGAAGGAGAGAGGCAGTGCAGTATCTAGCGGGATGCGCAGTATCACAGGTACTGGGCTGACTGCACCTCTGACCCCTCCTAACCTTGTTGAGTGCATCCCTCCTGGTTCCAGACCTCTAGCCATCACCTACCTCTGAGTGGAATCGTGATTCTCGCATTCTCAGACCGGGCCCTGGGTTGCGGCCCCCTGATATTAACTGTGATTACTTCAGCAGGTCTGACTTGTGTCCAGACCCAGCAATTCTCCTCCCTTCTCTGGAGCAATGGCAATGGTAATCAGTGACAAAACAGATTCCTTAAAGCAAAGTATTAGCTGTTTAGAACTAAAGCATTTCAGAGGAAAAGAGATTTTAAAGCAATAAAACTAAGCTTATTTTCCCTAAGGCTTACTGGTCCCTGGATGTGGGGAGCCCTGTGTCAGCCTGTCTCCCTAGACAGCTGTTGACAAGTGACTCCCTCTTCTCTCCCTGAGAAGCACTGCTTATCTCTTGCCCTGTAAAAAGAAAAGGAGTACTTGTGGCACCTTAGAGACTAACTAATTTATTTGAGCATAAGCTTTCGTGAGCTACAGCTCACTTCATCGGATGCATACTGTGGAAAGTACAGAAGATCTTTTTATATACACAAACCATGAAAAAATGGGTGTTTACCACTACAAAAGGTTTTCTCTCCCCCCACTCCACTCTCCTGCCTGGTAATAGCTTGTCTAAAGTGATCACTCTCCTTACAATGTGTATGATAATCAAGGTGGGCCATTTCCAGCACAAATCCAGGTTTGTGCTGGAAATGGCCCACCTTGATTATCATACACATTGTAAGGAGAGTGATCACTTTAGATAAGCTATTACCAGCAGGAGAGTGGGGTGGGGGGAGAGAAAACCTTTTGTAGTGGTAAACACCCATTTTTTCATGGTTTGTGTATATAAAAAGATCTTCTGTACTTTCCACAGTATGCATCCGATGAAGTGAGCTGTAGCTCACGAAAGCTTATGCTCAAATAAATTGGTTAGTCTCTAAGGTGCCACAAGTACTCCTTTTCTTTTTGTGAATACAGACTAACACAGCTGTTACTCTGAAATCTTGCCCTGTAGTTTTTCAAGTGTATGTTGGGGTGTCTTTATCTAAATCTATTGTGTTTCTTTGTGGTTTGCTGTTCCCACAGCCCCCTGTTAAGTTAGATCAATAAAGTCATACAAGAAATTCTAATAACCCACCATCTTCTACAGTAAGTTTACCTCACTGAACAGGTCATGGACAGTATTCATACCATTATCACATATCAGTATTCCCAAAATAAATAAAAATACAGCTTCTTGTCCATCACACCCAGGTTTAGGGTGACCAGACAGGAAGGGTGAAAAATCAGGATGGAGGTGGTGAGTAATAGCTGCCTATATAAGACAAAGCCCTGAATATTGGGATTGTCTCTGTAAAATTGGGACATCTGGTCCCCCTACTCAGGTTACAAACAGAACAAGCAAAAGCCTTTGTTTAATAATGATGAGGTCCTTCTTTCCTTCTTGGATTCCTGCAGTGTTATGAACCGCACCCCTGCCAATCTCATTCAGGAGATCATTTTAGTGGACGACTTCAGCTCAGATCGTAAGTATCAATCCTCCCTCTCTTTCTTTTGCTTTTCTCTCTGATTTTCTCCTTCACTCGCTCTGTTCTCTTTCCCTCCCTCTCAAAGATTCTCTCTCTTGCTCACTTGCCAGTTGGCGAAAGAAGAAAGAACAAGGAAAGGAGAGAGGCTTTTCTGCACCTAGTTTAGCTTTCACCCATGGCAAAGAGGCTGTGTTTTCCTCTTTCCTGTTCTCCTTGTGTGAGGTTGGTAGTTCTGGCCAGGTTGCCAGAGTATCCAGTTTGGTCCCATTAACCACCTTTTTATGTGGTGTTTAGCCCAAATATGGTGAGTGGTGTAGGCCAGTAGTGTCTGATTATATGGGTTAGAGCAGTGGTTCTCAACCTATTTATTATTGTGGGCCATATATGCCCAGCACCCCAGCCCACACCCAGAGACCCCTCCACAGAGTGGGGCCAGGAGCGTACTCCGCTGCAGGGCTGAGTGGAAGGGCAGCCCCAGACCCCGCCATCGCACAGGGCAGCCTGGCAGCCCGGACCCAGCCATGCAGGCCCTGCGGCCTTTAGCACACAGCTAGGCCGTAGCTATGTGCTATTTGGGCCACATGTGACCCGCGGGCAGCAGGTTGAGAACCACTGTGTTAGAGAGAGAGACCACAGAGAACTGTTGCAAACTCTCATGTTCTACAGACAGACTGGCTTTTGCCCTAGTCCCAGGCTGGGATCGTCATGTAGCTAGGGCATCCCTGGGGGTAGTTCTGGGTGAGATTTTGCTTCAAGAGGCACCAGACTTCCTCCAGCAACCTGGTGCCAAGCAGGAGTGTATGCTGCATGATCCTGGCTAGCTCCACAGACTAGTGGCTGTGCCGTGACTCCGCCATGCTACCTTTTGGGTAATTCATTCCCCTAAAGGCACTAGGAGATAGTAATCTATGCACTCCCCTGAGCACAGGGCTTGCATTTATTCCTGGCTGTTGTATAATGGGGTTGGGGTACAAGGGGCTTCCACAATGGCCCAGGACAATCTAGCACCATGTTTATTATAATAATTAATTACATCTTCAGACTATTATTAGTTTTTTATAGCATTTTGTAGTGAATGTCTGCAGTGCCCCTGTGAGTTAAGGAAGTGATACTGGCTGCATTTTACATATAAATAGCTTTGCCCAAAATTTTCAAAAAGCGGCCACTGAGTTTGGGTGCCTGAGTTCCTGGGTGCCAGCCTGAGACTCCAAGAGCCTGATTTTGAGAAGTGCTGAGCACCCACAACTCCAATGGGAGGCAATGGGAGCTGTGGGGCTCAGCACCTCTGAAAAGCAGGTCCTAAGTGTCTCAAGTTGAGCACCTGACAATTCAAACCCAGACTCCGTTGCCACTTTTGCAAATGTTGGCCTTGAGCAGCTTGAGGCCAGATTTTCAAAAGAGCTCAGCCAGAAACTCCCATTTAGGCCTCTAAATAAATGGCAAGATTATCAAAAGTGTCCATCTCCCAGATGTTCCCATTATTCTCAACGGTAGAACTAGGGTGCTGAGCACTTCTGCAAATCTGGCCCTTGGCGCCTCAGTTTCCCCAAGGACACAGATAGGTTAGGGTCAGAACTAGGACGTGGATTTCTGGGCCCACTCTTCTTACATTCCTGGCGGGTGAATAACCTGAAAAGAGATTCTTGCATTCACCTGAAATGGATCTGTCCAGTGCTGGGACACAGTCTTCCCTTGTGACGTCCAGCAATATCTCAATAGTTCTTTACTCAAGAGCTCCTGCCACTACATTTGAATGATACAGCAGCTGCCCAGCTGCCCACAGAAAAGCAATATTTCAGATTGTGTGTCCTTGAAAATGGAAAAAGAGATGCCAAGAGAAGCACTTTGGCTGGTGGTCTTAGCATCTCTCTCCAGAGCACTGAGGCTGTGGGAGAATGATGGCAAGCAAAGGGCTCTGCAAGATGTAGAAAAGTGCATGGGATAAAAAAGAGCTGCTTGTGGGGGGAGGGAGGTGGAGAGGGCTCAGGGGAAATGGGCTTGTGATGGAAACTTTTGCCCCAGTGATATTTGTTAGAGCAGGACTTGCCAAAGTGTGGCCTGTGGTCCAAATGTATCCCACAGAGTTCTAGAGCAGTGGTTCCCTAACTTTAACAACCTGTGAACCCCTTTTAATAAAATGTCAAGTCTCACGTACCCCATCCTAAAAAGGAATATTTCCAGGGATTTTCTCCTTTACCTGAGTATAAATTATAAAAGCAGTGATGTTGGAAATATAAAATTGTTTTTTATGACATGCTTGTACACTCTATTTATTATTAATTATTATTTATGATTACAGTATTTTTATTACATTATGAAAATGGCAACACGCTTCCAAGATCTCACTTTCATAGCTTGTTTCACTTTGAATGAGCCTGTTATAAGCCAAGGTTCCTATGTTTCATCAAGGAGTATCAGATGTGAAACAGCATGAAGGTATTTAAGAAACCAACTCAAAGAGTTCCTCCTACACAAGCATTCAGGTCTTGAGCAGTCCAGGCAAACAACGCACTTTACAACAAAGCTTAAACTTGTTTTTCATAATAATTTTAAAAACAATACTAGCTGCCTATTTAATTTTAAAAACAGCAAAAAATATCCACCTCCATTTCCATTCCTTATAAGGAGTCTTGAAGTTTAAATCTCCTGAGTGTGATAGATATGCTTGCTTTGATCTGCTTAGCTCTTGGAAGTCCAGGGGCTCCGGGCTGCTGGCCCTGTGCTGCCCAGGGTCCCTATGGACAGCTCTGTTTGCCATTAGGGAATTTTTTCCCAAGAACCCCCTGTAACATTTTGCAACCCCCCAGGGGTTCATGAACCCCAGTTTGGGAACCACTGTTCTAGAGGGAGCCCTGTGCCTTATCTCCTCTTTCATGTGGAGATGTGGCCTTCTGAGCCTACATGGCCCAGCATGCATTGCTCCACCGTGAGCTGAGCAGAAGGTCCCTCTTACCAGATGCAGTCTGGGATGGTTCTGTAATGTACTTCATTTAATGCAAATTAGGTGTGATGTGGGCTCCCAGCAACTTACCAGTTGGACATCCCTATGTTAGACAGTGGAAAAGTGTCCCCAAGAAAGATGGTTGAATCACTATGGCTTGGATTAATTAAAACTAAGCTGAAAACTATCACAGAGAACAGATTGTAGGGAACAACCTTGCATGATCTCGTGGGTGGAGGAAATGCACTAGATCACCTAATAGAATAGGTCTCTTTCCTCCCTAGCTTCTTGGATTCTCTGCACTTGCTCCCTGATGTCCCTCAGTTTCTCCTGCTCTCAATTCTACAACCTACAGCATATGCCCCTTTGTTCTTCTGCAGTGCTGATCTCGAACTGGCTGCAGCCTCAGCCTTTCAGCGCATCTGGGGAGCTTTGGCTCAGCTGCCAGGGAGGAGGACTGTCAAGTGAGATCTCTTGGGTACACTTTAGACAATGGGATTAAGGTATCAGGTTGATTAAAGTGATATTAAGTGAAAGCAGCACTTTCCCTGCATGGAGACACATGAGAGCAGTTAATTGGAGCTCTCCACGGAAGCCAAATAATTCATGCATTTGTGCCAAATGTTTTCTCCTTTCCTAAGCTGAGGACTGCCAGCTCCTTACCAAGATCCCAAAGATCAAGTGTCTACGCAACAGTCGGCGAGAAGGTGAGTGTGGAAAACTTTGCAGGTACCATCTGCTCGCAAAGTCACCCCTTCTGCCCTCCACTCCCCTAGATGGTATTTCTCATGGTTACAATTCATACTTGCAATACAGGTGAAGCTTTTATTTCCCAATCTGGAGGCTTTGGCAGAGAGAACCTGGGTTATCAATCCTCATGCTTCAGGGCATTTGTTGTTATTTTAAATATTTATGTTATAGTAGTGCCCACAGTCCCCAGTCAGGATCAGGACCCCATTGTGCTAGAAACATATAGGTAGACATGGTTCCTGACCTGAGAGAAGAAGACAATCAAATATACATTATATATATACACACACAGTTAGGGAAAGCTAATATTTCATATATATAATACACCTACAAAACGAAATGTTGACTTTCCCTAGCTGTCCTAACAGCTGTCCTTCCGCACAGCCATTTTGTGCTGTCTGATTTCCTTATAGCCATCACAGCACAAGTGGGTCTTGAGAAGAGATTTGAAGGAGGTGAGGGTAGCAGCCTTACATGGCATTCCAAGCATCAGGGGGTGGTGTGGAAGAGGGGGAAGCATTTGTGGGAGAGACTGGCATCATAAAAGAGAAGAGTGAAAAGCAGTGAGGGGCCCTGAAAGTCAGGACAAGAAGCTGGAGCTCAGTACACTGGAAGGGGTGAGGGAGCTAGGTGAGAGATTGAGAGATGGGGCTGACTGAGCAGAGTGATAGGCAAGGAAGGTGATTGTAGCAGCTGTGCTTTGCAGGGACTTGAGGGCAGTGATGTGAGTGTCAGGGAGGCTGAAGAGGAGGAGGTTCCAGTAATCAAGACTGGAGGTTTAGTGGTGTAGACAGAAAAAAAAAAAAGCCCATGCTCCCTAGCATGTCTCCTACTCCTGTGGTGGCATGGACCTGGCTAAGGCCCCTCTGGTAGGGGTACGTTTATGACCCATTTACACTGTTAGAGCAGAGTAAAGGGTCCAGCTTGCCCTGGAGAATCAGGCCCCCTGCACCAGTATAAATGGCTACACAAGGTGTAAGGCAGTGGAGAATTTTTATTTTTTCTAAGTTGTAGAAGTTCAGGGCTTTCCCTCCCTTATCTCCCCTTTCTTTTACTCTCTGGTCTTTCCACTGCCTTCCCTTCCTCTGCCTGTTCCTCCTCTTAGGGCTGATTCGCTCTCGAGTGCGAGGGGCCGAGGTGGCGACGGCTGAGATTCTCACCTTCCTGGACAGTCACTGTGAGGTGAACAGCGAGTGGCTGCAGCCGATGCTTCAGAGAGTGAAAGAGGTGAGACCCCTTCCCCACGTCATCTTTCTCTCCCCACACAACTCCTGCCAGGATTTAGCTTCTTTTTTCCTGGCCCTGCCAGGCAGCTGATAGACAGCACCGTGTACACTGTGAGCTTCAGCATCTAGGGCAAGCACCCAAATGCCTCCTTGTCCAACTCAGATGTTTTTAAGGGAGTACGGAGCCTAAAATATTCCGTGCAACTGGCACCTGCTGTGTATTACCAGGACTCTTACCACAGGGCCCCAGCACTTTCCTGTTGTGGGGGTGGGGATGTTCATAGATGGCAGGGGAGATGGGTGAAAATCCTTGTGCTGCTGACTGCTACTTTAGCCTTCCTGGATACCTCTTCCACGTCCCCTCACATGTAGACAACACACACAACCTCTGCACGGACTACTGCTCCCTTTCCACAACCCCCTTCCAACTGTTGAACCTCTCCCCTTCCCCGCCCCCCAAACCCTCCTGCTATTAACACCCTCTGCAACAAGCACCAGACCCACAAAACCACTTCCCAACACAAAGTGCCCCCAGGGACTTTCTTCCTGAGGTTCATTGGAGAAAGGATTAACCCCAGGGCAGATAGAGTGGAATATCAGACAGCAGCGTTGGCAGCTCTCGCCCTGAATTCACCATGGGGTCGAAGGGAGGATGTGACAATGCTACAGTGAACCGGCAGGGAAAGAGCAGGGGGGTGCAGAGGGGGACTGATCTCTCTGCCACCTGCAAGTGCCGCATTCTCCATCTCTGAAGAAAGGAGCCCATGAAGTAATGGGGCCCAGGAGAGGAGTGGGAGGCACTTGCGCTGCTGCACATTTCATATGTCTGCTCAGTTTAGTATCAAGGGGAGGAAGAAGATGAAACCTTAGAACTTCTTTTTAAGCCTGCTCAATAAATCCTCCATCTCAGTAGCCTGATATAAATGTCTACTTTACTTCTGCTTGTAAAGTCAAGCTCCTGGCAGGAGCAGCAGCAGCAGTGCAGTGATGGTGTCTCTGCAGCTGGGTCTGAGTAGTTGTTAGCAGGGATGGATCTGAGCTGCAAAGTTTTTGGACCCTGATCCAACCTTTTTAGCATTCTGGGCTGGCCTGAGCTCAGATTTTGGTTCAGCCCATTATAGATATAGGGCTCAGTTGCCATGTTCAGATCTAGGTCCAGGTTCAGATTCCAAACTTGCCCCAAATTTTGTAGCTGTTTCGGTCCAGGGATTTGGTTCACATCTATCTCTAGCTGTGAGGAGGCTGGAATATCAGGCCACCTGGATAGATGATAACAGAGCACAGCCCATAGAAGGGATGAACTCTGACACTGCTGTTGACAGCGCTCTTGCATGGGCAGAATTAACTCATGCCCGCCCTGTCGCTGTCGATGAAAAACCAAACAGCACACCCAGGCTCAAGGTCTGAATACAGGCCACAGCAGAAGGAACTTGTTCTGAGAATAAGTGGCTGTGTGATCAGAAGGCAAGAGGTAGTAGTGACAGACGGACGGCTAGGTACCTCCAGCATTACCGACTCTCTCAATTTTATAGTGAGTATGGAGATAGCTGGTGTTTTTCTTAAAGCCTCAGCTCCTGGAGTCAAGAATCTCAGCTTTCTTTTAATACAAAGTAAATTTCTAGCACCCATTGTTGCAGAGAATAGCTTGAAAATGTGACTGGAGTGCTCCCTGAAGGTTCAAAAACCAGAAGGCAAATAAAAAGCACCCAATATTTCTTTCTTTCTTTTAAAAAATCTCATGATTTCCAAGCCTGTCTCATTATTCTCAGGGACTAGTCAATCATCCTGAGTAAATACTGTCTCCACCTTTGTGGTTTATTAGTTGACTATGTGGTTGTTTTGGGTTGGTAATGAGCATTTTTTTATTGTATTGGCCTTTTTGTTTTAAAAACATAGAAGGAATGCTGCATACTGATTCCTGCCTGTGTGACAAAGATATTAACCTTTGAAACTGGGACCCATGTCATGTGATTGGGGCCAGGAAATAAAGAGCTATCACTTACCAGTGCTCCTGTGTGCTAAACCCATATTACAAGAGGGCCCTTAGTTCCATTCCCCTGTGTCATAGATTTGAAGTTGAGCTGACAGTTTCCCTATCTGTAGACATGTGCAGCAGCCATGGATTCGTTACCCAGCTGCCACATGGGAGGTAATGAAGGGTTGCAATGTAATATGCTGATTTATTTTTCCCTGTTGCTGCGTACATAGCCTCTTGTCTCTGTTATCCTATTCTTTTGCCAGCCCCCCAAGAGAGGCCTGATTGTTCTCCCACTCTTCTGTTCTTACAGGATTATACCCGAGTGGTGAGTCCAATCATCGATGTGATCAGCCTGGATAATTTTGCCTACCTGGCAGCCTCAGCCGATCTGAGGGGAGGTGGGTAAGGCTAATGGCTGGGATAAGTTAGACCTGAGGGGGAGGTAGGCCGGGACCAGATAGTGAGTGGCAGCAGTAACAGTGTTCTGCTCTTTCTGTCCTATGTGTTTTGCTCCTTGGAAGGACCAGCTCCAGTGGAGAAGAGGCCATAGAGCAACTTGGGGGTATGCAGAGAGGCTCTCCCCTCACTCTGTGTAACTGGCCCTGCATGTGGATGCTTCAGACACAAGACAGTAGTTTTTTAGGACTGAAGATGGCTCTCTAGGAAAGATCTGCAGGCAGATTGCAGACCAGGCAGGTATTCAGGAGATGTGCCAGAGTCTGAGCCTTACAATGCTCCAGACCAGAATTCCCAGCTCTCAGTGACACCCACAGGGCACCCAACCCAGCCCCTCCTGCTATTGCTGAGCCCTCCAGTAACCCTGCAGATGAGCGATCAGAATGCACCCTGCTTGCTCTCCAAAACTCACCACACACACACCTGCCCATCCTAAAGTATGCAGGCCAACCCCCCTCGCAACCACTAACATCACCCATCACCTGATGGATAAATGATGCAAACAATCCCTCACCAGCTCATTAGCTCTCCTTCTACTCAGCAGTGCCTAAACCCACCAATAGGTCCCTCAGGTTAGGCCCCTAACCCAACCCCATTCCCCTGCTGCACCCTCTGCCTGCCTGCACCCTCTCCATGATTCCCCCAGACAAATGCCACTATCAGCTGTTGAAACCCACTGATATTGCAGATAGACTCCTGACAGCTGCACAGCCCTCCAGCCAGCGCACTGTGCTAAGCAGACATCAGAGCTTCCTTCTATCCCTTGAAGAGCATCCCAAGGTCACTCCTCCCAGCCGCCAAACCCTCCCACAGTAGCCCCTGAAAAACAGTCTCAATTCTCTTCCTAACTGCAAAACCCTTCCACTACCATCCCTCCAACGTCATCTGGCTCAACTTTCTCTCCCTTTCAACAGTGAATCCCACCTGCCAACACCTCCTCTCACCACCCTCCCTGCCTTTAGAACCCACCCAATTTGTGGGTGTCCATTACCTGGCAGCATTTTAAGGATTACCCTGAGCTCAATTCAGAAATGTGGGGCAACTCAACAAGTGATAGACTTGGGAAAACCAATGACAATGCACTGGAGCCTTTGTTCCCAGAAATACACAGTCATCCCACCAAGAGTGCTGATTAAAACCTCATAACTTTGCCAGCCAAAGAGGCATAAGACACACTGACCAGACTGCACCAGCCTTGATTATCACCTCTCACCCTGACAACACACTCAAGAAGCTCTGGAAAGTAGTTGAGCACAACCAAGTATTGCTAAGGGAGGGGAGAGCCTGGAGGGACTCCAAATGGTACAGCAACATGTTTACATTTTGATGCAACGTAGAAGGCTCTTGCTACTTTGGGGCATGTGTGGGGTCACCTTGGGACTTCTGCTCACTTGGGTCACTGGTGGCCTCATGCATTTGCAGGTCCAGTGTGCCCCGCTGCCTCCTGCTGGTTGATGTGCAGGATAGTACTTGCAAATCTGGTGTGGCACCTGCCACAGGCAGATGTGGCTGAGGGGGCAAAACAGGCACCCTCTCAACACCACCATACAACGAAGGTGTGGGTCTGTTTCCAAGGCTAGTGGAAACCTGTGTGTGCAAAACAATCACCAGGACCATCAAAAAAAAAAAAAAAAAAAAAGGTGGTTTGCAGCATCCTGATAGTTTAGTTTGTTGTTCCCCGATGCCCTTGCTGCAGATTTCCTGAGTATTCTAGTGGCTGGCATTGTACTCTTACTCTATTGGCATCCCTAGTGTTTCTTTTCTTCTCAGGGTTTGACTGGAGCCTTCACTTTAAGTGGGAGCAGATCCCTATAGAGCAGAAGATGTCCAGAACGGACCCAACCCAGTCCATAAGGTACCAGTCTCTGTTGGGCTTGTGCTGCCCTCTCTTTGAATGCCGTTGTTAAGACTTCATCTTTGCATCAGGAGTGCACAAGAACTTTCCTTGTGAGGACAAGATACCAACACCGTTGCTGCAGATGCTGTGTGAGGCATTTGTCCTGTGAGATGTTTGAAACAGTCATGTGACACGGGTGAAAGCTGTAATTTATCAATTCGCTACTCCCTGAACAATGTAAGAAGTAGTGATTTTAAGTTAAACACATTTACAGACTGTTGCAGCCAGTTCAGTCTGTCTACTTATGTGGCCCCTATCACTCTTGTATCTGAGTGCCTCACAAACTCATGAATTTATCCTCTTGACAGCTTGTGAGCTCTGGTTGTGCTATTATCCCCTCTTATGGATACAGAATTATGGCACAGAGGCTGAATGACTTGCCCAAGGTCACACAGGAAGTCAATGGCAGAGTCGGGAACCAAACCCAGTCCGAGGGCTTAACTACAGAATCATCCTTCTTTCCCAGCTTTGAATGTTCAAGTTTTTGACTGAGATAGGGGTGAGGCACATAATGGCTTCTCTGTTGACCGGTGTAGTCACTAGGTGGTTCATTACTGTGTACAAAGCATTGAGAAAACTAAAGTGTGAAAAATGCTGACAAAATCCCCAAATTCTTGTCTATTTAGACAGCAAGGTTCTTTAACTGTAGCACATAGGAATTGGAAAGCATCCAATAAATAGTTTGTGAGCCCTGTAGTGGTCCTCACTGTCTCTCATGTTTCTGAAACCATCAGAACCCTGACAGAACAGCAGTGGATATATGTAGCTGAGCCTTAGTAACAGTCCAGCAGTTGTTTGGACCCCACTGTGCCCATGTGGTTCCTTCATATTGAGTATGTTATGCAAAGAGCAAAAGACACAACATGAACCTTCTAGTGATAGAATCTAACATGGGGAGGAAGGCGGGTGAAAGCACAAGACTTGGAGCCAGGAGATTTGTGTTGTATTCCTACCTCTGCTGCAATCTCATCATGTGATTGAGGTGCGGAACTATGTCTGGCCAAATTTTCCCCATCTGTAAAATGGAGATAAGGATAATGGGGATGGTGCATGTTTACGAGGCTTCATTAATGAATGTTTCTAAAGTGCCTTGTGATCTTCAGATGACAGATCCTGTGCAAGGACAAATTATTATTATTGTTTTGTTATGTATTTGCCCTTTCTTCCTTCTCTCCAGAACACCTGTCATAGCGGGAGGCATCTTTGTGATCGATAAATCCTGGTTTAACCATCTGGGAAAATATGACACTCAGATGGACATCTGGGGAGGAGAGAATTTTGGTGAGTGGTGAAATTAGTCAATGCCCTCTCTTTCCCCCCACCATCTTCCTCCTCACACAGAAAGTGACGCCAGGAAATCTTTGTCAGACAAAATATGCTTTCCTGTGGGCATTTCATGTAATTAACATAATACTTGCATATAGATGGGATACATTCCCAATCCACAAAAACACCCCACTCCAAAGATCTGTGTATCAATGTAAGGTTCTAGACATCAGACAACCACAGTGTCAGTCAGATCCATATTACTGGCTCATGTGTATATCAAAGATATAAGCTCTTCAAGGTAGGGACCATCTTTTTGTTGTATATGTACAGCACCTAACAGGACAGATCATGATCTTTGAGTGGGGCCTTCTAGGTGCTACAGAAATACACATAAATAACAATTACATCTGTGGTACTTAACATCAGATCTTCGGGAGAGATTCTCTTTTCTGTCCCACTCCACAAGTCTTCAAGTGGAACATCACCACCATTCAACCTTTCTATATACATCCCTTCTTCCCCTAGTAAAGGTGAGTTCTTATCCATGACAATTGCTTTGAAATGTAGTGTTCCTAGTATGTCAGGCCTCTTTGGGAGTGAAAGCTGGGTACAGATACTCATAATGAAGACTCTTAAACTGGGACCAAGCTCTAAAACCCTCTGAGGAATATCTCCCCAGGTACTGTTATTATTAGCAAAGCACTGAAATCTGTTTCTCCAGTACTACCAAAGGTGACAATTGGAGGCATCTCTTTCTCCCAAACGAGATGATGCCATGTGCTGTAGAATCATCACATGTAAGTCAGGGTTAGAGACAGCAAGAGAACTGAAAAGAGGAGCACAGAGAAATCAAGTATTTGGGACTCGATTAAAATGAATTGCTGGTGAGGGAGTGTGGAATTAAAATAACTAATTTATTTGTCTTTCCTGTTAACCGAAATGAATCTGTACATATCTCTTTCTGTATTTCAATACCTCATGTCGTAATAAAACCACTCCCTCTGGCCTGACTCTCTGGAATTATAAAGTGATTTTGCTCACTATTTGAGCAGTTCCAAACATGGCCTGCCTGCAGTACATATTTCTTAGGATTACCTAAGGAGCTCAGAAGAGTACTTTCCATTAGGCGGAGGGAACCCTCTCTAAGACACATAGGAAATGGTGATCTGTCAGAATTCAGACATGTGGCAGTAGGAGGATCATTAAGAATGTGATAAAGCTGCCACAAATTTATTCAGTTTGCATTATTAATTAAATTGCAGATAAATTCCGTTCAAAAGAATATTGCATCCCGTGCTTTCGGCTTCTGAAAGGATAAACTAGGAACGGGGAAAACAAAGTTGCGAGGTGGAGTCTTTGTTGTAAAGATCTGATGTCGGGTTACTCAATATGATATTTCTTCAGATTTCTGTAAACCTCTGTTGGTGCCCATCTCATCAATTAAAATACAATATAAAGCTCATTCCACCTTGACACATAAATTATATATCTATTAGAAAACAGGAGGATAATAAAATAGAAAATGGTAATGGATATTTTTCATTTTTGTTTTGTTTATTGAAAACCAGGTTTTTGGTATATGACAAATCTTGATTTTTTTTATAAAATTTGTATTAAAAATGCCACATTTTTTCATGAAAAACAAAATATTTTACAACCAACCATTTTTTGTGGATTTTTTTTTAAAGGCCATTTTTTGACAAATTTCTTGTTTGAAAATTTCTCCCAGCTCTACTTGCGAGTGAGCAGGGTTTAAAAGGAGGCAGAGTGTGGGAGGCAAATGTATATCCAAAGGGATATGGTAAAAGGATGCTTCACTACACACTCCCCTACAGAATCTTGCTCCAGCTAGGAGACAGGAGTAACTTGGTCCCTAGATGCAAGCACTCCAAGCAAGTTTTCATGGCAGCGAGATATATTAGGTATGTGGAGTATGTGATTCCCAGCTTGAGCACACATACCCACGCTAGCTCTGATCAAGCTAACAATAGAGTGTAGCCATGGCAACACGAGCAGTGGGAGGGATTAGCCATGCTCAGTACATACAAATCCAAGACTATAGGCATATACTTGGGGCTGCTAGCCACTCACGCAGTTGCAGCTACATTATTTTTAGCACACTACGTCGATCAAAGTTAGCGTGGGTATGTCTCCCGAAGCTAGGCATCACACTCTCCTCTCTAAGTGTAACTGTACCCTTAGTTGGTAAAAGTCTCTTAGGGGAAGTGGAGAAACTCACAGTCCTTGAGTCATCTAAAACTGCAAAGCACTTGGAAACATACAGTACATAACAATCCAACATATGCCCCAGGAGATGGGCTAAATCACCTAGTAGATCTTCTCCATCTCCAATTTCTATTCCATATTTGAAGGAAAGAAGTCAGAATAAAATGATGTATTGTTGTGTGAACTGCATCATCTTTTTGTCCTTTTCACCTGCCTTCAAGGATCCTGCTGCTTTATGGATATGGAATAGATACACTCTCTCTCTGTATGTGCATGTGTGTGCGTGTGCATGTCCGTTTGTGTCCTTCCACGTCCACCTAAAATCAAGAACTGTCTTGAAACCCATACATCAGGTTAACTGAACAAACTGGCTTCAGGATTTCACAATGGATATATTTGATACAGTTATTAGGATGCAACCTGGCCCAGATTGAGTCAGAACCTAGTTCCAGGAGTGAAAAAGCCAGTTGGACACAATGCCAGAAGAAACGTATAGCTTGGCTTTTTTCAAAGACCTTCCCTGCCTATGAAGCTGGGGAGCTTTCTTCTGCTGTTGTCTCTCAACTGATCCCTGTTGGGCACAGACTGTCTGGGATGTGTGAGAGGAATTAAAAGATAGCAGTGAAAATGTGACTTATTAACATTTTCTCCTTTATTCAGAGGCAGAAGTAGAAGCCATTTTAAAAACAAATAACCCACTCATGTTAAACAATCCTGCCCACTCCTTCCAAAGGAGCTGGACTGGCAACCTGCGGGTGGGAGGCCTGAAGTATGGTAGCCATGGGGCCTGCATGGCAGATTTCAGGCTGAAAGGATTTTTTTTTAACTTAATGTTGTATCTCCTGCCCCATGGCCTGAGGAAGACCCCAGGCGAGTAAAATTTTTGAAGGAGAATCTATATGACCTGAAGTCTGTGGAGGGCCCCATTGTTGTAGGGAATCTTATGCAATTCTTTCCAACTCCCTAGTTGATTTTTTTGCCTACTACCCTTCCTCTTTTGTTGCTTTCACCTCCACATCGAGTGCAAGTGGGGAACCCATCCAGTCTGGCACAGTGATTCAACCTGGGGGGAAGACAGACAACCCATAATCCTTAACAAGGGCCTGTCTCTTCTGTGATGCAATGAGCTTCTGCACATCAAAGTCCCCGTGTTCCTACAATTCTTTAACAAAATGTTGACTTTGACTTCTGGATCAGTTGGGTTTCTGTCAGCAATGTGTGTATGTGTGTGTTTCTCTCAAATAAACTGGACGGAATTCTGCTCTTGCGAGAGGTAACTGTGAGCTGCGGCCCAGTGTTTTCACTCCTCTACCATTTTTGGCAGAGCCAGGTGGGTTGGGAGCGTTATAATGAGACGGTGTCAGACAACTGAAGCATTAATGTGAGATGTACTGCAACTGCTGGGATTCCAGGGGCCAGGAGAGAGAAGGGAAGGGGAGATACAGTGTTTAGATGGGCAGTGGTGGCCAAACTTTGCCATGGCAAGGGGCCACAAGCACCTGAGCTAAGCAGATATATTTAATTGGATATACATAAACCTGATCAGCTGGGTCATTGCCCTGAAATTAGAGGGAGAGAGCAACCCTGGCCCACACTTGGCAGCTGTGTACGATATGCTCTGTTTCAAAACTGTGCTCGAGTGATGTCAGTGGGGGCGTGGCAAAGGGAACAGGACTCCAGGCATGGACCGCTTAAGTAAACCAAAGGACCTCCCTGACTCCTCTTCTCTCTGTCATTTCCTATTCTCTCACACCTGTCCACCTTTTTCCTCAATCTGTTCCTTTTCTTCCATGTACCTACTCTTCCCTATAGACTTGGCACCCATTCTGACTTCTTCAGGGGTGTCTATTTTCCTGGGGCAGCCCCATCTCTTGTAGACAGGGCTTGTGGGCCACTGAAGTCCAGTGTCATGTCAGCAATATCTGTTGCCAGAAGCCATTCTAAGTGTCTGGCAGCCACAAGGCCCAGGATAAATGAGTAGGTCTCTTGCTAAAGGGATGGTCTCAGAGAGAGGAGAGGGACGTGAGGAAGGTTGGGAAGTCTAAGAAGGATCAACTCAATTTTAACAAAGAGAGACATGTTTTCTCTCCATCAATTCGTCCCTTCTGGTTTTGCCAGGGACTGTGTCTATGGCATCTATGCAGGGAAAGGAGGCAAAGCCATTCAGGTGCCGGGTATGAGGCGGCTTTTTCTGGCCAGTATTCTTGGAAGTTTTACTTGTATTGCTTGTCTGGCTGTACCTTCTGATGCTTGGGATCTCTTCCAGAGCTCTCCTTCCGCGTGTGGATGTGTGGTGGCAGCCTGGAGATTGTTCCCTGCAGTCGAGTCGGCCATGTGTTCAGGAAACGCCACCCCTATGACTTTCCAGAGGGCAATGCGCTGACCTATATCAAGTAGGTGTTGGGATATTGCAATGGCAGGTGGATCATCTTGATATTTAGCATGTCTAAATAATCCTATATCTTTCTTTCCCCCTTTCCCTTTTTTTTTTGCCTGGGGATTCAGGGAGGATGGCACGTGATTGAACATTTAACAAGATTCAACCTGAAGCCTCCTGCCTAGGCAAAGAAATGGTGCAGGTGCCCACTGCATAAAGCATATCCCCTTCCTCTGGAATGCTAACCCAGAAGGACATATCCTTTGTGTCCCTTGGAATTCCAGTCCTGGGTATTCCTTGCCCCGTCCATCTCCTTCCTTCCATCTGAACCTGCCACAGGACTCAGGAGTTCTTTGTCACATTTTTTGTACTGATTAGGAGATAGCACATGAGAGTTGCAGGTCCAGATGTACTACAGAGATGTATCTGCTGTGAAAAGAGCCAAATGGGCAGCTTCCATTGTAGCAGAGAAGGGAAGAGAATAAAAATGAGAGAAGTTGGTAGACCTGTTGGGAGGGAGAAAGAGGTTGTTACAAAAAAACAAAGGGTGATATTGGTCTGTGACTAGTCACAAAGGGCACATCTAGTCAGGGACAAAAGTGAATTAAGCTAAAGTGAACTACGGCCACTTCACTTCTGAATGAGCGTGTCCACATAGGCTTAATGCACTTTAACACTCTTTAACTTCACAACACCTTTAGACTTGGTCTGTGCTTAAAATTTAGGTCAGTATAGCTACATCAGTCAGAGGTGTGAAAAATCCACACCCATGACCAATATAGCTATGCTGACCTAATCTCCAGGGTAGGCACAACTAGAGAGACAGAAGAATGCTTCCATCAACTTAGCTACCATTGCTCGGGGAGGTGAATTACCTACAGTGATGGAAAACCCCCTTCCGTCACTGTAGGTTGCATCTACACTGTGAGGTTATGCTGGCATAGCTGTGGCGATGAGTTAACTTTCCCAAGACCTGGTCTACACTTAAAAGTTAGGTTAATGTAGCCATATTGGTCAGGGGTATGAAAAATCCACACCACTGACCGATGCAGCTATACCAACCTAACCCCCAGTGTAGGTGCAGCTGTGTGGACAGAAGCGTTTTTCCATTGACAAAGCTACTGTCATTTGGGAAGGTAGTGTTCCTACACAGCCAGAAAAACCCCTTCCATTATCTTGGGCTGCATCTAGGCTGCACTGGCTGAGCTACGGTGCCATAGCTATGTCAGTATAATCTCCACAGTGTAGACATACTCTGAGTGTCTCCATGAGCACATTCCTAAGTTGCCAATGTTCCTTTATCTCCAGCTCCTGGGGGAGCTGCCGCAAGCTACTAGCACTCAGCATAGCTTCTCCTTGCCCACCTGCAGGAACACCAAACGCACAGCAGAGGTATGGATGGATGAATACAAACAGTACTACTACGAGGCCCGGCCATCTGCCATCGGGAAGTCATTTGGAAGGTAAGCAGTCCCTGAGCCTGGCTAGCAGCCTTCCTGCTAATCGGCTTGTTCACTGGAAATGGCTTTCGCACTTTCACTGGGAGAGGGTAGGGAAAGGCTAAGGGCAAAGATGCCCTGCCCAGCGCTATCTCAGAACCACAGCTCAAACGGCTGGTCAACGAGATTTACTTTTAATTTACTTTATTTTAAATGGCAACATATGTCCTTCCTCCCCTGCAGTGCCCTACTTAACTTGCTCTAGAATACAAGGCCAGAGGGACCCTTAATGAAATTAAAAGGCAACACATTAAGTGGATAGAAGAAAATGTTTTTTTACACAGCAGGTAACCAGTCTATGGAGGTCTGAGCTGAGCAGGTAACTGGTCAGACATTCCTGTGCTTACGCTGCATCCAGAGCCAATGGGACTGGCTTTTATTGGTATGAATGGCCATTAGGCATTAGAGTTAGACAGGCTGTCTGCCCCACAAAAAGGTTCACATAGGTGTGGGGCAGAGGGGAAGTTGCATCAAGAACAGTGAACTTCCCAAAGAAATTTAAAAACCTAAAGCATATTTATTAACTAGGAGAGTACCCTGAAGCCAAACATACCTCTGTGTATGTGTCAGTTTATGGACAGCACATGGATATTACTGCATTGGCTTAAGAGATCCACGTTTGTGGTTGTCTCTCAGACACATGTACGTTCAATACTGATGTATCTCCTATATGCACTGAGCTCTGTAGATGCAATATGATGTAAGTGCCACTCTGTGTTTTACATCATGTTTTATTTCTCATGAATTAATAAATTATCTTTTTGAAATGTCTTTGCCTGCCGAATGTTTATCCGTCTCTGGTCTGGCCTGAGTGCAGCCCTTGGGTCAGAGCCCAAAAACAATTCCAATCCCAGTCCCTCTGCTCCCTGTCTGTTTGTGATGGAGAGCTCTCTGTTACACAGAGTACTCGAACCTCCCTGAGCCCAAAGCTTACAGCGCCGTTCATGCAGATCTCCTAGTGGCTTCAGTAGCAGCTTTGTGTGAATAAAAGCTGAGTCAGGTCTGCAGGATTTGGCCCTCGGTAATTACATAATGTATAGTAATGGCTCTGTAAAGCTAACATGAAATATACTTTTAGAAGGCTTATGTCACTGGTTAAAGGGACACCATCAAGGTTAATTGGGCCCTAAATGTGACCTGCTTCCCCACCAGTTACATCAGTTTATAAGATCTATGTAGTTCTTTATAAGGTATGGGCTGTATTATGGCTGCTCCCAGTTGGGTCCCTGAGGATGGCAGGAGAAAGAGGATGCATAAAAACAGACTCTTTCCCCTCCACTCACCACACCCACAGAGGGTGAGTATACTGATGAGGGGGAACCACTAACTCTGCCAGCAGCATCGCACGCCCCACGGTAGGAATGTTTGACTGGGCTGGAGGTGGGGCCAGAGCCCCGTTCCCCCTGATTCCTGCACACCAGCTAGAGCCAAGAGAATCGTCTGTGGAGGAGAGTGCACTGACCAGCTTTAATAGAGGACTATGGAGTGCAGCAGCAGAGGACAGTCCCTTGCTTCCCCCCCAGCCGTATGGAGACATTATGCCCCCAGTGCTTTGTGCCTTCTCCACTACTCACGCACTATGGCTGCTCATCTACCCCATGCCAATAGCGCACCCTGGTCTGTAAGAGCCATAATTTAACCCTTGATGTATTCTTTCCTTTAGAACAAAAGCTTCACGTCTCCTCTTCCAGGGAAAACAAAATCAGTGCCAAATGCCAGCTCCCGAGCTACTGGACGCAGATGAGCCAGTGCGCGCAGCACAGCCATAAGGAGCCTTAGAGTGACAATGCAGTTGTTTTTTTAAGTGACCATTTAAATTTAAAGTTTCCAAGGAGTCACTGTAAACACAGGAAAAAATCAATTACAAAAATGATTAAACACACCCTTGATCATTGGGAGTGACCTGTTTAGCTTCCCAAGCCAGTCTGGGAACCAGCAGTTGTCTGCGTCTCTCTCTTACAATAGAGCCCCACAGGGACATACAACAGTGAAGACACCTTCTCAGCTCTCCAGTGGTGCCACTGTACTGTGCTGTTTTTCCCTGAGCTAGAGGAAGTGCAAGAACTTGCCAGAGTGTGTGTTCGTTTCTTCAGTCCCCTCCCACAGCAGGAGGCCTCTGCACTCGCCCCTCCTGGTCTCCCACTTACTTCAATGTCCCTGCTCTGCCCCCATCACATTGGCCAGCAGGCCAAGGGCAAGGGGGCAACGTTATACAGCTTCACACATCCCAAAAACTAGCCCATCCCTCCCTGCTACCCCTCATCATCTCCGTTCACTGTATCATTCTGAACAACATGCTTTTGTTTCCAGTATTGCAGACCGCATGGAGCAACGCAGGAAACTAAACTGTAAATCCTTCCAGTGGTACCTGGAGAATGTCTACCCAGAGCTCAAGTGAGTTAATCCTCAACTCTTAGAAAGCTGGAAACCAACTCTCTGAAAGGATGCAGGATCTAGGCCAGGGAGGAAAGCACTAGCCTCAGAATTGAGGAAGATCTGTGGCAGCTGGGAAGTAGGAAATCAGGACTCTCATGTTCAGAGTAAATCCTGCTCACCCCTCTCTTTTTGGCGAGAAACCCTCCTTGATTTCCTGGCCTGCACTTCCACTTGACCCACCACCAGTTCCTGCTTGGACATTTGAGTGGGACCTGGGAACAGGGAGGTGGAAAAGGATCTCTACAAGGGAAGTGGGGAGAGGTGGCAGCCAGGAGGTGGGCAGGTGGAAAGAGTTCATTTTTGGGAGAGGGAAGGAGTGGCAAGGGCAGGTGTTTTCGTGGGATAGAGAGCTCTATTAGGAGACCTTCAGGAAGCCAGGTGGGGCAGCACCCATTGTTCAAAGGGAGAGAGGACATGCAGTCCAAGGAAATCAGGATGTGTATTGATGGGAGAAGAGCTGCAGACTAACATACCTCTGGAGATGAGTCTGTTAAGATCTTAATGCTCTGTTGTGTGAATACCTGTTTCTGAATTTCGGGTGCCTTAGGGATCTGAAATAAAGTGGCTTGTTAAGGTATGGTTTGTATACACGCTTATGGCATTGCTGGAAGTGTGGAGTACAGCTCCCTCTAATCTAAGGCTCCAGCATTTTTGCTGCCCACTGTACTGAAGTCCAGGGCCAGATTAACCATTAGACCTAAGACTAGGGCCTCTGACTCTGGAGTCACAGTGACATAATCATATAGAGCCTGGAGCTCCCAAGGAACAAACTACATGGAATTGGGTCTGCCACAGGACTTAGATGGGAGATTTTCAAGGAAAATCCCAGATTCTGTAGCAACTGGTCTTTGTGAACTGGTAGCTGGCACTCTTCCTTCTGAGTCAGTACTGAACCAGTGCCCTAGCCCCGTGTTAGTGAGCAGCCATGTCTACACTAGGGCTGTGTTATTAAAACATGTTACCTAACACAATCTAACAACACTCCTTTAAATCCTAGTCTAGACAAAGCCTAAGACTCAGTAGGGTTAGATGATGGTGGTTAAAAAGTTGATAGCCGTCTGGAGCCCTGTCTACACTAGCGGAGTGCTAGTTGTTACCACAATGGAGATGAACTGATGGTAGCAATGGGGAAATTTGGGGCAGGGGAGGCTAGCATAGACACAGCTTTTTGCTGGAGGTGCTGTGTTTCAGAGGAGATGCAACCCTGAAGTCCTAACTCCTTGGGGATATTAAGGATCCCCCAGAACTTTTTGAAAGTAAGGGATACTAATACAGAGTTCTGGCCAAATCCTAACTCACATTCTGCCTCCTCGAATTCCCACAGACATTTCTATTGGGTATAATATTCTTCATTTGCTGGCCCCAACTATTGTGCGGTGTAACTGCATGCTGTGTTCCACTCGAGAGGCGGACGCATTTCAGAGGTGGTTGGAGTAATCTCTATATAAATGCGTACAGTGTATTGAGACATTTCTGGCTATAAGGTGCCATGCAACTGTTGTTATTTTTCTCCCAGGGTTCCTGAAAAGGATCTGGTTCCTGGGATTATCAGACAAGGAGGACAGTGCCTGGAGTCTTGGGGCCAGGACACAGCAGGAAATTCTGTGGCTGGTGTGGGAGGCTGCAAAGGGACAGTGAGCAATCCCCCTGTCAGCCAGGTGAGGCAGGCTTGAATTTGGCTCTTTACTCCTGCTTGCTGCTTTTTAGCAGCTTTGATACAGTGGTACTGGGAGGATAAATGTTTAGGAAAGGTGTGTGTGTGTGATCTTCGGAATATCTGAGACCCTTGGCAGTGGGTCCTGACAGACAACAGTAGCCACTTCTGCACAGCCTTATAATAAGTTACAGTCTCTCTGTTGTAGGGGGTGGACAACATGCGAGTCAGAGTTTGACAATATGGCCCACAATCAAACCGCTCAGATTAAGCTGAAGCATTGCATGCTGGGACTTGTGTTCTCCACTGGCCACATTTCTGTTTCCAAGCTGGGGTGGCCTCAGGCGTCTCCATTTTATGCAAACTTGATGTGGGCCTTGGGCTTCGTGGCAAATTGTAACCATGGCCCTCAGTTTGACAAAGTTTGGGTGCTCCTGATCTACTGTATTAGATATTGATTCAGTGAGATGGACATTAATGAACATATACAGATTCACAGGCAATGCTCCATTAACCCTTGAGTGCTACAGTGAGCACTCAGGAGTTGAGCTACTTCTCATTCTCTCTGCCTATCTCATCCTTATAGTGTGAATTACCATAGTATCCAGGCACTGAAATACAGTAAAGAAGGGACACATTATTCCTGCTAAAGGTGAGCTGCACTAGGGTTCATGCATTACACTGGAGCATTTGGCCTGAGTCCATGGGAGCGTACAGACACCACTTTCTGAGCACAATACAAACATTCACAGGATGTTGAAGTGGTTAATATACTCTTAACTGGCACAGATGCTGGTGGAAATTGAAATCTTTGCTATAATTACTGGAAGAATATATTTAAATACTTATTCAGGAAAGAAAGTCTGCACTTAAATAAAAATGTTGAACGTACTTTTTAAAACAGTGTTTGTAAGGGGCAGTGTCTGGTTAAAAAGCAGTTTTTAAAGAAACCTCATTTCTTTATGTTACTAATAAGACTGAAGATAAATAAAACGTAAATAATTTTCCAATGCTAGCAATTGCAGCTCTGCTACCAAGTGGCATGCTACCAAAGCCATCATAGATTCTGCCCCGCTATCCCAGAATCTGTGTGGATCTGCAGGGTGTGCGTTTGCAGGCCCCACAGCTTATTCCATGGAAGGGGACAAACCAAAAAAAAAAGGACTTTTCCAAAAGCTACATTCTGGATCAAATTTGACCCAACACTGTCCTCTTTAAATAAAATCATACCAAAGTGCAATCCTAATCTGAGAAGTGATTTAGTAAAACAGCATTCTGGGTTATGAGAAAAAGATGTGTGGGTTTTTTCCTAGCTGCCAGCCCTGCAAACTCCACCTGGGGTCTGAAAGTCATGCACGTCACCGCATGTAACGGAGATTCTCTAAGCCAGAATCTGTCCTTGATGGATTTGCTCAGGTGTAATTTGAGGGGAGAATTTGGCTGTGCAGTTGGAGTTTAGCTAATAACTCTGTTGATGATGGGTGAGCCAGAATAGAACTCAGGTCCTGCCCCTGAAGTTGTGTTGGCTCCACAGAGCTAACAAAATGTAAGACATAGGGGGAGAGAATACTTGTCACTAAAAGTCAGCAAATAATACTTAGAGGGAAAAGATCTGTTAAGTAAGAAGATGCCATTTTTACAGTGGCTTTTCTGAATAAAGCCACACTTTATGGTAAGCAGCCAGGACCCCAGCTGCTGTAAATTGGCATAGTCCCTGTTACTTCAATGGGGGACTACATTACACCAGCCCAGGATTTTCTCATTTGACAGCCTTGCTACAGCAGGGAAGCAGCCTAAGTAAACAAAGGGTCCCAGTAAGCTATTTCATGCCAGCAAATGCTCATTCACATCTGTTATCTGTTGGGAACAAGTTTGCAGCCAGCATCCAACATGCCATTTAATCAGACTCACTGTGCCTTTTCACTGTTGTTTAAAGTCACTGAAATGTATTGCATTCGGTTCCTCTGCTGGGCCACCGTCCCAGTGAATAATAACCTTAATACTTGATGGGATGGGTGTCTGTCAAGTGGCATGAGGGATCAATGCAATGGCTTATTTTCTATGGATGTGTGTGTGCTGTATGGAAGCGTGTGGGTTTAAATGTATGTGTTTTGCCTAATTTGATAAACTGTCTGTTATCCACATTGGACAATTGCTGTTGACTCTTGGGAGAAGTAGGCAGTGCATTTGCCTATTACGTAAAATAATCAGAAACTGTTGCCCATTACCTCAATTAGGAGACAGGGTCTTAGCTGCTTTGTAGGCCAGTAGAACCCTGGTTACGTAAGGGTGCTGTGCAGGGAGACACTTGGAACCCAAGGATAATCTGACTATTGGAAGCCAGCTGGACAGGTTTTGAAGTTCACATGTCAGGGTTCCCCAAACCTGAACACAGACTTCAAAGCCTGGTGCCAGACCTGCCCAGGACCTGCCAGCTCAGTCCATGGGAGTCTCTTCTCTGGTAAGGACTGAGAGAGGACTCCAGGATTTGGCTCATTTTTCTGTTATATCATTGCTACCATAATGATGGAATCTGTATCTTTTTGTTTTCTCCTCCAAAGGAGTGGGTCTTCAGTGACCCTTTAATTAGACAACAAGACAAGTGTCTCTCCATCACCTCCTTCTCCACCGGATCTCAGATCACACTGGAAGCATGCAATCAGAAAGACGGCAGACAGGTACTGTACCGCCTTCATAATGCTGTCACTGTCCTATGTTGGTATTAGTGTTGCCTAAAGACAAAGAATTGGCACTGGCAAGGTGACCACATAAACTAAAAGGTCTCTTCCATCTCTAGATTCTAGGATTCATCCCCCACATGTACATCTCTTGTCTTTCATAAACTCTGATGTGACCCTTCCCGTTACTAGGGATGGGATACAGATCACATTGCTCTGAGATACCCAAGGGAAGTGGTGAATGCGTTGTCATTTACTTATTTAGAGATATGTAAAATGTGCTTATCACTCAAAGCTGACCTCGCCTCTTGGGGTGGGGAGACAGGTGCCTCACACAGCCAGGACCAAATTGGGTTTGAGGCCTGAGTTGTTAACTGGACTGGACAAAGCACAAGAGGGGAACGATCCTGCACTTCTAGAAAATGAATGGGACTTACTAGGGCTCTTCTATTCCTGACTTCTGTGCTTCCCTCAGCAGCAAGGGAGAACAAGCATTGCATTGTCCAGGGCTGTGCTGGCATCTTTGCTAAGGTACCTATCGCCTTGGTAGCTCAGAGGCATGAAGCTGCATAGCCTATGACCAGTCCACAGCACCATCTGCTGTAAAGTACTACACGTGTCTGAATTTAGCCCTTGCCAAAAGGAAAGTGATTTAAAAAGCATTCAGCCAGGCCCATCTATGGGAAATTCAGCCAGGCCCATCTATGGGAACCAGGAGCATAGATGTCTCCAGAGCATTGGTTAATGCAGGAGTCTCTCGAAGAGCGGTCACTGTGAATACGTTGGGACAACTCTCACTGTCGAAATTAACCCTGCAAGAATAACCCAAGAGGGCTGTACTTTCCTGGGTCTTTCCCCCTCTGGGCGACCACATGTATCCCGAGCTGTGTAATTAGGTCACTCAGCTCTCCGTAAGTGCCTTCCTGAGTCCTCCTCCCAGTCGCAGAGAGGATCCTGGCAGCTGCCAAGATCATCAACTGCCCCCTCCTCCAGGGAGGGGAGAACTGGGGGGGCAGTGGGGCCTAGCACCCTAACAATGGCAATATTGTGGGGGCTGATCTATGTTTTCCCTCCCCACAGTATTTCCTCTGTACCTAGGGAGAGTGCAAGACAGGGCAGCCCAGGCCTTGCTCCTCCTCCGGCTCACCCCCCTCTCCTTGGCTCCAGGAAGAGGGGACTGGAGCTGGGCTGGGTGAAGAACAGCAGCAGGGTGGAGCTGCATCATTTCGGGGGCGGTGGGGTATGGGGGAAGGCTGTTTCCACACCAGGATTAAATCTGGGGCAAGGAGCAGGATGTCGGGTGTTCTTGGTGCCCGGGATGAGGCAGCAGGGACCGTTCTGCCACAGCCACCCTAACCACCTGCTTCCTCTGCCACGCGTCTCCGAGGCCAAGATGAGTGCCTGCCTTGCCACCCTCCCCTACCCCTGCAGCTGCCTTTGAACCACTCATCTGCAGTTGCGAAGCCCAGATCCTGAAAAGTCCAAATCTCTTCCTCCCCATTCACCACAGCCCTGTGCTGAGGGCACTAACAGAGAACATGTTCCTTGAGGCTCACCCTCAGACACCTTCAGTGGTGTACATCTCCCTGTTCCTACCATCTTCTCCCAAGACATTATTTGTGTTGTCTAGGACCATCCCCATCAACTCTAGAGAGCAACTGAGTTCTCTTGCTTTGCTCCTTCCCCTCTCACAAAGTACCTCAATTCTCTTTCCTCTACTCTGCCCCTCCCACCTCTCCCCACTTACAGGGGGTCAGAGTGCCGCTGCTGAGCCTGGGGCCACACAGCCCACCCCCAGCTGTCCTCCTTGTTTGGATGGCAGGACACTTGATGCCCAAGTTGCACCCTTCTTGTCCTGGACTTCTGGACAACAGGATTTTTCCCAGGCTTCTGGGAACTATATTTGAATCTAGTGGTGGCCAATATAATGCATACCTTTCAACACAGCCCCCAGCCTTGAGTATGTTAGCGGACATGGGAGTGCAGTAGGGTGACTTTGCTCAGTGCATCTTTCCCATCTCATTCTGTTCTTTAGTGCTTACAGCACTGAAAAGTTATCAGGTAGCTGACAGCTGAAAACTGAGTTAGGAACAGGGTGACCAGATGTCCCGATTTTATAAGGACAGTCCCGACTTTTGGGTCTTTTTCTTATATAGCCTCCTGTTACCCCCCATCCCCTGTCCCGATTTTTCATACTTGCTGTCTGGTCACCCTAGTTAGGAAGGCGTGGAGAGAAGCCCACTCTGCCATATCTCTGTTCCCAGATACTCTCCTTGTTAGCCCAGACTTTCGCTCACACGTGAATCACCTGGTAGCTGCCAGCTTCAGTTTCCATTTGATCTGGGAGCTGGCAGAGAAAGTTCCAGTCCCCAAAATGAAGTTGAGGCATTGTCTCAAATGGAAAAGGGGGAGCGTGCGGGTGGGCAGAGAGGGTGTGGGGAAGGGAGAAGGGAGGATCCTGCTAGTTAAAGACCAACATCAATATTAATAGCAGTGGTTGCCAGACCTATGGGTGTGGTTACACAATACCCTTTGTCACCCTAGGACATGCAGCCAGCTTGGACACTGCTAGTAGAGAGAGCTCCAGCTGCAAAAATCCTGATCTGGAATTTGAATCCCCAAAAATTCAGAGTTGTTTGGATCTAGGGTTTACCATTAGCCCAATATATAGAGATGGGCCCAGATTCAAAATCCAGATCCAGGGTTGGATTCAGGCCCACGTATCCCATCCCCTCCCCACAAAATTCAGGAGTGTTTGGAACTCGAGCTTTGGTTCATCCCCATATTTAATTATTTGAAGCATTTAAACAAAATCCTTGTTAACAGACCGTCAGCAAAATAATCTGCTAGGTCAAGCCCTTGATTTGAGTCCAGTTTATCCACATAAGGTAATGGAAAACAATGACTCACATCCTTAGTAGACTGGCTCCAAAGTTTTAGTGTTCGCATCTTTGTAATGAGACCACTATAAAACTGTCACATCAATGCTCTATAACTCACTCCAACGGCACAATGAATCCACGGGTGTTAGTGGGCATTGATTTTTCACTTCTGGGGAGAGGAGCCCACGTGCCTCTCTGAAGCAGAGAGGACGCTTGCCCTGCAGGGCTGGGAAAGCAGGTAGAGGTGGCAGAAGCTCACTTTGAATAGGGGACGGGGGGTAGCCTGAAGTTTGGGACAGAGAGTATGCACTGAGGAGCCTGTGGTCAAGGTGCAGATAGAGCTTGGGCAGTGCCAAGCTCTGGCAGCTGCAGAAAGTCAGAACAGAAAGGTGAGCAACTGTTTCATTCAGTAGCCAAGCCAGAGTAGACTGTGTCACAACACTGGGAGCCTTGCTCTGTTACTGAAAGACAGTTTGATTTGACTGGTTTCAGAGTAGCAGCCATGTTAGTCTGTATCTGCAAAAAGAACAGGAGTACTTGTGGCACCTTAGAGACTAACAAATGTATTTGAGCATAAGCTTTCGTGGGCTAAAACCCACTTCATCGGATGCATGCAGTGGATTTGATTTGATGTTCAGAAAGAGAATAAAGGCTTGCAAGCTGTGGGCCAGTCGGATCATTCAAAGACTGTTGTTTTTGCCAGAAAGGCAAGCAACAGTTTAACTTGCGAGCCACATCAAAGTAGGCTTTGTAACAACAAATTACTGAGTCAGAATAAGTCCGTGTACATATATGCAGGAAAGCAATTGATGGAGAGATCAGAGAATGACCCAAGTCTAAAAGCATTCCAGCCCCATCAGGCTATTCTGTACTGGGCTAAAGGGGACCAGGAACAACATATATTTGGCAAAACCATGATCACTGAACAGGAACAGCTGGTAGTTGGCAGCACTAATGGAGAGCTAGCCAAGTGCTATTCTTTATGATCAGAGCTAGATTTCAAACCAGGTGGACATTATCCATAATAATATTTAGATGTTAGCATTTCTACTTGAATGTCAGATAAATTATTACATAGTCTCAGACTGGTGGTGGGCGTGGCATTTTAATTTGTAATAAAGTGAGGACAAATATAAGACCAAGTGAGAGTCAGACACTAAAAACAAGAGAATAGAATTGAGAAACCCTGGCATAATATTCCAAGACAGAACAAAGTGAATGCAGAGAAATCCCATTAGACAAAAGTATTTCATTGTAATTTACCTGAGAGAATGAGACCCCAGCCTGAAAATTAGGACAGTCGCGTTTTTTGAGGGACGACCAAATCTGAAGTCATAGCTTGTCTGCCTTTTTCCCCAGCTTGCTGCTCAATGATGCATATTATCTGAGATAAAGACAAATGGAACGATGTGCAGACAATCAAAAAACAGAGTGAAAACCTTACAGTTTTGTAGGTGCCTGAGTCAGCATCTTGACAGTAATAGCCAGGTAAAATGTTCCTTTCAGTATACCACAGCTTGAAAGCAATTTTCAGGAGACATGAGATTTTCTCAGCTCTGATTTCCTTTTTGTTTCAGTTTTGTGAATTTCAGAGCTCACAGGGAGAGTGACAGCACTTGTTAGATTCTGGCCTAGTGCACCAACTGCCCTACAAGCTTTCTTATCAAACACCTCTGTTTACGCACAATCTTCTGTGAAAGATCTCCTCTGATTCCAGTCCTAGGCTCCCTGCAGCTCTGCAAATGCACCTCAATCATGACCTGCAGTACCCTCTGTGTCAGAGCTGGCTCATAGGCAGCCATGCCTAGAAGTCAGAGCCAGAGCCCACAGTCATAAGATAGGAGTCAAGAGTCAGCCGAGTCAGGACACTAGGAGGTCAGAAGCAGGAGATAAACTAGAAGTCAGGAACCACAAGTCAGATGCCAGGAAATCCAAGCTAGCGGAGCAGAAGCAGATGGTAGGTAGCAGGAGTGGGTAGACCAAGGCTCACAGACCAGAGGGGAGCCCAATTGTTCAGACAGCTTCCTGTTCTTGCTGCGGGCTTAAGTAGGGCCAGCAGGCCAGTCAGTCACTCTGGGACTCTGCCAATCGGGCATCAGCGGTGGACCCTCACACTGGGACTGGGCTTCCGGGGTCTCAGGTAAGCTGCTGCCAGGTAGATGGTTGGAGCATGGCTGCTCCCATGAACCTTGCAGGCCCAGGTTTGAGACCTGTGGGTCATAACACCCGGCTATTCCACTTATCAGCTTCACCTAGTGTACCTCAGTCCTGTGTCTGGTCTACACCTAAACCCTAAGTTAACCTAGCTATGCCACTCAGGGATGTGAACAATTCAGTCCCCTACGAGCTGAAGTCAAGCTGACCTAAGCCCCAGTGTAGACACTACTAGGTCAATACCTGTGCTGCTGTAGTGTTTCTAGTGTAAACATACCCCTAATATATAACACCCTGCTCTTCTACTCTTACTTCTTACCTGACCTTGGCTGCCCACCAGTAGCTTCCTAGGTTTACTGAGCTATTTTTAGTCACTTGCAAAAATTCCAGACCCGCTAAGACCCATGATTGCCTGTAAAATTATTTGGACTGACAGAAGTTAAAAACCAACTTGTGCTCACACTGAAAAATTATAGTACTGTTATACCTTGGGCTATATTTTACACTATCAGAGTGGAAGGACTGAATGACTTTTCCTTCAATATTATAGTAATAATATTTGCAAGACAAGGTGGGTGAGGTAATAGCTTTTATTAGACCCACTTCTGTTTGTGAAAGAGACAAGCTTTTGAGCTCTGTGTGGCTCAAAAGCTTATCTCTCTCAACATCAGAAGTGGGTCTAATAAAAGATATTATCTCACCCACCTTGTATCTCTAATATGCTGGGGGGACCTATTTAGCTACAACACTGCAAAGAGTAATGATATTTGGCACTTACAGCACTTTCATTCCTATATTGCAAAGCACTTTAGTGCACAGTAGGGCTAGTGGGATAGTTTCAAAATTTTGATGACATTTTGATGGGTAAAAAAGAGACAAAATATTTGTGAAAATCATGACATGTTGTCCAACCAGTTCTAGGGGGTAATCTGTATTATCTGCTTTTGACAGAAAGGGAGGCAGAGGTACAGAGAGATTCAGACCAAAACTTTTTGAAAGCTTGGCAAGCCCAAAGAGTCATTTCAGAACTGGGAACCCAAAATCTTGAGCTGGCACAAAGTGTCCAGCCAGTGGTTTGTTTCACTGCATTTTCACCCAGCATAGACAGGGCCTAGGGAAGAGTGCTTTGTACTGAGTCATCAGCATCGCTTCCCACAATACACAGGTTTTCCTATGTATACATAGGAGGCTCCCCTCCAAGTGCTAACCAGGCCAAATGGTGCTTGGTGGATGAGAGCTGGGAAGACCACAGCCTGAGGCTGCATGGCTGCAGGTAGTTTCCTGTGAAGGTTTTTGAGATTCCCCCCAAACACTCAGTTTCCACCCTCTCTCTGTACCTTTACTCATCTATCTATCTGAGATATCACACCCAACTGTGCTGCCCCAACACAAGGTTGTTCTCAGGGGCTGTAGAGCACCATTTAAAGTGTGCCGGGGGGGAGGAAATAGATTTGTCCCTGTGCCTGACCCTCTTCTTCCCCTCTCAGGCTCCCTCTTTCCCCACCAGCAGCATAAACCCGAGGTTCATGAGCCCCTAAACATACATCCTCCAAATTTGAGTGAGTGGCATTGCACCACTCAGGTTTGGCCCAGCTGCTCGTCCATCAGATGGAGGGGTGGTCAAGCCAAATTTGAGTGAGTGGCATTGTGACCTGTTGCATGGGGCAGCAGTGCCATTCAGGTTTGGCTCAGCCAAAAAGCAATCAGGCCACAGCTGGGCAGCCCACTCAAACTCCACAGCCTGTGATTGTTCTTATAATTCTTGTGGGGCCTTGAGTGATCAGATAAGAGATTTTAAGTGAAGCCTAGTGAGTCTCTAGCCACTTTACTGCTTCCTCCTGAATACTGAGGGGAGGAGGGGGGCATAAAAACTCCAGGCCTGTATGGGGCAAAATTAGTGAGATCAAAACCACTGTTTTCACGTCATCTAAGGAAAAGAACCAACAACTTCCGCTTGTAACTGTCAACACACAAACTACTACCTGCATAAAATTCCTACAGCCAAATCCCAGGCCTGTACTTCCTCCCCCACAACTGACCTACCACTTTCTACTGCACTGAGAGATTCAGGATGACTCTGAAACAACTGCTGGGCTTTCAGGTTGTGCAATTAACTGAGAAGTTCATTTGTTTGGTGTAGTTCATTAGCAGGAGGAAATGTGTGGTGCTGAACGCTCACTGTGTGTCCTCCTGCTGCTGCTGTTGCTGCAGGCCATTGCTGAAGACGGAGTGGCTGGCATCTGCTCAGCGCACAGAGGCTCACAGATCAGTGGATCTCTAATCTGGAGAAATCACATGACACAGAATCTCCCATAGGGCCAGGTTTCTCCTGGGTGGAAGAGGAAGGAAAATGTCCCTTGCTAATTGCCATGGTCACAGATCTCTAATCTTCAAGGCATGGTAAACTGCAGCCTTCTCCTTCACAGCAGCGATTGCTAATACAGGAAGCCATAGCACATACGAGGAAAGGCATCCACAGGGGAGATGCAAGGTGTAGAGTAGGCCTTCACATGCAGAGGTATTACCAAAATGAGGGCAGGCACAATATGTGCTCTTGTGGATTTCCAGGAGCAGGTGTACCCTTCTCCCAGTCCTTCATGATGGTGTCTGCTTTCTGTGGTTTACTTCCTCCCTGGCTCTCTACACAGAGGACCTTTGCCAGGTGATAGCCAGCCTAACCTGGAACGTGGATTTTGGGTCCTAGGAGGCAGCAGGTGTTGATGGCACTGTAAGCTCCATTTTGTGCTTCAGGAAGGGTTATAATTCCACCCCCACCATATTTCTGGCCCTCCTCCTAGCACCCTCCCTGATCATGTTGACTTCTTCCCGGTGAAGCAAAGGCCAGTCCCGCAGCAGGAGCCCGCTCAGTCAGAGCTGGTAACAGTGGCAAGCTGAGGGTTAATATTTGTAAAATCACTGCCAGGCCGTTTCAGGTCTAACTGGACTGAGCGGAGAAGACCCTACATTGCACAATTGCTCTGTCATGCGAGAATAATAGCCAGTGTATAGATAAGCAAGAAGACAATGAGGAGCCACCCAGACACTGTTGCGGTAGGAATTATAAATAGTGCTGTAATGAAATGCTGTGTTAGCGAGTTGATATAAACTTTAACCACTGGATTTTCACTGAATGTGGCTGGGAGCCTAATACCTGCAATATGTGGCAACCTAAAAACTGTTCACTGGGTCAGTTACCCATGAATGACCCAAGGCCTATAGAGTTCTAACATTAATCTAAAAGGGGAGGCAAGTCTGACAGCTCCTCTAGGGATATTTGCTCCCTGAATATGGTGTGTCTGCAATTGCTCCAGACCTTTCAAGCCAGCCTGACAGGCTGTCCCCCTTTTCTTGCATCAATTAGGCAGTCAGGCCAAACATCCTCTTCAGATCCCCAGGCTGTCAGCCTACTGAGCACTCAAACCTTGTGTCCTAACTGGGCCATCTGCTTGACTGAGAAGAGGGAGACAGGAAAATCCCAACAGTCTGGAGTGCTCCGTCCAATGTAGCTGCTGAAATCAGCCATCTCTGAGTAAATGAATGGCAGAGAATCCTGGTGGAGCTCCCAAACCCATGTTATTACTATTATTTATTTATGGTAGCAACCACTACATACTAGGCACTTTCCAGCCAGGCAGGAAGGTGCAGCCCATCCCAAAGAACTCACTGTTGAAGCAAAGAGGCAAGTAGTGAGAGATTGGGGCTAAGGGGAAACAACACATACTTTCAAGTATCAAGGGGTAGATCCGCAAAAACAACAAGAAGTCCGGTGGCACCTTAAAGACTAACAGATTTATTTGGACATAAGCTTCCGTGGGTAAAAAACCCACTTCTTCAGATGCATGGAGTAAAAATTACAGATGCAGGCATTATTATATTGACACGCGAAGAGAAGGGAGTTACCTCACAAGTGGAGAACCAGTGCTGACAGGGCCAGTACAATCAGGGTGGATGTAGTTCACTTCCAATAATTGATGAGGAGGTGTCCATTCCAGGAGAGGCAAAGTTGCTTTTGTAGTGAGCAAGCCACACCCAGTCTCTATTCAAGCCCAAATTAATGGTGTTAAATTTGCAAATGAATTTTAGTTCTGCAGTTTCTCTTTAAAGTCTGTTCCTGAAGTTTTTTTGTTCAAGTATGTATGGCTACTTTTAAATCTGCTATAGAATGTCCAGGAAGATTGAGGTGTTCTCCTACTGGCTTTTGTATGTTACCATTCCTGATGTCTGATTTATGTCCATTTATTCTTTTACGTAGAGACTGTCCGGTTTGGCCAATGTACATGGCAGAGGGGCATTGCTGGCACATGATGGCATATATCACATTAGCAGATGTGCAGGTGAATGAGTCCCTGATGGTGTGGCTGATGTGGTTGAGTCCTCTGATGGTGTCGCTAGAATAGATATGGGGACAGAGTAGGCAATGAGGTTTGTTACAGGGATTGGTTCCTGGGTTAGTGTTTCTGTGGTGTGGTGTGTAGTTGCTGGTAAGTATTTGCTTCAGGTTGGGGGGCTGTCTGTAAGCGAGGACTGGCCTGCCTCCCAAGGTCTGTGAGAGTGAGGGATCATTTTCCAGGATAGGTTGATGATGTGCTATAACAGATTTAAAAGTAGCCATACTTGAACAAAAAAACTTCAGAAACAGACTTCAAAGAGAAACTGCAGAACTAAAATTCATTTGCAAATGTAACACCATTAATTTGGGCTTGAATAGAGACTGGGTGTGGCTTGCTCACTACAAAAGCAACTTTGCCTCTCCTGGAATGGACACCTCCTCATCAATTATTGGGAGTGAACTACATCCACCCTGATTGTACTGGCCCTGTCAGCACTGGTTCTCCACTTGTGAGGTAACTCCCTTCTCTTCGCGCGTCAGTATAATAATGCCTGCATCTGTAATTTTTACTCCATGCATCTGAAGAAGTGGGTTTTTTACCCACAAAAGCTTATGCCCAAATAGATCTGTTAGTCTTTAAGGTGCAACCGGACTCCTAACACATACTTTGACCTTTCAGTGTAAGCATCACAACCACAGTGGGCCACCAAGAGAATTCTTTGTGGGTGGAGACCTTGCGGATGAGCCCAGGGACGTTGCTCCATGCATGGCAGAAGGCATAGAGGCATTTATTGAGATGCTGACAACGTGGCAGTCAGGGTGGAAATGCTGGCAGAGTGGAGGAGTGTTGGGGCAGCTTGAAGTGAGATCAGCTTGGATAAGTAGGGAGGGGCAGAGTTATAAAGAGCTTTCTAGGTGGTGATAAAAAGTTTGAATTTGATGTGCTAGCAGGTAAGGAGCCAGTGGTGGGCTTTAAAGAGGGCAGTGACATGATCAGATCAATGGGCAAGGAGATGATGACTTGCTGTGGCATTTTATATGGAGTAGAGAAAGGCAAAGTAGGCTTTGGGGAAGGCAGAGACAGAGATGTTGCTGTAACTAAGAGGAGATATAATGAAGGCCTGGATCAGAGATTTAGCTGTGTGAATGGAAAGAAAATGGTGGGTCTTGTCGGTACCGAGGAGGAGGAAGCAACATGATTTGAACATAACCCAGATGCAAGGGAAAGGGAGCAGCCAAAAATACCCCAGGTCATAAGCGGGAGTCAGAGGGAGGGTGGTGATGTTGCAACAGTGACAGAGGAGGTAGAAGTGGACAGAGTTTGGGAAAGAAGATAAGGAATCTGGCTTCTCCCATGTTAAATTCAAGCCGACAAAATCTTCCAGAGGAGATGTGGGATGGGATGGAAGGGGCCTGGCTAGGACTGGAGAGATTAATTTCTGAAGACAATTCACAAATCTGACAGAGGAAAGAAAGGTTCTTACTTTGAAGTGACAGTTTGACTTTAAGGCAGCTCCATTGGCTTTTAAAGCCCTTAATGGAGAAGGGACTTGGCTATATCTGAGACTTCTTCCTTGAGCTGCTGCTTCATGGCAATCTGCATTGTTCGGACCCGACTCACCTTTCAGCTTTCCCCATCCTGCATTGGCTCAGCAAGGTGAAGGTCTGTTTGCAGAGGTGGTTCTGAGGGTGTGGAATTCCTGCCCTTGCTGCCTCTGCCTGGGCCTGTCCTTCCCCATGGCACTAAACAGTGATAGAACAAACGCTCCCCTGCAAAACAAAGTATTCAAATGTAGGGCCAGGTTGCAGCCAGCCCCCTTTTAATACCACTTTGGCTTTCTAATATCATAGTTGGTTTTATATGGTATGTTTTATGCCATTGTAATTATTATTTGTGCCAGATCCTGCTGTGTTATAGCAGTGTAATCTCAGAGCAGCCCTCGTTTACACTAAGCTAAGCGTGAGCAGGATTTGGCCTGCACCCTGCAGCAGAGGGATTCTCCGTGGGCCAGCAGGTGCCTAGAGATGCAGATAAGGAAGTTAGGAACATAACCCGCTTAGGTTCCCTTGAAAATCCCACTAGGTGCCTATTGCATCATTAGGCTCCTAAATACCCGCGAAAACCTGGCCCTATAAGTACAGGTGAACTCCTATCAGCCAAACCCTGATTATGGAAAATACAGAGGATTCCAGATTTTGGAAATGTCACCACAAACCAGAATTCCAATTTCCTGAAGTTCCACTATGTCCCCCCGCCAACTGAGTTTCACCTGTTCCAAACCCTGCCTCCTGTTTCAAGCTGGGAGGAGCTGCCTCCATGGTGAAAGTAGGGGGAGCCTTTCATCTCACTACATTGTTTCTTCTCTCTTCTCCCTTCTTCCCCCCCCCTTCTCCCAGAAATGGAAGATGAAAGGCAGTTTCATTCAGCACTTTGTCAGCGGCCTCTGCCTGGAAAACCAGTCCAGCAGGGTGGTGACCAACCCATGCCAATCGGATAGACCCGGCCAACAGTGGGAGCTGCTACAAGCCACATGATGGTAGCCCGGAAACTTCTCTCTTTCTTTTTGCATGAGACTTGGGGAATGGAAGGGGTTAGGGTGGGGAGTAAAGGTTTATTATTTCTAACCCTAATGTTTCGATTGTGATGATCAGCAAGTCACCATTTCAGCTGAACATTCACTGCTTTTGAACTTTTAAGGAAGAAGTTAGGGGAGGGGGGATAAGAAGTGGCACTGAAATTGATCCATCTGTTTCTTCTTCACGGTGACTGACATCCTCATACAACAGCAATCAAAGGTAGGAGAGGGCACAACCCAATAGCCGAATAGAGCTCGGAGCAACAAGTACTGAGTAACAGCTCTCTCCTTTCTTTGCATTGAAATTTATGATCTTCAGTCCTGTGGATTCCATGTAACCAGTGGTCTTGACAACGCTTCTACAGACTCTTGGTGGCTCCTGGGCTCCACTGACTTTCCTCTATAACATCTTGTGTTATTTGTGTGTGTTGTCTCGAACTGCTGCGATGAGGTTGCTTTGTGGGAAATGCAGCATAACTAATGCATGGGTTGGGAGATGGGCAGTGGATCTGAGGGGCAGGGACTGTGTTGGGACAGGGCCTAGCACACTGTGGCATCATTCTTGGTTGGTCAGTCTGCAGACACTGCCATTGTACACATAATTTGTAGTATGGATGGAGAATGGGTAGAGGAGGGTAATGGATGCAGGGGGGGAAGGTTTGTATTTGTGCAGTGTTCCACTGGATCATGTCAATGTCATTCTTTCCAGAGTTTCTTTGTACAGCTTCCCATTTCCTATGGGAAATAGCCATGATGGTCAGGAAGGCTTCTGTGGTGAGATCTTAGAGAGGCCAAATACCATTGCAGTAGGTGGTAATCCAAACCCAACTCTCATTAACCAGTCAGATTGGTGTGCTTCATATGACGGAGTCCTAGGATAGGATGCAAGCTTATTATGAAATGCCAGTATCTGTATAACAGCCCCTGCTCTTGTGCCCTACACCCAGGGAACCGGAGAAATAGCCAGGCTTTAGTTTGTGCATTTCCTTCCTCCCCCAGTGTTACTCTGCTATGAGTTGACCTGACATTCAGAAAATGACTGGCTAAATTATAGGATATAGAAGGTTGCTGGAGGTTACTCTGAGACTGGTAGGTCTAATGCTGCAACCGCTAGGAAATGTCCAGTAAGCCCCACCCCGAAGGCATTCCACGGCACTGCACTGACAGCGTGTGTTGGTGTATTCTGTGATGACAGGCCAAGCAATGTGGAGGGAGCCAGTATCGCTCCCTTCTGCCTTTCCTCAGCTGGGATGCACTAACACAGAGAGAGTGCAATCCCCTGGATAATTCTAACTGGGGGGTTATGCCAAAGGAGCGCAGTGAAATAGTAAAGTGTGTGTGTGTGTGCATGCGCTGTCCGTGTGAATACAGCCCGGGGTAGCAGCTCTCCTTTTACTAACCTTCACCCTCTCTCAAAGACAGGCAGCTAAAAGGTTTGAGGATTTTGCTGCTCTTCTTTCATTAGCTCTTCCCAGCCGAGAAGACCAGTTTTTCCCTCCAAAGGGTTAGTACTCACCCACCCACCTTCCCTTTTCTGAACCCACTCCCCATTCCATTAGTGCTCACACTAAGGCATTTCCTTGTGTTCTGTCTCACTTCTAAATGGGGATGCATACAGTCCAAGTGTTTGGTCACTCGCACCCCAACCCTTTCTGTTTTCATCCATGCATAGGTGGAGAGGGAGGGCAAGAATTCACCCCGCTCTTATTAGCACAAAGGGGCTCTGATCACCAGAATCTGCCATTCCTAACCCTTCACTACCAGACAGACAAGGTATGCCCGTAAAGGCCTCCAGTTCTTCTTTTACTTAAATGAATATGGTGCGGAAAGGCCTGGTACTGAGAATACTTGTGTATCCCAAGTTGTGAAGGCGTTAGCAGAGCTGAGCCTTTCTCTTCTTCATCCAGGAGACCAAATGTCTCCTAAAGAAATAGCATCCGGATACAAATCCGTACATTAAGAACAATCTGTCTGTGCTACATACCTGAAGTTATAAAAATAGGGGAAACATTAAAAATCTAGTGGATTTTCCTTACTTATGCTGTTTGCTTTCTGTAAATAGAACAGCCAGTTTCACTTTCTGTTTCTAGCTAGTATCCCTTTTTGTTTTCTGGGAGCCCCCCAGTTGTGTGTCAGGTTTGAGTTTCCAGAGTTGCAGGAGGTGGTTTACATCTGGAAAAAAGCCAAAATTGTTTTAATTGACAAGCCTATTAAACCCTTTGTATTGCTGTTGGATTTTGTAATCCCCACAACCACCACTAGAACAGGGCAAATATAGCAAAACAATGAGCGTATTTCTTTAAATTCTAAACAGCTGTTTGCTTTGACCATATCTGTGTCTTCTTCTTAATTCTCTATTCACAAATGATTTAGTTGCACACTGTTTGGATAACAGTAGCTCTTTGTACCTGTATCTGCATGTGAATAAGAGTGCTGATATGAAAACAAGAGGATTCATCATTTGCTATTATTCTTCTGTTTAAAAAAAAGAAGTTTGTCATCCAGACAGGTGGCAGAATCCATACCTGAGCAGTAGACAAAGCAGCAGGAGTCTGAACGTTTGGGTTCTTTTCTGGCTCTGCCAAAGTGTGTGACTTTGAGCAAGTCACTTAACCTCTCTACACTTCAGTTTCCCTATTTTAAAAATGGGGAAGAAATACAGAACCTATTTCATATGGGTGCCATGTGAATTAATTCATTAGTGTTCATAAAGTGCTTTAAGATTTTCAGATGACAGGTGCTCTAGAGATGCAAAGTATTTATCCTTTATTAGCTATTGTTTTGTTTTTCCAGCATATTGAAAACTGGAAGTCCTTGCTGGTTCAGGATAACATTCACTGGCTGATATTTCATTTCAGTGTAGCTAGTCATCTTAGTAATGTCCTTGGATGAATCTGATGAGTGATCTGCGTAGCGAATGAAAACTCAGGCGGCCATTCCCCACTCCCAGTTGGGGCAAGTTCCATTTGGTGCAGCACTACCTGTATGAGAGGAGGGAGTGCTGGGCAGAGTCCAGGTGTACTGCTGCCTTCTCCTCCTGTGTCCTGCAGAGATGCTTCAGTGCCATGCAAGTGCACATCAGAAGGATGAAGAAGAGCAAGGGCAAGGTCTTAGGGACAGAGAAAGAGAGAATGAATACAGGGAAAAAGAGGAAGAGCTAGGCATGTCCTTAGAATTTATGGGGCCCTCCGCAGTATTATTAAACTGGTGCCCCTATGCTCCACTGAAGGAGGTCCCCAGCTGGTGCCACTGACCCCAGTGTGTCCAGCAGGCACAGCCACCACCCCCACATATGGACCCCCAGAATACCTCCCCACCCCTACAGCCCCTAGCCACTCCTGGCTCACCCTGAGCATTTTGACAGGAAGTACCAAGCAGTAACACCACCAACAATAATACAAGTGTGTGTGTGTGTGAGAGAGACAGAGAACCTGTGTGAGTGTGATAGAGCGACTGTGTGTTGGGCTGTGTGACAGAATGTGTGTTGGGGAGTGTGAGACTGTGTGTGTGTGTGAGACAATCTGTATTGGGGACTGTGACTGGTGAGAGGCAGAGTGTACGTGGGTGTGAGAGCCAGTCTGTGTGTGTGTTAGGGAAGCGTGAGAGACAGTGAGCGCACTGTCACTTGAAGTCCCCCCCACTCTCTCCCGCTCGGCCACCCCCCGCTGATTCCCGTGGAAGTTTCGCTCCCCGGCCCGGCCCCCACCGGAGAGCGAGCAGCGCAGGCAGGCAGGGTCCAGGGAGGGACTCCGCCCTGGGCTCCCTGGGGCTGGGTCGGCAGAGCGGGAGGCTGGAGCCCTCAGCCAACCGGCTGAGAAGCAAGCGAGGGAGGGGGCGGGGAGAAGCCCGCCGGCTCAGCGCGCGGGCGGGGCCGGAGAAGAGAGGATACCAGCTGCGGCCCGCGAGGGGAATGGTGCTCCACGCAGCCGCGTGTGCCTAAGGGCGGCCCTGGGACGAGGCAGCATGGGGAGAGGGGGCAGAGAGAACAGAGGGAGAGGAAATGAGAGCAAAGGAGAGAGGAAAACTGAAAGAGCGAGAGAACGTGGGACAGCCAGGCCCTCGGGAAAAAAGATAAAGTCCTTCGCATCCCAGCCACAGGCAGGAGGCGCTGCTTCAGGCAGCGGGGAGCAGGGAAATCTAACTTACCTGGCTGACAAAACTAAATGGAAGAAAGATTGAGAGGAAGAAGAGCAGGAAGTGGCTGGTAATTTCTTTGTGTGTTCAAATGCTTCCAGACTGCAGCTTTTTGTCAAAATATTGCCTAGGGAGACCCCCTGCGCTTCCCTATTTTTCCCACCCTGCAGGTTAATATTCCTTGCTAGCAGCTTATTCGCACCCCTGAGCGACCTAAGTTGTGCCAACATGAGTGTTAGTTGCATCCGATGAAGTGAGCTGTAGCTCACATAAGCTTATGCTGAAATAAATGTGTTAGTCTCTAAGGTGCCACAAGTCCTCCTTTTCTTTTTGCGAATACAGACTAAACACAGCTGCTACTCTGATAAGTGTTAGTGTGTCCATAGCCTTCCGCGTGAGAAAGGGAGAGAAGCGCTATCTTCCTTGCAGTTCCCTTTTAAGAATTTGTCTGGTAACTCCACTGGGGGCTAAAGCCAGCTCCAACTCCACCTCCTCAAACAAACAATTGCAGAGGGTTTCTCTTTGTGAGGAGACCCTCTGAAGAAACGTTGCTACTGGCTCTGGCTCCTGAGCCCTGTACGTATGGAGTCTCCACGTTCTGAATCTTCCAAGGTTGCTGTTTGACTAAAGGTCAGTCCTGGTTCAAAAGCTCCATTCACCAATAAATATTCCATGCAAAATCAACCCCAGGTGATTTCCTCATTGCCTGCTCTGGGTGTCAGGCCCAGAAGTACCTGCAGCTCTACATGCTAACAGAAGGCTGAATTCCAAAACATAACTCCCTCACACATCTTTGGTGATTTACCTTAGAATCAATCAATAGTTTGCAGATCTCCTGTTTGATTGTCATGATCCTTGTTAAGGAACCAGCACAGAGTGCTACTTCTTTCCATTTCAGACAAACCAACCACCTTCCCAAAGCAGTTGAGGACTCGTCTAAATCGGTTATAAATGTATTCCTTAATAGATCTTACCTGAGGGATGTGATCATCACCCTTTCCACACAGGGTGCTGCTTCTGCTAGTCCAATTCCATTAGTGCCATATCTTGAAGCCCTTTCTCAGTCAAAGCTCCCACTGACTTCAGTGGGAGCTTTGGCTGGTAAAAACCTCACGGTTTGCCCCTCACTTTGTAAAAATAAACAATCAGAACAAGTAGTGACTGGTTGTTTTGCCTATTGACTTTGGACATTCATCTAGACTATGAGGAAGAGCTTTCAGATTAATAGAAGAGAATGTCCTTAAGAAAGCGCTTATTAAATCAGATCATCCAGTGTAATTTCATGTGCAGTATGCCAGGTGATTTAGAGTTTATTTAACAGGAACTGAAACCACAGCTGTACAGAAATCAATTTCAAAGAGTTTATTTTCTTTCACTTGGTTAAAAAGTTTTCTTTGCCAAATGTAGTTTATGTGAAACACAGATTTGTTTTTCCTTTTTTTCCAACAAAGCATGTGCCAGAACTTGTCTATTTAAATGCCTGGAATAAAATCCACTTTGAAAAAAGCGTTCAGCCTCTTTATTTTCTTTGCTTTCCGTAAAGCAGGGGTTCCTTCTCTGCTCCCCTTGCCGTTTAGCTATGTTCTGGCACTTGTAACTGCTCCTCCACAGATGCATCCCAGAATCCTTTGCCCGGAGTCCCAGGGCACTTCAAAAGAAACACTGCAGGAGTTGACTTAGCAATTTATAGGGTGCTCCTGGCAACTAAAGAGAACTAGTCACAAATAGCATAGCAAGTCCCTTTTAACAGGCTAGGAAGAAGAGCATCCTTTCTTTCCTGCAGCACAGAAGTAGTTGTGGAGAGCTGTTAACATTAAGCTAATACATCAGCAAAAAATCTTCCATGAACAGTATTTTCACAGAGCCTCTCCTCCTTAGACTGTCTCCCCTTGCCACCCAGATCCTCTCACCTAAAGCTGCGAGCCTGCCCCTTACCAGGCCATCCTTCTGCCCCTGGTTTGGGGGAGAGGAGACATCACTTACCCCTGTGGAGCTGCTTAGGGACATACATTAGGTGCTCAGGCCTTTTCATGCAGTTTGATTCCCCAGTTTCTTCCAGAAGTAATTTTACAGGATTCCTCTTGCCACCACCAGCTTCCCTGAATGGCTCAGCCAGAGCTTCCATTTTGAAATTTTGGGTTTAGAATCAGGGCTTAATCATGGCTGCCTGTTGCTACACCTGGGTGGCTCTGGCCCTATGCCAATGGTGGCCACTCCAGGAAGTGACTGCCTGAAAGGGGGAACTGGTTTCAAGCTTCTCTGGAACTTAGCAGGGGTGAGAAGACCCAGCAGTCCCTCCTCAGGCTGGTAGGTATCATATCTTGTTTTTGATATTACACAGGTGTGCTGAACAGCAAATGAAGGTGTTTTGAAATGCAGTGGGAACTCCAGGTCTTGGCTGGGCTGCAGGATATTAGCCCAACTTCTCTACATGTGTACTGAGATTTGCAAGCTCCTTAGAACCTAGGAAGCTGAGCAAACATTCACTGAGCCTCAAGGCTTTTAACAGGCCCTATCCAAGGAAACAGGCATGGCTTTCCCAAGGGCCAAACTGGCTGCATCTGACCTAGGGAATGAGGGAGGATGGTTCCCTCCTCCTTGTAGAGAAGGGTTAAGCATATAGAACACTCTAGCACAGGCACTGCTTGCAACCGAGTATTACTCCTGTACCAGCTTCCCCGCCTCGGGGGGAGGGCAGGGCAGGGCTCGGCTCGGCTCGGCTCCATTTCACTTTTGTAAGGTCCCTTAGGGGTGTTATACCGGTGACCCCACTTTGAACAAAGTCATGCTGGGGCTGGGCAGGCTGAGAATCAAGGGGCTGTACCGGTTCCCTGGCAGCCTCCACCCTACTGCTGCACTGAGTGGAGTCTAGGCACAGGAGAGACTCAAGCTCATTGTCACTTTTCTGACAAATTAATCCATAGGCGTCTGTATCTCACCACTAAGTAAGCAGTGTGGCCAAAACAGCTGAGAAACTTAAGAGTGAGGTAACCTCCTTCGTACACTGGAAATCACTCTGGGAAATGATCAAAGTAGCACTTGGTAACCTGCAAATCTTTGGGTCAGAACTGTCCCTTCTTTGAATGGCATCTGTGATTTCTGGTTGGGATATGCTTGGTACTGTGTAATGCAAAAAGGCAGAAATAAACCCAACTCCATCAATATCCTTCTGTGCAGTCACCATGGGAGAAAAGACAACAAAATAATCCACCCGGGGGGGAAAAACTGTTTTTTAATAATGATTTCAATGGATACCAGCTGCTATGGTTAACATTTCCATGGAAACCAGCGCAAAACACTTACTGCCATCTGACACTGAGCTAAGCCAGTATAAATACAGACTGTATCCACTTGCACATGAGCTGACCTGGGCATAAAGGGATCCTCTCATAAAATTAACAAAAATGAGTGACCAAGGCATAATTTTTCCTCCAATCTAAAAACACATACACACAAAACCCTCTTACCTTTTTGCTGCCTCCAGTCCCTATGACTTTGTCTCCACTTGCTCTTCCCCAGGCCTCTTTTCCCCACCACCACTCACAGACTGGTTTCTCCAGCCACCAGGATTCCCTCAGGTCCCCACACCCTTCTCACCAGGCTCCCGAGTCTTTTCCAACCTCAGTTTGGGAGCAGGATCTCAGTGAGGGCTCTCTTTCTAAATGCCCAAGGCTTTCTTCCACCTCACTTTGACTGCTGGCTGGCCCATGACTTCTCTTGTTCTTAGCGCTGTTTTGTGCTCTCACAGCCTTTGTTCCAACCTCCTGATATTCTCAGTCTTCAGATCAGCTGCTGGCACGTTGGTTCATTTGTCCTTGGTGCTGCCTTAGGCTACCACAAGTGTCTCTCCAGCTTCATGTGTCTCTCCTGACTTCTACACAGCATTTCCTTAGTCCTACTTCTCTCTTCTATCTGTCCCACTCATCTGTTCCTTCAATAGCTGGGTTACCATAATTGGTCATCTTATAAACCAACCCTACTTGCAATGAATGATTTACACTGATAGATTTATGCTCACATTTTAATATTGAGGAACCCTCTTAAGTTTCAAGGACAAAGGACAATTGCATAAGAAATTCAGAGGACCAGATAACTTGTATCACAGTGCTTGATCTTTTGCAAGATTATTGCTCTAATACAAGATAAAGTGTTTCCTATCTAGTCTTGACTCCAGGTGCACGACAGGCAGTTAGGCACCCTGCTGTATACACAAGCATTTACTGTAATCCTCAATTATGTTTTCCCTGTTTTGAAGGGGGGGTTAAAATTTTGCTCACTTGCAACATTCTTTTAGCTAGGGCAATCTAGTGTGGTGGGCTCCCACTTTGTGGGCTAGTGAAGAAAACATGTACCAGAGTCTCAAGTGATATGGATGAAGGAGGATGCTGACCACAGAGAAACTGATTCTTGAGGGTAGTCGCTTGTTGGCATTTTTTGATTAAAGGGGAACCCCCTAAGAGGAAGTCATTGAATGGACTGATCTATGGATAATACAGAGATCTGCACATAGCCCTTTAACAGAGCAATATGCACTCTGCGCAATATAGAGAGGGCCTTGATTTTTATTGTATTTTTGCTCCTGGGGTAACTTTAAAACGTGAATGGTTTTTCTGTGGCAGCCTAGGAGACTTGCAGCACAGTAAATCACATGGCTAATGATTGTCCTGTTCTTTGCTGTTGGCCATGTAATTTTTCTGCCACAGGCTTTAGCTTGTCTGTGTCTAGAGTGCTGACCACAGTGCTTCCAGCACCTGCTATAAAGCCTGCTTGCTGTAGAAGGCAAATACCAGTGGTTGTATCTAACAAGGCTGCAGGAGAAAGTGCCACAGTGCTGACCTCTGGTATTAGAAAATGAGTGAAGTGCAAGGTTGGGGAGGTAATACCTTTTATTGGACCAACTTCTGTTGGGGAAAGAGACAAGCAAGCTTACACAGAGCTCTACATCAACAAAAAGTGACAGATTTTGTATTCTCTTCACGTGGGCATCTGGGACAAAGCTATTTTTCTTCCTGCTTTGGGTGATGCTTTGGGGAGAGTGCAGGTCTGCCCCCAGTGGTCATTAGCCAGTCTCCGGTGGACTAAAACCACAGCACTAATAAATATACCTTGGGGAACAACCAAGCTTTTGCAGGGCAACAGACTGGATGGATGCTCTAATAGGTCTTTTCCATCTCTAATTATTAAGATTCTTTACTTCAAAAACCCAGATGCAGTTACCATGGAGAACAAAGTTAGTTCACTGTTAGCTGGTTTTCTTTCCGTTTGGCTAGAACAGGGGACTGGGAGTTGGGAGATGTGTGTTCTAGTCTTGGTTTTGACACTGTGTGACTTTGGCACAGAGAGACAAAGTGATTTTCCTAATGTCCCATCTGTAAAATGGAGATTATATGATTGACCTAACACACCAGCTGTGGTTTAATTCAGTAATTTTTGTAAAGTACCTGGGTGGAAGGCACTATGCTGTAGAAAGGTGAAGTATTTTTGTTATGGTTCTCTAATAAATCTTCTCTTAGAAGCTCTGTAAGTGTGCTTTGAGTTTCTGGCTCTTTTAAAATCTAAGTTCCCTCTCTTAACCCACTTCCTCCATAACTCTGGGTTATATCAACAGGAGTTTTGCCATTGATTTCAATAGGGCCAGGTTTTCATGCTCTGTTTTTAAAATAACCATTACAGACAAGGAGTTGTGAAATGAATTCAATTCACATAACTAATCTGGGAAGCAATTTTTGGTCATACTGCTGCTAAAAGCTGAAAGTTAGACACACTGAGAAAAAATACAGGGATGCAAAAGGATTTATTTATCACTGCCCAGCACTCTAATTTGGGAAGCAGCACAGGCCTACGCTGGTCCTAACTGCTGATTTGAGTAAGGTTGAAATGTGCATTTTATAATATGAAATAGTGTTGTAGCCATGTCAGTCCCAGGATATTAGAGAGACAAGATGGGTGAGGTAATATCCAGTCAAAGATATTATCTCACCCACCTTGTCCCCCCATTTTAAAATAGCAGCTGGCCAGGAGTAATGCTGTAGTTTGGTTTTTCCCAGATGTTGTGGTGGATGTGGCTGTAGGCAGACTTGGGTAGGAGTAATAAGACATTGGCATGACATAGAGGAAAGGAAGGATTGAACTTGTGGATGCTTCAGTCGCTCTTGTTCCTCTTTATTAGTAAACCTGTAAAACAGATTCATGTTTCTCAGCTGTTCTAACATTAAAACTTTGAAAGGGTCACAGTTAGAGAACCATAAAACCAGTGCTTGCATCCTGAATGGCTACTGTACTGGCACTCTGAAGGGTGCCTTGTTGACCCTTTCCGCATAAGTCTTGGTGCACACGTATCTCCAAGCCCATAGTCACCCTGTCCATGGTTTTCCTTCTCTGCCTTTGGAATGCATTAGTGCTCTCTGCTGAAAATCAGGTAGAACTAAACAATACTCTGAGAAGTAGATGCTACTCCCTGCCGAAATCAGACAGGTGTTAGCTGTTATTGGAGTGGGAAGCTCACACCATCGTGGCTTTATCTTTCAATCCAGGCTTACAATGCTACTGAATATGGTAGATCCTCTTAGGAAGGCAGAAAGCATATTTATCATCTGTGTATCAACAACTCTGATGTGGGCCGTTTTCCTCAAAGTGGAAAAAACTCTGGAATCTTTGAGAAAAGGTCCCAAATTCCAGCAGATGGACTTTTGACTACAGAGTGCTGGATTTGCTCAGCTTGACAGTTGGCTACTTGGCTTTGCTTCTCCATCTGACCCTGAACAGTTTTAAGATGGTCTCCTGGAGCAGATCCCAGCATGCAGCTGCATCATAGCCCTCTCTGAGATGCAAGACACGCTGCTCCCAGTTGTTCTTCAAGGTTATCTGCCTAGCGCACCGAAGAATCTTTTTAAATCGGGTTTGGAACCATATTACTAAGCCAAAGAATGTGTGTGTGTTAGAGCTGGGGTGAAATATTTTGGCTGAAAAATGTAGATTTGGGTTGACTGAACCAGTTTTTGAATTCTTGTCAATTTTTAGTGAATTGTTTTGGTTGAAATGAAAAAAGGTGGGAAATGTCAACGTGAATAACTCTGACATTATCCAAATGAAACGTTTTGATTTTTCAGGCTAGATTCATAAGGGGATTAAGATGCCCTTCACAAAACAGAGGAGGCAGTGATGGTAGTGCACCTCCCTCCCCACCCTTAAGAGAACAGACCAGTGGTTAGACCTCTCACCTGGGGTGTGGAGACTCAAATTCCAATTCGGGAGCAGATACTGGAACCCAGGTCTCCTCCCCTCTCAGCTGAGTGCCCGAACCACTTGGCTACTCTGGAGAAGGGGGTCACCACCATCTCCTCCTCTCTGCCTAGTCATTCTAGCTCTGCTTTTCCTTTGCTTTTGTCAAGAAGGTTTAAAATGCCAAAAATAAAACGTCTCATTTTGCGATGGGAAAAAAATATTTTGGTTTAACCTGAAACAAAAACTTTCTGACTTTTTTGATTAGCCAAAAATTTTAAAAAATCGGTTTGGGCTCCACCTGAACTCTAGGCTAACAGAAAAATCAGTTATTCACCCAGCTGTCGTGTGTATGTACACACACTCATCCATACAAACTCCCATCTACACAGCCTTGAAAAATTCTACTCACTTGCTTTTGATAATTATAGATTATCATGGAAAAGAGCAGGCATGTAAATCTTATTCCTGGCAATTTTCTTGGCAATTTTGTACAGCTATATAGGTGCACACAGAGTCCACACTGAAAGATCACTGTGCTACGGTGGAATCTGTCATAGAAATGAAACACCACCTAGCATATGGCTTGCATTGTTCAAATAGTAAACAGAGAAGCAGCTTATGCAACCATCACAATGGTGTCTGAGTGCCTTAGAACCAGCAATAAACAGAAGAGGTACCAACCAGTAGAGAGAGATTTACATTTATTATTTGTATTGCTGTAGTGGCTGGGACCCCACTGTGCTAGGCGCTGTGCAAACTGAACAAAAAGACAGGCTCTGCCCCAAAGAGCTCACAATCTAAGTATAAGACAAGAGACACCAGATCAAAAATACATTTATTTCTATGGTATGAATCACTTTGTGAGGCTCTGAAACGAAGCAATGGTCAAGTGAGTGCGTCCAAGTCATTTTTATATAGTGCTCAAGACCTTTGTCTTCTCTCACATTGGAAAGACTGCACCTTGACTAGCACGGCACCCCCTAACACCAGGCTGGGACACAAGAGCTTCCCCTACTGAATAGCCAGTACCACTTCTTGGAGCACCTGGGGTTTGCCTTGGAAGTCTCCCATCCGAGTACCTGTTTGTGCAATCTGAGAGGATCAGTCCAGGAATATTAATGGCTGAAAAGGATGTTAAAAATTTGACAGCTGTAGCTGTGTACAAAACCATACTGAACTGTTTACCTTCTGCATAGAATTACAAAGCGTGAGAATTCAAGTTGGTTCTTTCAGAGCCCCTCTCAAATGACTTAAAGTGTTTAATGCAGGAATTTTTAGCTTGCTTAAACACACTATTCCATGGTTTTGTTTGTTTACTTTAAATGTAGTGGCTGTATGTTATAATGCCATTGACAAAGACAACCCAACTATGTCCTTCTAATTATCCCAAGTTAAAGTGTCTTCTCTATTTTCTGTCTAGGGAGACAAAAGCAATGTTCAAGGAGACCCATTTATTACCAGAGCATTTTTCAAGGCAAGGAGTTGCTGGAAGCTTTTTCCCTCCTAAGCAATCTAAATGCTAAATAGATCTTTAAAATAATTACTTTACATAAGACAAGAAGTCATTTTCCCCTGCGAAACACCTGATGCTCATTAGCAACATTTAATGTGTCACACATCACCTCTGTGTAAACGAAACTTTCTTGGCTTGGGTTTGCCAGGCATCTGTGAAATTCTGAACCTTTCTTGAAATGCTAGGAAAGCCACTTGGGCACCAACCGTTACTCGTCAAAGAAAGACTGGTTGAAGATGTTCATTTCCTCCAAATTGTCTTGCATTTTGTCTCCCAGCCCTGTTTTTATTCATCAAAGTTAATTATTTTTAGAGAAAGATGCCAGATTGACTTGGAGCCCAATTCATCATGGTGCCAGAGATGAACTCAATACAAGGGGGTAGATCTCCCCTTTCATAGGCCAGTATAGACATAGGATTGGGCACTGGGGGCTGCCTGTGGCCCCCATGGGCCATTGTGGCTGCCAGGAATAGCCAGAGTGAAGCAATACTTTGATCACGTCTCCTTTCCTCAGGAATGCCTCTAACACACTCCCTGTAGGTGGGACTACTGTGGAGTTGAGTATAGCTGTTATTCTGGCTTGATCCCAGCCAGGCAGCCCCCTATATCAGGGAACATCCCCAGGAGATGGCTCTGCTGGCTGTGCCATGAGATCACAGGGCAATCATGATTCAGGCCCCCTGTTGTAATAATGGAATACATTAATAGGGAAAAGGGCTCTCTGAGGAATTCACGAATCTTGTCCTGTAAAACAGGCATGGCACAAGTAGCAACAATGCAAATTTCCTCATGCGGCCCTGCAAGTTACCCCAAACCTGATCCAACAGTGGGAGGGTAATTTGATGTCTGTGCTAAGATGACCAAGAATTATGTCAGTTAGCCCTGGTGGCACCTGTTCATTAGGAACAAGGACTAAAACTACCACCAAACAGGTATCAGCCTATACCAGATTTGAACTGGATACCTAAAGGTAAAAGAATCTCTGTTCTGGTATCAACCCCTCCAGCTCTGCAGTGCCACTTCCAAATAGGAGAATTCCTTCCACTGGAGGCTCTATATAAAACAAAATCTTACTGTCAAACCCCACATCCACACCACTTTTCTGTTTACATGTCAGCAACTCAAAATGCTTCTCTAAACAGAAAGAACTGGTGTGGTGTGAAGAACAGTCTGTGACTGACATTGCAACACCTCATCAAAAATTAGAGCTGCAGTTGCCCTAGATCTTCTCCTTGTGCATGTTTGTACAGTAGGTGACTAGTCTCATCCTTTTGCAGATTGTAACATTCATCAGCGCTTGTAATCAGTCCTCCTCAGGTGCACTCAGAATCCCTTAAACATGTTCTCTGAGTGTTTCCAGGGACACAACAGAGAATAAATTTGTTGGCTCAAGGAGCACTTCTCAGGAAGACCAGTTTGTAAGTGGCTGAGACAGTTGCTCCAGCAGAAGACCAGAGACAAGGAATGTGAATGAGAGAGTGAACTTCCGACCATGGCTACTACTGATGACCTACATGGCTGGGGAATATGATCCCAGGTTCAGGACCACAGCTGTACATAAATTACAGTAAGGACCCCTTAGGGACACACTATGTTGCAATAAATAAATACCCACACCCTTTTCAATAATTGGACATAAAACTTAGAGGAAAACATTTACACTGACCTGTGCATTACCCGAATAACCCATATTGGGGTGAATTCACAACTCGTGTAAGATTTTGATGGGGCTTTGCCACCACTCATAACATGGAGGACCAATTTTTTTCAAAGGGATCACACAATTCTGCCTCCAGTTGTACGAATGCAGCTTTGCACACACAAAGTCTCGTGCACACATTTTTAAAGCATAAGTATTTACACACTCAAGTGACAGAATTTACATGTGCAAAACCCATCACGTGCATGTACCATCATGCTCAAAGTGCACAGGCAGGTGTTTATGTACAAAATTGTCCAATATACAAGCAAAGGGCAGACAATAATGATTTCCAGAAGTTCCATCCCAATATGTATATCTTAAAGCCCCTGCATGCAGCACACTGAAGTTCAGTTGTGGTAGCCTGGAAGTAGAAATCACCAAAACATCACTAAACTGAAGAGGCTTTTCATTCCTCTGTTTACATCCGGGACTAAAACTGCCCTGGGTGGATCAAAAATAGAGTCTTGACTGCTCCCGCTAAAAGGTAATGCTTTGCACTCCTAGACCATCTTGTGTCTAACGATCATGCCTCCCCCCTCTTCCCCCCCGTGACATAAAACATTATTTTTATCCCCTCCCATGGATAGGAAAACTGAAAAACAGAGTTTGTGACTTGCCTGAGGTCACATAGCATGTCTGTGGCAGAACTGGGAATAGAACCTAGATCATTTGGCTTCAAGTCATATCACTAGCTATGCTCCCTCCATATATCTTCATGTACAACTCTCCAAAGGTTTATTTAGTTGAGTAAAGTGTGCTTGATTACCTGGGCTGGGGGTGTAAGGCATTGAAGGCAAAGTAGTTGTGGTTTTCATCCCAGTCTAGATACTCTGTGAGATGGCTGAAGCTTTTATCTGAATCGAGTTCATGCGACACTTTTGTTATCTTGCATTTACATAACTGTGTTTGTAATGCTATCATCTGTAACCTTCAAACAAGTTCAGAATCTCCACATAATACTGTCTCAATAATAAAAGTGAGTATAAAACCCGAAAGACCAATGCTGCTCACATGGGGGTGGGGTGGGGCTGCTGGAGAAAGATGTTGGAGGATGGAGTTGGTACTGACAAAAACAACCCAAAATGTATGTGTGTGTGGGAGGGGGCATTTTCAGGGCTTCTTTCACAGGCCAGGGCCCATGTCAGCTGATCTGTTAAATCATGTCTTAATCTACCCCTAGTTCTAGCAGTATAAAGAAAGGGAAACAGCAGTAGAGGTGCAATGTGTTTCCTAGCAATGAGCGAATGATCAGAGAGACTCAGAAAGCTGGAAATCTTTAAAAGGTTTTAAGATGCAGATCAATTTTCTCTGTGCTTTCACTTCTAAGTGGGCAAGATGCATATCTCTGGGTCTCGCCATTCATTACATGGTCCCAGATGATGTTTCCATAACAGAGTTTACATTCCGTAGACATAGGAGTCAAAATATTAGCAACAAGCAACTGCCAAAGCCTAGCCAATGCCAGCTGGAGAGTACCTGAGAGAGTGCAAGTATTAAACTTCAAAGAGCCATGAATTCCTTTTAATTAATTGCCTTTAGTTTTCTGTCCAGCAAACTAAGAGCTGCCACATTAATAGCCCAGACACTTTAAAAACCACTTAATGCCACTTATCTGTGGTACCACTTACAGTACTATTAAAGACTCTTGAGGGAGGGAGGGATTATTTTTTGTCTTTCTCCGGCCTATTAGCAAATGCTACTTTGATCTCTAACGGCACCTGCTCAATTAGTGATCACATTGGCCCCAATGCTCCCTTCCACCACCTGATGCAGAAAGAAATCAAACCAGTGGAAAAAATATGAGGAAAATGTGCAGAGAAAAGGCAGCTACATCATGTGCAATAATTCTGCTTTACTCCCACCAAATCTATCTATGCACTTTATTGCCTCTGTGAAACATCTGTGGAAGCCATCAGTCTAGTGAAAAATGGAGGCAGGTCCAGGGAGTGTTGGGCAGGAAAAGTCACTTTAAGGGCTATGTCCCCACCTCAGTGGCTCATGTGAAGTTACAAGGATTAGTTAATGCTACTCAGGCCTGGTGGTGGCCTGTTAATCAACAGCAGTGATGCCATTGTGTGTGTGATAGGAATTGAACTGAACCCAAAGAACAGTCCTGGGTGCTTAAAGTTTGGGGCAAGGTTTCTTGGCCATCCCTATTTCCTCCCTGCTTGCACTGCAGAGCTCAGTGCACATAGCAGCGGTTTGAGCACTGGCCTGCTAAACCCAGGGTTGTGAGTTCAATCCTTGAGGGGGGCCGCTTAGGAATCTGGGGGAAACATTGGGGATTGGTCCTGCTTTCAGCAGGGGGTTGGACTAGGTGACCTCCTGAGGTCCCTTCCAACCCTGATATTCTAGGAAAAACCAACCAACCAAACACACAGGGAAGTGCTGTTTGTTCGTTCTCCAGGTGTTTTTGCTTTGGACAGAAACATAAGGACCATGGCAATAGAATAGCAGGTTTACTTTAGATTATGTGGATAGTGCAGGAGGTGGGATGACAGGACTGACTAGCATATGTACAAAGTTCATATTGCTAGGTAAACCCCCGCTGATGCTCTAGCAATGAGCTGGGCTAAGAAGCAAAGCTTGTTGTATTTGTATGTGTCAGACTCAATCTGAGCACGATTAAAAAGAAGAAAGAGAGCTATAAAGTGGAGCGGTGCTCAAAACTCAGCCCGCTAACCTGGTCATACAAGCATAATTCAGATTACAGTAATAAGAGCACTAATTGCTGATGCCCCATGTTTCCTTGTAACATCTCCAGATGGGCCTTTAATTAACTTCAGTGATTTTCAAATATAGTGCAGGTGAAATGATTAACAGATCATAATAAAAGCTGTCACTCATCATATGCAAAACCAAACATTTCCACTCAGGACAAGTGATAAATCCACTTCTTTGGTGTTCGATCAAACATCAGCTATTGCTATTCATCCAGCGCTAAATAAAATTACAGCAGACAAGACAGTGTGTGGAAAAAAAACTTTATAGGACTAGTAGCAATGCTTTAAAATCAGTTTCTATTTCAAGTGATCATTCTTAGGCTAGCTGTAGGAAGTAAAAATATGTATTTTACAAAGATGCACTGAGGTCAACATTTTCATATCTTGCTTAAAGTTAGGCATCTGAATAAGTGGATTTTCCGAGGGGCTAAGCACCCACAGTTCCCACTGCTACTAGTCTCAGCAGAAGTGAACGTGCTCTTGCATTAGTTAATGACATCGCAGGATCTTTTCCTGCGAAAACAGCAAGATTGAGAAACGAGATATCTTTATACTTCCACCATTCTACTGGGTCAGCAGACCCCATGGGCTCCAGCAGATACAAGGATGGCTCCATAATGGTTGAGGAAACTGGAACCTGAAATTACATTACATTTGTATCCCAGCAACCACTGCCTTTCATTGTCGATCAGAGTTTTCTTGATGGGCTGTTGGATTGCATTTATTTGTCCAGCAAGGCTCTGAGTGTGATTGCATTGCAGAGATTTGTGCTGGACCTGAAATATTATAATTTAATGTGGATTATAAGAAAGGCCCTTCATTTTCATTTTGTTTAAAATGTCTAGGGAATTTCAGTGAAAAATGAAATGGATGAAAATTAGTGCAAAAAATTAACCAGCATTTTGGGGTAAATATTGGGGGGAGGATAAAAAAAAAATAGAGGGGGAAAAAAAAAGGTTTAGTACTGTGGTTTATTTATTTAACTGTATTTAGCTGCCTAATACATAACGCCACTAGATGGCACCTAAACATATTGAGATACTGTACCAAATAATTTAATATAGTTTGCTGTTGAATTTAAATTGAACTCACACACACTGCATGCCCCCTATGAGTTTATGAAACATTATTTCTAAGCCCCCTTACAAATAAAACTTTTCTTTTCTAATATACCAACAGTAATCTGTTGACTTGATATAAGGCGCTTCACTGTTAATTCCGGAAGTCCTAGGTAGCATAGGCCCCAAACTTTGGGTGAAAAGCAGTAACAGCTACTAGCTTGCACAAAACCAGGGAAATTTTTGGTAAAAATCAGTAATATCTGAAAACAAAGGGCCTTGATTATAAATAACTGATATACTTTATTCTAATTCAAAATGGCTGAAGACAGAAGTATTCATTTTTTCTGGTTTCAGTGTAATTTTGCTTGTCAGAAGTTTCCATGTTTAAATGCATGTTCAGTGCCCACACTGCTAGTAGCGTCATAGAAATGGTCTCTGTGTAGCTCTAGTTAATGAGGTGATGCAAGTGCTGTTTATAAAACTGGGTTGTGCTTTTTTTGCTTCCTTGTGATGTATAAAGAAGGTTGGAAAGCTATTTCATTTTTCTGCTTGGGTTTTTTTTTTTTTTAACATTAGAACTGTCAGGCATGGTCCACCATGGTGTTGCTGGAGTTTTCCTTGAGGTGCATGTATTACAAGCTCTCTCCTTTGAAGATGTAATGTTGAATCTTTAACAAAGGCTTCCTTTCTCCAACTGTTAGGCATTGGAGTTAAAGGTAAAGCAGACTGGCAACAACTCCCTTCTCCTCAGTTGCTCTGCTTTCAGTCTCTTGATACTTGTGATGGCAGTTTCACAACCTCTTCACTTACTATATTCTTCCACGATATTCCAGATTTAAATTTTTTATTTCCATCTTTCTTTATCCCTCATAAAGCACTAAAAAGGGGACAAACCCAATTTTGTTTCCTTTGCAGGTCACCTTTACCTCTTCAAAAGACTTGGTATGCTGCCTACCTCTGCGCTATTGCAATGTGAAGGGGGAAGCTAGGTGGCATTTAACTCTTCAGAATAAGACACTCAAAGCCTGTGGTATATGGTAACTTGAGTTCTATGTTGAATGACCTGGTTTATGGGCAGGCTTAGGGCTTTCTGCAGGCGTCAAAATTTGGAACGATGGCAAAGATGTAGCTAAAGTAGCTGACAATATTCTGTCCCCTTCTCAATGGATTGCTGATTAATTAAAGCATCATTAATACAGCACTGAAAGGTGTGCAAAATCTATCACTTCTTGGGCACCTGTAAAGCATCTGAAGCAGCCATACCAGTACGCGCTTACTCTTGGATGTTTACTTTCCTGTTACTGTAATTAACAATATACTGTAGAAAATGTGATTAACATTGATTTGTATTGAAATCAAGTGATTTTAAAAATAGTTTTGTCAAATAAGCAGAAAAATCAATTGCAAGATAGTTGAATTGAATACAAATCAAATTTGTCCCATCTTGATAAAATTTCTGAGATATGCAACAGTGATCTTTAAGGTTATGGTTCCTACAGTCAAACATTAAAGATATTGCCCACTGAAAGCTAATTAATGAAGCAAAATCCAGGACTACGGTACTTATTCCTTTTTGAAGCTTGAGACAGTGAGAGAAACCTTGAGGCAGCACACCTGAATGAGGACATAACATTAGAGGTAACAAGTTGTGCTTTTTCCAGATCTCAGACTAGCAATTCAGGCGAGGCAAAATTACTGGCTGTGCTTTGAAAGGCACTTGGAAATGCAGAAGTTCCTCTACAACAGTGGCTCTCAAACTTTTTTTTACTGGTGACTCCTTTCACATAGCAACCCTCTGAGTGTGATTTCCCCCTCCTTATACATTAAAAACACTTTTAAATATATTTAACACCATTATAAATGCTGGAGGCAAAGCGGGATTTAGGGTGGAGGTTGACACCTCGCGACCCCTGAGGGGTCCTGACCCCCAGCTCTACAACTTTAGTTAAGCATGCAATACTATGACAAAATGAGTTTTTGGAATAACGTAGCTGTAAAATGCAGACAAGACTAGAGAGCCCATGTGAGAAAGACACTGACAAGGAACAAATACGATTTCTGGAGATCAATCAGGAGAACATGTTAAATTTAGACAAACATGCAAGAGCAACGTTTACTGATTATGGTGACCAATCCTCTCAGTGCACTTTCTTAGTCAGATGATGCTGTAGCCTCTGCAGCAGGATTGATGACAATACTTGCAACAGTTCCTGATCTACAAAATGTCTACTCGGTTTGATACAAAAACCTGAGCTGAATTTTCCACAAAAACATGATGTAAACTACATGAATCAAGAGGGTATCGCATGGTGGCAGGAGATGGGAGACTGCATCACAGTTTACGTTCTACACTTAAACAGAGTATGGTAAGAATATTGATATCAGAAGTTAAGGTATTACCTGCTAGAAAGCGTTAATGAATTATTTGATGCATCTCCGCAGAGGATCTTCCCATTAGTAGTACAGATAGGGTGTTAGCTGGCAGTTTAGTCTGCTCTGGGCATTGATACCTCAACCCATGCAGTGTAGCAGTGCAGTTCTTCCACCCCCATCAAGTACACAACTACAGTGGTATGGTCTGAACTGATACAAAACATTGTTGCTATGGGGAAAAGAACTATGAGCTGCAGAACAACTTCCCAATGATGTTAGGTGTATGGGAGAAAAAACAGAAAGTGGCTTTGCAAATTGTACTTCGAAAACATGAATTTTCTAGAGCTGAAAATTGTCAGAATAAATGAAAGGAGGCTTGGGCTGGAGAGTTCAGAGACCCACTGGAGAGGAGTGGCAGAATACACAGCACCTGAGCTTCCTGCATTTCCAAGAACCTAGAGCCCTTATTTCTCCCATCATAGCCTTGAAGCAGCAATCAGTTTTATGTAGTTGGAAGAAGGCTCTCTCAATAATCCTTTTAGCCATTCATAGCAGAAGATGTAGCAGTAGTTTTTCAACTCCAAAGGTGTTCTCCAGTCAGCTGTACAGCTAAGCAGTTAGTGTTAATACGCCAAAGATTTAAAATGCTTTGTTTTGTGAACAGCTGATTGTAGGAGGCAGCTCTGAGATTACATGGAGAATACTATTTTGATATCATAATAGCATAAAACTTGCTATTTGGCTTCCCAAGCTAGCAGCCAAAAGTTTGTTTCAGGAGCAAGGGACTCACAAGAGAATCTTAGATCAGTCAGAGAAAGCTGGGACTTGGGGGAGAATTTACGCCTGTTCTGCAGCCACTTTGCTACCTATAGTGGCTCAATGGCCCCCAGGGAATTCTCCTGGCACAAGGGTTCTCTGGCTCTGCATCCCCCTGTTCCCACAGGAGTCCCTGGCTAGGAGGATGTTCTAGAGTAGAAATGGTCATGGACTTGTTACAGCAGCCCTAGCCAGCATCTGAGCCCAAAGCAGCCCCAGCAAACCCAGGATCTGGGAGGCACAAACACCTCCCATTGTCTGGCTATGCACCAGCACAGGGATGAATCTAGACTCAAGAGAGTAAGAATGCAGAGAAGAGCAGAGAACGTATTATTTTATTTATTATTTATTTTTATCTCTGTATCGGACTCCTCATGCTGAAGAAGCCATAGTCTTTGGAAACGATAGGGGAAAAAAAGTTGTGTGTGAATTAACTTTATTTTGTTCCTCTGGTGAGCAATCACTCTTTAGCTACCATAGTTAAGCCCAAATGTGTCTTCTCAAAGTGACCTGCAAAAGGAAAAAGGGCTTTTTTTTTTTTTTGCACTTATGTATAAAGGCCTAAAAGGTTTTCCTTCCAACTTTTTCACATTAGAAATTCAAGTCCTGTCTATGCTGGAAGAAATTACTTCAAAACTAGTGCAATGTTGCCCTCATAAGAGCAAAGACTGAAAGCTAAACAAATAAGGGGAAGGGATTTTTAGTCACTATTTAGCAAAAATGCCTTTTCTCTAAAATGTTACAGACCCAACACCTTCACCCCTTCAGTTGAAGTGTTGGAGCTCCCAATGGAGCAACAAGATGAAGGAAGACCAGACTTGACATTCCCGATTATTCTAAGTTTAAAGAAAACTGTAGGAAAAAAAAGCCACCTTAAAAAAAGATTTCAGGCCCTTTACCCATAAAGTAGCAAGAAAGGACAAGCCCAATTTAAAAAAAATCCTCTGCAATCACCTTAAAGAAAGCTACATTCTATGCAGCATCCCTGAAGGACAGTCTTCCAAAACACGTGTCGCAGAACTTTTAAAATACATTTTTGGGGCCTCAAAAGGACACTTATCCCTCTAACTACATTAGTATACTGAGCAGAATGTTTAAGTACTGTTTGTTTCCTCGATAGTTTACTTTGTTTATAAATACGTTAAATGTGCACCTTTCAACAGATAAAGGTGAGCCCCACTCATGGCAATCAGAGCCCCTCAATATTAAAGAACTGCCAGTTCTAGTATATATGTAAGAGTGGTTCTGGCAACACCACTATAAAGATAATGTTCTTTGTCACCACATGACCCATTAAGTAAAGTATTTAAGAATTTTAGTTGTCCTTTTAAATTGTGCATTACTTTAACCAGCATACACCCCTTCCAGACTGTTCAGTCCTACGTGTTTCAAAGATTTTTCTCTTGCATACCGCATAGCTTTATACTAACAAACCTTTTCCTTTTATACTCCAAGTGGAAAGATTTTCACCAGCAATAAGTATAAATTCTGGGCGCGCTCTCAAAGCCGTAAGCACTCAGTCCAAGAGACCCATCAACTTTGTTTACAGACCTTGTTGTTTTGCAGCACTTAGGAAAAAGTTTGCTCATATGAAGCTATACACTATGCAACAGAAAATCTTTCAGAGTTCAGTCCACGTACTCCTTCCAATCCCTGTTATACAGCACACTGACCAGTAGGATTTAAATTACTCTAAAGTGCTTTAAAAGTCAGATAAGAAGTCCAGTACACATAAGATTTAACTAAAGAGTATTCATTTTATTTTCCACTAAGTCTTTTGTCTCAATGACATAACTAATAGTTGGACATCCTGCAGAAGGGCACATACAGTGAATCTGGCGAAGCATATGAACAGCCCTAGGGGGTTGAACAAAAGTAGGATTATTAGCTAACCAGAGAGAAAGTTAAATCCCTGCCAAAGATGTTACATTTTCTTCTTCATTTACACTAAAAAGAGGGTTTCAAACTGAACAAAACCCTTGCATCTCTAACAATACATTCAGTCCTGACTAGTTTAACAAGATGACAACAGGATGACTATAATACAAAACTTCTACTACTGTACACACCTGTTGTCCAAGCCCTCCCCAAGCCCCATAATGAGGCTGCCCCATTATTTGCTTGCTTGCTGAGCCTGCCTGCGGAGGAGGACGTAGATCTTCTCCTTTATCCAGTCTTTATTGTAGGGTTGGTATGTCTGAGTGTCAGCACGGTAACTAGGGAAAGAAAAAAAAGGTTAATGTAACATTGCTTTGTCCTTTGGTTTTACATTTCAGAAGAGGCTTAACAACTGTTTGTAAAGCTCACAAAGTGTGTGAGATAGCAAAGTAATTATCCATGTTTTACAGACAGATAGCTGAAGCCTGATCATGCTTCCATTTGACTGAGTGGGAATTTTAGCTGAAGTGACCTTGCTCAAGTTATACAGCAAATCAGTTGAAAAGCATGGAACAGAACCCAGATGTTTCAAGCACCAGTAACTACTAGATCACATTCTCTCTCTTTTACATTAAAATTCAGGAAAATGATTTTCCTTCATCTATAGAAAGTGGAAAGTGAAGAGAGAAAGCCTTTAAAAAGTGTTTAACACCTCAGAATTTGAGAATTGTACGCAAGTCATGAAACATTTTTAAAAAATTGAAATGCTGGTCCTCCTTGAATTTAAGAAACAGCAGGCAAGGTATTAATTTTCAAACATTAAATAAGTGAGAAGTTTGGAATTTAAGACCACAGATTTTCTACTTGTGCTTAGAATCTTTAAAGAAGTTTTTTTAAACCAAAGATCTTCAAGTCATTGAGGCTTTATAGAGCTCTTAAGTGTTTTCTTCATTCTCCCTAACAAAAGATCAAAGCCAAGAGAATTAGGAAGCAGCTCCAGCCAGCAACCCATTCACATATCAACTGGCCGTGAGAGTCTAGATCCCAGAACAAGCACACTCCCCAAAAAAGAAGGCTGCGATCTAAGCTCTCATACATTCATTCTCTCTTTACAAGTCAGGGATTACAAATTTATTTGAGCTCATTTACTCTACAAAGTAACACAAAGTTCATCACCCCAAGCTCTTGACAGACCCAGGAAACATTATATTAAAACACTGCCTCCACTGCTGCCAGTCCTAGCTACTTATAGCAAAAGCAACTCAACAAGCTGATGCATCAAGGGAGGTATCTGTGTAGATGCAGTACTAAGATTTGTCCCTTCATGCCCAGTTTTAATACTTAAATCTGGGATGTGCCTTTTAAAATATACAGTGCCTGACCTGGATACTTCAAGAAAGTGTGGTGTAACAGGATTAACAGAACATCTCTGAACACAATCCTTTCTACCCACGTGACAAGGACAAGAAAGGGAGCATTAGCATTAAGCCGTGGATGAGCCAAAAATTAAGATCTGTAATGCCATTTGATTCAGTCCAAGATACTTTAGAGGTTTTACAGAACAAACAGAAAAAAAAAAAATCTCACCAAGGACCTTTTAAAAACCCAGCAAGACTGTGACAAGTGTTTCAGTATCTCTATGCAATTGTAATAGATACATTCAGGATAAGTTACTGGGTTTTTACTAATTCTCAGAGCACTAAATGTATCTTTAAGAATCAGTAACTAAAGCTGCATTAAAAGATCCAATATCAAGCAGCATAGGGATTTGTGTAGTCAAACTGTGCAAAGTACATTACGTGCTAAGTATGCCATCTGGTGGGAAACTATAAGCTAAAACAGAATTTGGCTCAAACACACTTTGGCTTTACTAGGTTTGACTCGGCTCCTGATTTAAAAAACATCATTGTATTAGAAAACAGAGGCTCCTTTTTAAAAACAAGGATCATATCATTAATCTGTCAGAGGGGAAAACAAAATATAGCATGATTGGTCAACCCTGCACCACCCCAATACTGCTGTAGCTGGGGATCAAGCAAGGCAGGGGGAGAACTCAAGGACAAGAGAAAACTTCCAAAACTAGTATTAAGTGATCTTTTCATCTTTCTCGTCAATGACTTTGGCTGATGAATCTGAAGGGGTAAGGAATCCAAAGCCTGCAGGCTCTTTTCTGACTTCTCAAAATAATATGTCATAAAAACAAGTAATTGTACGAGAGAGGTAGGCACCTATTAAAAATAGCTTCACTGTGGCTGGATCAAGTTTTATAGAAGACTTACAGACCTGCACACATACTACACTCCGTAACTTCCTACAGTAGTTATCCAATGCTTTGACAATCCTTTTACAGTTAACTTCTACTCTGATTATGAAGAGCAGTTGCGCCCATGTCAGTTGAATAAACAGAAAAAGGTAGTTTAACTGAATGTTAGACTTCTTGTCTTATTTCTACAAAATTTAAGGATGCAAGTCAAAAAGTAGCTGAATATTTATGGTATGAAAACCAGCTGTTAATTGCCAGAAGTGCTGAGATTTAAATTGTATTTTCCAGAGCAGAACAGTAGGGGAAATGGGTCTAGTCACCCACAGGTGTAGGAAAGCATGCAGAACTTACAATGCCATCTTGAGCTGCCCTCATCTTTTATATACAGAGGAGAACCCTGGAGACTACAGGTGAGATTCTCTAGGTGACTTAAGACCACAACTGTTACTGAGAATCAATGGGACTTGTGTTCTTAAGTCCCTTAAGTAATTTTTTTTTTTTTTAAATCCCACCCCGCATTTCTAACGTGCAATGCTCTGTCTTGATCCAGGTAAACTGACTACAGCGTAGTCCACTTTAGGAAAGTTAGGTGCAGCCTGTAGGCTCCCTAGCACATTGCCAATATGGTCCTCAGTAGAGTAAGATTTACCAACACTGTGGCCTCTTCAGAAACAAACCATGCTAGACAAGCTTTAGTAGTATTTGGAACTCCAGTACAAAGTTTTCTTATGAAGTTTTTGTTAAATGAGGGATCAAGCACTAGTTCTGGGCAGTTTATAATGCAATTTGTAATCTTACTGAAATGTGTTCGGGTACAAATACCTGAACTGTTATAAACATTATTGTGGATAAAATCTGAAATGGAACTGTCAACTTCAAAGCTATGTGTACTTGCTCTCAGACAAATGTTATGTCCCAGTGCAACTCTTGCTAAGGGTGATATGGAATGCCAGTCTGTTTTATGGAACACTGCTGCCTCACCAACACAGCTAGTTACACTTCACAGAATATAAAGAGCATTTTAAACGGAAATGACACACATTTCCGGTCAGCAACTGATAGGTACAGGTGAGAATGGAAAATATTATAATATTGTCAAGTATTATATCACTGATTTTGTACACAGGCTTATAAGTGATTCCTTGTCACTTTTAAAACCGCTGTTTTCCCAAAATGGGAGGAAAGCCATCCCTTCATCTGCAAAATAGGATGGGTGTTTTGAACTACTACCTTCCATACAGCAGAATAGTACTTACACAAGACAACTGAGGTCTGCCAGGTCATCAATAAAATCAAACAACTGGCTGATGTCATATGTAATGGATGGGCTGTTGGGATTCATTCTCTTCAGATGTTCTTCATACATTTTACAAACTCCTGCAGAGAGATAAGAACTTTCAGTACCATCAATAATGGCATTAAAAGGCTAGTGGTTTCAGTTTGCCATAAGTTCCTTCTGGTATTAAAGTTATAGGCAACAATAAAGTTTATAGAAGCACATTTGGAATGGGAACATGCAGATGCTATAGAATTGTTTTAAATGACAATACCACTCAGCTTTAATATTTTATTTCAATTTTACAATGTTGACTAGTTCTCCTAATTGCTTGTACAGCACCCAGAACACACTGATGTGGGAAATGGGTCGCTATTATTTACACCTTTTTAAGGTATCACAGTTAAGGAAGTACTGTCAAATAGTTCAAGAACATAACTTATGAAGTAGTGAGAAGAGTCTTCTGGATTTTAATTCTACACTTAGTTCAAGGCATAATTTTACAAAAATGTACAATATACTTGTTTTTTTACTGAGTACACAGGTCAAATATTTAGAATTATCTCATTGCTGGTTCTAAAGCAGCAAAGTTGACAAATCCTAGCAACAGAGCTGTACACTTGCCTGCTGTGCAACAGGATCAGACATCAAACAAGGAAGTAAATATTCTCAAATGGAGCAATGGACTTTCATATGTAACAGGCAGAAAGTCACTTTTCCAAATGTAAAGAGAACAGATTATAGCAGGGGTGAAAATATGATTATTGCACTTTCTAAAAAACCCACAAGAGTTCAATATTTTATACATTAATTTAAGATTCCTCTAAGCAGCAAATCAACATTTCCCATCTTGGAAGAAAAAGTCTTTTAGAATTTTTTTTTGGTGAGTAAAGAATTGTCTAGGTGAGGAAAACTTTAATGCTGTTGGTACAATAAAATATTCTTGATGTTAGAGAGTATAAGAACTAATGTGATATACCAATTTTTTTAAATGTTAACCCAGTCAACTCTTCTTTATATTGTGCTAAAGTGTAATGCTAAATTAAACACCCAAATTGCTTCATGTGTGGTTATGCAGTCTGAACGGTCAGGTTCTATGTCTCACAGAGCCTGGTCCTGAAGTGCTGAACACTCATTCTATCGACTTAAATGAGAGATGAGTGTGCTTAGCACCTCAGATGATGATGCCACCAGTGAATCCATATAAAATTAGCCCAATTTACAAATAAAACGTTTTCTTCCATCTAGCCTGCAAACTAGTGTGTGTCTGAAAGTCAAACTGGTTTCTTTCTGGCTCACATACTCCTAGTAGCAGAGTTTGCAATTAGTATTTATTTAGTTGATTATGTGCAAAACAATGGGATCTAGATTACCGCTCATAGCAGTATTTGCTTTGTAGGGATTAGTAGTTAGAAAATTGGGATCTGATCCTGCAATGAGATGCACACAGGCAGACCACTTGCACAGTGCACATCTCATTGCAGTTTCAGGGCCTTAGTCAGTAAAGTCAGAATAGAACTCCGAATAAATACAGGAAGAAGATTTGTGAAGCAACGAGGAGTCTTTTTGAAATAACTCTTTCGCCCCTTGCAGCAAACTGTTACACCTATAGGGCACTTTTTGCTAAGTTATTTTTATACCTTTTTAATGTAAGGAAACATGTTCAGAATGGATTCTCTCAGCAGGTGAAAGTTTGGAAAAAATAATCAAACTAAACTGGCCTTAACAAGAAGAGATTGTCTAAAGCATCTTCATCCCAGAGGCAGCAATGCTTACCTTCCATGCACTCATTCACCGATTCATAGTCGGCATATGTTCTCCCTTCTGGCCTCTTAGTAGGCTGAACAAGCAAAATTGTGTGAGACTGCACAAAAACAAGACAGTGACTCAGACTTAAAAATACTCATTAAATACACAAAGACAAAAGTTTAGAAGACCAACCCATAAGACACAAATTCAGCTGTATTTCTAGTAATCAGATCTTATATACTTGTAACATATAAATCTTACTGTCTAAAGGAGAATCAGAGTAAGAGTCTTAAAATCACTTTGCATTTCTTTCTAAAAAAATCCTATGAGGCCTATAGTACAGAAAACAAATGTCACATTATACCATGAATTAGAAACTGAAAAGAGGACTGCCTCATGGCACTGTTTTGGCCAGCAATTTTTTCTTCCAATCACAGTTGAGACTTGTCAATGTACACATGTGCTTCTCTCTTGGATAACAATCTTGTATTATTTCACACTCAAATGCACTGACTGCATTCAAGAAATAGTATGCAAGGCCCAGGCTGTTCCATTATAAATACAACACCAGCGTAACAAAAGAAATGAGATTAAAAAAAACCTACTATATTGGAGATTATATTGATTTGCTTATTCCATTGTAAATGCTGGCAGTTACTGGTTTTGTTTTAATACCCTAAATGATGGAAAACCAGGGTGGAATCAAACTTTCATTTCACTAACATTAAAAATATCACCTCAAGGTGAAAAGCCAGCACATGAAACATGAGACTGAGTATTCACCATCAGTTACAAGTGAACACAAAGTTCCACAATTATAGTCTGCAGTTAGCTATTCAAGGATGAATGCATTTTAATTTCTAGGACTTTCTAGCTCCTTGCACCTTTCTCCAAAGCACCTGATACTGTCCACTTTCAGACATGGTACTGGACAAGATGGAACTTTCATCTGATCTGTTATAGCAAGTCTTACTATGTTCCTGTCAGGTCTTTTAAAAATGGCTTTAATTACCACCTACGGCCATTACCAAGCAAAACATGTTTAACATAGTGCAGAAAGCCAAAGTACTAAGGCTCAGACATCAGCATCTACTGAGTACGCACGCAGAAAGGCTTCTACCAACTATAGATTAGCTCTCAGCAACATGACTAAGATGCTGCACCCATAGTGAACAGTGGACATCGGGGAAGCAGGGGATGGAAAGAGAGCAGGGCCAGGGCACTGATATAAGTACAATCAAGTGAATGCAGATGGTATGTAGCAGGGTTTTAAGTTACTCCTACTGCCAGCCAGAAGTAGTAGTTTGCTTGAATTGGCTCAAGAACTTCACTTAAATGAATGTCATAGTAGCATTAGCCCTTACAGAAGTGCTTCAAATATATCCTCCTCCTCACTGGCAGCTGTTAGCCAGCTACCAAAGCACTGATCAGTAGGCTTCCTTCAGTGTAGTTTACTTTCACATGAAAGTAACAAAATACTAGGATTATCATCTCTTTTTGCATTTCACTCAGTTTAACCAGTGAAGCAGTACAGATCAATTTCACTTTCCTTTCCTAACATATAAAGAGGGCTCTGGGTTCCAAGTGCTACAAGAAAACATTTGAATAAAAAAAAATAAGCTGTTTAATGGCATTATGTTCCACAAATTCAAGGTAGTGCGTCTTTGAATAAGAGTTTATATTGATTAAAAAGTGACCTGCAAAGGATTTTTTAAAAATTGGACTTGACTCTCCCCACGTGTAATGTATACAGGCCTTTCACTCCCTTTGGGGATTTCATTTACACTAGTTCTCCTGTCATCACAGACTTTTCCAGCCTAAACAGACCTCGAATTTCTGGTGTATAAACAAGCGGAAAACGCATCGTGAGAAAACCCGCCTGGGCCCCACGTGTGCAGCAGAGAGAGCCAGACAAAGCCACAAGCCCAGTCACGGCGCGTGCAGCTCGGTCACCCTAAGGCTAAAACCCCTGCCCCAGGGGCCAGCTGCCTGGGCAGACACGTGCTGGGGCTGTGGGTGAGGAATCTACCCGCGTGGATAAACACGGGCCTTCGCCCCTTCCTGCGCAAGGAGCAGCCGAGGGCTGGAGATGCCCGCTGGGGAATCAGGGCCCCTCCTCCACCGCGGATGGGGAAAAAACGGCCGCCCCCGGGTGCCGCGTGAGGGTCCCCGTGATCTTGCCCCGCGGGAGCCAGACTCGCCCCCGCCCCTCTCCTCGCGGAGCTCGTGCGGTCGGGAAGAGGCGGGGTCTGTATCCCGCTCGGTCCCCAGCCCTGGAGCGGGAGGAGACACGCGGCTGGGGACTCCGCCAGGCCGCAGCGCTACGTCGCCCTCAGCAGACCCATTCCCGCCACCACTACGTCGCGGCCCGACCGACCCGGCTCCTCCCCGCACCCCGGGATCCCCCCTCCTCACCATGGCGACTCGTTCTCCACAGCCCCGCTGACTGTGACGGTCCCGAACTAACAGTTCCCAACGGTCACCCGCAATCCCCTGCGCTAACCGGAAACACTCCACCAACCGCCAACCAGCCCTTAGTTCCCTACCATAGACATCCCGGGACCAGACCAGAGCGCCTCCAGGGCGAGAGAGGAACTCTCGCGAGAATACCACAAGGCAAAGCGTCACCGGCGTTGCGTATGCCGGAAGGGGCACAATGGCGCAGTTCTTTGAGACTTTAGTAGTCATCTTTGATAGGGGCATCGTGTCCTATCAGAGGCTTTGTGCCTCTCGCCCCTTCCAAGGTGGTCCCTTAGCGGTTATTTGTCCGCCATCTTGGAATCGGGCGGGAAGTGGCGGCAGAAAGTGAGTCACGTGAGAAAGCCGCTCCGTTCCAGCCCCCCCGCTGAGGGGAGGCTCAGGTGGCTAACCCGGAAGCTGCTCGCGGGAAGGGGAAGTGTCTGACCGCGGAGCTGCCACTTGGCCTCCATGGCAGCCGCGGGGGACGCCGGGCGCAGAGGGGAGCTGGAAGCCTGAGGGACTGAGCTCCCCGCTGAACCGCTCCGCGCCGCCCTCCGCTGAGACCAGGGGCCAGCAGGGGAAGGCGAAGGCGTTGCCGGCGTCTCCCTGCGGCCGGTAGGAAGGGCCGGGCTCCCTCCCCGCTGTGTCTCGGGGCGAGCGGCCTTTCTGTTGCCCCTGGGGCTGGTATCGTCTGTGAGCCGGGTGGGCCCTTCTCTCACCCGGGCGAAAAGGTGCCCCCGGGTTGTGGGAGAGAAAGGGCCTTTCCGGTCCCCCAGGGGTGGCCTAATCCCCTGGGGCCCTTGAGAGGGGAGGCGGCGAGAGGGAGAGAATCGTGGGATCCCAGCTGCTGTTGACAGATCCAGGGATCAGGGCCAGGAAAGCCGGGTGTCTCTCTCACACATTTAGCTCTTGGGGGAGGGAGGGAGTTTGTGGCACCACCGGGGAAGAGGCGCCTCTGACCTTCATGACTCTGCTGGAGCCGCAACACCTGAACAAGTTGAAAAACTGCATGCACTAAAAGCTGGAAAAGTTGAATTCTACTTTAAGCGAGTGGACAAAAAGCAACAACATGGATGATTTCATCTCCATCAGTTTGCTGTCTCTGGCTATGCTGGTTGGCTGTTACGTGGCAGGGATTATCCCCTTGGCAGTTAATTTTTCAGAGGTAAGCAGGTTCCACCAGACTGTCCATCCCTTGTCATGCAAGAATCTTGGGAATGAGAGAGACAGACACCTATCAACTCGTCTAGCTCGTCCCCTTGGGGCTACTGCTGGCTTGTTACCAGTGACAGTTTAAATTAGGGAGATTTCAAAAGAAACATTAAGTGAAATATTAAATCTCATTCAACAGTACAGAATCTGTGATGAATGTAAAATGTATTTTTAAATTGCTTTAAAATGAATCCTACAATTAATTTGGAACTGCAAATCTGAACCTCTCATTGCCAAAGCAGAACAAAGACTCTGCATGAGTAGGAAGGAGGTGGCAGAAGCTTGATGTTTCTTTTTCAAAATGGTTTTAGAATATAAACTCTTGAAGGCAGTGACTGGTTTTTACTATATGTCTGCACAGTGTCTGGGTAAGGCTTCTAAAAACACTAGTACAAATAATAAGAGAAATTCTCTACAAAACTCAATGTTTCCCTCTTTAATTTTCCACAATAATATTCCAAAACCTTCATTATGGTTGCTCTCCCTGTGCCAAAAGAAAATTGGGTTTGATTACTTCTAGAGTTCACAAAAATCTTCTGAGCATATGTAATCTATTTTGATACTTATATGGTCCACATTACTGTAGTATTTGAGGGAGATGGGGTGATTTAATAACCCACTGTTCTCTCACCTCTTATGAGCTGAATCTCATATCTTCACAGTTCTCCATTGTTCAACAGTGACCCCACCTCTCCCAGTCCCCCAGATAGTTTTTATATTGGGGTAGCACCCAGAACCCCCAGTTAGGACTGGGGCCCCATTGTCTTAAGTGTTTTACAAACAATAAAAGTTCCTGCCACAAAGAGTTTATGATATAAGTATAATATAGTGTTAGGAGTCTTATCCTTGATAAGGCACATTAAGTACACAACGTTGATTTGGGGGTTTACATGAATGAAGACTGTCATAGAGACATTAGGATGAAGGAGTGTCTTCTGGAGGAGGGAGAGAAACTTCTTTTATTAAATAAAACACAAGTTAGGCACCAAACGGATTTCTTCCCATAATTAAATGTTTAATGCTTGGCTCTGAGTTCCCTTTTTGCTTTAGATACGATGTATATCAGTGGCATTACACTTTTGTTATTTGTGATTGTAATAATGGAATGAGTAAATGAAAAGGGGAGTTTAGAAGTGAATGTGATATTGAAAGTTTGTAGAGAAAATGTCTCAATAGGAATTATGGCCAGCTCATAGTCTCATTAGCAAGGTAGCATCTTATGTATTAGCAGTAATGGTTTAATTAGTAAATCCTTTCCTCATTTTTCTTCCTTTGCTTGTTACAAGAATTTGGCCTTTCTGGAATATGCACTAACCTGGTGTACAAAAATATTGAGTTTATTTCCCTTTGTTCAAGATTTAATTCCAAACTGTAATCCTGGGGTTCTAAACTAGATTAGTTTAGGGGTGAAATTACCTTTGCTTAGAATGTTGTGAGATGTGGGTGCAGACAGTCTCAAAAGAAGGTTCCAAAGTCTGTATAACTACAGATTTTGAGTGAAGCAGTTTGTTTAAGGGATGGTTTAGTGAATTGTTAACTGAAAATCTGTTTACCTAATTAATTTTCAAATAAGGACAAGTCAATTTAGACCCAAATTCTTTTTAACTTGACTGACATGAAGACACTCTTGTGACTGTGCAAGAAAACAGAGTGGATTTTATGGTTCTCTTGTTCTGTCCATATTTTACAGTAACTCCTCGCTAAAAGTCATCCCGGTTAAGGTTGTTACGTTGCTGATCAGTTAGGGAACACGCTCGTTTAAAGTTGCACAATGCTTCCTTATAACATTGTTTGGCAGCCGCCTACTTTGTCCACTGCCTTCAGGAACAGCAGCCCATTGCAGCTAGCTGGTGGGGGCTTGGAACAAAGTTGGATCGGCAGCCCCCCTATCTGCTACCCTAAGTTCCCTGTGCAGCAGCCGCCCAGAAGGCTTCCAGTTGCCCACAGTTCAGCCCTCCCCCCACTGCCATGTGCTGCTCCTGCCCTCTGCCTTGGAGCTGCTCCTCGGAGCCTCCTGCTTGCTGTGCAGGAGAGGAGGGAAGGGGGGGGGCTAATGTCAGGGTGTCCCCCTCTCCCCTACTCCTGCCCCCTGCTTACCCTTTCTCCATATAGAGCAGGGTGGGGATAGGACAGAGCTCAGGACAGGGAGAGGGAGAGACCAAGACTGCAGTTGCTGTCTCAACTTCCTGATCTTTTTAAAGGCAATGTACTTAGAGTTTGGTCAGCATACTTAAAGGGGCAATGCACATCTCTCTCTCTCTCTCTCTCCCCTACACACAGGGTGTGTGTCTCTCTCTGTCTCTGTCTGCCATGCTGGCTCCCCTCCCTCCATTCGTGCTGCCTTGTGGAGTGTGAGGCTACATTAACAACAATGTGTTAACCCTTGAGGGCTCAGCCGAATGCTAGTTCATCATTTAGCGGTAAGGCATTCCCTGGGAAATATCCCACCCTCTTCCACCCTCTAACTTCACCACCTCAACCAAGCTTCACAATCATCATTGCTGGGTACAGTATTAAATTGTTTGTTTAAAACTTATACTTTGTGTGTGTAGGTCAGGTCTCCGCTACTGGTGCTATAGCTCTCCTACTGTAGCACCATAGTGTAGACCCTTCCTACAGCAATGGAAAGGTTTTTTCTGTTGTAGGTAATCCACCACCCTCAGTGGTGGTAGGGTAGGTCCACAGAAGCAGTCTGCTGTCAAACTAGCCATGCATCCACACTAGAGTTTGGGTTGGCATAGCTATGTCATTACCCCCTGAGGGAGCGACGTAGCTATGCCTGTCAGAATTTTAAGTGTAGGCTAGGCCTCAGAAATATGTTTAAGCTAAATTATATAAGTCACTCTTAAAATGAAATGTGTGTCCACACAGTGGTTTCCATTAGTTTATCTAAACCAGTGTATGTTTGTGTGTGTAGGTAAGACCCTAATGTGGCTAATCTAATGATTCTGATTGCAACATGTTTGTGTTGTGAGGTGTCACTATACATTATTAATTTTCATGAAATTACTTGTTCTCTGGTATTTTTTTTTCCACTTTGACCTCTGACTAGCTGATGATTATATTTTAAACAAATAAGTTGTTAGTTTCATCATGAACTAGCACTTGGCCTTGTTATGTATCAAATTAGGATGATGGTGACTGCTTTTTCACTGCAGTTTGCTAATTGTTTAAGAAAAACTAAACTGTTGCAGTGACATCTTTGTAGTTGTTTAGAGAGTAGAATACCTTTTTATAGTCCATTGCAATTTTTATTTAATCCTTCTAGTCAGACTTTCAGATCAGTATAAATGCCATGGTAAATTTTTTGAAGAAGTATCATAAAACAGTTGGGGTCATTCTGCATTTATGCATCTCCTGATCACACTTCTTTTCTTTTTTTTTTTTTTTTAATCAAGCTGACATAAACTGTGTACTGGTGCTTTTGAGAGCTCCTTTGTTATTTTTGACTATTACAGCGCCATAATTCAAGCTTTCCTTTAAATAAACCCTTTTAATGATTTTCATGACTTCTGTTTAAACCTGCCTTGGGGATTGAATCCCTTCTGTAATGTGAAATTTTAGATTATTGCAAAACAGGAATTTCACTACTTACTCCAGTTTTAATCCTTTACTAGAATTCATATTCATTTTTTTAATGTGAAAAGTTTAAGCCCTGGCAAGGTTTTAGGTTTTTTTATATGGGTCCATCTATAGTAATTTTCACTTGTACCATTTTTTTAAAATTAAGTCCATTTGTCTGATGGTATGTTGCTGGAGAGAGGTCTTTAAAGCAGAGTTGTACTCAGGAAAGTGTAGTTAGGACAACTTCTTGCATATAAGAACGGCCATATTGGGGTGGACCAGTGGTCCATCTAGTCCTCTAGCCTGTCTTCTGACAGTGGCCAATGCCAGGTGCTTCAGAGGGAATAAACAGAACAGGTAATCATCAAGTGATCCATCCCATCGTCCACTCCCAGCTTCTGACAAACAGAGGTTAGGGGTATGTCTACACTACAAAATTAGGCCGATATTATAGAAGTCGATTCTTAGAAATTGATTTTATACAGTCGATTATGTATGTCCACACTAAGCGCATTAAGTCGGCAGAGTGCGTCTTCACTGCCGAGGCAAGCATCGACTTACGGAGCAGTGCACTGTGAATAGCTATCCCACGGTTCCCACAGTCTCCGCTGCCCATTAGAATTCTGGGTTAAGCTCCCAATGCCTGATGGGGCAAAAACATTGTCACAGGTGGTTTTGGGTACATGTCGTCAGTCACCCCTCCCTCCGTGAAAGCAACGGCAGACAATCGTTTCGTGTCTTTTTTCTGTGTGGACGCCATACTGCTTTCAGCAGACGGTGCAGTAGGACTGCTAACCGTCGTCATCCACCGCGTCCGCTGCAACTCTGCTCTGCTGCTATTGTCTCAATAGCGAATTTCTCCATGTTGTCTGTCATGGGCTCCCGGGTACGTGTGTTCTTCCTCGGGAAACGTGCGTAGTGCTAACTGTCGTCCTCCACCACTTCTGCTGTAACTCCACCTCGCAGGTCCTCTCGTCATTCTCTATAAATATCTATTCGCATGTCATCCGTTGTCAGCCATCGCTTCCATTGCAACTCTGCTCTCCTGCAGACGCCATACCATGGCAAGCATGGAACCCGCTCAGATCACCGTGGCAGTTATGAGCAGTGTAAACACCTCGCGCATTATCCTGCAGTATGTGCAGAACCAGAACCTGCAAAAGCAGGCAAGGAGGTGACGGCAGCGCGGTGACGAGAGTGATGAGGACATGGACACAGACTTCTCTGAAAGTACGGGCCCCAGCAATTTGGACATCCTGGTGGCAATGGGGCAGGCTCATGCCATGGAGTGCTGATTCTGGGCCTGGGAAACAAGCACAGACTGGTGGGACCACATAGTGTTGTAGGTCTGGGATGATTCCCAGTGGCTGTGAAACTTTCGCATGCGTAAGGGCATTTTCATGGAACTTTGTGACTTGCATTCCCCTGCCCTGAAGCGCAAGAATACCAAGATGAGAGCAGTGCTCATAGTGCACAAGCGAGTGGCAATAGCCCTGTGGAAGCTTGCAACGCCAGACAGCTACTGGTCAGTCGGGAATCAATTTGGAGTGAGCAAATCTACTGTGGGGGCTGCTGTGATCCAAGTAGGCAGCGCAATCACTGAGCTGCTGCTATCAAGGGTAGTGACTCTGGGAAATGTGCAGGTCATAGTGGATGGCTTTGTTGCAATAGGATTCCCTAACTGTTGGGGGGCGATAGACGGAACACATATCCCTATCTTGGGACTGGAGCACCTTGGCAGCCAATACGTAAACCGCAAGGGGTACTTTTCAATAGTGCTGCAGGCACTGGTGGATCACTGACATCAACGTGGGATGGCCAGGAAAGGTACATGACGCTTGCATCTTCAGGAACTCTGGTCTCTTTGAACAGCTGCAGGAAGGGACTTACTTTCCAGACCAGAAAATAATTGTTGGGGATGTTGAAATGTCTATAGTTATCCTTGAGGACCCAGCCTACCCCTTAATGCCCTGGCTCATGAAGCCTTACACAGGCAGCCTGGACAGTAGTCAGGAGCTGTTCAACTATAGGCTGAGCAAGTGCAGAATGGTGGTAGAATGTGCATTGAACATTTAAAAGCGCACTGGCACAGTTTACTGACTCGGTTAGACCTCAGTGAAACCAATATTCCCACTGTTGTTATTGCTTGCTGTGCACTCCACAATATCTGAGAGAGAAAGGGGGAGACGTTTATGGTGGGGTGGGAGGTTGAGGCAAATTGCCTAGCCTCTGATTACGCGCAGCCAGACATCAGGGTGATTAGAAGAGCACAGGAGGGCATGCTGCGCATCAGAGAAGCTTTGAAAAACAGTTTCATGACTGACCAGGCTACGTGTGACAGTTCTGTTTGTTTCTCCTTGATGAAAACTCGCCCCCTTGGTTCACTCTACTTCCCTGTAAGCTAACCGCCCTCCCCAATTCCATCACCGCTTGCAGAGGCAATAAAGTCATTGTTGCTTCACATTCATGCATTCTTTATTAATTCATCACACAAATAGGGGGATAACTGCCAAGGTAGCCTGGGAGGGGTGGGGGAGGAGGGAAGCACCGGGTGGTGTGGTGGATGAGGAGAGGAGGGAAGGAAAAGGCCAGGGCCACACTGCACTTCAAAACTTATTGAATGCCAGCCTTCTGTTGCTTGGGCAATCCTCTGGGGTGGAGTGGTTGGGAGCCCGGGGGGGGCCCCCCACCGCATTCTTGAGTGTCTGGGTGAGGAGGCTATGGAACTTGGGGAGAAGGACGGGCGCCTACACAGGGGCTGCAGCGGTGGTCTGTGCTTTTGCTGCCTTTCCTGCAGCTCTACCAGACGCCGAAGCATATCAGTTTGATCCCCAAGTAGCCTCAGCATTGCATCCTGCCTCCTCTCATCACGCTGCTATCACCTCTCCTCTTGCTCCCGCAACCTCTCATCTTGCTCGTGCCTCCTGTCCTCGCGTTCATTTTCTGTTTCCTGGACTCTGCCATTGTTTGCCTCAGTGCGGGAGGAATGCATGAGCTCAGAGAACATTTCATCGTGAGTGCATTTTTTTTCACCTTCTTATCTGCGCTAGCCACTGGGACAGAGCGTTGAAACATTTGCAGCTGCTGGAGGAAAAAGGGGGAGAGTAGTATTTAAATAGACACATTTTAGAGAACAATGAGTAGACTCTTTCACAGTGAACCAAGCTGTTAATATTACATAGCACATGTGCTTTTCGTACAAGGTCGCATTTTGCCTCTTACATTGAGGGCCTGCTGGTTTGGTGTGAGAGATCACACGCAGGGCTGGGCAACAGAATTCGGCTTGCAGGCAGCCATGATAAGCCACAGTCTTTCAGCTTCTTCAACCTTCATAACATGTGGGAATGGTTTCAAACAGCAGCGCCGTCCTTTCCCATACCAAGCACCTCTCCCTACCGCGTGACTAATATCAGGGAAGATCCCTGCCAGCCAGACGCAAACAGCTCAACGTGAATGGGCCCCCCCTCCACCGCGTGGCTAAAAGCAGGGATGATTTCAGCCACAGGCAAACAGCCCAGCAGGAAAGGCCGCCTCTGAATGTCCCCTTAATAATGTCCCTGGCGGATTTCCGCTCCATTCCCAGACATGTTAACAGACTTTTCCAGTAGCTCTACTGGCCGCGAATGCATCCCAAGTCTTCAGGGCAAATTAATCATTAAACACCCTTGCTTTTAAAACATGTTATATTTACAAAGGTACACTCACCAGAGGTGCCTTCTCCGGCTTCATGGTCCGGGAGCCCGCCTTGGGAGGGTATTGGCTCCGGGGTGATAAACAGTTCCTGGCTGTCGGGGAGAACGAGTTCTCCGCTTGCCTGTTGTGCGCTGTCCTCCTCCTCCTCATAGTCTTCCTCATCCCGTAAATCCTCATCCCTGTTGTGTGAGACTCCCACCTTGGAGATTTTTTCAAATATATTGGCATTTCGTCTTTTGAAATGGAGTTCTGATAGCACGGATTCATCTCCCCTTACAGTGATCAGATCCAGTACCTCCCGTTCGGTCCATGCTGGAGCTCTTTTGCGATTCTGGGACTGCATGGTCACCTGTGCTGATGAGCTCGCCACGCTGGGCAAACAGGAAATGAAATTCAAAAGTTCCCAGTGCTTCTCCTGTGTATCTAGCCAGTGCATCTGAGTTGAAAGTGCTGTCCAGAGCGGTCACAATGGAGCACTCTGGGATAGCTCCCGGAGGCCAGTACCGTTGAATTGCTTCCACACTACCCCAAATTTGACCCAGCAATGTCAACTTCAGCGCTAATCCCCTCATCGGGGAGGAGTACAAAAATCGATTTTAAGAGCCCTTTAAGTCAACAAAAATGGCTTCGTTGTGTGGACGGGTGCAGGGTTAAATCGATCTAACGCTGCTAAATTCGACCTAAACTCATAGCGTAGACCAGGGCTAGGGCACACTCAGAACATACTGTTGCATCCCTGACCATCCTGGCTAATAGCTATTGATGGATCTATGTTCCATGAACTTATCTAGTTCTTTTTTTGAACCCGACTATTGTTTTGGCCTTCACAATATCGTCTGGCAATGAGTTCCACAGGTTGACTGTGCACTGTGTGAAGAAGTACTTCCTTTTGTTTGTTTTTAAACCTGTTGCCTATTAATTTCATTGGATGACCCCTGGTTCTTGTGTTACATGAAGGAGTAAATAACATTTCCTTATTCACTTTCTCCATACCAGTAAAGATTTTATAGACCTCTATATTCCCTCTCAGTCATCTTTTCCAAGTTGAAAAGTTTATTAATTCCAAGCTTATTAATCTCTCTTCATACAGAAGCTGTTCCATACCCCTAATCGTTTTTGTTGCCCTTCTATGTACCTTTTCCATTTCTAAGGTATCTTTTTTTTGAGATGGGGCAATCAGATTTGCACACAGTATTCAAGATATGGGCTTACCATGGATGTATGTAGAGGCATTATGGTATTTACTGTCTTCTTATCTATCCCTTTCCTAAAATGGTTCCTAACATTGTTAGCTTTTTTGGCTGCCACTGCACTCCCTACATATTTGAGTTATGTACATTTGTTTTTGTTACTGTTACCACTGCTATTCAGCACCAGTATCATCTATAGGTGAACAAGCTATATTGCATATTGGTTCATTCACCAGCAGCAGTCCTACAACCTAGGTGTCATTTCCATCTCCATCCTCTCTAAACCTGCACATGTAGGCAGCATTCAAATCCTGCCTTATCTCCCTCTATAAAATCTCTAAAATCCTACCCTTTTCTCTCTGCCCATGCTGCTAAAACTTCCATCCAAGCCCTCTTCATCTGCTGCCTTGGCTATAGAACCCACCTTCTCTCTGGCTTTCCTGATACCCATTTTGCTCCCCTCAGCTCCATTTAAAATGCAGCTGCTAATCTTCCTGGGTCGTCATTCTGTTCATGTGGCTCCCCTCTCTGAAATCACCTACTGATTTCCCTCTTCGCTGCCACATCAAATATTGACTTCTGATTCTTAGTCTTACCCTTCACAATTTAACACCGCCGAATTGATCCTCTCTGTTGAGGATTGATCCTTCATTGATTTGTATGGTGTCCATTTTACTGTAGTGTCCGCCTTGGTTATCCATTTGTCCGCTCTTCCCATGAAGACTTTTGGGCTTTTTTTTTTTTTTAAATATGCTGTCACTCATGCATTGAGTACATTCTGAATTAGTTCATAAAGACACTACTCTGTCCTCATTCAAATATGTCATCAGGACTTCTCTTTAGCACAGTGTCTGGGGAAGCTGCTAGCTATGTTGCTCATAAGCTAGGTAGATGGTCAGTAGGTACCTCTGAGATGTCTTCTCCCCCGCCCCCTTTTTTTAAATATAACTGTCAGCCATTTAGCGGTTATCTAATAACTATTTCCCTTGTCTACCTTCCCCATTCCTTCTGGTTGCCTCACTTGTTGCATCTCTTGTCATTTAGATTGGAAGTTTTTTGGTATTAGGACCATTTTTTTACACTTTGTACTGTGGTTAGCACAAGATGTGAAACGCATTTGGAGATGAGGAGGGCAAATCCCCTTATACAGCTATGATCAATGGGCAGAGAGAAATTCAGGGTTATATATTCCTAATAATTCAGAGCAAAATGCCCACCCTTGTCAAGGGGAGGTTTGCACAGGGTTCAAGGGAGCATGTGGCCTTCATGTAGTAACTCAACATATTATTTATTAGCTGTTTAGTGCCTTTTTCATTAATCACGCATTGAGGCAATATGCTCCCTTTTAGGCCCGCTGCTATTCCTGATTTGTTTCTTTTCCTTTCTTATCCTCCATCCTCTCTTTCTCTCCCTCTTCCTTGTTTTAATGAGTCTTCTCTGTTTTTTCCTCTACATTTCCTTGCCGATAGCAACCTTCAGTTGCCTCCACCATGGGGCTTTCAATCCCAGCTCCTTCCCAGTCCATCTATTAAAATGATCAGCAATTAACAGTTAATGTTGACATTGAAATGTCATGATTGGGGTGTAGAGTTGACACTCCAGATTAATAGAGAACAGAGGATTTTCCCCTACATTGTTGTTTCAAACTGGATTCAGGCAGATATCACTTTATCAGTTACACTCTGTTTATGTTTAGAAAGTTATCTCTGCAGCCATGAAGTCTAGAAATTTCCTTTGTTTTTTTAATGAAAGCTGATTTTCTGCACAGTCTGGATATATCCTGCAGGCTTTATAAATACACCTTGCTGGCCAGGTGTATATTTGACAACCTGGTCTACTACAGTTGGGCTCCTGATTCTGATCAGGGTTTTTAGGTGCTACCATAATTCAAAAAATAAGTTACAAAGGGAATTTTTTACTCTGTTTCTATAATCTAGCCTCATTAAAGAGCAATAGTCAACAAGTTGTACACTGTATTAATAGTACATTATTATTTATTGGTTTTAACATTGCAGAGTAGGTTTTGGCTTCATAGGGCAAAAATTTGGATTTTTACAATGGACAAAAATAAGGATTATCATTTGTAGGGGGACACATCAAAAATGGCCTTGCTTGAATGGCTCTGAAAGTATAAACCTGAATCTGTCAAAATTGGGCTGCTGATCCTTCAAATTTGATCCTTCGAAACTCATACATGCTTAAACAGTATTCACCTCAGTGGATCTGGCAGCCGAGGTTTAGAGTAATCTTCATTATCAAGAAAAATAGTCCTTTCTACTTCAGGTATTTCCCATTTCATTGCTTGTCAGCTGCCCGTATTTATCAAAGAAGAGGACATCTTTCATTTTCATTTCCTGCTCAAAATTGTCTGAGTTAGAGATGCTGACAATACACATTGCTATTCCAACTGTTTATTAACCTTTACAAATGTAAAGTTATGAAATTCAGTTTCTGGAATGAAAATATATATCGTAAAGTTTTGTGGATCATTTTTTCCCTACTCTTTTATAATCTTTTTTTTTTTATACTGCTTTGGAATCTATCAGGCATACATGAAAAACAGCTAACTTTTTCTAAATCCATATAAATTAGAAGGGATCGCAATCTATTCATCTGTTACCACTCTCTTGGGGAACTGTACTGTAGACTAATAGACCTCACTTTTGTGGGGGGAAGGGAGGGAATCCTAAATGACTGGCAAATTTTAACCCATTGTGTTTTTCTGACAGGGTAGATTGATATCAATCACTGCTTTTACTCATGATTTAAATCAGCATGCAGGAAATTTTGATTTAATCAATAATAATCAATTTTAATCGTGATATGCATTTGTACTTTATATGATTTTTCTAAAAAAGGTTGATTCTCATTGATTGGTAACCATTAAAGTACATTGGTTTGCAACTAAATATAACCTTTACACTAAATTTGGTCCTCTCTTTTGCTAACCAGGAGGATACAGTATATCTCTGCACACGTATTTAACCAATTATTTAGCTGAACATACATTTATTCAGATTTTTAATTTTTATATTTGTATTGCATTAGAAAACAGTGAATGTTACATTTCTTCTTTACTAGATGATTAAATTTTTGCTTGTGATTTGTGTCAGTCTGCATTTGGATGGAAATTGGAATTCAGTTAAAATTCACAAACGGCATTTTAATTGTTTTTATTAAATAAAACTACTGTAAATATGATGAATACATAAAGTTTATCAAAATATTTTGTATTGAAAACTAACTGATTTATTAAACTATATTATCTGTATTTAGTGAATTGAACTTATTATTTCTGGTCATCACATCCTTCAAGATTTTAGAACTAGTAGATCTCACCCTTTTGCACCTCATTTGTATTCACAAGCTTCCTTGCTTTTCAACTCCCAGTTATGTTCTTAACATTGAATTAATTAGTCATTGAACTGAGCTAGTTGAATAAACTGAAATGAAGAAAATACTCTCTCTGCCCCTGCAGAAGAGGATAGTTCTGTCAAAAGTTGGTTTAACACTTCAACAGACTGGTTCCAGGTGCTTAGCCAATGACTTCAACCAGTTCAGTGGTTTGACTTTCTTTAATACTTCAGCAGCAAACATACTTCTTGAATATTTTTTATTTAATCTAAATTATTTTAATAGATTATGGCAAAATTAGGCCTTTATATCAGCTATCGTAATTTCAAATTTAATTTTAAATAGGTTTAGTTTTAAAGCGAAAAATATATTTAAATAAAATAATCCAATTATATATTTTTTAAAAAAGCATTGTCTTCTATCCACCCTACTTTGTAATTCAAAGAAACAAATCTTATGAAGCACTGAGTTGTTGAGCAGAACTGCATGAAATAAGTTTACTCCAGCTTAAAGTAAGTAGTGTGTGTTAAATAGTGTTTGGCAGTGTATGCAGAAAAAGCTCAGAAGTGAGTCTATGGATGACAAATCTCACTTAACACTGGATTAAAGTAATCTCTAAAACATTGCAAGGGAAACATGCATGCATCCATCCTACCTTGATCTGTGGATCAGGAGCTATAATTTCTCATGCTACTGGTCTTTTCAACACTCTTGAGCAAAAATATTGATCCCAAATGTTAAAGTTCTTGGTTTTTGTTGGGGAATAGGAGAGGTTTTTTTTTCATTACTAAAGAGTGTTACTTGTTTTATGCTTCCTTGCAGGAAAGGTTAAAGCTGGTGACAGTTCTGGGTGCTGGGCTCCTCTGCGGAACTGCCTTGGCGGTAATTGTGCCTGAAGGAGTACATGCACTTTATGAAGACATTTTGGAGGGTGAGAAAAAAACCAGCCTGATATATGTCCTTGTGCAAGACAGTTGATAAGCCCAAAGGCACAAGTAGAGTTTCTTACTCTGAGAATAATTAAAGTTGATCTCTTGCTTAAACCTCAAACAATGGACATAATGGACAAAGGGAATTGTCTTTGAAAAAGATTTAATTTGTGTTTATAAGCTGCTGCTTTCTGTGGTTTAGGTCCCTTTTGGTTATTGCATTCACTATCTGTGGTGTTTTATAGATCTCCGTATATTTTTATCTTGCAAAAGAGTCTCACTCCCTTGTATCTGAAGAACTTTCTAAGCTCAGTTGGCCTCAAACAATTTTGCTAATTAGTTTAACAGGCTAAAATTGCCTGTTAAACTAATTAGCAAAATTGTTTGAGGCCTACTGATTTTTTTTGTTAAGTGAAAGTACATGACTTTAGAGAGACATAGGCTTAGGGTATCCTTGAAGCCCAAAAGTCTTGGATAACTGTACCAGTTATACCATCCCTTAGTTATATCAGGTAATGCCCATTATCTCTCATTTGAGTGCATTCTAATCCTCATTGGAGCTTGAGGTGCTTTTACGGTTGTATGACACAGGTTTTGAGTAGATTTAAGATCAGTAATTCAGTCAAAGGTGGGTGGCAGCAGCGCACTGGATCCTAATACAAAGAAATGTCAAGATGGGGAAGACGGGACTCTAGAGGACTTTTCAAACATATTTGAAGTACCAGTTCTGCTACTGCATATCAGTGGGTGAGAACTATATGATACCATAGTAAGGTGTTTTTTTGTTTTTCTTGATATCTCTGTGCTTTCCTTTTACATGTTTTAGAGAAGAATATATTTTTCATTTTTACCATTTGCACTTATTTAACCTACTTTATAGTCTGTCTGTGTATTTTAGGCTTGTCTAGTGCCTTTCATGTAACTTAAAATTATTCGTATTTAATAAATATAGAATGTTGCAATAACATAACTATTTATTCATGTGTTCATACACTTTCCAATCTGTGTGTTTGTTGTAGCATCTCACTATACTGCACTTCAGTTGAGGGTTTGTGATCCATTCCATTTTAATCTTAAGTGGGCAACACATTATTTCTCTTTGTTATGATTAGCAGCAGACAACGTTATTGGGAGCACTTATATTTTTCTCATTAAATTTTTGGTTGGTTTATTGCCCAGGCTTGACACCTTCAGTGACCTGAGCTGACCCATTAAACTATCAAGTAAATCAGAGGCATCTGAAAAATTCTGTCTCTTCCTATTTACACAGCAGTTCATGCATATTGTCCATCCATATTGAAGTAAAATACATAACTGGGAAACTTACAGTATGCATTAATGCTATCTTAAACTAAATTTCTAACATGATTGGCTTTGTGCAGGGCATTTCTAGCCGTAAAGAAATTATTTAAGTAACATTAAGAGTTATTTTTTTCAGATACAGTGATTTCAGCCCAGAATTTAGGTCCCTTCAGCGTAGCTCAGGTTACAAATCAAACCTTGATCCTTTGTCTCCCTTTTTAGGGCAAATAGAAGAGAACTAGAACTAATAAATCAAGGAAAAATGAGTTAATCCTAATATTACTGCAGAAACTGTGTGTATTATGTGGAAGATAAAGTTGTAGAGAGCTGCACTCACTTACACAGACTCAGCCATGAAGGTTGTTATAAAAGATACAGAGTCCACTTACAAAAGTAAGGCATTCAGAATTAAGCATAAGAATCTGATCTGACTTGTTTTCCTTCACTCATTAAGTCTGAAAGGTCAGCTAAGAAGATTTTTAGTCTTACCTCTAAATTTATTTGATTCTACTTTCACATACGCAGCCATGTTTAACTAAGTTTGAATCTGATTTTTGCATGTCAGAGACTGCATGTATCTAGAAGGATATTTGTATCTGTCATTGAGACACAGAAATTATTCACTGTTGCCTCTTTCTCACTATGCTAACCTAACAAATTGATTAATACAGCAATGTTCACTCTAGGCTGTGCAGTAATAGGCTATTAGTACAACCTTGGGTATGTTGTGAGGCACAAGATCAGTGGCCTTGCACCATCAACTGTTGGAGAAGTGCAGTCAGTAACCTATTAATGCACGCCCTGGAGTGGTCTATGATCGTCTGGCTTATTAGCTTGACCCACCCCCAAAACTGCTTTTATGTAATGTGTACCACTGCTATTTTTTTTAAAAGTTCCTATTAGAAGAAAAGAGTAAAGAAAAGATATGCTGCTCCAGGTCCCAATGCATCAGGTGTTCTTTCTCCCCTGTGTTTTAAAAGCAGAATTGTTTTTAGACATAATGGTTTATAGGGATTCTCTTTTTAGTGGGGTGGTCCAAACTGTGAGTTGGTACATCACTGGAAAGGCCTGACTGGTGCAATCATAACATGGCTGTAGACCAGGGGTGGGCAAACTTTTTGGCCCAAGAGCCACATCGGATTTGTAAAACTGTATGGAGGGCCGGGTAGGAAAGGCTGTGCCTCCCCAAACAACCTGGCCCCTGCCCCCTATCCCCCGCCTCCCACTTCCCGCCCCGAGTGCCCTCCCGTAGAACTCCCCACCCATCCAACCCCCCCTGCTCCTTGTCCCCTGACCAACTCCTCCTGGGACCATCGCCCCCTGCGAGACCCCACCCCCTATCCAACCCTCCCTGTCCCCTGACTGCCTCGACCCCTATCCACACCCCTGCCCACAGACAGGCCCCCTGGGACCACACCCCCCATCCAACCCCCCTGCTCCCTGTCCCCTCACTGCCCCGACCCCTATCCACAGCCCTGCCCCCTGACAGGCACCTCCCTGGGACTCTCATGCCTATTCAATGCCCCCTGTTTCCCGTCTCCTGACTGCCCGTCCCCCGAACCTCCACCCCATCCGGCCCCTTACCATGCTGCTCAGAGCAACAGGAGCTCGCAGCCCCGCTAGAGCCAGCTGTGCCACCCCGGAGGAGCAGTGGGCCAGAGCGCTCGCAGCGCACTGAGGCTGCGGGGGATGGAGGACCGCGCGGGAGCAGGAGCTCAGGGGCTGGGCAGGACGGTCCCGCGGGCCAGATGTGGCCCACGGACCATAGTTTGCCCACCTCTGCTGTAGACAGTCAGTATTCCCAAGCATACTCTGCTGTAGTGTCTCTGCAGAGTGATTAGGTACTGTGAGCATTCCCCGCCAACCCACGGAACTATTAATCACAAATCTTACAGATTTTATTAAGTAAAGATGAACTATAAAGCTTTTTTCTTCATAAAGTCTGTGATCCCAAGCAAAAAACAGAATATATATTTAAACTTCAAAACTTTTCAAATACATCTTAAAACAAAATTGATTTTCTCTTTAAGAGGTCTGTTTCTGTGGCAATGGAATTGATTTACTAATCTAAACAGAACAGGGAATGTTTTCTTGAATTGAACATTGTAGCTCACCTTTTTTTGAGAAGGTTCATTTACACAAACTGAGCTGGGCTAGATATAAAAAAACACATGCTGATTGGCAGTGTATTTTCCAAATTTTTATTTTTGACTTTAAATAGCAAAGTAACATACAAGAAAAACAGCCTATAAAAATCATTTCTGTTTATACAGCTAAAAGGGAAAAAAATGCAGAAAATAAACCTTGATAAAATGAAACATTGGCTCATATTGTTCCCTTGGAATTGTGTGTGATTATATTTTAAAAAAATTAAATGTAGGGCTATCAATTAATCGCAGTTAATTCAAGTGATTGATGCAAAACAAATTAACTAGATTTAAAAAAGTTACAATTAATCAGTTTTAGTCAAACTGTAAAACAATAATAGAATACCAATTTAAATTTATTATAAATATTTTTGGATGTTTTTCTACATTTTCAAATATATTGATTTCATTTACAACACAAAATATAATATGTACAGTGCTTACTTGTTTTTTATTACAAATATTTGCACTGTAAAAAGATAAACAAAAGAAATAGTATTTTTCAGTTCACCTCATACAAGTATTATAGTGCAATCTCTTTATCATGAAAGTGCAATTAAAAATGTAGAATTATTTTTTCTCATAACTGCACTCAAAAACAAAACAATATAAAACTTTAGAGCCTACAAGTCCTTGTTCAGTCAATCACTAAGACAAACAAGTTTGTTTACATTCACGGGCGATAATGCTGCCCTCTTCTTCTTTACAATGTCAGCTGAAAGTGAGAACAGGAGTTCTCATGTCACTATTGTAGCCAGCGTTGCAAGGAATTTACGTGCCAGATATGCAAAACATTTGTATGCCCCTTTTTGCTTTGACTTTTAAAAAAAATGTTTACAGTGCAAATATCTGTAATCAAAAATAATATCAAGTGAGCACTGTACTCTTTGTATTCTGTGTTGTACTTAAAATCAGCATATTTGAAAATGTATAAAAACATCCAAAATATTTTATTATAAAATTAAATTAGTATTCTGTTATTGTTTAACAGTGAGATTAAAGCTGCGATTAATCATGATTATTTTTTAAAACTTGCGATTAATTGCGATTATTTTTTTAAATAATTTGACAGCCCTAATTAAATGGAATATACTCTTTCAGGGAACCTTTTCTAAAATACCACACAAAGAATTAAAAGTGGAGGAGAGGAAGAGTGAGAGGAAAAGAAGGGGCAGAAAAGACTGAAGAGGAGGAGAGGATAGATTAAAATAAAGTGCATTGTTACAGATTTTGGCATTTGTCTTTGAAAAAAGTCCAAGGAAAATAAATGATACAAGTCCATTTCTGTAAATTGATCCATTCTAAGTTCCATAGAAGGAGCAAAAAGAAGGTTCAAAGCTTTTTCAATGATATTCTCTCAGCCAGTGCGGAGTCTTTTAAAGAAAGATCTGTTAGCACTGTATTCTTAGAGAGGGGGAGAGAGAGTGTGAACACAGGTGACTCATTATTTAAACCAAGTACATACAGCATGAATGCAGGTGCTATACAGAGGAGGTAAGAGAGCCTAGTTCTCTCCAAAATGGAGAAACAGTGGTTCAAATATCATCTGGTGTAAATCAGCATAGTTGAGTGTCTATTGGTCAGTTATGTCAGTATCAGAATATTCATGATGTTGCTGTGAAGAGCTGGGATCTCCAATTTTTATTTAAAGTGGCTAGAATGGAGCAGGCAATTGGACTGACCGGGATTAAAAGCTGCATAATTAGACAATATGCATACAAATAAAACAATCTAAATAATAATATCAGTGAATAGTATGGGACAGCGTGGGGCATGGGTCACTTGCTGGAAGATTCTCTGCACCTTGAGGTCTTTAAACCATGATTTGAGGACTTCAATAGCTCAGACATAGGTGAGAGATTTATTGCAGGAGTGGGTGGGTGAGATTCTGTGGCCTGCGTTCTGCAGTAGGTCAGACTAGAAGATCATAATGGTCCCTTCTGACCTTAGTCTATGAGGTCAGTGCACAGTTAAAATAGTATGTAACTAACTTTTCGTGTTTGATCTCAAGGGCTGAAAAATTAGCATACAACGCATCATGATGTGTCTAGTTTTTATTAATGAATCAATACACCTGTTTGAACAGCTAGTTTCACTGTATGCTACCCAGAAGTAACCACATTCTGCTTGACTCTTATCTAGTCATCCTCATCTTTGCACTGAAAAGTTAGTGAAACACTTGATAAAGACTTGATTTGTGTCTTGAAGTGTCCTAAAGGGATACTAATTCTTGGCCAGGCTGATGTCAGTAATATCATTTGGCCTAAAATTGGTAAATCTAATGAGTTAATCTTTGTGCAACAAATGTATCACATCTGTGTTTATCTAAGCCCCCAAAACTCCGCCAAATGCAGCATTTTCTTTTCATATCAGTCCTTGGGCCATAATTTCAGTATAGAACATTGTGCACTTGGATGCCAAATCGAAGATGACCTTCACAAAATGAGACTTTGTTAGAGTGAGACGGGATTTTGCATTTAGTTTCCAAGAATTTTGGACAATTTTAAAGGAAAACTCTCAACTTCAATTAACTTAAAGTTTATTAAAAATAAACCAGAAAACTAAAGGATACTACATCTATCCCTGAAGCCCCCTGGTAAGTGTTGTGGTTTACAGATGCTTTTTTGCTATATATTTTTCTCTCCTCTGTTGCTGTATGTAAAGCCCAGTAAATAGGAAATTGACAAACTGAACATATAGAGGAAACAAACAAATATATTGCTTTCTCAGCTTTTCAGTTAAGTAATCGTGGTAGCAGACCCATTCACCATCTGGAGCCAAAATTTCTTCAGCGCTTATTGATTGTGTCAAAGCCAGGTCCGTTTTGCTATTGAGAAAGAAATTCCAATGCTCTGATCAAATAATCCGCTCTGATTAATATCCCTATTGCTGTTAATTTCTATGTGCTGTCTAGCAGGCCTAAAATTTAATTCTTTTGCTTTTGTCCTCTATCTAAAACTTATTGAAGTGCTAGATTAAGAAATGGACTGTGTTCTCTTCTCTTTATTCCAGTTGTCTGTTCATACCGAAGACTATTTTTAAAGAGACAGAGTCAGGTTATATTTGGCCCTAATGAAGCTTTTGTAAAAGCCTGAGAGTCTTACAAAACCAAAGCAAATAAAATGTTTTCCTTACATCTTTTAAAATTCCAGTGGAAAGTTTGCTTAATCAATACACTTTCCACTGCATGGTTGCAACACAAACTTTGCTGCCTTGTGCTAGTGTATAAGTACCAGAAAATTAAACGTAGTCTGTTTTCCCTTAAAGTTGGTTTAAATTTTGTTTTTGGGTTATTGTTTGAAGGTCTTCCAGAAGCAGTGCTTTTAAGGAAGATTGAAAGAAGAAAGGGTGTTTTAGTGGCATGAAAAATCAAGGAGACAGTTCCAAGCTTAGGGAACAGCATAAGAGAAGACACAAAGACAAGACAGAGATTCATACAAGGGTAATGCCTGAGCAGTGCAAAGGGACCAGATGGAGATATAGGAAGAGTGGAAAAAACAGCACTGGACAGTGTCCCTTTAATTGCAAATTAAAGGATCTGTGCACAGGGTATAACTGAACATTTGCACATAGTGTCCCACTCCCTCCCCCTGAAGTGATCTGTTGAAAGGTCCATTTAATTCATAGAAAGAGTAGCAGTGAGACATCATTATGTTTTGCTTAGGTTGTCCCAGATGTCTCTAACGGTGGCTGCTGTCCTCAAGAGGCCATTAGTATTTAATTAAGCCAGAAGACCTCATAATAGAAAACAATATTCAGTATTATTCAATAGTTTGAACCAAAAAAAACCCACCCAGACTTACCCAATGATTTCATCATCCGCAGCTAACGATTTCTTCAGGAGGCTGTAGAACGTCTTGTGTGCCACAGACACCTCTTTGTTCAAAGTCACCATGCATACATTTTGCAGGGCATTGAAGCATTGCAAAATGCTTCATTTAAATTCGTTTTAAAACAAATCCCGCCTAAGAGTTTTCATGAAAATATGGAGTCGCCCTTCTGAATATACATTAATTATGTGTTGGGGAAATTAATTATGGGGGAAAAAACCTTACAAAATAATTATAATAATGTTAAAAGAGACAAAGGTTGGCTTCAGCACAATATCCTACTTAGCAGTTCTGCTGCACCTTTTCCTATGAGGATCTTGAAGTGCTTTACAAATTCTAAGGAAACCTAGCAAACACACTCAGAAGTAGTATCCCTGTTTTGTGATGGAGGCATCAAGTTCTATCTAGAGGCTATAAGGGGAATGGGAGTCAGGACTATATCTCAGAGCTGCTGACTCAGTCACTGATTTGGCAAGATAGCTGCACCTGTTTTGCTATCTATAAAGTACTTTTTAGAGATTCAGGTGACCTGTGCTATGGAAGTGTACAGTATTTTTATAGATGAGTTAGCTGAGGTGCAAAGAGGTTAAATGACATGCCCGAGGTCACTTTGTAGTCAGGAACAAAACCCAAAACTTCTGACCCCCCCCAGAACTTTGCTCAAACTAATCACCATGCTTCCATTATTGTTTTTTTTTTTTTTTTCCACCTAAACAACGAAAGGGCAGCTGAGATGACTGGGGTCATATTATCAAGAAACTGAAACAGCTTCATTTTTGTGAATATACTTGGGGCTTTTAAGTATGGTTAAATGCATGTTTTAGTAAAGTCTGACTTCCATACTTTGGGCTATATTATAACTTCAAATGTTGTGACGGGGTCCCTGAGGTGCAATCTGAATTTTGGGACCACTGTGCCCTTCAAACCCACCAACCTGGGCTGCTTCTCACACTCACGTTGAGGTCATGCTCTGGTAAGCACTGCACTTACACAGACATCCACAGGCGGGGACACATCCAACTGTGTTACACAAATGATCTCCCAGCCACTCATGAACTATCAATAGGGAGGCTCCAGCCAATTCCCCTGAGCTTCCCAGCTTTGCACCCCAGAACTAAATTGTCTTGCACTGGGGAACAAAGGGAAAATTACTTTTGTAGTGCAAATGAGGCCAATTCAATCATAATTTTCCCTCTGTTGATATTCACCCTTTCTTGTCAACTGTTGGGAATGGGCCACATCCACCCTGATTGAATTGGCCTCGTTAGCAGTGACCCCCCAACCTGGTAAGGCAACTCCTATCTTTTCATGTGCTGTATATTTATACCTGCCTACTGTATTTTTCACTCCATGCATCTGATGAAGTGGGTTTTAGCCCACGAAAGCTTATACCCAAATAAATTTGTTAGTCTCTCAGGTGCCCAAAGGACTCCTCGTTGTTTTTGCAGTGAGAGGTGTTTCTCACTATCAATAAGCTATGAAATATTTAAAAATAATGGGTTTTTAACTTAGCTCCTGTATTTCTACTATTGCACCTAGAGAGCCTAGTGTAAACCCCATTATTTAAAAATATTTCAGAATGAAATGAGTCTGGTGAGGTTCTGTTTTAGTTTCCCTTTCTGGTTCTCATGTACCAGCTCATTGTTGTTCTATTATCTCTGTCCCTTTCCTGCTCCTCAAGAAACTGTCTTCATTGAAATTTGCACAAAATAAAGTGAGCTTTTCTATTCATACTAGGCTTTTCTAAAACATTCGTAATTGCAAAACCAAAAACTGACAGGACAGTACCATCAATTTTATCCCATCTTGGTGTACTCTGTTGTTTGTGCACAAGTATCACTGATGTCAACTCAGTTCTGGGAGTAATTGAGTTAACTCCTGCCTCAGTGGGGACTGATGCTTGGAGTTTGGTTTGGTTAGTCTCATTATAAAGCTTTTTCTTTTTTCAAATTTCATTAAAACTGTTAGTGAACAAATAACATAAATGTGTTTTATGGGATGTTACAAGGACATTTCCTTCACCGTGTGTTGTTCTATTTAAAAGTAGGTCAAATTTATGGCCTAAAAGTGCTTGAGTGTCCCTTTAAACCTTAATAGAGTTGGCAACCTATGATTTTAAAAAATAATACAGCAATTCTTATAAATATAATGATTGTATTCAAATGTTGCATTTAGGTAACATAGAGCCTCCTTGCTTATTGAGGATTCACTCCTCCCCTCCTTGCACTAAGATATTAAGGAAGGGGATGAGCAAGTATACAAATTCTGCCAGTGTTGGTCCCCAAAGAGGGATAATCTAGGACATTAAAAACAAAACAAAAAATTCTAAATCTATTTTTCTTTCCCGCTTTATATTGTTAAGTTCAGGTATGAAGAAAGCTCTCAGTGAAGGAGTAGAAAATATTAGAACATCACCTTTGGGATCCTCACTTCTAATCAACCTGTTTATCTGCTTTAGGGAAGCACCATCAGGCCAGTGAGACTCAAAATGTGGTTGAATCTGAGAAAGCAGCAGAAATAACAGCTGAGCATGAGCATGGCCATGACCATTCAAAATTACACGCATACATTGGTGTTTCCCTTGTCCTTGGTTTTGTCTTCATGCTTTTGGTGGACCAGATAGGCAGCTCACACGTGCACGCTACAGATGGTAAGTAAAGCCTCTCCTGCCAGACTGGCACTTGCCTTGGAGCCATTGTAGCAACTAGAATGAATTAACAAAGTGTATTTTCAGAATATGATTATTTATTATGTATTTTTAATACAGTAGTGCCCAGTCAGGATGAGGGCTCTATTTAACTAGTTATATTCTACAAGCATAAAGGTAAGCATGGTCTGTTACGTGAAATAATAAAGCAGTGTTACTGTCAATGCTGGAAGCCAGCGTAATGTGAATATTTGCTTCATAATGCTCAAGTGTGTGGACTGTGCCATGCTGACAGAGAAAGTCTACTTAGAAATAATAGATGATCAACAGCTTTGTGTGTTAAGGCTTTAAGCAGTGTAGGTTTTAATATATGACAAATAGATTAGTCCACCGACATAGCAAAAAACCAAAACTGAAGAGCCAGAGCCTTAACTTCATTAGCTACTTTATTGTCTTGCTTTGAACTAAACATTTCAAAGAACAAAATATTGGCTTAGTTCAGGCTGTAAATTTTCATGGAAGAAAGGCCTCCCCTGTGATCTGCACAGACTGACTATTGGAACCACATGGAGCCCTGTTGACCTCAGTGGACTTCACATGGGCCACAAAGCATAAGAGCTATGGTGACTTTCACTGGTAATTTTCCTTAGTAGTTTCCCTGTAAGTGCATGCTGGTTTTCTGTGTACAGCGGAACAAAATGTAGGTAATCTTTCCTGAAAACTAAGTCATTAAATATTTGGTTTTTTATGTGAAATTTTATTCCCCAATAAAAACCTTTTGAATAAAATGTGATTCAGTATACTGTTGAAATGACCATTCTATCACACTTCACTTACATCCTTATTTCTTGTCAGTGTTCAGCAATGTGCTTATGTTTAGATCTTGTTAATGTAAATATTTTATACTTTTTATCACACTCTCGCTTTTCTAGCTTTCCCCTCCTCTACACATAGGCTTCTCACCTTGATTAAAAGTCTTCCCTACAGATGCTCTGTGTACTGACTCTGTTAGCTTATTAGCTTAGCTTCTCAAATGGAGGCTTGGCAAATGGGTTAGCAAGAAACTCAGTTGACCAACTTGTATTGAAATCCTTGTTTTCTACATTTTACAACACTTTTTTTTCTCTTTCCTGGTTAGGAGAAAATGGGATACCTTGTGTGTTTGACCTATTAAGATGCACAGACTCAAAAACTGAACAATATAGGGAACAATTTTTCTGAGCCTTTGCTTTATCACCCACATGAAATATAACCGAGTAACTGCAAGTGTTGCCAGAATAGTTAGTGAGTTATAAAATGCCTTTTCCTGACTTGAACCAGTAGTATTCATTGTCCATTAATGTTATCTCAGTTGACTAGATTTTCTGTTCCCTTAAAATAGGATAGCTATAGAGGTTAGAATGGAGTATAAGCTTTAAATGTGATCATCTGTTTGGGTTTGGTGGATAGTCCAGAACTAAGGACATAGGTTTAAATTAAGAGGAAATAAATGATAGAAGAACTTGAAGGGATGTTGTAGCTCTGTTGGTCACAGGGCTTTAGAGAGACAAGATGGGTTAGATAATATCTTCTGGTGAAAGACAAGCTTTAGAAAACATCTACTTTCACAACAGAAGTTGGTCCAATAAAATATATTACCTCATCCACTTTGTCTCTTGAACTTGAGTGTGAATAGATGGAATAGGCTTCCAGTTGAGGTAGCGGAGTCAAGTAGCAATATAGTTAAAGTTGTCTGACCACTTGAAATTTAAAGAATCACATATTTTTATGTTTTTTCCCAGTGGCCTGTCAACTACTGTTACAATTTTCACTGATTAATTCCCCTTCTGTTGGATTTATAGGAGTGTTGGTTTTTTTTTTTATTTCTCCAGAAAAAGTTAGTTTACAAATAGATGGTAAGGTAAAAGTCTAGATATCAAACAATTACGGACATGAATGGCCCATCATCTGCCTTCAATCCTAAGCAGTAGATGTTCACTTTCTACATTAAAGAGTACGGGAGGATTCTGCCATCTGCTTCAGTCTGTATGACAGCATATAGGGTTCATAAACAGCCCACAAGGAGCCAGCAGAGAGTTGTCCATAATGCAGTCACTGCCATAGGTGGCCCTTCCTATAAGCCCCAGCTCAGGGGGCATAGTGGGAGGGAGCAGGCCTGGGTAGCACATGATAGTGTGGGCATTCTGTGCTGCATCAGACTGTGGAATAGCCCAGAGGCAGTATTTGGGAGGCTGATGTAAACTAGAGCAACTCTTGGCTGCTCTTATTTAGGCTGGGAGATGCACTAGCCGTTGGAGTAGCCCAGAATCCTGAGTACAAAGGTGGCTTAAAGCTACCTTTCTGTGCTGAGCTGGGGAAGGTAAAGAATCTCAAATGATAGTTTCGTTTCAGAAGGATGAGGGAAAATGACTGTTCCATCCCCCTGTCAATGTTCCCTTAAATTCTGAAGGACAGTATACGATGTCTTGACTAGTTTGCCTGGGAAACCTATGGTAATTGCTTAACTGTTTAAAAATGGGTCACAGCTGAGAAATTATGCCTTGGTGTTTGTAATATGTTTTCTTCCATCATGATTCATATGCTTGTTAATATCTTATATTGTCTAATGCTTAATTTCCTGATGATTATTTCAGACCCAGAAGCGGCAAGGTCAGGCAATTCCAAAATCACTACTACACTGGGACTAGTGGTCCATGCTGCAGGTAGGCTGAATAACTATAAGATATGTAAGCAGCAATCTTCTGTCACTGTCTTTTTTTCCTGTCTAGCTTAAATAAACCTTTTAAATTTTAAATTGCAATAATTACTGTATATTCACCAAAATAGCTAGCTCTGTGGGCATTTTTTTATGTATTTAGAAGCACATTTTCTGTCTTTTCCTAAGTAAGCTAACTGAACATGGTTTAAAAATGGTTTGAAAAAAATCCACACAAGGACTGGGATATATGTCTAGATATGAGCCAGATAAGGAGGATTTAGGGAGGTCTTTAGAAATCTTAATCACAGTAAATCTGATTTTTAACTTTGTAGGAGAGAAACTACTCTAGATGCTAAGAAACAATATAGAGAATTTTTTAAATGTATAAATAGTTGGGGTTAAGTGTTAGCAATGCAAAATAACACTTCATCCAAAAATTTTAAGGGGCAGGGGACACCAATTTGTCTATTATAACTGCAGCTGTAACAGTATTATAGTATGTTGAATCAGTCATTTAGGATCTGGTGAGTCCCCATTTGATATATTTAGTAAATTACTTTTACTGTAAAATGAAGGATATTTTGAAAGCTTTGAATTTTTTGCATCTTCTGTTTCATTTTAAAACAAAAGCAGAGTGATTGGCTTGATTAAATCCGAATATGAAAATAGTATTCTGCCTCCCGAAAATGTTCCTGGGCGTCTTAATTAGATACAATATTTTTCTTCATTTCTTTTCCTGAAGACTTGTGGTGCGTTGTTAACTATCTGCCGCTCCAACTCCAGTGGTGGCTGCTGATCAGTGATGGATGAAGCAATACATACAAATATTTGTTATGTCATACATGTGGAGTTGAAATCTTTTGTAATGAATTATTTATTCATTTATTTGGATTTTAATTGTGCACAATGGGTTAGGCATCGTAAACACATTTAATAAAAAAAATACTTCTTGTTCCAGGGATTTTACCACTTAAATGCAAGTTAGATTTAGCTGTTTGTTTATATTGAACCTTTGGCTGCCTCATCTTCAGTCTGCCCACTAATCTGTCTCCGCTGGGACAGCTTCTAAAATTCCAAATCTCTGAGAAACTTTCAAAGAGCAGCCACTTGGCGAGGAGTGGGAAGAAAGGTGTAATTTTACGGGGGGGAAAAAATCCATATTTGGTGGAGAGGAATTACTTGCATGCAGGATGGGCAATATTCAGTGCTGGACCAGTGACTGATTCTAGGTCCAATATTTTGCAGACCACGGGAGTTAGAAAATGGTGCATTTAACCACTGGAAATGTAGGTATGTTCTCCTACAACAATCAATGAAATGGCAACACTTAATTCTACTCCTGGTAGGTTGGAAGATATTGGTCATCATTAGTTTTTCTCTCTATAAATGTATATCTTAAGTAACTTCTAGAAGTTTCTAAAATGTATTGGTTAATACTTTTCCCCCTGTCTTTCCAAGACCTTTACGGTTTGGATTCATGGTCATAAGATAAGCCATTTTTACAGATGGGAGCGGGAGATGTGAAAAATAATAAAGTTCTCTAAAACTTCTTTAAAGCAGTTTTTCCTTTAAAAATCTGTTCTATAAACAAAATATTTGTCTGTTTCATACAGTGTTACGGTTTTGATTCACACTCATTTGGGATGATCTTTTTAACTCCTTCATTACTTTATTGTTTATATATAATTTGTCTAGCTCAAATGCTCATAATCCTCTACACTTCAGGGTGTGGGTGTGTGTGGGTGTGTGTGTGTGAGAGAGAAATAAATGCATATATAAACACACAATGTTTTCGGATCTACCATGATAAAAGACACTGTGTAAATGTACATCATAAAACCGATTTTAACCAAAAAGTTTGTTTCATTAATGCGTGTGTTTTATATAAAAAGAGAGAAGTTTTTTATGAACATCCAGTTAACTGATTTGTATGTTTTTCTTTTGATTTTTACCCAATAAAACATTTCAAAATTCCAAAAGTAATTACAGGTTTACAAAGAATTCTAGTTAAGATTAAAACTGATTTTCAGCTTTAAGTTTAGATAGGAAACACATTCTGTAACTTTGGAAATTAGTTACTAAAACTCTGTTCCCTGAATTATTCCAGTTTTATATTAGGACATACCAAAGACTGAGCAGACTCAGTGTGAAATCCTTCTGGTATTGAAGTCAGTGGCAAAACTCCCATTGACTTCACTAGGACTAGGATTTTGCCCTCAAACCTCAGAGTGGCTTTGTAAGTAAGGGGAATTATTTTTAAAGCAATATACAATTTTATATTGGTAGCCAATGGAAAAATGAGTAAACCCTATGATGTGTATGAATAATCCGTGAACTCTTATGCATTCTTTTGGCTTTCTACCCATTAAGCTGATGGTGTTGCATTGGGGGCAGCAGCTTCTACTTCCCAGACCAGTGTCCAGTTAATAGTGTTTGTTGCAATTATGTTACACAAGGTAAGTCCTGATCATAAAATCATACTTTTTTTTTTTTTTTTTTTTTTAAATAAAGAAAAATCCGTTTCTACTGCATATAGGAGGAGTTAATTATTTGGGTCTCTTGCTTGAGTTAACCTCAGTATGTGGCGCTGCAGTGAAGTGATCAGGTGGTAATATAAAATAAGGGATTGGAGAACACAAGTATAATATTGGGGTGGCTATGGATATCAAAGGAAGCTACACCTCCACCCCGATATAACGCTGTCCTCTGGAGCCAAAAAATCTTACCACGTTATAGGTGAAACCTCATTATATCGAACTGGCTTTGATCCACTGGAGCGCGCAGCCCTCCCACCCCCCGGAGCACTGCTTTACCGCGTTATATCCGAATTTGTGTTATATCGGGTCTCGTTATATCGGGGTAGAGGTATATATCCAGTCAGTCTGGGTTGGGGAGGATGAATTTTAGCTGTTCATTGACAAACCCAACCTCCTGCTGCTCAAACAACTGACTGTGACCTACAAAAATGGGGCAGAGGGAGAAAGGAGAACAGTGTATTTACTGGAGGAAATGTAGCAGCCACACAGGGCTGTTGAAGGTAGAGAGGGCAAATAAAGGTTTTAGCCTTGGGACTCTAAGGCTAGTCTACCCTACCACGCTACATAGGCCCAGCTGCGCTGATGCAGCTGTGCCGCTGCAGCATGTCTGGTGAAGATGCTCTTTGCTGACGATAGAGTGCTCTCCTGTTGGCATAATTACTCCACCTCAACGAGAGGCGGAAGCTATGTCAGCAGGAGAGTGTCTCCCACCAACATAGCGCAGTGTGGACACCGCTTTAATTCGATGTAACTTGCATGGCTTTTTCACACCCCTAAGCAACTTAAATTACATTGACTTAAGCGGTAGTGTAGACCAGCCCCTAGGGATACTTGAAGTAGCCCTGGGGATATGGCAAGGGGTACTTATGTATGTTATGTTAAAGTATGGAAAACTGTTTCCTCCTGCTAGGATTCATTTCTATTTGTATGTGTGGTTCTCAGGACTGTGGGAACAATATATACATATTACTCCTGGGGAAATTCTGTGCACAATATTTTAAAATTCTGCATATTTTATTTGTCAAAATAACAAATCATGCTATTTTCAATTATATTGGAAATTTATTTCAAAATACCTGTCAGCAAGTGTGTCTGTAACAATACAGACAACAAAAAAGATCCAGGAAATGTTTTTTGACAAATAGATTCCTTACTAGGCGTATTAGCACATCTATATGGCTTCACAGAACAGATGGCCATAATATTTCCATGTATGTGAAGCACAGAAGACTTTAATTATATGGCTACACAGCAAACAAAAACCCACGGCTGGCCCGAGCCGGCCAACTCGGGCTCATGGAGCTCAGGTTGTGGGGCTGTTTAATTGCTGTGCAGACTTCTGGGCTCGGACTAGAGCCGGAGCTCTGGGACCCTTCCATTGGGTTCCCAGGTGTCCAGTTTTCGACCACAACACCCAGAAAAGGGACCCTGGCGACTCCGGTCAGCACCACTGACCAGCCTGTTAAAAGTCTGGTTGGTGGTGCAGCAGGGTAGGCAGGCTCCCTGCCTGGCTCCCAGGAAGAGGCTGGCATGTCCTTCCAGCTCCTAGACCAAGGGGTGGCCACGTGGACTCCGCATGCAGGCCCCGCCCTGAGTGCCAGCTCTGCAGCTCCCATTGGCCAGGAACTGCGGCCAATGGGAGCTGTGGGGGCAGCGCCTAAGGGCAGGGGCGGTGTCTACAGGCAGGTGCAGCACACCTAGGAGCCGGAGGAACATGCTGGCCACTTCCCGGGAGCCACCTGAGGTCAGTGCCACCCAGAGCCTACATGTCAAAACCTCTCTCGCACTCCGAACCCCTCGGCCCCAGCCCGGAGCCCTGTCCCACACCCAGACTCCCTCTTGGAGTCCAGGGCCCCACCTGCACCCAAACTCTCTCCCGGAGCCCACACCCCACTTTTCTGCCCCAGCCCGGAGCCACCTCCCTCACACAGAACCCCTCATTTCTGGCCCCACCCTGGAGCCCATACTCCCTCCCACATCTCAACCCCCTGCCCCACCCCAGACCCCCCCCCCACACTCCAAACCCCTCGGCCCCAGCCTCAAGCCCACTCCTGCACCCCAAATACCTCATCCCTGGCCCCACCCCAGAGCCTGCACCCCCAGCTGGAGCCCTTACCACCCCAGCCCCCTGTCCCAGCCCAGTGAAAATGAGTGAGGGAGTGAGGGTGGGGGAGAGCAAGCAACGGGGGGAGGGGGGATAGAGTGAGGGGGCGTGGCCTCAGAAGGGGCAGGGTCTTGGGGCAGGGAGCAGGGCAAGGAGTTGCGTTTTCTGCGATTAGAAAGTTGACAGCTTTACCCTCCCACCCTGCAGGGTCCTAGCACCCGGGCTCTAGGCCCAGCCCAGAAGTCTACACTGCAATGAAACAGCCCCACCCCGCCCAAGACCTGTGAGCCCAAGTTGGTTGTCATGGACCAGCTGCGGGTTTTTCTTTGCTCTGTGAACATACCCTAAAGGGCAGTACATCCTTAGGAGTGAGGTTAGGCCATGATTTGGCACAGCACTTAAATATGTCCATAAAGTTCAGCGCCTGAGTATCCCCAGTGAAACTAATGCTTTGCCAGATAGGGGCCTTAGCGAGTGGCATAGTTAAGTAGTACTCAGCATGTCACCATATAGTCACTGGACTAGAATTGAAATTGTTGTAGACACTGTGTTAGACGGGCAATGGGTGTGAAGGCTCCAGCATGGCAATGGCGAACGGAGGCCACTGGCTACATGGAGGTGGGGGATCCTGCTGCCCTTACCCCCTCCATGGGACACGGATGCAGTGGTGAGGCTGCACCTCACCCTGACACAACACAAGGGCCAGGCCTGCCACAGAAACACCATGTGGCCCTCCCCCTCCATGTTGGCACACCATGATAGTGAGCGAGAGGGACAGTCCCTCTCACACACGCTGAGCCCTGGTGTGGGGCAAGCAGGCTCTGTCCAGCAGGATCCAAGTGTGGAGGGGTTTAGTGTGGGGGGATCCAGGTGTGAGGTTTCTGTATGGAACAGTCTGGGTGCAGGCAGGGGTGGGGTCCAGGTACAAGGAAGATCTCGAGTCACAGAGGGGTTCCAGGTGCAGGAGGAATTAGACTCTGCCGGGGGATGGGCTCCAGGTGAAAGTGGTTGGGATTCAGTAATGGGAGTCTGGGTGTCATGGGGATAGGGCTCGGCCGGGAGGTCTGGGTGTAGGGGGCATGGGGCTTGGTAAGGTGGGGGTCGAGGTGCAGCTGGTTGCGGCTTAGTGGGGTGTGGGTCTGGGTGCTGGGGATTTGGCGGAATCGTTCAGGTGCAGGGGGAGTGGGGCTTGGCAGGATAGGGGGTTGAGTGCAGGGAGCTCAGGGGTGATGTAAGTGCAGGTGTGGGGGTCAGGATGCAGAGGGGTGGGGTTCGGTGGGGCATCTGTGCTTGTGGGAGGTCCTGGGCACACCATGATAGCGAGCAAGAGGGACAGAGTCTTGCATGCATGCCCAGCCTTGCTCCCCAAGGCGGTGATTTATGTCTCCCCTGGCTGTTCCTAATGCCCAGATCAGACACACCTGCTCGGGACTGCTGCCTGGAAGGGGCACATGAATCAATTATTCTGCAGGGGACATTAATTCTGTGCAAAATTCTCCCAGGAGTAACGTATTAAGAGGCCTGCAGTCATTTTGCATCATTAAAGGATAACTGAGGTTGATAGGGTTACAGCATTACAGACATCTGAAGCAAAATTGAATTCAGTTCCTTTGTACTGTAATAAGTGTTTTGATATGTCTTCTGCCAATAAAGAAGACACACCAAACTCCAAAGTTGGGGCAATAGCCTTTCAATTTCCCATTAATACTAAAGTAAACATGTATTTGTTCAGACCGTATTTGTACATGGTATGGAAAAGATTTATTGGATCTAGTTTTCAAATACCTCAAGCACACAGTTGCACACCTAATTTGTATGTGCAATTATTGCAACCTACTGCCATTCACAGTAATTAGTCATGCATTTTGTTCAGATCTTTTGCCTGTGTAGATGCATGCCTAAACTGTTTGGAAAATCAGGTCTGCTGTGTTTGCACTTTTCACTTGTATAATAACTGATATACATGGTAAACATGTTCTGGGATGACAACATTGAGGCCAAAGGCCATGGTGTTTTGTAGGTCAGGATCTGGTTATTTCCAAGTAAAGGGGAAGTGCACACTTATTATTCTGACATTTTAAATGATTATTAACAATATTTTAAAAGTGTACAGTAAATATTTTTAAATGAAAGAAGAAAATTTTTTTAAAACTGGGTTGTCAATGAGATGCTGAAAGAATTTTTAAAAAATTGAATTTTTTTCTCTTCCTTACCCCTTCCACAATTACTGCTACTTTTTCCCCCACCTATCTCCTTTCCCCACCTATATTTCACTTCCTACAGATCAGCAAGCTTCTCCTGCAGGCAGCCACAATATATTTTAGTTTACATTGTGTTTCAAAACTAAATTGGGATTGTCCTGATATAACCACAAATCTGATAGTTCTTGTGGCTTGTACAGAAGGGACTGGATTGATGGGAGAAGGGAAGAAGTGTCTGGTCTTGTTTCCACTGAAGTCAGTAGCAAAGCTCTCGTTGATTTTAGTTGGATCAGAATTGGGCCTGAAGGAGGGAAATAAATCAAAAATTGTTAATCTTTTACTGACCGTTTGACAGATCCTTTTTCTTTGCTTTGATGGCATTTCTTCTCTCATGTAAATGCTGGAATTTTTCCTGCCTTAGTTGAAGAAAAGTCACTCGGAGGCAAATCTGTTTCTTGCAGGTAACCTAAAAATTCTGATTAGAAAAGTTGATCAGAACAAATTTTGATCACCAAAGCTTTTAGTCAGAACAAAAGGGTTATAGTTACCCATGAAATCTGTACAGTAATGAAAATCCTGGCATTCAATAATAGTACGTGGATTCATTTGCTGTATTGTTATTATGAAATAACCATCCAGTGATTATGCAAATAAGATAGCCAGAACCAAAAAGAATGCAGAGAGTGGCATAACTGTTCTAGGTCAGTAACTGGAGAGCATCCCTGCACTCTGATTGGGAATATTCCACTTCAGTATAGTTAGTAGGAATAATACATATTTACCACACCATTTTTTTTTGTCTTTGGACATCTTAAATTACAGGGAATCCTAGCCAAGAAAATATTGCACTGACTGTTGTTCTTTTGCAGGCACCAGCTGCCTTTGGCCTGGTTTCCTTTCTAATGCATGCTGGGCTGGAACGGAATCGAATCAGAAAGCACTTGCTGGTCTTTGCATTGGCAGCACCTGTTTTGTCAATGGTGACGTACTTAGGGCTAAGCAAGGTAAATGTTTGGGATTTAATTTTGCCGGGAGCTTAGCAATTGGATTTGGGGGGCATGGAACTCCTTACTGGGTTTGTAGAACACATAGCTCCAAACTGCCTCACCCACTGCCAATACGTTTTTCCATACTATCCGCTGTAGCTGGGACATTCCCGCCTTATGGTTGCAAGTTTATGATCAAAATTCTCAAAAAAGGATGCTTCTGTTTGTTTTAACTAAACAAAAAATACTTTTTCACAATTCTGTGGCAGCTGAATCTGTCATACAATTGTGCTGGGGAATCTAAGCTTTCATTTTAAGAAGCTAAATTGCTTTGTAAGTTTCACTTTAAGAAACTAACCTGACAAATACAAATGGATGCTTTGTTGACCTCCTGAGTCTGCAAGCAGATATGCTGAAATAGTAGCTCTGACATGTGGAAATGTGTCTCCATTCATCTTGAAGGGATTTTACTGCTGAAACATGATGAGAATTTAAATCTTAACATTAACCGTTACAGTGCTGATAATTTTAGTGGAAACATTTAGTTGTTGTGCGTATCCATCCATACTGGATTCAGTGGAAGATATTGGGACAGTAGTGTGGCTGTCACTGTCAAGGGGTCGGGAGTTCAAGCCCCAGCTCCTTGAGGGACAAACTGTTACCTCTAGGAAGAGGGAAAGAAGAGATGCATCCCCTCCTTGGTGCCCAAAGCCTGAAACAGCTCCTGGGAGCTCAAACTCAAGTCATCTCCCTTTCCGTTTATGATGACAAAGGCCCCAAATGCTGCCCAAAGCTTCCAGCTTTCCCCTTTGACAACTTCTTACATTGTCAATACAAAAATCTGCAGCACATCAAAACTGTAGTTGAAGCATACAATATACAGTATTTAATATTAAAATATAATGTCACAAGGGACACTTGTACTTCTAATAAGGTAAAAAAAAATCTCAGGTTTTGAACATACACTGTAAATTTTGCAGCATTATCAAGTATCACTTAATTCAGCATTGGCGTGCCATTCAAAGTTGAGGCCTTGCTGCAGAACTTGGGTCCAGATCATGACAGAATCCCTGGGACTTTGCTAATGCTTCACATTTACATGGTGCTTTTCATCCAAGACAATCCATGTCCTTTAAAAACATACGTCATTAAGTCTTACAACTGTCCTGTAAACCAAGCATAGGAAAACAGAAGCTCAGGCTGAGTTGCTGTAAAGCCAGGAACAGGAAAACTAGGAATCGCAACTCCCAAGTGTGCTGATACGACCATTAGACAACTTGCCCACCCATAAGTTTTGGATTCTTGACTATAGCAATCCAAACATTCAAAGTGATCTGTACCTAAACATTTCTAAAAACATTTAATATTTATTTACATAATAAAGTCCTGATTGTAGAGTTGTGTATATGCAGGATGTACTGTGTGTGTATTGTGGACTCTGATTGAGACAGACCAGGTGTTCCCTTGAAAAATCACGTTTTTCCAAGGCAAACAGACTTGCAACAATAAATGATGCACTGTTAGTGACCATACATCCTCCCCAAGGAAAATCTCAACATCTGCCTCGAATGAACACCCAATAAGATACTCATTAGGCTAATCCTCATTTGTTCATCTTAACTAGTTTGTAGTAAATATATTTAAATGTACTAGTGCAGTGGTTCTCAACCTTTCCAGACTACTGTACCCCAGGAGTCTGATTTGTCTTGCGTACCCCCAAGTTTCATCTCACTTGCTTTCATCTTACTTGCTTACAAAATCAGACATAAAAATACAAAACTGTCACAGTGCACTATTACTGAAAAATATCTTACTTTCTTATTTTTACAATATAATTATAAAATAAATCAATTGAAATATAAACTGAAGCTTTCAGTGTATATTATATAGAGCAGTATAAACAAGTCATTGTATGAAATTTTAGTTTGTACTGACTTTGCTCGTGTTTTTTATGTCGCCTATTGTTTAAACTAGGCAAATATCTAGATGAGTTGATGTACCCACCTGGAAGACCTCTGTGTACCCCCAGGGGTATGCCTACCCCTGGTTGAGAACCACTGCACTAGTGTACACATGTGTAACGCAGTCTTTATATAAGTGCCTGTTAACTTATCTGTAGAAGGTAGGATGTGGGAGGCTGATTTGGTTAGTGTATTGTATTGTCTTCAGAGATCTGTGACCGAGCCCAGTCTAGGATATAGCTCAATATGCAGGGCCTAAGTGGAGACTCAAAATGCACCAAGTGTAGAAACTTCAGCAAAGTTCTGAGCGCTATAGATATTTCAGAACTTCCATCCTCCAGTTGTTCAGTATAGTTGATATAATGACCTAAGAAACTGGCCTAATACAGAGCCTGACACTTCTTGCAGTGAGTAAAAAGGTAAAGACTATGCAATTTGGAATTGAAGTCTCTGTTGTGATGTGAAGGAAACACTTGGTGATCCAATCTCTGGCTAAAATAGAAGGGTTAGGATGCATAAATCTGTTCCCTAATCCAGTGTTAAAATTGTAACGAGAACTAATCAGAAATCAAGGGATAAAAATGGTAGTGCTATCTGTATGTGAGATGTGAAAAGAGACTGTCCTGTTCTGTGCATACCACAAAGTGACACTCTTATTTAGGATTATATGCTATCTCTCACCAAGATTTTTTTTCTAAGCGTTTGGTATATTTTTCTGTCATGTCATGCCTATTCAGGTCCATTCAGAACACTGTGACATGCCTTCTTGCCTTATGTGTGCCATCATCTCCAATTCTTAAAGGTCTCCTCTTGTTCCCCTTCCACTACAGTTTGCTCTCCTCATGTTCAAGAGCTCCTTCTCTTTTCAATCTTTGCTCTTTCAGTTTTGATCATCCCTCCTGTGTCAGGTGCTGAATTTTAGACACTCTCTCTAAAATAGCCTTTTTATCTTATTGATTTCCCATCTCTTTGTAAAAAGCACAGCTCAAAACCCCCTCATCTAGGCTATCTACAACCAGTGAGCTGTCAATTAGGTCACTGCACATGTGCTTATCACACCTGTCCCAATCTGAATGTTCCTGTCTACTGTCACCGTTCTGTAACAAATCCACTGCTGTAGATTGCATAGATGATGCGCTATGAAATTGTATAAAAGGATTCTAGAATAAAGGACAGGGAGAGACTTTGAGTAAATAGCCTGGGAGACACACTAGAAAGGAACTATGCTAGCTGCAACACCATTTACACAGTAGGTGGTGAGAGGTTTGATGGGTTTGTTAATAAAAAACACAGATGAAGGATCTTTGTTGATGGGTCATTGGTTTTAGGCAGGCTCAGAGCTGAGTTTTGAGCAGCATTTTAGAAGAATGGGGGATTGGGAAGGCAGAAATAATTATGGAGCTAGTGCGGTTGCAGATGCAAAGAATCAACCTCTGCTTGCCAATGTTGGCTTCCTCTCCTATGTCAGAGGGATAGGTTGAGAATATACCAGGAAATAAGATCACAGAGATAAATGGGAGCTTGACCAAAGAAGGACTTTAAAAATGAATGGATAAATTTTGCATTTTATTATCTATGGTGTAGTGTGATCCTAATCCCAGTGTGGCAGAACCTCTTCTATAAATGGAGAGACATACTAAAATAAAATGAACAGAAGGATTCTTGATCCTTCTTAACATGTTAGATACAGCCTATGTTTGTAATAATTTTGTATAGAACCACTGGAAAGTGCACAGTGCTCGCTGTGCTTACAATTTAAATACAGCTGGGTGGGCATCTATGCCCTGAAATCTGATCTCATTGAAATGAGTAGCAAAACTCCCATTGACACAGTGGGAAAAGAACCAGGCCTTTAAAGACTTGAGGTCATCCTGAAATCTAGTCATTTAAAAAAAAAAATTAACTTCAGTGTGTGTGCGCCAAATTTTGTGGTTTTACAATTTAATTTTCCCATTTTAAAAAGTATATTTTGCTCCTCTTTTGCTGTGTGGAAGACTCTCACAAACAGGGGGAACTAACTATACAAGAGAAACGGTTCATTTTACTATACACACAGTACTGCCAAATGCACAAAGTAAACAAACTGGGGAAAAAAATATATTTAATTCCTCTAATCTTTGTCAATGATTATAATGTCAGATGCTACTTGAAAGTATAAGTCGTTAAAACATTTTCAGACACAAGTGTGGTATCTTTTTTTAAAAAAGATTGTTGACTAAATCATAATAAAGCTGGAATGTTAAGGGCTTTTATTTATTTGTTGAATCTGTTCTAGTTTGGATTCATTTTCACTCCTTCCCCCCTCCCCCGCTTTTTTTCTCTTTCACAGAGCAGCAAAGAAGCCCTTTCAGAAGTCAACGCCACTGGAGTTGCCATGCTTTTCTCTGCTGGGACTTTTCTGTATGTTGCCACAGTGCACGTCCTCCCAGAGGTGGGAGGAATGGGGCATAGCCACAAACCTGAATCAACAGGTGGGAAAGGACTCAGCCGCCTGGAGGTGGCAGCCCTGGTCCTGGGCTGCCTTATTCCTCTAGTTTTGTCCATCGGGCACCAGCACTAAAGGTTCAAAGTCACTGTTCTTCTCCTTGATCTGGTGTGAGCAGTAAATGTTGGCTGCTCTTTTCATCACTGTCTCTCTTACCCCATCATCCACCTCATCTGCGCTGTGGAGTTTAGAGGGAAGCTTGATTCCAACATGAGGAATTCTGGAAAAGCTTTTAGTGTAGCAAAATGTACTTTGGCAGCCGGACATAAATTTTGTGTAATTTTCTTTTCTGAAGACATTTGATATTTTAATTTTGATTTCTGGCCCCTATTCTCAGGGAAGATGGACTTTGAATTTTAAGAAAGGTGAGTGGGGAAGAATTTAATGGCTCGTCATGAAATTGCAATCACCAAAGTTTTCTGTAACTCAGCATTCACAGCTGAGAATAAAACAATGGATGGATGCCTTTTAATATGTGGAAATCTTCTTACCAGTAGAATAGGGGAATCTCCCCTACAATTTTTTTATGTTGTCCTGACACATGTGACTGATCCTTGTAATATCAGTGCCACAAGCCTTGCTGTAAAGGTGCAGTATTCAAAATTCTGGGTAATGCACTTGTTGCAAAAGACACTAACTGTGGATTGGAAGAAACATTATTGGACAAAGATTAGAGGAAGTCTAGGATGTGAGAATTCAGCTAGTTTAGTAAGTGGAGATGACTTTTGCATTGCATTCCCTGGATTAACACAAAGGAACCAAGGAAGTCCTAGAAACAAGGAAATATTCTGTTATTTCTTGGTTTATGCAGTGGCTTGTTACGTTATTTAACAAAAAAAACAAAAACAAAGGCAGCACACCTTGGAAGCAGATCTCCCATCACGTCCGTAACGAGTAGCAACCAAAATTGTAGAGACAGTTAGGAATATGGCACCAGGGCTGCGCTGCTACTATCCTTGAGAGACAAATACACAGTGTCTTTTTAAATCAAACTGTTCAGGGCTTTGAGTGGAGATCTGATGGAAATGGATTTTGAGGGACCAGAGAACTATACTAGCTCATTTACAAAGGGCTGAAACTAGTGGTCTGGTTTTCCTTTCTTTCATTAAATAAAAAATATTAAGGTTAACAAAACAAGATCTCTGGTTAAATACTCATACTCTGTGCGTGTTGGCAGGTCCACGGTGTGTCTAAACTAGTTAACTGCTCTGCTAAATCTTCATACCAGCAAGTAAGAAGCATTTTGTTTTTTGTCAAGAACCTATTGAAATTATACCTTTCTCCTTTGGGAATCTTGGAATCCACCACCTCTTGATTATGGTTGGTTGAACTGATGCTACTCTGGGATTCAGTGCCATTGCAGCTGGATGATAAAAGATTCTCTCCTTATCAAGACATGCCTTCTCTTGTCAGGCAATGTTTTTGTTTAATTATGCAAGAAATGGTACATTTTAATAACTGTAATGCATACAAATTCAGAACAATTGACATGCACAGATTGAAAACACAACTCTTGTTTTACAAAAATTTCTTTTATGCTACATCCATTTTAAGCCCTAGTCTGAATCTATCTGCACTTCTTAAATATAATATTGCCAAAATGTTGTTTTTGTTTATAGTCATTTTCATTGTTTGAAACAAATCTTCAAAGCTTGAAAACACTGCTTTCTCAAGGAACTTATTGTCTCCTTGTGAAAGAGAGAGCCCCTTTCTTCCCTCGCCATCTGTTTCTTATGGTACACAGGCCATCATGGCTCTGACTTCATTACATCCTCATCTTCTAGCTCAGCAGTGGGTATCAGCATGGCTCTTGGAACAGGATTTGTTAGTTTAATTAGCGATCACTCTGTTCAGTGGCTTTGTAGCAGCACAAAAACAGTAATCCACAATCAGATTTTAACAGCGGTGACTGCTTTTTTGTTTTTTACCGTTAGAAAGGTGGATTTGAAAATCAGTGCAGAATTATTAGAATGTAGAAGACCTTCCCACAAGACTAATTATTTTAAGGTAGATAAAATATTGACCTAATATTGTCTACATGACACTAGACTTTTAAAAAGCTATTGTGTTCTGAAAAGCAACAGCAAAAATAGCACCACCTAACTGACTAGATCTATTTCCTCTATGTATTTAGTCATGCCTAGTTTCTCAAGAGACAAATACAAATCTATACTTTTTTACTCCCGTTAGCTCTGAAAAGCCAACACAGCTCAGCTAGAGAGCTGGATTCTGTTCTCTGTGTACCACCACAATTGTGTAACTGTTTGCAATTGACAAACCTGTGTAAATCCACTGAAGGCAGTGATGGTGCACAAGTGTCACTGAGGGCATAATTGGGCCTGTAGAACCTTTTTGACAGGTGGTAGTGACAGGCAACGTATAAAGAATCCTGCGCTTAGACCTCGTGGTAAATTTGCAGGGCTGGCAGTTATGAAAAAACACCAATTCTGTATGTAAACTGAGCAAATCTGATCTGTAATCATTGGCAGACAAACTAGAACCTCCTTGGTGACACTTCTGCGGTTACATTTTGGGGTAGAACCACACTTTACGTTTACTTCCATTTTTCCCCAGCACGTTCTTACAGTTATCTTTCAACATCTGTGTTCAGCTTCAGCCATCATTTCATTTCATGTCACGTCACTGTAATGGTCAGAAACCTATATATCCACTGTAGATAGGAGTATCATTTACCATCTTTTCCTGCCAGTGTGCAATATTCAGCCAGAACCTTTCTCTATGGACCATTGCTTATTGAGGAGGAGACAGTTGACCAAATTTCTCTCCCCTGCTGACATAGCTTCTGGCAGGTTTACCATAGTGATAATCATCTTCCTGTTGGCATTGCTAAGAGGGTTTTATCAGACTTCTTGCCACAGACACGTCATAAGATCAAGTCTCCAACTTCTGGGGCAGTTGCCATTGATGATGATGCTCAATTTAGTATTGTGTAAACTAAGCTTGAGAGGCCAGAGCATTAAGCATTATTGGCCAAGATAGAACAGTGCAAGAGTCTGAAAAGGGTTCACAGGTTAAAATATCTACAAACAAAAGGGGACAGAAGGCCCAGTAATGTGCAATTTTCACTTTGCAGTTTGACTAAGTGGCATAAGTTTTATGTTTTTTCCTGTCCACTTTGAACTAGCTTCTTTGTTTTGGCTGCCTTAATGGTATATATCCGTTGAACTGTTTAAACTTTACATGGCTGAGACTGCCGCCGTTACCAAGGGAATTGGGGGTTATCAGAGAGATGCCTATTGTAGCAGAAGGTAAAGTTTTGTTCTTCGAGGGCTTGTTCATGTCCGTTCCAATCCGGTGTACAATGGCCCCGGGGGTTGTGGTGAGCTGCAGGCACTGCTGGCAGCGGCACCACCGACAGACGGGCCAGCACTGCTGTTGCCCCCTACAGCTCCGGCACCGACCCTCCTGTCAGCGGCACCGCCGACAGTGACAGCTTCGATTCCACGGGCGTCGACAATATCGGCACCACCGGAACCAGCAACTTCAGCACCGCCTGCCTCGGCACCGATATTTCCTCCTCCAGCGGTTCCGGCACCGCGGGCTGTGGAATACCGCATGCCGCAAGACCCCTGGGGCGCTGAAGGGAGTGAGCAGGATGCGCTGCCAGGCCGCTCCTCCTCATCCTCCCTGGATGAAGTGGTCGCGGGACGTCGACGTCCCCAGCTCTGGAAGATAACAGGGCACTCCAGCAGCTCTTACACCATGCTGCCCAGACCCTGGGTATACAGCCAGAAGAGGTGGTGGAGGAATCAGACCCAGTCGTTGAAGCAGGGGTCTGCCACAGTGTTTTGGTCGTCTCTACGATAGTCTTTGTTAAAGACAAGGCGACACGAGAGGGACCAGAGGATGCCAAGGCAGGTGCTGAATGGCTGGTTCCGGCAGTGCCAATATCAATGCCAGTGGAATCGAAGCTGTCGCTGTCAGCAGTGCCGCTGACAGGAGGGTTGGTGCTGGAGCTGTAGGGGGCAACCCCGTGGCCATTGTACACCTGATTGGAATGGACATGAATAACACATCTCAAAGAACAACAGTTAAGAGAAGGTAACTGTTTTTTGCCGCAAGTGACCAAATCTATCCTGATTGTAGTTCCTCAGCAAATTATTTTCTTTCAACATAGGATTTCAGTTATATATGAGTTGGGGTGAAAACATCTCTGATCATACCTCCATCCTCCCTCTTTATCTGCCACAATAAAATCAATTATCACATGTAGTCTGGGCCATCTCTTGTTGGTTTCCATTCCTCAGGAAAATTAGTTGCAAATCAATTCTTCATTACTCTTCCATTTTTGTCTGTAATGTCCATCTTATATAGGCTTTCAGTTGTGATGGGGTGGAAAATAGGTACACCCAGACAACACTGTAACTTATTTGCTTGCATTTTTCCCTTCTTTTTCCAAATCCCACCCCCAAACCAGAACTCTCCACATCAGCTAATTTATCAGTTCCTGATGGTTGAGTTGATACTAAGAATCAATTAAGATTACATCTGTGTTAGTTTCAATGGGTTCAGCTATTTCACTGACTCTTCTGATATCATTTTTGTTCCTCGTAATAGAGGCAAAATATTTTTTTCAGTACCTGATGACAACTGAGATACAGGAGCCTCATTTATATTTACAGATGTGAGAATGGCAGGGCAGTCACACCAGGATAAGGATGTTTTGATGGCTGCTCCATATATTAGAAGTTGGCCAGGAATTAAGCACGAGAACCTAGTGACTACATCTGAGCTTCAAAGAGCACTCCTGCATGGAATATCTTAAAACCTTAACATTATCCAAGAGACCCAGAAGAACAACAGTATTTGTTCAGGAACTACTGTAGAGGCTGGTGATTGTTTTATAGGATTCCTTGGCAGTGGCTGACTTGTGCCCTTATTGTCAACTATACTCAGAAGAACATGGAGAGGCTATGGAATAACTATGTTGCTGTTGGTCTCTTCTACGTCGTCTGCCCTTGATCATCCTCAGGAAATCTGGAAGGAGGAGTTTGGTTGCTTTTGTCTGTGGTGTTGTGGGGAACCTGTCCAGTGAATTTCAGATTCAAACTTTTAAAAATATCAGCTTTTCTCATTGTCCTTTGGTTACATCTTCCAGCAACTCAGGCTTTCTAGGGAATAAAATTGCCTGGTTACTGTAGTTGAAGTGACTTTGCATACTGAGCTGTAATTTTAATGTCTTTTCAAAACCATTTGTACACATGAAATCATTCCATGAATGGCTGCCTTATAATTTTTTGTTTTTTTCCACTTTAATTGTGAATGGTTTAAAAAAATGTTGTTGGTTTTTTGATTTGTTTTATTATATTAAATTTTTATTAGGTGCAGTGCTTAAGAGTTGGCTTCTCATTTATCATATGAGGTTTTGTTAGCGACCACATGAAGAGCAGTGGCACTTCAAGGTAGTGCTGCTGAAGACTAGTGCATTTTATTTTTATGTACAGTAGAACCTCGGAGTTACGAACACCAGCGTTACGAACTGACTAGTCAACCACACACCTCATTTGGAACTTGAAATACACAATTAGGCAGCAGCAGAGACCAAAAAAAAAAAAAAGCAAATACACTACAGTGCTGTGGTAAACATAAACTACTAAAAAAATAAAGGGGAAGTTTTTAAAAGAAGATTTGACAAGGTAAGAAAACTGTTTCAGTGTTTGTTTCATTTAAATTAAGATGGTTAAAAAGAGCATTTTTCTTCTGCATAGAAAAGTTTCAAAGCTGTATTGAGTCAATGTTCAGTTGTAAACTTTTGAAAGAACCATAACGTTTTGTTCAGAGTTACAAACATTTCAGAGTTACACACAACCTCCATTCCCAATGTGTTCATAATTCTGAGGTTCTATTGTATAGGCATTTCTGTGGGCTCATAGCCATAATGTCGGAGTACCCCACAAAAATTAAAGCTACAAGGGAAAGCTGGTGAGAGAGGGACTGTCATGTTATGTTGGTATGAATGATTTTATATAAAGATGTAAGCAAGGGCAGAATTTGACCGACTTAACGGGAGTTTGTTGCCAGTGTCCCCCTCCCCTCCCCCTATAACTTTAGGAGCTGGGACAGGGGGAAGGGGTGAGTTCTGTTACTGGGGCAGCCCCAGAGAGCGTCTTTACCCAAGATTGCCACTAGCCAGAAAGAAGTTGGGATTACAGTGAGGGGAATGAGAGTGGGTGTCAGGAGCAGTATTGCCAACCACAAGTATTCAATAGTCATGAATTAGACACCTCTGAAATCATGACTGACTTAAATATTCATAGTCACATTGGCTTTTGCCTGTTTCTGATTTTTTGAGCCTTGAGGGGGAAATAGCCAGCCCCCAACTTGTGTGTGAGCATTTCAGATTTAAAAACTCAACAATAAATGCGCAAACAAAATGTGAGCCTCTCTGCTAGCTTTTGAACGGGACTGTACTTAGCCTCTCCTCACCTTTGGGCTGTGGAGAAGCTGCTGTTATAATCTTCTCCATCTCTCTGTGTACACCACACTTGGCTGCAGCCTAGTTTTCCATCTATCTTCCACATGCTCTTACCCCCGGCACACATGCCTTCACAGCACCTCCGTTTCCCTCTATGGCTCCTGGCAGCAAAGAAAGGTGCCATCTTCCCTGGCGTCATTCCCACTAGCAACAATGGAAGGCAGTGGCCGTCTCTGCTAAGGGCAGCCTAAACTTCCTCTTTTCAATACAGTAGGGAAATGGGGGCCCTCTTAAATGAGGGCAGACTGTGACCATTTTGAAAGAGAGTCCTTCCTGGGTTTCTCTTGAAAAGAATATATTTGCTGACACACATTTTCAGTTATAACGGCTAATGGAAAATAACCTGTGGGCCTACATCCAAGAGGTTGTCAGAAATTTGAGGATGTGTGAGAGAAGTTCTGGCATATGGTTTTTGAGCAAAAAGGTACAAAAGAGAGGATTTACCAGGACGTACTTCTTACAGATTTGCAGATTTAATGGGAGATCCTCAGAAAATTCAGTCCTTTCTCAGATTGTATGCCATGAACTTGGGGGAGGAGACACTATATTCGTCATACAAAACAGGTTGAATCCTTGCTTTAAGTGAAAAACTTAGTGCCACCTTAACTGTGTAGTCACAACCAATACCTCCAGGCTAACAACTTGTTTTTACCAGACTTCAGTTTGGGCCAGATTTGACCTGAGTGACCCTTTGAAAAGGTAACAAAATTAAGATGAAATGTTTGTATGCTGTGTACAACTAATCTGTATAATGTTAATATTTGTTTTACAGTACCCTGAGTGGGTTAGCCTCAAGAGATTTTCCCTGTGCTGAAGAGTTTACAATCTGCAGCCTGCAATTTGTAGTGCAGGATCCATACATGAGGACCCTTACATCCCATAGAAGTCTAAGGGACTTTGTGCATAAGGTCAGAAGGTCCACATGCCAGGATCCAAATAAAGACGTGACTTTCTATTACAGCATGTTACTGAGGCAACATTTCAGTTTTTTCCAGAGTTGTACATGGATAGATAGATAGATATCTAAATTTTTATATTGCATTCATTATAAGCCAGAGAGATCCTTCAGTCCTTATGGCTCTTCCCCACCAGTGGGGTGATATTATATTATTCCTGCTGCCAACAATGTATAGCCCCCCCTTCACAATCTTTGTTCTGCTGCTATTCTCCTCCTGTTGCTCAAGCTGAGACTTGAGATATGTGTGTTGCACAGTAGCTGCTCCAGCGCCCATCGCAAAGAATCTGTCAGCATTTCTTTTTGAAAAGTGAAACCTATCCCTGAAGAGATTTTATGATGTTTGTTCTGCATGTTATTTATTTATTGGTTTTTAGTACATCACCCATTGTGGCAGCTCTGTAACAGTTAAAACCCACAAACATAAGTCTCCATCTTAACAGTCTGCTGTTGTGCTTAAAAGTCCCATGTAAACAAATATGCTTTGGATTGTTCCTTAAAGCTCACCACACTTGGTTCTGATAGTTGGAGAGATAATGGAGTGAGTTCCACCAGCAAGGGATCCTCAACCAAAAATATGTCATTGCTGGCCTCAGACAATAAAATTCACCATGAAGAACAACCCAGTAGATCTTAACTGCTGTAATGCAGCCAAGTTAGGTGGCCTCTTAGGTAGCTGACTCCTAGACTATTAAGGACTAAAAGAGTCTAGTCAGTACCTTGAATTGAACCTAGAAACATCGGAGTCCACATCTAAGGTAACTGCACTTAACATGCCTTGCGGTGATACAGATTAGGAGTATTGTACGGAGATCAGTGTTAAGAGAGGACGGGGCTGCATTCGCTTGGCCTGATGATAGGAGTCACTGCCAACTTGAATCACATCCTATAGAGTCAAACTTGGTAAGCTTTTTTTAAAAAGTGCTCAAGGGGTGAGTTTTTTGGCTTACTTCTCTAGTTTTATAAGCCCCTTTTCTATTGCATGTACCTAGCCACCGTTGGGATAGGTGTGATATAAATACATATATTTCCAGAAGAACTGGGGGGAAATTAAGCTCTTGTAGGAGGTTCAGGTGTAGCCTCCATTGTGAAAATGCCTTGAAAGCACCTCCCATTATTTGCATTCCCAAAGCAAAGCATCTGCTCTTCAAAATTATTTTCATGGATCGGGTTAAAAAAAAATTCCTGGGCAGAGACAGTTTAGCAGTAACTAGACAAAAGCGGGATTTCTTTCCTCCCATCTTCCCTTCGGTTCAATTGCTGCACACAGCCTTCTCTGAGATCCTGTAACTTCAAAACTTACCGTACTTTAAAACCATTTTCCGGTCCCCGCTCTCTGCAAGCAATAAACCCATGATGCTCTGAACTAATTGTTCGAGGTGGTTGACTTTTCTGCTAGTTCAGCTTAAAATTTAAAGCTGACTTATTCAGTTAATAAAATAGTATTTCTCCATGCACACTTAAGTAAAATAATGTATGCTAATAATTTATCTCTATTGTACGCTCACCAGTGGGAGATCCAAGGTGCATTGCTGATTTTTGCAAATTAGCTAGTGAACAAATAGAAAGGGAACTCCAGGCTAAATGCTTGACAAAATGTACTTTGTTCTTTTAATTAACAATTGTAGCTCAGCTTTAATTATTTATGATGCTTCATCATATAGTAGTAAATGTTCTGTTAGTGTATTTTGTAAAAATGTCTGAGGAATGCAAGACTTAACCACTTGTTGAAATCCTACAGAGAGTTGAGCAAGAAGAGATCACCTTTTGGTTACAATAGTTACCACTCACAAGTTAACATTCACTACCCCATCATAGTTTAACTTACTGCAGTATTTTCTATAAATACAGCAGTAAATGTTACATTTGTTTTAGGGGCAATCACTGTACAAGGTGTGTGTATTCATGTCACAGCTGTATTTTTATCAACGTTTTTTCAGATGCTGTTAGGGCATGTGCACAGCAGGAAGAATGAGCTGAGCTGCTCATTGTGCAATGTTTGTGTCAATGTGCAAATTAAAACATATTACTGATGTGTGCAAGTCTTAACAAAATATCTCTCCAGCCAGAAGTACAGCATGTTCTACCTTCTTTTCAGAGCATTTTCTCTGTTGCCTAAGGTGTCTAGACATTAACTATCAGCTATATTAGAAGGCATAATAAAAAAATGCCTTTTGCCTAAGGCTTGCAGGGGCTACATAAGCAATGAAAAGTGAGCTAACAATGGCTAAAATCTAAAATATACAGAATTTAAACCTAAAAAGCCAAACAATGGGAAATAAGGGAGAAGTGTTAAGATATACAGTATGTGTTTTGCACAGTATGTTAATCCAGTGACTCAAGTGATGATATCAGTGTGAACACAGTCTAAATTGGAGTCCAGGGAGCTCCTGTGATTTGCCTACTGGAATCTGGGGACAGTAAAAGGACATACTGTCGCAATTAATGTGCTAGCCTACACCATTGCCACTAGTCTGGTTTGGAGTTGACTTGAGAGCACCATTCCCAGGCTGGTGGAAGTGACTGGAGAATAGCTAATGTTGTGTCTGTGTTTAAGAAAGGGGAAGACAGTGATCTGGGCAATTGCAGGCCTGTTAGTCTGACCTCAGGAGTATGTAAGGATTTAAAACAATTTGTGAAGGAAAGAATAATTAAATTCATGGAGGTAAATGGTAGAGGAATGTAATGCAACATGGATTTACCAAAGGTACATCATGCCAGTGTAACCTGATTTCCTTCTTTAAGAAAATAGCTGATTTTTTTAATCTTAGATAAAGGAAATGCAGTAGATCTAATATGCTTGGATTTCAGGAAAACAGTTTACATGGTACCCCACATGGTACTAGGGAAATTATTCGTTACCTTAGGGAAGATGCAGATCAGTACAAGAATTGTAAGGCGATTAAGGAACTGGCTAAAGGGGAGAAAGCAATGGGTTGTGCTGAAAGGTGAATTATTGGACTGGAAGAGGGGTTACTAATGGAGTTCCTCAAGGATCAGTCTTGGGACCAATCTTGTTCAGTATTTTTATTAATTATATTGGCACACAACGTAGGAATGTGCTAATGAAATGTGCTGATGGTACAAAGTTGGGTGGCATCGTCAATGCAGAGGAGGATCAGAATATTACACAGAAAAATCTGGATGCCCTTGAAGACAGGAGTGAGAAATGGGATGAACTTCAGCAGTACACAGTGCAAGGTCATGCACTTAGGCGCTAATAAGAATTTCTGCTACAAGCTGGGGTCTCATCAGTTGGAAGCAACGGAGGAGGGGAGAGACCTGGGTGTGCAGATTCATCACAGGATGACTATAAGCCACCAAAGTGAGGTGGCTGTGAAAAAGGCAAATGCATCCTAGGATTGCGTGGGGTGAGGCATTTCCAGTAGAGAGAGAGAAGTATTAATGCCATTGGGCAAGGTACTGGTAAGACATCATTTGGAATATTCTGTACAGTTCCAATCACCCACGTTCAAAAAAGATGGATTTAAATTGTAACAGATGCAGGGAAGAGCTACTAAGATGATCAGGGGACTGGAAGACCTATCTTTTGAGAGGAGACTAAAGGAGCTTGGCTTGTTTAGCCTAGCCAAAAGAAGGCTGAGAAGGGATATGATTGCTCTTTATAAATACATTGGGGGGGGGAGGGGTAAATACCAAGGAGGGTGAAGAGCTTTTAAACTAAAGGACAATGTTGGCATAAGAACAAATGGATAAAAATTTGCCATGAACAAATTCAGGCTAGAAATTACAAAATAGCTTCTAACCATCAGAGGGGTGAGGTTCTAGAACAGCCTCCTAATAAGAGATGTGGGACCAAACAACTTAATTAGTTTCAAGAGAGAGCTGGACATATTTGAATGCAATTATATGACAGGATTGCTTGTGATGGTAGGGGGCAGGGCTCCCAAGCTCGCCCCGTGTTCATGTCTTATGTTTGTAAAGCTTATGCGTCAGGGTTTCAGCCAGCCAAGGATTTTTCCTCAACCAGTACGTTGTTGTTGTTGTTTGTAGTTTGTTTGTTTTTTCTTTAAATCTCCTTCCCCTGAAGCATCAGGGATGGCCACGGCTGGAGATGGGACAGTGGGTGGGGAAGGCCAATGCTCCAAGGTGACACCGAGTATTCTCTGTCTCTCAGGTACTTGGCTGGCTGGTTCTTGCTCGCAAGCTCATAGTCTAACTTATCGCCATATGTGGGGTTAGGAAAGAATTCCCCCCAGGTCAGATCAGCAGAGACCTTAGGGAATTTTCGGCTTTCTCTGTAGTGTGCGGGAGCAGGTCACTTGTTGGGATTATCTGGGTATATTACTTTCATTTTCCTGCCATTACGGGGGCCGCAACTGCTGGTGCCCCTCAAGCTTTCCTATTCTGTGCCTCTGGTACAGAGTAAATGAGTCTCCTGTGAGCTATATAACTTTAGTCTAATTTTGGTTGCTGGGTTTGGAGTGCGGGTGGCGCTGGTGTCCTGTGATACAGAGGAAGACAGACCAGATATAGTGCAGCAGTTCTCAAGTTGTGGGTAGGGACCTCAAAGTGGGTCGCTACCCTGTTTTAATGTGTTAGACTTGCTGGGTCCTGGGGCTGAAGCCTAAAGTCCAAGCCCCACCCAGGGCTGAGCTCAAAGCCTGAGGACTTCAGCCCTGGCGGCAGGACTCAGATTTTAGTCCCCACCCGCCCATGGCTGAAGCTGTCAAGCTTCAGCTTCACACACCCTGCCCCCAGAGAGGCGGGGCTTGGGCTTTCTCCCCCCTGCCCGGGATGGAGGGGCTCGGGCTTCGGTCCCCCTTCCAGGGGTCATGTAGTAATTTTTGTTGTCAGAAGCGCGTCGCGGTGCAATGAAGTTTGAGAAACCCTGATCTAGTGGTCTCTTGACTCACTGACTGACTGTTTCAGTTTCTTCCCATAATGTTCGTTCTGTTTTTAATAGATTTCCCTAACAAAATGCTAACCTTCAGTTGGTGCCTTTTGATTCTGCAACACATAGTGAGGAAAACGTGCAGCGGCTGGCAATTACTCTGTCTGGTTTTTAACTAGAAGCGTTTCAGATGTTTTGGGTATTTTGTGTTTCTAAGTGAGGAAGAGTGAGCTGAGGTAGATGTCAGAGGGAAGATAGCCTCACCCTAGGGGCCACTGTCATAGCAAAGACACTAGTGCTGGCTGACCTGAAATGCAGGAATGAAACCCCTAAGAGATGGGTGGAACCACAGAATGCAGGTGGAGGTCAGCATGGTGTTCAGGGAATAAACCTTCAATATAGTCAAGTTCCTAATTGTTAAAGGCGACCAGGCAGCCGTATGCTCCCTTTTTTTTTTTTTTTTTGGCTTCCTTATGATGTTTAAGGAAGGCTTGAAGTTGTTTTTTCCCTTGATTTAGGAATCTCATTAGGTATATTCCACTCTTGTCCTCCCTCTTTCTAGAGGTCTACTTGGAGGCTCCAGAGATGTGGACTTGGGAGGCTTTTCAGCCCTAACTGAAGGGAACGGAGTATTGAAACTTTAACAAGGAAATCTTTTCTTCCAAGTGCTTGACAGATGCTTGATCTAAATCAGCATTAATAGAGACAAAATATTTGAAACAGTCTGACTGAAAGTCTCTCTCCCTCGCAATCAGATTTCACTTTGTAGTTGTGAAGTCATTAACTGTCTAGTTCTCTAGTCTTCCAGGAAAAACAGGTTAGATGAGAATCAAATTTATGACTATAAAATGTAACCCCTTAAATATAGACTTTTATATTCAATAAAATAGTTTTTGCTTTTTTTAAAAAAAAGCCCAAACTCAAATTTGTTTCTTTGCAGGTCACCCTGAGGAGCTAACATGTCACTCTGGCACTTCACCAAGTTAGATGGAAATAATACAATCCCCATCAGCCACTCAGCTGAGTAAGTGAATTCCTGCATCCTGCTCAGCTGCAAGGGTTCTAGGAGCCCTGTGAAGAGGGGGTTAGGTTAATCCGAATGACCTTCGTTCTAACACCTCTTTATAAGCTTTCCCTTGCTTGCCTCCCCAGGGACAGGCTGGGACAAGGGTGCAGCCAACTTCACGACTGCAGCAGGTCTATTTCCCGCTCTGCTTCCCAGCACTTTATAGTTTGCTCATCTATAGAGGAGGTGAGGGGACTAATGGTCTTGGATAAAACATCATACTCTGTTACCTCGCCTCCCGTAAGCATTTAATATGGCAAAGCTCTGGCAAGACGTGGCCGCTAAGCAGTGAGGATTCCACTGCGAATTGCTGCTGTGCACAACAGCAAACCATATTTTTAAACCAGTGGGTTCTGTCAGTGATGGGTCGGTGCCAGGCTACAGTGATGATGAATAAGCCCCATCCCCAATTACCACCTGCAAAGGTTTGTGGCTGTGTGAATAGAGCAGCCAGAAGAGAGGAAATGGATTGGTTGTAGTGGGGTGCATGTGACCAGGTGCCTGTGCTGTGAACCATGTCCTCTATTTTCTGCACAGTCAGACATAGTCTTAGCCTTTCACTTGGCAGAACATTCTTCCTAGGGGGCATGAGCAGTGGTGGATTTCACTATTGGCCACTGGTAGATAGGGTTTGGTATTGGTGAGGCCTTTGCTCCTACTTAGGCATCTGAGAGCTGAAAAAAGACAAACAGACTTTGGATGGGAAGTAGGTCTTTCCAGTGCGTGAAAAGGAGTTTGGTTTTGTCCTTACCCAATGTATCTATAGCACAAAACCAGTCTATGAGATGGTCAGCAGGGAGGTGCACCCTGATCTGGATAGCGTGGGAGTGGGGAACCAGGACTCAAATAGTAGGGGCTGCTGCAGATCAAGATTGAGGGGTCTGGGAGGAGTGTTGTGTGGGTGGAGTGGAGAGTAGGGGGTGTCCAGGACTTGGAACAGAAGGAGTCACAACACCTCAGTCCTGTTTTTCAAACCCTTACCTTCAACTAGTCTAAAAGTAAACCTTTTAAATGGATACTGTCAACTCAATAATGTTGTTTATCACATTTCTTTACAGATGTTATTACTAATAAAACCTTAGATAACTAATGATGCTTTTTAAAATTACTTTTCACTACTTTATGCTTTGTTTAACTCTGCCTCCATAATGAAAATCCATGAAGTCACTTCCAATGTTGTTTACTTCCAATGTTGTTCATTTATTATTTATAGTGTGTCAGATTCTATGATGCAAGGTTTGGGTTGCAAACACTGTAGGGAAATGTTTTAGTAAAAGCCATTATTTATGTTTAAATTGTTCTGGGGTTAAAAAGGAAAGATTTCTATGGGGTTTGGATTTTGAAAAAGCATGTTTTAACAAACCCTACTTTCCTGGTCTTCATCTAGTATATTAAAACTCCAAGCATACACGTCTATTCTGTCCATACAATGGAAGACTTTATTGCTCTCAATGTCAGCACAGGAGAGAGAAAATAGAAGGGAATCAGGGATCATGGTCAACTTCTAAACAATCAAAGCACTTCTGTTGTATAACTGGCCTCCAGATTTGAAATCAGTGATTGACCAAGATTTAGTAATTTAGAAACAGAACTCAGTTCTACTGACTCCACCATAACTACTAAATAAAGTGTTTCCCATTGCAGTTTCACAGGATAGTTGTCATCTGTCCTGTCACGGGTCTATCACTAGCCCTGTCTACCACTAGCAAGTTTCTGCACAGTAAAGCAGCTTTCTGCACTGTGATTCCCGAGGTGTACACACTGCCAAGCCACTTAGTGTGCAGAAACTGTGCAGTTGCAGTGCTGTAAAATAACCACCCTGACGAGAGGCGTACAGCTTTCTGCGCCGGGGCTACAGCACTGCAGTGCCAGTGTAGACACCGGGGTCGATTACAGCGCTGCGATTGGCCTCAATGCCTGTTCTCGCCTCTCTGGTTATCGGTTTGAACTCTATTGCCCAACTGTCATCCCCACCACTTAAATTCCTTTGGAATTTTGAAAGTCCCCTTCCTGTTTGCTCCGTGATGTGTGCAGTGGTCGCAGCGCATCTTTCCAGGTGGCCATGCCTGCTCCATGCACCAGGCGATCCCCAACTTGGAGCAATGCCGAGCTGCTGTACCTCATCGGCATTTGGCGAGAGGAGGCTGTCCGGTCCCAGCTGCACTCCAGATTTAGGAATTATGATACCTATGGACAGATTTCACGATGTGTGACAGAAAGGAGCCATGACCGGGACGCACTGCTGTGCAGGGTCAAAGTGAAGGAGCTGCGGAACGCCTACCACAAGGCGCAGGAGGCAAACCGGCACTCCGGTGCTGCGCCCACAAGCTGCCGCTTCTACAAAGAGCTGGACGCGATACTTGGCAGTGACCCCATCTCCACTACAAAGAACACTGTGGATACTTTGTTGGCTCGCATGCCAGTGGAGAGTGGAACAAGCCAGGAGGAGGAAATCTTGGATGAGGATGTGGAGGGGGACCAGGAGGCAGAGGATGACTCAGAGATCAGAGATGCATGCAGTCAGGAGCTCTTTTCTACCCCGGAGGAGCCTAGCCAGTCACAGCTGTCGGATGTTGGTGAAGCGCAAACAGGAGAGGAGGCCCCTGGTGAGTGGATTTGATTTTGGGAATCACTGAAGCAAGTTGTTGGGGGCAGGAGGGTTCCAGAAACAGGCTTGTCTCCCACCCCATGCCTAGTTAGAATGGCGGAACAGGCTGTTGATTGACTCCCTCACTTCACAGCAATCTCCCTCAGAGATCTCCAGGAAACTCTTGTGGAGATACTGGGCAATCCACTGCCGCAGGTTCTTGGGCAGAGCTGCTTTGTTTCTTGCCCCATTAACGGTAACTTTTCCGTGCCACTGTGCTGTCACGGGGTGGGGGGTGGGGACCATTGCTGCACAAAGGCGAGCCGCAGAGGGGCCAGGGCAGAAGCTGCAAGCTTGGAGAAGATCCTCCCTTGATTCCCCACTCACCCTCAGCAGCGAGGTATCTTCCATAATGATCACATCCTCTGGAAAGTATGGGGACAGGAATGATTATCGAAGAGGGGCCAAAAGGACAACATGGCACACCAGAATGAAGCCACAGAGAGGCTCTTAACGGTTATGGAGCGCCAAGCAGACACGGCTCCAGGTGATACTAGCTCTGCAAACTGAGCAGCTCTGCGCCTGCCCTCCCTCCCCTACAGCCGATATCGCAAAGCTCATTCCCATTCTCCCCTGAGACAGTGTTATCAACCTCCTGGCTCCAGTCTATACCTGTGGCATTCCACTTCTCCCTCCTCACAGTCCAGCACTGTGCACTCCCACTGCACTTAACACCCATCCCTCTGCAGTTTGGCCCTGCTGAAGTACAGCACCCACTGCATTGTACTCCAAAGGAGAAGGTTGGATATGATCCCTGGACATCCACAAATCTTTAGCCATCCTGGGACCTTCCCTTCCCCCATCACCCTCACTGCTGATGTTGTTTTTTTGTTCATCTCTCTTCTCCGGTTGTTGTTTTTTAATAAAAGAATTGTGTGGGTTTGAAAGCAATCTTTATTCTATTAATGGAAAGCAAACAGAGCCCTGCAAAGCAACAGACAGTTATGTTAAACCTTCATACTGCATCGTCTGCACCAATCACAATAATCTCCTAGCATTATGAGCATTGCTCTCTTGAGCATAGCAACAAATATTAGTAGCTTTCAGCTTCAAATTGCTGCTTAAAGGCATCCTTGATCCTTATGGCCCCATGCTGCGCCCCTCTAATAGCCCTGGTCTCTGGCTGTTCAAACTCAGCCTCCAGGCACTGAGCCTCTGCAGTCCAGCCCTGAGTGAAGCTTTTACCCTTCCCTTCACAAATATTATGGAGCATACAACATGCAGCTATAATCATAGGAATATTGTCATTGGCCAGGTCCAGCTTCCCATAGAGGCAGCGCCAGCGGGCCTTTAAATGGCCAAAAGCACACTCAACAGTCATTTTGCACTTGCTCAGCCTATTGTTGAACCACTCCCTGCTGCTGTCAAGTTTCCCCGTGTATGGCTTCGTAAGCCACAGCATTAAGGGGTAGGCAGGGTCTCCCAGGATCACAATGGGCATTTTGACTTCCCCTATGGAGACCTTCTGGTCCAGGAAGAATGTCCCTGCTTGCAGCTTCCTGAACAGGCCAATGTTCCAAAAGATGCGTGCATCATGCACCTTTCTGGATCAGCCTGCGTTAGTGTCTGTGAAACGCCCACGGTGATCCACAAGCACCTGGGGAACTGTTGAGAAATACCCCTTGCGATTAATGTACTTGGTAGCTAGGTGGTCTGGTGCCAGAATTGGAATGTTTATGCCATCTATTGCCCCTCTGCAGTTAGGGAAGCCCATTTATGCAAAGCCATCCACAATGTCACGTACATTGCCCAGAGTCATGGTCTTCCAGAGTAGGATATGATTGATGGCCCTGCACACTTCCATCAACACGAGTCCAACTTTCCCACTCCAAACCGGTTAGCGACCGATTGGTAGCAGTCTGGAGTAGCCAGCTTCCACAGTGCAATCGCCATGTGCTTCTCCAACGACACGGCAGCTCTCATTCTCGAGTCTTTATGCTCCAGGGCTGGGGCAAGCTCATCACACAGTCCCATGAATGTGGTTTTCCTTATCTGGAAGTTCTGCAGCCACTGCTCATCATCCCAGACGTGCATCCCCATGTGATCCCACCACTCAATGCTTGTTTCCTGAGCCCAAAAGCGGCTTTCCACTGAGGTCAGCACCTCTGTGAATGCCACAAGCAATCCCGTGTCCTAGCTAGTACGTGTGACAAGATCAATGTTGCACTCTTCTTACCTTTGTAGTTTAAGGAATAACTCCACTGCCACTCGTGATGTGTTGGTCAGAGCAAGCAGCATACTGGTCAACAGTTCAGGAGCCATTCCTGCCGCCTGAAGAAGCAGGGTGTGCAGTACACAAACCATTGAAAGATGGTGCCAGATGCGGACGGAAGCACAAGGATTGCTGGGATGCGAAGCAACACATCATTGGGCACTGGGTCAGGACCCAGGATGCCCCTGACCCCCATCTGCCTTCCCACAAGTCTTAGTGGCAGAAGAGGAAGAGATGATCTGTGGGATAGCTGCTCAGAGTGCACTGCTCTGAATACTGCTGCAAGTGCCGCAAATGTGAACACACAACAGCGGTTTCCCTTTAGTACTCTCTGAGCTGCGCTGTAACTCCCAGTGCTGTAACTCTGCCATTGTAGACATGCCCTCAGATGCTGCAAGACTAACTTGTCAGATGTTTAAAAAAATCCCAAATGGAATCTGATGACATACTTGTCACACTGTGATGTCATGTAATTATGTAATGACATTCACTATCAAAAACCTCATGATCTAGCAGTTGTCCTGCAAGGAAATCTTGGAAGGTGGAAGCCCTAACATTTGCAAAACCTGTCTTTTGCAAAACAGTGTCTGAGGTAATCCAACACACTGATGAATTTATTCACACAGAACTCCTGGGAACTAGGGAAGTATTTTAATTTCCATTGTATAGATGGGGAACTGAGGCACAGAGAGATTAAGTGACTTGCTGTAGGTCACACATACAGTCTCTTTGGTAAAGCTGGGAACTGTACCCAGATTTACTAAGCCCTGAGTTAGTGCCTTCACTGCAAGGCTGTCCCTCTTCTTAAAGGAAAGCTGGACTGGAAATGAACAACAGGCTTGAATCAACAGTAGATGCCCCTAATACTCACGCTCTTCCAAATAAATGACTGCTATGAATAGCAAGCTTGCCTTTATGATTTATTCATTAGATCCTGGAGCGTTCTGGTCTCCAAGACAGCATGGGATATGAAAGCCTCTGGAAGTTCATTGCTGGGCTCCAGGTAGCTTTGGGAACATTATGACTTGTGTATTTTTTCTACAGAAAGCTTCCACTGGTGTTCACTTAAGTTATTACCCCTGTTCTGTTTATCCAGTTCAATCAGTTTCCTTTTGTACCTGCCACCGTTCCTGATGCTGCTGTAATTCCTGGAGGAGGGAGGAATAGCATTAACATCAAGCATAGGAAGTTTGGGTAAAATTATATTTTTCTTTCCTACAGCATTTAATATACATGGTGTGCTTGCTAGGTAGAAAATGTAACAGTCATGATTATCGTTTTAAAGGTTTGTCCTTGGGCTTTTTTTTTTCTTTTGCATGCTGTTGTTCACCACTCATCCCCAAGGTGGAGTGCTCTGATTACTGGAACACATTTCCCATAAATTGAAAAAATCTGCTGACCAGATCATGCCCTCCCGGGCTTGAATTGTGCATGATGGAGCAGACCTTTTGCACAGAGATCTCCTCACTTTCCACAGGACCATCCTCCCCTGTGCCCACTGGAGAGGGCTCTCCACTAGTCCAGCATCCATGCTGAGGGGGAGAGATGAGAAGGGAGAGCCTGGAGGTGGAAATGGGGCTCCAGGCTGTTCCTCTGCCTCCCTCCCAGCCTGAGGAAGTTGCAGGTAGTGTTGTTTCCAGGGAGTGGGGGGGAAGGCCTTTCTGCAGATGGCCCTAGCCTCCCACAGATCCCAGGGGATCCACCAGATTTATGGATGTGGACAGAGCCCACAGCCTTTTCTTTGGGGGCGGGGGAGAAGGAAGCTTTTTGCTAATCAGCAGGGCAAGATTGGAATTCTCGGAGGGGACTTTCACTGAGATTTCCTATCAGAGTCCCCAGCTGAGGATTTTACTGTAGGAGGAGATGACCCAGGCCTATCTGTTTACATGGTGCCTCAATGTTTGTTTGTTTTTTGTAGGGTGGGATGTCCTTTGGGATCAGGGCCAAAGGGACTGTAAGACAAAGCCAAACAGATACTATCGTGAATGAGCTGTGAATAAGAGCCCCTGTCATGAGCAAGGGGACTAGTCTCTGGCTATTTGATATGTGTACTCTAAAGAAGTGATTGTCAAGCATTAGTCCTCCAGGCTTCTGTCACTGGTACTCTGGACTCCACTACCATAAAGGTGACATGAAGAGGGAATGGTCGACCAGCTAACATTGTAGTCCTTGTCCACATTAAGGGAAAAACCATGTTTAACAGTGTGCTTGTTAGAAAGCCTGGTGGTCTAGTTACAGTTCATTTTGTGCTGTTTGAAATGTGATGGGGAAAAGCCTCTTATGAGAATTTGGGGGGAACTTCCACAGAGCAATTTTTTTCAATCCTTGACTCTGGGAGCCAGCCCTGCTCTGCTTTGAGAACCCCCACTCCTGGGCGGTTCACGCACAGCCTTGGCATGTAAGTTGCTCCTTGGATTGTGCAACCAAATGACACTAGCCACTATCTCTGGTCCCAGACACAACCCTAGGAATCTCTGTCTTGCAGTGTCCAGTGATGCCCGCTGTGTACGGGGAGATTTTGGCAAACCAGTAAAGTGCCTGAAACCACTATTGCTTATTCCTAAAAGCAGCCAAGTCAGCAGACCATAAATTGGCCATGCAGCAGCCTTAGCTTAACCAAGGCAGGAGGGGAGGGGATTTTGGGTGCCACAGAAAGGGCAGCTTGACCCTGAATCCTTCCTGATAAGAATTGTGTTGAAGTTGCTGATACATGCATTTTAGAGGTCAAAAGGTGTGCAAACTCTGAAAAAAACGCACCTGGTTAATAGATGACCAGAAGGAAATCTCTTGCTTGACCTTGAAACTGCTTGCTTAACAAGTTTTCTTTAAGTGACATGTCATTGTATTACTAATGGATAAATAAGGGGGAAAAGTTTGAGGTAGGGGGACTCTCCCTCTGGATACATCTTGTGTTCCCCACCAGCAGATGGAAGATTTGGCCACCAGAAGACTGCCGTTGTGCCACTTGAGAACCACACTCAGCTTCAGTAATTATTGGGAGTTGGGGGTGTTTTACTAACCTGTTGCCGACTTGTGTAAGTGCTTGAGACTAAGTAAAGTTTAGCTTTAAGTGAAAGCACTCTTGTGTTGCTGAGTTTGTGCCAGCCATCTATCAATCGGAGGGCTGTGTCTCCCTTGATTTATTTCCTGACACCACCTCGCACAGAGTAAAAGTTACCAAGAGCTTTGGTTGAAAGAACCCCGGGTAACAGCTGGATACTGCAAGCTTATGAGTTCATCAATTTAACAAAGAAATTGATATGTACCAGGCTTGTTATCCCAAAGGGAGTCTCTGACACACTTCAAACCAAATGCACCGCTGCAGGTAGAATAAACAAACAAAATTATTAACTACAAAGATAGATTTTAAGTGATTATAAGTCAAAGCATAACAAGTCGGATTTGGTCAAATGAAACAAAAGCAAAACACATTCTAAGCTGATCTTAACACTCCCAGTGCCCTTACAAACTTAGATGCTTCTCACCACAGGCTGGCTTGTTGCCCTTTAGCCAGGCTCTCCCCTTTGATCAGCACTTCAGTCTCTTGGTGTGGTGTCTGTAGATGTAGGGGGAAGAGAGAGGAAGAGAATGGCAAATGTCTCTCCCTTTTATAATGTCCTTTCTTCCCTCTTGGCTTTGCCCCCACCCTTCAGAGTCAGGTGAGCATTACCTTATCACAGTCCCAAACTGACCAAAGGAAGGGAGGTGACTCACTCAAGAGTCCAACAGATCCTTTGTTGTTGCCTAGGCCAGTGTCCTTTGTTCCTGTGAGGCTGGGATGGGTTTGTCCCATACCTGCCCTGATGAGGTGTGAACTGCCCCTCTGCTCTTGGAGAGTTTTTGTCTGGGTTGTTAAGCCATGAGGACACATTTTCAGCCTCATACTTATATACATGAAATTACAACCTATAACATTACTATAACAACAATGCTCAGTGCATCATGAGCCTTCCAAAGACACCCAACGTGACAAACTTTGCACTGGATACCACATAATCATTTTATAAGGATGAACATGGGGTGCAGGGTGTTCCCACAAGGTACAGAACGTCACACAGACCATATGTTCTCACCAGAGAAAGATGTCAGATGGGGCTGTAAATTTACCTATCTGTGTGTGTTGGGTGCAGAATGCATTGCCAAAGGCTTTTTATTTTTATGACTATTTGCTGAATAACCTTCCTCTCTGAGCTCTGCAGGGCAGCTGTTTTTTTCTTCCCATCCGAGGTATTAAAAATTAATAATGGCGTGCAGAACAAACTCCATCTATCCATGTGTCACATGGGAGTGGATGGATTGGCAGCATGCTGCCTTCCCCCATTTTAAACCTTCCTCTGCACAGAGCTAAGCACTTGGAAGGCTGGAAAATAACTTTCAGAAATAAATATCCAACTTTAGCATCAAATGGGGACTGGGCTGCTGCTGCTTCTGTTTTTTTAAAACTATATTTGTAGCATCAAATACATGGTAAGTGTCTCCATTTATTTCATTAAGCTGGTTCAATTGCTAACAGCTCCCTAGTGTGGAAATGGCCACAATGTCCAGTTGAAACTAGGAAGACTAATCCAAACTGAAACACCAGCTCTGAACCCTTTTAGACTTTGTGGTGGCTCAGATCCAGATCCAAAGTTTGTGGCACAAGCCCAGAGATCAGTAGAATACAATTTCATGTATAGGCAATGCACCTTTGCAACACTAGGCAGAACAAAGAAGGTAACACTCTGTCTCCTACAGAGAGTGCCGTGGAATCTTTATTGACTAGTTAGTGAAAGATTTTAGCTTTATCTTTCATCTGAAAGACAGCTCCTCCAGCAGAGGAGTGGCCCCACCATGACAGGATATTAGACCTGAATCAGTGCAGAATTAATCTGCTCTTAAAAGTTTTGCCAGCATAGCTTTGCCAGTTAGAAATGTGGGGGGAAAATCATCCTCTAAGCAACTTAACTTTGCCAGCAAAAGCCACAATGTGGACACAGTTATATTGGCAAAAGTGATGTCCCCAGTAGGAGGGTTTGCCAGTATAGCTATACTTTCTAGTGTAGATAAGGCCTCAGATAGACGAGTACCACCTACTAAATCTTGAAATAAGTGTTGTTTCTGAGACTTAAAGTTTGGTTAATGTTTTCTATTTGTCCTTTTCACTGGGCTGTCTCCTCTGCTAGATACAGGGAGCAGAAATGTGGAAGTGTCAGGTGACATGCAGCTCTCATATTACTTCTTGCTCACAAGGGGAATTATTTGTTTCAAACCCAAACATTCATAGGGTCTTATCTGAATCCAGCTCCCAACCTTTCACAGTTCAGTTTTCATGCCTAGTTCACAGGGTTTGCAGTTTCCAGTTGCCATAGATTTCACTCTGATCACCAAGCCAGTGACTTCACCCTATAGCAGACATACTCAGTGCCCACAGTTGACTTGAAAAAATACGTATCTGTGACAGCATACAGCCTGCTAGCTTCTCTCAGTATTGGTAGGAGTTAAGAAAGGAAGCAAGGAAGTAGACCTCTCTTCCAGAGAGTTCGCACAGTAAGTTGAAAATGCTGAAGTTCTCAGACCTCAGCTAGTAATACAAGAGAAGAGAGCAATTATGAAGAATATTGTTGTACTTGGGAGCCTGAACCAGTCCTACCATGTCGAGCCTCATCAATACTAATCACTGTGTGAAGGGAGATCTAGTATCCAAAATCATAGTCACAGTGATTTGGGCCAGCGAAGAACCTAGACAGATAGATTGGACAGACTACTGATGATTTGGTAGGTAATATTCTTCCCTCTGACACAATAGTGAAGTGATGCCCTAGTGTGGTGCTTGGGTAACCTACATGCTTGCATTGCAGCATTTAGTGGTGTAAATAAGGGAAGAAATAGTGGGGAGGATACATAGTTCCTGTGTTTGTCTGCCTATAGACTTGCCAGAGCCAGATGGGGCAGAATCATACAGAAAGCGGGTGTGGTGGGCAGTAGGTGGGCTCATCAGCTGTTTAAAGCTACTTCTGTGATTCCCATTGAGGGAAAGCACCTGGCAGGACACACTGAGTCCCTCTGAGGGTATGTCTACACTACAAAATTAGGTCGAATTTTTAGAAGTCTGTTTTTTAGAAATCGTTTTTATATATTCAAGCGTGTGTGTCCCCACAGAAAATGCTCTAAGTGCATTAAGTGCATTAACTCGGCGGAGTGCTTCCACAGTACCGAGGCAAGCGACTTCCGGAGTGTTGCACTGTGGGTAGCTATCCCACAGTTCCCGCAGTCTCCGGAAATGAGATTCAAAAGTTCGCGGTTCTTTTCCTGTCTACCTGGCCAGTGCATCTGAGTTGAGAGTGCTGTCCAGAGCGGTCACAATGGAGCACTCTGGGATAGCTCCCGGAGGCCAATACCGTCGAATTGTGTCCACAGTACCCCAAATTCGACCCAGCAAGGCCGATTTAAGCGCTAATCCACTTGTCAGGGGTGGAGTAAGGAAATCGATTTTAAGAGCCCTTTAAGTCGAAAAAAAGGGCTTCATCGTGTGGACGGGTGCAGGTTTACATCGATTTAACGTTGCTAAATTCGACCTAAAGTCCTAGTGTAGACCAGAGCCGAGTGTGGAACCAGTGGAAACTCAAGGGGAGGGGTTTATACATAGGAGGAGTTGGAGTCAGTGTTGGAGACTCGGTGGTGGAGCAGCACAAGGCCCGGAAAGGTCTGCTATAGGGGTTGTATTCTAGGGATTTTGCCAATTTGTTGGATTTAAATTATAGGCTCCCTTCACCCCACTGGAGAAGAAGAGGACTGGAACTGCTGCAGACTGCAGATTAAGACTGTCACTGCAGAGCCACATAGGGAGTTTGAAGAGAGACCGTAGCTTGTTTCCTGGCCTTTAAGGAGGTTGCAGTCCCTACAGAGGATCAGGACACCATCCCACAGTGACTGAGAAGTGTAAATCCTCTCGGAGAAGAGCCCTAAGGGACTATATTTGTGTGTGTGTATGCATAATTATATTTGGTATTTGCAATTGTGATAGTAACAAGTACAAAAACTTGGGGAAACCCCCCTCGAAAGTGTTCTCTTTCAAGAGTTATTAGTGACCATGTTCATAGTGGTTTCAAGGGGTATAAGTAAACATATGTATTCACAATTGATATTTAGTAAATATTTTCCTTTAGAAATAGTGTGTCACTCTCCTATTGAAGATTTAACTCTGCATAACATATTAAGTCCTGATAAGGCTAAATTTTGGTGTGTACCACAGCAGAAAGGTACGCTGAGGTACTATACATGATGTTAGCATAGTGCTGTCTCCAAACTCATTACATACGCAGTCAGTGCTGTTGGATGTGCTATCAGCTGATGCTGAAGTATAAAGCCAAGGTTTTGAGTACTTGTGGTCATTAAATGACCTCAGGAAACTTTTTTTTTTTAAGAATATAGTTTTAATTCCCTTGTGCTGACCACATTCCCAGTTTGAGAAAATGGATTCTTCTTGTCAAAAATTGCCCATGTTGTTTGAGTTTCACACCATATCCCTTTTCACTTCCTGCCCTAACTCATTGTACAGAGTGCGATGCACTGACCAACAGATTTGACAATCTACCCCAGAGATGGTGAATTGGTTCCAATATTTTGTATTTCAATGTATCTGTGCTCTGAGATCTTTCTAGATGAAAGACCCTGCCACAATCACTGAGCTAACTGCAGCTCTGACCACTCTTGGTCTCTTCAAGAGCTCACCCTCTCAGACTTCTAACCGTCACCTCTCTCTTGGGGTGGAATCTTATGATTCTCCCATTTTCAGGCTGAGCCCTGGGCTGCAGTCCCCTGTGATTACCTCAGGAGATCTGACTTATCTTCAGCACCTGCAATCTGTCTCCTCTGGGAGCAATGACAGTGGTAACCTTAAAGCAACATTTCCTTCAAGCAAAGTATTTAGAACAAAATAATTTCAGATAAAATTTAAGGTAAATTCAGATAAAACAGATCTTAAAAGAATAAATGGTCTACATACTTGCCTGTCTTTCCCAAAGGCCATCTCAGTCTGTTCTACCTAGGAACAGCAGCCAATGGGAGCTGTGGGGGTGGTGTCTGTGAGTAGTGTGCAGAGCCTCCTGGCCACGCCTCCGCCGAGGGGCCGGACATACCAGACACTTCTGGGAGCCACGTGGAGCCAGGGCAGGCAGGGAACCTGCCTTAACTCTACTGTGCCACCGACCAGGAGTTGCCTGAGGTAAGCACTGCTCAGGCAGTGCCTGCATCCCAAACCCACTCCTACACTCCAATCCTCTGCCCCAGGTCAGAACCCCCTCCTGCACCCTAACTTCCACCCAACCCTCCCACCTGCACCCCAACCCTCTGCACCAGCCCTGAGGCCCCTCCCACACCCAAACTCCCCCCCAGAGCCTGCACCCCAAACTTCCTCCCACACCCCAACCATGAGCCCCCTTCCACACTCCAAACCCCTCAGCCGCAGCCTGGAGCCCCCTCCTCTATCCCAAGCCCTTCATCCTGGGCCCCATTCCAAAGCCCACACCCCCTCCCACACCCCAACCCCCTTCTCCAGCCCTGAGCCTGCTCCCACACTCCAAACCCCTGGGCCTCTGCCTGGAGCCCCATCCTACACCACAAACCTCTCATCCCCACCCCAGAGCCCGCACCCCCAGCTGGAGCCCTTACCTCTCCCACATCCCAAGCCCCTTCCCCAGCCCAGAGCCCCCTCCTGCACCCTGAACCCCTCATTTCTGGCCCCACCCTGGAGCCTGCACCCCCAGCTGGAGCCCTCACCCCCTCCCGCAGTCCAACCCCCTGCCCCAGCCCAGTGAAAGTGGAGTGAGGGAGGGGGGCTGGAGTGAGTGAGGGGCAGGGCCTCGGAGAAGGGGTGGGGCCTTGGGAAAGGGACAGGGCAGGGGCAGGGCAAGGGTGTTTGGTTTTGTGCAATTAGAGAGTTGTCAGCCCTCCTTTCCCTCACTGATACCAATCCTATTTTGAGGGCTGATCCTTCAAACCCTTACTTCTCCAAGTAGTCCTTACATGAGTTGAGTTCAGTGGGGCACGGGTAAGTAAAGATGGATGTATTGGACCCAGTACTTTTATTTACCTTGCATGCAGTAGGCTTCCAATGGAAGTCCTCCCTGTTTTTCTCCCAGATCCCCACCCCAGCACAAGCAATCGCTTCTTTTCAGAACAGCATCCTGAAGAGTTGCTTCAGGTCTCAACATTTCAGGTGCAATCAATGTAGCAGCCCACCTGAGTGATGTGCTTGCCTGCTCCACAGGGTCCCAGAGGCACCCAGCACAGGCAAAGGATGCACAGGAGGCAGGGCCTGCTTTAGTTTTCAGTGGTCTTCACACACCTCATTGTGGGCCTGAGGGGGGCTGAGCACTCAAAGTCCCATTGACTGCAGCTGGAGCTGCATGTTCTTGGCACTGTTCAGGGACAGGTCTAGAGAGAGATGTAAAGTAATGCAACAGAAGGGACTCAACGTAGAGAGAATAGGAACAGCATGCTGGGTTTGCCTACCCCGTCTAGATGTCACCAGCTTTCACTCTGATTTTACCAGTTCACAAAACTTATTAATATAATACTTCTAACTTCTTCTCTTTATCATTTGTTAGATGCTACCATCAATGTGCCCTCAGCACTGGGCAAGACAAAACCAAGGCAATCCCTCCTCAAAGATCTAACAATGTCAGAGACAAACAGAGAAGGCAGGATGCGGAATGCAGGAACTTGGAGCAACATTATGCTGTGGTTTCTTGTGAGCCCTGGGGAAGAAGCGTCTCTTGGAGGGACTTTGTGTGGGGTGGGCAATGGCTGGGGAACTGTTCCTTGGTGATGGAGTCGGAGGAGATGAATGGAGTGGTGAAGCTCTCCAGGGAGCAGCAGAAGGCGTAATGTGTCCCAAGTCCCAGAATTGGGATTGATGAGTTGTATAAGAGATTATTTTATTGCTGGCAATGGCCCTTTAAGGAAGAATGAGACTGGTGTCATGGACAATACCCATTCAAACCAGAGCGAGCATGTGAACCCTACCCACTGGCTTTCAGGCTGGCACAGAAAGGAAACCTCTCCAAATAGATGAGGAAGTCTGATTGGAGCTCACTGATTCACACCCACTCTGCTCACCTTGCCCCATGAGCCAATCAGAAGAACTCATGAGCAGACACAAGACTTTGGGGGCATGTGTCACAGAAACAAGCCTGGCAATTTGCAGACTGTCCCCTCTGACTCCGATCTGGGGCTCCTGAGTGTTCAGTGCAATAACCATCCTTACACCCTGGCTCTCACACAGATAATTAGGCTTGCTGCATTATTTCTGAGTGTGCGCACTCTCTCTCTCTCTCTCTCTCTCTCTCTCTCTGTATTCCTAGTCTGTAGCTCTATTCAGCCCTCTGACTCATGGGCTGAGACCTTTGCGCTCTCCGTAATGCATCACAAAGTGATACAAAATGAAGACACTTTCATCATCTCTGCATCGGAGGAGAATTATCGCCTGAGCACTGAGCAGTCCTGTTATTGATTTAAACCATAGCCTCAGTCTCTCTGTTGGAGTGGCTGGTAATGTCCTTCTGGGTCATTGCATTTAATTGGATTCCCTGAGCTGCCAGGCAAAGGGGGAGAGTTAGAATAAAATCCGTCTATGATGTTCACTTCAAAATCCAACTCTGTCTCCCCTTCTCCATCCATGGAACAGGCAGATTCGGATGTCTTGGATATCAGCACGAAAGTGCAGCTGTATGGCGTGCTCTGGAAGAGACCCTTTGGGAGGCAGTCTGCCAAATGGTCCAGGAGGTAAGATGCAGGATTTGGCTGTGATGAGGTGCAATCACTGCAGGACTCTGTCTGGTCAGTGGAAAATGCAAAGTTCAAGGGGGGAGGGGAGGGCTAGATAAGCAGCTAGACCCTCTGAGGGGTTGACAAGCTGGGGCAGAGAGGATAAAATTAGGTGTTCAATTAGATGGGTTTGGGTGAATCTCTGAAAGAGCCATTGGGTGAGCAGGGAAGGATACACAGGCAGGCTCCAAGTGGGATAGGGAGGGCTCAGAGGCAGGGGTTAGATTAGCAGTGTGAACCTCTGGGGACAGCTCCCCCATTCTGAGACTGCTGTACACACCGGGCATCTCAGCCAGTTTCCTTCTAGCCCTGCTTCACCCCTGTGCCATATACACATCACTTCAGCATTGGAACTGGTTCCAAATGTTAGTGTGATAATTGTGTGATAGCGGCCGAGGTTGCTTCTCTACCTTGTTCTGGAGTTGAGGCTTGATTCATTAGTGTTTGTAAAGCTCCTTGAGATGCTTGGCTAGTGTGTGTGTGTACTGCTGCCTTCTGGGGGGTGGAATCAGAACTGCTTCACTCTGAGTCATAGGTACTATACTGCTAACAGCAAAAAGAGATTCTCTTTCTGCTTCTGAAGAGGGAGAGTACAAGTTCTATCCCCACTGTTGCTATAAAGTTGGTATGGTGTGTTGCATACTGGTGACCAGGAAGTTTGCAGGTGGCTATACCTTTGTTACTTATTATCTGGGTAAAAGTATGTACTTTACTACAGAAGCAGTGGGTGGTTCTTTGTTTGTTTAAAGTTGATGTTATTTCAGTGTAAGTTTCCCTACATTTTTAAAAAATTTCCGGTGACCTTCAAACAACAAAAGGTGACTATTTACATATATATGCTCTTCTTATAACACTTCACACTTTTATTGCACCTTCTGTTTAAGGCTCTCAGTATGTTACACACTCAAACAGATTAAGCCTTTCAACACCACGAGAAGCAGGGAAATACCATTATCCGTCCGAATTGTGGTCTAACAGTTCAGATCTCGACCTGGCAGTCAGGAGACCTGTATTTCTCTCCTGCTACTGTCAGTGATTTGCTTTGTGATCTTATGCAAGTGACTTAACCTTTCTGAGTTTCAGCTTCCCCTTCTGTAAAAAGGAGATGACAGTTCTTCCCCAGAAAGGGGCTTTGTCACCACCTGTGGGAGAGCACTGTAAAAGGCAGAGTTATTTATTTATTTAGTCCCATTTTACAGGTGGGGAAACTGAGGCACACAGTGGTTAAGTCTTTTGCACAAGGCCCCCCCCCCACACACACACCTTTGTGTGTACTGCAACATTTTTCTGCAAACTGAGGCGTTATTTTCTGGGAGGTGCTTTGTGATAAGTAACCGCAGCTTCGCCTACATACATTTGTTACATGAATTATGTTTCAAAACAAACGTGATTGTGCTGCTGAAAAGAGCCAAGGATTGGTGTTTTCCCAGCAAGAGAGAATAACCAAGGGCAAGATCTCCTTCAAGGCAGATTAAAAAGAGTCCTTAACACGCTCATTTCCTCTCAATCAGAATCTCTTGCAACCAAACTGTCCAACTCTATCCGACGTTTGAGTCATTATTTATTTAACACTGTTCTATTCCTAGAAGTCACCCCCTTCGGCAGCGAGTTGTAAATATTTTAGTGATAGCAGGTGGCAAGAGGTGGGGGAGACGCTCATGAGACAGCAATGCGATGGGATGGAATGTTTGCTGCAGCTGGAACTCTGAGGTACTCTGGGAGAAAAGAAATGGGGAGGGATTTGGGCTTGGAAGGAGAGGAATTGATTGGGTATCCTGAAGTCAGGAGGCTGGGGTAAATGGTGAAAGGGAACAAGAGGAAGCCAGGAGGCATGAAGAGAATGGGGAGATGCGTGAGGGTATGGCTTCATGGCAGTTAGCGTGGGTGATTGCCACCTAGGTCTGAGCACCCAGGTTCACTTAGCCCGGGGGCAACTGGCCCCATTTCAAAGCCCTACTTGCATTACTGTGTCCTCACATTTCTGTACTTGCCCATGTGTATCTGTGGGCATAGCCCATGGTTCTTTGCACTGAGATGCTCTAGGATTCTTTTCCAGTCAGTTATGTCAACTGCAAGAGAAATTGTCTATCTTCTGCAGAGAACTGTGGGAGGGCTTTGGAGGACTGTCAGCACTTGGGTGACTTTTTTGCCTACATCCTCACTGCAAAGTGGGTGAGTTCCAGTGAATGAAAGTGAATCCCGGACTTTAACACCCCACTCTACCCAGCCGAGTAAGCTAGCTCAGTCTTAAAGGACTACCAACCCTGGGTCAGATGGTTTGCTGTGTGGTTGGTAGGGGGGTTGGGGCTAGAACCTGCATAAGAGCCTGGGCTGACTCTGGTGCAGTGAAGACATACCCTAGGAAGGAAAGGGAGACGCCTGGAAGTGAAGCATATGGAAGGCTGGGGCATAGGAGCAAGAGGTTACAGGGGACTTGAAAGCAAGGGGTGTGGAGTGGCACTGGGGTCCTGGAAGAAAAAAAGAGAGTTTGAGCAGGGGAAGGGAAGTCAGAGGAACCGTTGGAAGAAAATGGGACATAAACTTGCTGAGGCTTTCAGGTTCTGCAGCATGTTGAATCTTTCTCAGACTTTCCCAACCCGTGTTTCTTTTTGCTGTCTTCCCTCCTGCAAGCCTCGCAGTTTGGATGTGCATTTGCATCAGTGCACATTACAGATGGCAACTCCTTGCAGAGCTCTCAGGGCTTTTAACATGTCAGGATTTGCAGAGGGCTGGATTTTAAGATGCCGTGTCACCAGTTTCTGCTTAAAGATGCTAGCTCTTGAAGTTCTTGGTAGAACTAGCATTACTTTCTCAAGCACAGAAGGGTTTTACTGTGAAATCATCTCTTGCAGGCTTGTGTAAACTGATCATGATGAGGCTCAAGAAATAATCCACCCACCCCAGTATAACAAAACATGCTTGGTCAGGTATATTAGGTCAGAGGGTAGGGGGACTTAGTGTTTTGCATCTTAATTTAATTCAATGGATATTATTGGTCAATGCTGGAGACAGGTGACTTGATGCACTAGTGGTCTTGTTGATTATGGCGAAGCCTTTGTTGTTATGAAATCCTATTATTATTGTTTGTTTGTTACTATTATTTGCATTGCACCTTGCATAAAACCTAAAGGCCCATTCCCTGCCCTGAGGTGCCTACAACCTAAGTGAAGTATGACATCATGTGATGCGGGGAGAGACCAGATCAGGAGATGAGGGAAGAAGGTTTACACAGCTAAAGGTGCGCACCTGCTAGAGCTGCATGCTTCACGTGTTGGTTTCTGCTTTATAGGGTTGTACTAAGGTCATTGCTGGAGAGACTGGAAAGAAACGTATGTAGAGGGGGGGACTCAGGGATGTCCATGGGCTACTTCATCAGGCAGGTCACTCCGGGCACGGGCAACAACATTTTACTGATTGGTTGGGTGAAACTTTGGCTATGTCTACACGACACCACTTATAGAGGCGCAGTTGCCTCTTTGTAGCGTTTCTGGTGAAGATGCTCTAAGCTGACAGGAGAGAGCTCTCCCACTGGCATAATTAAACCATCCCCAGTGAGCAGCGGTAGCTATGTCAGTGGGAGAGCATCTCTCAGAGGGGTGTTTTTTTACACCCCTCAGCAACATAAGTTACACTGACAAAAGTGCTAGTGTAGACATAGCCTTAGACAAGTGGTTCTCAGCTGTGGTCCACCACTTGTTCAGAGAAAGCCCTTGGCGCACTGGGCCAGTTTGTTTACCTACTGCGTCCACAGGTTCGGCCGATCGCGGCTCCCACTGGCCGAGGTTCGCTGTGCCCATCCAATGGGGGCTGCGGGAAGCGGCTCAGGCCGAGGGATATGCTGGCCACCCTTCCTGCAGCCCCCATTGGTCTGGAGCAGCGAACCGCGGCCAGTGGGAGCCGCGAATGGCCGAACCTGCGGACGTGGCCGATAAACAAACCAGCCCAGCCCACCAGGGGCTTTCCCTGAACAAGCGGCGGACCACAGTTGAGAACCACTGCCTTACACAATAGCTGTGTGTGCACCTGCCTTGGCGCTATGGGCTGAATATTGTTTTCAGTAGGGCCGTGGAAGGTGGGGAGGAGAGATCTCAAAGACACTGAGCTTAGACAAGAACAGATTCAGAGGCAGCCTGAAGGAGTAGCTAAAAGCATGTGGCTGACCCCAGAAGAAACCTGCGGAGAGGTTTTTGGGTCAGGTTGCAGGCTGAAAACAGTGTTCTTGGTGCTGTGAGCAAAAGCAGCTCTTTCCCACTATTTGATTCCTTTTGAGTTCAGAGACACAGGAATTTGGTGCAATTTGATTTACAAAGAATGTACAGAGAAATACCTGACTACCACCAATTTCTGCTCCAACTGGAACACCCACCGGGCCCCCAACTTTGACTAGCTGCTCGGGTCAAACAGCAGCAGCCGGCATTTATACAGCACTTATCACCACGATGGCTGAGTGCCTCACTCACATTTGATTCATCCTTGCAACCCCCTCTGTGAGGCAGGGGAATATTCTCATCAAGCCTATATTGTAGACCAGAAGTTGAGAAACCAAAAGGCAAAGTGACTTGTCCAAGGTCAACCAGGAAATTATATTCCAGCATAAGGAACAGCCCAGATCTCCTGAGTCCCCTTTGCTGCCACTGGAGTGGAGTGTGGATGTGGATCCGGCCCTGAGCTGGTATGTATGAGGGGACTATAGTCCTGTTTCTGCAAACTCATATGTATGGGCAGGCCCTTGCACCTGCCCCCTGTCCTATTGACTTCAGTGGGGCTCTGTGGGGCTGCAGGGGTCCACCTGCACAGAGCTCCGTGCAGGATCAAGGCTCAGTCATACCTTGTATGGGGATGAACTTGATGATATCGAGCCCTGTCCCACAAGACACTGAGTGTCCTGACTTCCCTTTGAAGTTAGGTGGAGTAGGTGGCACTCAGCACCTGACAGGATCAGGACCCTCATTATTACAGTGGTAATAAACTCTTTCATGTTGTGGACCACTCCTTCAGAAGGACCTTCTCATGCACCATCTCCTGCTCCACCCCCAATGACACCTTCTTCCAGGAAATGTAATATCCCAGTGGTAAGGAGTTAGGATAAATTCAATGCAATGAGTGCACGGGCAGTTACCTACCTCCACCTTGTACCTCTGCTGTTTATTTACTCTCTACGTATAAAGGGCTTTAGATCTATTAGGACCAAATTTACCCTCTTTCCAGCAGTGCTCAATGCCCCAGTCTTCCCAGACAACAGATGCTTTTTGGCTCTGTCCTTTTCTGTGGTTTGCTACCTCTCACTTTGAATCATGGTTGAATTTACAACAAAGAAACAGTTGATTAAGGGAGCCGTGAAGCTGCTGCACAGGATGCAAAAAATTTTGTTTGGAGTCTAGTTGGCCTAAACAGTCTCTGGAGGTTTGTTAGAAGCGCTGCATCTAGTAGAAACTGTCGTTGCTTGAAGACCAACACAGGTTCCATCTTTGTTGCAGAATCAGCTGTGTGGGCCACCTGGAAATATTTATTTTGCAGATCACCAGCCCTTTATGGACCACACTTTGAGAATCACTGCTCTAATGGGATCTCATGTCTGATTACTATGGGGCAGGGCAGATGGGGTTCCTATTTGGTGATTCCACATGTGGAATTTGACATACAATTCACCTTTTTGCCACAGAAATGTGTTCAAGCATCCAAGATTTCATTTTTTAAAAATTCTGGTCCTTGTGGTTCTGAAAATAATCTTGAGAACAGAATATGTAGACTGTAGCAGTTTTTTCTTCCTGAATTTGCAGACAGCCTGAAATAATAGTTTGGAGAGGTGTGAACTGCCCCTAGGCGTCTCAATGAGTTATTAACTCTACAACTCTGAGATCCAGTTTCTACATGGTTAACTATTTCCCTTATCTCTGTCACAAACAACCCTCTCCTGGAGGAGAATTTACTATTAAAATAAACAGAAGGGACAGAGAACTGATTTTATTATTAATTTTTCATATTTAATTAAAAACTTCAATTTTAAATGTAAAGGAAGATGCCTCAGAGCTCCCAGCCTGCTGCACCAGAGAGCTGCAGAGCCCAGGGACCTTGTCAAAGAAAGTAGGTCTAACTGGCTGCAGAGTGCAGGGGGACTTGGGAGTAATAATTAACACCTTTTATGTTGGAACGCTGATGATAATAGCCACCTTCCACCTCATCTAGACCCTGTGCAGTTGTTATAGCCAGATACCATAGAGCCAATTTGGGTGGAGGGGCAAACAGGGTTAAAAAGCAAGTAGGGGGAGACCTTCCGAAGTCAGAGCATCATTTGTAGCAGAGTGTCAGCAAATGTTGGATGCGGGCCAGCTGGAAAAACAAGTTTTCCTAGATGAGTTCCCTTAGTTAGCATTTTATTATGCAGCCCTCCCATCACTCTCCATATGTTCATACACCACACTGCCCTCCCCACCTCCTGTCTCATCATCAACAGCGGAAATGCTCTTTCCTGCCCTGGGACTATCAAAGACAGGGGTTGGAATGGAGCAAACACAGATTAATGGTAATTAATCCATCTACCAGTATAAGGAGGAATTCAGCTTCTAACCCCTGAAGAATCTTCATTGACCATACCCGGCTCCATCAAACTAAGTGCTTGTGACTGAATGAGTTTAGGGACAGGGAGCTGGGGCATGTGGACCAAATCCTGCAGTGCTGGCTTAGGCAAAATTCCTGTTGAAGTCAATGAGAGCTTTGCCTCTATAAAGACTACTGGATTTGGCCATGTGTGTATAAATGAGCGAGAATGGACCTGATTCTCCACTGCTTTGCCCCTGGTGTAGCCATTTACATAAGATCAGAACAGTAGCAACTTACGCTCACTTTGCACAGGTGTAAATAACTGCTGAGGGTACAAGGCAGTGGAGAATCAGGTGAAGACTCCTGCAGAGATCAGAGGGCTATAGGGAAAAACAGCAGAGAAAAGGGCTGTCTCAATCTACCAACCTATACTGTGGCAAAGCCCAGGTTATTTCATTTGGTTGCTTGTCTCTGTTACTGATCCAGAGTGGCTGGGGGAGGTCTGGTACTGGAACAAGGCTGACAGCCTGAGTTCATCTGTCATTATTGTGACATCTGTGTGCTGTGCTTTGTATAAGCAATAATCTGAAGTGATATTTGCAGCATCCTCTCCAGCCAGGAGGAGAGGGAGAGATTAATGCCTCGGGCAATGCAACGTCTTTCAGTGGAAAAGAGCTCCCTTCCCAGCAGCCCCCTGAGAGAGAAGCAGCAGTCTTGGTTCCCTGACTGGACACTGCTGGTGCTTTTGACTGGTCAAGTCCAAGTTGGGTGACTGCTGTGGTACAGAGCAACTTTGGAAAGAAATTTCTGCTGCCTGACTTGTGATTTCCCCCCTCTTCTCCCTGCAGCTGCTTATTCCTCCCATGGTTCCCAACTAGCAGCTCAACCCCTTTCCCTGCCATGGACACTACAACACTAATGCCGACGGCAGGAGTGGAGCCAGAGTGAAATGCACAAGACCTATCCCTGCACTGAGGGGCTCATCTGCAGGAGAGCAGGGCAGGAGCGTGTGTCCTTTTCATCCCCATCTCCAGCATTATGTGTATGCTCCCTGCAGCCTGACCATCCTGCTACCACCTGCTGAGCAACCAGACCCCTGCCCAGGACTCCAGGCCTCCCAATACCTCCAACAAGTAAATCGATCCTCTCCTGCCTGCTGAAGGTGGCTGAGCAGACCCAGGGAAGAGGCAGTCAGGGTCCCAGGCTGTTGCTGAGCTGGAATGCACATGGAGCAATTAGGAGGGAGTACCAAGTCTTGCTTGCCCTAGGGAGCTAATACTGAGGTTGCACATGGCCTGGTTTCCAGCAGGATGGCTACTACAGGTACTGGCAGCTCAGAAAAAACAGTGGCAATGAGAATGTTTATTCCCAGGGGACTGAAGGGATTAGAAGCGATGAAGAGGCTTTCCCAGCTTAGCTTGCCTGTCTGACTCCTGCCTAGGGCTCTGGCCCTGCAGGTGGTAGCACGTGGGCAGCTTGCTGTGTCCATGTGGAGCCCCTTGCAATAGATGGGGCTCTGTGTAGGGGCAGCAGCCCACTGTGCTCTAACTATTGCAGGATCGAGGCCTAAGCTGGCAGCGTCTGCAGGCTGTTACCATCTCACACCTATTTGGTGATCTACAAGGAACGAAATTGAGGGCCAGGGGGTGTCTCAATCCAACTCCTAGTGGACAAATGTGAGCTCCCCATCCAAAACCCACCACCACTGACTGGCACCGTGTTGGCCATTTCAGCAGAGGTCAAGGTCGTTAATGGGCCTTGGAGATTGAACTCCCCTCTCCTCGTTGGACATGGTCCCTCCAGCTCCGGAGTCAGGTTTGAGCGGAAGCGGGGTTGAGAAGTGCTGCTGTTCCTGTAGCTGCTCTGTGGATAAACAGAAGCCATCAGTCTTCAGCGCTCTCATCAGCTCTGAAAATCACAGGCAACCTGCATGGTGATTTTTTTTTAAAAAGTGTTACTTAAAAGCACACTGTGGATGTCCAAATGTATACGCCGCAAGGACTGATTTTCACTGTGTGGCTGCCCTGAAAAGGACTGCCACAGCGGGCTCCCCGCCCTGGAGGGAGAGAGAAAAATGTTCATCAAAAGCCCGCCCTTCCTGGTGTGTTATTTCCGTGATCTGTGCACCTGTTCCCCATAGCATGGCCTTCACTGCGATCTCCTTCTCCAGCTGAAACTCACCAGCATATAAGACAGACAAAGAAAACCTATATCTATCCCGAGGGGCAGAAGAAATTACAGGTGCTGCCGCCTCTGAGTTAACTTGTTTTTCAGGCCGCCACTGTCCAAGTATTCCTGAGATAGCCTCAGGGAATGCCAATCATACTGGTCCAGCATCTGGGACTTGCTGTATTTAATCCTGGACCAGTGCCAAAAAAGCACTGCGAGACTAAAGCCCCAGTGATGGTTTTAAAGTCTAATGATCCTGATACTTAGTGTGTGGCACGTTATCACCTCAAAACACTTCGCAGACATTCACTAACCAACCTCATTAGCCATCAGTGCTAGAAAAAAGGCACTTTGTCAGCAGAGATCAGGGGCCTCAGCTTCTGAATGGGATGTAGCTTTGCTTTCTGACCCTAGAAATGCCTCTGACCTTCACCTGAGTCCCATAATTCTGATTACTATAATTTCTTCTCCTTCCCTACTTTAATTGCAACATGATTTCAGCAGCTGTTACCTTGAGATTGGCTGGAGCTAGAAACAAATATGACAGCTGGAACCAATCTGAGAGCTGGGCATGCGGATTCCAAGTGACATAAAACAACCGGGTCAAATTGTTCTTTCAGTGAAATTGATGTGCAAGGGGAATCTGGCTTGCTGAGCCTAATTCAACCCTGGTGTAACGCAAGTGAATTCAGTAAAGTCACACTAGGGAGAAATCTAGCCAATTGTTTCTGACATTCGTAGTATGGGCCTAACGCTGGAGATAGGATTTTAGGGACTCATCTGCTGTAACCTACAAGGGTGGATTTAAAAGAGAGGTTCTGCAGGCAAATGGCATGAGGGGCCCAATGGCAGAGTGTTACATTTGGGGGATAGGGAGGCAAAGAGCCCAGGGTGACTAAACAGATGCAAAGGGTGAATGTTTCCATTGTGCAATATTTCCTGCTTTTCGTTTGTTCCATGCTCTTCTCTCCTGTCCCTCACCTTCCCTTTCGTTCTCCTGCCAGTCTGTCTGTCTCCCTTCCTGCTCCTCCCACAATCTTGTCCTGTCTCCCCACCACCCCCTCTTTCCCTCCCATTCCCCAAGATGCCCCTACCTTACTTCCTATGCTCATTCTGTGTCTCTCAGCTCTCTGCTGGGTGTCTCTCTCACAGCCCCCAGGCTTCTCTGGGTCTTTCGCTCCCCTCTTCACACTGCCTTAGCCATCCTCCCCTTCAGGGTCTCTCAGGGTCCTTCCATAGTGATGTGATGACTGTGTTCTAGAGGCCAACGATTATAAAGTGGCAATCTTATTGATGATAGCCTCCCTTGTAGGGAGAGACCATGAGATATGCATGTAACATTTCATGAGGTGCCCATCAATAGTTCAGGTTTGAAATGGTTTTCTTTTCCTTTATTATTATTCATGTGTATTATTGTATTATTTATCATTGAATTCTATTTCATTTATTTATAATTCCAAATCCCCCTGGATTCTGCCAACCTCTCGGAGGCCAGGACTTTAATCCCCCAGAAGCACAGCGCTGCTCAGAACTCAACTCTGTTTTCTCAGAGCAAAATCTAAATCATAGGGATTATTGGGAGCACTAAGCAGCCGAAAAACTAATACTATAGAGCTTGGATTTAAAGGAGGGGGCTCTGCTGACTTTTATTAATTATATGTACATAACAATAAAATGTCCTTACTTGTATTGCAAATAACACCTGATGTTGAAACTGAAATAATTTTTAAAAAATTTAATGTACTTTTCACCATTTACACTGTTTGCTGCTTGCATTTTTCTTAGTGCAATAGACCACTCCATTTTGTATTTGTGGGTAGTCAGTTTCACATTCTGATTTCCATGCGCTAGCAGAGTGCTGCAGCGTTTGAGTTGCAAGCCCTACAGGAGAAGATATGTTTAATATATATTTTTTTAAAATTGTTGCAGAAGTGGTGCGAGATCCAAATCAGGCATCGAGTCCTCACACTGCTAGACACTGTAGAAACTTGTAATAAAAAGACAGCCCCTGTGTGATGGGTTGGATCACAGAAACCCCCTTTTGGACTGCCACCTGATGTGCCGAGACTACCTCTGAGCCCGTTTTCCCTGCCAGCTTGGGACTTCAGTGCCCTGCCTGGTTTGAGTTAGACACTCTAGCCTGCTACAAACACAGACCCAGGTCTGAACAACGTCCCTCAAAAACTGCAGGCTTAACTGAAAACAGTTTAAGCGTTCCTGTCTCCAACACTCAGATGCCCAGCTCCCAATGGGGTCTAAACCCCAAATAAATCCGTTTTACCCACTATAAAGCTTACAGAGGGTAAACTCATAAATTGTCCGCCCTCTATAACGCTGATAGAGAGATATGCACAGCTGTTTCCCCTCCAGGTATTAATACATACTCTGGGTTAATTAATAAGTAAAAAGTGATTTTATTAAATACAAAAAGTAGGATTTAAGTGGTTCCAAACTTAGACAGAACAAAGTGAATTACCAAGCAAAATAAAATAAAACACCCAAATCTAAGCCTAATACATTAAGAAACTGATTACAGATGAAATCTCACCCTCAGAGATGTTTCAGTAAGCTTCTATCATAGACTCGACACCTTCCTAGTCTGGGCCCAATCCTTTCCCCTGGTACAATCCTTATTCCAGCTCAGGTGATAGCTAGGGGATTTCTCATGATTGCAGCCCCCTTTGTTCTGTTCCACCCCTTATATAGCTTTGGCACAAAGCGGGAATCTTTTGTCTCTCTGGGTCCCCACCTCTCCTCCTAAATGGAAAAGCACCAGGTTTAAGATGGATTCCAGTACCAGGACCCCAAGCCTTCATTCCTCCCAGCCTGGCTCATAGAAAGGCCTGCCTGCAAACAGAGCCATCCACAGTCAATTGTCCTGGTTCATGGGAGCCATCAAGCTTCCAAACCACCATTAATGGCCCACACTTTGCATAACTACAATAGTCCCTCAGAGTTCTATTTCATATTTCTAGTTGCAGACACAAGAATGATACATACATACATACAAATAGGATGACCACACTCGTAGATTATAAGCTTTGTAACGATACCTTACAAGACATCTTTTGCATGAAGCATATTCCAGATACATTATATTCACACTCATTTGCATATTTTCATAAAATCATGTAGAGTGCAACGTCACACCCTGACCTAAAGAGCTTACAGTCTGGGTTAATGATCAAGGGTAACAGGTGGATGAAACAAACAAAAAGCTAGGATGCTGGCATGCAGTGGAGAGGAACAAAAGACTGGGGCAAAGAGCTTTGGGATCAAAACGAGCTAGTCAGCTGGTATGGATATTTCTGATGTCTTGCCTGGGCACCATGACAGGGCACTTTAGAGTTAACAAAGTAGAATGAATCCCTGGGTGCCAGCAGGTCTGGAGCTGCTGCAGCAGTAAATGCTGATGCATTTTCCATTAGTGTAAATGTATTGGAAAATCCCATCACTCAGAGGTGAAACCTAAATGGAACCACTGCATCAGGAGGGGTTCACACAGAGCCATGTTCAGCTTTGGCAAATGGGCTTTGATCTTTTTTGAAACAGTAATGGCAAAGAGTGCTAGAGGCATGGGGATGTCTCAGCCCCCTCCCTTCTCTGAGTCTCTCAGTCCCTCCCCGTGCTGTCCCCAGGGATTAGTATAAACCCTGGTCCCTGACATGGGTCAGGAGGTAACTCATGGGATACACCTGAGGTTTCTAGAGACACCTGTGAGGGTGTTGTCAAGATCCACTGAAAGTGCGGTGAGCCAGCTGGGCAGTCCAGCATCTAGCACATCTTGGGCATAACTTTAACACAATAATAATCATTACCAGGATAAGCCTGAGATCTTTAGAAACACTGAGGGAAGAGAAAATATTTAGTCCTTTGTCATTTCTCACTGGCCTCAGGACTGAGATTTTCCAGTTTCAAGATATTTCTTATGCCACTTCTTGTGCAGTTTAATTTAATCTCACTCAGTGAAGGCCCTTGTTTTTTCTAATTCTAATTTGCAGGTAGCCTACTAAATGCTTGCACTCCAAGCACAAGAGAGAAGAGCCTAGTAAGAAGAGCAGCGAAGATATTAAATGAGCAACTTTAGAAAACAGTTCAGAGGTCAGCACCGAGGTACTGTGCTGGTTCTGTGAGCGCGTGTGCTAACTGCCTTGCCCATACATCACCATCTGTTAGCTAGTGTACAACAAAGCATTGACAGTGGCTACAGATCAGGCCAGCCATCGCTTTACCAGCTGGAGGAATGGTGTTGCTAAGGCTCCTCTGAGGAGTAAGTTGAGAAATTAGTAACTGCTTGGAGGGGACCAGGTGCATGAGAATGAAGCGGTGGTCAACAGGTTCTGTTCAGATGATTTGTTGTAGAGGGAGCTACGACCCTTCTTTGACCCTATGATCAGTGAGTTTACCCTGAGTGGTGCTCTTAGATCTAGAAAGATACTGCTGGGCTGAGTGCAGGAGCAGGTGCTTGTGTGGGGAACAGAATGCGGAGCAGCCAGCCAGGCCTGAGGCTCTGGGAGTGTGAATCAAAAGGGCTATGTTCTGCTGACGCAGCAAACTGCCTTCACCTTGCCTAACTCTGGAAATGCACACAGTCCAAAATATACTCCTGGGCAGGAGTGGCTGGAGTCTGAGGTTTGGCAAGCCTCTCAAACTGTTTGTTATGTTCACAAAACTTTTGGGTGTAAAGCCAGGGCACTGACCCACTGGCCATTGTTAAAGATGACATGGCACTTTTCAGAAGATGAAGCGCTGACCAAATTCTGAGCTGGATAATTACATTCTGCCTCATTCAAAATTCCCTCTGCAATTTCAGTGCGGTAGGAGATTATTGTTTACTTGGTGTCTTAAACGGCTGCATAGTGTTGCTGGGCTGTCCTGTACTAGGACACGGCTGCTTAGTTCCACCTGATAGACGTCTGCATTGCAGTGGTGGGCAGAGTGTGTTAAATGGGAGCTGCCATTCTGGATCAGAGTTATTGTCCATCTAGCCCGGTATCTGGTCTCTGATACTGGCCAGCACCCGATGCTTCAGAGGAAGGTGCAAGAATTGTTCAAAGAATGCAGTTATTAATTATTATTATTATTAATTATTATTTAACAGGCCTATGATGCTAGGGCTCCTCTCCTCTTTACACTAGAGGGAGGGGGTAAAATGGGGCCCAGCTGGATCCACCCCTTCCCCAGCACAGAACCGTGTAGGGGAGACCCCACACACAGTGTGAGGGCAGTAGTGTCCAGGGGGTGCCTCCCCCATGTGTCTTTGGGAAAAAACCACAGAGAGAATCCAGCCTGACTCCAGCTGGCAGGTGCAGAAGAGGCCAAAGCAGGGACCTCTGGACATTCAAAGAACTTTCTACGGTGTTGACTGGGCTTTCTCTGTCCCTGTCCTGATTGGCTGTTTGCTCTAAACCTTCTTCCCCCACCCCCAGTCTCTTACCCTCAGCTTCACTCCATACCTGCCCCTCTCACCTTCTCCTTCCCTGTCCCATCCCCCTCACCTCTACCCTTCCCGTCTCTTTTTTTCCATTTAGTTGATCCCCTCCTAACACCCTCCCCCGCAATAAAATCAGTCCTGGCACTAACAGGCCATTTGCTGCCATCACATTATTCACTCTGTCTGTGTCCTGTCCCTTCCTCCATCCTATGTTTGTCTTGACTATTTAGATTGTAAGCTCGTCAGGGGAGGGACTGTGTGTTGCTCTCTGTCTGTACAGCACCTAGCACAATGGGTCCCCATCTTGTTTGGCTCTTAGGCACTACTATAATAAACATTATTATTCATAAAAAACAGTATGGGATTAGCCTGCCCATAGGGGGAAGTTTCTTCCTGACCCCTCTCTGTTAGTGGCTGGTTTATGCCCTGACACGTGAGGTTATAACGCTTCTCATTTTTTTAATCCTGTCTAATGGAACTCAGGAATATTTTCATTATTCATATAAACATCTAATTCTTTTTTTGAACTTTACTAAGCTCTTGGCCTCCAGACCTTGCGATAGTGACTTCCATAGGTGTGTTTTGCAAAATGTGTAAAAACATATTTCCTCTTATCAGTTTCAAATTTGTTGCCTTTCATTTTCGTCAAGGATCCCCTGGTTCTTGTATAAGGAAAGGCTTACCTTCTTTGTGCCACTAATTATTTTTTAAACCTCTGTCATGTCCCCACTAAATCTGCTCTTTGTATGGCAGTCTTTCCATGCCTCTTATCACTGGACCCCTTCTATTTCTGTTATGTCCCATGTGAGCTAGAAGAGAACTCAGCATACCAGAGAGAGTACCATCGCTTTATAAAAGGGCCTTCTGATACTTTCAGCATTATTTTCTATCTCATTCTTTATATATGTTAACAAACATGCTAAAAGGAAATAAAATACATTCAAAAAATAAATAAAGCCCTGTAATAAACAAATCAACAAATAAAGCAACCAAAAAATACCCAGTCAGAGGGGATTTTCCCCCCAAAAGGAGAAAAGCTAGAGATTCCATTAAGTCCACTAGGGATTTTGCTGTTCTGACTGTTGCGTCACATTGATCCCAGGGTATTGTTGAGCCATCCAGTGACGCTTCCCTCCCACCACCCACCTCAACCACCTCTACCGGCCTCTTTCCTGAGTTGTTACATTTAAATTTGAACTGCTCATATGGCAATTAATTATTCCTTACAATGTATATTGCTTACCATGGTTTTCAACACTGGATTCCATCTGCTATCATGTTGTCCTTTCCCTTAAGTTTGGCGGGTCCCTTGGAAGTTCCTCACAGGTTTCTCTAGATTTGACTGATCTACATAATGTTGTGTTGCAATTTTTGCCACTTCACTGTTCACCCCTTTTTTGCAGCTTATTGATAAATGTACTGAAGAACACCAGTCCTAAGACCAGATCCTCAGCTGGTATAAAGGGTCATAACTTCTCCCCTGGTATGAAATGTTGGGCCTATGTTTTACCATGTTGAAAATTGACCATTTAACCCTGTTCTTTGTGTTTTGTTTCGTAGCCAGCTTCTGCACACTGCAGTACCTTATCTCTTAACTCATGGATTCCTAAACAGAGGGAGGCTTTTGTCAACAGCATTTTGAAAGTCCCAAAAAATTACAACTGGTGCTCCTTCATTCACAATTTTGAGGCAATGCTCAAAGAATTCTAATAGATCAGGGAGGCCTGATTTTTCCTTTACAGAAGCTGTGATGTTTTGCGCCTATTATACCATGTTCATCTGGGTATAGTGAAACCTAACCAAACAGGGCAAGAAAGAGTTAATGTGATACATATTTCAGAGACTTTATTTCCTTTGTATTTCCGGATGACAAAGAATGACAACTTTGCCGGGATCTCTGCTTAGTAATTCCTGGGAAACTATCTTCCATTCGTTAGTGGAGTGAGCACAGGACAGGGCAGGGCAAAAGGAATTTTGAAGTTCTAATCCCACTTCTAATGCTGATTCACCGGGTCAACTTCACTACTAGCATATACTACTACAACTCTATTGTCCTTGACAGTGGCCAACCCACTTATCCCAAGCATAAATTTGAGTTGCCTAATGACCTGGAGCAAGTCACTTGACCTCTCTTTGCCTAGGTTTTTCCATGTATAGAATGGAAATAATAAAACCTCGCAGCTGAGAGAGCTGTTGTAAGGGTAAATTAGGTAATGTTTGTTCAGTGCTCTGATGAAATAAGTGCTTTTTAAAGGATGACTATTAGTAGGAATTTATTGCTTTCCTCCTCTTCCCCCTTTTAGGTTCTTCATCATCAAGGAGAGTTTTCTGCTTTACTATTCTGAGAGTGAAAAGAAGAGCTTTGAAAGCAATAAGTACTTCAATATCCATCCCAAGGTGAGCACCCCCCAGCTATTTCCTCTCTGACTCCACCTGGCCTCTCACAGGCACCTGGAGATCATAACAGGCAGGTTCTCTGACTCCAGCCTTGTAATTAGATCCAGAGGAACCTCCAAGAAGCATGGGGACATGGATTAACCTCTTCTGAAAACTAAAATTAATTCAGGTTCCCCACTACCACACCAGCTGCTTGGCAGGGTATAAATCTAACATGATACTGGATTTATACCCTGCCTTGTTTTAGCGATTTTCTCATCATACCATCGATCCTGCAGCCACTTGAATAGCCTCTGCGAGGCTAGCCTGCTAATCAGGAAGTTTATTGCTTTACTCATCATCACTAATTGTAATTAATTCATAGTCACATATGCGGATTAGAAGCCCACTAAACCACACACCTGCAGCGTAGGGAAGAGGACTCAGGATCTTTCAGCTCCCTGGGCTTTATCACCTGAGCTGAAGCAGAATGTGTATTTCTGTTAGTGATATTAGTCTTATTCTCTGTGGATCTCCAGCTTCTCCAGGACAACACAATCGCATGCACTTCAGCAGGTCTGATTCCATCCAGCACTGGGTAGCAGTGACACACTAGCCCTGGATGCATTATGTACGTGGGAAACAGAATCATGTAGGGAAATAAAATGGGGGGGGCTACACGTGAGGACACTCCCTCCTCATTTTAGCTCTTGTCGTTATGCTCTCCAGGAGAACTTTTAGACCATTGGGAAGATCTGCACATCCCTGATAAAACAGCTCCTGTTCCCTGTTGCCTACGTATCCCAGCCACCAATCTCCCAGCTCAGGTGGACGGGATGAGACTCTCTTTGATGTGAGCGAACACCTCTTTTTAGTCAGCTCCAGGGAGTTCCCCTGGGTGATGTGAGGCACTCCTGCTTCTCAGGATCTCAACATACTGCCTCCATGATGCTTCCTGCGCAGGGGAAGAGCCAGCAGCAAAAACTGGGGCTAGGAATCAGTGTCCAGTTCCTGACGTTTATTGTTTATAGTTATGCCTTGTAGTAAAACTTCACTGACCCGTTCAAATTCTCTGGTTCATCGCTAGGGCGTCATACCTCTGGCCGGCTGCATCGTGGAAGCCAAAGAAGAGCCCAACATGCCTTTTGCCATGAAGATCTCCCATGAGGACTTCCATGTGCGTGAACTTTTCCCTTTTCAGGTCAATGAACTTAGTGCTGGGGAAAGGTGTTGGATTGACAGCCCTGGAAATTCCTCTCCTTTGTTTTGCAACCCTCCTCGCCATGCCCCACTGCCCTCCCAGTGTGCCTCAACACCCCCCCCCCCCGACAGTCTCCATGGCACCAAAGCAGCAGAATGGGCTAACAGGAGGAAACGAGTTAGTACCAGTTGCAGTGGTGGCAGTTCCTGCATTATGTCCACTTGGAACCGGACTAGGGATGGGGGTTGTTTTGTGCATGATGGCGGGCACGTCTGCATGTGCTCACGTCAGCATCTCTCGTTTGATTCTTCTTTTCCAGGGTAACATTGTGCTGGCGGCGGAGTCAGAATTTGAGCAGGCTCAGTGGTTGGAGATGCTGCAGGAGTCTGGAAAAGTGTAAGCACCGGGGATATATTTCCATTATTTTCTTCTCTTTGAAGCATTGCGGGAGGTGCTGGGGTTTTGAGGAGAACAAGGCCCAGCATTGCGGGAGGTGCTGGGGTTTTGAGGAGAACAAGGCCCAGCATCGCGGGAGGTGCTGGGGTTTTGAGGAGAAGAAGGTCTAACAAGAGTGACAGTGTGGAAGAGCTGAGGTGCTCCTTCATGGCTCCTCGCTTTCTGCTCCCAACAGACACCAAAACGTTTCAAAGTTCAAGTGAAGCATCCTCCATCATACTAATGTTTCACTGTGTTGCTAATACAACCCTGGTTGTGGTGAGGACTGGGAGTGATAAAATGCCACATGGCCTCTGCTGTCCTGCTCCTTCTCCTCAGGTGTGGAGGTCCTTGGACTTTGAGAAAACAGTGCAATTCTGCTGTGTGTGGGGAGCAAGATCCTGCTCTGGGGTTATGCTTCACAGAAGCTCCCTGCGCCTCAGGGAGAAGGACTTTTGGGTGAGATGGGGGCAGGATGAAGGAGAGCTAGGGGTCAAATCATGACTATGTAGATGTACCAGTCAAACTTCCCCATGGACAGGGAGCACAGGTGTCACAAGGGCTACTTCCACCCTGAGGCTTCAATTGCAGCTGTAGAATGGATCTGTGGCCTTGGGGTCCTTTTGCCCAGATCCCAGTAGGCTCAGGCTGTGCAGAGGGAGGTGTATTTAGCTCTGAAAATCAGGAAGTAAAGTAAATCCCCTGAAAGAGTCTGTTATCATGGGATTTCCAGCCCACTTCTACAGCGTTCCGATGCTGTAAGTGTCTGGATGTTTGGTTGCTTATCTGACTGGAACCTTTGAAAGATTTAAGGTTTGGCCAGCACTAGCCCTAGCATGTTGTCACTGCTAAGTGCGCTGCAGAGGAAGTAAGCAGCTGGCTCTAATACCAACATGCTCCTCTTAGGCCTTAGCAGCAATATCAAAAGGCAGGGGCTAGGAAGGGAGCTGAGTGACGGGAACTTTCCCAAAGCACATGGGAACTTTCAGAACCTCCGGAGCCTGGTAATCAGCTAAGCTTCTTAGAGGAAAGAGAGCTTTTCAGCTTTTCCTCAGAGAGCTATTACACTGGACTTATTCCTTTGAGCCCCACTAGAAAAAGGCTTCTCCTTCAGATGAGTTTATCCTTGGGTATCAGCATGTGCAGATGGGGAATGCTCATTTCTGTGAAGAGGAAAGTGTGTGTGTGTGTGGGGGGGGGGGAATATCACAGTCAAGTGAAAAGTACTACAAAGGCTCACTTTTTATTAGTGGTGACCACACTACAAAGCACCCCACCCAGGGCTGCACGGAGTATGTGCCCAGCTCAGCCCTAACCCAGCATCCCTCTCTGAGTTCAGTCCTGCCCACCATCCATGAGATCTCACGCACAAGACGAGAAGAGAGGCCAACTTGTATGTTTCTCTTTGGCTTTGTCTACTCTACACTACCATTTTTGTTCCACAGTCCACACCCGGCCCTATCCCCAGTGCAGCTCCTCTTGTGCTAGCCACAGCTGGGATGCTAGTGTTGATTGGCCATTGGGGTTTTTTTATCTCCTTGTTTTCTAATACCACTCAGCTCAGGTGTAGCTGACACGGTGGTTAATACCCCTTGAGAGCAGCACTGTGGACAGGGAAATGGGAGGGAGACTTTAACAGGAGTGCTAGTGTAGGCAAGGGGTTTGATCCCTGTATGTACCGACCAGAGATGAGCCGGGTTTGGCAGGACAAGGTGCAAGATATGCCAGGCCTGAGGCAGATCTCTGTGACCTACATAGTGTACCTGGGGGTGGAAGGGTTTGGCTGCTGGAGAGGACGAGGGGACCAAATTCAGCCCTAGTGTAAATAGGAGGATTTTCGTAGAGCTGCACTCACTTATATCAATGTTGAATTTAGCCCTGGGATTTTTCTTGCTGGTAACTTTACCTTTCAGCATGCAGGTGAGAACATGGTAGGGGTGGCTGTGGGCAGAGGCTGGGAGGGGCACTAATAAAGAGAGGGCTCCCAAAAGGATAAGGCCCTGTGTGCTTTCAGCTTCATCCCGTGCCTAGAACCAGCCATGTTCTAGGCCCCGACTCTGTTCTTCCAACCCCTTGTGTTTGATACAGAAGCTGATCCGGCTGCTGGAACATTTCTAGCAGTGCAGCAGGGTAACCCACTGTGCTGGATGAAAATAGGCTTGTGGCATCTGTCTTGCCTCTCCATGCACCATCGCTGCAGGAAGGATTTGGCTCCAGCATTCACCTAATCACTTTCGATGAGAGTGTGTGTGTGTGTGTGTGTGTGTGTGTGTGTGTGAAGGAGAGCGGAGATAATGTGACTTGTGTTAGCAAGGTCGGGAGTGGAGCTGAGCAACAGCGAAAAAAGTGCAGACCAGCCAGTAAATTGAGCAGTGATGAAAGGGAAAGTTAAAAGGACAGTGTTTGAGTCATTTAGGCACCACATTTTACTGCCCTTTTGTTCCTAGAGGAAAAGCATGCTGCTTATTCCACTGTAGGGTTTATACTTTATCATCATTGCAGCCTATCGCTTCATAATAATAACGTAAGAGAGCATAGATAGACAAGGGTTACAATAAATAAGGAAGGAACATAGGAAAGAATGAGACTGGTATGGGGTAACATCCTCTCCCCAGAATCCTTTGTTTGTGCTGTGTGAGGATACGTGTACTGTTTCTTTAAATCTGGAGCAGGGGGAGTGTGCAAATATACTGGGGTATAGATCGTTTAAAACATCAGAAAGATGGGCTGGTCTGGTGTCTCAGTGAAAATGCACTGTCACCTGGGGATGGTTGAACTGATTGCCCATCCTGAGCTCTCATTCCCTAGCTTAATGACTAATCCCAAAGCCCTCTGATTAATTAAAGACTAGAGTTTATGGCTTCTCAAAGGGAAGCCTCCCTTCACTCTGTTGTGGCCAGAAGGACAGCAGCCACAGTGCACATAAGGCCCTGAAAGCTTTTGAGTGTGAAGTCGTGCAAACAAGATAGGGATCTTCTAGCTCTGACAGGCATTCAGAAGACTCCACCAGTCTGGGGAGGGGGCCATATACCCATGATGCTAGGGAGATGCATATTATTTTTCAGAGTAGCAGCCGTGTTAGTCTGTATTCACAAAAAGAAAAGGAGTACTTGTGGCACCTTAGAGACTAACCATAATATTATTTTTGGAGCTGCTTTTGCTGTGTTCTCTTGGGTTGGTTAGAAGTAGCTCTGGTCAGAAAATAGAGAAAAGTCACAAAAGTGTTGATTAATAAATACCTTTTTCAGCAAAAAATATACCGACCGCCAGTAATTGGGAGCGTCTATGGTCAACTGTGAATAATAGCCAGGCTAGTTCTACAGGGGCTGACTTTGCAGGCTGGGATCACAAGTTCTCGTCATATAGCAGGCAAGTCTTCGTAAGATCAACCCATAAAGGTGAGATTTTCAAAGGCATGAAGGGTAGTTAGGCTCTCAACTACTATTGATTTTCCACTGGGTGTTGGGAACCTTACTGGCCTTTGTGCCTTTGGCTGTCTCTCCCTGAATAACTTATTCCTGCTACAATTTAGTGTGTAGCCCTTTCACTTTCCGATCCATGGCAGCTGATTTTCGTGAATCTATTCTGGGTTCCACCGGTGGCCATCTAGCATTTGTAGGGCAGCTAAAGAATCTGCCACTGATTTGGAGCAACAATGGGCCAGTCCATTACAGTAGTAGGGAGTGCATGTACCTATTAAATCAATTCAGATGAATAAATAAGAGGTTAATCGATGGGTAAGGGTGGTAACCTCACATGTGATTCCAATTCAGATGATCCCCTTTTGTAGCTGGGTCTTGTCCCTTCTGACCACTGGCCTTTTCCTAAGCCTACTCCTTTCGACTCTTGACCCTACCACTGCAATGTCCTTTTCTGACCTTTGCCCTCTCCTCTCTCTCTTTCCCTTCCGATAGTTTTCTCTATCCCTTCAAGCACCTCTTTTTTTGCCCCATGAACATCCAGAAGTTGCTCCCTGCCTAGGCTGTTAACCAGTAGGAACTCGTATATAGCCTGGAACCTGGAATGGTTGGCTGATGAGTAGCTAAAATACCTGACATGAGCAATTTGAGAGGAAAATGATTTTTAAAATAAGGGATTATTATAAATAAGTGTGATGTGTAATAGGTATGTGCAGAGCCTAGCACAATGGGATCATGATTTCACATAGGGCCCCTATGTGCTATTGCAGTAATCATAATTGTCATTATTGCTCAAGAGCAAATTTATACTCTGTATTATAAATTTTATTTCCTCCTCCAGAAATAGGCTAATGCTAACAGGGCCAACCGTCATTCGGGAAAGCATGCAGGTACGCTGTCTATGCTATAACTGATTTTTAAAGTAAACAGTGAGTGTTGGGGGAAGGAAACGCTTGTAATGTCACAAACATATGAGTGTTGTTTGCAGATTGTTTCTTATACCCTGTTATAATAATGAATGGAGAAGATGTGCAAGGTAATATTTTGTTAGAAAATAAATGCAATTCGTAATCATGACACAGTGTCTCCTACATATCCCAAGAAGAAAATGTACTAATAATGCCTAGCTCTTACCTTGCTAAGGCTTGCTGGGCTAAACAGTGTAAGTGAAGGAGGCACATGGTTTGACCCCGCTTCAGGAAAGCACTTAAGTAAGTCCTTAAAGTTAAGTGCATCCTTATATGCTGTCCTCCAAAGGGATGCTTTCCTAATCTGGGGCCTCTGTGCTGTGGCAGAATTTAAAATCAAAGTTCATAGCCACAGATTTACCACACATCCTTCTTGGAAAGGAATAACCACCATAAATAGAAAGAATGAAAAGCCAGTAAAGAAGAAACTCTTTAAAAGAAAAGTGTATCTTTAGATAGGTTTACAAAAACAGGGTTAAGACCCCAATTTAGCAGAGCACTTAAGCACGTGTATAATTTTAAACACATATGCAAAGCTTTGTTGAATAGGGATGGACTTAAGCGTGTGCTTAACGTTCAGCATGTGGTTAAGTTCTTTGTTGGAGCAGGGCCAAAATTCTATAACAGCCAAGGTTTGTCTAACTGAAAGTGATGCCACAAAGTGCACAGGCATTCTTTCCCCTCATGAAAATAGTCTAATGTAACTAATTTCTAAATCCATAAGCAAACAACCCCTAAACCAGCTAAACATGCATTCATACTAGTTGATATAATATTTGATGGAAAACAACTCACCCACACAAGCACAGATTGCAAATACCAACAGAGGTTCTCAGTTGTCTGCCAGCTACAGTAGAACTTTAGATATCAATTATTTAGTGTCCCAAAGTCCTAAGGGAAGTTCTTTGAGAAATACATGGTTGGTTTCTGACTGAACTTTCAAGGCAGTTGGGCCGCTGGTCATAAGACTGCAGCTTTCATTTATAATGCACATAAAATAAACGTGTTGATTACTTCTGAAATATGAGCCAGGCTATGCAGACATGGGAGACCCATCTGCTTTTAAGTTCAGCTTCAATGGGCTTAAGATTGTATCATAGGGACAGGGTGAGGGGATGACAATTTCAGGGCAGTATTTGTGAAAAAGTTAACCTAAATAAACAGGCATTCTAAATGCTTTCATCATTTTCAAGCCATTAGTATAACAATGTATGAAATCCTGGCCCCATTGAAGAAAATGGGAGTTTTGCCAGTGACTTCAATGAGGTCGCCCAGTGTCTCAGCATTTCAGAAACTACCCATACCCCTTGTGCACATCTCTCTCTCTCACACACAGACACGCACAGACACACACGGTTCTCTGGGTACCCAAGACTGTGAGTCATCTTGTTAACCCCCCCGCCCCACACGCTTTCAACATGAGGGAGACCTACTTGTACTTAACTGGTGTTAGCTCCCTGACTCCTCCTCTGGGCTATGCCAGCCCATGGTTTGCCTTGTGGGTTAACAATTGGTACATCCCAGTCCCCAAACCCCTTTGAAGCATTCCCCTGTAGTGTTCAGCCCCTTATCCACTGAACAATCCTAGTAATACACAGTCTGCTGTCCCCGAGGGAACAGTACACACCAGCTTGAATGATTCAACTCAGAATCAGCTCCTTGTACAATACCACAGCACTGAGATATATCTATAGTGAAAACAAGAATAAGTTTATTATCAGAGATTCAAGATTCAAATGATAGTGAGTAAGAATATTGGAAACAAATGGTTAGATACAAAACAAAATCATAACATGCTTTCTAGAGACTAAACTTAACTAACAGGTTAACCTCCTGTCTAAAGAAGTTTATCTCATCCCCATGGTTCTGTGCAGTGTTTCCCCCGAGGTTGGCTGAGATCCTGTTTTCATGAGTGTAAACAAGCAGTCTGTTTACTTCTAGGTGCAGGATCAGGGGATGTCGTCTTTGACTTCTATTTATACACCCCAAAGTTCATTGTCTGTACTCAGAGACAGTATAGCCACCTGTGGCTTGTTTTTCCTGCATGCTCCTTCCCTGTTGACGTCCCATGCCTTTGTTGCTATTGCATGTAAAGTGACGTCCATTGTGTTAGCTTGCAATGATTCATTTACATTTGACAGAAAGAGCAGTGAATAAACATCTCTTGTTTGACAGAAATGCGGTTTCTGCTGGTGACTCATACCTCGATACAGTATCTAAGAGCGTATTTTCGGTCTACATACATAGCTCCTTACGTAGTATCGGCACGTGCATTTCACAGTGACATTAATGACGAGTGTGACCCCGGCTTTCATTTGAGGCCTCACATGATTTTCTTTGTGAACCAGAATGTACAGACCAGTATCAGGACATTCCGTAACCCCAGCTGGCATTAACGTGTTCTTGGGTCACGTGGGCACACATTGACATATTTTGCACATAATTGGATGCTGAACCTGTACATTTTTATTAATTTTCTTCTAATTTCTCAGCATTTTAGATATCATGGACACACATTAGCTTAAAAGAAATCCAGTTGTGTGCAAATAATAGTTAAAGCCATACATTTTTACTAATTCTCTTCTAATTTGCTGTTAGAACAATGAGCTGTCTCAGTCTTCTCTCAAAAAGAAAAGGAGTACTTATGGCACCTTAGAGACTAACCAATTTATTTGAGCATGAGCTTTCGTGAGCTACAGCTCACTTCATCGGATGCATCTTCTCTCACTTTGCTTTTCCTGTGGATTCAGATGCAAATGAGCATCACCTTGCTCAGTTTACACTGGAGACACACATTGTCTCTGGCATCATCTTGCTCATTTTACACTGGAGACACAGGCCAACAGGCAAAACAACATTACTTTGCCTGGGGCAAACTTGTTTATCACATCTGCCCCCAGAACACATTGTAGGAATATGTTTCTAGAACACTTTACATAACTCTTTACACACCATCTGTACATGTATCACACAGTGATATTCATGATATTCATGACTAATGTGGCACCAGTGTTTATGATACTTTACTCAATACACTTCTATAGTTCAGCTGATTTAATTGCTTATTTTTGGAGTTCAGATCCCCTGTTCTCCTGCTGATGTGTCTGGACCCTGATTGTCACAGTGGGTTAGTAGGGATGGTAAAGAACTGAGAAATTCCTAAATGAGGCATGCTATTCATATGTGCATATAATTAACTGGTCTGCATTTTAAGTATAAAAAGGGCTGTGTTTTTTCTAGTGGTTGAAGCCGAGGACTGAGAAGCTGGAGCTCTGCCTTTGGCTTATTATTAGTCCTTGGGATTGTCACTTAAGCTCTGTACCACAGCCTACTGTATCTTTAAAGTGTGGCCAGTGATGCATACCAGGAGGATTGTGTGGCTTTATTTAATAATGTTTGCAAAGCACTTTGAGGTCTTCTGGCAGATACTGCATGCAAAGTATTGTTATAACGTACCCCCTTCTCTCTTTACATTTTAGCTTTTCTTTTGATGTTTAGTTATGGCTCTTCGTTGTTTCTAGAGGTAGTAACCATGGGCTAGGCAGGGGCTCCAGGACATACATCAAATCCTACTGGCTAATTGCCCATCAGGGAGAGATTTCCAGTTGGTCATGGGATACCAAAAGGGATGAGGACAAAAATCAGAAGGGGAGGAGCTGGGGACAGGGTAATGCCCAAATGGAAATTGGTAGTGGTGGGCCAAAGCATTGGAAAGGGGTGGAACCAGGGGAGGTACAAGTGGCTAGAAGAGATGGGTCTTAGACAGGAGGTGCGATGGCATTGGTCATCATCCTCATCTATTAATCAGTGTCTTACCAATCCATCAGGATCAATTTGACAGGCCCAGTGCACATCCTACTACCAGGTACCTGGAAAATCCCTCTCTATTGATTGTATGCCAGGAAATTTTACAACTCATTTTAGCAGAAATAATATTTTATTTTTAAAAAAGATAATTCATCAAATGCATGGGACTCTGTTTGAAGTTGTAGGCAATTTAAGCCTGAGTTTCCCTCCTCACTCAATAATTCCTAGCCATGCTTCCTTCCCAATTCTCTTTATTTATTTCTGTTCATTCTCTTTTTAGGACCTGGAAGAATGCTCAACTGGGAGAAGCCATGATTGAGAGCCTGGAAGCTCAGGGGCTCCAGCTGGCCAAGGAGAAGCAGGAATACTTAGGTTAGCTTGAGCAGCTTTTTGTACTGGGGACTCTTTAGGTTCAGAAGTGCCCGAGGGTTGCAGAATCCTAAATAGCACCCCTGTCTCCACTTTCTGTAACTGCTGGTGAGGTCCAGGCTGGTCAGCTGCAGGCTTTTATGAAATCAGGCATTTCTATTCAGCTATCAAGGGAGATGAACATAAAAGCAAATACTAGGGTTGAGTTCAGGACATTTATTGTAGGTGCTTAAAAGTATGCATGTGTCCAGTCAGATGTGATCCTTTGGCTCCTAATAAATGGACAATGTGACTCTTGTTCTTGAAAAGTTTGAGGGTCCTGACTCTGGGAGTTAGCGCATGCCGGGCATACATAGGTACTCGTGTGCCAGTTTTAATTCCTCAGGAGTGGCATTTCTTATGTTGACTACAATTTTGGGGTTGTTGTTTTTTTCCATCGGGGTTTTATTTTCACACTGCTGAATCCCCATCTCAATTCACCCCTGTGTTAGTGGTGACAATGTGTATGGTGGCAATTCTAGCCTGGTAGATTATGGGTTCATGAGCAGGCAAATGGCTCAGCTAGTGCATGTGTACATTTCAGATAATTAGTGGCTTCTCTGGGTAATTGAGACTACTTACACCTTAAGCTAAGGCACCTGGTAAAATAATAATTAATATGAATGCTGTGAGCTACACTCTGTCATCCAACTCCTGCTAATAAAACTTTAATATATTTAGATATTAAGAACAACTTGTTAACTATAAGGGTTGTTAAGCTCTGGAATAGGCTTCCAAGGGAGGTTGTGGAATCCCTATCACTGGAGGTTTCTAAGAACAGGTTGGACAAATACCTGTCAGGTATGGTCTAGGTATACTTGGTCCTGCCTCAGTACAGGGGACTGGACCTGATGACCTCTCAAGATCCCTTCCAGCCCTACATTTCTGTGATTTTTTTGTATGGAAATCTGAAGATGAAGAAATATTTCTGTTTTACATTATTGCATTCACTGTGCTCCAGGATGATCTCAGTACATTGCCAGGGATATAATAGTAGTAACAATAATTAGAGCTCTAAAGCACTTTCAGTCTGAAGATCTCAAAGCCATTTATAAAAGTTTTATTTATTTATAATGAATAAATTAAGCCTCACAACCCACAAGTGAGGTAGGAAAATAATACCATCCCCATTTGCCAAAGGGATAAACAGAAACCCAGAGAGGATAACTTGTAGAGCTGGTCAAAATGTTTTGGAAGAAAACTTTGTCTAAAATTGGCAAGAATTTTTTCATGAAAAGCTGGTGTATTTCAAATCTTGTTCATACATTTTGTGGTGATATTTTTATCAACACCTTTATTGTAATTTTTATTTTAAAAAGTTATGGAAATGGTTACTGACCATTTTCATTTACATCACAGTTCGATAACATTTTCAGTTAAAATATTGATGAAACAAATTGGTGCAAAAAATTCTCTTTGGCCCCTGTGCACCAGAAGTAGTGCTGACAGGGAGTTATTAATGACTTTTAATTAACAAAAAATTTCCCCCCCATTTTTCAAACAAATCTGATGACTTTGCCCACAGCCACACCGTGAGTCTGTTAGAGCTGGGAACAGAGCCCAGATCACCAGATTCCCGTTCCCCTGCTCTAATCCCCGGCCTTGCTTTCCAACCTTCCATGGACTGACCCGGGACTGATCTATGGGAGGATTCTCTCAACCAAACCCTCTTTCTCCAGGATGTTTCCAGACACCTGCATCATGGTCTCTCAGTTCCCTCCCCACCCCACTTCAGGTGGTATAATACCATTACCAAATTCTGTAGGGAGGCTGCAGAACGCTATGCAGCTTTGTGGGAGTGGAACCCTAGCGGAATGTGGTAGATATGAGAGAGATTCTCCCTATAAGAACATAACAGGATCTTAGCGGGAAGACCTGTCCCTCATCGCTGAATGTCACAGGTTAGCGGGTTTTCGCTATTAGTGGCCAAACATCCCCTTCATAACCCCCAGGATAGCATAAGAATTGTTAGTCCTTTCCCAGGTTGCAGTCCTATACGGGGGGAGGAAGAGAGATCTTCTCCGCTAATTAGCAGCTATGTATATACAGGGATCTTTGATCCATAGCAGGGACATTCAGGCTGACTATTCAGTACTGTCATGCCTGGCCACTTTCATTTGACAGCTTTTGCTTTGGTTTGCTTTGTTCCAATATAACTGCTGAGGTTTCTGCCTTATTATTAGCATCCTGGTCAGCGCCCCGTGTCCCTCCAGTGGTTAGTGCTTTGAGGACAACAGAGTTTCTGGCCACTGGGAGATCAGGTCAAGACTCTGGGAGGCACACATACTGCTCTACCTCCCTTCTGTTGGGAGCGTCTGTACTTCCCCCGACCCCCTCCGGAGTGACCATCCACCTCCTACCCTCCCCCCTGTGCCCAGTCCTGCCCCCAGGCTGGGAACCACAGGGATTGGTGGACTGCATCAGAAGGTCAGACCCTGCAGGACCTGGTCCTCCCAAGACGGGCAGGAGTTCGAAGAAAGGGAAGAATTGGCACATTGCCAGCAGGGTGGCACATGGGGCAGGCAGCATAGGTTCTTCAGCCTACAGCACGGGTGGGGAGCTGTGGGTTTGGCAGCATCTTCCAGCGCTCACAGGGAGATAGTGGAAGGGTCTGGGGTTTTGGATGGGGGAGAGGGAACAGGAGGGAGGAAGGAGAGGAGTAGAGGTTCTCAGAAAGAATAGAATAATGATATTATTCATCTGTATTACTGTAGCATCTAGGAGCTCTAGTTGTAGATCTGGATCCCATTGTGCCCAATAATAATAATACCTAACTGTTAGCTCGTGCTTTTAATCTTTAGATCTCAAAGTGCTTTCCACAGGAGGTCAGTATCGCCATCCCCATTTGACAGATGGGGAAACTGAGGCACAGAGCAGTGAAGTGACTTGCCCAAGGTCACCCAGTAGGCCAGTGGCAGAACTAGGAATTGAACCCATTCTGCTGAGTCCCACTAATGCTCTCTAAGAGCTAATCTCAGAGTGCGCAGGAACTCTGGGTACTGACCTTGTTAATAAACCAATAGGTGCTCTTTTCAGCATGGCCAAAGTCCAGCTGGAGACCTTAGGAAGGGGCAGGGCTGAGATACTTCGTTACTCACAGGAATCCTTCTGAGGCTTTGAGCTTTTCAAGACAACTGAAGGAACCCAGTTTTAGCTGGGGCATCATAACAGTGCGACCAGTTTCTTCACAACGTCATGCCACAGAGATGGAAATGGGACATAGATGCTATAGTCATCTCACTGGATGGCTGGTGGCATCCCTGGTAGTAGTGAGCAGCTGATTATCAGCATGACATAGGCAATGGCAACCTCAGAGAGAGCAAATTTTGTTGAATAAACAGGTGGAGTGAGCACAATACTGAGCATGAAAGGAAATGAGGGCTAGACAAGGGTGTCTAGTAGCAGATGGCTGAGATCATGACCCAGAGTCTAGTCCTAGCTTAAGAACAGAATGTGGCCTGCTAGTTCGGGTAAGGGACAGGGAGTCAGGACACCTGGATTTTGTTCTTGGCTCTGCCACTTTGTAAAACTTTGGGCAAGTCACTGAACCCATCTGTGCTTCAGTTTCCCCAGCTGTGTAATGGAGAGAATGATATTTTCCTACCTCACATGAGGGTTGTGAGGGTTCCCTCACTGATATGCTCTAAGAGTCTTAGAAGGAAGACATCAGAGGGAGTGCAAAATATTAGTGTTTGTTTGTTTGTTAAAAATTTGGCAGGAGAAGGATAACAGAAAATCCCATTAAAGTCGTCTTGGCCTTAGGAAACACCCAGACGGATGTATGCAATGCAAGAGGGAAGTCTGCATTTTCCAGCTCTGTGTGATCAGTGCCCCAAGATCATAAACACCCCACTGCATTATCAATTGCTTTTCTTCCTGCATTTGGCCCAGGGTGATCAGATAGCAAGTGTGAAAAATCGGGACGGGGGTGGGGGGTAATAGGTGCCTATATAAGAAAAAGCCCCAAATATCGTGACTGTCCCTATAAAATTGGGACATCTGGTCACTCTAATTTGGCCTATGTTGTGTGTGTTTGCAGATAAGCTGATGGAAGAGACAGAGGAGCTGTGTCTGCAGAGGGAGCAAAAAGAGGTGGGTGCCCATCCAAAGCCAATCAAATCATACCCCTTCCTATTCCCTGCAGAGTGTAGGGCAATCTGTTGATTGGAGGGGCTAGCACCATGCAAAGCCCAAAGGCAACCATGCTCCTGGATGCCCCTTGGATGAGTAAAGGGATGACAGCCAAGCCCTGTAGATGGATCCTGCACACCTTTGGGTTTCATCTCTTCTCACTGCACCATCTCGCCTTCCTTGATGTTAGCATCTAGTCACATGTAGGAAAGGTTGAAAGTTGTTGTGAGAGGGAATAAGGATGCTATTTGAATTACAACCTGGACCAGGATGGGTTTCTGCTGGTCAGGACTCTCTCTTTCTAGTCCTTGCCCCTCATTGCCGGTGTACCTCAGTCTCGACCTGCAGTAGTACCCTGGCCCATTCTAGTCTTGAGCAGAGACAGTTAATTATGGGTGAAATTCAAGAGGTTTGGGGCTTTGGGTTCAGTTCAAATAAATACCCAATCATTCAAATGCTACTATGAAACTTACCCAAATTATTAGAACCGATTCAGCACTTGCTCTCTCCCCTGGCATCACCACAAACACCTTTCAAAGACCCCTCCTACTTTATTATGTCTTCTTGAGGGGTGGGGGTTTCAGAAAGTTTCTGCTCCCTTCCGGGGTCTACAGAAGTGGCGGGTCCACTTCTCCCTCTTTTAGGGCTAATCTACTGTCCCCTCTAGCTCCTTTGGGCAGCTGGCTAGTAGACCTGCAGTGGAGAGGGAGTAATTTTGTCCGAGAGCACTGGGCTGGATCCCTACTCTTACAAAGCCTGCCAGGGTGCTTTAACATTCACAGATAGACAGGAGCAAGGGCAGTTTTGAGGTCCTTTATTCCTAAAGGAGGGAGAAAAATATAATCTACAGGGAACGTAATTGGTCTGACATTTTACAGGCCTGCAGGGCTTCTCAGGAATGGTTTGGGAGTGCACTTTGTTTGAACTGTTGGATCTGCCATAAGGATGTACAGTCTTTATTATTAATTTATCTTGTCAGTTTCAATCAATGGTTCTATGACACTAACGGAGCCACTGTAAGAGCTTCACCTAGTGGCTAACTCTAGTACGTTTTAAACCAAGACTCCTGAGACAAAAGTCCTTTGTTATTCAGTTATTGAGCGGATCCTTCTCCTGTGCAGTGTCCACCTCACTGGTGTAAAAAAATAGCCATTTTGACTGGGGAGCATAAGCTTGTTGAGACTGGGAAGATGGGTGGTGTTACTTATCAGCCTTTTTAAACACCACTTATCACCAAGTGTAGACAAAGGCAGTGATGATTCATAGATACTAAGGTCAGAAGGGACCATTATGATCATCTAGTCCGACCTCCTGCACAACGCAGGCCACAGAATCTCATCCACCCACTCCTGCGAAAAACCTCTCACCTATGTCTGAGCTATTGAAGTCCTCAAATCGTGGTTTAAAGACTTCAAGGAGCAGAGAATCCTCCAGCAAGTGCCCCATGCTACAGAGGAAGGTGAAAAACCTCCAGGGCCTCTTCCAATCTGCCCTGGAGGAAAATTCCTTCCCGACCCCAAATATGGCGATCAGCTAAACCCTGAGCATATGGGCAAGATTCACCAGCCAGATACCCAGGAAAGAATTTCCTGTAGTAACTCAGATCCCATCCCATCTAACATCCCATCACAGGCCATTGGGCCTATTTACTATGAATGTTTAAAGATCAATTAATTACCAAAATCATGTTATCCCATCATTAAAAACGTTAGCTGGTTATGGATAGCAGCTAGCACACATTTCAAACACTACTCAATGCCAATACTCAGAAGCAAACTAGGGAAATGTGGTCTAGATGAAATTACTATAAAGAGGGTGCACAACTGGTTGAAAAACTATATTCAGAAAGTAGTTATCAATGGTTTGCTGTCAAACTGGGAGGATAGATCAAGTGAGGTCCTGCAGGAGTCAGCCCTGAGTTCAGTACTAGTCAATATTTTCATTAATGACTTGGATAATAGAGTGGAGAGTATTCTTGTAAAACTTGCAGATGACACGAGGCCAGGAGGAGTTGCAAACACTTTGGAGGAAAGATTAGGATTCAAAACAACCTTGACAAATCGGAAAGTTGGTCTGGATTCAACAAGATGAAATTCAATACAGATAAATGCCAAGTACTACACTTAGAAAGGAAAATCAAATGTACAACTACAAAATGGGGAATAACTGGCTAGGTGGTAGAACTGCTGAAAATGATCTAGGACTTATAGTGGATCACAAATAGAATATCAACCAACAATGTGTTGCAGTTATGAAAAAGGCTAATATCACTCTGGGGTATATTAACAGGAGTGTCATACATAAAAGCACTGGTGAGGCTTCAGATGGTATACTGTGTACAGTTTGGGGCTCAATACGTTAAGAAAGATGTGAACAAACTGGAAAGAGCCCAGAGGAGAGCAACAATGAAAAAAGGTTTAAAAAATCTGACCTAAGAGAAAAAGTTAAGAACACTGGACATGTTTAGTCTTGAGAGGAGATGACTGAGGAAGGACCTGATAACAATCTTAAAATATGTTAAGGGCTGTTATTTAAAGAGGATGGTGATCAGTTGTTCTTCATGTCCACTAAAGGTAGGACAAGAAGTAATTGGTTTAATGTGGAGTAAGGGAGAGTTAGGTTAGATATTAGGGAAAGCAACCTAACTACAGTACAAGGAGAGTTAAGCTCTGGAGTAGGTTACCAAGGGATGTTGTGGAATCCCCGTCATTGGAGGTTTTTGGCAACTGGTTAGGCAAACACCTGTCAGGGATCGTCTAGGTTTACTGGGTCCAGCCTCAGTGCGGGGGATGGAGTAGATAACCTCTTGAGTTCCCTTCCAGCCATACATTCCTGTGGTTCTGTGATTTAATAATTATGCATTTCATGTCTTTACTGTTTTGGATTTGGAGGCAACACTAGTGCTCATGTGGGATGGTGGGGAAGGCCAAGTTAGAAAAGGGTAGTGTGACTATAACATAAAATGAATTGAGTTACTGAAGGGGTAACCATTTAACCCTCTGAGCGCTGCAGCCGAGTGCACTTATTTCCCCATGTTACCTCTCAGGAGCTGGAGCGTCTTAACCAGGTGCTAGAAGCAGAGAAGCAGCAGTTTGAAGAAGTGGTCCAGGAGCTGCGGCTGGAGCAACAGCAGATTAAACGGTAATGAATCCAAGAAACCAGGTGGGCGACAAGACAGCTGGCACTTCCACAGGTGAAGAGAAGCGATCTCGGTTTCACTTTGCATTCAGGACCCCAACAGCCTTTTTAGAGCAGTGCAGTAAATAGGATGGAAGAGTGACCACCCCATAAACTCTGAGTACTATGGCGATAAGCACACACATGGGTGCATATTCCAGACTAGGGCATTTCCCATGGCCGGTCATGGCATGTGGGAGCATATGTACATTATTGGCACGTGTCACAATTCTCGACCGTGGAAGTCACCATGCCACAACTGCACTGAAGTCAGTGGAGTGACACTGTGGATGGATTTGAACCCTAAGTGCCTAGAATTTATAAGGCACATATGCCCATATGCAGTGGTTAAAGTCGATTGAAAGAGGCTCTCACCACACTGGCCAAGGAGGGATGGGAGCTGGGGGAGCACTGCCTACCCAAGCCAGGGAGAGGAGGAGGAATGCTTCCTCTGTTTTTAGTAAAGGAGGGGAGCTATGGTTGTGCCCCCCAGCTCCACCTGAAGTTAACTTGTGCCTGGCATTTCTGATTCCTGACAGCACCCCTTCCAAATCAGTACTAGAGCATCCTATGGCAATGGCCAACTCTACAGCCTGTGGTAGTGTGAGTGCAGTGTTTGGGGCTATTATTCCCCCACAAAGTGCATAACCATTGTCCTTTTAGGGAGCTGGAATTGACAGCCCAATCCCTCAAAGGAGTGGAGGAGGAGAAGAAGGAACTGCGAAGCCTGACAGAGTCCTTACAGAAAACACTGGAGGTCAGTGATAGATTTTTCTCCTCATGGTGACAGCCTTTCGGGGAAAGTGCTATAGAACTAAACAGGGATTAAACTAATAGTGTCCTGTAGCAATTACTCTAAAAGCCTATAGAGTTTGACAGAGAATCAGATCCTTCTACAGGTCAATTGATCCAGCTTATAGAACTCTTTAGCAGGGACATATGTCAAGATCCTCTCCTGTGTTGAGATCTCTTCAGGACAGGGCTGGAGCTGTCAAGGACCCAGCTATAGCTCCCTGATTCTCAAGCTGCAGCTTCCCTGGCCCTAGCCCTGGTCTAAATTAGAGCAACCAGGTGGCAGCTCTAATTTACAAAGCTGCATATGGTCTCTGAGAAATCATATACCAGCTGAGAATGTGGCACAGAGTGGAGCTCCATCACACCTCTTCCCTCCCCTATTATAACCCCTATGTCAGGGTGGCTCCTCTAGCTTTATGCCCTCTGAGAGATCCCTCCCCACACGCTGGGAATTCTCAGCTAGGCAGTAGCACCCAGAATATGGCCAATAATTTTCCACTGAACTCTGCAGGATGGTCCAAATATCCTATGGAAAGGATCTCATTCTGTATTACATTCTGCGGGTTCTTAGAGAAATGGCCATAGAACCCTGTTGATTTAATCCCTTTTTGATTCTACAGGACTTTCCCATAATACAGATCCTCTCTCATTTGCTCTTGCTCTTTAGTTTTTTTGCTGGGTGGTTTGGGTTTCAGTTTGAGCATGGGGCAAAAACCAGGAGTTCATAGTTCAGGTCACTTACGTTGCCCGACCTGGTCTGCTCCACCATTGTTGCAGGTACTGGTAAGACAAAGTTTGGGAATGACAGTATTAAGGAAGGAATGATTCTGTCCTGACTACAGTCAATAGGTTGAGCAGTACAGAGGAAAACAGTGTCGTGTGCCCTCCTCCTGTAGCTGATAGGGATTCATCAGCATGCAAGGGGAGAGTCTGCTGGCGCGCAAGGATGCAGAGAGGCCTGAAGGGAGTAGGAAGAAGGGCAGTGAGGTTGTACAGTATTAGTGATGAGTAGAGGAAGTAAAGCTCCCCTTTCTTGGAGTACTGTCTGCTGAATAATCATGAGCCCGCATTGGCAGATTCCTTTAGAGAAGCCCCAAGTGATGGCCCGTCTTCCTGCATAAAGAGAGAACATTAAGGAGGTTATTGCTCCCAGGGTTGCCTGGGAGAAGGGGAATCCAAGGTTTAAGTGGGTGGAGAAAGGAGGGCAGCAGAAGGAAGGAGGGGCAATAGGGAGCCATTGGAGAGGAGTTATCTGGGAAGGTGCCTAGCCTAGGAACCTCCATGTCAGAATGTCGGTGGCCTGGCTAGTAATGACATGCTCTGTTCCTTCTCTGACCCAAGGAGCTCTCCTGGGAAAAGCAAAGAACCCTGGAAATGCTGGAGGAGAATGAGAGCCAACTTCAGCCCCTGGCCAATGCTAACAAGCAGCCAAACCCCACCGGGTGTCTGCACAGCAACCTGCGCCAGATTGAGGAGAAGATGCACCAGCTCCTGGAGGAGAAAGTCTTGGCAGAGAGAAGGTAAGGTGGGAAATGTAGCTTACAGAATCCCAGAAGAGGAAGGACGAAGTGTTACTCCTTGCAGAAGGAACGTGGTGTTGGGAAAGGAGCTACCATTACTCCTGCAGAGGGAAGGTCATAGTAAGAGGAGACACTGGAATAAATTCCAGACTTACAACTATAATCATATTAAAGCATTTTCTCTATTTTCATTAACATTGGCTATTTCCTGGTGGCCAACAGCCTTCTGCAGAGTTGTTAGACCTTTTGTCGTTTCCCCTCATGGGTGCTGGCTGAGGAGTGGGAAAGTGCTAGTCAGGCAATTCAGATTGCCAGGAAGGTTCAAATTCATTCTGGTCAGTGTGGCCATCTGTGGCTGTGCTGCTTGGTTGCCAGTGTGAAATGAGCTGGTTGACCTTTCTAATTCCCTGTGGTCAAGTGTTCATATTGCAGACACTTGACAGTCTAAGCAGAGAGGCTAAGGGTTCCAGGGGCCATGGAGAATGAACTCCTCTTTTGACTCTAGAGCTGCTCCTTTCAGATCAGGATTGGGGCACATTAGCCCAACAATAGGCCAGAAGCATGTGCTACTGGTGGACCTGTTCTGTTCATAGAGAACTTCACCCTCCAGAGCTGTCAATCTGGGATCACTGCATTTACCTGTTTCAAAAATGGAGATAAAGTTCTAAGGGAATGCCGCAGTGAATATGTACAACTAAAACTGAGGCCAACTGGATTTGCAAGACCAGCCCTGCTCTGTCTGACCCATCAGAGCAGCTTTCAACCAAGGTCTTCTTTCCCTCCCTTTCTGGGAGTTGCAATGGCCAGGGAGAGGTCTTCTCTAATGCTCTTTTGTCATGCTGTGTGGTAGGATGAAGGAGAATGAGGAGCGGTCCCGAGCCTTGGAGGAGGAGCGGGAGTTTTACTCATCTCAGTCGCAGGTGCTGCAGAACTCGCTCTCAGAACTGACTGCAGAGAAACAGCAGACAGAGAGAGACCTCAAGGTACTGCATATGTTGCTCACTAACTCTGCCCCTGCTTTGGGCCCAACAGATTATCTCCTTCTTCTCCACTCAGACTTCTTCAGGGATCTCAGAGTGTTGTAGCTTTTCTTTTGAGGCCTAAGATGGGAGTGGGGAGAGCTTCGGGGCCTGCACTTGGTCAGAGAGATGCTTATTGGCAATGTCAACCTAAATGAACTCAATCTCTGAAGAAGAACATGATCAGCCCTTCCACTCCAGAGGCAAAAAGCATGCATGGATAGAGTAGAGACTTATACCAGACCCTGTAGGTCAACAGGTTTAGGCTCTGATGGGACAAGCAGTTGAATTCCACTAAGCAGGGCTATCCTCTGAGAGATTGTCCTGCCTCTGCAACCAGTTGCTCATATCCAGGGACTCCTGGACTCTCCTGATGATCTCAGCTGTCATAGTGCTGTATAGAGGGACTCCTCTCAACTAGCCAGGACCCAGATCTTGTAGGTATTTATAGATCAACACCAGAGCTGAACAGGATCGGCACAGTCTCTGGGGAGCGGGGCTTAGATGTTCCTGACTGCTGACATGATTGGGCTGCAGTCTTCACCAAGGGAATCATATGAGTGGTCTTGGCTGTCCCATGTCAATCTCATTGCAATAAATGGACCAAACATCACAGTTTGGGAAGCACTGGTCTATTAGTCCACCAGATGCTTCCTCTTGAAAAAGTGGGATAGAGTTTCTGATTTTAGCCAAAGGGCAAAGGAAAATGGATTTCCACCTATCTTATCATGATGGGTGAATGCAGAAGGGCTGGCGGTTCAGTTTGGATAAGCACCCAAAAGTCTCAATGTTTTTACCCTTATCTTGAGTCAGTAACATTTAGCTAGAAATGTCACAAGGACAGTTTTTTTCCCCCTCCATGAGATTCCATATATTTCCTGTTCTTTTTCAGCTAGCAATACCTGCACAAACAGCCTTTCTTATGGTATTTCAACACCTCTGATTCCAAACAGAACCTAGAATGGTGGGGGCAGCTGTGAAATCAGGAAGTTGGAGTAATAGACAGTTACCCAAACACTGCTGAGCCTCAAGGAGGGGTTCAGTTTGAGGAACTGATGAACAGCTTGCATGGTTTCTATCTAAACTGGCAATCCCTTCATATTCAATGCCACCCTCAGCTTTGGGTTCCTTGCAACTCTTGAGTCAGCAGCAGTATCACTGTTGTGTTGAATGGTTTTCCAGAGTGACTGATTTCCTTCCGTCCTCCTCAGGCTGAGATGAAGGTGCGTATGGATCTAGAGAAGAGACTGAGGGAGGCTGAGGAAGCCCTACAGAGCTTGGAGCAAGGCTTGAATTCTCTGGATTGCAACAAAGAGAAGGAGGAGAAAATGAAAACAGATGTCAGCAATTTGAAAAGTAAGTCATCTATCCTCCATCCCCCTCTCTGCTGGTGAATACACTCCACAGAAGGGTCCATCTCCACAAGTCAAGCAAAGTGGTGTTTAGTGAGTTCTCAAAACACTTTGCAGCTTCCCTCTGCAGATTGCAAAAGCACTTTGCAAACATTAGTGAGTTAAGTCTCACTCTCCTGCAAAGGTCAGTGTTGTTCTCCCTTGTTTTACGGATGAAAAAACTGAGGCATAGAGAGGTTAAGTTACTTGTCGTAGGTCATATAGGAAAGCTGTGGCAGATCAGGGAGCAGAACTGAATGGAGCTCAGCATCTCAGTCCTGTGATTCCACCACCATACAGTCCTTACAATCTGATCCTTCTGTATTTGGATGACAGCAGCCTAAGGAGCATTCAGCTTGGTGCTGGATGATTCAGTAGGTTTGTGTAGTGGGGCAGCTGCCCCACTGCGGCGGAACAGGGATTAAAAGCACCCCTGGAGAGAGCTATTGCTGGATAAAAAGAGTGAGAGCAGCTGAGGGAGTAGCTGACCACAGGTGTGGCCAGCTCAATTAGGGCCCAGCTGGCCCTGATAAGAGGGCTGGGGGCCAGGAGCTTGAAGGAGTTTCACTCTAGCCTTGGAGTGGGAAGGGCTAGCTGCCTGGGAGCAAGGTACCTGAAGCAGAGCAGTTCTGGGGAAGGGCATAGGGAGCTGGGGAGCTCCAGCCTGGTAAACGCGCAGGCTGCAGGCCTTGTTGAAGGCCTACGAAAGGTACTGGGGCCGCAGAGAGGCATCCTGGGGATAGGCAAAAGCAGCAGGTCCTACCCCCTTGCCAAAGATGAGTGGCCATTATAGATTGCAGTCTGCCTCAGGCAAAGGGGGCTAGATGATGACTGGCAGTAGCCACTGAGGCAAGGTGGGCTTAGAGGGTTGGGGGTTCACCGGGAGGGGAGTGTGTGGGACTGCTGTGGGGCAGAACCCCAAGATAAGAGGGCACTGGGATCTGGGATGGACATGGGGCCTGAGGCAGGCGAGACACCGGCCACCAGGAGGTGCTCTGACTACTGGGCGAGCTAATTCCCAGATGACCAGCAGGAGGCGCCGTGCCAGTGAGTCTGCAATCTGCTACCGTTAACCTTGTACTGTGACTCAGTGTTGCATCAGTGCCCCAGCCTAGCATTACAGGGTGTTGTGTTGTTGGAGGTGCAGTCTTTGAGATGAAACATAAAGCTGAGTTCCTGACCATGTGTCACTGAAGTTCCAAAGATGCTTTCAATAAGAGATAAGGGGGTTGACTCTAGGGTCCTGGATGATTGAGCTTTGGGTAATATCCCTTCCTTAACTCCCTTGCAGCTCCAACTGAATGCAGTATTCTTCACTTCCTGTCCTATAATGTTGCTGGGAGCTGTTAAAGAACTGCCAGGCTTCATTTCAGTGCAGGGTGGGTGACGTGGGCCTGTGTATAGAGTGTGCAAAGTCATTTGGGATCCTGAGGGTGAGATGCATCATAGAAATACAAGTGATTAGCATTCAGTCCATTTACGTGAATCAGTAGATTCCAAAGTAGCAGCAAAGCAAAGGGCATGGTTCTCCACTACATTGCTCCAGCAGACTGTGGTGGAGTGAAAACCAGGTCCTGGTTCACTGTGCAGCTGGATCCCCCAGTCATCTGTTCCCCCATACGTCTCCTCCGCCTTCCTTGCTGTTCATGGCAGGAGCCTGTGACTTGGGCTCCTCAGACGTATCCACGGTGCTGTTGTGGGGGAGGGTCTCCACTGAGGATGGCATATAGTTCTTTGTAAAAGCAGCAGGTCTGTTGCTTGGCACCCGATTGTTTGTTGGCCTCCCAATATGCCTGCTGCAGCTCCTTGGCTATCACACAGCACTCCTGCTGGTCCCTGTAGTACCTGTTCTCCAGCGTCCCCTGAGCAATCTGTTCATAGATGTCCATGCTTCTATGGCTGGGGTGGGAGCTGTGTCTGCATAGCATCTCCCCACAGGTCCAGGAGAGCCAACATCTCCTGTCTGCTCCAGGCAGGAGCATGTCTGGAGTGTGTAGGTGGCATGGTCAGGTGGGCATTCGCACACAACAATGGAGAACTGTGAGGGGTGCTCACCAAGCTGGAAAAGGAATTTCAAAAATTCACAGGGCTTTAAAAGTGTCTATGTGGCGATGGGGATGGGGCGGTTCTGGTCTCTGTGACCCCAGGCAGTGGAGTTTACAAAGGTGACCAGAGCGTTGAGGTCAACATAAGTAACACAGCATCTCCACTTGCACTGCGTCAACCTAAGTACATTGACCGTGGCTCTACGTAGCTCAAGTAGGTGGTGTTGCCGTGTCAGCGCTTACAGCGGTGGGAAGCCAATTTGAGTGTAGACGCATTAACAACTAGGTCAGCATAAGCTGCCTTGCATCAAACTAACTTTGTAGTGTAGACCAGGCCTTAGAGAATGGAAAATCAGGTTCAAAATCTACATTGTCAGCACGGAATTCTACCTTGTGTTGAGTTATCTGAACGAAACCTTCGCTCTGGCACAGAAAAGGCGGGTAACTTTTCGCACAGGGACTAGAACTCCTCCCAGCTTTAATTTTCTGCCCTAGGTTTTACTGTGTCTCCTCTTAAAAGAATTGAAGAGTATGGGTGAATTAAGTGCTTATAAAGGTTAGGGGTCAATACCACACACCTCAAGCCTGGCCTGCAAACCCCATCTCACTCCTGTTCTTTCAGGTCAGGATCAAGATGTGGTAGCAAAGATGTCTGGGGGCCTGTGACTAGCAGGGGAGTTGCAGAGGAGACATAAGGTGTGTTTGTGCGGATGGGGGAGGAGAGCCAGGCTGAAATGGTCCAAGATGTAGCTGGCTAGGGCAGAGGAGGTGCGCTGGCATAGCATGAAGGGAGCTGGGCCGAGGGCTGGAATAGAAGGGTATGTAGCAGGTCAGGATGTGGGTGCATTGGCAGAGCTGTGGGGTGGAGGGGGACTGAGGCTGGAATAGCAGGAGATGCTGCAGGTCAGGGAAGAAACGCATCAGCAGAGCTGCTCGGCAATGTTTGCCCAGCATGTGCCCGTGTCGTTAGTCCCTCCATTTCCAAAGCTCACTTGGAGAGAGAATAAAACACGTGCAAATTCTCTTTCTTTGGAGATATATGGAAACATTTGCAGGACTTCCCCTTTTCCACCTTGGAGAACCCCATCTCTTTGAAGCATTTGAGAAACAAGGAGTGCAGTGGCCAGGGGCACAGTCCCACTCTCTGCTTCCACTGAGCCATGAAATATGGCTATGCTTACCAGTGGCCACAGCGTCCATCTGTCTTGATTACTTTCCTGATTTCAGGCTCTCTGAACCAAAGCACAACCACTAGTGCTTCAAAGGGTTGCATTTCTGGAGACCCATGAAGAGAGACTTTCTCCTGCTAAATACCAAGGAAAGAGCTAGCTGGCTCCTGGCTAGTGACTGTGACGCTGAGATATTCTTGCTGCAGCTGTAGGAATAACTGAGGGGGGATTGAATGGCTCCTGTGGGACTGGTAATGGGCTCTTGTGCCTTCACTTCACCAGCCTGAATCCAGCCCAGATCAATAGAGTCTGGAAGTTGCTACCCCCTGACAGTGCTTAGAGTGCAAAGAGGGGGGATTGCCAGTGGGTGCAGACCTGGAAAAAGTTGGCTTTAATTGCATGGGGTCACTGTGGGACACACTCTACGGAGTGTCGTACCAAAGCTGCTGTTCCTAGGTTGTGATCGATGCCCCACTTACTTTCAAACCACTTTAAGCACCGTCCCCTGGTGGTGACGTGGGGCTTTGTGAATGAGTGTCTGTGAATGTGCTCCAGGATCAGATCCTCCTCTAAATGGTGCTATAGACATACAAGGTATGAGCACCTGGTCCATCTCTATGGGCAGTGCAGGACTGTTCTGAGCAGGACAGTGTAGCTGGTATCTAGTGTGCCCAACTGGGATAAGCTCGCTCTGGGGCCAACGTTAACGTTTAAAGTGCCTCCCTCACGTGGCTTCCTGGAATCTCTCCTCCCCAGAGTTCTTTGAGGAGTGCATCCGGAATGCCGAGCTGGAAGCCAAGATGCCCATGATCATGAAGAACTCTGTGTACCTCCACAAGGCTGCCACCCGCCGGATAAAGAGCTGCCGGCTTCACCGCAGGAGGTCCAGCGCTTCATGTAGGTGTTGGCGGCTCTTCCCACATTATGCTGTGGGGAGTGGGGATGGGGGGAGGTTTGCTGGAGGAGGTGAGGATTTTGTTCCACGAGGACTTTGTGTTTCTTGCCCCCTTGTGGCATCACCCACTCATGGGGCTGCTTGCAGAGAAACCTCAGGCACCAATTCTCCACCTGAATTCCCTGGCTTTTCACATACCTGGAAACATGGGGGTGAACCCCTTCAGTGCCATCGGGTCTCTGTGTGCATGCTGGGGAAGCATGCTGCTGCCGCTGGGTTGGTTTGAGTGGTTGATCCATAGGAAGCCCCCTTTCTGGGGCCCTTGTGCAACCTGACAGCAGCAAAGGGAGCGGGGGGGGGGGGGGGAAGGGGGGGAGGGAACAGGCACTGCCTTGCCCTCATTCTTGCCCCTCTCTGAGGAGAGCAAGATGGACTTATTCCATGTGCTCTCAAATGTCATCATAGGTTACTATCTCCTCCCCCACCAGAGCCCAGGGTCATAAAGATGGCACTGCTCAACTCCAACTGCTCTGCATTGGCTCCCTGTTGAATCTGGGTCTTGGACAATGTTGGGGCGGTCTCCGGCATGGGAGCGCTCACCTGTTTTACTGCTGCTGTTGTTTCAGTGAAACAGTCCCAGTCGTTCATCTTCTCCCAGACAGAAGCCGATAACATTGAGGAGCTGAAGGAGGCAGCCAAGAGGCTCAGCCGGGACCAGCACTTCCGGGAAACCCTCTATCAAATCATGATGTCACAAAAAAATTCTGCTTCAGGGGAGGAAAAGTGAATCCTCATCTCCTCCCATCAGCAGGGGGCTTCTGATCTCAACTCGTTGTTCAACTCATCAGAAGTTAAACCACTGGGGTCAGGGGGAGGATTTGCTCCTCTGTGGGGAAAGGGGAAGGATGGATGAATGCACCACCCTCCAGGGTTGTGGCTTTTAGTGTGTGTTCCTGAGCAGTGCCAATCTCTCTTTCCCCAGACTGCAGGGAGGCTCTGCCATTCCCCCCCAGATCACCTCCGTTTACTTCAGCCATTTCCACTAGGACATGTTCTGCCAAAATCCCACAATCAGTGTTCAAATGAATCACACACTTTAGGTTAGAGAGTGTCGGGTCATTTCTTCACAGTCAAGTTCTGTGGCCAAATGTAGGTGCTGCTAATAAACCCCTTTCTTTGCCTAATGTCCAGCTAGTGAAACTAGCAGATGAGACACAGCCCAATTGCTCTGGCTCGCCTTCTTTCTCACCTGGTCCAATACATCCCTCAGTATCTGTGCTGGGAAGGGGGATGTTCCTCAGCGTGTTGCCTAGACACGGCAGTTATATCAGTCTCCTGAGGTGTGCAATGATGTCAAGCCCGGAACAACCTCTTGATGTAGCACCCTTTAAGCAGGTAATAAAGCAAGGCTGAGAGTACCATCCAGAGGCACCAGCTTCCTAAATTCTGGGGGCGGGGGTTACTTGACCCCTGCTCTGCCCCAGGCCCCACCCCACTCCATCTCCCAAGCCCCTGCCTCTTCCCGCCCCCTCTCCGCCCCACCCCGCCTCTTCCCGCCCCTGCTCCTTCCCTTCCTCCCCCTGCTCCTCCTGCATGCCACTGAACAGCTGATTGCAGTGGGCTGGAGACGCTGGGAGGGAGGGGAAGGAGCTGACTCATGGGGCTGCCAGTGGTTGGGAGGGAGGGGAAGGAGCTGATCTGCGGGGCTGCCAGTGGGTGCTGAGCACCCACTTTTTTTTTTCCATGCAGGTGCTCCAGCCCCGGAGCACCCACAGAGTCAGCGCCTATGGTGCCATTGCCATCAGTGGCAACAAGACAACGTGGGGTGGGTGGGTGAGGAGAACCCAGCAATGAGTCCTGCTACCACAGACTTAGTTAATTAACACACAACCTGAGAAGCACTAGCTTCCTCACTGCCCAGAATAACACCACCATTGTCATGTCAGCTACCTACCAGGTTTAAGTTCGGGAAACTATCCAGGTTGTAGCAGGATGGACACCATCCATGGTTTATCCAAGTGTTATCCATGGTGGTGCCCCTATTGAGAGATCAGGGCTTTTCCTTCCATTCCCTTTCCATCATGGCCTGCATCCTTCCTGGAATGCTGTAGATGATGTGTTTGTCATGGAAGCCCAGACTTAACCTAGACTAGAAGAGAGGATTTGCCCAGCATTTAATAATACTGTAAATTGCTGAAGAGAGAGGAATCATTTTTTTATACAAACCTGATGGCCACTAGCACCTTCTTTTAAGTAACTAGCCGTACAAGGCTTGTATCCAGAATACAATAATAATAGTCCTTAGCACTCAGATATAACTTACAGACATACGTGGTAGGTGAGTATTAATATCCCCATTGTATGGATTGGGAAACTGAGGCACAGAAAAGTTAAGTGACTTACCCTAAGTCACAAAGTTAGTGGCAGAACCTGTATTAAAGTTCAGGGGATCTTGGCTTCCAACTACCTGCTCATTCTAGTAGGCCACTTTTCCGATCTATGAAGTGTTGTTTATAGGTAGACAGCAGCAGTGAGGCTGGCACCAGGCCTCATGCTGTCCCAGTGAACATGGTGTTTGTTAAGCTTGAAGAGCAGCTCTGCTGCTGTAATTCAGCAGGGTCTGTTTTGTATATTATGCAGAATTCCATTCTCCCCTCTCCATCCTAAAGCAGGGCCAAACAGTGATTCAGGAGATGCAGATGTTACCTGGGCAATAAACAGGAAATTTGAGGGGGAGGTCATGAAGGCATGGCTCGTGTCTCATTTTATACCTTTGTGCAGGCAGTCGCAGGCATCCTTCTGCCAGGCAATGAGATGTGCCTAATGATTCCAGTGTCCAACATCAAAGGCATAAAATGTCATCATCAGATAAGTGACCTTGTCAAAATGCCTCCTTAACAGTTTTGATCCTTTTGTGTTTTCAAATCCTATTTGCTCTGCAGAGCCAGTCATAAGTGCTGGAATTAGGGGTGCTGCAGAACCCCCTAACTTGAAGAGGTTTTCATCATATACAGGATTCACAGATTGGTTCAATGGCTCTCAGCACCCCCACTGTACAAATTGTTCCAGCACCCCTGGAGCCAATACAGCTATGGGAGACCAAGCTGGAGTCTATTCTTCCTTGCACATTCCTGACTAAAATACCATTTAATTTCCAGTTGCAGAATCTTTGTTATTTGGCGACGTAAGAGGGAGAAAGACAAATCTAGATCCCAGCAAGAGAGTTTGCAATTCTGGCAATTAGAAAAATCACCTTTTGATTTGTTAACACAACACCTTTCATCTGCAGTGTTTGGTGTTGATGTGACATTGCAGTATTGATCAGTACTTCTCCTCTATGAAAATCAATCAAATCAGTCTAGCAGTGTTCAGTAATTACTAGAGTGAATTTATTGTTATTGTTGTTTATTATTATTTGCATTGCAGTAGCGCCTAAGAGCTTTGGTTGTGGACCAAGACTGCACTGTGCTAGGTGCTGTACATTGCCGGACTGTGACAGGACTGCACCTAAAATGCCATCTCCCTGGCCTCCCACTTTCACACACCTTCCTCGAGTGTGGTAGAGACCTAGTGTTTAAAGCCAGAAGGGATCACTAGACCATCCACTCTGACCTCCTGTATATCACAGGCCACCAATGCCACCCGCACACTAAGCCAACAACGAGACCAAAGTGTTACAGCTCGCAGGAGACTAGACTGCTGTGTGTCACAGACAAAGATGAGGAGGGAACAAAGTGTACCAGTACGTGAGGCCCCTGCAATGGCCTGGAAATGATTAAATGAGCTATACCTGATAATTCTAGCAAGTGACCTGCACTCATGCAGCAGAGAAAGGTGAAAACCCTCCAAGGTCACTGCCAATCGGATCTGGGAGGAAATTCCTTCCTGACCCCACATAAAGTGATTAGTTAGACCCTGAGCATGGGAGCAAGAACCAGCCAGTAAAGCAGCTGAGAGAGAGAGAGAGAACGCTCAGAGCCCTCCCAACCCAATGTCCCATCTCCCGCCATGGTCTTCCCTGATGCTTCAGAGGAAGAAGATTTAAAAAAAAAAAAACAACCCTCTTCCTTTGTCTTTGACAAACAGGTTTACCTACTCCCCAGACTTGTCTGGTAAACACACTTGTCATAATTTCAGCTGATGTTCATAACTTTACACATACTGTTGCTACATGCATTTCACCATGATACTCTTGACCTGCAAGTTATTAGTTTTCAGGTGATACCTCACAAGGCATATTCTGTACACAGATTTTGACAGTGTGTAGGGGATGAATACAGGGTGCATTCTGTCACAATCTCCCAGAATACCCTGGGGAAGAAAAAAATCCACTTCTTACCCCTGCCAGTGGCCAGCTGAAACCCTGAAGTATAAGCTTTAGGAACATAAAACAGAAATGGCTGAGCCCTGCCCACTACCATCACAAGCAACCCTGTCCTACAATGGCACTCATAAATGTGTCCAGCACTTTCTTAAAACTAATTGAGTTGTTTGCCCTCTTGAGGCCTAGTTGGGGGGCTGTTCCAGAACCTCACTCCTTTGATGGTTAGAAACCACCTAATTTCCAGCCTGACTTTGTTCCTGGCCAGTTTATAACCATTTATTCACATGCCAACATTGTCCTTTAGCTTAAATAGCTCTCCACTCCGCCCCGGTATTTACCCCCCTGATGTATTTATAAAGAACAAGCATATTCCTTCTCAGCTTTCTTTTGGCTAGGCCAAACAAGCCAAGCTCCTCCAGTCTCCTCTCATAAGATAGGCCCTACAGTCCCCATTTCATCCTAGTAGCTCTTCCCTGCAGCTGTTCCAGTTTGAATGCATCTTTCTTAAACATGGGTGACCAGAACTGTACAAAGTATTCCAAATGAAGTCTTACTAGTGCCTTGCCCAATGGCATTAATACCCTCCCCCCTCTCTCTCTACTGGAAATGCCTCACCTGATACATCCTAGGAGTGCATTTGCCTTTTTCACAGCTGTAGCACATTGGTGGCTCATAGTCATCCTGTGATGGACCCGGACACCCAGGTCTTGTTGCTCCTCTGTCCATCTCTGCTGCCAAGCAGTTTAAAATTTATTCTAAAATTAAAGTCAAGATACACTAAATCTAAACTAAAAACCTCAACCTGGAATCAATGAACTGCATGGCTAACCTACGAATTCACACCACAGGATTTTCTGTTGCACCCCAGCTGCCATCCTTCTTGGCTTATCTTAGGCCCTGATCCTGCAATGCAATCTGCTAGTGCATAGATTTTTGATCCTGGAGGGCTCCCATTGAAGTCAGGGCAGGACTGGGCCCATAGATTATATGCTTGTCCTTGCAGGACCCTTGTCTTTTCTCTGTCTGTAAAGTGCCATGCTCACCAATGGTGATATGGAAACAGTTATTCCAACCCTACAGCTTTACATGGATTTGCAATGTAAAGCAGTAACATCCACCAATAGGTCAGCAGCTAAGGGAAATGATCCACCTAGTGCAATAACACCATTTATCACCATCAACCAGATTGGCCCCTCCCACAGAAAAAAACCTGGCAGGGTCTTTGGGTGGGAGAATTCTGTGAGGTCTACCTTAGTGAGCTTTCCCTAAATTGTTCCATTGCATGTGTGAGGGCGGGAGACTTTGCTCCCCCCATGCAAAAGCAGGCAGTTCCACGCTAGACTATGCAGCTGCCCCAGATCTACACAGACTGTAGGCATTCAGGGAGGCCCTAAGCCCTCTACATAAAGCCCCATCTTTTGGTTCCCATGGCCATGCTAACAAGATCTTCTCCCACCCTTGGCTGCCTCTGAAACTCCCTTCCTTCTTTAAGGTGCTCCTGAAGTATATTTTGAGTCTGCTCTTTTGTGTCCTTGAGTGTATCTGATGGTTTGAACAGCAAAGCCTGCTAGCCCATTTCTAGGGTACATCGGCCTCCATGTAACATGCTTAAACCTATTATGTGGAAAGGCTTGAAAAGGAATTCCGTGGCTGGCAAAGGAAGTTTTGTGATGACAAATCACTGTTTCACTCAGGGCATTTTTTAGAACGGTGGTTCACAAACTGTGGTTCCCTGGACAACTGTTGGCCTGCAGGGCAGCTCCTCCTCCTCTCTGCTTCCAGCTGCTTCTATGGTTGCCCAAGGTCCACATCGCACACGAGAGCCCAGGTGCTTAGAGAAGTAAATGAAAACAAGGAGGAGAAGCCATGCAATCTGCACCAGTGTCAACCACTCCTACATAAGAGGAGATGGAGAGGGAAAGGAAACTGTCCTCAGAGCCAGAAGCAGAACAGTTGAGAATAACTGTATGTAACCCACTGTCAGTGTATGTTAGGTGTCTCCCGCTGTGTGCCCCGTACACAGAGAAGAGAGGCCTCAGCTACAGAGCCTGGCTCTTTCCCTCAAGCTGTAGACATTTGTACTTCTAGCTCTGGACGTTGCTGTGTCAATCTCTGGTATCAGTCGAGATGGTGGGCACCCTGTAAAAATTGTCCTATGATTACTTTTCCATGCGAGCAATTGCTGTAGTTGCCACGGGGAGGGAAGGTGATTCTTGCCAGTGGGGCTGTGGCGGGAGCACAGCACAAGACAGTCCCTCTCTCAAGAAGTGGGCTACACTCGGAAAGTTTGTTGTAGACTCACTTCAACAGAGCCTGAATACAAGTCCGCTGTTAATATTTGCCTTGAAAATCAATGAGTTCCACTGATATGTTTTGCCAAGGGCTTTCCAGGTGGTTGCTAAAGTGCTTGTTGTTCTTTAGGTTGTTGTGATTAGTGGAGGGATATTTCTGCAATCCGTGTGTTCATATCAAGCCGGGAAGGGATTGCTACTGCTCATCTTTTGCTTAATTCCATATGACTGGAGGGAGTGACTGAGCCGCAGGAAACAGCTGCAGTCAGTAAGGTCTTTTCCCCAGGGGTTAATATGTCTAACCAGAAAGCAAAATGAGTTACCTTACCAGAAAGCTAACGGAAAAGCATCCCATCTTGTGGGTAAACCCAATCCCGTGGCCACCAGGTGCTGAGCCCCACAGGCTCTCTTCTACAGCTGCCCTTCTAGCCCTTCCCCTGAGCTTATACGCAAGATGAGGAAATAGTAGTGTTGGAGTTAACCCCTTGTTCACTGGTGAGCAGGCAGTACCATTGGTGCGCACTGCCCCCGTGATATAGCATTTCTTTCTTCAGCCTGCATGGGGTCACTAATGATCTTTCCCCGGTCAACTCTAAAGTCACATTTCTGCTTGAAGTGTTTTCAAGGTGTTGATGTTTTCTGGAATTCAGGAACAGTTTTCTCTTTGAGCTGGTTGTGTGCTTTGGATGGGGCTTTGTGTAGAGTCACTTTGGCTTCTGCACTGCTAGTTTCCCTTCCCAGTGCCCTGCCTGAGCCTGATGGCGTGACATTCTGATACCTTGCTTGGGGAGCCTCTCCGAAAAGGAGCGGACTGCACTGCTGTTGTCTGAGAATAGGATTGGATGCTGCCATCTCTGCCTCATCTAGTCAATACGGTTTAATTGTTAAAACTCTAAAAGGTACAAATATAAATCTCTCTTGGGAAATTGCCTAGGGAGATTGGAGTGGCAGGAGAGTCACACCCCTTCCTGGGACTGCAGGAAGAGTCAGAGGAGCCGGGTTTGCCCGACTCCCCAACCCTGCCGGGGGGACAGGTAAACACTAATGGAAGTATCAGGGACAGGTGATCTTTCCCTGGGAAGCACCAGAGACCAGAAGAGGGAGTGAGCAGGGACAGATGATTTCCTTGCAGTTGCTGCTGCTTTCCAGTCTGTTAGTTGGGTGGCTAGCAGGGCTCCTGGAAGCCCTTTGCAGGAGCTGCTGCTTGTTACGGAGTCCAGCCCCAGTCCTTTCCTGTGTGTCGCAAACAGCAGCAGGGGAGACAGAGGAAAATATTTTTCAAAAGCTCACACAAAACAAACGTGGTAATAAAAAAGCAACCAAAAAAAAAAAAAAGAAAGAAAAAAGGGCCAGGGGCCTTGGGGACAAGAGCTGCTTTTGTTAGGTTTGGATGAAACTGATCACTTTGCAGTTGCTAATGTCCCTTTAAGAAAAATACATTAGATTCCATAAGCATTGATGAAAATGCTACCCCAAGGGAGCTTGTATTGTGGTCACTTCTGAAAGCGTATAGCCACCTGCCGGCCAAAGTCAGTATTAGTACACAGACAATAGTGCACTGGGCAGCCCTTCACTCGCATGCTAAGGCTCTCTCTTTGCTAAGTCCCATCGAGTAGCTAAGTCTCACTGATACCCTGCTCACTTTCAGATGCAGCATGGGACAATGAGAAGATTGGGAAAACTACCAAGAAAGAAGGTGCAGCCATCCAAAAGCTGAGCCCTCCTGCAGCAAGATTTAGGAGCAGGATTATTTGAGGCGACAAAACGTAGTTCCAGTGGGAAGGGAAAGCATTTCAATTCAGAAAAAGCCACCACTCCCATCTTACCCTCCCTCACCCCCTCCCACCCCCTCCCACTGTACACTATTTCTTGTACATGGAGACAGAACACAATGCTATGACTTCATGCAGTACGACTGACAACTAAAAACAGGAACAAAACAAATTCCCTGATAGCCAAAGTACCCCTGATTGTGGGTCAGTGTGTCTGTTAAAGGATGTCACCTCTTCCCACACATGCACATTAATAGGCAAAAGAAAGATCTTGCTGTCTGCAGGTGAACTTAAGTCCTGTTTCTTGGTTAGGCTGTTCTGAGAGAGCTGGGTTTCTCAGCTGTGAAATAGGAACATAAGAATTAATGTCTCAGCCAGTGTCCAACCCCAGCTGCTTCAGAAAAGGGTATGAAACTGGATCACTAACTGGTTAAAAGATAGGAAACAAAGGGCAGGAATAAATGGTCAGTTTTCAGAATGGAGAGAGGTAAATAATGGTATGTTCAGAGGTCTGTTCAGGGACCAGTGCTGTTCAACATATTCATAAATGGGGTAAACAGTTAGGTGGCAAAATTTGCAGAGGATACAAAATTCCTCAAGATAGTATCAGTGGAGTAGCCGTGTTAGTCTGTATCCACAAAAACAATGAGGAGTCTGGTGGCACCTTAAAGACTAACAGATTTATTGAAAGAAGTGGGGTTTTTTACCCACAAAATCTTATGCCCAAATAAATGTCTTTATGTCTTAAATGTCTTTAAGGTGCCACCAGACTCCTCATTGTTTTCAGGATAGTTAAGTCCAAAGCAGACTGCGAAGCATTACAAAGGGATCTCACGAAACTGGGTGACTGGGCAACAAAATGGCAGATTAAAATCAATGTTGATAAATACAAAGCAATGCACATTGGAAAACATAATCCCAACTATATATATAAAATGATGGGATCTAAATTAGCTGTCACCACTCAAGAAAGAGAGCTTGGAGTCATTGTGGATAGTTCTCTGAAAACATCCACTGAATAAGCAGCGGCAGTCAAAAAGGCTAACAATGTTGGGAATCATAAGGAAAGGGATAGATAATAAGACCGAAAATATACTGCCTCTGCATAAATCCATGGTACGCCTACATCTTGAATACTGTGTGCATCTCTGCTCACCCCATCTCAAAAAAGATATACTGGAATTAAAAAAGGGCAACAAAAATGATTAGGGGTATGGAACAGCTTCCATATGAGGAGAGATTAATAAAACTGGTACTTTTCAGCTTGGAAAAGAGACGACTAAGAGGGGATATGACAGAGGTCTATAAAATCATGGGTGGTGTGGAGAATGTAAATAAGGAAGTGTTATTTATTTACTACTTCTCATAACACAAGAACTAGGGGTCACCAAATGAAATTAATAGGCAGCAGGTTTAAAACAAAATACTTTCTTTTGTTTTTCATACAACACACAGTCAGTCTGTGGACTCTTTGCCAGAGGCTGTTGTGAAGGCCAAGACTATAACAGGGTTCCAAAAAGAATTAGATAAGTTTATGGAGGAGAGGTCCACCAATGGCTATTAGCCAGGATGGGCAGGGATGGTGTCCCTAGCCTCAGTTTGCCGGAAGCTGGGAATGGGCAACAGGGGATGGATTGCTTGATGATCACCTGTTCTGTTCATCCTCTCTGGAGCACCTGGCACTGGTCACTGTCAGACTACAGGCTACTGGGCTAGATGGACCATTGGCCTGACCCAGTATGGCCACTCTTATGTTCTTATGAAACTGTGCTCCTTTTCTCTCCTGCAGCTTCTATTGCTGAACAATAACATGGAGAGAAAAATGCTTCCCAACCCCAGCTAGTTTAAGCCTTGAAGCATGGAAATATGATGTGCTGTGTTCCACCCAGATTTGGTTATGTTTCAGTAGTGGCTGAAATGGTTGCTAGAAAGGGAGAGCGAGAACATGTGGGTGTTGGTGTATGGACTGTTTTTCAAAATGCTGATCCCCTGCAACTCCCAGTGAAGTGGGAGTGGATGCTCAGCACTTCTGAAAACCAGACCAGAAGCTTAGAAAGTGCTGTTAGGTCCCTCTGGATGGCCTCTACTTCAGCCTCAGTGCTACACCAGACTATGTATGGGCTGGGATCCCCTTATGCAGGTATAGGGGGTGGCTCCCTTCCATTCTCTCTCTCCCACTTTTAACCTCCCTGCACACTTGAGCCCAGTGACCCCTTGTCAGCTGTCTCAGTGGAGAGGGTGAGGAATTGATGAGCCAAGCAGACTGAACTCAGGTGTAATTAAAGGGGAGCATGGGACACACTTGTCCCATTCAACTTTCTCCCAAGGGAAGGAGTGCGGTTGTGTCCCCTTCTCCACTCTGCTCTATAGCAAGTGGGCCTCTTGATACCTCCCTCACCTCTGCCCCCTCTTGACTGCAGTGCAGAGAGGAAATATAACATAGTCAGCAGAGGAACCTCAAGGGAACTGTTCCTGGCTATTGCTCTCACACCTGGACCAGGACACGGGCTCAAGATTAGGGCCTCAGGGATAACGGCCAGTGAGTCTTGCTATGGAGAATAAACAGAAATCACATAGCAGAAGAGATAAATTAGGGGGGCATCTGGAAAGGGATGGTGTCACATTTTAGAGGAGAAGAGGGGCAGAAGAGTTGGGGGGTTAGAGCAGAGGAAAAGAGAACAATAAGAATATAAGCAAGAGATGGGGGCTCTGGGGAGAAGAAGAGGCAAGAAACTGGGGCTTTGTTGGAGCCGGAAGGGAGCAAGTGGAACTTTGGGGACAAGAGGGTGAGATCCCAGTAGGGAAGGGGGAGAGAGAAATGGGGTTTTTTAGTGCCCTGCATAGGAATAAAGTGGCCGTGCGACTTTTTTTACTGTTTATGCTTCAGAGAGAAGGCCCAAAAGGGTGGTTTGGCTCTTGGTTTTTGTTTGTTTTTCAAGCTAGGAATTCTGATCCTGCCTTCGCTGGCAGACTGTGGGTGACTGGAGAGCTGGCAGAATCATGCACGCATAAGGCAGCACAAGCTCCTGTGAACTAGTGAGAGGGGAAATGATTTTCATTCAAGCCACTTAAAACTCTCTCGGTTTGGTATTTGTAAACACCTATTTAATGAAGACAATTGGGAGAGAGGCTGTATGTTAAGGAACCTCCGCCCACATCCCGTTCAGTGAGGGCTGCTCAGAAAATAAAGTGCACGGCTGAGTCACCCAGCCAACCCTCGAAGGCCTGGTCTCCACACAGTTTTTGTGCCAGTGTAACTATGTCGATTAGGGGTCTGACTGATTTTTTTACCGATATAGTTAGACTGGTACAGCCCCTAGGGTAGACATGATTATACTGGTATAGAAGGGCCTTACCCCAGTATAGCTTTAGGCCACTACAGACTTCTGCTAGCATAGCTATGTCGGTCAGGGGTATGAAGAGGTGTGATTCATGACCAGTATAGTGGTGGCAGCAAAAACCCCTAGTGTAGGTGCAGTTATACCAGCAAAATTGCACGTTTACTTTTACCTTTGTTCACTCATGTGGGGGTGTCTTACCGCTTATATTGCTACAGAGCGCAGCCTTGCTGGTTTGGCTGTGTCCCCAGTAGGAGTGCTTTGCTGGTATCGTTTACTGGTATAGGAATAGCAGTATAGTGCTTCGTGTGTAGGCATAGCCTTATTCCCCATCCCATGCAGGAATAGCTATACTGGTAGAAAATTCTTTCTAATTGAGTCCACACTCGTGGGATGTTCTGCTTTAACTATACCTGTATTGTTAAAGTCATACCCCTTGGGTGTGTAGACAAACCCTAAGCAATAAAGGCAAGACTTAACAATTCTGATATTTCCCAGGATGTCTTTTCTTCCAGCTAATTAGGACAGCTGCTGCAAAATTAAAATTATCCACTTGTGTGAATGTCAGACACTAATGTTCTTTTTTTTTTTTTAACAGCTGCTTGAGAGCCCATGATTATATTCTTACTCACCCACATCTTGGGATGAAAAGGAGACGGGAGTTTTTATTTCTAGCTGGGGTGTGGGTGGATAATGAAAGGACCTGCCAATATTGTCTTTAGAAATAGTTGTTCCCCCCCCCCCGCCCCACACCCTCTCCCCAGTGAATGGTGAAGATGAATCAATGACTAATTGTTCCAGCTGGATCCACACACAGTGTGGGTAGGCCCCATCTATGAACCCCCACACATTGTTCTGCCAAAGCAATTCAGTTTTCGATCTATGACACTATTCAAGGTCTAATCCCCCACTGGTCTGCCCGTATACCTCAGTTCAGATGTGTAGCATCCCATTCTGTTCCAGTCCTGAGTTGCCACTCCCCACAGCTTTTCCAGTGCATGACCTCCAGCACTCCAGGCTGTCTCACTCATGTGCCCTCACATAGTTCTGCCACACAGGACCTCTGGTACAACTTGCTGTTCCAGTCCATTGGTTGCCAACGGCGGAGGACATGCTAAGCCGTCCAACTTTAGATGCCGTTTATTTTTGTGATTTTTATCGGTTTTCTTTGCTTTTGAGCATTCTCTTTGTTTGGCAGTTTACTTCTATTGTTTAAAGTGGAGGGCTGATAGTCACACTTCCGGGGCAGAGAAGTACTGGTCCATGTTGGAATATTGGATTGCATACCACACATCATTTGGAATCCTTATCAACCAATCCTAGTGCTGTATTTTTTGGAATTGCTCTAACAAATCTCAGCTCTTCTTCAGCTGATGCTATTTTGCAAATGATTTAGCATAATACCCTGAATATGCAAGCACATGGGAATCCCTGGGGAAACCACTTACATCAAAGAAGTAATCATGATTTACTTTACTTAACTGTTGCTCTTTTTCATGTTTAATGGCTCACGTCCATGCTCTGTATCTCATTCTTTCAGCCTGTCTCTTTATGCTCCTATGTACTGATCCCTGCATGTGATTCTCTCAGTTACTATTCCTATTCCTGACTCCTAGCCACAAGCAAAATCCTAACAGTAGAAATCCAACCGAACGAAAGGTCATTGGAGCTTTGGGATTCACACGTATGCAACTCTCTACTCTACCAGGGCATCTACACAGGAGCATCTACGGAAGGTACAAGGTCCCTCCTGTCCCACTGCCTGTAATTGTGCAGTTTGCCGTGCCTCTTTCTAGGGCTGGTGGGGCTACGTCCCACCAATAATACCCCAGCTCTGAGCCAGGTCTGACTAAACTAGCTTTGTGGTATATCTAGGGTTACCAACTTTCTAATTGCACAAAACTGACACCCTTGTACCGCCCTTGCCCCACCCCTTCCCTGAGGCCCACCCCTGCTTACTCCATCCCCCTCCCTCTATTACTCGCTCTCCCCCACCCTAACTCACTCACTCATTTTCACCAGGCTGGGGCAGGGGTTGGGGTGCGGGAGGAGCTGAGGACTCCGGCTGGGGGTGCCAGTGCTGGGGTGGGGCCCGAAATGAGGGATTCAGGGTGCAGGAAGAGGCTTTGGGTTGGGGAAGGGGGTTAGGGTGCGGGGGGAGATGAAGGCTCCGGCTGGGGGTGCGGGCTCTGGAGTGGGGCTGGGGATGAGGGGTTTGGGGTGCAGAAGGGTGCTCTGGGCTAGCATTGAGGGGTATGGAGTGCGGGACGGGGATCGGGGCTGGGGCAGGGGGTTGGGGCCTGGGAGCAGGTCTGGGGGGCGCTTACCTCAAGCAGCTCCCAGGAACAGCGGCATGTCCCTGCTCCAGCTCCTACATAGAGGCGTGGCCAGGTGGCCCTGCGTGCTGCCCCGTCCACAGGCACAGCCTCCGCAGCTCCCATTGGCTGCAGTTCCTGGCCAATGGGAGCTGCGGGGCAGCGCTTTGGGTGGGAACAGCATGTGGAGTCCCCTGGCTGCCCCTACGCGTAGGAGTCAGATGGGGGACATGCTGGCTGCTTCCCAGGAGCCATGCGGCATGGAGGATAGCAGGGAGCTTGCTAGCCCCACTGTGTGGCGCCACCAACTGGACAGTCAACGGCCCGGTCAGTGGTGCTGACTGGAACCTCCAGGATCCCTTTTCGACTGAGTGTTCTGGTCGAAAACTGGATACCTGGTCACCCTAGGTATATCCTTACACAGGGGCCCCCTGGCCATATGCCTGTGCTGTGACTCCACTCCTGGTCCCACTGTGGCCCTGCCAAAGCTTGGGCTGGTGATCACATGGGCCACCCACACAAGAGCCAGCTATTGGACTGGAGGAGTGGGCTGCCACTGCTTTTCATCAGACTGGCTGCAGCCTCCTTCCTCCCTGTCCCACTACTTCCTGTCTTCAGGCAAACTAGGGTCTGTCCAGGATCCCCTTCAATCCTGCCAAGTGAGGAGGACAGATACCCGGTCAGACCTCCTGTGCAGTGACCTCAGGGGCTGACAGGTGACCAGGCACCGGTCCAGGGACATCAGCAGGAGCATGTAGGTGGAAGCAGAGGGTTCTCTTGTTCTTCCTCTTTTAACCCCAGTAGGAGGGCTCTGTGTGGACCTCTGCTCCTGAGGATCCATATGGAGATCCTCCTTTCCCTACTGGAGCACAGGACGGCAATCAGAACTGGAGGCCCTAGATACAAGTCTACTGTATCTTGTAGTTAATTCGGCCCTGCTTTTATGGGGTCTGTCTGCTGGCACACATAGAGTAGACAGTATTTTAAGATGTCACACCTATGCATCTGAGGATACGGAAAAATATCTGATATTGTATTGTTTTTAAAAAGTGTTACTCATGCAATTAGTCTGATTGTATTATTGTGTGTGCATACACACAAGGGGGCAGTCTTAAGGTTGCACATTCTACCTACGTTTTTTTATTTCTTGACATTTGGATGCTTAGTTATGAAATAGTAATGCTCTCTAGCTTTTAAAAAGAAACTTCTTTGAAAGAAGAAAGATACTTCACAATGTGGAAATATTTGGCTGGCCACTGAGATATGTAACTGAAAAAAATCATTCTGTTTTCTGAACCTTCAAGTATAGGGAAAGCAGTACTGTCACTCCCAAGCATTTAAAAATCACAAGTCAGGCCCCAAAAATTATGAAAGTAGCTTAAAAGTCATGAGATTTTAAAAAAATACATTTGGGGTTCTTTTTATTTGTCTTCTGGTTTTCAAGCTTTCCTCTGCAACCCTGCAGCTAGAAAACTGAGATTTCACTTAATCACGTGCCATTTTGTGTTTCAGATTCTGTCTTTCAGTGATTAATGTACGCTCCTCCTCTGCTACGAGCAGAAGGACAATTCCCCTTCCTCTCCCTGGCTTGGGTAAGAAGCGATCCTACCCACATTTCCCCTCCTTGTTGGTGTGATGAGAGCGTCCCCTCCCATTTCAACCTGCTTTAACCTTTGCTGTCTATATAGATTCTTATACTGCACCCAATGCTGTTCAGATATAGACTGTGACAAAGCAAGCCGTCATTTTTTCCTCCAACCCTAGAGACATTACATTAGTTCTTTCTCACCTTGTTAATGTTTTCCTTAGGCTGAAATAAATATTACCTTGGCATGATTTACTTTGTTTTGGTGTGTATGAGAAAACATGACAGACACAAGAGGAATGGTCAGTTGCTAGGAATGAGCCCTTCTCCTGTGGGTCTTAAAAGCTAGTCAACTTTTACCTTGTTGGATGTACAGGAGCTGAGACAAAAACCTGTAGAAAACTGTATACAGCTGCTCATGCATTTTTAATGGTATCAGATTCCTGCCTGGAAGCTGCTATGCACTTAGCACATAAAGCCTTCAGAACTGAACATTTTATGCATGGAATTCATAGAATTATCTACCCAATGCGGTGCAGCATTCACTCTGCACCTTCACCAGAGCTTTCACAGATCATCACACAAAGCTGAGGTGTGATTGCACACTTTGGCCCTGAGCCTGCAAGGTGCTGTGCATCTCCTGGAGCTGACGCACTCAGCACCTTCACAAGTTGCTCAGCACCTTGCAGAACTTGGTTTTTTTATGAGCTCAGTGAGAAAATTCAGTGCAAAACGTGTGTGGAAGGCAATTTTCAAACCTTCATAACTTGGTCGAACCAACTCCAGTTTTAATCAGAACACTCAAAAGAATTTTCCTTCAATGAGTCACTATGTTTCATATTTCCCTGTCAAATGTCAATTTCCTCTTCTCCTCTGGGTGAGGTTTGGTGCTACAGCGATTTTAAAAAAATCACAAGAATTACTTCATAATTTAGGGAAAAGGAAGGGGAGAAATCTTCTCATTTTCAAAAATGGCTATATCCTTTTTTACTCTCTAGAACCATTTCCCATCAGGCAGAGACCAGACCTGGAAAATTTCAGCGTGAAAAAAAATGAATGATTTAGAAGGGAAATAATTATAGAGCTGTAACGATGATGGTTCCTGCGGTTCCCTTGTTAATGAATAAAGGATCAATTCCAGTGACAAAGCAGTGCTTAGGGAAACAATCCTGAGAAAGGCACCAACTAATTCTGTATTCATGTTAATGGCCGGTTCGGCACCTGCACAACAACAAAAAGCAATTTCAGGGCAGTCATGGCCTAGCAATGCTACCAGTTTTCCAGTGGCCTCTATGAAATGTGTTTGTGAGTCTCATTCCAGTTCCATATTGCAAAAAACACTGTTGCTGCAACTGACACTAAGGTGATCTTCAGCCTGTCAGAGTGACAAACTAGGACGGCTTTTGCGAGAGGGAGGGTTGGTGCAGGGCTGGAGTCAGGAAGGGGTGCAGTGGAGGATTTTGGCAATGGCTGTGGGAAAGAGAATATAGTGCTCACTCTTCTCTCTCCTCTTCTTCTGCCAAATAACCCTCTGACCGTCTCCTCGTGTGTTGGGAAGTGCTGGCTTGAGGACTCCTTGAGAGCTCAGTGGTGGGGAGCTGATTTGGGATGTGTTGTGAGGCAGTGGTGGAGGGCAAGTTCTTAATTTGTGACAGGCCTCGTTAGGGAGTGCTCCATTTGTTCAAGTTCGATATGGTGCTCATTATCATGGTACCTCAGAAGTCCCCACTTGAGGCACATATGTGATCTTCCAATCTGTTGTCGGTTCCACTGGCCCAGCTTGGTGAGAGTTCCTTCAGGTGGCCAGAGCCCACCGTGGCACTGCTTTTTGTATAGCTGAGAGACACACTGGGACAGACCTGGTTTTGTAGGATACATGCTCACTCTGCTAAGGGCAGTCTTGGTACTAGAGATCACTGTGTCATGGAGCCTGACTGTCCTATCCACTCACAGAGCTGGGCCCTGCAGGTTGGGGTTATGGCACATTGGCAAGCCAGCATGAAGGAACCATGATCTGTCACTCTCTGTACTGTACCTGTTTTGCAGTGGTTTACCCAGGTGCCACAAGGCTTTTCTGCACATGCACAAAGTCGGGGAGGGAGGGACACATGGACCAATCACTTTCAAGCAGGGATAATGACTGTGCCCAGTCATTATAGCTGATGCTGGAGTTGTCTGGAGCATTGCTCTGGCTGCATGGCCACAACACCACTGAAATTTGACCCATCCGCCCCTTTGTCCAGATGGACGGGGTGGCTGGGCCAAATAGCGCTGTGACCTGGTGCACAGAGAATCTGTTAAGAACATAAGAACAGCCATACTGCATCAGACCAAAGGTCCCTCTAGCCCAGTATCCTGTCTTCCAACAGCAACCAGTGCCAGGTGCCCCAGAGGGAATGAACAGAACAGGTAATCATCAAGTGATCCAACCCCTGTCGCCTATTCGCAGCTTCTGGCAAACAGAGGCTAGGGACACCATCCCTGCCCATCCTGGCTAATAGCCATTGATGGACCTATCCTCCATGAACTTATCTATTTCTTTTTTGTTCCTGTACAGCAGACCTCAGGGGAGACATCAAGAACTCACCTACTGGTGGCACCAGTTCATGTGTGGCATGGTAAGAGAGACGGGAGACATCCTGGCTGAGGGAGACCTGGCATCCCTCTGTGTGTGTGGTGGCGGGGGGGAATAGCGGGGGCCACAATGGAGTCCCTGCTGGTGAGGATGGGGAAGGACCAGAATTTACCCCTCCACCCTACTCAAGAGATATGTGATTGGTGCCACTGCTGTTTTGTGGATAAATAGAACGTGAATCTCCAGGGCTTGTCAAGCCAGCATCTTTCTCCAGCAATAATTTCACATAAATAAGACTAGTAGAAAGACCTGTTGTCAGGATTTCCACTTCCTGTAACTGATTTCTTTTTTGTATGCACATGGAGTTAAAAAAAACAACCACCACCCTTCGTATTAAAACACTGGAAAATTTTTGCCTCACACATGCATCAAGGGTGTTTTAGCATCTCTGAGTGTTACTTGGAACAAAATACAAGATAATTGGTTCCCTTCAGAATGTGTGTGAAGGGGTCGGAGACTCTGTATACGTATGGGGGGGTAGAGTTGGGTTTCTATGGCAACAACGCTGAGGGGAACAGGATTGGGTGTTGAAGGAAGATTTCATGCTTTTGAGGTGCTGAGTAGGCTGGGGCAGTTTTGCAAAGGTATTTGGGTTTGGCCTATTAAGGTTGCAGTGCAGTATCTACCAAAGTAAAACCACTGGCTGCTTGTTCAGAAGGAGGGAAAGACATTATTCGGTGCATTCTGGTTAATTAACTCAGAAGGGCAGTAGGGGAGAGGATCTATAGGACCATATGCTGCTTTTTACTATGGGTCCCAAATATTTGGAAGCAGCAAATCCGTTGCACTCCTAATAATCTGTGGGGCCCCAGAGAACAATAAAATGAATCCTGTCTTCTTTCTAAGGGAAAATGGGTCAGCTTTTGCCATGCCTGTAGTCCTGGTCCACCCCCATTCCCCACGACAGACACTAAATATAATGGCAGAGCTGATTTCATGGCCCCATCTTTCCTGAATAAAGCATTTGATGCAGTTCGATATGAAGCAGCCCTAGATATACAGCTGCGTGGTCCAGGAGGAGACAATAGGAAGGAAGTAGGGAGTGAATCATCTCTGGATGAAATGCTATATCTGAAGATGATTCAGATTCTGCTTTCATTTCAATCAATCTATCTAATCTTTATAGATTTTTTCATAGCGTTTAAGGCCAGAAGCAACCACTAGATCACCTAGTCTGACTTCTTGCATAAACACAGGCCATTAAATTTCACCCATTTATCCCTGTGTTGAGCCCAATAATCTTATACTGATTTATAACTAGGTTCTTTAAAGTCAATGGGATTGTGTGGGTGAAACGGAGAGCAGCATTGGACTCCACTTCTGGGTGGCAGGAAAGGAGATTGGGTGGATCCTGCCCAGGATATGGAAGCAGAGAGGGCTGCCTGTGCTGCGTTGTTCCCTTTTCACCCTCACCTTGAGAAGCCACTGCCCAGCTGGTCTGTGGGGAATGGGAGCCATAACTTGGAAGAGGGTGGGCAAGGGGCTGGAGCTGCACTGTCAGGAATTGTCTCCTGGACTCAGTGGGATTCCTCATGTAATTTAATGCTGACTGGACTGGCATGATCCTAGACAGGTTCCCAGGAGCAGCAGAACTAAGGGTCAGTGGGGGCAAGTGCCCCTGCAATGGAAAGATCATGGGGGATGATCTATGTTTCCATCCCCCCCCCGCCATGTTAATGTTCTTAAACAAGCTGTTCTATCACACATTCTGGAGACCAACGTTCTCTGTCAACTGCGTGCACATACCGGGGGTAGAAGCAAGAACAGGCCCCAGAGGAGCTGGAGAGGCTGACACAGAACCTGGGATCAGGCCAGGGGAGTGGGTAAGAACTGAGGTGACGGGAGCAGCTACCCCAGTGAGAGAGCAGATGCTAAAACCACTTTCCAGCCTGGAACTGACTTCTCCTTCCCCCATGTCTCACTAGCTTCCCTGGCTCCCATACAGAGTAGCAACCCTACTCCCTCTCCTATCTCTGACACCCCAACCTCCCTGTCCCCATTTGAGGAGTGGTTTGGTGGGCACAGGTTTGGGGAGTGCAGAGTGGGATGCGTTGTATATAGAAGGAAATGGGCTTTGAGTGGCATACAGGCTTGGTAGCTTAGTATGGTGCTTAGTACATTTAGGTTTCAGTGGGCACCTCCCCCCACATTCAAAGTGAGCTTCTGTCATCTATGCACGTTCCTCATCTGCAACAGGAGCCCCCCCAGCAGGGGTTGAGGGGTGGTAGCCAACAGAAGAACCCAGGGGTTTATCATTAATGATTTGTAAAAAAAATTTGGGGGGCTAGGCTCTGTATAGACAGGCTAGAAGACACAGTCCCTACCCTGAAGATCTTACAAATTAAGCAGACAACACGTTGACAGAAACAAGGTGCTAGAAAGTAATAAAAGCACGATGTTTGACTGCAGGTGTCCAGTATAGGTATTGGAAAAGTTTTGGCTCTGCCCTTACTCAAAGTTTTAACATCGTTGGCCCCATGTACAGAGATGAGAAGGAAATGAATAAGCTGTTTGCTGATTTGCATAAGCAGCGCATAGGCTGAGCTCCTGATTTTCAGTGGCAGTAATGTTATTTTCACTTTGTAATTGGCTTGTTCAGCTTTAAGCTGCTATGGGCTATTGATTCAGGGAGAGCGTGCTCTTGTCCAGACTTGTTACCCTTACATGTTAAGGTCTGCAGGAGGGTGAAGCCCATCCGGTAAAAGCCAACAAAAGAGATTTTTCTTTAAGGTAGTCATGGGCTTAATGTACTGCGGAGCCAGTTCTTGTGGCAGGAATGCTGTCCTGAAAGAAGTTAGCTGGAGCTGTCCTTAGGAGAAGCTGGGCTGGAAAAGACCAGTTTTGCCCAGGGGTGTGTAGCTGAAATAGGCCAGACCTGCCTAAAGGATGTAAGGCCAGACTGGACCGAACCCCAGCTGCTCAGAGGGAGGTACTCAGGTTGGACAAAACTGGAGTTACCCAGAGAGAGGCAGCTAGCTCAGCCCAGAGCACTGTAGCGGAGAGCTCAGTCATGTAACTGTGAGTTTGTGTCGCCAAACCTCACGTATCCCAACTGAACACCTCCTGTCAGAGGGGAATTACCCTGGGTTATAGTGTGAACTCTATCCAATTTTGAGGTGTGAAGCTTGGGAGTTTCTGGTCTATTTTGTTGCTGTACATATCCAAACAGGTGTGGCTAGGTAACGAGGACAGTGTACAGTGTAGTGCCAATGTTTTCACATTGCTTCTGAAACGTGTGAGTGTTGTTTGGCTGAGAGTCACTGGGGCGATACTGATGGATTCCTGAATGGCTTTGGAGTAAAAGTCATTGTGTTTGCCTAGGGAGAGACTGGCCAACTCAGACAAGTAGAGGAAAATGGAGGAGGGGAAGCACAAGAGAAACCTGGCTGCCCACTCCCAAGGGGACAGGACTAACTGAGCAAGGACCGACCGCAGGAGTTTACCCGCATGGAGAGATGGGACAGGAGAGTGGTTCCAGCATGGTCCAAGGTGCTCCACACAGAAACACCATTGAGCGTGGGAGCCCAAACAATTGAAGTACCTCTTCCATCAGGCAACTGTTTTGCAGGAAGACAGCCAGGCCACTTCAGACAAAATTGTCCCTAGCTGGACTGTCTACAGTTACAGACAGTTCTGGGTAGCCAAATCCAGAGCCCACAAAAGGGGACTAGGGAGACAGGTGGTCCCAGTACAGGTTAATGGAGTCAGAATCCAAGACTTAGTATACTTGGGCTGTAGTTGGACAATGGTCAGAGAACACCTGGCTAGGAGCGAGGGAGAACCTTTGCGTCCTATATTCCTTCAACACATCCGTGGGGATTTACATCCATACACCATGAGGCAAGTCCAGCTAACGCTGCAGAATCACACAGACAGAACTCATGGCCCTCAACTTAGCCTCCCCTGTAAAAACTGTGCAAGACAAGAAATTCTCCCAGGAACTGATGGGATTAGGATGAGGAGATTCCCCACAGGGGAAAGAGGTGAAAAGCAGACAATGCAATGAAAGGAGACACCCCCAAGGGCTCGTTGAGTTTGGTGGAGATGATGATCCCAGAGAAAGGAACATTGACATCATCAGGTAATGGTCCCAACGCTAGTCATGACAACTTCCATGGCCTCCAGCACAGCCACCATCTTGCACTTCATGCACAGGAAGTCCCTTCTGGCTTCTGGAAAGAAAACATTGCACAGTCATTGCAGATCATCAGCACTGTTCCATTTTGACATTTCACATGGAGCTGAACATGGAAGGAAACACTCATGCTCACTCTGAAACTCTCCTGCTACCTGCCCCTGATTGCAGCCCTCAAGTTCTCCTAGCAAGTGACCTTTTATAGCAAGTCTCCCTGCTTAGCTCAGCTCAGCTCCACCCCCCTCACCACCAGACAGTGATTAACCACTTAGATAGTTCAGACAAAGCTCCAAGGGTCAGAGCCTTGTGGCCTTTACCAAGGTATCAACAAACAGACCTGTCTCAGCTTCCTGCTCACACGTTGGGGCCTAAGCTTAGACCTACAGCCCATACACAGGGAACAAACAAACAGTCAAACAAATGGACCAAAAAGCAGATGGACCAAAAGCATAAGGTAAGTGGTGTATTCAGTCTGAGACTCACATTTTTGAGGGATTTGTCAAGCTTCTAGTTTGGTGAAAATATCTGAGGCGTTTGGCCTGTGCCATGGAAGTGTGTGCTGCAGAGGCTGGGACTGCAGGCGCACTGACTGTGCAAGGGACATTGAATAGAGGAGTCATAAAGAATCAAGACCTGCTGCAAGGGAGATAGTCCTTGAACTCGAGCCCTGCCATTGTCCAGATTTACTTCAAGGAGGAGATAATTAGGACAAAAAAAAAAATCCCAAGAACAATATTGAAATGTATTAAGTGTCTCTTATTTCCCCTAAAGGCAGCTGAGAAAGGGAAGGGAATCAGGAGAGGAGTAGCCAAGTGGAAAACATGAAACTTTCAGTTTTCTACTGGAGGGAGCTATGGCTCTTTATCCTCCTTGTAAGACATCAGAGACCAGAGAAAAGAGCTTTTGTTTGCAACAACCACATCAGTCCCATTCCAAGCTCCATGCAGCCTGTTCAAGCTGCCCTGCAATGTTCCCTCTAATTTTTTGTTTAAATATCTAAATCTTATTCCTATTGCCCAAGAGAGCTAAAGGGCAGCAGCCTTGGACCTGTGTTATCTTACAGGGTCCTGCTGTTTCACGATTCTTTTGCCCCCCCCCCCCCCCCCCCCCCCCCCCCCGACACACACACTGCCCCAACATGCCAAGTAGAGAACTAGCCCCAATTCCCCATTTGCAGTTCTGTCTTCAGTGGACTAGGTGACTGAATTTCTCAACTGTCTTTTCAGGCAGCCTGCTTAGAAAGCTGGGCTTCCAACTCTTCTTCCTGGAATCCTGGGCCCATGTGTAAGTCTGTGGATGTGAGTGGAATCAACTGAAGCCACTGAGAATTGCACACATGTGGGGGAAAGGGGCAATTGTTGCAGTCACGAGGCATCTAGAGAGTGGGGGTCTTTGGTAAGTAGAGCAAGGGAGAGCTGGATGAGGGTGCCATAGATATTATTTTACGTAGGTCCCCACAAAACCTAGTAGATGGCTCTCCAAAGCACTAAAACAGAATGAGTTTAAAGAACAACAGAAGGGAGATGTGTGATGAAGGGCAGGCTGGATTGATTTAAACCAAAGCCATTTAAATCAGCCAGCAGGAAACCTTGATTTTAATCATTAATTTTAATCTTGTTTTGCATTTGTACTTTTTAGTTATTTTCTTAAAGAAAGTTTGATTCTCTTTGGTTGGTAACTTTTAAAACACATTGATTTGCAACTAAGTTCAGCCTTTACACCAAATGTGGTGCTTCCTCCAGGTGGATATACGATACACATTTATTTAAGCAATTATATAGCCTAACTTTATTCAGATTCTTAATATTTACATTTTTTATTATGTTAGAAAATGGTCAGTCATGCATTTCTTACTTAATAGACCAGGATTAATTTGTTACTTGTGACTTGTGTCAAGCTCTGTTTGGATGGACATTTGAATTCAGTTACAAATACACAAGGATATCTTTCGTCTTTTTTAATTAGTTAAAGCTATCTTAAATCAGTCGGCTACATAAGGGAAAAAAACATTTATCACAAAATGTATCTAAACTAACTGATGTATTAAACAAAGGAAGTATTCTCTGTAGGGAGTGAATTGACTGTTTCTGGTTACCATGGTGTTCAAGATTTTAGGACTAGTAGATTTCATTCTTTCACACCTACTTCTTATTCATAGGCTGGGAATGGAAAACAGGGTTATCTGCTTTTTCAACTCACAATTGGTTTCTTAACTTTGAATGAATTAGTCATTAAACTGAACTAGTTGAATAAACAGAAATGAAGAAAATATTCTCATTGCACCTGCAGAAGCGGCTATTGCTTCAAAAGCTGGTTTAGCACTTCAACAGACTCAGGTTCCTGATGCTTAGCTAGTGACTTCCACCAGTTCAATGGTTTCATTTGCTTTAAAACTTGGCAGCAAATATGTACTGTTTAATATTTATTTAAAATGTAACTTTTAAATGTTTTTAATAGATTATAATAAGTTTAGGCCGGGGTGGGCAAACTTTTTGGCCCGAGGGCCACATCTGGGTGGGGAAATTGCTTGCAGGGCTGGGGCAGGGGGTTGGGGTGCAGGGGCGGGGTGTGGGAGGGGGTGCGGTGTGCAGGAAATGGCTCAGGGAAAGGGGTTGGGGTAGAGGAGGGTTGCAGGTGTATGAGGGGGCTCAGGGAAGGGGGTGACGGTGCAGGAGGGGTGTGGAGTGCAGGAGTGGGCTCAGGTCAGGGGGTTGAGGTGCAGGAGGGGTGCGGGGTACAGGAGGGGGCTCAGGGAAGGGAGCTGGGGTGCAGGAGGGGTGTGGGGTACATGCAGGGGGCTTAGGGCAGGGAGTTGGGGGTCGCGGTGCAGGAGGGGTTCTGGCTCCGGGGTGGCAGCAGCGTGCACCAGGGCCAGGGCAGGCTCCCTGCTGGTCCTGGCCGCACGCCACACCACTCTGGGAAGCGGCTGGCACCACGTCCCTGCGGCCTTCCAGGAGCGGCGCAGAGCCCGCGGCAGTGGCAATCCCGCGGGCCGGATCCAAAGCCCCGAAGAGCCGGATCTGGCCCGCGGGCCGTAGTTTGCCCACCCCTGGTTTAGGCCTTAACAGAGGCTGTCATAGCTTCAAATAGGTTTATTTGTAAGAATTAACCTGCATTTAATTTAAATGTTTAAAAATCTGATTCTTTTGATTTTAAAAAAAATCAATTCAAATTTTTATCATCTACCCTGATTGATCGCTAAACCTCTTCTTGGGGGAAACCTGATGACAAGAGATGAAGCATCTCATTTTAAAAATATTGTCTGAAGAAGCAAAAAAAGGCTGGAGGGGATTCTCCTGGTAGCACCTCCGTACCTAAGACTGAATTGACTTTGCCCATAAAGCAGGGACCAAACCTCAGTCAGTGCATCTTCTCCAAAATTGCAGCACTTAAGAGCACTCCATGAGCACCAAATGAATTTACTGAGCATTGACAATTATTCTGTCAACGAGTTTTGAGGTTCAAATTGTTTTTAAAGGGCCCTGTTCTCTTGCCCCAATTGAGTGCTTGGTTAATATCTCATGACGCTCTTCCTGTGTAATGACAGGTTTCAGAGTAACAGCCGTGTTAGTCTGTATTCGCAAAAAGAAAAGGAGTACTTGTGGCACCTTAGAGACTAACCAATTTATTTGAGCATGAGCTTTCGTGAGCTACAGCTCACTTCATCGGATGCATAGTGTGGAAATTGCAGAAGACATTATTATATACACAGAGACCATGAAACAATACCTCCTCCCACCCCACTCTCCTGCTGGTAATAGCTTATCTAAAGAGATCATCAAGGTGGGCCATTTCCAGCACAAATCCAGGTTTTCTGGGGGGGGGCGGAGGGTGAGAAAACCTCGATTTGTGCTGGAAATGGCCCACCTTGATTATCATACACATTGTGAAGAGAGTGGTCACTTTGGATGGGCTATTACCAGCAAGAGAGTGAGTTTGTCTGTGGGGGGGCGGAGGGTGAGAAAACCTGGATTTGTGCTGGAAATGGCCCATCTTGATGATCACTTTAGATAAGCTATTACCAGCAGGAGAGTGGGGTGGGAGGAGGTATTGTTTCATGGTGTCTGTGTATATAATAATGTCTTCTGCAATTTCCACACTATGCATCCGATGAAGAGAGCTGTAGCTCACGAAAGCTCATGCTCAAATAAATTGGTTAGTCTCTAAGGTGCCACAAGTACTCCTTTTCTTTTTTCCTGTGTAATGTTATCCTTTACAACACAGTGCCAAATACATTTAGCTGCCCAAGACTGGCAGCCTTGCAAGGTGGAGCTGGGTGTGTCAGGCCTGATTCCTGCTTATCGCAGGCTATCCTCAGGGAGGATGCTGAGGGCAGGTGGGGAAAGCCAAACTGTGCATTTCAATTGGATCTTACTGTGCATTGGGCTTCTAGCAACAGTGATAAGCCTAGAGATTGTTGGCTGACATTGAGAGTTTAGCTTTTCAAGCATGTTCCAAACACTGGCTGAGTTATTTGTCAAGAGATAAATCCATGACCGCGAGGTCAAGGGATAAGCAGTGGATTTTGCTTAGTAATTAAGTCAATGCACTGGATAATGTAACATATTACATCCCTCCAGTATCCATTTTCTGGGGGCTGCAAAAACAAGAGTCTAGCAATAGCTTTGTTACTCTGGAGGCTGCAGAAGCTGTATTAACCCTTTGGAAATGGTTCCTATATGTGCTCGTCCTCTTAAGCTCATTGGTTGCTGTCTGCAATATCTAGGGCACATTTTTTTTTTTTTTGAGTGGATGTAGCCATATGGTGCATTTGAAGATTTAGGAACATCAGGAATCAAACAGTCCCTTTGTGCCTTGATCCTCAGTGCTAGCTGGCATATATAAAATGCATGTTCTGATTATTTTTCCTCCCTTTTATTTATTGATTGAGTGAGTGAGTGAATATATTGCTCCTGAAAGTGAATGACCGATCAGACTCACTTGAGCTGGGAATAATGAAGGCAGCTGTTGTGCAAGCGTCCTATGCTGCTGACAATGGACCTCAATCATGACATATGGCACTCTTGCTGTCTCAGTCCTGGGCCTCCACACAGCTGTCTGTATGTACCAAGTGCTAATCTGAATTCTCTCTCACTTGGTATCGCACTCATATTTGTGTGTATGCGCGTGTGCGCATGCACAGACTGACGAAGGGTGACTTCAATGGGAGTTAGGCGCCTAAAAATAGCGTTGAGGATCTGGGCTGAAGTGCCCAGTCCACCAGTGTGTCCTGTATGCCCCGTACAGTGATCGTTCCACTCAGTGACTCAAACGACAGACCAAATGCTAAAACATTTACACAAAGTCCACCATGAAATTTAATTTAGAAAAGTTTGTACAAGCTCATTCCTTTGTATCTTTATTTACAGCGTGAGGATTTTCTTACCAATCAGGGACACTTTACTGCAGTGGTGCGAGTAGAAATCATTTCTTGCCGGTACGCTGCACTCGTACGAGGGACACAAGGGGAGTGGGGGCAGTGACCTCCCCACATCACTCCACCCCGCCCCGCCCCCATGCTCTGTCCTCCTTCTGCTGTGCCGGAGACTTCTGCTGTACAAACCCCAGGCAGGAGGACTCGGGAGATGCAGCTGCGTGGAAGGGCTGGGGCCCAGGCTGGGGGCAGTACAGCCGCGCTGGAGGAGCTCCTGGCCTGGGGCCGCCCTTTCGCTGCTGTGGTTCCTGGGAGATCAGGGCTCTTTGGAACCGCAGTGGCGAAACGAGCAGAAGAAGAACATGGGGCTACCGGGTGGCCCCACGCCAGCAGCTCCTCTGACATGGCTGTACCGCCCCCAGCCCAGCCCCCAGCCCTTCCACGCAGCTGTGTCTCCTGAGTCATCCTGCCTGGGGTCTGTACAGCAGCCCGGCCCGGGGGCGGTACCCCTGCTCCTTTCCCCACTGCGGTTCCCAGTAGGAGCAGAACGCCGGCAGCTTCTCCAGCGGCGGGTACCACCCTCTGCCCCACCTCCCCAGTCCTGTTCTCCAGCGGGGCTGCTGCTGTACAGACGGAGGGGACGCAGCCCATGGAAGAGCAGGGCGTGGGGCTGAGGGCGGGCTCCTCCTCTGTCTTTTCAGGATGCTGAACTGGCTATAAATATTGTACTGGTACAGCGTACTGGACCCAGTGGCGTAGCCAGGTGGAGAAAACAGGGGGAGCGGAGGTAAAAAAGGCACCACCCGCTTGACCATACCATCTTACTTGCACCACTGCTTTACCGTGGTTAGGCCATCCACAGCCTCAGGATGGTGGGATGCTGTAGGAGTTGGGGCGAGGATGGTTTGGTGGCAGTTGTCATTTCAAAATAGCACCAGGCTATTAAAATAGACAGATATGTCTGCAAAATAAGAGAATGGTGCTCAGGATGGAGCTGTCTTTCATAAAACTGATTCACACTTAGCGGGTGTTACACAATGGGGATCACTTGAAAGCTTGACCATCACATAGGGTCTTTACCTTGGAAATGCCAAGCAGACAATGCAGGTCTATCGGTGGTGATACTGTACCTTGCTCCTAGGATGGTCATGTTTTTGGTCTGTCTTTGTTTAAAAGTAATTTCCCCCTTCTCTGCACTCTGGTGTTCCTTACCCCTTTAGTTTCTTGGCATCCATGGAAAGCATGCCAGCTGAGGGAGTCCAGCTAGCCCTGGCACCCCCTCAGGTTTCGCACAGAGCAGCAGGACGCTTCTCACCATGGGCTTCTCTCATGGCATCTTTGTATTCATGACCCCACATGTGATAAACTCAGACCTAGGCAAACGGTTTGCTCACAAAATCTGAATTACTGTATGTACTGTGTCTAGGGTCCAGGCTACACTGGAAATTGGCTTAACAGAGAGAGACACTGCCCCCACTCCAAACTAACAAAAATAAACGAATCCTGTATCGGCCCCAGTTTGCCACCCGTAGATTACAGTTCAATGTACAGTGTTAATAACAGCAGGGAAAACAGCGGTGACATGAATCCCCAAACTCATAATTTTCATAATTGTTTTACCAAAACTGACTTTCTAAACAAATGTGTATAAGCTGGCCCTGCACGTACTGGTTAGAACTTCAGCCCCACATTATATGCCTTATGCACAGCATTTGACATCCAGGAGACAGGCACCTTAGAAGTAAGATGGCTAAAGCACCAGAATCTGCAGTAGCCCCATAGGCCTGGTTGTTGCAACTCACAGGATGGGAGTTTGGTCCCTTGCTCCCTACTCTAGCAGAGGCTGGAAGTAACACTAATGTGCACAGCCCCTGTCAGGGCGAGGGAACACGTGGTGTCACTCTCTATTGCCCCTGCTGGTGTACAATGGGAGAAGGAGGGAGTAATGAGGGAAGGGGAAGCAGATCAAAGGGAAGTTGGACTTTATTTTAAAAATAAAATCTTAAATCAGCTGAACAAGCAAAACTCACAAGGCAAGCCTAGCAACAGCAGGGTGTGCTGCACGCGTGAGGGCTTGGCAGTGGGGTGGAAGTCCTCTGATCACAGAGCTGGGAGGTCCAAAGGGCATTCTGTGAACTCTCACCTCTTCCAAACAAAACACCCAAGGAAACGATCACGATCCTGTAATAATTAAATAGAATTCCAGTCTAATATTTGTCAAATGCAGAAAGGGCAAGGAGTTAACTGCAAGGTTCAACATTCTCCTTTGTTTAGATCCTTCAGGGTTTTGTTCCAGCAACCCTATGCACCTTGCTTCCCTGTAGTCCCCGTTCCCATCACTCCCCTAGAATTTTCTTCTTCACAGGGTTAGTGTGAGAGCTGCCTTCTCTGCAGCTGTCTGGAATAGCTTTTCTGTATCTCTCCACTCCATTCCATCTAGTCACAAATCCCATCAGAAAACCTCTCTTCTCCATCACCTGCACTTCTTGATTTCTCCTTTGACTTTTTATTTATTAATTCTATGAAGTGTTCTGGGATGGAAATTGTATGAAAGATACTCTGGGGAGAGCTCATTCCGAACCTGCTTACAACACTTAGGAGCTGCTGTGTATTGTATAGCTCTGGTACTTGGCAAAAACACACAACTTTCATTCGCTGTAATTTCAAACCTATTTAAATATCCCACTTTATGGCTTCTCATTCTTCTCCCAGATGCTCAGCAATTCTTTTTCTTTTTCTCGGAACGCATTTCTTCACTTTGCACTTTCTACCTCTGGCTCCCTAGTGAAAAAGGGCTTGAGCTAAAACCATGCCCTGTATGTTCAACAGAGTGTTTTCCCAACAAAACTTCCCTGAACACAGCATGCCACAAGGCATTCTACACCTGGGACACCACAATGTGCAGGGCTGGCCTTACCATGAGGCGAACAAAGTGTAGAAAATTGTGTCTGCTGCTGGTGCATATGTATTCTCTCTGCTCTAGATGCACGGAGGTGGTAGAGTGCTGTGCTGGAGGAAGGAGGGCACAAGAGACATAACAGGCAGGCAGGAGAAAAGGTGAGAGGCAATAATAGAAAGCAGCAGGAGCTGCAGGGAGAGAGAGGAGGAGGAGCCTCTTATGTACCTCTCTAGCACCTCCAGGAGCCTGGACTGATTAACACCAACTTCTCAGGGAGCTTCCTGTTTCCTGCTGCTTCCCTGAACCCACTTGAGGAGAACAGGCAGTCAACTGAAGTAGTAGGAGCCAGTTAGGCCCTTAAGACGCTGATATCTTCCCTCAGTCAGGCCCTGCTACCACCCTTCTTATTTGTCCCCTTCAACTGAGTGGTGAGAGCCACTATAGCTGGCACAGAACAGCAGTCATGAGCAAAAGAAGAAAACGCCCCTCTGGGGCAGCATTCAGAAAAAGAGAGAAAGCAAAGGAAGCTTTTCTATCTAAGCAGGAAGGAGCTTTCCTGAGATGCATAGACACAAATGTTCATGGCGAACCTTCTGGCCCCAGTGAGGATGTGAGTGGTGAGGAGATACCGGATCTTCCAGCTAGTCAGAGTGCAGGTGACCTGGCAACTACTGCAGCGTCCATATCTTCATCTCAAATGGATCTAACCATGCACATTCTTGAAGAAAAGTGTAGATCAGAGAAGAGTGTAGTGGAGGCGCAAGAAACAGCTGCTGCTGAGTTTAGTTCCTTAAGTCTAGATGACCCAGGACTGTGGACCCACTTGAGCAGTAGCCTGAGGGACTTCCTTGTACTGCATGGGCCACAGCAAGTGAAAAACTTCCTGTTCCCCAAAGATAATGAAAATAGAAGTGTCCATCCAACACATTACTGGTGTGAAATCCCCAATGGTGACACAGTGGAGAGGCCATGGCTTATGTGCTCAAAAACCCAGAATGCTGCATACAGTTTTTGTTGCAAACTCTTCCAGTCTCATGTTCCAGCCACACTGGGTTCTACAGGAACAAAGGACTGGAAAAATCTGGCTAGAAATCTGGCATGCCATGAGAAGGCAGCAAATCACCAGAGAGCATTCCATGGAAAGAGCTTGAGATGAGACTAAGGTTAAAGGCCACCATAGATGATCAGCACCAAGAGAAGAGTGCATCAGAGTCTTTCATTGCCATTGTGAGAAAGCTTGCTACCCAAAACCTAGCACTGTGTGGCACTTCAGATCAACTGTATGTGCCAAACAATGGAAACTTCCTTAAAATTGTGCAGCTGATGGCTGAGTTTGATGCTGTACTCCAGGAGCATCTAAGAAGAGTCACCACCCAAGAAATGTACGCCCACCACTACCTTGGAAAAACAATTCAAAATGAGATCACACAGTTCTGGTAACAAAAGTCAAACAGAAGATTGTGGCAGATCTGAAGTCAGCAAGATATTACTCAGTTATTCTAGACTGCACACCTGACATCAGCCATACGGAACAATCGTGCGTTTTGTAGCAATAACAGAACCTAATGAAAATGTCCCTGCATTTTCTAGAATTTATTGACATTGATGATACTACAGGAGCTGGTATGACAAATGTGCTTCTTAAAAAGCCGGAAGATACAGGAATTGCAATAGCTGACGTGAGAGGTCAGGGCTACGATAATGCTGCCAACATGAGAGGAAAGAACAGAGGAGTGCAGACACAGATCCGAGAGTTAAACCCTCGAGATTTTTTTGTCCCACACAGTTCTCATTCATTGAACTTGGTGGTCAGTGATGCAGCATCAGCTTCTAGTGAGGCTGCTGAATTTTTTAATGTAATTCAAAGAATCTATGTATTTTTCTCTGCATCAACTCATCGATGGCAAATTTTGAAGCAACATCTGGGAACATCTTTCTGACACTGAAACCACTGAGTGCCACACGATGGGAAAGTTGAGTGGAGGCGATAAAGTCTATCAAACACCGAATTGGGAAGATAGATGATGTCCTAGTTGCCATTATGGAGGACAATGCTATGACAGGAACTGTTCATGGGAGAACAGTGGCAGGGGGAAATGGAATCACCAGAAACATGCATAATTTCAAATTTCTGTGTGGCTTAGTGTTGTGGCATGACATACTGTTTGAAATAAATGTTGTAAGCAAGAAACGCCAAGGTGTTGACCTTGATAGGTCTGGAGCAATGGAACAACTGGACAAAGCAAAGTCATACCTACAGTCTTTCCGGTCAGATGAGGGATTTCAAAACATTCTGAAGAGTGCACAGAAGTTGGCAGAGGAACTTCACACTGAAGCTATTTTCACACCCATTCAAGAGTCACCAAAGAAGAAGACATTTTGATTACGAGGCACGGGATAATCCCATAAGAGACCCCAAACAACAATTCCAAGTTGAATTCTTTAACCAAGTGCTAGATTGTGCAATACAGTCAGTTGAAGAACGTTTCATGCAGCTCAAGGAACACAGCAGTATATTTGGGATGTTGTATGATATTCCAAAACGCCTCACTGTACCTGAAGAAGACCTACACCAGCAATGCAGGGCACTAGAGACACTGACACATGATGACATGCGCGATATTGATGCGAGTGATTTAGGTGATGAACTGAAAGCTCTTTCAGGATAAATTTCAGCAGGATCAACTCCAAAGGCTGTTCTGGAATATATGTGCACAAATAAGATGACGGCCCTCTTTCCAAATGCTTTTGTTGCTCTGCGCATACTTCTAACACTTCCTGTAACAGTTGCCAGTGGAGAATGCAGCTTCTCCAAGCTGAAGTTAATAAAAACACATCTATGCTCCACAGTGACACAGGAGAGGCTGATTGGCCTTGCAACCATCTCAATAGAGCATGAGCTGGCCCAGACTGTGGACCTTCAGCAGGAAGCAGTTCAAATCTTTGCAACCAAGAAGGCACGGAAAGCACCACTTTGATTATTCAAACAGATAAAAATGCCAGTGTTTACTGTGCAAACAAGAAAAGTTACATTTGCTGTTCCGGCCTTTGAAAGTTACGTGTTACTTAAAACTTTTGAACAAGGCATTTTAAGTTGTTAGTTCTCCTTTATTGGGGTAGATAGCAGAGCAGTACCATGAGGTGTAGAACAGGAAGAAGGCAGAATTGAGACCTTTCAAAGTTTTGGCCCAAGCGAGGAGGCATGGGGGCGTCATTTGAGCTCCCCGCCTCAGGTGCCAAAATGTTGTGGGCCAGCCCTGACAATGTGTTGTCATGAAGAGGAAGATTCAGAATGTAGTGATGATTCACAATGTATTTTACACAGGAGGGACTGAGCAGCTTTCCATGAACTCTATCAGAATGATCTGAAAAGAAGCAGAAGGGCTTGCAGATACCATGAGATCCTGCAGGAATCCCTTGGTAGCTGTAAGACATGCCAATGTCCTTGCAGTTGTGGATTTGTGATTCCTGCAGGATCTGACAGAATCTGCATTGCAATGCAATGTCCATACAGAGAGCGTTTTACAGATTTGATGAGATCCTGCAGGAAATATCTGCATTACAAGTAGAGTGTCTCCAGCAGGGAAAGTTTTTTAATATCATGAGACTGTGGGCACCACAAGAAATCTGTGGTATGGACATTGTCCCTTAAAGAGAGGAGCTTGCAAATTCCATCATATCAGTAGGAAGGTGTCTACATTACAGCACAGTGTCCCTGCACACAGACAGCTGCAGATTCTAGGAGATTCTAGTGGAATCAGAGCAAATCAGTGTTACAATGTTGTACTGAGCCAAGAGGAATGCACAGATTCTGGGAGCTCCTGCAGGGGTCACAGACGGTCTCTATTACAAGACGGTTTCAGAATAGCAGCCGTGTTAGTCTGTATTCGCAAAAAGAAAAGGAGTACTTGTGGCACCTTAGAGACTAACAAATTTATTTGAGCATAAGCTTTCGTGACCTACATTTGTTAGTCTGTAAGGTGCCACAAGTACTCCTTTTCTTATTACAAGACGGTGTCTCTCCTGCACAGAAAGTGTCCCATACCTTGCAGCATTTAGCAGACTCTGTGAATCAGAGCATCAGCCACTGTGCATTCTCATGTTGAATGCATCCTTTTATTTAACACAAAGGCAAGTAAATACCAGCAGCTCCCATTAGTATTGCATAAAATTCTGAATTAATTTCTCAGTCTCTTTATGGGTGGAAAGACCACCTCTATCTCACTTCCATGCAAGAATCTTCTCTGGCCTCAATCCCAGATACCCATGTCTCATAGAAAAAAAAATCCTTTCCCTAATCCTTTCCCTTGTTCCATTAGGTCAGCACACAATCCAATCCTCAGGAATCCTGTCCCCAAACTGGAGCTCTTAGATAGGCCTCCCAACCCCTGAGGCATAATAGCCACAAAAAGGAAACGAGGAAGCTCCCTCATCCATGCCAGAGGAAGCAGCCTTTATATTGTTTTCTTTATAAATATGAAAGAGTGTATGGGGAGAGAGTTGGATCTCTGAGGCTTCAAACATCCTGTGACTTCATGATCAGAAGACTTTCACTTCAGTGTTCATAACTGCACTGTGATCTGAACACCACTTATGCTGTAGAGAAGAGGGCCTGGTCCTTCCCTGTGGCTGGACCAGAAGAACCCATACTCTGGGAGCCTATTCTTGAGTCACACAGAAGATGTGGCATTTTGGGTACAAGTTTGCCTAGTGGTGTGAGCAGTGTTTGAACCTGTGCTTCTTTGGATACACCCTCCTGTTGCAGGTCTGATCCACACACAGCAAAACTCATCATCTTTAATTTATAAGAGCTGCTGCACACTCTAGGGATTTGTGCAGGGGCACTTGTGTATTTCTCCTGTGCTGAAGGCTCCAGAACCACACTCTTAAGCATGTTCATATGACCCACTCCACACACCCCCTGGCTGAAATCCTGGCTCCACTGAGTCAATGGGGCCTGGGGTTTCACCTCGTGTTTTGTATTCTGCCTTACATCAACATAAAATCTTGGCCTAAATGAATGGAGGCTAGAGAAGGGTCTGCACAGTAAACTTTTAACGGGGCAGAGCATGAGCTCCCCCTGAACTGGCTTAATTCTGCTGGTTGCTGTGGACAGGCTCTTTCCCCATGCTCACCTTACACTACTGATAAATCTAGTGCTACTGGTTGCGCTGGATCCCCAATTCTTGTGCTCTGGGAGCACAAAGATTGTGACTGCGGTTGGCCCCTATCCAGACACAAAGTAAGTGGAGCTCCTCTTGCACGCTGATCTCCCATGCTCTGGGCACCTAGGGCCTAATCCACAGCTCACTGAAGTCTGTGGAACGGTTCCCATTGACGTCAATGGTCTTTTGTCAGTCCCCTACTCAGGGCCAAGGTGTTGTAAAAAGTTCCAGATTGTGGGGCTCACACTGGAAGGTCTCTGTATTCTAATTCTTGAGGGGCGGCTTTTGGTGCTATAGAGTGGAATACCTTCATTGTGCTCTTATTGGGAATTCCATTAATGTGGGTAATAAAACTAACCGCTTGCTACTATTTTAAGCAAACCCAAAGGACAGCATTGCTTTTCTACTCCACTTCTAATTCTAACTAAGGTGCTGACTTGAGCATAGATGCCACCCGATCTTTCCCAGTATGACTGCACTGTAAGGGCAGGGGGTAGATGAGGACAAAGTGACCGTCAGAGGGTGAGCTAGTTGGGGCTCAGCTGCACCCTGGGCTGGGGCCATAGGGTGGGATTTTGTGACTGAGAAGCAGGCCTGCAGACATAAAGAGCAGCCTGAGCGCAGGGAGACATAAAGGAGCAGAGAGACTCTCCTTAGCTCCCAGGCAGTGCACTTGGACAGGGGCAAGGACGTAGTTTATATGGTGCACTGTTCTAAGATGGAGAAACAAATCTCACCCTGAAGCAAGGGACTGGAGTCCTGACCCTGCTGGGAGTAGCTGGTTGATGCACAGGCCAGTCCGTTGGCCTACCAGTTCCCATTGACCTTCACGTTGCCACGGCAAATGGCAGGCTCAGGTTGGGAATAACACGTTTTTAAAGGACTTTTTTCCACTCTGTTTTTGCACACAAAAATTGTTGCTTTTTTTTGTTTTGGGTGATCTTGTTCATGCCTCATCCAGTTCACTTTTTTCCTCAAGCTGCAAGGAAATGGCTGGTTTTTGAATTGTAAACATGCGAGAATTCACATTTTGCAGCTGCTTGCATTCAGAATGGGCATTTTTGAGCAGGAAACTTGCAAATCGTAGTAAAGTTTTTTCAGTTAAGTGGGCCCATCTTTCAGTTTGTAGCAAAATGCAATCATCCAACCCCTGCTACTCAAAATAACACGGTTAGGATTTCTTTTGAGGGGAAAGAGAAGAGTGTCTTCTGGCTAAAGCCAGGTGTCAAAAATTCAACCCCCTGGCCTCCCTGCTGCCCCCCCCCCCCCAGGTTAACTTGAGGTTGATTAAGGATGTGGAGAAACAAATCCCCCAATCCTTCCCCCTCCAAAAAACCCAAAACATTCCCACCATTTCTACTAGCATCTGACGGAGTCTAATCTCTTGTCCCCTAGTTTCAGAGTAGCAGCTGTGTTAGTCTGTATTTGCAAAAAGAAAAGGAGTACTTGTGGCACCTTAGAGACTAACCAATTTATTTGAGCATAAGCTTTTGTGAGCTACAGCTCACTTCATCGGATGCATGCCGTGGAAAATACAGTGGGGAGATTTATATACATAGAGAACATGAAACAATGGGTAATATGTTTCATGTTCTCTATGTATATAAATCTCCCCACTGTATTTTCCACTTGATTCATCCGATGAAGTGAGCTGTAGCTCATGAAAGCTTACGCTCAAATAAATGTGTTAGTCTCTAAGTGCCACGTGTACTCCTTTTCTTTTTATCCCCTAGTGTTTCTCTCTCTGCTGTGTAAGGCACCTGTATACTGGTCCATCCTCCCCAGCTCAGCAGTGCTGCTACTGTTCAGTCAGAATGTCTGCCTTCCACACACAGCTCAGAAAGCAGCGTGGAGCACATAGCATTGACAAACCCACCACTGCGCCTAAAAATAAAAAGGCAGATATGCGACCCTCCCATCCCACTCCGTGGATACAGTGCAGAGGTTGGAGAATGATTCCCCCTGGGGCTCCAGGAAAGTCTATCGGATAAGAACTAAATCAATGATTCACAGCAATACTCACAAACACGTCAGAGGTTAGACTGTGTGAGTCACACTGATCTGTGGTGGAACTCCACTGATGTCAGTGTGCTTACTTCTGGGATGAATTGGGTCCTGCACATTTAACAATTTAAACCCCACAAGGAGTGTTACTGTCTATGTTCATGAAAGTGGTGGCCTAGCAGACTTAGACAGGTGTTGGGTAATTGTCCTCCCCTTCGCCCTCCAAGCACTGCCAATGGACCTCAGTCCTGATTTGCTGCACCATTTCAGTCCAAGCCCCCACTCCCCTGCTAATGCATCTCACTCCTGACGTGCAGTGGCCCTGCTCTTCTAGTCCAGGTCTCCCCACAGGGCTTTGCCCATGCAACTACATCTTATGGTCTTCCATATAGGAGTAGGGAAATCTTATATGCACCACAGGTGTTGCTGGACTTTGGCACAATGCAGGAGAGTGAACGATGGGAGCTTGACTCTAAATCCTTGATTCTCTAAGACAGTGCCACCTGGAAAGCAGGGTTCAGAACTGCGGCTATCATGTGGAGCCAGGCCTCCCTTAACAATTGGGAAAGTCATCAGTTAGAGCACGGGTTGGGGAGGTCAGGAACTCCCAGGGTGATAATCCCAGCTGTACCACTGACGTCTAATAGCACCTTAGGCAAGTGCAGTAATTTAATTCTCTCTGCTTCAGTTTCCCCATCTGTAAAATGGGGACAATAATACTTACCTACCTCACAGGAGGTAGAGATTTGCTCTAGGAAAGTCTGTAAAGTGCTATAAGAATGCTATGCATAGTATTAGTGGTATTATATCCTACTACAGTGATATTTGCCACTGAACACAGCTCTAGAAGGGAGACAGGAGATGTATGCAAAATTACCTGGCAACTGGTATGGATCCTTTTGGGCTAGAAGCTGGCACAAACACAATCATGTTGCACAGAAAAGCTACTATCCTCTAAAGGAATAACAATTTACATGGGAATCGATTCAAGATGCAAAATTCAGATCCAGACCTGGCTTTTTAGCACCTTTCAAGTTTTAGGGGAATTTGGCATTTTAGGTCATCCTGTTATAAATGTTGAGACCCAGAGTCCTTACCTAGGCAAAAATCCCATTAATGTCAATAGGAGTTTTGCTGGGGTAAGATCTTAGTGGTTCGGCCCAAAGAGGCTAACTGTGAATTTCACATCTGGATTTGTTTTGAACATACCCCTAGGTTAGGTGTGTTTGGATCTGGGTTGTTGGTTGAGGCCTATTTTGACACTATTTTAAATAGGGCTGGGTGAACTGGGCTGGGTGAAATATGAACAGCATACCCACACCCATTCTCACATACCCCTTTGGACCTGATTCGCCGCCCACCCAGTTTGACACTGGTATCCGTTTGGTCCTGAACTTTAATCCAAACCCTGAACCTCTTTGGAAGGAGAAACCCGTTCCATTACCTTTTTTCCTGGTGTTCATTTCTCTTTCTGATGTGCTACTTTCACACGCGCAGGTTCTGACCAGGTCCAGAAGGGCTGGAGTAGCATTAGGGCGATTTTCTTGACACTTCCACTCTGACCAAAAGCAGGATGTGCTGGAAATATCAGGAGTAAGCCTGTTGGGGTAGCTTTGAAGCCCAGTTTTCCAGACTCCAGAGGTTGGGCTAAAGAGCCAACCCTTTGGGTATTGCCTGAACTAGCCTTGCTGAGATTCCCCCGTCAATGGTTGTATGGCACACTCAGTCACATCCTGCTTCCACTGAAATCAGTGGGAGTTCAGTCATTTATTTCAGTGGGAGCAGGTTTAGACCCTATGTTCTTCCTTTATCTGGTTCTCTCAACCACTTGAAAAATGGGTTGCAATATATAAGCAGTAACTTTATTTCCTAAGTGTTTTGGGGACTATCCACTACCGAGGAGCCTCCCTTTTCTTGCCTCCCCGCTGTGTTTTCCCTTGGCTGCCCCTCCCCTTCAAAACCCCATGCCAGGGTAATCTGCTTTCAATCAAGGGAGGTGGACGGTTGCTGCCTGCCTCAGGAATTGCAGAATCGTTCTAATTTTTGCATGATGACTCAACATGCCGTATGCGGCATGTGCTACTTGTAAGGGGTTTGAGCATCCTGCAGCGCCTTTCATAGCCTACAAATGCAGCAGGCTGTGAGGCTGCATTGCAACACAATGACATTTGCATGAAAGGTAACGATGTTGCACTAAAACATCATCAGGTTGTACTGATGTAATGTGCCCGTGCAATGTAAATATCACGGGGCAATTTTCAAAGGAACTACACGGGAGCTGGACACCTATCTGCCCTTTGTGCTTATGAAAATCTCCCCCCACAAAACTGTGACGGCTGAATTTCTTTCCAGTCGACTAGCTCCCAAAGGCCTTGATTCAGCAAGTCACTTGAACATATGCTTAAAGTTACATACGTTGTTGAGTTGGGGGCCAAAGCTCACAACAGTTTGCAGTCCCCTTCAGAGCTCATGTACACATCTCCTAGGTGGGGGAGCTCTACCAGCCATGGGACATGCTGCTCGTGCCTCACCAGCATTTCCAGCATTCACCAGCCTGCTGCCTCCACAGCATTTCCAGCCTGCGCAAACTCCTGAAACCAGTGACGAAGGCGTGCAGGAGAGTCTGCCATACTAGAGAGAAGAGAACTAGCCACAGGGCCGCAAAGCTGTTTTCTGTATGGAAACTGGCATGGTTATTGGCTTTATAGCTTGGAGTGACATGATTCATCACTCTCAGGTAGTTACAGCTCTCTGCACCACAGAGATGGATATTTCATTGTTTTACTTTGTTGTTTCCCCCTTCTCTCCTGCTTTTTAAAAGGCTATTAAACACAGCATCACAAAATAGTGTTAGAACACTTACTTTCTGACAACCAACACAAGCAAGAAAATTCACAGACAAGTGGAAACTACCAAAATCAAATCTCCTGGCTGCAGGTGCAATCGCTGGCAGGGGTCAGGGAGGATGGTCTTTCCCTGTGTTCAGCACTGCTCCCGCTGAAATCAACAAGAAGCAGGAGCCGGCTCTAGTAGCCTCTCTCAGGCCTCTGCCAAGCTTGCTGGCATGGCCTTTGATGCCACAAGTTTGAGTACTTCTGAATTTGCGCTATTTGGGGCCTTGTTTAAAGCCCATTGAAATCAATGGTAAGATTCCCACTGACTCCAACGGGCTTTGGATCAGGGCCACTACATTTAGAAAGTATATACATGCAGAGTAGAATGTGACCTTTTTGGACTGATTACATTTTCAGCTATTATTATGTATTTGTTCATTTTACTGTCACATTCAGCATCACTCACTTCCCCCATTATATCTGCTAAAATGATCAGCAATGGCCTTTAAAATTGACCACCCGCCCACTGAGCTGAATAGGGGTAGAGGAGTTCCTACCTCTGTCATTGTTTTTTCTGGGACTGCAGAGGGCCTGAAACAACAGTGCATTAGGTAGATTCACATCACATTTGGAAGATTTTCTTCTCAGCCCAGAGGGCTAGAAACAAGGTTGAAATCCTAGCCCCATTGAAATCAATGGACATTTTGTCATTGACTTCATTAGGGCCGGATTTCACCTTTGCTCTTTTTTTTTGTAATGAAAGCTCAGATTATGCCCAGTTTGTATATGTCACTCGGTCCATATCAGCACATCAGGTGGGCTACATCGGGCTCCTATGTTTGAAACCCCTGCTTTAGACCTTTGCGGCTACTAGGGCATTGGTGGAGAACTTAAGTACAAAAAATAGGGTGCCTTGCTGGCCTGTATATGCTTGCACAGGAGAAATTCGGCCTATTTTCATGTTCAGACTTACACACGTACCAAGCAGTGGGGGTGAGGGAAGAGAACCCTTTCTGGCCGTGGCCATCCAGCAGTGTCCTCCCTACATTTCTGAATATTCTTGCCATTTGGTGTAAGCTGGTGCTTTCCAAAGGCAAAAGCAATTCCTGGCAAGTATGTTTTACTTCACTTACGAACTAAAACAAAGACATGAAATAAATACATATAATTATAAATAAACATTAGTAATACTTTGCATTTCTTTAGCACCTTTCATCTAAACCTCTCAAAGTGATTTACAAAGTTTGGTGTTATCCCCATTTTACAGATGGGTAAACTGAGGTATAGCAAGGCTTATGATCCTGATTCCGTTTCCTTTTAAATCAGTGCCATTCATTTCCATGGGAGCAGAATCAGGCTCTAAGGATACATCTACACAGCAAAAAAACAACAATAAAAAACAAAACCAAAAAACCCACAGCAGCGAGTCTCAGGCCAACTGACTTGGGGTCATGTTGCAGGCCTACAAATGGCCACGTAGACTTGGGCCTTGCGCTCTGAAACCCAATGGGGGAGCAGGGGACTTGGACCCTGGACTTCAGCGCAAACCTGAATGTCTACACTTGTATTTTTAGCCCCACAGTGCGAGCCCTGCAAGCCCGAGTCAGCTGACCTGGGCCAGCCTCGGGGGTTTTATTGAAATGTAGATGTACCATAAGCAACTTGCCCAGTGTTACACAGCGAGTCAGTGGCAGAGCTGGGAATAAAGTCCACATCTCCTGACTCCTAATACCCTCCTGTTTATGCTAGACAATACTGTCTTTCTTCCCAGTGAGCCAGAGGGAGCAAATACCATCAGACTCGGTATAAACCACCCAGCCTGTTCACTTCCATCACTGGTTTTTACACTATTTCCATGGTTCATACCCTGGTAACACTGGTCTAACATTACCATTGCCACTAACCTAACATCCTCTTTAAAATCTTTTAAGATCTGCTGCCATCTCAAGGAAAACTTTGAAGAGCAATCTATTTAGAAATGAATCTGTGAAACGTAACACACATTTTGTCTTTCTCTTCCCCTGTATTTTGTATTATTAGAGCTATTTGTATGAACACAGGAGCTTTGCTGCTCCTGCAGCCTCTCCCCCATCTGAAGTGATCATGTTTTGTTTGTGACATCACCATTTCCACAGCAACCTGATATGATATCACAGAGAGTGGATTATACCTCCCATTTGTGAACAAGCTACTGGTGCACCACAAACTTGTAAGAAACATGGCAAAGCTTTCTGTATTGGAGCAGCTGTTTTCATAACAATAACTAAGGAGAAAATAAATGCAGAAAATCTGAGCAGAATGATCTCTATATATAGATTGTTTTCCATGAGGTGTGAGCAGGCTTTTCACAGTCCCAGTTCCTTAACAGCAGGGCTCATTCTTCTGTACAAGATACCTAGTTAGAGTTGTGAAAATGCCACATTCCTCTGCTGAGTGAATCCACAACAAAACACAATTTGTCCCCGAATGTGCGTTTGTTGTTTTCTGTGCCATAAAGAACAGAACATAATCGTTAGCACCAATGGACAAATAAATATTGTAATGTTTAGTAAGTCATGATTAGAGCTGGGTGAACTATTCGTTGCAAATTTACTTGACAAATTTAATCCCCTTTTCTTTTCACAAATGATTGTAAACAGGCAGGTTTTCAGAAGTTTGTTCATTTTCTGACATTATTCAGTGAATGATTTGAGCAAACATATTTCAGTCTATGGATTGCTCATGAACCTTTCACCAAAGCTATCATGTCAAGTAGTAGTTCATAATATGCTATTAAAGCTGTGTGATTGGTCACCTAAGTCACATGGTATTATTTCTGCTCCCTGATTGGATAACTCCATAACACACATACAGAGCTTTCAAGAAGGCCACACAATCACTTCCTGTGCAAATAACCCAGGAATGCATATTTGCAATCATATTCGTGATAATTTCCCTTTCTGCAAACATTCTTGCAAACAAAAATTCCTTTGTGCGATCATCTGCGGAAAGTGAATAAAAGGGGTTGTGAATACCATCATCAAAAGGAACTTTGGGGGGTTATTTGAGTAAATGTTGATTTGCGGCAAATGCCCAGCTGTGGTTATGATATCTTCTTGCATGGTGTTAAAAAATCTTGTAATAGGCACCTCTCTTTCCACATTTTACATCAGTAGTGGATAAAGTGCAAACCATGGGCCAAATGCACCCCATGGAGTTCTATAACGGGGCCATCCTCATCTTTAGTATGGAAGCATGACACAAGGAGAAGACAGTTCCCAACCTCTTGATCCAAGCTGAAAGTCACTCAAATCAAAATGAAGTGTTACATGCTGAGATATGTACTCTCTACTGTGTGCCCTTGTCATAATAAAGATGAGGGTGACTGCAAATTGCTCCATTTTAGGCAAATTTGAGGTGGCTCACAGGTTTCTGGGAAGTTGCCATTGGAACCCTCAGTTGAGTAAATTTGTGTGCTTCTGCTTTAATCCTTGCACACATCTTTGTGTAGAGTGGGGACAGGGTAACTTCTCTTCTGGTAGGGATAACAAAGGTCAGTCTCATAAAATAACCCCCAAAACAAAAGCATTTTTAGAAGGTATGTGAAATAGCTGCCACGGGGTTTGTGCTGTACCCTACTCCCAAAAATAATAAATCAGGGTTAAAACCTGAAATTTTCTAATATGAAAGAGCTTTCTAATGTGTTTTGATGGGCACCAGATGATGTATTCCCCATTTATCCACAGAAAGAGAAGGCCTTTCATTTTTTATCCAGGCTGGCGTGCAATTCTGCCTCAGAGACCATCTTGTCAAAGGTGCGCATGTTTGTTTCCTCCCGCACCTTTTCCCGGACGTGGAAGGATGCCCGGGCGACCGACCTGGCATTTTCCAGGACAGTCTTCTTCTCCTTGAAGATCTGCTCGCTCCTCTCCAGCTTCCTCTCGATGGACAGGAGGATCTCCCTGCGTCGGAAGTCCTCGTACTGCTCCACCTTCTGCTTGTTTACCTTCTGCATCTTCTCCTTCTCCAGGCGGCTTAGGACCACCTTGCGTGCTTTCTGTTGGACCACCTCCTCAGCCACCTGGGCAGCATGCTGGAGCTTCCTCTCTGTCGCTTTGGCCAGGGCCTCCAAGTGCTCCTTCTGCTCCCTCTCCTTCCTCTCAGCTGCCAGCTTGGCTCTCTGGATTTGCATCTCCTCCCGCTTAGCTTTCTCCCTTAGCTCTTGATTCCTCTTCTCAATTAGCTGCTCATAGTTCTCCTGGGCCTTGTGTAGGTTAACCTCCACAGAGGCCTTTAGCATCTCCTTCTCCTCTGCCTCTTGCCTAGCCACTTCCTTGAGCAGGGCCTCATGCTTCAGCTTCTCAGCTTGGTTGAGCAACTTCTTTTCCTTCTGCAGCTGTAGCTCCTTCTTCAGCTTCTTCTGTGCAGCAGTGGACATCTTCTCCTGCAAAAGATGTTCTTCTCGTTCCAGGAATTCTTTCTTGTCTTCTTCCTTTACCTTCAGGTTGTGCTCTTGATGGAGCTTCTTCTGCTTGTCTTCCAGGACGGCCCTTTCTAGCTTATCCCTTTTCATTCTGTCTTGCTTCTCTGCCTGCTCCCTCCACCTCTCTTCATACATCAGGCACTGCCTCTGCTTCATCATGGTAGCCTCCTTCTGCCCTTGGGTCAGCTTCCCACGGCGCTTCTCGACCTGGGACTCCCACATCTTCTGGCACTGCAGCAGAGCCCTCTGCTTCTCTTTCTCTTCCTGCTCCTTCTGCTGCTCGGCCCTTCGCCGCTGGCTGTCCCACTGGAGGTGGGCGGCATACCTCTGCTCATTCAGGATGTTCTCCTCCTGGTGCTTGGCTATCATCAGGGCAGCTATCTTTCTGTCCCTCTTGGGCACCTCCTTGAGACCTTTCTTCTTCTTCACCTCCTTGACGATCTTCTCCACTCTCTTTGTGGTCTGTGGGGAGTGGCTCAGATCCCCCAGGCTGAAGCTTCTGCCTGCCAGGGAGTTCATGGCAGCCACCGTCCTAGTCCGAGGGGTCCCTTTGGTCCATCTGTCCCTAAAGCTTTCTCCGCTGTAGGACGAGGATGCCCCTGATTCAGAGGATGTTTTGGTGGAGAACCCCTCTCTCCGTTTCTGCAGCGAGTCCAGGGAGTGGCTCTTGGTCTTGGTCCCAGTCGGAGCCCCTGCCCCTGGGGCTAGGGCGCAGCCCCCATTGGTGGTGGGTTTGAAGGAGATCCTGGCAGCTGGGGAGGAAGGGAGGCTGCTTAGCATGAGGGGAGTGAAAATCCTTCTCTTCTCCTCTCGGATAATCCTTTCTCTTTCCTCCCGGCACTGCTGCAGCTTCCTCTGCCGGTCCATCTCGTAGACCTCGTACAGGCCGGCCGCCACCCGCATGGACCTGCCCGGGGCCTCCCTCACCAGCTCGCTCAGGGCCCTGGGCAGCAGCTCCACCGGCTTGACGGCGCAGCGGGCGCAGGCTTCCAGCGAGCGGGGGCTGGTGAGCACGTAGCGGCTGCCCTCGGCCTCCGGGCAGTCGAAGTTGAAGAGGTCCAAGTGCAGCAGCGGGGACTGCTCGCGGCGCCTCCCCGGCTCCCCCGCGGGCGTTGGCGGCGGCGGCCGCGGGGGCCCTTCGCCCGCTGCTGCCGGGGGCGCCCCATCTCCAGCTGCGCCGCCTGGGTCTGTGCATTTCTCCTCGCCCGGCTCCGCCGCCGGATCCACCATGCCTGACCCGCCGGAGACTCTGCAGTGAGAAAAAAGACCACAAAACCCACCGGGGCATCAATCGTACAATACCCCGGCCAGCCGATGTACTCTACGCGGGGATTAACCGGGCTCTGCTCTCGCCCGCACACAAATCTGATGCAGCCCTGAGAGGAAAACAGTCCGCGGTCCCTGGAGGCACAGCGCAGCCTGTGCGAATTTCATGCAGTCACATTTCTCCCGGGAGTTGCAAAGTCATCACTAGAGGCGCGTGAAAGGACCTGCTGCCCAGACAGCATCTGGGAGGCAGGCGTCCCAGGCTGGGCAGGTTTCTTTGTGCAGGGACCAAAGGCCCTGGCTTGCAAGTGTCATTCCCGCTCTCCGACATTAACCTCGGGCAGAGGGGCAGTGAGAAGGGCGGAGACGAGCCAGGCTGCCGTTCCGTTTGTTCCCAAAGGAGGGGGCGGCTGCCCGCCGGCTCGAACACCCAGCGCCAGCCGAGCAAACGCCCCTTCGCTTGCTCAGCGCCCCGGTTCCGCGGGGTACCCCGCGGCTGGCATGCAGCGCGAGGACCCTGGCCGTGCAGAGCCCCTGCTGGGAGACTGCCTGGCAAAAAGCCCCCGCGCTTTCTCCGCCGAGCACAGAAGCATCATCCTGCGACACGGACAACCTCCCTCCCCATGCATGTGAGCCTGGGACTCCCGGCTGATGCCCCTGCCTCCCCCCCGCCCTAAAAAACAACCACCCCCAAACAAACGTGCATCAGCCTCCGCCTGCAGACAACATGCTGAGGCTTAAACGTCCTTCCTGGATCGTTCAGGATCGAGCGGAATCGTGGACGTCATTCACTTACTGCACTTTGCTTTGGCTCTTTGGCGGCAGGCGGAACCGTGGGCTTTTGTCCCCTTGCCGCCTCCTCTTCAGTAGATGTGACAAGCTGTTTAGTGCTGGATCAGGTTACTGGTGCTAACAGCAGCAGCTGCCCCTCCATGGCTCCCAGCAAACCCTGCGCAGACACTTCACCTAAACACAGGAGGAGGGTGCAATCTCCGGCATTCTGTTAAGGAGACAGAGAGTTACACCCCTGACCTCTCTTCTCTGCAGCCTCCAAAATCTTGCAGTTTACCTCGGTCTCCTTCCCCCTCCCCTCACCCCCACCAGAGCTATCCTTGGTAGAGGCTGGGATTTGATGAGAGCAAGGTTTGGCTGAAGAAGGGGGGGGGGGTGGACGACAAACCACCCATTACCGCAAACTGCTTCTCTTTTCATGACGGGGGGAGGTGTCAAAAAGAAGGGACTATGAATAAATGATGAGCAGTTCTCCAAGTAGCACTGGGGTCATCCTGTCTGGCGGTTTTAGTGTGGGGTGGTTTAGGTGGAGGAGGTGACAAATTTCACAAGAAGAAAAGGAGTACTTGTGGCACCTTAGAGACTAACCAATTTATTTGAGCATGAGCTTTCGTGAGCTACAGCTCACTTCATCGGATGCATCCGATGAAGTGAGCTGTAGCTCACGAAAGCTCATGCTCAAATAAATTGGTTAGTCTCTAAGGTGCCACAAGTACTCCTTTTCTTTTTGCGAATACAGACTAACACGGCTGTTACTCTGAAAAATTTCACAAGCAAATTCATTAGCTTCCCCAGGTTTCCCCTCCCTCTTGTTTTAACTCTTTGGAATGCTCTGAAATAAAAGGGCCAGGTGAATTCTTCCTCTAAGGTGCCACAAGTACTCCTTTTCTTCTTCCTGGAGAGAGTCTTTACCGTGTAAAGCCCCAGATGCTATCCTGCCAGTTCCATGAAGTGTATGTGTGTGTTTCCCTATGAATGTTGTTATTTTTTTAATTGTATTACTGTTGTGCATACAGGCCCCAGTGGGGGTCTGGGCGCCATTATGCCAAGCTCTGTATATATACCTAAAAAGAGACAGTCCCCACCCCCAAGAGTTTATAGACTATATAGAAAAGACAGAAGAAAGTGTGGAGGAAAGGAAGGATTAGTAACCTTATTTTACAGACAGGGAACTGAGACACAAGGAGATTAAGTGACTTGCCCAAGCTGGAAATTAAACCAACATCTTCTGAGTCCCAGTCCAGTGCCTTGACCACAAGACCTTACTTCCCCTACTAAGAATGTTATCTACTGTTACTTTTATTCCATTTTTGCTTGCGGGGGAGAGAATTGAGGGGAAATAGCTCACTATGTAAATATATTGTAATAAATCTGCAGCCTCCTTGGACTTAATCGTTATCACTATTCAGCTTGTCTTGGCTATTCCATGCTTCACTGTCACCTCTGAGATAAAGAGTTTCCTGCTATAAAAGCACAGTTGAATGTATGGGGAATCTCTGCTAGCTGTCAGCAGTATGCTGTGTCTCTGACAGATAGCTAAGCAGTTCTGGTTCTATCCAACAGAGTGCAGTAGTAAACATACTAGCCAATTCATTACAACCGTTAATGCTGTTAATCAACTTGCCATTTAATTGATACATTTACAGTTTAGGGTTACTTGAAAAAGAACATGTGACTGGTCAAATGACCTCTAGGACAGCCCCAGGTAAAGTGTAAGGGTAAAGTGTAGCTTAAGGATCAAATATGGCCCACAAAGGCCTAAAATGCAGTCCGGGACTGCCCTCTCCTTGTAATAGCAAGGTAAGGACTAGTGACCAACTGCAGGTTGTTATTGCTTATGCACTCAGATAACAAACACTTTTGACCTGTCTGCGTAGGGATTTCTAGCACACCCATACCGGAATATCAAGTAGATAGGTGGCAAACTCTACCAACAAACAATCCTGATTTATCAAATTGAATGGATTTATCATCATAGTATCTAGGTGACAATTGTAAAGGTCAGCACCAGTCTCATGCGTCAATTGTCAATTCTTCAGGACACGGCGGTGTGCTCAATGCCTCGCCTACTGAGGGTTGGGCCTGTAGGCGCTACCATAATGCAAATAACTAGTAAAACTAATAATAATAGACACCGATACTGCCTAACTAGAACTATAGTCTCTGCCTCATGGAAAATATTAGAGTTGCATGTGTTTGTGTTTTGATATAAACCTTATGTACATTGATATGCAAATGTATATGTGGTCCTTTGGCTCTTTGAAAGTTGCTATTGCGGCCTTCACTGTTGCCTAGTTTGGGTCTTGTTCCTTCTGGTTTACTTATGGACCTTCTTTACACAAGGACTACTAAAAGCAGCCTTCTGTGTCGTTATGAGGTATTAATATGCACAGTCTGCTCACAGGGCCATATTAATCTCTCTCTAGCGGACTAATGCAGACCAGACGCTGAATGTCCAAAGGCACTCTGGAGGGATTGAAGAGACACGGTTCTGTCACTGATCCTTTTTTATTTATTTATTTACAGAATCATAGGGTCTATTTCTCTTTTTCCCCTGCACCTTGTGGAGTCATTGATACACTAATCCAAAGAGGAGATAAAATGCTACTAATCTGCTCTGGTAGGATTTTACAGCACTTTGGCACTGGGGTAAATCACAGCTCAAGGTGCAGGGAAATGCAGAATCAGTCCCATAGAAACCAGCATTAGAAAAAGGTGTATTAACACAGCTAGTCCATCTCCCTGCCAGCGTACAGCTGCTCTTTATTGCACATTTATAAGCATTTTGTCCAGTCTAGTTTTAAATTTGCCAGCACATGGGGCTTCGACCATTTCCCTTAGGAAACCATTCCACAGAGATCTCCTTGTCAGGATGTTTTCCATTATATTCTGCCTAAATTTTCCCTTAAATAAGTGCCCCTATCCCTTTTTATTATGCTCAAGTCAGTCCTCCCCTCCTTTGTGTTTACACCTTTCAAATATTTGTAAATTGCTTTCATGTTCCCTATTAGTTGGCCCTTAGCTAAGCTAACCATGTTATCCTCATAAATCAATCCCTCCAGCCCCATATTTATCAGCTTTTTCTCTGAACTCCCTCCAATTTGTCAATATCTTTCAGATAATTAGATGGCCAGAACTGAACGTGGTATTCTACGTGCTCTCACACCAGAGCCACCTGGAGAAGGATGGTTACCTCCCTGCTCTGTGGCATGGTGCCTCTGAATGTAGAGCCCGCCGTTGCATTGGCCTTTTTCTCTCCGACATCACCCTGCAACTCAGATCTCATTTGCTATGACTCCTACATTTTCTTTCAATGTTACTGCCTCTCAGGTCTCTCCCTTCCAATGAATATTTGGTTTATGGTTATTTCCCCATTAATGTAATTCCTTATGTTTTCCGAGATGAATCACGTCTCAGTATTGTCTGGATTTTCTACTCCCCCTGGGTCTCTCTGTACTGACTGGGGTTCACAATTCCTCCCATCTTAGGCCCAGACTATTCCTGTCCCTTTCATGGGTATGTGGGGAAGGGTAGAAGGAGCCCCCTTATGCAGGGTCTAGTATGATTGCGCTCCTTGCAGTCTCCTTGTACCCCCCCCAGGGACTAGCCTCGGCAACGGGGGAAGGCAGTACGCAGAGTCATTCCCCCATCCCTGCCTGGGCCAGCAGAACATCCTGCGTCTTCCTAAGGGGTAGTAGAGTGTGCACAATCCAGCATAATCCCTCCTAGAGCTTCCCACGGGTGATACAACTGCACCCCACTCCCAGATGATCTGTCAAAAACAATCTAGCACTGTGTATCATAGGCAAGTTTGATTAAAACGATGCATGCTCCCTTTTTTCTAGATCTTTAATGAAGATATTAAATAAGACGGGACCTCAGGCCTATCCCTGTGATACCTCAGCGCACACACACACGCACACACACACACACACACACACACACACACACACACACACACACACACACCTACCTTCTTCCAGTTCAATCAGTTGCTACATCTCATAACCCCTTGTTTACTGTTGTGCTGTCAGTTTTCAGTCCACGTAAGTGTGATCATAGCCAAGCTGCTTTGGGCTAATGTTGGGAGTGAGATTCAGTCAGACACCCCATGCATTGCTTTTCAGTCACAGAGGGGGGAAACTCAGCACACGAGAACACTGGTGTAGCCAGACTACAAAAAGGAAAGGGATAAGCTGCCAGGTTCCAGTTCGAGAGAATTTGGCTATGGTGTCTCCTTTTATTTACTCCTTTGGTTTGCCCTTTGTTTTTCTCTCTTCCCACTTTACATTCTGGCTCCAGTCCTGGCCGTCTTTTGCGTCCTCACTCAATGCTGGCAGTCTTGTGGCTTCTCACTACCAGTATACACTTCTCCCTCAGATAAATATGCACCGAGTTGGTTGGTCCCCTTTCCCTCCTCCCCTGTGTCCCTTCCCCTTTGTCTGTTTCTCAACCCCCAGGCCAGTTTTCCCTATTCAGAAAGAGTCCATGTAATTGTGTCTGCAGGCTATGCCTGACTTCAAAGAGAAATTGACCAGCTGTGGTAACTGCTCTGTTCCCCTGAGCTCACAGCAGAGCGACTCCACATAGCCAGCATAAGCTGCGGGTGGCTAGGGCTCGAGGGGGCTCAGCTCCCTCAAATCTATCAATTCAGCTCACCCGCTGCCCTTCTGTGTGCTTGCCCATCTTGAAGCAAAGCCCCAACACTCATGAAGCTGACATCATGGGTGCTGCTGCATCCCCTGACTTGAAGTGGTTTCCATTATATACAGGGTTTACAGTTTGCTTCAATGGCTCTCAGCGCCCTCATTATAAAAATAGTTCCAGCTCCCCAGCTGACGTGTTACTGGAAAGTGTTGTTTTAAACAAATGACCGCTCCTCCCACAGTGCTTGCAGCTGTAACGCTGCAGTATTGTATTACTGCTGGAGAACCTGAATGTGAAATGACCAGTCTGGTTGTACTGTCCAAAGTGAGTGAAATGCAGAATGTAACCAAGCAGAATAAATAGTGTGATGGAGATTAGAGTTTAAGATTATTTTAGTTTTCAGTAATCTAAAGTGTTATTTATAAAACAAGAGGGGAGATTTTTTTCTTTTTTTTTTTTCTCTCGAAATGATTTTAACCTGATTGTTCCATTGATTTTCCCATTAAAGGAACACGAAGAACCTATGGAGCTTTTGAAACTGAGCAGACACAACCTTCCTGCCTTCCACCTTTCGTCATAGTTGTGAGGAACAATACTAAAACTACATTTCGAGGAGGAGTCCCCAGCCAACAAGCCAGAATCCTTAGCCAGGACTATTAACCTGCTCCTGAATGAGCAATGTATGATGTAGTATGTTAACATGTAGTGTAAGTTTGCCTTAATAAAAATAAAATAAATCATCCCTCCAACACACACGTTTTCCAGGAATGTAATCTACTCTTTCAGCCTAACTCAGAGTTCTCTTTCATTTATGGATTCTAATTGCTCTGTCCTAGTAATCCTCACCCTCTTTGGCTGCATGCAGCTCCTCATATGTGTGGGGAAGAGGGCAGATACACACCTTAGTTCTCATGTTGGAGTGAGGTGTAGTGGGGGGGGGGGGGGCTGATTGATTCTTCACTGCTTTGTACTGTGTGTCATCACTTCCATTTGTGTGAGTGTAAAATGCATGTAAACATGACCATATCACACAGGTAGCATTTTGCATAGCTGTAGATTACTGCATAACATGAAAGGCAATGAAGAATCAGGACCATGGTGCTTGCCTCAGGCATTCATGGGAATTTGAAGAAAAAAATGTAAAACCACACTCCCATGGGAGGAGTGATCCCCAGCAGGTTTACTCACATCACACACACTCACCTCACACCGACACAAAAGGCCCATCTGCACTGCTTAATCGACTTGCTGCTGGAGACGGGGGTCTCACTTTTTCCAGTCCTGTCTAGCATCCATATGGACTAGAAAAGAATTGTGATGATTGGTTGAGTTACCCCTGCTGTCACAATGACACTGTTTAACAATTACCTGACCTACTGACTTGGCCCTGACTACAGGCATAATAACCATTACATACAACAACCATTCTTAATAACTTTGCTTAGGCACAATATGTATCTTCGAATGTAATCTGTGAGTAGTAATGATAGTAGTAAATATTTTCATTATGATAGCACCCACAGACCTGAATTGGGATTGGAGCTCCGGGCCGCTGGTACTGTACAAACACAGAAGATGCCTGAGTTTCAAATGAGTTTTAACTATATGTAAAGTTTGAAGGGCGAACACCAAATCTATCTCCTAGCTAGAAGAAAAGAAAAAAGAGATGACTCTCAGAAAAAAATGTTAAATGGCCCATTTTACATTAATTTTAACTAGAATTAGTGGATTTACTTGTTAATTCCCAGAAAATTCGTTCTGTCCAAGTGCCCTGAGCTTGGCAAGAATACGCTATGTTATTCATGCACAGCTAAGAGGTGGAATTCCTGTTTTAAGAATAAGTCAACTAATCCTAAACTATGAAGGTGCTACAAGAATTAATTCTGCCTTCATGCTACCATTTCCCCCCAACCTTTGAAGAACAGTGGAGCAATTCTACCTGAGCAATGAAAGACTATGGCTGGAGGAGATGCCAAACTGATGTTACGTCTCTTTTAAACTGACATCTGGGAATACTGCCAAACTGAAGATTTCTGGAGGGAAATCTTCCTAACTCTGATAATATTTGGAACAAAACTCTATACCAGATGTTGTCTTAGAAAACATGAAAGCCACTGGACAGGGGTTTTAATATGCTGCCCTTGCAATTAGCTTGTGCTGAGTTCTTATTGAAAAACTGACGATTTACTAATTCCTTGAGGCTCACGGAGTCATTGCATGTAGCAGCTCAGTACTAAAGAATCCAGCATCACATATATATATATAACAGACTAGGTACCAAAGGGTTAACTGATGTAACCTAAAGAAAAACTGCTGTGTAATATAAAAGAGTCTAATAGCTACATTTAATTACAAAGCAGAGTAAATCTATACTATACATAAATGACTTTCTTAAATATAATTTTAAAACATAATCAAATGGGAAGCTGAAAGTTTGTCACTCTATTGATGTAAACTAGGACAGAGGGAATACAGCTCATGTCTGAGAGGAAGGATAGTCTAATGGTTAGGGTGCTAGCCTGGGGCTTGAGAGACTCAGGTATAATTCCCAGCTCTCTGACAGCCTTGCTGTGTAAGCCTGGATGAGTCACTTATGCCCAGATAGCTAAAGGTATTTAGGTACCTAGCTCCCATTAACATCAACAGGAGCTTGGTCATTAAATACTTTGAGGGTTGGACCATGGGCCTTGGTTGCTCTGTGCCTCAGTTCTGCATCTCCAGGGGACTATAGCACTTCCCTGTAATGAGGAATACCTTAAAGATTGTGAGCTGCTCAGATATGATGGTGATGGGACCTATATAAGTACAGTAGATAAATTTGAATGCAGGAGACTCTCAAAGTGGTTGGACGGTAACTTCTGTTATTTATAGGTATTTAAAGAGAACTAGAACTTGCCTTCCAACCACTTTGAGAGTTCACCTCGTAGAAGCAGGAGCCACATAACATGTACACCTCCATTCTAAGGTACATGCTGTGAAATATCGGTAAAATAGCAGCTTCCATTGCAGAATATCCCAGTGCTATTCATAGTTATGTAGAGCAGGGAAGAGTGACAGGGATTTCTCAAATCAGTTTTGTAGAATTCCATTTTAATATATATGTTTATATATGACACAGTTCAGCAACCCTGACTTGCTTACTCAGGTAGGCCCATTGGACTCAGTGGCCCTGCCTCTGTGTTCTGTGGCAGCCCTTTTCTAGAAGCTCTATTCTCTGTTGAGACACCTAAGTGTCTTCAGATGGCCAGCTGAAAACTGGAGCACTAAAATTAGGGTATGCTTTTGAAAATGTAGGTCCAAGTAACTTGCTCACGGTAACACTATCAGACTGAAGAGGAGCTGAGGCTAAAACCCAGGTCTCCTGACCCAAAGGTCCATGTTTTCACCACTAGAATACTCTGTCTTAGACTGACAAATGAACCAGACAGGACCATAGATAAAATGTTGCCATCATTCACACCTGTGAAACCCATCTGGAGCAAGTTCTTTTTTCAGAACTTCTTAACTCCATTGACTGTTCAGATCAGTGTGGCTCAGATCAGAGTGTGGCTACTGTGTGTAACTGGGTGGGTGGCTGTTTTATTGTTAGAAATCAAGTTACTAGAAATTTCTCTTTTGCATTTCCAAGATTCAGGCCTGGATCCTGCAGGGTGACGATGAGTACTCCAGGAGTTGCTCAGCACCTTGCATAATCAAGCTATTATTGTGCATGTGACAGGTGAACAAATACTTTGGGACCCCCCATGTCCTGGTTTTCTTTATAAAATCAGGCAATGCCTCTCTCTGAGGGTGGAACCTAGGACCCAGAGGAATAGTTTCCAGTAGGAAGGAAAGCGATTTAGAAGCTGGAGTCTGGATCCAATTACTAGGAGGCAAAGGGGCCAGGTGTGGAGGCAGTGATTGCTACTCTAGGGGGAAATCACTCTCCGCAGTTTGGGTTTCTCACTGTGGGTATTTTATCCGGTGAGTTTGTTTTCTGTTGTGAGTCTTGTCTTTTGAGTAACTGTCCAAGAGGCTAAGGATCTTTTTTATAAAGCGTTTCCTGGCTATTGGCTTTCTGAGGTTAAACTGGCCTTTTTGCAGAAGAGAGCTTTTCCCCAAGCAGGCTGTTTCTTGCTAGGGTTCTGGAACTGGGCCCTACTGTAGAACAAGGGTGCCTGTTTGATGTTTAAGTGCTATGAGGTCTTTAGGAGTGGGTGTCCTATAGCAAAGGGCTATGTTGTCTTCCTTTCTCATGGAGGAACCTATGGATGGGGCTCGACAGGCAGGAGCGTCCTCATGGCTAGCCTTGGAATTTCCAAGTAATTATCGCCACAGGTTGGGGTTGAGGGTGCAGTGGGGATAGCGGAACCTAGTTTTCTAGAGGCAAAAATATCTTTGACAGGTGGGTTCCCCTCCACATTTTCCTTCCTCTGCTGGAAGCAACATTAACTCCCACTTAGCCTTCTGACTGGGATATGGAGCGCTCAGCATGGAACAGTTCCACAGAGAGTAGCTAGTACCTTGGGGTGCCCCTTCTGCCATCTGTCTTGCCCCCAGATCTTCATGGAACCCTGTAGAGTTCCACTGGAGAGTGGGCTTCTGTGGGGCCCCATTGTGGGAGAGAAAAGAGATGGTGGAGAATGGAGGAGCCACCCCTTCCTGCTCCCTAAGAGAGGCTCATTCTCTTCTGCCTAGAGAAACAGGGAAGGAGCTAGCCCTATATTAGTCTGGTTATTACATACTGAGTCAAATTCTCCTGGTTTCGATTCAGATGCTCATACAGCTCTCATCACCATAGTACCTGAATGCCGGGACAACAATGGAGTTCCACCTGTGTCACTGAACGGGCAGTTTGGCCCTTGGAGTAAGTTATGCAATTTCACATGTGATATCTTTAATTCCTGTGTGATTGCTGTATATAGCACTTGCTAAGATGCTGCCTATAAGTTGGGGCCCCATTTGGCTGTATTAACCTCGTGATGTGCAGCACCATTTAGTATCATAGAGTTACATGGTACTTTATAAATACAGGCTCTGAAGAAACTTGCTCCCATTAGAGCCAATGGTAGTTCTGTCATTGATTTAAATAGGTGAAGGCCTGCGGGTAAGTTCATGTTTCCTGCCCTGAACAGTTTAGCAGGGGTAGTCAACTATTTTTTGTCAAGGTCCAGATTTCTTGGTCAAGATAGCGACAAGGTCCAGACTCCAGATAAAATAATGATAACAATAAGTAAATAGAAATATTTTGGGGTCCATTCGAAAGCATCTGGTGGTCCAGATTTTGCCCACGGTCTGCCTATTGACTACCCCGGCTTACAGTCTAGGTGACAGTCTAAGGTGAAGCATAATTCCTGCTGTTGCACTATGGGCTCGAATCCTGGATTACTGGGGTAAAAATCAAATTGCTGTAATTATGCAAAAAATAATTAAGGCCCACATTGCTCCCAGGTAGGAATGGCTCATGTAGCGGATAGGAGGCTGCGAGATTTTTCTGAGGTCCTTTGGATTATTCCTGCAGGGAATTTTGCCTACTTGTTCAGAGCAAATGGTGTTTGGTCCCACTCCTGCAAATCCCATGAGTCTCAGTGCTGTCCACAGGGCCGCTTGGTCCCCTTTGTATTTGTGGTGGCACAGTTCCTGCAGTGGCTGCTCTAGTGCCGCAGCAGGGGACTTCATATCATGGAAGAGGAAATTGACTATTAATTTAGGTAACGTGTCAGTGTTAATCTAGGAAGCGAATGCTCATGGACGTGGTGATCCACACAGCTTTACGCTTCTTCCCACCTGATGGTCGGTGCTGGGGGTCCTGCCACATCCGCTGGCTTGAAATAGTAGCAATGACCCAAATATATGGTTTCTGCCTTCAGCACTCCCGCTGTAAAACTGTTCCTGCACCTCACCGCCATCAGCCGATCCCCAGCTCTGTAGAGAGAGGGGAGGGAAGGGGAGAAGAGGCTGCTGCTGCAGAGGAAAGGCTCTCCCCTTTGGTGTTCGCTGGATAGTCATCCTCTCTGCCTCTGGAGCTATCCAGATAATCTAGGCCTCACAAATTACAATTCAGGAGATGGTGCCAATTTTCCCCAAGTTACTTTACTTTGGGGCCCTTTGGGAGATGAGTCTTCATATTTACATCTTCCCTGAATAATCTTTAATTAATGATTTATGCTGCACCAGTAAACATGTAACAACTCCCCATGTGTAAATTAATAACTCAGGAAGCGCAACAGTAAGTACTCAGGCTGAAAAGGATGTGTTGGGAGAACAGTTTGTGCACAGAAGAGAACTGGAACGATTACAGTGGAGTGAAGAGAGTGCCTGAGTGTAGAAAGGGAGATGTTTGAAGAAGCTAACAGGAACAAGAAGACTTTGTTCAAGCATGAAAGGAACAGGAAGGAAGTCGTGAAGTGAGGCCCCAGGGCCTATAAAAGATGGCTGGGATCCAAAAATATTGGCAAAAAGATTGTAATCATTTGACTACTTCTCAGTGTTCTGTGTACATGTGGGTAGCATTTACCTGCTGCATTGTTAGGCATAGTTAGGCCTCAGTCCTGCTGTAATTCAAACACAAGTCCAATGGACTTCCATGGGCAAGGACTGCAGGCTTAGGCCATTGCTGTGCTACTAAATCTACAAAGTATAGGCCTGATCCTACGACGTGGTGAATGACTTCGACCCCCATTGGAAAGGGATGGCAGCTGCAGTGTCAGGTATAACTGAGGTTGAAAACAACTCGCCATAAAGCACACCACACAAAAAGACCCAGAACATGTGGGAGAACTAAACCTGGGAATGTCCTAGTGACCAGCCCTCTGACAGGGGTCCGAGTGCTGTACAAACAATAAGTCTCTCAATACCCAGGGCAGGTCGGCAAGTATTGTGCTGTGGGTAAAGAATATCTGTTGCTAGGGCTGCTGTCCTGAATAGCCTGAGTGGTCTCTTGCTGCATTTGGGTCAGGGTCAACGAGCCGCTTTGGCTCTCTTGAACCTCTCATGAACTTCTGATAACACTGGCCGTGGCTTGGTGTTGCACTGATGGTGGGTGGCCATGTCTACAGCTGAACCAGTGCTGACAACAGGGACAGCCAAACTGCTACGTGAATGAGGCTGCTGCGGTTGTGGGCTCAGAGGTTGGGAGACCTGGATCCTTCTCTCAGTTCTGCCACTGTCTGTGTGACCGTGGGGAAGTTGTTAACCTCTGTCTCAGTTTCCACACCTAGGATAATGCTTGCCGTACTTCATAAAAGGGTTAGAGAACCTCCAGTGAAAGATGCTAAGGAAGTGCTAAGTAAGATAAGGCTATGGGGACTCCAGGGTCTATGCCATTGGCAGTAGGTGAGCTAAGCCAGGCCCTTATTTCTAGTTTAGAAAAACTCAAGTGGGGGCCTCTGGAATTTTGAGTATCCTTAAAAAGCTGTCTCGCAGGAGCATGTTCTGGGCCTGAGCTACAGCTGCTGTCATGAATCTCACTTCAAACAGGCTGGAGACCGATGCGTCACATAACTGCTATCTGCAAGAGGACAGTGGAGAGAGCTGGGGCACCGGGGTCATGTACACACAAGATAGGAGAGGCTGGAGCTCAGATAAACTACAATCCCAAGAATGAGTAGCAGAAAGCATCTCTAGTGCTGCCCTGTGTATGTTCCCATTGAAGCGCTGGCTAGAACAATCCACTGGGGAGCCAAAGGGAACTGATGGGGGGGCCCAGCAAACCCGGGGAGGGGGGGAGCTTCAGGCTGTATGAGTGAGGCAATTAGTTGTGAGAGGGAGCCCTGTGAGGTTGTAAATTCCTCATTGTCAGCTCAGTGCTGAAGGATTTTTGTGTAAGCTTGTGACTAGAGTAAAGTTGTTTCCCTCTTTTTCCTTAAACACCTTGTCAGGCTGACTCTGTTTTGTGGGGGAGGAAGTAAATGCAATAATGGCATATCAAGAACTCCATCGCCACTCCTAGGAGCACACACTACGCTAGCTACCAGAATCAAGAGACTAAAATCAGTGGGTTGGGAGGGGGAAGATGATGTGACACAGACCACTGACATTGTTGCAGACTCCAAGGGCAGGAATAAGTTTGCATCTGCAGTGAGGTAACATTACTTCTGATGTTGGTTTTGCTCTCTGCCAGTGGTTAGACTGCTGTGAGATCCCCTCCCTGCTGAGCTCTCCATCCAGTATTGTCTATTTGTTCCTTCCTGGGAAGGAGATTACCCTGAAATTGGTGTCATGTTAACCTGCACAGCACATCTTGTGGTGGATGGGTTTGACATGGGTGCGTGTGTGTGCTTGTGTAGCTTGAAAGCTTGTCTCTCTCACCAACAGAAGTTGGTCCAAGAAAAGATATTTCCTCACCCACTTTGTCTCGCTAAGAATTTACCTAACAGGCAGGGAGCGGGGAGGACAAAATCCCAAAAGGCTGTTGTCTGTAATGGATATGTTTCTTTTCAGATGTCTTATTAAATGGAAGATGTTGCTGTGTCATGTGTAAAGGCATTCACTTTTGTAACCTGGGCCCAGCTCAGGAAATAAAGCTGAGTGGTGGGAAGAGACTCCTGTGTCTCACCTTTTCTTCACTTTCCCAGCACATAGAGAGTTCTCAGACCTTCTTTGATGGAAACTTAATTTTTTCTAAGAGAGAGGCCCAAACCAAAAAGCTTTGATCTGAATTCTTATTAGCAGAGGTGCGGGAACTATGGGTGCAGGGGGTGCTGCAGCACCTCCAGGTTTTACACGGGGTGCTGCTCCCAGCCCCAAATGCAGGATACCGTTCTCGGCCCCGTGCCCAGGGTCCAGGCGCCCAGCCCTGCCCCCGCCCCAAGCTGTGACCCCAGCCTCAACCCCCTCTACACCTGTCCATATCCCCCTCTCCCAGAGACACGGCCCTGCTCCCAGCCACAGCTCGGGCGGAGGGGGTACGGACCAGGGTAAAGGGGCTGGTCCCCACTATTAAGTGTTCCAGCACCACTGCACATTAGTAATGTATGGATCCTGATGGGCCCAAACCACAAAGCTTCTACCCCTAACATAGAAGGGCAAGAATCAGAGCTTGCATCTATAGGCTACCTTTTTATCTTGTGCACATTGAGAATACACACTCGGGTTTTGCACACACAGGTAGGTCCAGGTACCAATTTTGCGTGCATATAAAGGGAAGGGCTTTGAAAATGTATCCCATTGGTGTGCCCATGTCCAGACTAGAAGGAAAGGATTTGTTTTAAATGTGCCACCAGAGGGCACTCACTGATCAGCTAATGTTGTTCAGATTGTGCCACGGGTTTTACTGAGATCTCTGTCTCAGTCCTGGGGTTCTAGAAGTAGGGGAGCAGGGCTCAGTGTCATGTTGCCCATCTAAAACAGAGATGGAGATGCCACAGCTGTGCTAAGTAAAGTAAAAAGAAAAGGAGGACTTGTGGCACCTTAGAGAGTAACGAATTTATTTGAGCTTTCGTGAGCTTTCGTGAGCTACAGCGCCTCTCACCCACGGAGCAGAGACTCTTGTCCACTGCTTTCCATCCTGGCCTGATTGGTTCTGATGCTGCAGTCCTTGCTCAGGTAAAACTCCCATTGATTTCAGTGCCCACTGAGCATGGCCCAGCAAGTGGAGGAGCCAAAGGTTTGCCACTCAGGGTGAGGGGGTGATAGGAGCTGGAGCTGGACTTGGTGCCTTTGCCTCACTCCAGGGAATGAATACACTGTAGGCCCCAGTGAAAGTAAGTTTGGGCTGATCCTAGCTCCTAATGGACATTTGTTTCCATAACACCCACCATAACCAAGTCAGTCCAACTGGCAGACTCTCCTCAGGAGAGGCCCAGGACTGATGTGACTGTATGTCCTTCAGGCCAAGCTTGAGGTGCATTGGCGGAGCTGTGTAGGATATGAGTCTGAAATAGTGGGGATGGGGAGACTGCCTATCAGGAGTGAGATGGCTGGTTCCTCAGTAATGCTGGCTGAATCGTACAGATTCACCTAGTTGCAAAGCACCTAGTTGAACCATGTTTAGCCCTAGGATGAGACTCTCACACCCAGAAGTTGACAGCATGAAAGAAACTGCACGTACATGGAAAGTATCGCTGCTCTTGGTATTGATTCTAATATGGCAGCTGTCACTGAGCACATCAGGCTCTCAGCCCTCTCTTGGTGGTTTGACTTCCCTTTGAATAAGAAGGTCACAAGCTCATAAATGAGTTAATAGGAAAATAATTCCCTGCATAGCACCAAATGACAGACCTCACCACATGAGAGCTGACTCCATTGAACCTGTGCTTCTGAGGCTCTTAGGGCACGCACCAGATTGCAGCAAAGCAGTACTTCCTTCCATACTGGGCCTTAAGACAACTGATTAGAGCATGATCAGATGCTCATAAAAATCTTTGCCAAGATAAGAGGTAGTATATTGACGAAGTGGGACTGGTGTGGTATGGTATCACTAATGTTGGGTAAAAACAAAATCCATAACCACTGGATTATGAAATAATTTCTGAATGGGGTTAAGATGCAAAAATAAATGTTCTTTGTATGACATGCAACTGGTATCACCCTGAAATATTTCAGTCATTTAACAGCATACACTTGAATCTTGCTAGAACTGATGGGGGAACAACAATTTCATTTCACAGCAACTTTCCAGGCTTTGACATTTGTTTTTGTTCTGCATTGGAAAGAAACCAAAATCACTTGAATGTTTTTGCAAAAATTGAATTCTGTCTGTTTTTGTTGGACGGAAACCTGAGGTTTTCAGCTTTTTGATTTGAGAAGAGGTGTGTGGGTGGTTAGATTTCTTTCTTTCTCTTCCCCCCCCAGTCCCTATCACTCTGAATCAGGCAAAGAAGAGAAGTGACTGTAAGTCTCCTGCATTGCAGACCAGTGCCCTAACCACCAGGCTATAGTGTGTAAGGCCTGGTCTACACTATGAGGTTAGGTCGAATTTAGCCTCGTTAGGTCAATTGTATAACACAACCCAGTTCCGCCGACCTAAAGGGCTTTTAAAATCGACTGCTGTACTCCTCCCCGACAAGGGGAGTAGTGCTAAAATCGACCTTCCTGGGTGGAATTTGGGGTACTGTAGACGCAGCATTGTGCAATTTGATGCTTCGGCCTCCGGGAGCTATCCCAGAGTACTCCAATGTGACTGCTGTGGACAGAACTTTCAACTCCGATGCACTAGCCAGGTACACAGGAAAAGCACCAGGCCCTTTTGAATTTCATTTCCTGTTCGCTCAACGTGGCGAGCTCAACAGCACAGGTGACCATGCAGTCCCAGAATCGCAAACGAGCTCCAGCATGGAGCGAAAAGGAGACACTAGACCTGATTGCTGTATGGGGAGAAGAATCTGTGCAGGCAGAACTCCGATCCAGCAGAAGAAATGCTGATATATGTGCCAAAATCGCACAGGACATGGTGGACAGAGGCTATATCAGGGACACACAGCAATGCCGTGTGAAAATTAAGGAGCTCAGGCAGGCCTACCAAAAGACAAAGGAGGCAAACGGTCGCTCCAGGTTAGAGCCCCAGACATGCCGCTTCTATGATCAGCTACATGGCATTCTAAGGGGGGAACCTACCACTACCCCACCACTGTCCATGGACATCTGCAAGGTGGCAGCCTCACACAGCATGGAGGAGCATTTTGTGGATGAAGAAGAGGAGGAGGAGGAGAATGCGCAGCAGACAAGCGGAGAATCCATTCTCCCCGGCAGCCAGGACCTTTTCATTACCCTGGAGCCAATACCCTCCCAGGGCATATTGTTCCTAGACCCTGAAGGCAGGAAGGCACCTCTGGTGAGTGCACATTTGTAACTACACTACAGGGGTTAAAAGCAATTGTGTTTAATTTGCCCTGAAGAATTGGGATGCATTTGCGGCCAGTACAGCTACTGGAAAAGTTTAACGTGTCTGGGGATGGAGTGGGAATCCTCCAGGGACATCTCCATGAAGCTCTCGTAGAAGTACTCTGAAAGCCTTTGCAGAAGGTTTCTGGGGAGGGCTGCCTTATTTTGTCCTCCACAGTAGGACAATTTACCACGCCAAGCCAGTAGCAAGTAGTCTGGAATCATTGCAGCACAAAGTATGGCAGGGAATGGTCCCGGGTTTTGGTCGCATTCGTGCAACATTCGGTCTTTATCTTTCTGTGTTATCCTCAGGAGAGTGATATCATTCATGGTCACCTGGTTGAAAAAGGGGAAGTTTTGTAAGGGAACCGTAATCCCCTCTGTTTGGTGATCCCCGGCACATTAAACCCCAGTTATGCTGGGCTGTTTGTGCTTGGCTAAAAGGGATCATCCTAGAATCATAGAATATCAGGGTTGGAAGGGACCTCAGGTCACCAAGTCCAACCCCCTGCTCAAAACAGGACCAATCCCCAATTTTTGCCCCAGATCCCTAAATGGCCCCCTCAAGGATTGAACTCACAACCCTGGGTTTAGCAGGCCAATGCTTAAACCACTGAGCTATCCCTCCCCAAAAGAATAGCCACGCTGGGGGGGAGCGTGCTGCACACCCATCCCAAAACCACAGCCCCTCCTTTTAAACAGCAACCAGAGCCTCTCCTTTTAAAAGGCAAACCCAACCGGCATTGGTTGCTCTGGGAAAGGAGGGTGCTGCAGTTTGAAACCATTCCCACATATTATGAATGCAGAAGAAGCCAACCCCTCGTACCCTCTGGCTTACCATGGCTGCCTGGAAACTGAATTCTGTTGCCCAGCCATGTGTGATGTGTCAACATACCGGCAGGTGCTCAATAAAAGGCAAAATGCGACCTTGTACCTAAAACACATGTGCTGTCTGCTGTGAATTGCTTGATTCACTGTGAAAGAGTCTCCCTTTTGTTCTCAGAAATGTATCTTCTTAAATTCTACTCTCCCTTCCCCCCGCCCCCCGCAGCTGCAAATGTTTCTATGCTCCCCGCATCAACTCCGTCCCTGAGGTTATCGCAGATTAGAAGGCGAAAAACTGCACTCATGATGACATGTTTTCAGAGCTCATGCAGTCCTCCCGCACTGATAGGGCACAGCTGAATGCATGGAGGCATTCAGTGGCAGAGGCCAGGAAAGCAGACAATGAGCATGATTGGAACATGCAGGAGGAGATGCTGAGGCTAATGGGGGAGCAAATGGACATGATGAGGCATCTGGTGTAGTTGCGTTTCCTGCAACTCCAGCACAGACCCCCGCTGCATCCATTGTGTAACCGCCTGCCCTCCTTGCCAAGTTCCATATCCCCCTCACCCAGATGCCCAAGAACGTGGCGGGAGAGGCTCCGGGCACCCAGCCACTCCACTCCAGGGGATGGCCCAAGCAACAGAAGGCTGGCATTCAAACAGCTTTGATTTGTAGTGTGGCTACAATAAGCAATGTGGCCTCATCCTTCCCTCCTCCCCCACCCCACCTGGGCTACCTTTTACAAGTCAGTGTTGTCAGTGATCTCAAGGTTTTTTAAAAAAAATAAATAATGAATGAATGGATTCAGAACAATAGGGACTTTATTTCCTGTGCCAGCTGTGGTTGAAGTGGGGGAGGGGGATTGGCTTTGCATCAAGGAGAAGCACACACAACTGTCACACCATAGCCTGGTCAGTCATGAAACTGTTTTTCAAAGCTTCTCTGATGCACAGCATGCCTCAGTGTGCTCTTCTAATTGCCCTGGTGTCTGGCTGTTCAAAATTGGCCGCCAAGCAATTTGCCTCAGCTTCCCACCCTGCCATAAACGTCTCCCCCTTACTCTCACTGATATTATGGAGCACACAGCAAGATTCACCAAGGGAAGGTCATGCCTGACTAATCTAATCGCCTTTTATGATGAGATTACTGGTTCTGTGGATGAAGGGAAAGCAGTGGATGTATTGTTTCTTGACTTTAGCAAAGCTTTTGACACGGTCTCCCACAGTATTCTTGTCAGCAAGTTAAGGAAGTATGGGCTGGATGAATGCACTATAAGGTGGGTAGAAAGCTGGCTAGATTGTCGGGCTCAACGGGTAGTGATCAATGGCTCCATGTCTAGTTGGCAGCCGGTGTCAAGTGGAGTGCCCCAGGGGTCGGTCCTGGGGCCGGTTTTGTTCAATATCTTCATAAATGATCTGGAGGATGGTGTGGATTGCACTCTCAGCAAATTTGCGGATGATACTAAACTGGGAGGAGTGGTAGATACGCTGGAGGGGAGGGATAGGATACAGAAGGACCTAGACAAATTGGAGGATTGGGCCAAAAGAAATCTGATGAGGTTCAATAAGGATAAGTGCAGGGTCCTGCACTTAGGATGGAAGAATCCAATGCACCGCTACAGACTAGGGACCGAATGGCTAGGCAGCAGTTCTGCGGAAAAGGACCTAGGGGTGACAGTGGACGAGAAGCTGGATATGAGTCAGCAGTGTGCCCTTGTTGCCAAGAAGGCCAATGGCATTTTGGGATGTATAAGTAGGGGCATAGCGAGCAGATCGAGGGACGTGATCGTTCCCCTCTATTCGATGCTGGTGAGGCCTCATCTGGAGTACTGTGTCCAGTTTTGAGCCCCACACTACAAGAAGGATGTGGATAAATTGGAGATAGTCCAGCGAAGGGCAACAAAAATGATTAGGGGTCTAGAGCGCATGACTTATGAGGAGAGGCTGAGGGAGCTGGGATTGTTTAGTCTGCAGAAGAGAAGAATGAGGGGGGATTTGATAGCTGCTTTCAACTACCTGAAAGGGGGTTCCAAAGAGGATGGCTCTAGACTGTTCTCAATGGTAGCAGATGACAGAACGAGGAGTAATGGTCTCAAGTTGCAATGGGGGAGGTTTAGATTGGATATTAGGAAAAACTTTTTCACTAAGAGGGTGGTGAAACACTGGAATGCGTTACCTAGGGAGGTGGTAGAATCTCCTTCCTTAGAGGTTTTTAAGGTCAGGCTTGACAAAGCCCTGGCTGGGATGATTTAACTGGGAATTGGTCCTGCTTCGAGCAGGGGGTTGGACTAGATGACCTTCTGGGGTCCCTTCCAACCCTGATATTCTATGATTCTATGATTCTAAGCAGCAATAACAGTGGGAATATTGCTTTCGCTGAGGTCTAACCTACTCGGCAAACAGTGCCAGTGCCCTTTTAAACATCCAAAGGCACATTCTACCACCATTCTGCAGTTGCTCAGCTGATAGTTGAACTGCTCCTTACTGCTGTCCAGGCTGCCTGAGTACGCCTTCATGAACCATTGAAGCAAGGGGTAGGTTGGGTCCCCAAGGATAACTATTGGCATTTCAATATCCCCAACAGTAATTTTCTGGTCTGGGAAGAAAGTCCCTTCTTGCAGCTTTTCGAACAGCTCGGCATTCCGAAAGATGCGAACGTCACGCACCTTTCCTGACTATCCCACGTTGATGTCAGTGAAATGGCCCTTGTGATCCACCAGTGCTTGCAACACCATTGAGAAGTACCCCTTGTGGTTTATGTACTGTTTGGCAAGGTGGTCTGGTACCAAGATAGGGATATGCGTTCTGTCTATTGCCCCACCACAGTTAGGGAACCCCATTGCAGCAAAGCCATCCACTATGACCTGCACGTTTCCAAGAGTCTTACCCTTGTTAGCAGAAGGTTATTGATTGCCCTGGCTACTTGGATCACAGCAGCCCCCACGGTAGATTTGTCCACTCTGAATTGATTCCCGACTGACCGGTAGCAGTCAGGCATTGCAAGCTTCCGCAGGGCTATTGCCACTCGCTTCTCAACTGTCAGGGCAGCTCGCATCTTGGTATTCTTGCGCTTCAGGATGGGGGAAAGCAACTCACAAAGTTCCATGAAAGTGGCCTTACGCATGCGAAAGTTTCGCAGTCACTGGGAGTCATCCCAGACCTGCAACACTATGCGGTCCCGCCAGTCTGTGCTTGTTTGCCAGGCCCAGAATCGGCGTTCCACTGTATCAACATGCCCCAATACTGCCATGATGTCCCAATTGCCATAGCCCGTGCTTTCAGGAATGTCTGTGTCCATGTCCTCCTCACAATCTTCCTCGTGCTGGCAGCTCCTAGCTAGGTTCTGCACATACTGCAGGATAATGCGCAAGGTATTTATAATGTTCACAAAAGCAGTGTGCAGCTGAGTGGGCTCCATGCTTGCCGTGCTATGGCGTCTGTACAGATAACCCAGGAAAAAAGGCGCGAAACGATTGTTTGCCATTGCTTTCAAGGAGGGAGGGAGGGGAGACTGACGACATGTACCCAAAATCACCCGTGACAATGTTTTTGCCCCATCAGGCATTGGGAGCTGAACCCAGAATTCCAATGGGCAGTGGGGACTGTGGGATAGCTACCCACAGTGCACCACTCCGTGAGAGTGTAGAAAGAATAGTAAATATGGCAGGTGACCAGCTTGGCTTAACAGTGAAATCCTTGCTGATCTTAAACACAAAAAAGAAGCTTACAAGAAGTGGAAGATTGGACAAATGACCAGGGAAGAGTATAAAAATATTGCTCGGGCATGCAGGAGTGAAATCAGGAAAGCCAAATCGCACCTGGAGTTGCAGCTAGCAAGAGATGTTAAGAATAACAAGAAGGGTTTCTTCAGGTATGTTAGCAACAAGAAGAAAGTCAAGGAAAGTGTGGGCCCCTTACTGAATGAGGGAGGCAACCCCCTAGTGACAGAGGATGTGGAAAAAGCAAATGTACTCAATGCTTTTTTTGCCTCTGTCTTCACAAACAAGGTCAGCTCCCAGACTACTGCACTGGGCAGCACAGCATGGGGAGGAGGTGACCAGCCCTCTGTGGAGAAAGAAGTGGTTCGGGACTATTTAGAAAAGCTGGACGAGCACAAGTCCATGGGGCCGGATGCGCTGCATCCGAGAGTGCTAAAGGAGTTGGCGGATGTGATTGCAGAGCCATTGGCCATTATCTTTGAAAACTCATGGCGATTGGGGGAAGTCCCGGACAACTGGAAAAAGGCTAATATAGTGCCCATCTTTAAAAAAGGGAAGAAGGAGGATCCTGGGAACTACAGGCCAGTCAGCCTCACCTCAGTCCCTGGAAAAATCATGGAGCAAGTCCTCAAGGAATCAATTCTGAAGCACTTAGAGGAGAGGAAAGTGATCAGGAACAGTCAGCATGGATTCACCAAGGGCAAGTCATGCCTGACTAATCTAATTGCCTTCTATGACGAGATAACTGGCTCTGGATGAGGGGAAAGCAGTGGATGTGTTGTTCCTTGACTTTAGCAAAGCTTTTGACATGGTCTCCCACAGTATTCTTGCCAGCAAGTTAAAGAAGTATGGGCTGGATGAATGGACTATTAGGTGGACAGAAAGTTGGCTAGATTATCGGGCTCAACAGGTAGTGATCAATGGCTCCATGTCTAGTTGGCAGCCGGTATCAAGTGGAGTGCCCCAAGGGTCGGTCCTGGGGCCGGTTTTGTTCAATATCTTCATAAATGATCTGGAGGATGGTGTGGATTGCACCCTCAGCAAGTTTGCAGATGACACTAAACTGGGAGGAGAGGTAGATACGCTGAAGGGTAGTGATAGGATACAGAGGGCCTTAGACAAATTAGAGGATTGGGCCAAAAGAAATCTGATGAGGTTCAACAAGGACAAGTGCAGAGTCCTGCACTTAGGACAGAAGAATCCCATGCACTGCTACAGACTAGGGACTGAATGGCTCGGCAGCAGTTCTGCAGAAAAGGACCTAGGGGTTACAGTGGACGAGAAGCTGGATATGAGTCAACAGAGTGCCCTTGTTGCCAAGAAGGCCAATGGCATTTTGGGATGTATAAATACGGGCATTGCCAGCAGATCAAGGGACGTCTATTCTACATTGGTTAGGCCTCATCTGGAGTAGTGTGTCCAGTTTTGGGCCCCACACTACAAGAAAGATGTGGAGAAATTGGAAAGAGTCCAGCGGAGGGCAACAAAAATGATCAGGGGACTGGAACACATGACTTATGAGGAGAGGCTGAGGGAACTGGGATTGTTTAGTCTGCGGAAGAGAAGAATGAGGGGGGATTTGATAGCTGCTTTCAACTACCTGAAAGGGGGTTCCAAAGAGGATGGCTCTAGACTGTTCTCAGTGGTAGCTGATGACAGAACAAGGAGTAATGGTCTCAAGTTGCAGTGGGGGAGGTTTAGGTTGGATATTAGGAAAAACTTTTTCACTAGGAGGGTGGTGAAACACTGGAATGCGTTACCTCGGGAGGTGGTGGAATCTCCTTCCTTAGAGGTTTTTAAGGTCAGGCTTGAGAAAGCCCTGGCTGGGTTGATTTAGTTGGGGATTGGTCCTGCTTTGAGCAGGGGGTTGGACTAGATGACCTCCTGAGGTCCCTTCCAACCCTGATATTCTATGATTCTATGAGTTGATGCTAGCCACAGTATTGAGGATGCATGCTGCTGACCTAATGCACTTAGTAGGGACACGCACAATCGACTCTATAAAATCACTTACTAAAGATTGACTTCTATAGTGTAGACATGCCCTAAGAGAGTCTCTGCTTTCCAGCCACTTCCTGTTTAAGTTCAGAACTGGGTTATGGAGAGGGAAGCGAAAGCAGCGAGGTCTACGACACTGTAATGTAGAGATATAGGGAGTATCCCTCTAAATAGTTTGTGAGCCCTTTAGTGGTGCTCACTGTGTTCCATGTTTCAGAAGCCCACAGAAAGTGGTCAGAACAGTAGTGTGTATATAGCTAGGTCTTGCATGTTTGTCTCTATTTAATGAACATGGTCATTTGGGGCCCAGCTGTGCCTGTGTGGCTTCTCCATATTGTTCTTCTTGTGTAAAGACCAAAAGAAACAACAGACACAAAGAGAGAATCTGGAACAGCTAAGATCCTGTTTTTGTTTCCCAAGGCCAAAAAGTGAGAGCTTGATTAAGTCCTGCAGCTGCTGCCTTAATCTGCCATTTACCTCACCTGTCTGGAAACCACCAGGAATCTCACTGAAACTGGCTGATGTCACCCAAAATGACCTTTCTTGGGAAGAAAAACTAACTAGTAAACAAATCAGCCAGTTAATAATATAGATGTGCTGAAAAATAGCTGGATCCATCTTGCATTGTTAATTAGGGCTATCTTAGAGAGAGTCTGGATAGCTTTTTATAATCAGTTGGCCATGCTCACTAAAATGAGAATATGGGCAATCAGATATCATGCTTCAGAGTGTAAACTGATTGTCACAGAGGTCAGGAAGGTATTTCTAAGCCCAGCCACATGCTATGTACAATTGGTCAACAGCATTAGGAGGAAATCTTTTTTTACATTGAAGGATAAGCTACTGGTCAGTGCTGGAGGCAGGGTATAGTGCTAGATAGATCAGTGGTCTGACGTGGTATGGAAAATCCTGTTAAAAATATTAGTGAATGTCTGCACAGGGCCTTGAACTTGTAAAGTTATATACGTGCCAAGTGTTGTTGTCCCACAATAAACAAAACACAGGTGCAGTTAAATGTTAATGTCCAAGACCTAGGCCCTCAAACAAAAATTGCAGTGGTTTTTTTACTACTGCCTTTGGCCTTGTCTACACGACCAAGTTTTGTTGCCAAAAACTGCCTTTTGGCAACAAAACAGCAAGAAAGTACACACTACAATGGGACTTTTGTTGTGAAAAATGCCCAGTTTTGGCTACAAAAAAACTTCCACCCTGTCATAAATATAAAGGGAAGGGTAACCACCTTTCTGTATACAGTGCTATAAAATCCCTCCTGGCCAGAGGCAAAACCCTTTCACCTGTAAAGGGTTAAGAAGCTAGGATAACCTCGCTGGCACCTGACCAAAATGACCAATGAGGAGACAAGTTACTTTCAAAGCTGGGGGTGGGGAAACAAAGGGTCTGTCTGTCTGTGTGATGCTTTTGCCGGGAACAGATCAGGAATGCTCTTCAGAACTCCTGTAAAAAGTTAGTAAGCAATCTAGCTAGAAATGTGTTAGATTTTCTTTTGTTTAATGGCTGGTAAAATAGCTGTGCTGAATGGAATGTATGTTCCTGTTTTTGTGTCTTTTTATAACTTAAAGTTTTGCCCAGAGGGATTCTCTATGTTTTGAATCTGATTACCCTGTAAGATATTTACCATCCTGATTTTACAGAGGTGATTCTTTTACTTTTTCTTTAATTAAAATTCTTTTTTTAAGAACCTGATTGTTTTTTCATTTTTCTTAAGATCCAAGGGTTTGGGTCTGTGTTCACCTATGCAAATCGGTGAGGATTTTTATCAAGCCTTCCCCAGGAAAGGGGGTGTAGGGCTTGGGGGGATATTTTGGGTGAAGGTGTCTCCAAGTGGGGTCTTTCCCTGTTCTTTGTTTAAGACGCTTGGTGGTGGCAGCATAGGGTTCAAGGACAAGGAAAAGTTTGTACCTTGAGGAAGTTTTTAACCTAAGGTGGTAAGAATGAGCTTAGGGGGTCTTTCATGCAGGTCCCCACATCTGTACCCTAGAGTTCAGAGTGGGGAAGGAACCTTGATACACCCCTACAAGAGACTTTTTTGTCTTTCCCCCTCCCTTTATTGTCGACAAAGAGCCAGTGTAGACACTGCTGATAGTTTTGTCCACAGAACCGGCTTCCGTCAGTATCCCACAATGCCTGCCCTGATTGCTCAGCTCAGTGTTTTGGTCTCTGCTGCCCTGCAGGCATGCGCCCCTCCCCTTTCAAAGCTCCAGGAAGTATCTGTGTGCTGCTCCCTTTGGGGAACAAACAAAGAGCGAATCATTGGAATGCTCCTGGTTTGCCCTGCACTAGGAACAAAGCAGCAGGCAGACTGCTGCTTCAGGGGGCAGGGGACAGACTGCTCTGCTGCTTTGCCATTCCTCAGCGCCAAGAGCTCACAGAGCTGCTCATGATGCTGCTCTCGGCAGCTGAGGGAACTGTGGGAGAACTCACGCAGTGATCAGCTCTTCCTTCCCACAACACTGCCCTGTGGGATACATACCCACGGTGCATTGCTCACCACATCGATGATGGTGTCCCCAGTGTGGACATGATCTGCCCACAGAGGGAGCAAGTGTGAACACCCTTTGGTGATTTTTGTTTTGTTGACTTTTGGGTGTCAGCAAAAGTTTTGTCAACACTTGGTAGCGTAGATAAGCCTTTAGATAACTACCGTGAAATTCCCTTAATTAGAATACATGTGTTAAGTACAAAATAGCAAATTTAAATACCTGAAAATATTTCAAAACCTCAATTGATTAAAATTGTGCATCTTTCCTGCAGGGGGCTACTGTTTTAATGAGAATTACAACAGGAAATGCAGCTGTAAGGCCAGGAAGATCAAAGCTGCAGCCAGAGACACAGGATGCTCTTTTTCAGGTGACTGGGTGTTTTCTCTGATTTATTTTTTCTCTTTTGATTCAGTGGAGATATCCTCATTAAACAAAGAAAAGGTGGTAGTGGAAGGAGAGGGGAAGTCAGGGTCAAAATAAAATACAGAACTTGCACAGAGCAGCTATAGAAATCACCCTGTAGCTTTCTGTGTCTCATGCTCCAGCTTCTAACTTCCTGTCTTGGTGCATGTTTTCCATGTAGACGATGTGACTGTTTCCTGCTGCTTCTTTATTTTAAAGTGTCAATAGTGCTGTCTGTATAAAGAAATGATTTGTCACGTGTAGTAGTCATGTCTTGCATTGGATCAAGTGATTGGAAACTATTTTTATAGCCCATTACAGTTTGTCTTTATGTTGTGATCCCTGTACTACTGCAGTCAGGAGCAAAGGTACAGCTAGATGATGATGTTGTTTTGTTTGGCAATAATCTGAACTGTCCCTTCCCTCCCATACAGGATATATCTGGTGATATTTTATTTTTCATATGGGGGAAAGGACCATATAGGTCCATACCCAATAGCAAAAAATATGAACTAGCAGCACGGCAGGTTGGGACTGGTGATTGGCTGCAACCAGTAATCAAATCTTAATCTGAGGGAGAGAGGAAACCAAGGACGAAATCCTTCTTGACTCAATGTGGCATTGATGGATAAGGAAGATGACCGCATACTGCTGTCTTTGGAGAGGCAAGAAGCTGTGAATATAGAGAGGAAGCGGGGAGCTGTAACTTAACCTCTGGAACCATGCCCCCTGCCCCGCTCCCTTGTGTATGCTCCCTACCACCTCAAATGTTGACTTGTGTTTGCAACTGTACAGCTGGTGATATGGAGGGTGCAGGGGGTCTGGTAGGGGAGAGTGCAGTCCTGGCTGGAGATCCCCAGCTGGACCTGTAGAGCTGAGGGGCCTGCATTTCCTGGAGAAGGTAGTGTTGAGAGAGATGGCTGGGGGTAGTGCAGAGGGACTTATCAGCTGGTGAACTGGGGAAGCTGAAGAGATGCTGAGTGGGCTGATGGAGTTGCCAAAGATGACAGCTGTCAGAGGTGAGTGCACCAATTGTGCCTATGTGTTATGTCCACAATGGCATGCAGTCTGCTGAGCCTCCACCTGTTTGGGCTACCGTGGTTCATGCCCATATAAATTCTGCCTCTCCAACAATCTATTAAGGCCATATCTACTCTGTGGGGGCTACAGTGCCACTGTAACACTGTAGTGTACATGCTTCCTACAGCAATGGAAGGGGTTTTTCTGCTGCTGTAGGAACTCCAGCTCCCTAAGAGGTGGTCTCTAGGTTGGCCGAAGCGTTCTTCCATTGACCTACTGCATCAATACCAGGGGTTAGGTTGGCATAGCTGCTGCACTCCCGGGTATGGATTTTTCACATCCCTGAGGGATGTAGCTATGGCGATCTAAATTTTAAGCATAGTCCAGACCTAACTGTGTGGATGCAAGGGTATGTCTACGCAGCGTTTTGGAGTAAGTGGGACCAAGTCTCCCAGCCTGGGTCTACAGACTTGGGGTAGCGGGACTCACACTAGCTGTCTATAAGTGTGTGCTGTGGGCTGGAGCTTGAGCTCTGAAGCCTAGGAAAGATGGTTGACCTGGGTTGGGAGGTGCCCTCTGGCTCCCTCCAAAATGCTGTGTAGACAGACTCAAGGTGCTTTTCAATTGATTGAGGGGGGCCAATTGATATAACTTCCTCCACAATAAATATTAGATAAGGCCTAAAATCCCAGAAAAGCTGGATGCTTCTCAAATGATCTGAAGTGAAATGATTAATAATGTTGACATATTTAAATTGTCATCTTAAAGCTTCAGTAAACACTATATTGAGATGAAAGGGGACAGTTCACATCTGCCTTCAAGCTATTGGTACAGGCTTTTCTTTTACAGACTCTGATCAGACTCCAACAAGAAACTGGAATTAATTTGCAAGCTGGCCACCATCAAATCTGGCCTGAATAAAGACTGGGAGTGGGTGGGTCACTACAAAAACTAATTTCCCTCTGCTGATACTCACACCTTCTTGTCAACTGTTTAAAATGGGCCACCTTGATTGCATTGGCCTCATTAGCACTACAAAAGTGATTTTCCCTCCCTTAGGATTCACCCCTTCTTGTCAATTGTTGAGACTAGGCCACTTCCACCTTAATTGAATTGGCTCATTAGCACTGACCCCCCACTTGGTAAGGCAACTCCCATCTTTTCATGTGCTGTGTATTTATACCTGACTACGGTATTTTCCACTCCATACATCTGATGAAGTGGGTTTTAGCTCACGAAAGCTTATGCCCAAATAAATTTGTTAGTCTTGAAGGTGCTACAAGGACTCCTCATTGTTTTTGATCACAGAAGGTTTTTGTCCCAACCAGGAGCACTAGAAACTTATGGCAGATTCTCAGCTGCCAATAGAGGCCACATGTAACTCTTGATAGTGGGGATGGGGACACAATTTAAAGGTTCGGGGGGCACATGACCACCCCACGCTTTGCCTCTGCCTCCTTTCCCACTCCCCTTATGCTTCCCACACCTGCTCCAAGCCAGCATTACCTTGCCCCCACTCCCCTCACAGCTCCTTCCCAACTTCTCCCATCACCTTCCTGTTGTGGGTGCGGAGCGGGCTCCAGACACCTATTGCCGAGCATCGGTAACTGCGGCTGCGGGCGAGGAAGGGACGGGACTCAGTGGGCTTCCCTGCGCCCCCTCTGGCAGAGCTCCGCTGCCAGCCCCTTCCCTTTTCCCTGCTCCGGGTGCCTCCTAGCGGGGCTTAGCGGGAGTGCTAGGTGCTGGTGCCTTTCCCAGTCATGTCCCTGCCTCAGCCACACTCAGCCCAACTTCCCCCCCTGGCTGAAACACGGCGGTGGGGTGGGGGGGGGGGCACATGATCCCATGCGTTGCCTCTGGCTGCCAGTGTAAATTGGCATAACTCTAATGAAGTTGGTGGAGCTAGGCCAATTTATAGCAGTTGAGCCTCTGGCTCTTTCTTTTCTCCTTTTTCTTTTCTTTTCTTTTTCTTTTAAAAGAAGGCTGAAATTCTGCAGTAATGGATGGGGCACCAATGAAGTGCTGTCATGACAAACCACAAATCACCAGATTGACTTGCTCCTGTCTAAGGTGCTGTCTGTAACAAACAGGTGAAAACACTGATGTCTGGAGGGGGGGAGAATCTCTGATTTTGAACTAATTTAATGCTGCCTGATGCTTGATTGGATATTTGCTCTATCTAGCAACAGGAAGTCGTGGGAAGACTGCCTGCTTGCCTTGGTTTTTCATCCACACAATATAAACAGCTGGCAGCTGTGCTCAGGGAAGTCTTACACTTTAAAAAAGAAATTGGGGATGGCTGGAGACAGCACACTACAGTGAGGTGCTCGTGTCCCAGACTGTCTTCTGTATGTCCTCTCTTAAAGAGTTGCTTATTTGTGGATGTTAGCTTTTTGGATTAAGAACCAAAACAATTTTTTTAAGTAGGGAAAACTATGAGTTGTTGCTGCTATGTGAGTCACTCAGCCAATTTCTAACCTGTTGGTGCCTCTTGCATAACTACCTTGTTTGTTTGAATGAAGCTGTTTACTGCTGCCACTTTCACTAACTGACCACTTTCAGTTCACCACCTTTTTGCTTCTTTTCACTTCCTCTCCTTGCAAATTACTTATCCAGTGTCATTCCGTTCTCCTCCTCTGCACCATCTGAGTCTTCAGCACTTCTCAGTTCCTATCCCTTTGCCCTCTCTGCAGTGCCTCATTTCTGTCTTCTCTTCTATCTTCTGAGCTCTCATCACAATTTTACCATTTGCATCTCTGTCACCTCTTCTCCAGAGTTATATTTTGGCAAAAATAGCAAAATGAAACAAAACCAAGCAATGTTTATCCAATTTAAAAAAAATCAATTTATGAAAAGAAAAACAAACAATAAAATAAAATAAACCAACCAGCCCCTCCCCCCCCCCACCGCCCTGACTTAAAAAATAAAACTATGGGAACAAAAAGACGTGCACAGGAAAAGTGACCTACATGAGTGCAAATTGCTCTATTAATATTTGTATCACCGTAGTGCTTAAGAGCCCTAGTCATAGACCAGAACTCCATTTTGCTGGGCCCTGTACAAACAGAACAAAAAGATGGTCCCTGCTCTAAAGCAGTTATAATCTAAGGCCTGGTCTACACCTAAAACTTAAGTTGACCTAGCTATGTCTCTCAGGGGGGTGAAATATTTACATCCCTGAGAGACACAGTTAGATTGACCTAAGAACCGAGGTATAGACCTTGCTAGGTTGACAGAATTCTTTTGTTTATTATCTCAATACATGGGCTTCAACACCCTGAAGGCGGAAAACACGGGTAGGTGTCTAAGTGAGGATGAAAAAACCATGAGGCAGCTGCTGTTTCCTGTCTTGGTCTGCCATGAGAGTGATTTTTTTAAAAATATTATTATTCTGTAATGAAGATCCCCTCAACTCTGGGAAGGCACCTTGAAGTTGGTGTTCTATAAGCTACTTCCTCGCTATGTAGGAAAAGGATGAAAGAGCCCAAATGGATGAGAGATGAGTCCCTGGTCCAAGGAGAGGGGGATTTCTTGTGATGTTTTCCTTAAAGCCTTAGGCCTGGGAATCAAGTGACTGTTTTAAATGTAAAAAAAAAAAAAAAAAGTATGTTTCTAGCTCTCCTGGTTGCAGAGAAAAGCTTAAGTACATGTACTGAGTGTACCGTAAGGGCTCAACCCCAAAATAATCCAAATTTTTTTTTTAAATCTCATGACTTTTAAGCCACTCATGAGATTTTTTTTTAAAAGTTTAACTTGTGATATTTGAATGTGTGGGGCTGGCAATGCTGTGGGACATATACACCTTTTCCCTAAGCCTAACCCTCTCTAGAATTGTCTAGATTTAAAGCATGGTTCAGGGAGGTCTAATGGTTAAAGCACAGGTGTCAGAGTGAGGGAATATGGGTTCTTTTACCAGTTCTTCCATTGAATTGCTGTGTGATCTTGAACCTGTGCTTCAATTTCTCTAAGATGGAGGCGCCTCAGAGGGCGTTGTGAGCTTTCATTCATTAGTATTTGTACAGTGTGTTGGCAGCCTTAGGGTGCTATACATGTGCAAAATGCAGCCACTATTAAAAAATCTTCTGTGGGTTTACTCTGAAATGGAACCCTTTGCTTCAGTTAGGTAGAATCCAGTGAAACAGAAAGCCAGCACAGTGGAGTTCATAAGTTACTGGCAACCTGGTCTTCCTCTGGTGCCAGAAACGCCCCATAAATATTTGCCCCAATTCCCACGGGACTTTTTTAAGTACTGCTGATCCTAGCATAAATGATTCTGGGTTCCAATGAAAGACTCATTGTGCGTAGTTGAATGTAGGTTGTCATACCCAGAAAAATATTTTAACCCCTACTTAACACCACAGTTGATTTAGCCAGTTCTTTCCTCATTACATGGTGAAAGGCTTAAATTAGGTGGGTGGGTATAACTTTTTATTTTGCACCCAAATATTATTGAGACATTTCATGCCACTACCCCAGTAGAGACCGATGCATCAGAGGTTAACAATGGCTTGTTTATGACCAACTTGGAGATCCTTTGTTTTTACTCTGCTTTACCCTAAAGTGTTAACTCAAACTCCTTTTGGAAGTGCGATTGATAATTGCCTCCAGTAGAGAACTCAAATCCTGTTCGCGGTGGCTCTTGAGTGTAAATAGGCCATAACTGGTAAGTCCTCTGCAGTGTCATATCTGTCAACCCGTGCCCAGGGACCCTGGCCAATTGGGGGGCCCTGGAAAATGAGCGCCCCTGCATCCCAACCCTCTTCCCTGGTAGAAGCACCGGACGTGTGGAGTGGGGCAAGCCCCCGTGCCCTGACCCTGCTCCCTGGCAGGAGTGCTGGGAGGAGGGCGGGAGGGGGACGGGACTGCAGGTGGAAGGGGTGGGGGAGGCCCCCATTTGCTCTGGCCCAGGACCCCACAAAACTGTAATCTGCCGCTGGACCAAACACCTGAATTGACAGGTGACTGTATGATACCTTTAACTGAATGATGTCTACAGGTGATACTTAAATTAGATATAAAAATCATAAGGCAACCTAAATATTGCTGAGTGGAATGGTGTAGAAATGAAACCCATTGAGATTAATACTACAAGTAACATGAAGATGGAAACAAACTCTTCAGCTACAGACAAGAAGGCCAGTAAGGTCCTATACTTCATCAACAGGGGAACTGTAAACAAAACCAGGGGAAACTATTATACCACTAGCTGAGTGTCCATCATGTGATTGGATTTGAACAACTAACCATGGGCTACATAATGATTTTCGGTATATCATATAATATTTCTACATTTCAGTACCAAGTTTTTGTTTGTACTTTTCTATCTCTTTAGCACTTATGTAAGTGCTGTTATAATAACTGAGGAAAAAATAAAATCCTACCTACTTCCACCAAATGAAGACTATGGAATAAGGGAATGAAGAGAGAACATCATTTGCTCCATCTTTGGCTTTGCCTACGACAAAACAAACCAACCACCCCCAAATAAAATCATAACCCCAAAACTTCATTCAATTGATGGGAATGTCTCAAGTTCTACAGTAGAACCTCAGAGTTACGAACACCTTGGGAATGGAGGTTGTTTGTAACTCTGAGCAAAACGTTATGATTGTTCTTTCAAAAGTTTACAAATGAACAATGACTTAATACAGCTTTGAAACTTTACTATGAACAAAAATGCTGCTTTCCCTTTATATTTTTAGTAGTTTGTGTTTAACAGAGTACTGTGCTGTATTTCTTTCTCTTTTTTTTGGTCTCTGCTGCTGCCTGATTACATACTTCCAGTTTCAAATGAGAAGTGTGGTTTACTGGTCAGTTCGTAACTCTGAGGTTCTACTGTATTTTGAGGGTTTAAGTAGCATTGAAGTAATATGTGGGCTTGTGCTGATCCTCCGGTTAGGGGTGAATTTCATCCCAGATGTATTGTATGAAGTAAAGAAATTGTCTTTGGAGTTTAAAAACAAAGAAAAACCCTGAATGAATGGTTAATCATACAAGCTGATCACAAATTGGCTGATCATGAACTTTCAATGGACACATGACATGTCCTGATTGATTCAGCAGAGAAATGTTCCTTCATTGGATTGACGGATAAGAATTTCCTTATAAGGTATATACAAGGCCATGGAGAAACCCCACCTGGAATAGTGTGTCCAGTTTGGGGCACTGGTCCTTTAAGGGGGTGTAAATTGTGAAGGAGTTTTGGAAAAGAGCTACTAAATTGATCAGTTATGTAGGTCATATACCAACTAAGGCTGAGGAAGTCTAGCTTGTACATTACAGAGAAGATACAGTTTACAAAGGTGGCTAATGCAGTGTGACGAAATGTGTGCAGTGATTACAAAGACAAGGGTCGGGATCCATTTGAACTAAGTAGCAACAGAGAAATACAAAATTTAGGTTAAATACATAGATGTGTTTCTATTTACAAATGTGATCACTGTTTGAATTTCTCTGTTCCTAGAATCCACATAACTAGAATTCATGAATAAAAACAGATAGTTACTGTGACAAGACAAGGATCTTGGTATAAATTAGCTTGGATTTCTAAAGGGGTAGTATTATTTCTTTTAATGTAGTGTAGGCTCAGATATTACATTTTGATTAAAATATTTTTTTACAAAATCTTATCAGTATAAATGTTTTTGTATAATTTAGGAAGTAAAAAGTCAAGAAAAAATATTTGTTTTGGTTAGCATTTTAAAATAATACTGGGAGTGTTTTGAAGCTGAAATCCTTCAAGACTGAGTTACAGCAGGAAGAAATTAAACTGACTAGAACCAGAAAGTAACTGACCATTGTAGTTAGACTTAAACTAAATGCAAAAAAACCCCGAACAGCATCCTCCATTTCCACGTTTAAAATAGGGTTGATGATGCTTTACAGTGGTGGTGTGAGGCTGAATTCACAGGAAGAAGAAAAGGAGTACTTGTGGCACCTTAGAGACTAACAAATTTATTTGAGCATAAGCTTTTGTGAGCTCCAGCTCACTTCATCGGATGCTGAAGTGAGCTGTAGCTCACGCAAGCTTATGCTCAAATAAATTTGTTAGTCTCTAAGGTGCCACAAGTCCTCCTGTTCTTTTTGTGGATACAGACTAACACGGCTGCTACTCTGAAACCTGAATTCATAGGTATGTCTACGCTGCATGCTATGCCTGGGCTCTAACTCAGGTTTGAGCCCATGCCCCACTTCTGTCCACACACAAATTAGTCTGACTGGGGTCAGTAAGCATTCCGCCCCAGGGCTTTGGTGCTTGGTAGGGGGATGGGTAAGAGCCTAAGTTCCTCTGTGGCTTGGGTCCAAGCCCTGTCATTTTGCAGCATGGATGCAGCTCAAGCCGGGGACCTGAGTCAGAGGGACTGTGTAGTGCAGCATGGATATGTTTTCTTGGCTGTGAACACCAGGTGCAGCAATTGTAAACCTGGGTTTACGACGCGGCGTGGAGTCAGTCTCAAGTGCAGGCTTGGAGACATCCAGTCCACAAGCCCGAGTCCCACGGAGCTGGGTTTGCAATGCAGTGTGGCAGTAGCAGCCTGCTCCCACAGTTGGGTAGCCCCTGTGCCGCTCCTGGGTGAAGGGCGCTGTGCTAAGTGGAGGCTGGGCAATGGCAGCTGAGCGGGTATCACCCTTCTGAAGCGGGGGTGCGGGACTGCTGCTTCGGGGGGGGATTCCACCTGGCCGGGCCCTTTGGCGTCCGCCCGTCCACAGGCGCCGCTGGCCCGGCCCGCGCAGTTCGCTGCTCTGCCTCGGCCCTCCCTCTCCGCTGGTGGGCGGGCCAGGCTCTGCCCCTTTAAGGTTCAGCCCCGCCCCCTTCCTCTCCTCTCCCCGGCCGGCGCTCGAGGTGAGCTAGCGCGAGAGCGCAGGCGGAGGCACGCGGGCGGCTGAGCCGGCGGGGAGAGGGCGGGGGCAGCAGGAGCCTCGCGCTCTCGGCGGCTCGCGAGACGCTGGTGCGGACGGGACGTTCTGCTGCTACTTTGTATCCGTCTGCGGCCGCGAATGGTCCATTCCGCGAGCCCTGCGACAGGCTCTGCTCCCCGCCTCCCTCCCAGAGCCAGACAGCCAAGGGCACGCGGGCCTTGCCGCAGCCCAGCCTGCCAGCGCCTCGGAGGCGGGGGGGGAGGGGAGCCGGCTGCCGCCTTCGCCCGGTGACCTGCCACGGAGCTGCTGGGTGAGTTGCCTCCCAGGGGCGTACGGTGGGGTGGGGTGTTCGGTGCCAGCCCCGGACAGGCACGTGCCTGGAGCTGGGGTGAGCGCTGAAATCTCCGGGGCCGGCGGGCGGGCTCCCCCTTGCCCGCACGCCCCTCGGCCTTCTGAGCTCGCAGCGCCAAAGCACTGGGCTAGAGATCGGGGACCTTCCTGGGCGCCGGGACCTGTCACTAGCCTCTCGGGACCGCCCCGCTTCCACGCAGTCCCTGCTCTGGTGTGCCAGCCTCAGCTGTCATTGAAGAGGGAGAGCTGCTGCCTGGAAGGGCGCCCGGGGAGCTGCGGCTTAAATGTGCCAGATCTGCTCCCATGGGTACCAAGGGGTGTAACTAGGAGTTGGGCCAGGTGTGGGGAGTGCGTGACAGCAGGATCTCTTTCTGAGTTCATTGGGGTTGCATGACTATAACTGAGGATCACATTTGCCCCGTTGGCTGTGGGGTCGGCTCCCAAGGAAAATGGGGAAATCCCATTGCTTGAGTCTTCTAAAACTACCCTGGACAAAGCGTCTGACAGACCAATCCTACAATGTCCCCTAGGAATGGACTAGATGACCTCATAGATCTTTTCTGTTTCTGACGTCTGTGAAAGAAAAGCTTTTTCTTTTAATTTTTTACCGTGGAAATTGGTGGAGAGAGACAGAAAAAGCTCTCTGGCGAAACAAACTTTGTAGGTCTTGGTAGTGTTTAGTTCCTTTGTGTCTCCAGCAGCAGACTGCTTGGGTGATATTTCAGAAATGGTGTATTTCCTGAGTAAAGTTGAAACTCTGTCTCACTGCTGTCTCCTTCTTGAAAATTGTCACTTCTTTTAAAAATTGTTTGTTTGCTTTTTGCTCTATTTGGATGTAGTATTCTTGCTCACTAGCCACTTCCTGAACAACAAAAATGCTTGTTTGTATTGGTACTAAATATTAATTTTAGTTCTGTTCTGCCAGTTTCTCTGTGTGAGGCTAGATTTAAAATAATTTGTTAAATAGAAAAGGGTGGGAGCAACTAATGAAAAGAGCAAGTGGGATCAAAAGTTAATTGCTAGAATAAAAGTGTTTGCACCTCTCTGCTGCAACAAAACCCTCTTCCATGAAACTTGACATCGGAATTGTTTGTTAATCATGGAATGCAGACAGCATGTTGATCTTGATTCCTAACAAGTGAGCCTGCTAGTTGCTAGTTAATACATTCTGTAATTAATTTACCACATAGAACAGAAACAATTATCGCACTTTCCTTCCCTGCCAAGGGAAACTTAACTGCCGCCTTTGGTCTCTCTTCCCTAAAATTTTTATAGACAGACTTTGGAATGGAGGTCTGCAACTAGTGAGTAATAGAAGAAAATGATTAATGCATTTGATGACTTTTGATTAGTTCCATTATGTAATGTTTTAAAAATTAACACAGCCGTGTAGGTTAAGCACTCTTTATATTTACTGTGCTATATAAAGAATTAACAATTTTAAGTTGAATTTTCTTACTAGTCTACTATCTCTAAAGTTATCCTGGTCAGCCTTTCAGAATCCTTTCTAGTGTCGGGGAGACCTCTTGAATGCCTTATCTTGGGCAATAAGATATTGGTACATGTATAGAACAATTTTAAATCTCATTCCTGTAAATTGGTATTCCCTGTCTTCTGTAGAGATTATTGATGTGCATTCAAATCTGTTGATGGAAAATGCTATAGAGGAGCTGAGTTATTTATTAATTTAAATGATTTAGCTGGTCAAACAGATCTGACAACTTCCACCTCCTTATGTGAAATTTGAGTTCAGTTAGGGTGGGGGCCCAATAGGTTTCTCTAGTACTGTATTTATCTGTATTGCAGTAGTACCTTGAGGCCAGGGCATCATCGTGCTAGGCACTATACAAACATACAAAGCACTGGCAGAGTTTAGGCGTAACATTTTAGGTGGTGTTTATAACAAATAGGTCATAAGTTTTTAGTTGGTTATAAATATCCCCTAAAGAATTTGTAACAACTATTACAAGCTTGTAATATAAGAACCAGTAGGTGGAAAGAAGCTGCAACAAAAGTGAAACTGACCCGTATTCAGGATCCAGTATAAGAGAAATGGAGAAAAGTAAATAACACAAACAAATGATTCAGTTATAATATCTCATTATTAGTGACTCCTGGGTTTTAAAAAAAATAATTTTGAATGATCATGTTCCTTTAAATAGGTCTCAACAAATATACATGGTTTTGAATGGGTTTATTCTTTTGGGAGGCTTAATTATTGTGACTGGATGGCTTTTATTTATAGTGTAGCTTTTATTTGGTTGTGGCATGGGGTGGGAGGTTTCAGAATATTTTCATCCTACATTTCTGACGTGTTTAGAATTGCAAAGAATGGAGAAACTGAGAGGACTTGTCTCATCGTACTTCCTGGTGGCTTTGTGTGTGTGTTCCCATAAATGCTATTGTGTAATAGTGCGTCTCTTGGCAGCAGTGTCTTTTCACAGTAATTCCTGTGTGTTGTGTTTTTTTGTTTTTTGACAGATGCAGTTTGTTCAGGAGAGTTTCAGTAAGAACAATAGGGAAAGGTTCTTTATTACCACTTAGGAAGAGGTTTTTTTTTAACTTTTTTTTAAATTTTTCATGCAGTGAGACTAAGCTCAAAATTTCTGGTTCAGTTCCAAGGCATCTTTACTCTCAGTTGTTCAGCCCTTTTCTCAGGCTGTGCTAAAGACATCAGACAGCAGCTTACTGCTTACATCCTGTGTCAGAACTGGGAGGATGATTACCTTGTGTCCTCTTTTGTAATAAAACCTTTAATACTTGCTTCCTTTTTCCAGTGCTAAAGCAGAAGTGAAATGGTTATTCTTAGCAAACTGAGGAATTGCCCAGACAGTGTACAGAAAAGGGAGGGTTTCTCCCCTCAATCCGCATCTGTAGCTGGGACTTGTAGTGTGTCTGTGCTCATCAAGAGGAGACAAAACCACTAAGCAGAAGATGATTTGCATATTAAACTTCAATTCTCGAAGGTTAAGCGGCATGTAATACAAGCATAAATATGGTTTTGTGTTAGCAGTTGATGGCTGATCCTTCAGATGACTAGTTTAGAAGCAGATTTACAAACAGGTTTCTGCCTTTTTTTTTTTTTTTCTTTCCCCACCCACTGTTTCTTCCACTTATATCTATGCAGAGGTAAAAATTCTTTGTGGCATCATAATTTATGGCTATACATGAGATTGAAGGGACATTGGCAACTTAAAAATCACACTTCTGATTTTTTTTTAAACCCGATATTGTTACAATTCATGTCAAAGATTACTGTAACTGAAAGTTTGAGTAAAAAATAACTGTGCACTTGTCAGCACTCTCTTAAGCCAGTTTTTTTCCTGTTGCATTGACCTCCTACACAGCAGTAAGGGAGAGAACAACACTTTAAAAAAAAAAAAAAAAAAAAATTGAAAAATGCAATTTCTAAATCTCCAGAAAATTGGCAGTGGGTTTTTTGGGGAAGAAGGTATACCTGAACCCACTTTAAAAGTGAGCTACAATTATATAATAAGAAAAGGAGGACTTGTGGCACCTTAGAGACTAACCAATTTATTTGAGCATAAGCTTTCATGAGCTACAGCTCACTTCATCGAATGCATCCGATGAGGTGAGCTGTAGCTCACAAAAGCTTATGCTCAAATAAATTGGTTAGTCTCTAAGGTGCCACAAGTCCTCCTTTTCTTTTTGTGGATACAGACTAACACGGCTGCTACTCTGAAACCTGTAATTATATAATACTTCCAACTGAAGAAAACCTGGTTTATGACAAGGAAATTGAGACTTTTATTTAAAAGGCCACTGCCAAAATGAACCTATCCTCGAAATATTTTGTATACGAAATTTTTTTTAAAGTGAATTCAGTGTTGTTGAAAGGTACTGAGCCAGAAGTTTTCTGACCACAGAACAGTTGTAGCACACAGTTCCACTATGACCCCCACCTCCCTTGCATGCTCATCAGTGTGACTCAGCCCTGGCCTGAGGGATCACTTCGAGGGAGAGTCTCAATGAGCCATTCAGTTCTTTGTCTCTCTGCTGAGACTGACACAGATGATGTTTAATGTCAGTTGTGGCATGTGATGCTGGCTCAGAATGGGACTAAGACTGATGCCTTATTTCATGTAGGCCACTGAACAGCCAGATAATAGCAACTATTTTGATCACTAGCAGCTTGTCTTGCATTCAGCATGGTGATTTAGAAGTGAAAGGCTCCGTCTCCCATGAGCAATCCAGTCCCAACGTTTAACTGTTTCTCCTAACCCTGAGAATCTTTTCAGCTCTCCAGAAAGTAAGATACTATGCTATTAATAACCTCTTTCTCAGCTGTGTGATCCTCCAACAACAAACCCAAGGTTCCGTGTGTGTTCGTAGTTGTTCATGTTGCACCATTCCTCCTTAAATCTCTCTGTGTTTATACTACATCCATCACTGTGGCCTCTGTGCTTCTTGTGAGAAGGCAGGTGTGGGCTTCTGGCCTGTTCCCTCAACCCAGAAAGGGCTGACATCACTGCCTCCGTTTGCTTCAGGTCTTTTTCTCAGGGCTTCAGCTTTGTTTCTTCCATATAGAATTAGAACAGCACATCAGCTGTCCCCTCCCCATAACCCAGGGTCTGCTGCAGGGGCCTATCTTCTCTGTGGGCCACTTTTCTGAGAGCAATGGCCTGCCAGAGGAGCCAACTTGTTTCCTGTAGCTCTTTCCCCTACCCAAGAGTCTACTGCAGGAACTGTCCTACCCCCTCCAGCTCTCTCCTGACTGGTCTACTTGCTGGCTTTTAAATATGTTTCTAGCTGATCAGTCTCAGCCGGGGAAGTAATTGACCACTCACAGGTGAGGTTGGGTCCAACTCCCCTTAAATTATCAGCCAGCCTGTGACAGCAGGGCACTGAATTCTTATTTGTTACTCTTTTAAAAGCCTATATTTAAAGAAAAGCACACATCTCAGTATGGGCGGGGGGAACAATATAAGCATAATAAAGTCAAGGAAAAAGCTCTGTACAGATTTTCCCATATCTAGCCAAATAAATGCAGTCAAGGTGCTTCCGGTAAGTTATTTAGGAGGTCTTTCACACATTGCAGATCCCTTTAAAAATTCATGGGTGTTGTCACGGCTGGCTGAATAAATGTTTGTTGTAAATGTCAAGTTCCGCTTTTTAAACATATAGGGTTAAATTCTAGTCTCTCTCACATTCAAATCTTGAAGTAATTCTGGATATAGATGGAATTACTTTGGATTTATACTAATGTAACTGGCAGCTGTACTAGAACTTGTGGTGGGTGAGTAACTCTTAAATATGCCATGTGTTTTTGTTCGCTTTTCATTGTATCTGTTTGCGAGGCCTGTAGTATTGGTTCTGATTCTAAAGCAGCTTCACAAGTAGAATTCCCTTTGACTTCAGTGGGAGACTTGTGTGCAGAGCAGTTGTGGAATCATTCTTAAGCAGGGAACAGCTTTGTGAGGTTTACTTCTACAGGAAGTAGACTCGCCTGCGCACCGAGAAGTGGAACCTGCTAACTTGGCCGCTGTTGGTTGAATAAAAGCATGAGTAAAAACAGGAAGCTGTTAGTGTTGTTCATCTGCCTTTGTGCTGCAGTCCTCAAACAGGATATTTGCACAGAACACAAATAGTCCTGTAGTTTCAGAATTAACCTAGCATTGCTAGTAACAAAAATCGGTTGGCAGTAACACTTTAAACATGCTTTGAGTTTTACTTCTTTGCTCCATGCCAGACCATGTGTCTTGGTCCCCTGCGTTGTCTAGGAAGTGAGAGTCCCTCCCAAGGAGGGCCAGATGGCAGTGGAAGCCTGGCCTGTTTAGCTGTAATCAATAGGATTTGTTGTGCAATGTAGCAGTATTAACTAAGGGGCTCTCTCTGAAAACATATAGTCTCAGAAGTTAGATGTGAAGTGACTCCTGTCTCTTTGTCCGCCCCATTGCCTGCACCTTTCACTTCACAAGTGTGAAAGATGGCCAGGCTCTGGAAGCAAAGTATAGCACTGAGAACCTTATTCACTGCAAAAAGGATCAGTGTGTCTCATGCCACTTCAGTAATTCCTCAAGGGGGATTTCTATCCTGGAAACCAGCCCATCCACCAGTAAATCCTCTTCCCTAATGCAAGTGTGCATAAGTGGAATGTAGTGGTATTACTTGGCCGTCACCTCTCTGACAATAACCTTGTACACAAGACAAAGCTATAGGGCACAGTGAAGTGAAATTTGCTTCTGGAAGCACTTGTACATCAGAGGACATCCACTTCAGTCTGAGTTCCTTGTGAAGCTCTTAGTTTACATTAACATTGGCTGCAAGCTTGGTAGAAAAAGTCCACTTTTTAAAGAGGCAGTTGGACTTGCAGTGCACCATTTTAAGGTAATCCCTAATGAAGGAAGTAGAGACTAACTAGTTTTAGCTCCCCATCTTAAGTTTTATAAAATCCTAATGTATTTGAGCCATCTAAACGCTTTCACTGCGTCACTTTTTTCTTGCTTTTTTGTTTTTTAGTTTACAAAACCGCATTTAAACCACTTTAGGAGGATGAGGAAGTGAAAATGAATATAGATAGGAAGCAAAAGTGACCAAATTAGTTTTGGTTTTTGTGTCTCTCATATTTTGGGGCTAAGGTAAGTATATGATGAAAATTTGAACTAGAATATTCTTTCTTTTGCAATACTCTTAGTAACGTAGGTGTAGGGGATGGCTGCATTGTAGCTGGAAAGTGTGATTCCCATCATGGATGGATGGACTTGCGCTAGCTCAGCTGGAGCTAGCATGCTAAAAATAGCCTTGTGGATGTTGTGGCACTGATGGTACCTTGGGCACGCCACTCGAGATTGGATCCAAGGCGTCAGGCAGGCTTGGATTTGGGTGAGTAGCCTGAGCCACTGCCAATGCTGCAACAGCCACAAGTGCAATTTTTAGTGTGCTAGCTTGAGCTGAACCAATGAGTCTATCTGTCGGGAACCGCACCTCCCAGCTACAGTGTAGACAAAGCCTTAATTTCTTTATGTTGTGGTCCTGTGAATCAGGGCTGCACGGTGAGGTTCCTACTCTAAGTAAGGTTTATGTCTCTTTCAACAAGATAATTTGTGCTTTGTGATGTGACTCTGAAGGGTTTTAAACTGTTTCAAGCTGGCTTGCCATGAAAGCTGTTACTGTTTGTATGCAGTATTTTAAATGTGCAAATAAATGAAGTATCTGAGCTTTGATTTTTTTTTTCAAAGTATAGTTTCTGATTTTTTTATTGGTGACTTGCATCTTCAAAAGTCTTTGAAAAACAGGTATTAAATTAAAGCATGCGCTAATGTAATTATAGTGAGAGAGCTGTCAGAATTTCCATTAGACTGTGGAGCGCACTTAAACAAAATACCTGTTTAAAAAAAGTGATTGTTGTATGTCAGATTAGACAAGCACACCAATACCCTGAAGCTTGCTTAGATGGAAAAACTGTATAAAGAAATACATGGGTTAGATGTGGCTGTCCAGTAAGGTAAAAAGCAGAAGAAAATTGACGTGCTATGAAAAATACTTTAAACTGGCTAGTTAGCAATCTGTGCTGCTTCAGGGTATATTGTTTTTTTCCAAAGAAGAGAAACTGACTCAAAATTTAACACAGTCTTTCCACACTGTTGCATCACTTCACGAGCAACTCTTTTGTAGACAAAAATACTATTTTCTGTGAAAGTAGATTGGGATATTTTTCTTTAAAAGCAGAGAACACAAAGAAATGCCCAGGCACTGCTCTGACATTAGATAAATTCCACACTGATCTATCTGCCAGTGTATAGACCCTCTATGATCAATCTGCCATATACAGGACCTTTTCACAGAAGATATATAACCAAATACACCTCAAAGCAGCTGATCTCTTGTGGGGAAGGGGGGTGGGAAGTGCATACTGCAAGAGATAAAGGAGAAGGCAAGAGCTTTTGGGACACTCTAGCGCTGCTGCTTCACGATATTGCCGGAACAGCACTGTAGAAGATCTGCATTGCCAAAAGTTAATGCCTGTGTAATGAGTACAAGGCCACAATGGAGATTACCTCATGGGCTGTGCGCTGGTTTCACTTCAGCAGAGCCTATTAAAAATTGCACAAGCTTCTTAAGTGACCCGCAGAGGCTTTTTAACAGATTAGGGGAAGGGGCTACTTCCTTTGTGATTGCTCTTGATGAATAAAGGAGACCCTGGTGGCCTTAATCTCAGTCACATCAAGTTTTGTGTTCCTTGGTTTTGCTTGAGGACTGATTTGGGGGTCTTGTGTGCTTCAGAATGTTCCAAAGGCATTGGGGTTAAATATGTAGTAACAAAAATAAGTTTTTAAACAGCCCGAGTTTAAAATTCTTCTCTTCTCCATAGCTCGTCTTTCACTTTTGTCTCTCATGATGTATCCGTTTCAATAGTTCCCGGTTTGCCATCAGATCTTTCAAGGTAGAGAAGACTTGTATTTTGAAGGCAAGGTTGTTTTTTTGGTTTTGTGCTCTTTGGGCCGCCTCTATCCACCCTCCAGAAATGGAAAAAGGCACAAGCCTGATTTTTTTTTCCTTTTGCAAGTCACTGTTAAACGTCTGTTCCTCTTACTCCCTGTTTTGAAAGAGTGTAGATGTTTTGGTGCTGCATGATTAAAAGCTTTCTAAAGTGATTGGGGATTTTTTCTTCTTCTTTTTAAAGCGATTGGAAGTATAGTCCAGCAGTTTTGGGGCAAATCTTCAAGAGCACTTAAGTCCCATGGACTTTTTGGTGGGCCTTAAGTGCTCTTGAAAATTTCACCCTTCAATGTCTATTTCGGAGGGAGATTGCAACGGTTTGTATCTCAATGATATTTTCCAAATCATTAGCCCATAATCTTTCATTTTAATATTTTGCTATTTAAATATATTTCAAATATCTCCATGTACCTCTAGATTTACTCTTCGCCCCTCCAGAAAACTTGCTGAGGGAATTTGAAATTGAGTGCTGAATTCTGTGACACAGGCCTGCATCTAAAATGTACCTCCATAGTTCATGTTCCCCAGTTACTTTATGTAACAATTTCTACTACTCGTTCAGCGATAGGTTCCATTCTTGCAAATGTACACTCTTATCCCTTATAAAAGCAACGAGGAGTCCAGTGGCACCTTAAAGACTAACAGATTTTTTTGGGCATAAGCTTTCGTGGGTAAAAGCCCACTTCTTCAGATGCATGGAGTAGAAAATTACAGCTGCAGGCATAAATATACTGACACACGAAGAGAAGGGAGTTGCCAGGGCCAATTCAATCAGAGTGCACTACTCGTGGACCACATCCACCCTGATTGAATTGGCCCTGTCAGCACTGGGTCTCCACTTGTAAGGTAACTCCCTTCTCTTCATGTGCCAGTTTATATTTATGCCTGTATTTGTAACTTTCACTCCATGCATCTGAAGAAGTGGGTTTTTTACCCCCAAAAGCTTATGCCCAAATAAATCTGTTAGTCTTTAAGGTGCCACCCGACTCCTCGTTGTTTTTGTGGATATAGACTAACATGGCTGCTCCTCTGATTCTTATCCCTTATTTATTCACAGCCTATGCGTGCCTGCTTTTTACTTCTCCCTGGTGCTTACGTTCTCATTTTTACAATATAATTATAAAATAACTGGAATATAAATATTGTACTTTAATTTCAGTGTATAGTATGTTGAGCAGTATAAACAAGTCATTGTCTGTATGAAATTTTAGTTTGTGCTGACTTTGCTAGTGCTTTTTACGTAGCCTGTTTTAATGTTATACCAATAAAATAAAAACCAGCAGGATCTTATTAAAGGGGAAAAGGCAAAATGCCACATTTATTGTGAATACAGAAAGAATCATAGTAAGCAGTTATAGCTATAACATTCCATTCAATTTCATATTTATTCACACACACACACACACGTTCTGCAAGGTTGCTATCATAGTTACCAGCCTTAGAGTTGCTCATGCCAAGCCACTGGCCAGGTGGCTTGGACATGAGGAGGGAGCAGGGCCTTGTCAGATGCTCATCTGATGCTCCCGGAAGTTGTTTTGCAGAATCAGACCCCAAAGTTCTCACTTTCTAGAGTCCATTTTTATAGGAATTTATTCCTATGCCTGTGTATGGGAATTGCTTCATCATGCTGTTGCTGAATCAATCAGCAGATGGCACATTCCTGACGGCTCTGTGCTGCCAGATGTTGTCTTGTTCTTTGGTTCTCCCATCCTTGAGGCTGTTGGGTGGATTCCAGTCTGCCCTCTGGGGGTCCTCTGGTTGTTTCCACTTGACGCCTTCTTCGGCTGATGGACACTGGATTCTTAGGCTGGCACCTCCCTGATCATTCAGTTCTTATCCAGACCAACCATCCTTCCAAATACATCCTCTGTCTCTGTGTTTAATCACAATTGTTAACAAAGCGAGATAAATACAACAAAAGGGCCGGGAGTCTCTGTGTGTGCTGTTTCTGTTGTTACAAAGTATTGCTTTGAGAACAGACCCCGTGTCATAAATGCAAAGGGAAGGGTAAACACCTCCACCTGGCCAGAGGAAAAACCCTTTCACCTGTAAAGGGTTAAGAAGCTAGGATAACCTCGCTGGCACCTGACCAAAATGACCAATGAGGAGACAAGATACTTTCAAAGCTGGAGGGGGGGAGAAACAAAGGGTCTCGGTCTGTCTGGGTGATGCTTTTGCCGGGGACAGAACAGGAATGGAGTCTTAGAACTTAGTAAGTAATCTAGCTAGATATGCGTTAGATTATGATTTCTTTAAATGGCTGAGGAAATAAGCTGTGCTGAAAGGAATGGATATTCCTGTCTGTATGTCTTTTTGTAACTTAAGGTTTTGCCTAGAGGGATTCTCTATGTTTTGAATCTAATTACCCTGTAACGTATTTACCATCCTGATTTTACAGAGGAGATTCTTTTTACTTCTATTAAAATTCTTCTTTTCAGAAACTGAATGCTTTTTAATTGTTCTTAAGATCCAAGGGTTTGGGTCTGTGTTCACCTATGCAAATTGGTGAGGATTTTTACCAAACCTTCCCCAGGAAGTGGGGTGCAAGGTTTGGGAGGATTTTGGGGGGAAAGACGTTTCCAAACAACTCTTTCCCAGTAACCAGTTAAACGTTTGGTGGTGGTAGCAAAAGTCCAAGGGCAAAGGGTGAAATAGTTTGTACCTTGGGGAAGTTTTAACCTAAGCTGGTAAAAGTAAGCTTAGGAGGTTTTCATGCAGGTCCCCACATCTGTACCCTAGAGTTCAGAGTGGGGAAGGAACCTTGACACCCTGTCTTAGATGGGAGAAGTTCGAACCAGGAGAATGCCTGCTCCAAACCACAACACCACCACCAGGGGAGCCAGAAGTAGGGATGCCAGCCACCGCTATGATCCAGCAGGAGCTTCAAGGATCCAAAAGCTTTAATGGGCAAACCACTCCAAGGCCATGAGGGAGATCCTAGACTGGCCCTCACCCTACTGCACGATCGCATCTGAGCGTCTCTACAGCTACTTCAAGGATGTATTCGACTGCATAGCCCAGAATGATGCAGAGTGCCTCCACCCCCTGCCCCGTGTCGACGAAGCAGGTGCCCTGGAAACTGACTATATGCCCAAGGAAGTGATGGCCAGACTCTCAAAAACAAAAAACACAGCTCCTGGGAAAAACGGCATCCCCTATAGCCTCCTGAAAAAGCGAGATCCTGGCTGCCTGGTCCTCCCCACGCTCTTCAACCAGTGCAAGCGATTCTGCCGGACTCCCAGTTCCTGGAAGAAGGCCATGACAGTACTGGTGTACAAGAAGGGTGAGCGGGATGACCGCAGCAACTGGAGGCCCATCTCCCTCTGCTCCACGATGTGCAAGCTCTATGCCAGCTGCCTGGCATCGAGGATCACGGAGTGGTCGGTGAGCGGGGGAGCCATCAGCTCCATCCAGAAAGGCTTCATGTCCTGTGAGGGCTGCCATGAACACAACTTTGTCCTCCAAACCACCATTGAAATGGCCAGAAGGGCGCGGAGGCAGTGAATGGTAGCATGGCTCGACCTGGCTTACGCCTTTGAGTCCATGCCCCACCACCACATCTTTGCCACGCTCCAGGAGTTTGGGATGCTAGAGAACTTCCTTCGTGTGATCCGAGAGGTGTACGAGGGATGCAGCACCACCATTCGCTCGGTCGAAGGGGAGACCGCCAAGATCCCGATCCGGAGCGGAGTTAAGCAGGGCTGTCCCCTCATCCCCATCATCTTTAACCTCGCCATGGACCCGTTGCTGCGAGCGATCTCCAATGGCACAGATGGCTTCAACCTCCACAGTGAGAGGGTGAGCGTCCTGGCTTACACGGATGACCTGGTCCTGACCACGGACGACCCAGAGAACCTCCAAAGTATGCTAGATGCCACCAGTCGAGCTGCCGATTGGATGGGGCTCCGCTTCAGTGCAAAGAAGTGCGCAACTCTCCACATTGACGGCAGCAAAAGGGACTCGGTGCACACGACAGGGTTCCAGATCCAGGGCGAGCCCGTCATCCCCCTGGCAGAGGGGCAGGCATACCAGCACCTCGGCACGCCGAAGGGTTTCTGTGTCCGGCAGACACCCGAGGATACCGTTCAGGAGATCTTGCAGGATCACTGTACATAGAAACCCTGAAGCATAAACTGGACCAGGGTAAAGCCTTCGAACTGACCAGCAAGTGGGACGCCAGCAACCACTTCCTCACCAGGGGCGGCTTCACCCGTTTCGCCGACTGGCGGTTTATCCACCGTGCCCGGCTCAACTGCGTCCCGTTCAACGGAGCCGTCCGTCACGGGAACCGAGACAAGCGTTGCAGGAAGTGCGGCTACTCCAGCGAGACCCTGCCCCACGTCCTGTGCAGCTGCAAGCCCCACTCCAGAGCCCGGCAGCTGTGCCACAATGCCATCCAGAACTGCCTGGTGAAAGCCATCGCACCGCGCCTGGGGGAGGTCGCCATGAACTGCGCCATCCCCGGTACTGACAGCCTGTTGCGACCCGACGTGGTAGTCACCGACGAGGCCCAGAAAAAGATCATCCTCGTCGATGTCACGGTCTCCTTTGAGAACAGGACCCTGACCTTCTGCGAAGCCCGAGGTGCAGATGGATGCCCTGATCGTTGGAGCCCTGGGCGCTTGGGACCCCTGCAACGAGCATGTCCTGTGGACCTGTGGGATTGGTCGACGCTACGCACGGCTCTTGCGGCGCCTCATGGTCTTGGACACCATCCGATGATCCAGGGACATCTACATTGAACACATCACCGGCCACCGACAGTACCAGGAGGTGTGAGCCGGTACGACATCGTACATCAACTATGGGAAAGGGACTGAGAGACTTTTTCCATTGGACCATATGAGCTGGAACCATAAACTCACTGAACATTAAATCCCACCAAATGAGGGTAAGTCCATCCTCATCATGGTATCCACTCATTATACTCCACACCCGAACATAGCCATTATATGGACAGCATACCCCCATATCTCAATGTCTATACTTTGGCACATTATACTATACTTTTATACATTTATACATTATATCTATACTTTTACCCCCAATTGGGGAGATTGCAGATTATGTATTCGTTACACCACCCGTTCCTAAACCGAATTTCGCACCCCTTGATAATCTGTACCTTATTCCCTGATAACCAGAAACTATGCTTAAACTCTGTACCATTTTCTTTTTACTTCAACATCATCTTAATAAAATTATTAAATCTGTACTAACACAATTAGCAGCTTGCAAGTTTCACACAGAGGGAGAGAAACAGTAAAAATAAGAGACCAAGAGACCTCTTAATTAGTAATACCCTGGAATTTAAACTATGGGGAATCAAACTCATTTGTGATTTTAATACAGAACTTCTTTAATATGATCCAACATAACAGTAAAACTAGGCAAATATCTAGATGAGTTGATGTACCTCCTGGAACACCTCTGCATACCCCATGGGGTACGTGTGTGTACCCCTGGTTGAGAACCACTGCTCTAACTTGAGCTTTTAGATCTCTTGTTGGATTCTTCATTGTCTTCTGGTGAGATTTTCAAAAGCACCTATGTGATTTAGGAACACAGATCTCATGGACTATCAGTGGGACTTGTGCTTCTAGGTCATGTTGATACTTTTGAATTTTTTTAATATAATTTTAAAAAATATTTTGGAGACAGCTATAACTAGAAGTGGCTCTCAGGTGAGAGACATGTTAGGTTTAGAATTCAGTATAGTGGTATCTCCTGCTATGTGTTGGAACATGTAACTGAAAAATGCAGGTATGTGAGTAGATGAAACTCAAACAAAAGTAACTTCCCTCCCTCCTCATCTCCCTCCGCCTACTGCTTGCTTTGGCCAGAGTGAACAACAGAAGGTGAGAGTTCTAAACTTTTATTACCCTTTAAAAGACCACATCAAGGTAACTAGACCTATGCGCTATGAAAGTTTTATTGTAGTTCTTGGCTTTACAGAATGGATGTGCACAAGTGTGATAGGACATCCTGATATTTTAACTTGCTGCAGTTATTGGGGTTTTTTCCTCCCCGCCCCCAAGAGAAAATGCATAGCAGTCAACAGTGGAACCTGAAGGCTAGACATACAATGAGGAACACTTTTTGAATGTAATTTAACATTTAAAATGAGTCAACTAAACCATCCTTTACCTGTACGTAAGCCCTTTTGTTTTCAGTTTAAACTGATTTTTACCGAAAAATTCCCAGGTTTTACAGAAAGTATTCTTCAGTTCTTTCTGATTTTTCATCCTACTTTTGTGTCATTTGAATATATAAAAACTAACTTGTTTTATTAGAACAGTACAATATATTGCATGATGAGATATTGTTTTTATATATATATAAACAATAATACATTAGTCTGTGTATATCACAGCTGCCTATTGAAGTAAGGCTATGTATTAGTCTAAAAGATACACACAATAAACAGGCATGCATGCAATCTCTGAAGTGCGTGCGCATCTGAACGTAGTGATGAATCTCTCACCCACCACTTACACATTTCAAGCTATTAGCAGATAATTGTTCAAAGATTTGAGACACTAAAATGGGAAGAAAATGAAAATCTGTATCAGAGTACGTTTCAGAACATGAAATATTCACAAGGGTTTTTAAAAAAAATTAAAACAGGAGAAAAGGATGAAGTTGAGTGTATGCGCTGCAAATAATGTGCCTCAATTATTAAATGTAAATATTTGTAGGCTAATAGTTCTAAGTCTACAACAGTAAATGGTTTATTCAAATGAAAAGTTTTATTTGGGGATTAGAGATATATCATTTTCTTAAACTCAGAGGTGGCATTGTACTGTTTTAAGTTCTGCAGCAAACCACATTGATGAACGGAATTCAAAGAATTAATCTACTGAATACTCCCCCCCCCCCCCCCCCCCCCCCCCCCCCCCCCCCCCCCCCCCCCCCCCCCCCGCCCTGTCTTTCCATCCACCAAAATAAACCCTGATATTTACCCAGAAAAATTATTACAGTAAAAGCTTTTTTAACTGACATGCTGGGGGAAAGGGGGTGCTAGTAAATTAAAAATACCGGTTAACTCAGAGGGAGGGATTTGGAGTGCAGGGTGGTGGTGGCGCTAGAAAGGGGGCGTGAGAGGGGCTGTGGGGCATTGGGTCCGGGAGGGAGCTTGGGGCAGGGGGTTGGGGCATGTGACGGGGCTTGGGGTGCTGGATGGGGTGGGGCACTCACCTCCAGCGGCTCCCCGTCCCTGCTGCTCCTGGTGGAGGCGTGGCCAGATAGCTCTGCAAGTGGGCATGCTGCCTTTGTCTGCAGGTGTCGCCCCCCGCAGCTCCCATTGGCCGCGGTTCCCGGTGAATGGGGTCAGCGCTTGGGGAGGCAGTATGGAGGCAAAGTGATGGGGAGCTGCTGGAGGTGAGTGCCCCTCCCATCCAGCACCCCAAGTCCCTCCTACACCTCTACCCCAAGCCCCTTCCTGCACCCAAACTCCTCCCAGAGTGTACCCCGCAGCCCCTCCCATGCCTCAGCCCCCTGCCGGCCCTGCACCAACCACACTATAAACCGGACTTTCAGTGCAGTTCAGAAATGCCAGTTTATAGATCTTGCTGGTTTGTGAAGTGCTGGATAAAAGAGCTTTTATTGTAGTAATTTTTTTGCACTGATTTTTACCTGTTTTTGTTATAAAACTAGGCAAATATCTAGATGAAAAAATCTAGGGAAAGATTAAATAAAATTAAAACTGAAAATAAAGGGCCCTACCTGTAAGCTATATTCCTGGCTGGGAAGGAAAAGAGAAGACTGAAGATGTGCTTAATACAAGGCATTCCAATATAGACTGAAATGATCCGATTATTTTCCTCTCCATCTTATCTTTTAATAGCTTTGCCTTGTTTTTATCTGTGTTTATCATTTCTGCGGATTAACTTGTTGAGGAAGGGGGGTAGGGGTTGATTGCAAATCTTTCTACCTCTTCCCCCCCACCTTCATATGTTCCAAGGCCAGAAGGGACCATTGTGATCATCTACTCTGGCACCCTGTGTGACACACACCAGAGAACTTCCTCACAATAATTCCTAGAGCAGAGTTTTTTTTTAGGAAAACATCTAGTCTTGATTTAAAAATCATCACTACAACCCTTGGCAAATTGTTCCAATGGCTAATTACTCTGTGTTAAAAATTAATGCCTTATTTCCAGTCTGAATATATCTAGCTTCAACTTTCAGCCATTGGGTCATGTTATACCTTTCTCTGCTAGATTGAAGAGCCCATTATTAAATATTTGTCCCCCGCTGTACATACTTAGACTGTAATCAAGTCACCCCTTAACTTTCACTTTAAGCCAAATAGACTCAAAGAGCGCAATCTATCGCTATAAGGCTGTTTTTCTAATTCTTTGATCAGTCTCATGGCTCTTCCCTGAACCTTCTCCAATTGTGGGCACTAGAACTGGACACAGTGTTCAGCAGCAGTTGCACCAGTGCCATATATAGAGGTAAAATCTTTCTACTCCTACTCGAGATTCCCGATTATGCATTCCAAGAGAGCATTAGCTCTGTTGGCCACAGCCTCACACTGGGAACTCATGTTCAGCTATTATCCACCACTTCCTCCAAGTCTTTATCCTGGGAAGCAGTGACTCTGAAAGAGTCCCCCATCCTGTAAGTATAACAGATGTTCTTTGTTCCTAGAATATGCATTTATTTTTAGCCTTATTCAAACCTGGATTGTTTGCTTGCACCCAGTTTGCTTGCATCCGATGAAGTGAGCTACAGCTCACGAAAGCTTATGCCCAAATACATTTGTTAGTCTCTAAGGTGCCACAAGTACTCTTTTTCTTTTTGCGGTTACAGACTAACACGGCTGCTACTCTGAAACCAGTTTACTAAATGACTCAGATATATCTTAATCAGTGACCTATCCTCTTCATTATTTACTATTCCCCCAGTCTTTATGTCATCCGCAGTCTTTATCGGTGATGATTGTATATTTTTTCCCCAGGTCATTGATAATGTTGAGTAGCATAAAGCTGATAATCTGTGGGACCCAACTGGAAACACACCTAGTGACATGGGCAGTGACAATTACCTGTTTACAGTTACATTTGAGACCTATCAGTTAGCCTGCTTTTAATCCATTAATATGTGCCATGTTAATTTTATATTCTAGTTTTTTTAATTAAAACATTGTTTGGTACCCAGCCAAATGCCTTACAGAAATCCAAGTATATTATGTCTACTCTGTTACCTTTATCAACCAAACTTGTAATCTCATAAAAAAAAAAAAATGAAGTTTTGGTTTGAGAGGATCTATTCTCCTTAAACCCATGTTGGTTTGCATTAATTTCATTACCCTCATTTAATTCTTTATTAATCGAGTCCTATATCAGCTGCTCCATTATCTTGGCCGTGATCGATAACAGGTTGACAGGCCTTTAATTACCCAGGTCATCCCATTTACCCTGTTTTCTAAATTAAAAAAAAAAAAAAAATTGGTACGACACTAGCTTTCTTCCAGTCTTTTGGAACTTCCCCAGAGTTCCAAGACTTATTGATGACCAGCATTAACATCTGATGATGTGGCTGCCACTGCAGAGGTGGTAGAAGTGAGTAGGAAATTCAAGGGCAATGCTAAACAGAATGAATAGCTTCTCCCTCACCCTTTTGGCTCAGCTGACACTTTTTAGATACCTTTGAAAAACACGGTTAATAATTAATTGAGGAGTACTGCATTTAGTATGGATTAAATGATAGGCTATCTTAATGGCCTAGGTGAAGGCAGTTATCCTCAGCCCATCATTAAACCCCGGAAAATGCCCAGTCCCATGGTAACTTGAAAATAAAAACTGTGTGTGTGTGTATGTATTCTTTTTTTATTCTCAACTGGTATGTGCATGGCACTTTTAGAGAAGGTATATCTTGTACTTCAGCTATTTATACTGAGTAATTTTTAGCATTCCATTAGTGGGTTTTTTGTAATTAGAAGCAATTATTCTAAAATATTAGGTTTCAGAGTAACAGCCGTGTTAGTCTGTATTCGCAAAAAGAAAACTCCTTTTCTTTTTTCTAAAATATTACCACCTTATAGCTATTTCTCTTCCTCTGCGTGTGTTAATTATGAAGGACAATGGTGTTTGAAAACTGGATTTTTCATGTGTGAAAGAGTACCTCTCCAGCTGTCCCACCTAAAGTTTTAAGCTTTGATTGAAGAGATTCTAAACAATTCCACAACTAATTATTTTTCAAATGGAGGATCATGATTTCAAGTAATGGGGAGCAGTTGAACTCTTCAGAAACAAAATATCCTGTGGGTAATAAGGAAAGAGAAGAGAATACAGGGAAATATGGTACATAAGCAGAAGCATCTCTGAGACAATTTTGTTTGAAGTTGCCTGTAAGGCTCTTTGACCTATGCCTTCAATAAGTGTTTTGTGTCGCAGTAATCTACTGTAACTATCAGTTTAAAGCAGGAAAATTTACATTACTTTTAGGACTCTCTCTCTCTCTGTTCTGTGCTGTGAAGAAATTGGAGAACCCTGTTTTAAATCTCCACTCCTCTGTGTAGATTTGTTTATTTTCATGGCAGCATTCTCTTTTCAAAATGAAGTGCTGGGCCATGCAGCACATGAGAGGGAATACCAGGGGCTATTTTGGGATGACTTTTAAAACTAATATAATTTAGTCAAAAGAAATTGCCTGTTCGGTGCCCAGGGGAGATTTCACCTGCCTGTTTCCTTATGCAAAGAATGACTGGCTGGTTAGGTTCTTGGTGTGAGCCAAAAAACGCATAAAAAATTCACGTAAATCCAAGCCAGTCCCTGGTTTGAGTGGGAGGATGTGTGCATATGTAAAGCTGTTTGTTTGCAATGGCCATGATAGATGCATATACCCAGTGTAATGGAACCAGTGTAATTTTTACTGATTTTAAGCTATTAGATAAGTTATTCAGTGGTTCTGAACAACTTCTATTGTAAAAGGATATATGACTTATGTTTTCCCATTGCAAGCAACTTTATGTGAATGAAAGTATTGTGTGCCAGGACCTCTCCTTTCATTAACTGAAACTGTGAGCTTGTCGGTTCTTCGTGTGCTGCAACTTTCTCTTTTTTGCTGTAACGCTCAACTAGATTTACCTGTAGCGTGTGTGTGCGTGCGCGCGCGCGCTCTCTCAAAACATACACTTGCTGTTCTGGGGAGTGGATGGGTCTAGGCAACTGGTAATGGGACATAGTGTTTCAGGTTAGAATCCAGTACAGATTGATAGTGGCAAAGGTATTGCTTTTCGTGACGTTTTACACAATGTGTTTGTGAGAAGGTGGGAAGTTGGACTGTACTGGCAACTAGACACTTGTCCACTTCACTGATCTGTCAAAACTGGGATGTATTTGTTCATCTTGGAGTATGAGTAAAAAGGCCAAGGGTTGAACGAGTTATGCAGACTGACCTGTTCCTTCAGGTGGGGTTTGAGGCAGGTGTGTGGGGAAGCCTGTGTTGCCTGCTGTACCTGTTCTGTGACCGTACCAGTCTGCAGGGCTGTCAATCTGACGCTTACATTAGCATTACATTCACGTTGTTGTACCAATAAAATAAAAACCAGCAGGATCTTATTAAAGGGAAAAAGGCAAAATACCACATTTATTGTGAATACAGAAAGAATCATAGTAAGCAGTTAGTTACAGTTATAACATTCCATTCAATCTCATATTTATTCACACATTCATTCATTCATTCATTCACACACACACACACACACACACACACACAGGTTCTGCAAGGTAGTCGTCATAGTACCAGCCTTAGAGTTGCTCATGCCAAGCCACTGGCCAGGTGGCCTGGACATGAGGAGGGAGCAGGGCCTTGTCAGATGCTCATCTGATGCTCCTGGAAGTTGGTTTGCAGAATCAGACCCCAAAGTTCTCACTTTTTAGAGTCTATTTTTATAGGAATTTCTTCCTATGCCAGTCTATGGGAATTGCTTCATCATGCTGTTGCTGAATCAATCAGCAGATAGCACATTCCTGACGGCTCCATGCTGCTAGATGTTATCTTGTTCTTTGGTTCTCCCATTCTTGAGGCTGTTGGGTGGATTCCAGTCTGCCCTCCGGGGGTCCTCTGGTTATTTCCACTTGACGCCTTCTTCAGCAGATGGACACTGGATTCTTAGACTGGCACCTCCCTGATCATTCAGTTATTATCCACACCAAGCATCCATCCACATACATCCTCTATCTCTATTTTAATCACAATTGTTAATACAACAAAAGGGCGGGGAGTCTCTGGGTGCTGTTTCTGTTGTTAGAGTATTGCTTTGAGTCTCTCTCTCTGTGAATTGCTTTGAGAACAGACTCTGTCTTAGAATGTACTAACACAATTTAGCAGCTTGCAAGTTTCACACATAGAGGGAGAGAAACAGTACCAAAAACCAAGAGACCTCTTAATTAGTAATACCCTGGAATTTAAACTATGCGGAATCAAACTCATTTGTGATTTTCATACAGAACTTCTTTAATATGATCCAACAACGTGACCCTCCCATGTGCCTGTGGCCCCCTCCCCCACCCTGCATTCTGTAGGAAGACCCATTGATTTCAATGGAGTTACTCTAGATTTACACCTATGACTGAGATCAGAATTTGACCCTTAGTTTCCAGTTCATGGAGAGCTGGTTCTGTGATATCTTTGTAAAAGACAGATATGTCCTAAATAGAAGAGATGCTGATATCCAATCTTTCAGATGTGTTGGGAAATTTGCAACTGTCCCAACATCCAGAGGAATTTGATACTTGTAAAATTATTTTGAATGTTAATTTTACATTGTTAGTGAAAGATGAGATTGGAGATTGAGGTCATCCATTGGTCTTCAAAAAATGTAGTGTGTGGGCACCAAAATGTAAGCATCATTCCGTGCTGTGCTTATTTCATAATCGCTTTCTGTGGCATTCCTTGCACTTTCCTATGGCGTATCTTGTGATGGTTGGAGAATACTGGACTAGATGGACTTCTGGTTTGATCCAGTATTGTAATTTGTCTGCACTCACGCATGTGTACGCATACGCCACCAATGTGCTTCCCCCGATTCGGAAAGATAGTCTTCAGGGTTGAGAGGGTAGTTCAGTTTCCATGGCGCTTTGTGATGGTTATGGCATCGCCCACAATGTGCTAATGACTGTCCACAGGAAACGGCAAAAGTTTCCAATGATAGGCCGGTAATATGAAAGCTAAGAGTGGGGAAAGAGAAAAAGTACGCATCCGATGAAGTGAGCTGTAGCTCACAAAAGCTTATGCTCAAATAAATTGGTTAGTCTCTAAGGTGCCACAAGTACTCCTTCTCTTTTTGCGAATACAGACTAACACGACTGCTACTCTGAAACCTGAAAAAAAGTATATAAACTATTGAGGGATGGAAGAGGTAGGGAGTTGCTTTACAGATCAGTTTGGGGAGGGCATTCCGTGTATATGGGTGGCTGTGGAAGAAGGAGTTAGAGGGATGGCTAGTGCCAGCATCATTGGCAGAATGGGTATGTGTGGATAAGGTGAGCAGATAAGTAAGCGGGGAGCAAAGGGCTGTGAGGGTTGACAAACTTCAATTTGATGCGTTGGAAAAGGGGTCATCGGTGTAGGGATTTGAAGAGGCGGTGACAGAACAGGCAAAAAGTTGACCTTAGAAGCTGCATTTTGCATTATGCAAGGTAACCTATTTCCCCTTGTTTTTTCCTCCTTCCCCCCCCCCCCCCCCCCCCGACGTTCTTGTTAAACCCTGGATTTGTGCTGGAAATGGCCCACCTTGATTATCATACACATTGTACGGAGAGTGATCACTTTAGATAAGCTATTGCCAACAGGAGAGTGGGGTGGGGGGAGAGAAAACCTTTTTGTAGTGGTAAACACCCATTTTTTCATGCTTTGTGTGTATAAAAAGATATTCTGTACTTTCCACAGTATGCATCCGATGAAGTGAGCTGTAGCTCACGAAAGCTTATGCTCAAATAAATTGGTTAGTCTCTAAGGTGCCACAAGTACTCCTTTTCATTTTGCTGGACTGAGGCAGAAGATGTGGGGAAGGCCAGAGAAAAGGAGCTTGCAATAATGGAAGCAGGAGATGACAATGGCCTTCAGCAGTGTGTGCAGAAAGTAACATTTAGATCTGAGAAACATGTGAAGAAAGAAAAGTACAAGTAGAGCTGGTTAGAAAATGGCAACCTTTCCTGCACTGGGCAGCGGGGGTGTGAGATTCACTTGTGCAAAAGTTTTTAATGGAAACTTTGCAGGTTTTTGAAAAATGTCAGCCATTTCTATTAGCAAGATCTAGAAACCGCCTGGATGTGTGGGGTTGGGCAGAGGGCGGGGACAAAAGTGACCCACAGTTTGTATGGACATGCATGATACAGAATGGTGCAGCTGTCAGCAGTAATGGAAAGCTGGACTGATATCACCTGATCTGGAAATCTTTTCCTTTGGGCAGGTCTACGCTACAAACTTGCACTGATGCAAGTGTGCTGCAGTAACAATTCTGGTGGTGATGCTCTAAGCCAATGGGAGAGAGCTCTCCCATCAGCTGAATAATTCCATCTCTATGAGAGGCGGTAGCTATGTTGGTGGGAGAAGCTCTCCTGCCGACATAGCGCTGGACACCAGGGGGAGGGGTTAAGGTTGGTATGATTATGTCACTCGGGGTGTGGATTTTTCACACCCCTGAGTGACGTTATGCTGAAGTAACTGCGTAGTGTAGATCTGGCCCTTGAAATTTTGATCAGGGCCTACATCTTGCTGCATTCAGAAAGTGTCAGTGTAGCTTATTTACTAAGGCATCTTTTGTAGAAGAGATTTATCAACAAGTTGAGGGAGTAGAGATTTTGGGAGGCTTAGTTAGCTGGTGAGATTTGTTTAATTTGTCCAATGGTAATTTGTTTAAATTTTGTGAGGTGGTGGATGCCATAAAAATTAACTCTATAAAGGCATGGCCTGTGTGAAATGAAACATACATCAGATGGTAACAATTTCAGTCTCTACTAAAAATCTTGAGTAAGATTTGAACTTGTGAACTATAGATTAAAGGTAAATTGCAAAGAAATGGATGTGTCCCTCCCTATTTTTATTTATTTTGCTGCTGTGACTTTTCAAGAGTGATCGGATTTTTAATGCTGTCTGAATTTTTAATATAAAGAAACCTTTATAGTAAATTCTGCTAGTTTTGTATTTGTTCATGTCTTATTAGGTGCAGACATAAACTAACAGCTGAACAACTGAGAAGCAAAAGAGTTTTTAGTTGTGGAATGTGGCCAGAATTTGGCCCGGGGTTCTAGACTGGCTCTCCTGGGTGTGAAATGGCATTGGAAATCTTGTGGATAATCCTATAATAAACCATTTTGTAGCTATAAAATTCATGCTTTGAAAGGTAGGCCTAATTGGGAACTTTCTTTCATGCACCCAAGAGTAATCAGCCAGTCAGGAATTAAGTTTACCAAGTGGTTTTATTTGCTTTAGATTCTGTTGGAAGGGAATGTGAGCCTCAAAGTGGTGATAATAGTTTATGTAATATATGTGGGTATTTTTTGTTTTTTGCATAGACTAGCTGAGCTATAACTAGACATAGAACTTTTCAGTTGTTTAAATATCAATCCAAAACAAATGCCGCAACAGGAATGCAGTGCTGTTTCTCGGTTTTAAAAATCGTAATTCAGTGCTGCTTGTGAAGAAGACTCTAGGATACATTAGGGAGAGGAGAGAGACCTCTCCCTACCTTTTAATTACAAATTCTGTTCACCCAGTGTAGGCCTCTGGAACGAACCATTTAACTGTCAAGGGTGTTCCAGGCTGTACAGGTACAGATTTTGCTATACCAGATGAAATACAGTCTGTCTGCTTTACCTCAAATACAAGTGTGCAATGATGGTTTCCCTGAAACAGAAATTATAGGATAAAAGGGTATCTTGCTAGGTATGGATTTTCTGGTTTTCAAGTCAAAGAACAAAGATGTGAAATAACTTCAAATCCCAGGATGGATCTGTCTCTGCTTTCATGAATGTGGGAATCAATTGTCCAAAAATCAGAGAACCAGCCACATCCTCTTAAATGTTTGACTGTGCAGAGCAGAGTGGTTTCCTCTCACATGGAACATAATTGGACATTAGCAGGAGTGTGTAAATACTTGCCATCTAAGGATTTCAGATCACTTTACAGGCATTCACTAATTAAAACAATGGCTCAGACCCTAAGTCCCAACTTGACTTAAGGTTGGATCCTCCAGCCCTGAATTAGTGCAATTGCAATGTAGACCGAATGGGGGTTAGGCAGGTTCAAGCATGGGATTATGTTGCAGTGTAGACATACTGATAAAGGTCTCCCATCTAAGTGCAGACCTGCCTTGACCCTATTTTGGGTTGAGGCCTGACAAGAGCTCAGTGCGTGACTGTCTAGATGTGAGGGGAAAACTGTGGCCCAAAGGATGTCTGAAAGGCATTTGTGAATTCAGGCAAGATTAAGTGGATTGGTTGCCCCAGATCCCATGCTGTGAAGTACAGGCTTCCCATTTATTTCCCCAACAGTCACCCTGCTCCCAAGAGGAGAGTCGTGAGGCTCTGTGTCAGTGTGAGCCATGTGCAGCTTAAAATATGATTACAAGCAGAAAAGTGACTGTAAGAATTTATATTGTGGAGTTCAATGTGTAGTCTTATTCAGTGGCTTCCAGCTCAAATGTTCTTGGTTAAAGTCGAGCTGTGACCTTTCTAACTGTGTCAGTACCACAAACTTATCTCCTTGGGATATGAAAACACAGCTTAATTCTACCTTTGATGCCTTCACCAGTAATAAAGAATCTGCTTGTATGTGAGAGATCTGAATTTCCTGTAAGATTTACTTTCCAGAGCACTGGTAATTTTCCTTTCTGTCATGGAAGCTCCTGTATATGGCTAACGTACAGCTGTGCATGTGAACCCAGAGTGGGAGAAGGCAAAAAAAACTTCAAGTGGGGACCTTTGGACCAATTTTCAGTTTCCATTGGGCTACTGCCACCTTGATTGTATTTCTATGAGGGTTGGCCAATCTATCTTTTTTCTCTCTCTACTTCTGTCTGGGTAAGCATATGTCTCCTCTAACAGAGCTTTCATTGGTTGAAAACAGTGGTAAGTGAAACAGTGGCCCCCCCCCCCCCCACATACCTCCCCCACCAAATCTGAAAAAAACAAAACTTGTTTTTCATTTTTTAGCTAACATACCACATAAATGTGGCTTGTCATCAAAAAGTTGGTTTCTTTAAAGGGTAAAGATGATCCTGTAATTTCAAAATGAGAATGACACCCCCTTCCTCAATAAATACTTTTGTGATGAAGTTCTGATGTCAGATTTTTTTGCACGTTTGTTTGGGTCCCCCACCTCAAACGCTGTTTGGCTGTGATGCCCCTGATCCTACCCAATTGCTGTCTTTCTTCCATAGGGCAACCCTTCTCACTTCTTGCTGTGCACACACAAGCAGGAACAACCTTGGCAGCATCACAAAACCAAGCATCTGGGCAGCTCAGAGGAAGGTGGTCCAGATTAAAGCTGCGCTTGATACCCAGGAGTCTTTGTTGATTGTACCCTTCTGTAAGCAAATGCCTGGCATTGCTAAAATAGTTCATTGGTTACTCTGGTATGGGGACAGCAGGAGGGCTGATTTTTGGACTTTGAAGCATTTGGGCTTCTTGCCCAATCTCCCTTCTGCAAGTATGAAATTAATACAGGGCTAGAAGTATATGTCCTGTGTACAAATCTGTTTTGAACGAATACTAGATATGTTAAATAGTGTAAACTTTAAAGGGAAGAAAGAATGTTTTGGATTTTGACTGCAACTGTTTAAACAGGGGCTCTTATATTGGGGTATGTGAGAGGCATTTGGGGGGGTTGTACAACGCTGACAGAAGTTGACTTGGCCAGTCCTCTTCTGTTTTACTTCAGCCACCGTAGTTTGGAATAGGAATTCCCTCTCTCAGCTTGTGCTGCTGTGAAATCCTACTAATCCTTTTCACAATCACCCTCCTGTCTTGGAAAACCAAATTCACAACTTGAGCACTTCAGTTTTACAGAGCGAGTAGGAATTTAAGCTGGGAAGAAATAAAGAATTGCAGGGGGGATTGTTATGAAAAGTGAGTGAATTGATTTGCATGTTAATCTTGATCTTTTTTAGAAGCCTTCATAAGTATGATGAGACCATCACTAGCTGTTGGAGCCTCTTCCCTGAACAAACTGAATTCACTGATGTACTCACATAAGGAGATTTTTTTTTTAAGACCAGAAGGGATTGTTCAGGAACTTTTATGCCTGCTTCAAGCCTGCATCAAATTCTGGCTCTATCTCGGGGATGTATCAGTGTTTTGGAATTTGATAGATTCTGCGCTGTTGGCTTCATTTTAGTTTATATCAAGTTTGTATCTGAACTCTCATTTCTAGACTTGCTGCACTGGTTCCGATTCTGTGTATTGCTGTTTTAGGAATTGCAGCCTGGCTGGAGAGTGGATACGTTTAGGATTTAGCGTTGCAACCATCCAACTTGTGCCAGATGCTTTTTGTGCGTGTGTGTGTGTGCTGAACAGTTCCACTGTAATTGGCTAGTAGCAAAACTAGTTGTTCAGAGCAGCAGCATTAAGAGCACTGTGGGTAAAACACACCTTCTGTTAGAGCTAATAAAAATTTTGAAGTGAGTATTCTGATCCCCCTTACTCTAGCATCATCTCATGAAAAGGGCTCCTAGCTTTACTGTCTTGGCTAGAGTGTTGGCAACATTGGTTCTTCATCAAGCCAGATACTAATTTTGCGGTGGTAATGCTGGGGTCAGAGGAAAGGGGATTGACATTTCTTTTTATCTTTAAAAGCAAAACAGGTCACTTCTCTAAATTTGAATTAAGTCATCCTCAGAATGTACCATATGGCATTCCTGGTGAAACTAGCAGATGTTTCTCTGTGTGTATTTTATTTATTTATTTTGCTTTGTTGAATGGCTCTTCTTTGTTTCTTTCCTCATGTCCTGTCTGCAGAGGGCTATCGCAACAACAGCTCTGGTATTGTAGGTTATTGGTGTGAATTTCTAAATGTGTACATTACAGTTCATGTCAGATTGGATGAAGGAGCTGTTTGGGATGTGGATCTGAAGCATCCTTTTGATAGAGTGCAGTAACTGGATAGTAGATGTTCTCCTTTGTGTGACTGTCTCTGGCCTCCTCAAATTTGGTTTCTTAATATATATCTGTGTCTTCCACCTTCCTTCTGCTTTTTGTGTGTGTGGTGAATTTAATCTCTATTCACAAGTCTGCATCATTTTATATTCTGGAGAAATGTTGTTCTGAGGGGGTGGGGATGTTTTTTGCACATAAGCAATTGCTTCTTTTTGTATTCCCCCTCCCAGTCTAAGTGTTGGTTCATTCTGATATGAACCCATGAGTTGCTGTTCCAGCTTAGTAAGGTAGAGCAGACATATGATGATGATGGATTGCATTAGATAGGCATTCACATAAGAGCCCAAATACATGCTGCAGCATCACTTAGCAGTCTGATGTGCAGGAAATAAATGACTGCAACCAATAAACTGTTTTTTTTTTTTGTTTTTTTTTTTTTTTTAAACGATGGAATGTAGAGTAAGTGAGGAGGTGTCCTCTGTTAGGAAGGACTCAGCCCTTCATCTTTGAGGTACATAAACTGAATTTCATACGGGTTTCAGGAAACCCAGTAGTCAAGCTCCAGAAGATACCATGTAGTAGAGATTGCAGGCTCCATGCAGAGGAACCAAATCAGTCCAAATTAAGTCTTAAATTGTTAGCATAAAATAAGAAGTGGATGGTGTGTGTTGTAAACTAGTAGATATAATTTTCTAGAGCTGGAACTGTGCACAGGGCCTTGCAAATTGCGGAAAGCCCATACCTGCAAACCTTACCAACTCCTGTATTGTTCATGAAGCAGTTAGTTATTCAGCCCTGGGAAGGCTTGGAAACCTTGTGGATGAGCTCATTTTAGGAAGTGTCATGAAAAATGGATTTTGTAGAAGGATTTGGGGAAGATGAAGGGCTCTTCCTCACATGCAAGGAGTGAAACCGTATGTGGCAAGATGGGGTATTTAAGATAAAGAGGTGAATGGGGTGGGGAAATGTAAGAGGAAGTGAAAGTAGAAATGTAGGCAGAGGTGAAGCCTGTGTAGAATATTGAAGGTGAGGACAAAGTGCTGAAAATTTGAAGAAGAAAAGCAAGTTAACGGCTTTAAAGAGGAAAGTGGTTGGGGTAGGATGTCTGTCTCTCTCTAAATCTGTATTTAAAAAAATTGAATTAATATCAGTGATTCTCATTTCAGCAATGAAAAGCTGAGTCAAATATTTACTGAACATTAACCTCAAACTCTGCTTTCTTTAACCTGTTCCTAAGCAGTCTCGTGCTATAACTTTTGCCTCTGTGCCAAATACTTTACGTGCTTCGGGACAGAAAGAGCACACATGTCCAGAGCTGCCTTTCACATTATTTTTCAGTTCTCTGAATCCATATATTTAACGCTATCTATATCTATCTATTTTTTTTTAGTACTTACACGTTTTGTTGCATGTTAGGAACTTTTATTTGATAAATGTTTTTGAAAACTAACCTCCTTGTCTTGAACTGGAAGAACCTGCTGAAGTAGGATCAGAGGAAATGGTTGCAAATCAGATTATATTTCTGAAATCAGGATCATTTGCTTGGTTTTTATTTAACAAAGCGCACACTAGTCTTCAGCAAGAGTTCATCCTCTGGCACATATCCAAGGCTTCCCATATGCATCTCTCCCGTTGTACAGACTTACATAGCGAATCAGAAAAATTAGTCATAGAAGTATTGATGAGAATATTGTGATACGTGTGCCAGGGATGGAAAATGTGATAAGAAATGTCATTTCTTCTGAGATACTCCCATTGGGATGGGGAGGAGGGGAATGGCAGTGGGGGAGACTTGAAGGGTTTTTCTTATGCAGCCTGAAAAAGATTCTGTAGCTAAAACAAATTCATTATTTCTCTATGTAATAGCCAGCTTGTTCAGTGTAATGCAAACAAAGAAATCTTGCTGAAAGGAGTGGGGTCTTAGTTCCTCCAAGTTAATACACTTCAGTGGCCACATGTAAGATAATAGGTCTAATCAACCAGTGATGGTGTATACCCCTACCTTTTTTATTGCCAATATTCTACTTCTGATAAACCTTCTAAATCTCAACATGTGTGAAATTTCAGATTTGCATAAAAGCCTATTCACTGCTTGTGGGGGAGGATGGAAAATCTGGACACTGCTGCACACTGAATTAGGATTTTCCCAAGCTGTGATGTTACCAGTTTAAAGACAAACATGAAACAACTTCAGAAATGACTTCACTAGATGTCTACAGTGACCTCTGTGGCTAGATTACCAAAGTCCCTATTTCTGAGTAATTTATCAACATGTAGTTGCTATGCACTTTTGAAACCCCATCTTAACTATATTAACAGCGCTTTTGTTGTACTAGGTGATACCATTCTTACATAGATATCTGTATCAGAGTAAATAGTTAGCATTAAGCTTATCAAACTTTAGAAAAGGGGCTCTTTCCAAAATATTCCTTTACATAGATCTAGTGTTAATCATCTGCCTCTTTTGAGACTTTGCTGTGGCTTGTCCAGCAGGTTTGGGGCAGAATTGTCATTCCCTAATGGCTATATTTTACCATTTATACTTGAATATGTCTGAGTAGAAGATTACAGGCTCTTAATCTTTGAGAAGGTTTTCTTGATTCCTGTGCTGCTCTTTCCCCCAATTCTGGTTGCTGGTGTGAGTCTCAAAGCAGGATTATTGTGTTTTCTTTTTAGAAGGTGGGGTTTTTTTTTGTATTGCCACAGTCATCAGGCTATTCCTTTATAGAATCATAAAAATGTAGGGCTGGAAGGGACTTTAAGAGGTCATCAAATCCAACCCCCTGCACTGAAGCGGGACCAAGTAAACCTTGAGCATCCCTTCCACATGTTTGTCCAATCTGTTCTTAAAAACCTCCAATGGTGGGGTTCCACAACCTCCCTTGAAAGCCTGTTCGAGTTTAGCTACCCTTATAGTTAGAACGTTTTCCTAATATCTAACCTAAATCTCCCTTGCTGCAGATTAAACCCATTGTACTTGTCCTTACCTTCAGTAGACTGAGAACAAACTGATCACAGACCTCTTTATAACAGCCCTTAACATATTTAAAGACTGTTATCTGATCCCCCTCAGTCGTCTTTTCTCAAGAGTAACATGGCCAGTTTTTTAAGCTCTCCTCAAACCTTTTATCATTTTTGTTGCTGTCCTCTGGTCTTTCTCCAGTTTGTCCATATCTTTCCTAAAGTGTGGTGCTTAGAACTGGACGCAGTACTCCAGCTGAGTAGAGCGGGACAGTTACCTCTTGTGTCTTACATGCGACACTCCTGTTAATACACACCAGAACATTAGCCTTCTTTGCAACTGCATCACATTGTTGACTCCTGTTCAGTTTGTGATCCACTGTAGCCCCCAGATCCCTTTTAGCAGTATTATCACCTAGCCAGTTATTCCCCATTTTGTAGTTGTGCATTTGCTTTTTTCCTTCCAAAGTGTAGTATTTTACACTTGTCTGAATTGAATTTCATCTTGTTGAATTCAGGCCAGTTCTCCAATTTGTCACAGTCATTTTGAAGTATAATCCTGTCTTCCAAAGTGCTTGCAACTCCTCCTGGCTTGGTGTCATCTGTACATTTTATAAGCATACTCTCTACTCCATTATCCAATTCATTAATGAAAATATTGAATAGTACCAGACCCATGACTGACCCATCCAGGATCCCACCAGATACACTTGCCCAGTTTGACAATGAACCGTTGATAACTGTTCTTTAAGTATGGTCTTTCAACTAGTTGTGCACCCACCTTACAGTAATTTCATCTAGACCACATTTCCCTAGTTTTCTTATAAGACTGTCATATGGGACTGTCAAAAGCCTTATGAACAATAAGTTGTTCTATCACATCTACAGCTTCCCCCTATTCACTAGGGCAGTAATCTTGTCACTGTCATTATGAAGGTGCTGTGGGTCTTTCTTTAACCCATTCTGATAACACTGGCTCTCTTTGTGGGTTAGACTCTCCCCCTATCCCCATACTCCCAAAAAGAAAAAGGAAAAAAACCCTAATCATGTTGTTATGATGATGCCCTAGATTCTGCCCTCCATTCCAGCTGCAGGTTCCAGCACTGGAACATTGTTAGCATGCATCCGATGAAGTGAGCTGTAGTTCACGAAAGCTTATGCTCAAATTGGTTAATCTCTAAGGTGCCACAAGTACTCCTTTTCTTTTTGCGAATACAGACTAACACGGCTGCTACTCTGAAACCTGTTAGCATGTCCTGATTCTTAGCTATCTAAGTCCTTTGCTGTGTTTGTTGCATATTCTCTAGATAGATTCTCTTTCCCCTCAGAGAATATCTCTTGTTTTGGTAGCCTCAAACTGTTTGTTCAACTCCATTCATTCTTTAATCTAATCTGTTCATTTTAGGTGGTATCCTGAATTAATGTTTTCTGAGCTGAGACTACCCTGCATTTTGTCAGCTGTAGTATTTGGGCCTTTTGTGCTCCCATATAAGTTGACTGCTATGATTAGGAGCGATGTGTTGGCGATTTATTTAATGTATGTATTATGTTCCAGAGTGTCTGACTGATTGGTCCCACAAAGATGAGAAGTCACTGGTTCTCTCTCCTTCCCCCCTCACTCTTTTTCCCCCTCCCCCAAACTTGGGTTTTTATTGTGGTATTCCCACGTTTGGGTTTTTTGTGATAAAGCTTCATGCATCTGGCAAGTTCATTACATGAGTGGTAAAGTGCATAGAAAGCTTCCAGATTTGGGGAATTTGTGCAGCTTGCAGCTGATTGTGCTGGCGTTGGGGACCTCCAGCCTTTTCGTTCCTCATTGCAGGTTGGAATGTCTGCACTTCAGCAAAGAGGTACAACTAAGCACGCTCTTGTTGCTGAAATTAAAAAGGTACCTTTAATTTTAAAGGGCCTGCATCCCAAAGGCCTTTTAAACCAGAAATAGGATCCCTTTGGAATAATACATATTGCATTATTAATTTATTTTTGAGATTGACTGACTGAATTTTGCTATTCATTAAGCAACAGTAGCCAAGCTTCTTCCAGCTCTGCTAGTGTATATTTCTTCTGACCAATAATGCCCTGTTTCACTGCAGCAGGGTGTGTGGGAGTGCTCTTTGTTGAGTTGCTGCTAAACTGTTAGGCCATCTGCAGCTATAATATTGACAGTGTTTAAATGGTTCTTTACTGAATATGTTAAAAAGACCATGGCTACAGCATGTCTAATTGTTCTCGTCAACGCAGGCATGACAAGACCCTGGTATAACAAGGTTAGCTGGTTCTCATCACTGTTTAAACATCAATTTCTTGGAGCCTGTCTACACTGAAACACAATTGCAAGAGTCCCAGTAAGAACACTGTTGTCCCTTGACAAAGTTAAGCATTGTCCTGTTTTGTAGTGTAGACAGGACCGGGACTAGACTAAATCCTTGGACGGCCCTAATTATGCTGCGTGGCAAGATGGAACCAGGCTTTTATTGAGTCAAGTGATAATCATATTCTAACGGGCTTCCTTGACATAGTTGCTTGTGAGGTAGCCAAGTGGTGGTTTTATGAAGTGAGCAGCTATGACCTACAGAGTAGGCGGAGGCCACCAAACTAGTTTTAATTTAATATCCAAGTATATGCACTGTAGTTTGCAAATATGCAGAGCTAGCATGTTAACTGACTGGCATGTAGAGAATTTTGAATAGAATGTATTAGGTTTTTTAAATACCCTTCATACTTCCAGCTTGCCCTTCAAAATTAGGTGTATGATTCAAAAGCAATAGAAAATACAGACTCTCCTTCAGTGCCATTTCTCTTGAATTTGTCTCAATGGAGAGGTAGGTGATTGGGGGAGCTATCAGGACAAAGGCTGCAGAAGTGTATTAGCAGAGGCCATTATATTGCTGTGAAATAAATGGTTGTTAATCAGAGATGGAGATCCTGTTTCGTGTGTGTGTGAGAGAACTATCCCTAGCACAGCTAAATATGCTTTTCTTCATCCCCTTTAGTTTACCTAGGGGGGCTGTTTGTTGTGCAATATTGCCCTAGCTAAGGGGAAAAAACCCAAATCTCCTGAATTGCTGAAAGTAAAATACAGAATAAATGACTTTTTTTTTCTCTTGAACAATGGGCCTTAAAGTGGGAGGGACACAAGGAAGATATGTTGCTATCTGGAGGCCACTTAGGCTCAAGTATGAAAGTTAAACAGTAACATCTGTCTGCCAAGAAGCAGCACTCTTATCAGGTAATCACTCTTATCAGGTAGGCTGGGGCAGTGAGTATGTATCAAGGTGGCTTGGGTGTATGGTAAACAAAACTTTCCAAAATCCTGTCCAGCTTGAAAGGAACTGTCATTTGAAGACTAGGTGATAACAAATGTTAAGCCCTTCGCCCTTGTTAAAATTTTTTTGCCTTTACTGTTGTGTCAGCGTGTTTTGAGTAGGATCTTTCCAATTGATGCCTAAACTGATTTAGAGCTACAGATGGTAGCGGTTCTTCCATATTTGTGTGTGTGTGTGTGTGTGTGTTTTTAGTTGACTCTTAAGAGGATGAGGGTAACTTAAGCCAGTAGTACTTTGAATAAAGACTCCTGTGGTGAGGCTTTCTGGAGGCTTTGCGTAAGGTTGCCTTCAAATGGTAGGGATAAGAGGCCGAACTAGTTTTTTGTGTGAAAGAAGCCTATGTGCAGCCGTTCCTCTCTCCAACAAAAGAGTTTTTGCTTTTCAATTGTTCCATTTCTCTTGAGCACGTGACCAAATATTACTTTAGTGTCACCGCTCTGCAATTACATGTCAGTCTGCTGCTGCTTTCTCTTCCTCCCCACACCAGATATCCATCATGCTGGGTGTATTTTAGGACTTGAGACTGAGGGGCTAGCCTTGCAAATGTGTTTGATTAATTCCACTGGCCTGGAATTAATCAGTCATTTCAGTACACAAATGAACTAGAAAGCTGCCTGTCCATTATGATTCACTTTTAATTGCCCGAACTTAGAAGAAATGCCTATTGGGAATGTTGGAGGATTGAGGAGATTTTAGCAAATGAAATCTGTTGCCTTCCAGTAAATCACCTAGTCTAAAGCTGCAATAGCTTAGCTGTTTTGGTGAGAAAGGAGGATTTTTGTCTTTAAAAATAAAGCCCTGAGTTGCATATCAAATTCACAAATTGAAGAAAGTAATAATGGAATTGGGTAAGTGTCTTTGAAGAATGGATTCTGTGTTTAAAACTGGTTTTCGTGATTGTTGAAATGCTACATGACTTGAGGGTTATCAAACATTAACTTCCCATGTGGAGTGGAACCTGTTTGTCATAGTGAATCTTACAGTGCCTTATGACAAATAAAACAAAACCAACAAAAAACCCACAGTCCACTCACAGGTTCCACAAGAAACTAGAGTGGGCTATTAGACTTATTATCCTGGTCAAAAATTGGTAAATGATGCTGGTTCATAGTTTTCAGTATAACTTGCTTGGGTGTGCAGATATTCATAGCTCATCAGTATAACATAAGTGGGACAAAACTCGCCTCTGGCCTGCCTTTAATACTTCACTCTTGCAATAGTGATCATAGTAATTTGTAACTCCATACTTGGTCCCTCCTAAACATGCTGCTGCTTGGAGTACAGTGTTACCAGCCAGAGATGGGAATGGAAGACGTATTAAAAACAAAATAAATTAGCCTGCTGCATACAAGTAGTGATCCTCTAATTTCAGTAGCCTTTGTACAATTAATCACTGCGATTGTGAGGAAGGAACCTAGTCTCTAAGGGCATGTTTACTTTGCAGCTGGGAGCAAGCCTCCCAGTCCACAGACTCTAACTAGCGAGCTAATAGTAGCTGAAGTGAGCTGTAGCTCACGAAAGCTCATGCTCAAATAAATTGGTTAGTCTCTAAGGTGCCACAAGTACTCCTTTTCTTTTTGCGAATACAGACTAACAGGGCTGTTACTCTGAAATAGTAGCTGTGTAGACTTTGTGGCTCTGGCAAGCCAGCCAAGGCCAAGCCACTCAATCCCCTACACTTGAACTTGGGTGTCCAGGACGAGTCTCCACCAGAGCTGCAGCATCCACACTATTTTTGTAGCACTCTAGCTCAAGCCCCACTAGCATGAGTCTGTCTGCCCAGCTGGGAGGCTTGCTTCAGCTGCAGTGTAGACATACCCTAGAGCAGGGGTGGCCAACCTGAGCCTGAGAAGGAGCCAGAATTTATCAGTGTACACTGCCAAAGAGTCACAGTAATACGTCAGCAGCCCACCATCAGCTCCCCGACCCCGCTCTCAGCACGTCCTGATCAGCTGTTTTGTGGTGTGCAGGAGGCTCGGGGCAGGAGGGTGGGAGGGAAGAGAGAGCGAGGGCATGACAGGCTTGGGGGAGGTTGCAGGAAGGTGTGGAGTGGGAGCAGGGCCTGTGGCAGAGCCAGGGGTTGAGCAGTGAGAACCCCCCCCCCTCCCCCGGGCACTTTGGAAAGTTGGTGCCTTTAGATCCAGCCCCGGAGCCACATATTAACTTTTGAAGAGCCGCATGTGGCCCCGGAGCCACAGGTTGGCCACCCCTGCCCTAGAGGGTAAGTGACTGCTTTAGGATACCTGCCTAAGAAGGGAGCAAGGCATGTGCAAATTCCTTGCTTCAGTTCTTTTTGCCTCTTTAACAGGGATTGCAGGCTTTGCTCACTTCCTGTTGAGCTAAGAACTTTAACCAGATAGATCTGACGCCTCTCTTGCTGTTCCGCTTCCTGGTTTCCTCTTATGTGAACAGGGGAGTGGGAGAAGAGATTCTTGATCTATAATATAGACACAAACACACATTCTGCTAACACTGAGTATAAGAGCTATTGTGGTGCCATACAGTTTGCAGTGGGTTTTTTGCAGGTCCTGGAAAGCACACAAACCTGTTGAGGCCACTTTCCCTTTATTGCCAGTATTTCGGGTACTGTAATACCTGGAAAGTAACTTGGATGCTTGACAGCCAGCTTCCCAGGAATTGGAGAGTTGGTGTTGCTGAAGAAATGCCTATTACCACACTACATTACAACTTACAGGCATGCTACCACATTCTGTTGCTATAGAACATAGCACTATAGAAACGGGGGGAGTACCAGATGTATTAGGATGGACCAAGGGTGAGTTTTGCCCAAGTGTGGTATGTTGGGCAGCTCTGAAACAGTTAAATGGCCTGCATCCATGAGCAGCACGTTCCACCGAAAAACATGCCTTGCCATTGAACCAGCTTTTTAGTGTGTGGTGACAGGAAAGCCCCACCTTTTAGCTAGCTGCTCTTAGCAGTATTCAGGAAGTTTGGCCTATGCTATTCTCATATCTGTTGTCTTTGTATTTTTGCATTAAAAGGGAAATCTAATCTTGGGTAACATTTGTGTGGAGGACATTCTGAGTCAACCTGGCTGTGTGGTCTTAAGCAGTCTGGTGAGAAAGCAAAACAGAAGTAGGAGCTTCAATAGTCCCTGCTTTCTGAACTCTCATGTCTCTTCCTGATCTTCAGAAAGATCTCTGGGACTGAATACTTCAGAGTTCTTGGGCTGCATGCAGAGTAACCTCTTGTAGCTACCAAATGGTGAGAGACGCACTCCAGGAATAAGCGGCACACACTTGATGAATGCACATTTGAAAGAGGGCAGTTGGAAATGTTGCTATTTCCTGTAATGCTGTTACTACTTGTCCTCCTTTGATGTGATCTTCTACTACTCAAATCCTCGCTTTGTAATAATATAGTGGGGCACAGAGGAACAAACAGCGATTGTGTCCCTTTCTTCTCTGGTGTGGCCTGTTTCCTCTCATTCTGTTCTGGGTTTTCAGTCCCCATTTCTTCCCCTGTTTGGAAGGTAGGGCAGTGAGAATTTGACCCAACTCCTAGGCTACACCTAGCTTTATAGTGTAGGGGTGAGAGTCCCAGCTCACGCAGATCTACTCATACTAACTCTTATCTGAGTTTGCATGCTAAAAATAGTAGTGTAGCCAGGATAGCCTGGGCAGCGGCAGCATGGGCTGGTTGTCTGAGTTACATACCCACAGGGTTCGCATTGATTTGTACTCGGGGCAGCTATCCTGTGCCACCGCTTGGTGCTGCCCGTGCTGCTGCAGCTACAGTACTATTTGTAACATGCTAGTTTGATGAAAGCTAGTGCGATTTTTGTCTCTGAAAGCTCGGAATCACACTCCTAACTCTTAGTATAGAGGTAGCCACCATTGCGGGTCTGTGTAGAGCAGAGTTTCAGGTAATTGTTTTGCTACTTCACAGTGGGTCCTCCCTGATTAATCACTGACTTTTTTTCATCTTTCTGGAGGGGCTGTACCAGTTTAACAAATTGAGACCTGTGGTGGTTCATCCAGGGCCTACCGGTCTCCTGTTCAGATCTCTTCTCCAACCTGCAGCGGTGACCTGCCTGCTCTAAAGCACAGCCACCTCCTCTCTGCAAGATTTGTGTGGGGAGCAACTCAGGCCTCAATCAGTCGTGCATGTGCTAATCACTATGGATTTGGGGCACAACAGGGCTCAGCACAGGGTCTCCTCATTAAGGAAGGAAGGGACAGTCCCAGTCACCAAAGCCTGAAGTACCAGTACAAGTTTGCAAAACAGCAGGTAGGAACCACTGGCTTAACAAATATTACCAGCCAGTGCACTTCTGATGCCCAGAGCTCCTTTTAAAATGCTTGCCTAGCTGTTCAGTGTGTGGTCTGTCTTTTTTAAATTGCAGTACGTAGTTCACATAGAAACCCAACAGTTGGGCATTTTTGTCTGGCTTCAAAAGAGTTGAGGAATAATTTTCCCCTGTGACTCGGACTGCACTGCAGCTGTGGCGCACACATGGGGTTTTTTCTTCCTCTTTTAGGTACACACCTTTTTTGTGTCTTGTGTTCATTCTGAAGCTCTTCTTCCCACTAGCTTGACAATTACATTTCATAGTGTCTATGAAGGGATTTTCCTTTTAAACTTCTACATGGCACAATTCTTTAAGCAAGTGAAAGGCAAGATTGAGCATAAATCTGCTGAGAACTCTTTTCAGATGCAAAATGAGGGTACTGATTAATTAAGGGCTTTTACCTTTTGAACTCCCGGGATGCTCTTGTTCCTCTTTCTGACATGTCTTTTTGGATGTTGGATGGGGAAGGAGAAAGTGAGGGAGTTCCAAGCCTGATCAAAATGAAGCTGATTGTTTGTTTGACCTGAGACTAAATGATGGCTTCTATCCTACCAGCTTAGATCTGCTGAGACCCCTGAACTGACTGTTCTTAATTTTTGTGTGCCTTGTGGCTGCAGCTTCCCTGTGGAAGGCACTTACCTCTGCAGCTTACTCCCTGCATATCTAATAGAGGCGCACCTGCCTGAGCTGAGTTCAGCAGAATGGTATTGATCGCAGGTAAAAGGCTGTTGGGAGGCTCTGGGTTTTTTTAGTCTTAATCACAAATGCCTTGAATGACAATGCAAAGTTCAGTTTTCCCTTTTAAATGTGCTACACTGACAAGACAGCAAATTGGCTATGTCCAGCAAAGCCAAATATGTCAGCTACTGCTAGCATCACTCTTTATCACTATGTAGCTTGTATAGAGATTTGTGCATGCTAATAAGCTGAAATACATTGAGTCATGAGACATGTACATGTTCTAGCAGCAGCAGCAAAGGAAGGACAGTGCCAGGTAGTTTGTTGCAAAATACAAGCCCTCATGAAACACTATTGTGTTTTTAGGTTTTTGTATTTTAAAAAAAATTTCAATGGAAGTTTTCATTAAAACATTTCCGTTCCATGTTAAAATCCTAAACCAAGCTACGTGATCTCATGTTTGAGAACCAGAAAGTGAAACTCCTTTTCTCTTCTGCAATTCATTTAACTTGGTCAGTAAAACTAGATGGTGGAAAAGCTGGATGTTTGAAAATTGCTTTTTCTGACAATTGAAGGTAATGGAATTTGAAAGAACTGACTCCTGTGCTAACAATTTCCCTTTTTAATTGAGTTTGAAATATTTGATTTTTGAACGTAGTGTGTGAGCCTTTCCTAAAAACTGTATCTCCTCGTATTAAATTAAATACTCTTTGAAACATTTTCTCACCCTTTAAAAAGTGAAGGTGTGGATGTTTTCATGTCTGGAAATCAGAACAGCAGTCCTTAAACTCACTTTGTACTTAACTGTTGCTTTCAGTTGTAGCTTCAGTGTATCTATAAAGGAGTGCCATCCTTTCTTCTGGGTCTGACTGATAACTAGTCAAATGGCAAGCTAGTTGTATGGGAAGCTTTGATAACAAAAGGATTTCCCAGTTGGGCATCCTCTTCTAGCTATAGTGCTGCAGTACTGTGAAAGGATATTCCAGCCAGATTCATAGCATGTGGATGCTTTTTAGCCGTGTAAGTTGAAACACAAGTACAAAGTTTAAAGGGTGGGGAAGAGCATATTTAACAGTTCATCTCATAAAGCCAGCCTTCATTGCACACAGACCTTGTGGTTTTGTTTCCTGAAACTGAAATCAGCACAGCTGTATAAACTGGAAGAGCTGTCTGGGTAGGTGTACGCAAATCAGCATGCCAATCCAAAATTGCTTCAGAATCTATTTCCTGTTAGTAAGTACCTTCTCATGCTTGTATAGGCTTTCAAGAGGTTATCTAGCTCTTCTCATTGGCTTGTCTTCATTTTCCTTCCCTGAAGCCCTCTCAGTTAGATTGTGATTTTTATTGTTGTTTTTTAGGTCTTACTGTTTTTGGAAAGTGCTCTGGAACATTTTGTGCATTTGGCCCTCTGCAAATGTTCTGTTGGATTGATTAAGCTGAAAATATGAAACCTAGCCTCTCTGATGCAGTGTAGTGCGGGGAAAAAATGCTGAAACAATAGTTTAAAGGGAATTTTCTTCAAAATAAAGCATGTTTTAAAAGAAATCAACTGGAGAAGACTGCAACAATATTCTGTATTGCTCCTCCTATCGCTAAATCAAACCCCCACGTGATTTCATACTTTTACTTACATTGCTGCTCATTATATTAAATAAGGTGATTCTAGGAAACCACCTTAATTCTCTAAAAGTTTGGGTGCTGTTCATTTGTGGGTATAATGATCCCTTAGTGTAGTGTTCTTGTAATTGTATGTAATTATGCAGTGATTAGAGGCGTCTTTTTTTATGAATCAGATCATCTATATCTCCATACTGATTGCCCGTAACTTTTCCCTTCCTCTTATCACTAATACTTGTAAGACCACAGCAGGACCCTGTTGGCTGTAACTTCGCACTCAAGTCCTATGAAATTACTCTTGAAGATTAGCTGCTTGTAGTACCAGACAAAGCTTTTCCTTTCTAGTGCAATGTTTTACAAATACCTGTCACTATTTTAGTAACTCCATTCAGTGATTAAGGAGGCTGTGGGTATGTCTACAGCCACTGTGCACTGTAGCACCATAGTGTAGATGCTTCCAACATTGACAGATGTAGGTAATCCACCTCTGAGAGGCAGTCGCTAGGTCAATGGAAGAATCCTTCTGTTGACCCAGCCATGACTACACTGGGAGTTAGGTCAACTTACCTGTGGTGCTCAGGGTGTGAAACTTTTCACAGCCCTGAGCAACATAGCTAGGTTAACCTAAGTTTTAGGTATAGACCAGGCTTGTGTCTGAATGGGGACTGCCATCTGAATTGAATTAACATTGTAGTTGGTGGTAGGGTAGGAGGTTGTGCCTCATGAAGTAGTTTAGGATTGAGTAAATCCATGTTCTGTTACAAACTAGTGAAAAATCAGGCTATTTTAAAGCTGTTTTAAGGTAACTATTGGTTTAATTCTTACTGTAGTTAATTAAACAGTTTTAAAGCAACTGTTCAATTATCTGAACTTTTAAAAATAGAATTATTTTAAAAGCTTTCAGTTAAATTAAATTGGCTTAAGATATTAAATTAACCACAAAAATTAAACAGGTAAAATTATCTTAAGCAGCTTTGAAGCAGGTTTTCTCCCCCCTCTCCTCAAAACATTCCTAATGGGAGTCGATTTTTTTTCTCTAGTCACCATCTGCCTCATGAGGATGCTGAGATGACTTGCGTTTTGCTGTTTAAATTCTTATTTTGGGCACTTACTTTTAAAATAGCTCTGTTTGTGTTCTTTTTAACCACCACATTTAGTTACAATCTTCTGTACCACATTTCAGTTTGCTCTAGGTGTCACCTGCAATGTGGCCATAAGGCAAGAAGGGTCTTTCAGTTTGTTTTTTCATAATGACTGCTGTGCACAACCAGAATTCATACATCAGAAACATACTCTCCACTATGTGCCTTCAAGATATACTTATGTTATAAATATTCCTTTTGAAGGAGGCTAACTGGTTAAATTAGAGAATTCTGATGTGCGTGAGGATGTTGTTCGCTTTATCCATGTGAGTCTCACATATGGTATTGAAAAGTGGGCATTCCAGACACATCAAGTGCTTCTCCAAACCAACATGAAGATGGAATTAAGGTTTAATACTCAATCTATTTCCAGTGTTCCAAAAACAGTGATGTAGAATATATCCTTATTAGACAGCCCAAGCAACCAGGAAATCTCAAACTCCTCCTTCCCTCATGTCCTCAGAGCATCAGAACTACTTGCATCTGCTTGGGTCCTTTTATCATGACCTGTGATCACATGGTAATTCAAAGAGCACTGCCTTTGTGAAGTGGTGAGACTTGCAAATGATTCATAGAGCTGGGACAGCATGTAAGGGGAGATGACTGTAGGGGGTGAGGGATAAGAGTTGGTAGCTTCCAGAGCTTTGGAGGAGAAAAGACAGGCCCAGAATGAACCAGCAATTATCTCAGAAAAGCTTTTGCCACATGTGGAGTGTATACGCCACTGGAAATAGCTTAATACATTTTTAAGAGCAGGAAATATGTTCTCCCTAGTTTTAGTGGAATTAAGTGCTTACACTAGGGGCTGGCTCTTTGTAGCTGCTGCTACTAGTACTGCTACACAATCAGTACAGCTGACTCATTTTGATTTAAGTTCATTTAGAAGCGTGCACATGTATGTGCAGGTGAGATTTAAGTGCAAGCCAATGGGATGCTGCTTGAAACTGAAGTTTTAGACTCCAGCATATTCAGTCATGCACTGCAAAAGATCGTATGATGGCTGGTGTGGAACTATAACCAGGAAGTGGCAGAGATGGTTTGGTTTCTGTTTTTGTTTTTTTTTTCCCTTCTGGGTGCATAACATTACTTGCAAGGGTGTGTAGATGTTGATTTCATAACTGTGGAAGACCGATTCCAAAAGAAGGTTGAGGGGAGATATGATTGCTCTCTATAAATATATCAGAGGGATAAATACCAGAGAGGGAGAGGAATTATTTAAACTCAGTACCAATGTGGACACAAGAACAAATGGATATAAACTGGCCACTAGGAAATTTAGATTAGAAATTAGACGAAGGTTTCTAACCATCAGAGGAGTGAAGTTTTGGAATAGCCTTCCGAGGGAAGTAGTGGGGGCAAAAGATCTATCTTGCTTTAAGATTAAACTCGATAAGTTTATGGAGGAGATGGTATGATGGGATAACATGGCTTTGGTAATTAAATATTCATGGTAAATAGGCCCAATGGCCTGTGATGGGTTTTAGATGGGGTAAGATCCAAGTTACCCGGGAAAGAATTTTCTGTAGTATCTGGCTGATGAATCTTGCCCATATGCTCAGGGTTTAGCTGATCGCCATATTTGGGGTCGGGAAGGAATTTTCCTCCTGGGCAGATTGGAAGGCCCTGGAGGTTTTTCGCCTTCCTCTGTAGCATGGGGCACGGATCACTTGCTGGAGGATTCTCTGCTCCTTGAGGTCTTTAAACTACAATTTGAGGACTTCAATAGCACAGATATAGGTGTGAGGTTTTTTTGTGGGAGTGGTGGGTGAAATTCTGTGGCCTGCGTTGTGCAGGAGGTCAGACTAGATGATCATAATGGTCCCTTCTGACCTAAATATCTATGAATCTATGAATCTATTTTATTCATTTTCTGTAACTGTTTCTCTTTCAAGAGGCATATTAAGAAGCCTGTATAAAGAGTTGCTGTACTGTACATTTCAAATTTAAATGGTCCTATTAAAGATGCACAGCCCACAGCTGTACACGTTACAGATTTACAGTTTGTTTGTTTGTTTTTTTGTTTAAAGAACTGGCTAATTGTGAGCAACAGCAGCATTTAGTGTAATGCATTTGCTCAACAACCCTGAAATGTTTACTGCAGGGGTCGGCAACCTTTCAGAAGTGGTGTGCCGAGTCTTCATTTATTCCGTCTAAGTTAAGGTTTCATGTGCCAGTAATACATTTTAACGGTTTTTTTAGAACGTCTCTCTTTATAAGTCTATATATTATATAAGTAAATTATTGTCGTATGTAAAGTAAACAAGGTTTTCAAAATGTTTAAGAAGTTTCATTTAAAATTAAATTAAAACACTGATCTTACACTGCCAGCCCGCTCAGCCCTCTGCCAGCCTGGGGTTCCATTCACCTACGCCAGCAGCAGGCTGAGCAGGGCCTGCGGCCGGGACCCCTGCTGGCAAGGGGCCAGCAGCCACAACTCCAGACAGGCAGCGGGCTGAGCGGGGCCAGCCCACTGCCGGTCTGGGGTTCCGTCCGCCGGCTCCTGCCAGCCAGGGTCCCAGCTGCCGGCCCCACTCAGCCTGCTGCCAGTCTGGGATCCTGGCTCTGCCCACATAGAGTGGGTACCTACCTTCTCCCTGGTTCTAGCCCATTCTCTTCCTCTCTCTCTGCACTGAGCTGAGGGTGGGAGTGCACTGAGCACAGGGCTGGGGGTGAAGGAGCAGGCTGGGGGTTGGTATGTAGGGTCTGGCCAGGAGCTAGAATGAGGGAGGGGGCTCAGGGTTGGGGCAGGAGGTTTGGGTGTGGAGTGCTTACCTGGGCAGCTCCCATTTGGTGCGAGGGGTGCAGGTGGGAATGTGTGGGTAGTGCAGGAGCTCCTGTTTGCTGCTCAGGGTGTGGGGGCTGGGTGTGGGGGGTGCAGGAGTCAGGGCTGGGGGCATGTGAGGAGGGTGCAGGAGTCAGGGCATGGGGGGGCTGGGTATGTGTGTGGGGGTGTTGGAGTAAGGGCTGGGGTCGTGGGAGGGTGCAGGGGTCAGGGCAGAGGGCTAGGTGTGTGTCAGGGCAGAGGGCTGGGGTCGTGGGGCCATGCTCTGATTCCACCTACGGCCCCTGTCCCCACCTCTTCTCCGCCTCCTCCCCAAAGCAGCGAGCCTGCTGCAGCTCTGCTTCTCCCCCTCCCTCACAAGGGCCATCAACTGATTGGCGGCTGGGGGAAGAGGTGGGAGAGGGGGGAGCTCGTCTGCTCTGCAGCAGCAGCTGGCAGGACCAAGCTTCTTCACCTGGCCCAGGGGGCGGGCAGGATTTTTAATGGCACGCTGCTGCCTGCCGGGGTCCTTGTCTGGGTTCAGTAAGCGGGGTCGGCAGCTGGGATCTGGCAGGCAGCAGCGTGCCATCGGTTTCTGACCCCTGGTTTAATGGGTGTTCAGGGTGTGAGGCTTATTTAGAGCCATTGTTTCACTTCCTGCTTATTTTTTTCTCTTACAGCTCTCCCTCCACCCTGCAATTAAATTTAACCAACATATTCATACAGTAAACATCATCCCAATAACCAGATTAGCATACAGTATTCATAAATCAGAGCAGAGCAGCACCAGATTGTGATGCTTCCTGGAAGTACCCAGGGTTGTGAGTAGGGTGACCAGATAGCAAGTGTAAAAAATCAGGACTGGGGGTGGGGGGTAATAGGTGGCTATATAAGAAAAAGCCCCCAAAATCGGGACATCTGGTCACCCTAGTTGTGAGACACCTCACTACCACCTGCCCTCAGTGTGAGGAAGCCTTGTTTGTACAGGACTGGAGGTTGGCTCCCTGACTCCACCAGCCACATGCAACACAAGTACTCCCCTCTCAGCCTACACGGGCTCCTTCTGCAGGCAGCAAGAGGCACACCCCAAGCCTTCCCTGCATCTATAGAGTGTCCAGCCCTGGGTCCACTAGACACTTCCAGAATTCCCAGATTCTCTGCTCCCAGTGAAACACACCTGATCACCATATTCCCTTCAGATCACCACTTTGCACAACACTTAGATATGTTTGTAGTAAAAACAAGAAGCTTATTTAACAAAGCATGGAGATTCAAGTGATAGCAATAGAAATATTTGAAAACAGCTAGTTACATGCAAAATAAAATCATAACAGGCATACTAGGACTTAGACTTCGTTAACAGGACATTTTCCTGCCTAATGAAGTTTTGCTCACCGAAAGTCTTTCTTTCTCCCAGTCCTTAACAACCAGGTTGGCTGTGACCCTCCGTTCATAAGACAAGAATGCTGGCAGCTTGTCCCCTAGATCAGTGGTCTCCAGAGTGGGGTATGCACACCCCAGGGGGTGCGTGGCAGGAGGAGCGCCGCCGGATGGCACTCCGCCTTTTTTTTTTTTTTTTCTTTGGCGGCAGCTCTGCATACCTGCAGCAGGTCTTCCCCTCTCCTTTCTTCGGCGGCACCGTGGGGGTGCACGATCCAAAAACTTTGGAGACCACTGCCCTAGATCAGGGGTTCTTAGACTTCATTGCACCGCGACCCCCTTCTAAAAACAAAAATTACTACACAGCCCCAGGAAGGTAGGGACTGAAACCTGAGCCCTTTTGCCCAGGGCTGAAGGCCTCGGGCTTTGGCCCCGGGCAGTGGGGCTCTGGCTTCGGCCCCAGTCACCAGCAAGGCTAAGCCAGCCCTGGTGACCCCAATAAAATGAGGTCGTGACCCACTTTAGGGTCCTGACCCACAGTTTTGAGAACTGCTGCCCTAGATGAAGGATGCAGGGTGTTTGTCTGCCTCTAGTTACAGTTCCAACATTCCATTGTCTTTATTCCAAAACAGCACACCCCCTGCTGCTTGTTTTTTCATGTGGAAAATCTTCTCTGTGGCTTTTGCAATCTTTTGATTAGCATTTTGCTCCGTTTGTAAATAAGCAGCCATTGTAAAGCACACAATACTCAATTTGCATATAGCCAGAAAGATAAGCGTTTCCTTCCTAAAAGCAATTCATTCATCATCTTTTGGAGACCAGCCCCAATTCACAGGCCTTAAGAACATATTTTCAGTGCATGTGTGCGTGCATGTCCGTACATACATTTCACAATGGTTATGATCGCTGTGACACAGGCTTTCAGCAGAGACCTTACATGCCGTCCTTTGGTGAACTAGTATATAGATACCAGATCCAGGAGATCCCAGTAACCCTTTTGCATGACTATGCCCCCTTCCAGTTGGCACCAAGAGGTCCCTGGGTCACACAGATACTTCCTCAAATTTTCAGCACTCGTATGAGACGTCTCATCAAAAAGTGACGAAGAGAAACTGTAGTGCCTGACCCTGTGAGAAAGGAGACATTCAGCATTGTGCTATGCAGCAGCCTGTCACCAGAGCAGCAATAGCTAGTAACAAACACATACCAGGAGTTTACTCCTGTGTCAGTCTCCAGTGCTTTCCTGTGAGGAAGGTACCTATCCTTGAGGCGGTGGTTGCCTCTTCTTTTCTTTTCTCTTTTCTTTTCTTTTCAACATTTTGGAAATACTTGCATAGCTCATCATCCCAGTACAATCTCCTTGAGTTGGGGAAAATTGCAGTGCCTCATCTTGATGTAAGCAGAAAGGATACTTGGCTCAAGATGAAGCATTGCATGCTGGGGTCTGTAGTTTAGCCCAGAGCAATGGCTCATGGAAGAATGAAACTGACTATAGGCCATATGGTAGAGAGTAGCGTATATTTAGGCCTCCTTCTTTAATATAACTCTAAAATCCTATGCAATAGATCTGACTGTGTTGGGGACAAACACATTTGTTTGTCGTCTGGTTTCTGTTCCTTTGTTTAGTGTGTCTCGGCTTTCTGCGTCGGTAAAGATTTTCACTCTAAATGTGGTCTAATCTTCACGTAAAAAAAAATTTACCAGTAACTGGCAGCAACTATCTTCTTAATCCTTTTTTGCACTATGGAAAGAATGAGTTGAGTGAACAAAGCGTCATAAACCCATTCTTATACTGCAAGTGTGACATGGTGGTTACACCCCCGCAGGTTTATTCTCATGGTTCTTATGGCACAGACAAATATTCTCACACTAGCAGCCTGCCCTCCAGGGATGCTCCAAGCCTCTTGTTAATGTGGTGGTTTAAATGCTGTTTTAAGACCATGCTTGAACTATCTGACAGAAAGCTCAACTAATGTTCCTCCAGTTTTCTCAAGTGATCCACAAGTTTATCGTTTCCCTTCATTTAACAACTTCTTTAGTATTTTCTCTGTGGCAGAATAAAAAACTGAAGACAGGATAAAACTTCAGTTTCTGGCTGTGTTTATTTGCTGTGTTACTAACTTAGTATCCTAGATCTTAGAGACAGCCAGAGTTTATTACCACATATGCCTAATGGCAAGTTTTAAAAATCTTATACTTTTATTTTCTTCCTTCTTTCCTCATCCTCAAAACAGAAAAAGGATTTTTCCTTAAATGAAGACTAATCAACCTGAAAAATCCAAATTCTGAAGCTGAGCTGTTTTGCATAAGCAAAAAAACCTCCTACAATGAGAACATCCACTGAACTGAAAAATCATAGCAGAAGAGGGCTTTTTTTTGTTTGTTTGGGGTTTTTTTTTGTGTGGTCCCCCCCCCCCCCCAAATTTAAAATTCCTTAGTTGAGACCAGGCATGGGAAGATCTTATCCCCAAAAGAGAATCTCTCTCTGAAAGTCTTAAGTATATGGAAGAATAGAGAGGCTATAGTGAGTGTCCATATAACCTTGACTGTAGCATTAGCCACCTGGCAAAAAATGTAAACTAAATATATATTTAGTTTAAAGGGTAACTGGGATTTTAATTTTGACTTCCCTTAAGGGGATTGTTTAGAGATGCAATCTGAGTGGTTTATTAACTCTAAATTTACATAAACTGTAGTAAACCTTGGATCTCTGGAGTCACGCCTATACAGCCTTTCCCGTCACATAAATGGGGCTTTGACTTGTGCTTCTTTGGTTCCCTACTGATTTTTGTCATCAGGGCAGTTCTTGTTAATCTGGTTTATGTTTTGAGTGTGGAAAAAGGTGACAAACTGTTGGCTGAATTCACAGGTATGATGATATCACATCCTTGAATTTAATTGGCTGCACTCTGTAATCCACAGGTGTGATGTTTTGACCTCAGTGTCTATTTGACATTCCTCCTTAAGGTAGTCTTTTAAAGTGTGTTCATGCAAGTGTGCTGTTGCTTGTTGTGCCTCTCCAAGTAGCTAAGGAAGCATTTGATTGATTTTATCCCAGCTGTCTAGTAGTCAGACTGCTGTTTCTTTGAGACATTCTTAAAATCAGCGACTGTCTAGCAAAACTGGTTTACCTGAAATCTGCTTTAAGCAACATCTCCAGATGCTGCAGTCAGTCTGGGTGTCTTAAAGGAAAGAGAAAATGTAAGCGCTGTTTTTGTTGCCTTCATCTAAAATATGAGAGGATTACAGCCAAAAAAAGCTCTGGCTTAGATACTCTAGCCTTTTGACACTTCACATGGAAATCTTTCTGCAATCTCCACCCCCCACCCCCCCCGCTAAAATGCAGATGAATTCACATGGTGGGATTCCTAAACATTAAAACAAGCAGCAACTTTTGCTTATTTCTCTTTTATTCACTTCCCCCTAATAGTATAGAGATCTGTTGTCTTCACTTGCATTTTTCTTCTGTTCTTGTGTTGTAGATTGGATCACTCCCAGACGACCAGAACTCTTTTAAGATGTGCCATGGAATGGTAGCACCAAAGAGCAACACAGCATCACCACTTGCCTTGACTGGTCATGGATTATTTCTTCCGTTAGTTATCTTCAGTACTTTCATCTTGGAGGGACTGGCCTCAGGTAAGTAAAACCTTTTACAGTACCTACTTACTGTGTGTGCAAGGTAGATGCATTTTAAAATACACAAGTAGCAAATTTTCACCTACATAGTGTTAGGCAAAATACAAGAGACCACTTCTTCGTATACAGAGATCTTCTTATAGGCTCCATTCCCCTTCTGTTTGTGATTGTACTTTTTTCGCTATCCTAGATCATATAACATCTGTGTGGCAGCTACAGCTTACATGGAAAAATACTACTGGGAAGGGCCTTAATGTATTTTTAGTGCTGCAAATGTGATTTTAAAATCTGGAAACAAAGTAGAGAGCCAGCACCAAATGACCAGCAAATGCTCTGCAGACTGCAGTTTGGAATCAATTGATTTCATTTTGGTCTCTTATTTGGTAACTTCTGACACGTCACTTGACCTGCTGTTAGCCACTTTCCAGCTTCTCCCCCATTCATCTCATCTCTCGTCTTGTCTCTTGTTCTTGATGCTCTTCTGACAGAAATGTGTGGTGAGAGGTGCAAATGTGGACAAAACTGGCTGATGGAGAAAGTGCCAAACAATACATCACTTCCAACCCTTGAGGGTAGAATTTGTATAGGAAATGCACAAATAAGACACACACTTTATATGTATATGTATATTAGTGTGTGTATATATACACATACATACATGCACCAAGGCTCACTGATGAATTAGCATTGTATTGCATTTACTTACACACACACATATATTTATATTTATATTGTGCATGTTGAAAGCTAATAACCTCTCTGTATTACTAGCCTTCTTGAGATGCTTTTTGATATGCACCACAGTGAACATCTGCAGTGGTGACCACTAGAATGAGAAATATTGGGAAGGGGGGAGAGGAGGGTGTTCTTGTTCCTGCACAGCGATGTTAAATAAGACTTATTACAAAAGAGAAAATGTGTTGACTTCTAGTAATTGCTGCTATGTATGGCAGTGGCTTCCTGCTGGAAATGAAGTATAAATTCCAAATAAGTCTTAAGCCTAATTATAATTTATAGTCTAGTAGCACCCAATATGTACTAGAAGCCATACACCCCTGCACTGAAAAGGTTACAGTTTTAAAGACTCAAAACCTGGAATGAGATGTGGGAGAAGGATGCAGCATACAAGCAAAGTAGTGTAGGTAGTGGCTGGTGCTAGTCTTAGTGGTTCGTGGCTTTTAAAAAGAGCAACTATTTAGTTTCTCTAGGTTTGGGGGAAGGACATTGTGGAGTAGAGGTCGGCACAAGGAGGGGTTGAAAGTCAAAAGGAATAGAGAAGGAAGGGAAGAAGGGAACAAAGAGGGTGAATGAGGTCTTGAGTTCAGTAGCTGGAGACAGGAGGATATAAGCATTGCAAATAAAAGTTTAAAATCCGCAAAATGTGAAGGTTGGAAGCTCAATTCTGGGGCAGGGACTGTCACTTCCTCTGTCTGTACAGGGCCTAGCAGTAGTTATCTGTACAGTGCCTAGCACAGGGGTGGCCAGCTTGAGAAGGAGCCAGAATTTACCAGTGTACATTGCCAGAGAGCCACAGTAATATGTCAGGTTTCAGAGTAGCAGCCGTGTTAGTCTGTATCTGCAGAAAGGAAAAGGAAGACTTGTGGCACCCTAGAGACCAACAAATTTATTTGAGCATAAGCTTTCGTGAGCTACAGTTCAAATCCCTCCCCCCCCCTCCCCCCCCCCCCCGGGGGGGCTCCCAGCGCCTCCGGCCCACCAGCAGCCCCATTGATCAGCGCCTCTCCCTCCCTCCCTGCATCTCCCAATCAGCTGTTTTGTGGCATGCAGGAGCCTTGGGGAGAGGGGGAGGGGCAAGGGCATGGCAGGCTTGGGAGAGGGGGCGGGAAGGGGTGGAGTGGGGACAGGGGTTGAGCAGTGAGCACCCCCTGCACATTGGAAAGTTGGCACCTGTAGCTCCAGCCCCGGAGTTGGTGCCTATACAACAGAGGTGGGCAAACTATGGCCGGTGGGCAACATCCGGCCTGCGGGACTGTCCTACCCAGCCCTTGAACTCCCTGCCAGGGAGGCTAGTCCCCGGCCCCTCCCCTACTGTCCTCCCTCCCCCGCAGCCTCAGCTCCAGTGCTCTGGGCGGCGAGGCTGCAAGCTCCTGCCGGGCAGCGCATCTCTTTCCAGCCCCTCTACCCCCAATAATAACCCAGCATAGACTCTGTAGCCACCAGCCTGTCAAGTACTCTGTGATCTGGGACTGAAGCTCCACCATCCCTGAAACTCCAATTGCATATTGAAACATCTGTAATTGAGACTGTAATCTGTATGCAAATGACCACTGCTGTACAGGGCTGCTGAAAGGGAAAAGTCAACCATGACACTGTTAAGCTTTTACAGTGTTATTTTTCAGAGATATCTAGTTGTGTGTTACACACAACAGCACTAGAGAGCGTTCAACTGCCATGTCAGAAAAGCCTAGAGTTGTTCTGGATCGTTTCCCTTCTTCCACCCAGTACTCTGGATTAGTCTACAACAATTACCTTCTGTCCCAGATGGATTCATTTTTGCCCAGGTATGAAATGGTGAGAAAACAACCCAGGAGAAGAGTTTTTTTTTATCAAGATAAGTTTGTATTTCCTATGGGAGGAAAAGAATCTCGTGTTTTGGGAAGTGAGTGTTTCCAAGTTCAGATGCTTTGTTGCAGTAGTTCTTGGTTGAGATCTTGGTGTCGGATTTAAAAGATAGTTGCTAGGAGGAGAAGGCAATGTGGCACATAACCAAGGGAGTGCACTTGCAGCAGCTTGTCAGTTGAGTCACGCTAGTGAGTGAGTCTGCCAAGGAGCTGAGATCCAGAGGTATAAACCATGAATACAGGCAAATCAGTTGGAAAATCATCTCTTCCTCCCCCTGCCCCTCTTTCAAACTCCACTTAGTTCACATAAATGCTCTGGAGGAACATGGGTGTGTGTCATGGTATAAGCTCTTGCTTCGTAAAGACTCCTGTGTTAAGACTATCTTGAATGCAGAGCTACAGCCACAAGTGTCGCAGCTGCCACAAACAGTACAAGAATTGCCTTGGTTGTCTTGTAAGAAATGTAAAAACAATAGGCTTCTTTCTGGTCAGAGAGATTGAAGGTAAAGGCTGTGGCTAGTGCAGCATTAAATGTAATAAATGTATATAGGACTGTGTAATGTGTATAATAATGTAGAGATTTGCTTTGTATAAGCTGTAACCTACATTATTTCAGCAGCCCGTAGGTTAGATATTCCTATCTAGACAAACACTCATTTTCCTTGCCGTGTGGGTAGATGCAGAGGACAGACCCATTTCCAGTCAGCTGGTGTCTGGTCTCTGCTTTGTGTGTTAAATGGATTTTATTCATGTATGGATTCTGAGAAAAATCCTCAGTACTGTCTCAAGCAATCTTTCTTAATATCCTTGATGTGCTTCAAGGTGAAGGTGATAAGTTGCTTAGTGACTGAGGATGTTGCAGTGTTTGGGGAAAGCAACTTTGAACTTTCAGGGCTTTCAGTCAAGTGAAATTCAACTCCAGCAATACCCTTAACACATAACAGTACAACTTGGTGCTGATTGAGCATGGCTTCCAATCTATCAGAAGAGGGGGATATTCAGAAATATCTATCGTACTTCACAGCTCCATGTCTTTGGCTTTGAGGGAAGAAGAGTGGACTCCTAAGGATCCTCTTTGAGTTTATAACAGGGAAAGTCTCTCCCCTTTTCTGCTCTTTTTGTATCTGTGCTCATACTAGCAAGTTCTCAAAGTCTCAATGAGAGAAGATGGTGGAGGTTGGAGACAGAAAGAGCATTCTGAAAATAGGGGCCAGAAATGTTGCAGTTGAATTCCTGTCCTATCTGATTCCATTTCCTTGTAGGATGCATCTGGACTGTGGCCAAGATACTGTATGTGTGTCATTGACTAGTCACTAGTGAAATATGCACTGTACAACAAGCTACTTGTTTTTAAGGTCACCACTTACAATTGTATATTCAGGCTCAAACACCTAAGAACTGAGGAGATCCCATTCTTGTATGTTGCTTCTGATGCAAACATGACAAATGTGATGTTTGCTGTGCTAAGGCCTATTCAATGCTAAGGTTGCTCCATGCAGAGGCTCTTGGATACTGCTGAATCATGTTTGCATCCCATGGAACAGCTAGCTCACTATTCCTGCTCTGTCTTGTGAGAACGCATCCAAGGCACTGAGGGATTCTGTTTGCTTTATATACATTCTAGAAGAATAGCAATCTGAGGATTGCTTTTGCCTCTATAATTATGCTAGATTAAAACATGACGTTCATGTAGTTGTGGGTGAATTATTTAGTGCTTGTGATAGCACTGGCTAGACAGACAAGTGATTGGGCTGATTTTGTAGTCATCTAAAATCCAAAGAAGAGGGGATATAGCATCTTGGAAAGAGAAGGAAAATTGGCAATGGGAAAAGAAGCAGAGGAAGGGAGGAGGGTGGGTGGTCGATGGGGTGTCTCATGAAGGAGAACACACAAATTGGAAATACAGTGCAGAGGATTAGAGTGTACAACAATGGAGCCATTGGTCACGCACGCATGATGGTAACAGTGCCAGTGTTTATAGTGGCTTGGTTTATGTGGAAACTGGTCCATATGGAACCAGAACTAGACCACTCAAACATACTTTTGGTGATGAATCAAGCAAGACTTTGATTTTATTAGAATTCTGTTAAACTGAACCAGCCACACAATTTGCTGGGTCTTAAAAATTCAAATTGGAAGACTTAATAAAACCATGATAGCAGTCCTTTATTAAATCTCCCTGGGTCCTTTGTATGCGAGCTGATTTGTAATTCTTGCCCCATTCTATTGAGAAATGGGGAGTGGCTTAAATAGATGCCTAAGTGCCAAGGCTCCTACATCTTTGTTTGTGAAGTACTTTAAGCTCTTCAGATGAAAAGTGCTATAATAGCACGAAATGTTAACTTGTGAGTAACTCAGAATAAATAGTGTATCCGAACACACAGAAATTAGTGGCCCGTAGGGTGGCGTGATCCTTTTTTTTACTCTACTCTTTTTTGTACCCAGCATGCTCAGGCTGCTGCAACAGGCCTCTGGTGAGACACCCCTGAAATTGAACTGGCAGCAGCCTGAATTCCTTCCTGAACATCAGTAAACAAGGTTGTCACTTGCTCCTCCCTTCGCCTGTTCAGGGAAGAGGAGGCAAATGATGAGGTCTCTGAGACTGACCGTCTGTACTTCCCAAGAGTATGGTGTGTGTGTGTGTGTGTGTGTGTGTGTCTCCCCCAAAACCCTTCAACAGGAAAACCAGAATTTCTAAAAGTTGTGAAACTTGGAACTGTGTATACACAATCTGTGGCAAGACTATGCCAATTAGGAAACCTAATTTAGATTAGTAAAGAGAACTGAAGAATAATAAGAAAATAGATAAGAAATGGTAACTATAAATTAGCCTTTAGAGCTAAGTGTCCAATTCTGACTCACTCCTGAGGAACCTGCCACTGTCTTCTCAGTTGGAGTCTTCCTTTTCTGGTCTCTTGAGGCTTTGGCTTTTACTATATGGCAACTATTGGCCTGTTCCTAATAGTTTCATCTGTATTTAGAATTTTTAATTTTGGAACATTAGTGACCGTATGTCTTGTGTTGTGAACCAGTCTTCTCTGGGGTGTGAGGGAGTGACCTTCACAATGAAGGCTTCACTGATTTGTAGCTGATCTTTAAGGACTGTCTGTATGCAGCTGCTTTTGGCGGAAGAAGGGAAAACAATGCTCTGAGGCTGCACAGAAGATGGGGGTATGTGAGTGGTAAGGACAAACTGAGGCAAAAAACCTTTATTTCCTTTAATCTAAGCAAGAAGGGCAAATTGCCAGAGGTGCCAGGTTATGTAGATTAATTGTGGGTTGTTTTTCTTTACTGGGGATCAGAACTGGTCTTTCTGGTTGAACCTTTCCCTCATGCAAATTACAGAAGGTTTGTTATTATGGTAAGTAGATAAATAATTGAGCACATGGCCTGTTCTCTATTGGAAGACAGATTTTTGACATAATCCCTTTCCCCACCAAACTCTCATTAAAACTTGAGCCACTCTGCCTGAAATTTCTCCTGATTCTTCGTATGTAGGGTCCAAAAAGATGGTCTTATTGCCCATCCTGCCATGGTGTTCAGGGAGAAGGAGCGGGAAGGAGGGGAACATAGAATGGGCTCCTCAAATTCTTAAGTTTGACTTAATAAGATATTTAAATTCTTGCCCTCAGAGTACTTGGCTCAGCTGTAACTGCTGGCAATACCTGTGCTGGCTGAGGATCCTGCCTCTCTACACTATCACTGAGCTAATGAGATCAGGACCAATGGAGCCAGCCTGTTAGGGCTCATGAAATCGAGAAACTGGTACTCTAGAGGGAGGCATGAAGGCTTCCATGTCCCTTTTTTTTTTTTGTCCTGGTTTTCTTGTGAGAAGATGGCAAATCAGAATTGCTTTTTCCTTGATGTTCTCTGCAGACTAGGTTGAAGACACTCATCTCCCTTGTAAACTTTTTATGCAGAAAGAACGAGGAGTACTTGTGGCACCTTAGTCTAACACATTTATTTTGAGCATAAGCTTTTGTGGGCTAAAGCCCACTTCATCAGATGCATGCAGTGGAAAATACTGTAGGAAGATATAGATACACAGAACATGAAAAAATGGGGGTTGCCGTACCAACTGTAACGAGAGTAATCGATTAAGGTGGCCTATTATCAGCAGGAGAAAAAAACTTTTGTAGTGATAATCAGGATGGCCCATTTCAAACAGTTAAGAAGAATATGCAGAGTAATCCTGGCGCTTGGCCCTGACTCTTAGTTATTGAGCACTGCAGTTTGAAAACATTCTCAAGTTTGGGTTTGTTTCTGGAACTTGTGGGACCATATCCTGCCATTGAAACTCGAAACAGGGTTATCCAACTTGGACAACTTTTTACATGTAATTTGGTCACTCCCCTGTCACTTCTCTCCCTTTTGATGCCTGAATTGCCTCTTCTGGCAGCTGAAGCGCTGGGTTTATGATAAGCCTGCTTGCAACAGCAGGGGACTGGACTCCATGACCCAGGAGATTCTTTCCAGTCTTATGTCCTACGTTCCTATGTTTCAAGTAGAATAGATTCCCCCCTCCGCGCCCCCCCCCCCCCCCCCCAAAAAAAATTTTGGCCTCTTTCTTCCCAATTACCTGACCGATTCTTCCTCTTCCCCAGTCCCCCTCCTTCCCCTGATCTCTTTAAGCTCTCTGAGGGTGGGTTAAGCACTAGCAGCACTGCTAGTGATCCCCAACTCTCCAGTGTGGCTGTCTCAGCTGGGGAGAAACACTTGGGTCACCAGCTCAAGACTTAGCTTGCGTCTCCGCTAGGAAAATTGAAACCTAATGCTAAAGGCTGTAGTGTAGTCAGGGTTCAAGTATTTTTACCATAAGTATCAGCATCTCTCAAAAAAAGCAAAAAAACCAAGCAAAACCTGGGAGAGCTTTCAGACTTCTTTTCCTTTACAACCAGCCTTTCCCCTCAGGCAACTGAGCCTCTGGTTGCACAGGGAGCTGGGTTGTATCTGGAGAATGAACGAATGGCAACTTCAAGCACTGAAAGGAATGCTATGGAAGCTTGGGAAAGGGGAGTGAGTCACACCTGTAGGTACAGCAGCATGTTAGAGCACTGGATAGAGTAACTGTAGGGTACACTCCCTGGATCACACTGAAATCTGTTGTATCTAAGCAGAAAGAGAATTCATGGGCTGTGCAGTCTCCGTTTGTTGGAACAGTTAGGTACTGTTAGAAAGTTAGGAACCTTTAGGGGAGGGATAGATAAGATGAAAAAATATCAGAATGTCATTATATAGTACGCCCACACCTTGAAGACTGCATTTCTGGTCACCCTATCTCAAAGATATATTAGACCTGGAAAAACTACAGAGAAGGGCAACAAAAATGATTAGAGGTATGGAACACCTTCCGTATGAGGAGAGATTAAAAAGATTGGTACTAGTCAGCTTAGAAAAGAGACCACTAAGGAGGGATGTGATAGAGGTCTATAAAATCATGGGTGGTGTGGACAAAGAGAATAAGGAAGTGTTAATAGGTTTAAAACAAACATAAGGAAGTATTTCTTCACACAACGCACAGTCAGTCTGTGAAACTTGATGCTGGGATGTTGTGAAGGCCAAAACTATAAATGGGTTCTAAAAAGAATTAGATCAGTTCTTGGAGGACAGGTCCTTCACCATCTTGGCTAATAGCCATTGGTGTCCCTAAGCCTCTGATTTCCAGAAGCTGGGACTGGATGATGGGATGGATCATTTGATTAAATTGCCTTGTTCTGTTTGCTCCTTCTGAAGCATCTGGCACTGTCGGGAGATAGGATACTAAGCTAGATGGACCATTGGTCTGACCCAGTATGGCTGAACTCTTATGCTCTTTGTGTGAGAGAAGGAGGGGGGTGAGTGTGTTGGAGGCACGGAGCTGAAGAAAGAGGTTGGGAAAAGAGAGAGAATGCTTTGTCACAGAGCTAACTGTGCTGCCAGCATTTGAGGAAGCTTTCTCTTGTGCCCCAGTGTTTTTTCCATATATGGGAGTTGCCAACAGGAAGTGCTTCAGTGCTATGTACTTGCATGACTCCCTTCTTTGCAGTCAAGATGTTCATGGAAGCAAAGGAATGCTGCGTTTGTTTGTTTGTGTGGACTGTAAGACAAAAAAGGTCTCGGGGGAGTAGAAGCTAGGGAACGAAGCAGTACAGTAACCAAGGAGCCTTAATTTAATCTTGCATGCTCTGTTTCCTATACTCAGCCAGGCTTATTTCAGTGGGGCAAATCTTTACTCCCTACTTGAGAGTAGAATCAAGGACTGATCTCTGTAGCATAGCTGCTGCTGCTTATTGATACTTGTCTTTGTATCTGATCCTGTTTTTGTTTCACCTTTTAAAGGAAAAAGGGATCACCATCCTGTTTAGGCCCCAGAATGCTGCTTTTTTTTTTAAAAAGGAAGATAAATGCCATCACTGGAGGATGCCTTTGTGTCATCACAACCCAAAGATAGGATTGGGAATGTGGTGCTGCTGGCACATATATAAAAAGCTAGATCCTGGAAAACCAAGGGCTGCTGCTGTTTCAGTGTGAAGCTGCATTTGGCAGGATCCTGTGGAAAAGGTTTGCATGGTGTCTTGCACCGTTCTTATGAAGGCTGTTGCTTTTTCATTGGCACCAGTTTCTCTCCTCTGTCGTCCTCATGCCCCCTTTACCACCTGTGCTAAAGAAACAAATTAAGATTATAAAACATAGCCGCAGTATTGAATCCATTACTTGGACAATTTTGCATTTTTTTCCCGTCAACTTCCACTGGCAAAGGTGTCACATTGCTTTAGCCATGGGTAAAATTTTTCTGGGTTACATGAAAGCAGATTATTTAAAAGAGGGTCAAAAATAGGACCAAGAATAGATAGTCTACTGCAACATTAGCTATAGAGATTCACAGCTATAATATGGCCGTAAAATAAGACTGGAGACGCATTTGGAGTTCCAGGGAGAGGAGAGAATGGAATGAAGTTGCAGGAGGGAAACTGGAAAGATAAGATGCTAGGATGGGCAGAAGAAGGGTGGGGGAGGAGTATGTGGAGGTAGAATGTAAAAGAAGGTTTAGATTTAGAGTTGCAAAAAGGACCCAATAGTTTGACAAACCAGTTAATGGCTCAAAGGGTGAGTAGTGAAATGAAGGGGATGTTTAGGTGTCCAAGCAGAGGGGTAGAGTGGGAGGGATAAGAATAACATGATACTCTTGGAAGAACTTTAACACTTTAATGGTTAGGTAAGGTTTACTTCATTACAGCAACATACTTAGGAGAGCTCCCTGCTCACTGTCTCTGCTGCAGCTGCAGTTAACAATACCTCTGTTAGAGTAGTGTAGGGATTTTAAAAGTTGATCTGCGGCCAGAGTGTTCATAGTACATTGTGGAATTAAGGGAGACTCCCAAGGGATGGGAGCCTTTTATCAGTAAAAAGAAAAGGAGTACTTGTGGCACCTTAGAGACTAACAAATTTATTTGAGCATAAGCTTTCGTGAGCTACAGCTCACTTCATCGGTTTTTCATCCTAAGGTGCCACAAGTACTCCTTTCTTTTTGCGGATACAGACTAACACAGCTGCTCCTCTGAAACCTGTCATTATGCAAGGCACTGAATTTAGCCGTATGGAGTGGAAATCTATCAACTTCATGAAAACCGATGAAGTGAGCTGTAGCTCATGAAAGCTTATGCTCAGATAAATTTGTTAGTCTCTAAGGTGCCACAAGTACTCCTGTTCTTTTTGCGGATACAGACTAACACGGCTGCTACTCTGAAACCTTTTATTAATAAGCGGCAGAGTGCGGTGAGAATACTGATGACTGGAGCATCTGCTGTCAGCTGCCTTTGTAAGTGCCTTGAAATCATTGGTGTAGATCAGATTGGGGAGGGTTTGAAATGCATGGCCATGAAATGAAGGGGGTGGAGGGGAATTGTGAATAGAAGCCATTGCTACATTTGGAGGGATGCTCTCCACTTTTCAGAGAGGTTTCTAGTTTTTTTTTCTTGCTCATATTAAAAGTTTTGAAAATAGCTTTCTAACCTGCTTTTTTGGGGTCCCTTTTCTATTAGGCCACCATTGTGACTGTCTGCGTTGGGGAGTTTTTCAAAAGAAATAAGGAAAGAAAAGAAAATTCCCACTGGTCCAGTGGGAGCCTTAGTGTAGACAAGTTTAAAACTGTCAGTGTGGTGGTCTGAAAACTCCAACAATCACTGAAACCTTGTCAAAACTAAGGCTTCTGCTAATGCTAAATTTCCCCAGCGTAGACAAGATCTGTATGGGTTTTCAGTGGAGAAGCGTCTTTCCTAATGCAATAGGGTGAGGGGAAAAAGTAACACAAACTGTAGTGGACTACTTTCCTGGGCGCCAGCGCCACCAAAGATGTGAGCCAGGAGAATTGTGTTCTCTGCTGCAGAGGGAGTTCTACCTAGAACTGGCATTTGGTGTGTTATGCCACAAAGATGGCTGTTGCTTACTCTCTTAGCTGCTCCTAAGAAGAAACTTGACTATAGCGCTGGGAAAACTGTCCACCAGATTGTAAACTTTAAATAGTTCTTATTTTAGGTCCAGTGTACACCAAAAGAGAGCTGCTTCTGAAAACAGCTAGTGCTGTTTTAGAGGTGGCTTTTGCTGAGCTGTGTGCTGACGTATTTCAGACACTTCTTCCTTCTCTATTTGGGATGGATGTGGAGAGAATAGACCTGACATTTGACAGTCCCAATGACTAGTGCAATATTTCTTCCTCTTTCTGTTGACTCTCTTGGCTTCCCTAAGGAAAGTAACTAGGCACTTTTTTACAAGCTGTGGAATGTATTTTTCTGTTGACTGGTTTGGTTTCAGCGTAGCAGTCTTGGGGCACAAGATAGCAATACTGAAATCTGAAGCATATTCCAAGCATACGCTCCTATCTACAATGTGTAGGGAAAAAACTGCGTGATCATGGGGGACATCAATTTGAGTGACATGCTGGAGGTTTCATGCTGCCAAAACTTAAAACGTCCTTGGAATTTCTAAACATTATATGACCGTTCCCTAACTCAGTGTTCTAGCCTACACAGGGGAATTCTTTTAGACCTTGTCCTAACAGAGTACCTGATGACAGAACTAAAAATTAATGGTAGCTTAGGTACATGTGATCATGACTTGATCATATTTATAATGTGGAAGCAGAATAAAGTCCATATCAGTAATATAGACTTGTTGCTTTAATAGGGGCCCATTTCACAAAGCTGAAAATGGGGTAGGAATAAATGGTCAGTTTTCATAATAGAGAGAGGTAAACAGCAGGGTCCTCCAAACTTCTGTTCTGGGACATATGCTGTTCACAGTTCACTCCCTGATTCCGGATCAGTAAGGAACATTTTGAAGTGGCAAAGTCTGCAGATGTTGTGGTGGCCAAAAGTATAACTTGTGGTTCAAAAAAGAACTAGATGAGTTCATGGCAGAGGGTCCTTCAATGGCGGCTGTTCTGTACACTTCCCCTGAAGTTCTGGCACTGGCCACTGTCAGAGACAGGATACTGGGCTAGATGGCCCACTGATCTGGCCCATTATGGCAGTTCTCATGTTCTTCATTATGAGCCAAATCAGCTAGGAGGAAGAACGGAGTCTCAGAAAAATGTGAATGATAAATGAGTTCCAATTAAGAAAATCTGACTAGATGCCCAAAAAGCATCTTTTTGATTGAAGAAGAAGGCTGTGCTGGTTAAGAAACCAACCTGACTTAGAGGGGAAGAGAAGTCAGCCATAATATACATATACTTTTTTTTTAAATGTAAGAAAGGGGAAGTTGCTAGTAATGAATATAAATCCAGAAGGTAGGAATTTTAGAAAACTAATAGGGGAAGCAAAAGGGAGAAAGGAGAAATCTGTGCTCATCAGAGTTAAGGACAATGAGAAGGCATTTTTAAAATATATTAGGAAAAAAAGAATCCTGACAATGGTATTAATTCTAGCATTTCCATCTAGTAACAGACTATCAGTAATAATGCAGAAAAAGCAGAAGTGTTCAATAAATCTGTTCTGTATCTGGGGGGAAAACATGACATCGTCTCATCGTATGGTGATATCACTCTTCTACTAATATGTCTGGAGGATGTTAAACAGAAGCTACTCAAGTTACATATTTTTAAATTACTTTTGAAGGAGCTGACTGAGGAGTTTTCTGACTATTAATGGTGACTTTCAGTAAATCTTGGAACACTGGGGAAGACTGGAAGAAAGCAAATGTTGTGCCAGTTTTTAAAAAGAGTAAATGGGATGATGGGTAATTATAGTTCTGTCACCCTGAGATCAATCACAGGCAAGATAATGGAACAGCTGACACATGACTCATTAATGAAGAATTAAAGGAGGGTAATGTAATTAATGCAAATCAACATAGTTTTATGGAAAATAGATCCTGTCAAGCTAACTTGATGTCTTTTTGTGATGAGATTATAAGTGTGGTTGTTAAAGGTGGTAATGTTGAGGTAATATACTTGGACTTCTGTAAAGCATTTGACTTGATACCACACATTTTGATTTAAAAAAAAAAACACACAAAAATCCTAGAACAAGATAAAATTAGCATTGCACATATTAAATAGATCTCCAAATGTAATTGTAAACATGGAATCGTTATCCAGTGGGGTCCCGCAGGAATCAGTGCTTAATCCTATGCTATTTAACACTTTAGCTGTAATCTGAAAGAGAACCTAAAATCATGACTGATAGTTTGCAGATGACCCAAAAATTTGGGGAGTAGTAAATAATGAAGAGGACAGGAAACTGATTCAGAGTGAACTGGGTGCAAGCAAACATGCATTTTAATGCAGCTAAATGTAAATGTGTACACCTAGGAACGAAGAAAGTAGGCCGTACTTACAGGATGAGGGACTCCATCCTGGGAAGCAGTGACTCTGAAAGATTTGGGGGTTGTGGTGAATAATCAGCTGAACATGAGCTCCCAGTGTGATATTGTGGCCAAAAGAGCTAACGCAATCCTGGGAGGCATAAATGGAAATCTCAAATAGGAGTAGAGAGGTTATTTTATCTCTCTATTTGGCACTGATGTGACTGCTGCTGGAATATTGTGTCTAGTTCTGGGGCCCACAATTCAAGAAGGATGTTCATTAATTGGAAAGGGTTCAGAGAAGAGCCATGAGAATGATTAAAGGATTAGAAAACATGCCTTGTAGTGACAGACTCAGTGCTCAATCTCTTTAGCTTACCCTTCTCTTTGTTAAGGGGTGACTTGATTAATCTATCTACATTGGGAACAAATATTTAATAATGATCCTTTGGTATGTGAGGACCAGACCAGAAGCCCAAAGTAGATAAGCGTGATCTTCAAAATGATGGGTGTGCATCAGCTGTTTTGAACTTGTGACCAGGGTGTGGCATTACACCCCGTAGTCTTCATAGTCTTATGATATGATTACGGCATAACTGATGTATGTTGTGCAAGATAGGTTATGTAAGATATCATCAAAAAGGTTATGATTCACTGAATATGATTATCCTATTTATATGCATGTGTCATTTTGGTATCTGAAGTTAGAAATATTGTCTATGCATCTATTACAAATGTGTTTACACCAGGGGAATGCCCACTAGGCAGAATGTAATCAGTCTAGATGGCTGGCTGGGAAGGGCCATTGGGGAGAACAATGGGTCTTCAAAGATGCTAATCTCCCACCAGAGAGCCTTCCTGAGGACTCTACAAATGGCCTCATGGCTGCTGTGTCCGTACAGGGGCATGTGACCAAGTCACTTGGTACTAAGCTCCATCCTGGAGTACCGGTGTTTTTCCACTGACTGTGTGGGAACCAAGAGGGGAGAGAAAGGGTTTCCACCATATGCAAAAGCTAGTTACGGCATGGGAGTGATGTCATCGTGGTTCTTCAAGAAGATTGCTGGAAACACCTGAGGAATAAAGACTGGACTAAAGGAGAAGGGCTGAACCCAGGCTAGAGGGATTTCTAGCCTGTGAAAAGACTATTTGGGATTTTAAACTGCAAGCAAATGCAGCTTACCCTCAAGAATCTCTGCAAACTGCTTAAAACAATTAGGGTGAGCATTTGCTACTCATATCCAATCTCTTTAGTATATTAAGCTTAGATTGCTTTTTGTTTGTTTTGCTAGGTAATCTGCTTTGATCTGTTTGCTATCCCTTATAAGCACTTCGAAATCTATCTTTTGTAGTTAAAACCAGTGTGTGGAAAATAACTGGGGGCAAAAAGCTGTTGCATATCTCTCTCCACACTGAGGGAGGGGGTGAATTTTACGAGCTTACACTGTACAGTTCCCGGTGCAGCACAAGATGGTATAATTATGGGCTTACACTCCACAGGGGGGTGCGTGCCTTAAGAACTGGGGGGTGCGTGCCTTAAGAACTGGGAGGTGCTTTAGCTGAGCCTTCCCATGCAGAGCTGCTCTCAAGCATGCGTGTGTAGCTGCAGCTGGACGTGTCCCTACCTGTGTGTATGCTGGAAGGGGCTTGAGGGCCCGTCACAGCAGTACAGTGTAAAGGGAGCCCAGGCTGGTGAGTCAGGCGGGCTCAGTGGTACCCCAGTGTCAGGTGGCACCCGGGGGGAACCAGTCACACATGAATAAACCCCTTGGTGAGGTTTGAAGGGCTGTTTACTGGCCAAAGCCCTTGTTGGAGTCGGGATGATCTCTGGTAAGTTTATTAGCATATACGTAGGTTCTCCTATTGTTCAAAATGTTTTCTGCAACGCTTTTACCTTAATGTATGTCCTGTGTTTAGAAGGAGCTTTTTTGCAACCTATAACTGTGGCAATTACATGGTTTATAGCCTTGAAGATTAAGCAAAAGCAGAGCAGGCCTTCTTAGGCAGTTTGTCTTTGCTGGGGAATTCACATTGAGGTGATGGCTGCGGGGCTGGAAGCCTGAGAGTGAGTGCCCTGGCTGGACTAGGAGAGGGAAAGAGAGGGGCAGTTCCCCTGAACTGTGATACATCTTCAACCAAAGGAGACAACACTGTGGCTGGAAGTTCTTTCAGATGCTTTCTTCTGCCCAACAGCATCACTTCTGTCTTGCTCGGATTCAGCTTCATCTAGCTGTTCTTCATCCAGGAGCTGATTTCCGTACATTGGGTCATCTTGGTGGTACCGTTGTATGTGGTGAAGGATAGGCAGAGCTGTGTCATCTGCATATTAATGGCACTTGAATCCATGCCATCTTCCAGTTCACCTGGGCTGCACATAGATGTAGAATAAGGTCAGAGAGAGAATTGATCTTTATGGACTCTAATAATGCAGGTCTAGTGGAGGAGGTGCAGTTTCCTATCACAACTTGTTGGGTTCATCCCTTTAGGAAAGACTTAAACCATTTTAGCACTTACCTCAGGACACCTGCCATCTCTTTCAGGTGAGACAGCAGTATCTCATGGTTGGCAGCACTGAATGCTACAGAAAGCTCCAGGAGGAGGAGTGTAGCTATCTGCCTTTCTCCTGCTGTCAGCAGATGGGTGTCCATCAGTGCCAATAAAGTGGTTTTCATCCACTGAAGTTTTTAATTAGCTGCTCTTAAAGGTATACGTTGCATTTCCTGACTCTCTTTAGAGAGTGTAGTTCTGATGGCAGGTCCCTGGAGAGTGAAGCTCTGTTTCTTCACAAAATAGCCTCAGTTCAGAGCTTCTTGCTAGTATCCCGTTCTACACAAATTGCATCTAATGCAGCCTCCTTTTTGTAGGGGCCAGGAGCCTCCCTCTGTACCAGTGGTAATACAGAATGGCCGCCTCTCACTGTATGCTGACACACTGCCTTGCTGAAAGAGTAGAAGTTAAAGGACTCCTAAAGCAGCAAGCAAAGCTGCAGTGATCAAACTTTCGTCTAATGTTAAACAGCCCCTTTGTGTGAATCCTCTGTGTACGACTGCTGCTCTGGCAAAAAGCTCTTTTCTTTGTCCGTTAGTTACAGCCAGTCTGCGACAGTGAAATGGAAAACACTATGAACGCAGCAGTATTCATGAACTGGATATAGTATCTTGGACTGTAGCATACTCTTCCAGTTAATGTGTGTGTGTTCACCTGTTTAAATATGTAAAACCTTAGCATGTTTACACTTGAGTGAAGACTGAACCGAGCCATCATGTATGCGGTCTCACTTGTTCTGTGAAAATTTAGATTTTGAGAAATAACTAAATGGTAGCAGCTGGAAACGTTACAAAAAATCTTTAAATGTATTTGCATTTGGTATATTTGGTGAGCGCCATTACAAAGTCAGTATTTGCCATCAGTTGCCTCACAGTGGTATCAGAGGGCGAAAAAACCCATAATCCTTAGAACAGCCACAACCTGTGATGGCTGTATGCTAACAATTGGTAAATATTGCATGGAGACATGAAAATTGCCATGCTGGATCAGACCTGTGATCTGTCCACTCCAGTATCCTGCTTGGCATTGGCCAGCACCAGCTGCTTTTACAAAAAGGTGCAAGAAATCCTATGCTGTAGGTAGTTAGGAAACTGATTTCACTATTGGCAGGATTCTGCCTAGCTGCCCTCAGTTAGATATTGGCCTGTGCACTGAAGCATGAGGGTTTATCTCCCTTCCAAAATTCTTGGTTTTTAATCCTTACTCTTCTATGTCTGATTCTCTTATGTTGACTTTTCAAACGTCTTGCCACAGTTCTGTAACCGTATTCTGCTTCCACATTAGCAAGAGAGGGGAAGCTTTTTTGCTTTGTCTTCACAAGCGTTGCCCAAACCTCTCTCTCATTCTGAGTCTGTTTGAAAGAACAATACCCATGTTCACCACTGCCTGTTCACTAGCTGCTCACCACACAAGTATTCATCACCTTGGAAAAAGCCTCTTTCCACCCCCATTTATCAGAAGTGTTGGTTAGCATCTGCCGATCCTGTTGAGTGTGATGATGCCAGAGAGATGGCTTTGCGGGAGGAGAGGTACAAAAGGCCCTGCTTAAATCATATGTATAAGGGCACAGCTGGAGCTTCTGTCTTTCAACTCCCTGCCATTTGTCCTCTGGTGCTGTGGTTGTAATGACATTAGCATTTCAAAAGGGGGATTACCACAGCCCCCAAGTTCTAAGAGGGAGCTGTTTTGGCTACTAATAGAAAAGCTGCTTTATGGCTATCAATATTGCTGATTTACATAGGTAGCAGATGTAGAGGGTTGGTGGAGGAGGCCACATCATGTTGAAAACACTTTTGTTGAGGAAGAAAGTTTTGTTTTATAGGACTAAAAATTTAAGCAATTAAACATGAAGTTGTTTATTTTATTTTACTAATTTAGAGTGGGTGACAGTTACCTACTGGAGAAGTTCAATTAAAGGGACCAAATCCTATTCAAGGGAGGCATCCTTAAATCAGGCAAATGTGACTAATTTTGGAGAATTTCAGGTTAATTATCTTATATTCCTTTGTTTTTGCACCTCAAACAGTTAAAGTAGAATGATTTGGTGCTTTCTGTTGTAGGTCTACCGTCCTGGTTATCATGCACTGGCAAAAAACTGTTTGCATCCAAACTCATTGTTTCTACTGACACACTTCAGAATTTCAGGAAAATATTTCTGTTCATCCTGGGCCTTGTAACAACCCTTCTTTTAAAAAATCACCTGAATCTTGGTCTAAAACTACCTGAGCATATCTGATTAAAAATGCAGAGTAAGAACTCATTAATCTCCTCAGTAGGACACTAGACAGTTTTCCTCTTTTTTTATGACTGAGGAGCCCAAAATGTTTTCTTCATTTCAGCCTTATATTAGGAGCTTGTGCACACTGGGCTCTCTGTCCAGAATTTCTCTCAGTTGTTACTAACATTTTGACCCCATCATTGGTAGCGATAGCTGGAAGCTCTAGGGAGTTTCTGATATTCTAACCACTGTGTCGTCTAGATCTACTTTGATTGAGCATGATCGGATGTTATAGTGCCTAAGATGCTGTTGGCTACCACAAGCTGTGTCTGCACTAGTACTGATACCACTGATGGCTTTGCACTGGTGGTGGCAATGAGAGGAAATTTTAGCAAAATATGCTGATGTCCACATATCTAAAAGAACTGTCTGCAGATCTTTCTCCTCTTATGTGCCCTTAAGGCTTTTTTCCTGCTGTGCATATTCACCTGTCCTCTTGTGCAGGCACTAAAGGGAATCTTGCAAGAATCATGGTGTGGTAAAAGTGGAGCTGATTTGTAATAAGGGTTTGATACTGCAGGAGCTGCTTTGGAAGCATCTTATCTTATATATCATTGATATATAACCCAGTTACTGAGAGAGACTGTAACATTTACTGCAATCTATATTATACACCATAATGCTTGAATTCAGCGTGGGGTGTGGGAAGAACAGGGAAGTACTGTGTAGTACAATGGTTTTCCAGATAAGAACCTATAGGCACATACCAGAAAGACAATGGGCAAGCTGTTGCCTTTGAGAATGCTGTCTCCAAAAGGTTGCAAAACTTGTGTTGCTGGAGCAAAGAGCCTGGAAATCAAAAGGAAACTAAAGAGAAAGAAAGTCTTTTGGGGGTTCAGGAGAAGGGGGGGTCTCACTGGTCAGCAGCTCTCCAGGGTGAGAGACTGAGGTAGACAGGTTCTGTGGAGGAGTCTGAAGTTAATTGAGATTTCCCAAATCCAGGGAACAGTAAGCCCTAGGAAAGAATGAGATATATGTAAGTCTGTGTGTGTTGCTGTTTTCTCTGAAGTGCTTTTGTTCTAAGTAAGTAATACGCTGTTTTAAGGAGGCTGTTTGAGCACTGTATTAAACACTGTTACTACTCTAGAGGAAACAGAATTGCACGGTCCAGACCTAAGTCAGACATGCTGAAGTGATCACAGGAGGTACATACAGGACTGCAACCCAGGTCCCAGTCTGAGAGTGGGAGAACTGTGGGATTCCATCCCAAGGGAAGTGATGGCCTGAAATTTAGAGGGTCAAAGGTGCAATTTGCCCAGTTACTGAGACACCCTGGTGCCTTAAGTGCTAAGACAAAAATGTTCTCTCAAACATCTCTATTACCTGTATACAAGAATTAAGCAGAAAGCAGAGTTGCAGGAAGGGTGGTGGTATTTGCTAAAAAGGCGTAGAGTAGAACCTCAGAGTTATGGACACCTCGAGAATGAAGGTTGTCCATAACTCTGAACAAGACATTATGGACATCAGCCGCTTGGGGGTGGGGGAGAGGGTCAGGGCTCCAGGCACGGGGGTGGAGGGTGGGTGGATGGATTAGGGCTTCTGGCCCCAGGGAGCACCAGGGCTCAGGGCTTTAGACCTGGCGGGAGTACTGGGGCTCGGGGCTTGAGCCCCGTGACTCCGCTCCCAGGCTTGCGGGGGGCGGGAGGGTTCAGGGCCTCAGCCCCACTGTTCTGTTCCCAGCTTCTGCCTCATGGGGGATGCCGGGGATCCCCACGGCTCTCCTCCTGGTTTCAGCCAAGGGTCGGGGGGCACCAGGGCTGAAACCAGTGCTCCCCGCCTAGCTAGAATCCCAGTGCCCCCCACAGGGCTGGAGCCCCGAGCCCCTGTTTTCCCGAGGGTCAGAAGCCCAACAACCCCCCCGCCTAGAGACCTGACCCCCCTCACCCTGCAGCTGCAGCCCTAACCTCCCACGCTGAAGCCCTGAGCCCCAGGGCTAAAGCCCCCAGGCAGTGAAGTGTGTGTGTGCGTGTGTGCAATTACTTCCAGTCCAGAGGATATCCGGTTGACTGGTAAGTCCGTAACTGGTGTTCAGAGTTCAGACCATATCACCTCTCTTGTTGCATCTCTGCACGGGGTACTCCTTTTCGGTTGCATCAAACATAAGCTACTTGTCTTCACTGTCAGAGGTTCTACTGTACGTGCTTACCCAGCAGATATTATCAGACTATTTCTACCAATCTTGTGTAAGTGTTCTCATTTGTTTTTGAAGAGTCTAATACTGTGACCAGTCATGTTTATGTGACTGTAAAAATATTTTGACAGGACGGGGTGGCATCAGCTTCACACCCACAAACTGAACTGCACTGAAGACTGGATTTTACATGCTATAGATGGGGAAAACCCAGCTGCCTTTGGTTCTTGTGCACTCAGCTTTCTACAGAGCTGTGATGGATGGAGAGCTCTCGATGCAAAATCTGTATGTCACTATGCTCCCATTGTTTGTCCTTCTGTTGATCTGATTTGATCTCTTGTGCAGCAAGCGTGCCAGCTGAGATTACTATGGAAATTTAGCTGCTGTCTTGCCAAGAAGCTAAGGCTGAAATAGTCTGTTTACCATTGCGCCTGAATCAGGCTTCTGGAAAACAAACACAAAATTCACTGGCCTTCTTTTTCCTACCTGTCTATGGTGACAAAGATGGAATGAGAGGAAATATTAAACTCCACTAGTGGGGAAGAATGTTGGGGAGATGCTAAAACCATAAACAAGATGTAATGGACTTCAATTCTGGGAAGCGAGGAATGCAAGAAACAAGAAGTAGCCATTGTGGCTTCTGAGAGAGTGCCCAAAGTTGAGTTGTGTAAAATTGTTCATCTTCTTTGGTTGCTTCCTTTTCTACTTTCAGGACATTGATATACACTTAACGTTTGCAGGGGAAGGATAAAGGCAGCAAAAAGTAAAATGAGTTTCCTATCTCCACACAGCTAAAACTCTCGTTCAAGCCATCGTCCTCTCTCATCTCAGTTACTGCAGCATTCTTTCCTCTGGTCTAGACAAATGAAGTCTTGTCCCCCTCATATCTATTCAGAATGCTGCTGTGAAGATTGTTTGTCTAGCCTGTCACTTTGACCACGTCACCTCTCTTGATGAAGTGAGCTGTAGCTCACGAAAGCTTATGCTCAAATAAATTTGTTAGTCTCTAAGATGCCTCAAGTCCTCCTTTTCTTTTTGCGAATACAGACTAACACGGCTGCTACTCTGAAACCTCTCTTGTTGCATCTCTGCACGGGCTACTCCTTCTCTGTTGAATTAAACAGAAGCTACTTGTCTTCACAGTCAATTCCCCCTTCTACATAATGTTTCTCATTCATTATCAGTGTCTACTCTTGCTTCTGTTCGGCCCATGATGCCAGCCGCCAGGGCCTACTTGTAAAATTTTCAAACAAGTGCCATCATGCTTTCTCCCTTGCTACCTCTCACTTGGGAGAAACTCCCTGTAAACAGCTGCAAAACATATTCATTGTCCTACTTCAGATCCCTCCTTAAAATTCTCCTTTATATGCCTACACAAAACTTAACAGTTAGGCTGCTGGTATGTAGAGACCACTGCTTATTATGCTAATTGTTTCTTTGTGCTACCCTGTCAATCCATATCCATCTGTCGTCTCTTGTTGTACATTTAGATTGAAAACTGCTTGGGGCAGGGACTGTTTTTATTCTGTGTTTGTACTTCACCTAGCACAGTGGGATACTGGGGCTCCTAGGTGCTACAGCTGTACAGATAATTAAAAATAATAGTTCACACTGGCCAAAAGAGTCAGGGGAATTGAAGGCTTCTCTAAAATTGCTGGGGTGAGAGAAAAAGAAAACCACTAGAGATAAATTAATTTTATCTTCCTGCCATTGTAAATTTAATTAATTTAATTACTCAAATAGCTGATACCAAACCTTTTTTAATCTATTTTGAACAAGACAAATAAGTTTGAACAACTATAAAGTAAGGAAGACCCTGAAAAAATAACTTAAGAAGTGAGTAAGGAAAAAATTTAACTAATATACACAAATTAGTTGGTCAAGCTAATTGTAAGATATTAAGGGAATTTAATTGTTATGCTACCAATACGTTTGAAAAATCATGGGCTAGTAGGCACTGACTCAAACTGAAGGAAAGAAATTGTGGTATTAACTTTCAAACAAGAGACTTTATACTTAGGATCGTCCTTCTAGCTTCTGTCAGTGTAAAGTAGGAAGACCTACTGAGAGAAAATTGCTAAATGTCTAGGGGGTAGTGGAACCATAAGTACTAAGCAGCAAGAGTTTATTAGAAGAAAATTGTCAGAACTAAAAATATATGATAAAACTTGACAGAGTGCTTGTTTTGATAGAACCACAAAATATAATAACATTGGATTCCAATAAATCATTTGATACATCTCAATTTTACGATACTTCAGTTAATTTAAATTGACTTACGTAGTAACATGATCACATAGATTGAAAGTTGTCTGATTAACCATGCTGCCATTTACCATTATCCTTTATCTACTTCAATTTAGGAAAGGTGTCTAGTGGAATAGCTGTGATGTCTGGATTTAATTAACATCAAGTGAAATTTGCAAAAGCATCTTGTCTCATTGGAAGTAAATGGGGTTTAGGCTCCTAAGTCACTCTAGCACTTTTGAAAATGTTACCCATCATCTTTAATGGTCTAAAAGAGCAAGTAAGCATCACATAGAGGAAATTTGCAGGTAATAATGGATTGGGATGAGTTGCAAATACCTGTGAAGGTGGAGAAATAATACTAAGGGACCTGAAGAGGGTACAAAAATAGACAGAAAATCAAATGACTCAAATGTCAAGAAAATGAAAGCATCTCAGAGGAAGAATAATCAAGACTTCAGAGGAGAAACTTGGAAAGCCTTCATTCTGAAAGAGATTTAAGGATTATAGTGGGCTGCGAATGAACCTTGAGTTTGCAATGCAGTAAAGCAGTAGAAAAGGCCAGTGCAGTTTTGGTCTCAATGTGGAGGCATCACTTCCTGAAACAAGGAAGTGGGAGATGAACCCTATCACTATGATTCTAATGTGGAGATCTATCACTGTTCATGTAGTCATGGATATTCATTAGAAGCATTTGGGTTCCCTTAAATGTTTCCTATTACTATTGTGCCCTTTATTGCAAAAGATCCCAAACTTCCCCTCTCCAAAATCATAATATAGAAGTGGGTGGTGCAGTTAAATAGCTAAAACCGGGGGTGGGTGTGGGGGGTGTGGCTGGGAAGGTAGAGGTTGGACCAAGCTACTGGCAGCACAGGGATATAGGGACTGGAATTTCACCTGGAGAAGCACGTGTCCCCTCCTGAGGATACAGCTATCTAGGATTATACAATTTGATCCATTTCTGGAATACTTGCCGCTTTCTGTGCAGAATTGCAAGAGGTGGGACTCACCTCTTGGCTACCATAACTGCGAATAGTGTAATAAGCACAAATCCTTTTTTGATGTCCATGATACATTTCTCCTTCAGCCTCCAGTACCTAGCTAGTTAACAGTTGGAAAGGGATAAGAACAGCGACATGTTTACAAATATATGGCAATGACTTTTGGAGAGCATTGCATAAGATATTAGTGTTGGTTGTCTTTGTTCTAGTGCCCTGATTACAGTTCTCATGGGCACTTCCATTACCAACCTCCCTTTTAATCCTAAATCAAAATACAAAGAAGTGTAAGAGGTTATGGGAGTGAGGTGCAATGCTGTTGGTTATTCTCATCCAAGACCTATCAATGGGACAAAATATCCCCAGCATTCTGTTTAATACGCTGCAAATCTTGTCCTACTGTGGCTAGTGACGTGAAGATTTATAAAGCCATGCAACAAAAGTAACTACTAGGTCTTGCCCTTGGAGCACTTTTTTTACAACCATCCCGCCTGTTTCTGTCAGACACTGAAAGTCAGTTTTCACTATAACAAACCTTTGTCTGCCCAGGTATTTAGCGCTGCAGTTCCCTCTGCGGTTTTACTTCTAGACAGGAACTTATTTGGGTCAAGCCTTCATTATTCATGAGGATTTCCAGGTTACGTTCCCTTTGCCACAAGCCCTTGTTAATAGTTTCTAGCGAGTAATATAAAGGCAGTCTATGTTGTAGCAAGGATTAATATGTCCCAGTCCTCCTCTGGTGTGTGTTGGTTTGGTCCCTCAGAATACAGCACTATGGAAAAGGCTTTTCTGCTTTCTGTGATGTCTAGACTGTAAATCTGTTGTTGGTGACTAGCTGTGATAGCATGCTGGAATAATAGCTATAGTTCAGAGGTCCCCAGGGGACATGCTGACAGCCCATGTAGTGCTGGCTGGTCACATGGTGTTGACAGCTCCTCCTCATTTTAGGCTGCTAAATAGCTTTAAAATATACCTAAAAATAAATTGCCTTCACTTTCCCAAAATAAGCAATTCTTGTAGTAGCCACAGGTGTTATGGATGGCGAAAAGGAGAAGCTAAGGTCTGTGTGATCCTTGAGAACTTCTCTTTATTGGAATGCCTGGGAACTGAAGGCTTTTAATATCTCTGAAAATCAGGCCCTTTATGTTTGGGAGGGGTAGAAGGAATGGCAAAGAAGCGTAATTTCCAGAGGATTGAACATGTAGGAATGAGCATGGTGTATTCAGGAGACTGATTTTATTTTACAGTTACAGGGAGTAAAATAGAGAATGAAGAAAAATAATATCCTAGTAGAGTGGCTGCAGCAGTACCTCATGCTGCTTTCTGAAGAGGTCTAGGATCACTGCTCTGTGTGTTTGGAAGCATGTCATAGAGGTGATCCATCTGAGGGACGGAATAAAGGAGGCAAAGAACTAAAATGGCAGTGGCGGCTTTGTGTACAATAACTTGTTAGAGTGACTAGCCCTTGAGAATTTGCTTAAGCTCTGCTGTTTTTTGTGGGTAGTAAGAAGGTAGCTCGTCTACTGTATATAAAACAACCCCCGCACACATCTGTAAAAAAAGGAGCCAACCGATATGCTGACCTCTAATAAAATAATAAAAAAAATCCCAGTGACCTTTTCTGGTGGTCTTTGTCCTCTGTTCTCAAACAGGGTGCCAACAAAAGGGCAAGGAGGTGGGTGATACAGAAGCATGGGTCCAGCACCTCTCATAAATAAGAGGGCTTTGATGTCTGAAGACTTACTTGTTAATTGCTTAAATGTGGACTGTTTCTCCACTCTCAGTGCGAGTGGCCTTTTTATTTGGTGGGGAGTGGGGGAGAGATTATTCGATTAAACTGTTTGCTGTTCTCATTAACCCTTGTATACAAAGGTTGGAGCTCTTCTTCAGTCACCCCAAACCTCTCTTGTGGCCCTAGAGGCTCTCCATTAATGGGCGATTTGATAGTTTGCCACGGATGTCGGCAGTCAAACCATCGTGGTGACAGTAGAATGGTGGAGGACCCTCACAATAGCTCCCCATTTCAAGTTTTAGTAGCCTAGTCATGGAATGGGGTTCCTGGGGATAAACCACCCATGTTAACTTGACTACATGTCAACTTTGCTCTTTACCTGTCCTTACAGAAATGCCGCAGTTTGTTTGGATTTTCTCCTTTGGCTAATGGCTTGAATTCAATAATAATAATAAATAACCTCCCAGATATTAGAAAGGGATTATGTCAAAGGAAAAAATAATTTGCTTAGATTTAAATCTCTTCTTCGGTGTCCAGCTTTCTTTCAAGGGAGAAAGACATCTAGCCCAGTATCTTCTGAGAGTGGCCAATGCCAGGTACCCCAGAGGGAATGAACAGAACAGGTCATCATTAAGTGATCCATCCCCTGTCACCCATTCCCAGCTTCTGGCAAACAGAGGCTAGGGACACTATCCCTGTCCAGCCCTGGCCAATAGCCATTGATGGACCTCTCCTTCATGAACTTATCCCGTTCTGGACAAGCAGGGAGTACAAGCAGGGTGATGGAGATGAACCTGAAGAAATAATCTAGTGGGTCTAGACCCAGCCTCAGTAGTTCTAGACAACATACATCACTAGCTCTACCATGGCGCAGAGTGCATTGCTGTAGCCTGTGGCTGGTGGTGGCTAGGAAATGACAAGGGAAGATAGTATACAGTCTCCCTTTTTTTAAAAGCCTTTTCTAATGGAGACCGTTTTACGGGGGGTGGTGCGGGAAGCTCTGCAGTTTCAATGCCAGTTTAGTGGATCTTGTGGTAATAAGTGAGAGTACTAGCATACACAAGGCTCCAGCAGTTGGACTATTTTTATTGCTGTGTCAATTGGACTCGCTTTCAGAAGACTTAACTGATTGGTGGTCAAATAGGTCCAGCTGCTGGAGCTAGTCTACATGAAGGCTCCCACGGATGTTCTCAGCCCTTCTGCTGAACTGGCATTAAAGCTGGTGGGAACTAGGGACTTCTCTTGTACACATCAGGGAAATTTACACACAGAATGTTTGGGGAGTATTTCCTTTGACATTCAGGCATGCTGATGCTGCCTGTTTCTTCCCCAGAGAACATCTGAAATGTTCCGTGCATGAGCGGTTTTTATAGATTGCTTTTTTTCCCTTGACGCATTTTTGGAACTTAGCTAAAGTGGCACTTGTCATTTCTCTCAAACTCCTGGCTGCTGTTGCTAAACGTTTCCCTTAAAAGTTTGAGTCAGAAGGAGATTATGAAATCTATTGTCTGCTGAGTGAAAGTCAGTGGTGGCAGTATGGAGATGTGTTCGTGTGTGTGCTGACTGGGGAGTGGGAGGGAATTGCCCTGTTCTAGGAAATGGCCAAGCTGGAAAAACAATCCTTTCCTTTTTTAAAAATAACATTCTTTTAAAAGTCTCCATCAGTCTCTCTCTCTTCCACTCCGGTTCTCAGAATACCATAGCATCAGATTTTTATGAAGGGATCTTTCATGCTCAGATGTCCTTGAAAATAATCACATGACCCTGATAGCACTGGTTACCTGCAACTTCCATTTGAAGCTGATCACAGCTGAGAGGGTTCAGCATCTCTCAAGATCAGACTCTCAATATTAGTTGTACATTGCCCAGAATGATGATCTTGCTCTGTTGTTTAGAACTGTATTTATATGACCAATGCAGATCAACCGAGGCACAAATAAAGACATAAACAAGGGACACACAAGAGAGCCTGGCAGAGAAAGAAATTATGTTAAGCATTAAACAAAATTTAGTGAAATATTACAGCTAGCGTATAAAACCCACTCTTAACCTCGTACAATGGATGTCTTGTATCATGTTAAAATTAGGTCGTAGCATTGACAGGTGGTGATCCAGCTCACCTCTTCCTCCGATGAAGTTCTGATTATGCAAACGAAAGCTTTAGGTGAGTTGGAGAACTGGAAAAACCAACATAAACAGGAATAACAAAATAGAGGTATCATTTTACAGTTATGCTTCCCATTTTAGGGGGGAGGCACACAACACTTTAATCTCTGGTGTTTAAATCCATTGATACCATTGATGAAATCATTAATGTTGTGATTTCGGTCTCTCGGGAAAAGGACTAACCCACTGAAACACCAACCGACAGATCCTCAACTGGTGTAAATTGTCAGAGCTTCATAGCAATTTATACTGGCTAGGTTCTGTCCTGCGCAGTATTCATCATGCCAGCCACACTCCAAAAGCCACAGGAAAAGAGCAGAAGCAGGCAAACCATGCAACTTGCACAAATTGTTAATGTATTTTGATATCTAATTTGGTTTAAAACAAATATGCATTTCCAAAGGTGCTAAAGAATATAAATATTTGACATATGACACATGCTCATATTTCTTCATGTGTAAAAGCATTAAGGTAGGGTAGATGAAAACTGAAGCTTAGGATTCTTGCGGGGTTCTGGGTCTCTTTCTGCGGATTTTGTTTTGACAATAGTATACTGTGTTTTTAAAAAAAAAAAAACAACCCCCCTCTTCCTGATGAACAAAAGGAATGACAATCCATCTGTTGTCACTGTTTCTTGAGATTTAGATGTGATTACAGGCAAGTTTATCTCTTCTTGCAGGTCAGGTCACCTCCAACCTTTTTATTATATACTTTGCAACTAGGTATTTTGACTTTCTTATCTCTGGCTTAAACCAATACTTACCAGTAAACATGTCCAAGAGCAAGTGGAGTTTTAAAGAACAATAAAATATTTTTTCACCATCTACTTCGAGGTTACTTTTACTGCCAGCCAAGGTCTTGAAACTGGTGGTATAGCTTGAGGTTAACAACCAGCAATGTGCTAAGATTTTGCAAAATTTGGCCTTTTCACATGTACATATTTACTTACCTCAAAAACTACTTTTAGAATGAGTCACTTTTTAAAAAAAAGAAGCAAGAAAAACAATCATGGTAATTGTCCCAGTCTTCCCACTATCCAGTAGAAATGCCCACCCAAAATGCCCATATCAGTACATGTAATAGGCAGATCTGTAGAGCTTTTTTTATTTGAACAAGACAAAAATATAAAATATGCTTCTGTGCCAGCAAGCTAATAAATTCACAGATCGTTAGTGAGTCCATGACCCAGCACAATGAACACGTTATAGGTATCCTTTTGGAACCCAAAGTGACCTCATATCCTCCTTTTTATATGGCAAGGGAGGCTGTTATCAGTGTTTAGATAACCAAGTCCAGATGAGTGAGCCAGTGAACAGCTTCAGAAGTGGCTTGGTGAAAGTCTGAGATGCTACCAGGAAACGATTGAAGTGGGCACAATTTGCAAGGTGGTCCATAGTTTGCAACACCATCATAGGGCCTAATCACATCAGCCACACTATCAGAGGCTCGTTCACCTGCACATCTACCAATGTGATATGTGCCAGCAATGCCCCTCTGCCATGTACATTGGTCAAACTGGACAGTCTCTACGTAAAAGAATAAATGGACACAAATCAGATGTCAAGAATTAGAACATTCATAAACCAGTCGGAGAACACTTCAATCTCTCTGGTCACTCGATTTCAGACCTAAGGGTCGCAATATTACAACAAAAAGACTTCAAAAACAGACTCCAACGAGAGACTGCCCCCCCCACCCCGCTTCTCGGATGTTCCTGTTAACTGCTGGAAATGGCCCACCTTGATTATCGCTACAAAAGGTTTCCCCCCCCCGCTCTCCTGCTGGTAATAGCTCATCTTAAGTGATCACTCTCCTTACAGTGTGTATGATAACACCCATTTTTTCATGTTCTGTGTGTATATAAATCTCCTCACTGTATTTTTCCGCTGAATGCATCCGATGAAGTGAGCTGTAGCTCACGAAAGCTTATGCTCAAATAAATGTTAGTCTCTAAGGTGCCACAAGTACTCCTTTTCTTTTTGCGAATACAGACTAACACGGCTGCTACTCTGAAACCTGTTGATTTTAATGTTCCAGTTAGTTCTCATTGTGGAATTAAGCTGCATGTCCAGAGATTCGGTAGGTGAGCTACCCACCCAGACTGGTACCCAGTATTCAGTGGTCGAGTATACCAGTGCTAGAGTCGCTACTCCACGTTAATGACCTCTGTTCCTCCCCATCCAGATTGGAGCCCTTCAGTGCTTCTGCATATAGCCACACTGTTACATCTGAAAATTTTAATTTCAACAGAAATATTAGGATTTGAATGATGTGGGTTGAATTTTGAGCAGAAATAGTGGAAGACTATTTACATTTTATTTTTGTTTCAGAAATTATCCTATTTTTCATGTTAAAAATACATTAGTCATGAACCTTAAATTCTTGTTGGAGTAGTTTTCGAGGCTTGAGCCATTATGCAATATTTTGTCCTCTGGGAGAACTATGGCACAAGACACTAGAGCACAATATCGATTGTATGGCACATTCCTTTTGGATTCCCCAGGACAGCTTGGCACACTGTAGTTGTTCCTGGGAGGATTGCCCTCAACACTAGTAGAGATGAAGTACTTACTGCTAGAAGACAGAACTCCAGTAATATTAATAATGACAAGATGCCAAGTAGAACGAGTGACCAAGTGAGTGTGAGATTAACGGTTTAAGGATCATTTCTGACAAGATGGAGGTAATGTTGGTAGGATGGGAGATGTCACTAAAAGTCTGCCATATTATTGCCACTCTTGAGGTGAGGGAAAGAATCTATGGCTTGCCCCACAAGTTTGCAGTTTGGGTGGCTGTTACATCCAGGACTGCTCTTGGTTGCTCAGGCAGTAGCTGATTGCCTTTTTTTTAATCCACTCTTGGCAGGAGTGGTGCAACTGTTTCTTTCAGGCGTGAACCTTGCAGTTTCTTTTGTCAGTTCAAGATTAGAGTAGATGTAATGGGATCTACCTGGAGCTCTGTACTGAATTTCCAAATGATCTCAAGCTAGTACAAAATGTGGTTGCCTGCTTAATAAGCAGAGTGTCGCTCACAACACCAGTGCTCTGTAATCTCCCACTGTTACCCCACAATTTGGACCTAAGGCGCTCCAATACTGGCTTGCCTGTAACTGTAAATGACCCTCAATTTACTTGGCCTTTTCTTTTTCCCTTCCAGTTTTTCCTCTGCCAGTCTCTATCAAGGTGCTTTGTGGTTTTTCAAAACAGCTAAAAGCAAAATCTCCCATTACACCACTGGCTGGCTTCCACGTGGAATCCAAGGGATTGGTTATAACCTCTAACGTGCTTAAATGGTTTGGGATCTGGTTACCAGGGTGACTGCCTTTCTCCCACTGTGATGATAGCATAATTTTGGTCAGCTGAGAGGTGCCCCACTGAAATGGAGGAGGATGCTGACCTGCCTCACCCTGAGAGGTACTTGATTTTGGAACACTCACCTACCTTGGTCTGCCACATTAAGGATTTGTTAACCACCTGGGCACTCACTTGGAGGAGATGAGCTGAGGGGCTGGAAGGTCACCAGGGGTTTCATGTTCATGACAACAGGCAGTTTTTAAGTGGTGCTTGCAGGTGTTGCATCTTGTCTGAAATATTGTTTGTTCTTAGTTATTTGAACTGCTTAGAGTCATGAGTAGGCACTGGAAAAACAGCAATTAAAAATATAAAGGAAAATACAGAATAATAGGGAGTGTATTTTATGTATATAGTTATAGTTTTTACAAGAAATGGCTAGAAATAGGGCTCCTTTTATGTACCACATATTTAGGGGTTGTAAAAAGTTGCTACGTGTCCAGTAAGCTTTCAGTACTGACACTGTTTGGTCTAACAGCAGACTTGCCGACATCGCTGGTGTGGGTGTGGGAAGACAGTGTGGGACTTTGCCTGTGAGGTAGAGAATCTATTATGGTTCATAAGACAAAGCAGTAGCAGCATACTCTCCCTTGATTTCTTAACCCTTGTCAGTCACTTCTCAGCCTCTTACTCCACCAATTGGTTACCTTAGTGGGATGTTCTTTGGGTATGTCTACACTGTGATTAAAAAACCAAGTCTGAGCCTGGGTCAATTTACTCGGGCTTGCAGGGCTAAACATAGCGGTGTAGACATTCAGGCTTTGATGGAACCTGGGTTCCGAGACCCTCCCGCCTCACTGAGCCTCAGGACCCAGGCCCGAACACTTATCCTTCAGTTTTATAGCTCTGCAAGCTCAAGTGAAACTGACAACACAAAAACTCTGGAAGTGTAGACATAGCCGAAGAAACATCCCTGCTGGGAAGAGCATAATTCTCCGACCACTCTTTGTCCTTAACAGCCTCTGATGTGAGAGGCAAACTTCAAGTGAATTCAGCATCATCTTGCCCTTTTGTTAGGAAAATGCCTGTCCAAAGAGCCACATCTTGCAACATAACCTGAAGATAGCAAGAGTGAGTCACTCTCAGCCTGATCTCTTCTGGGAGCAGATTCACAGGCTCATGCCTGTTACTGAGAATACTTAGGTCTCTGGACTCGGCGGTGTCCCCTGAACTCTTTCTGATGAAGTGACCGGACTGAATGCAGATTCTGTGCCAGACTGCGTAAAGAAGTGGTTTGAATGGTGTGGGGGACTCTGAAACCCTTTGGGAAGAGGGCACAGGAGTGAATGGCTATACCAAACTTTGGTTCCAAAAGGTCTGAATTTGTTTGTTAAAAGCAAATGTTCCAGTGGGTTTTAAGGAGTTACTAGTCCTGCTGGTGGTAAATGGTTGAACATTTGAATGGACAAGTCCCTTTCCAAGTTCTTTTTAAATAAATAAAGGAGAGAAATCTACCCAGCTGTTAAGATGTCAGTCTTGCAATTACTCAGAGCTAAGACAAGGTCAGGGTATAAGTAGACTGTCTCAATGAATCAGAAAAGGAGTACTTCTGGCACCTTAGAGACTAACAAATTTATATGAGCATAAGTTTTTGTGAGCTACAGCTCACTTCATCAGATGCATGTGATGCATCCGATGAAGTGAGCTGTAGCTCACGAAAGTTTATGCTCAAATAAATTTTGTTAGCTCCAAGGTACCACAAGTACTCCTTTTCTTTTTGCGGATACAGACTAACACAGCTGCTACTCTGAAACCTGTCAATGAATAAGGTTTCCCCACTGCTGGTAAGTATTGCTGGGCTTACTCTGTTCGACTCCTCCCATGGAAGCTGTCATTAAACCAGCTGCAGAAAGAAATTTCTATAATCAGGGGCTTTGACTTCTCCGGGTGGCATTTCAGGGTAGATGGAAAATAGACACTTGAGCAGACTGCGAACTCCCTACTGTAAATGCCATTGCTACAACTGGTCCAGACAATTTCCAAATTAGTACTTTTCATGTAGGCTGAGTCAGCATAGCCAACAGCTGCTGTTGCAGAAGGGATGAAAAAATGAATTGGCTCAAACTCCCTCCAAAAGGCCATTAGTAAATGAGAAAATTCTATGATAGGCCTTAAAGTTACTTGGCTGGTAAGAGTCTTCTCATGCACAAGTATGAAGGGTTCATTTGGTTTCTCTCTCAACTCTGATGCCCTAAAATACTTAATACCCTACATATGTTAATTAATCGACACAACCTCTCTGTGAGATACGTATCGCCTTCCTTGTATAGGTGCGGCAACAAAGACCTAGAGATGTTAAGTAACTTGTACAGGGTCACATAGCAAATCAGAGGTAGAGCTGGGATTAGAACCGACGAGTGAGGTAGACTCTCGTATGGCAAGGACTAAGGTCATGTGCTTTATGATTCAATGGCAATGTCTTGAATTACACTCGGCAGTGAAGAGAGAGATGTTGTAAGTGTCCAACTAGTATAATATTCACACTGCTTTTAATGTTACCAGGCAGACATCCTGCACCAGCCAAAGCTTGAGTGAGCTTCACAGCACCATGGTAGAGCTCTGGAGTTCACAAACCCCAGAACAATTGTGGTGAGGTCTGCACTAGAGAGCAATGGTCATGACCACCATACTCAACATAAATGTTGTGTAGGATGGTCCCTTTTGGACCTCTGAAAATCACGAGCAGCCAGACGTCCTTCAGTCAATGGTGGAGGCCGGGGTTGCCGCACCATCCTCTGAAGACGCTTTCCTTCAGTTGGCCAACCTTACTACTTTTACCTGTACTGCGTGGGGTGTCTGTTACAGCAGAAAAGACGGCTTCTTGTCATCCAGGTTATGGCCTCCAGTTGAGCAGGAGTGCTTACAGATCAGAGCCCCGTGGAACACCATATCCTGCAGAAGTGCAATTGCCCCCACACCAGTTTCTGGAGCTTCCTTAAGCAGAGACCAGAGCCAGTGGAACAGTAGCACTTATTTCAGCCGGGATTTGGACTAATCGGCTCAACCTAATGGTCGGCAGTATCAAAATCTGCCGACGGATATAAAACACCTGATCTTTCGTCATTGCTAGATCGTCAGCATTCATTATTGTTTCTGCATATTTGTCTTGAACAAGCATCTGTCTGCCTCGGATCAGGGCCCCCTTGTCCATGATGTTAGGCCCTGAGGATACTTCGCGTTAAAAAAGGGAATACTGTGTTGTTACTATACGCGGACTGAACGTCAGTCTGGAAAAAGATTAAGGGAATGATGTAGCTAACATGCCAGTAATCTCTGAATTAGTATTGCAGGGGATTCTTCACCGGGAGGCGGGCGGGGGTTGGGAAGCCACTAGGAAGATATAGAGTTGAAGTTCAAAATCAGTATGGGGAGGAGGACACAGGACTTTGTTGAAGGGCAAGTGCCTTGCTCAAGAATTCCCCACAGAATTACCCCCACACTTTAGGTCCTAGGAGTTCCCAATTCATCTGTGCTCAAAAAAATTACCTGCTGTTCATGATAGCAGCAGTGTGTTCCCTCTTATCGCTGGTCAGCTGGTGCTGACAAACGTGACATTGCTAATGCAGAGAGCACAAAACAGTTCGGCACACTTCTTGTAATGGTGATTCAGAAGCAAAGTTACCCCAGGCCGTAGTCATGCCTTTTGTGACTGTGTGGTCCGCTCTAGCAGCTAAACTATTTACAATATCTGCGGGGCAAGGAGTTGGGTGACTTGTTGCCTACAGGTCATTTTCTAGTGTAGCAGATTCTTAGTGTCTAAAGCACCACCTTGCTTTCAGTAGTGTCTTCTAGACTAGAGTGAGTAGGAATAGCTGTGAGCTTCCTTTGCTATATGTAAGAGCTAGGTGTCTAGGAAAGGAAACTGTCAAAACTTGCCCATGAAGCTAAACCCACAACCTTCCCAGGGGATGGGCAGACACTCTGGGTTTGTGTGCTGTTTGAAGACTGTGTAGGGACTGCCCAACTATAAGGGCTGGCTATGCACATTTGACCAAAGCAGGTTCTTGTGATTAAACTGAAGTTGGCAGTTTTGTAGCAGTGGTGCCCACCACATCTCTTATGCTGTCCTGGTGCTGTTGACTAGGAGGCCAGTCAGCCTGCCTTGTTCACAGAGCCAGAGCATGTCACATGGTTAGTGCACTGGCTTTCATATCTTTGCACATGATAGTACCTTTCCTCCAAAGATATCTCAGCCCTTTGCCAGCCATTAACGTGACTGAAAACTGCCTGTGAAACGGCCAGGATTATCAGCTCATCTCTGTTGAAAGGCCTCCCGTTTTTTGTTATATTATTTATATTACTGTGGTATCCAGAGGCCCCAGTCAGGGTTTGGGTTCTAGGAACTATACAAACACATACAGAGGCAGTCTCTGCCCCAGAAATCTTAGTCTTACAATCATGGCAGTTGCTTGACTTCGGGCCTGTCAACCCAAGCAAGTTGTGACTTTATGGGGGGAATCATGTTAGCATTATGGTATCCTGACCACGTAGGAACCATGGTCCGATCATGCCTTTGCATGGCTGTAACAGTGTTTGGAAACCTGATTATAAAATTGTTTGCTCTACTTAAGAGACAAGACCAAACAGCACTATGTTACTGCTTGGGTCGCTGCTGTATTATAACACAATCCCTCATCATACAGACCTTGCCTTTGCAGGCTGGCTCTTATGTCAGGCCTGGAAACTCCTTCGTATTTGTTTGTGTGAGATTTTTTTTCTTTTACTCAAAAGGAGTGGTTTGGGAGCTGTTTGTTTGTTTTTACAATATATTATTCCTTCCCGTTCCACATGATGGAGTTGGAGGAGGAATTCCCAAAGGCACGTGTAACTCCCATTGACAGTCCAGTCAGCAAGGTGTCCAACAGCCATTTGTCTCTCTAAAAGTCTCCCCCATAGTCTGTAAAACTTCATTTTAAATAAAGTTGTTGTAGCAATCGAGAAGCACAACTAACCACCTGCATGTGATTTTAAAGCATTTTGACTTCTTAGGGATGGAAATAAAATTCAGCTTTAGAAACAGGAACATGGGGCAGTACTACTGGCTGAAGCCGATGGTTTTTGTTTCAGCAGAGTAATACACCACTGGAAAAAATAATTTCAAATGGGAAAGAAGACAATATCCATAATTATAGTGGCAATAGCAGGCTTCCTCCATGGTTGGCTAATCATGGCAGAGCTTTAATAAGCATAGTGTTTTTTTTCTAGTGTTGCAGCATGTTAATTCAGTTAATTTAACTCTGTGCTTCTACTGAGTCACCAGCTGGTGACTGCATTGGTGGAAGACTGCAATTAGTCTTTTTCTTTTTCTTTTTTTGTCTCTTTAAAAATTCTTTGGCATGCATGGAATGTCTGTGAGGGGGTCCATTACTGTACACAGCGTAAGTACTTGTGTCTAATTATATAAATACACTGCTATATGATTATATATACAGATCTCCTTTCTTCGGTTTCATCTCATTTGCCCACATTAGTGCATGAAAAATTAAGCCTCCTCTTCAAAATGTTTTCTTGGTAGGGAAACTGTAATTTCCCAATAAAGTTTCCAGTCCTCCTGCTATTGATTTAAGTTGTCATTGATTTTCACTAGGAGCGGAAACTGGCTCAAATAAGGACAGAGAGCTGGTTTCCATTGGACTTTGTCTTCCGTGCAATACATTGTAGTCCAAAGGAGATTACATTTTGGGATTATTATTTTTTTTAAGCCCCTGTCTGTTTTATGGGTTGAATATGTTGGAACTCTGCGTGTTCACATTTGAGTCCTTTTGTTTTTGTCATTTGTCTCTTGCAAATAAAATATAAAGAGGTTCTTTAACCCCTGTTGTGAGGACTGGCACTGGTGGTAGCAGTTGTCTTCTTTGACTTGCCCTTCTGGGAGATGAGCCATCTGCTCGTGTACTAGAGAAAGCTGAACTGCTGAAGAGAAGATGGCCAGGGGGCTCTTCCCACACCACAAAACAATCTTATTGTAATAAATTTGAGGAAGGTCTGGACTGCAGATGATTTCACTGCTATCATGTGGATTCTGGCTTCAACTAAAAGCATTTACATAGCACGCTCAAGCAGCTTGCTGCTGTTGGAAACAAAATGGTCAGTCATCAGCAGCAGGTAGCTGATGCAGTTTAAATAACTTCTTAGACATTTCAGATGCTGCTCCCGACTTTCTATTTATTTTTAAATAACCTAGGTTAACAAAGTTGGAGGCAACATATTGTATCGGAAGGGGAAATGAAAGAGAATATACAGTATATTTTATTCTTTCTAGCCAGAGACTGCATTTCATTGGAGACAGCTATGTGTGTTGAGGGTTGCAGGACAGTACAATTTACCACCTTGTGGAATTACATGTGTCAGAGCCAACTAGGGTGACCAGACAGCAAGTGTGAAAAATCGGGATGGGGTGGGGGGTAATAGGTGCCTATATAAGGAAAAAGCCCCCAAAATCAGGACTGTCCCTATAAAATCGGGACATCTGGTCACCCTAGAGCCAACCCTTCTGGGAAAAGAGGATAAACCTGTGTTGTAATGTCACTACTGGAGGAGAACCCTTTGCATGGTGGGCTGTAATCACATCAGCCAAAAATGTGTTTAAAATGTTGGGTGCCAACATGTACACCACCCAAAAGTCAGGTAGTTGGTGTCTGGCTCTTACGCCTGACATCTTGAGTAGGTGACCCTTGGTTAGTATAGGACTGCTACATGAGCAATCGTAATTCTTCTTCGAGTGCTGTCCTTGTAGGTGCTCCACTCCAGGTGATGGTGTGTTCCAGCGCCATTGATCGGAGATGGTCGGGACGCATGTGCTCAGCTGCTGTCTCGCGGTCTCGTTTAGAGTCTGCCTGACCGTTCGCATCTCGTGCACCCCTCTGTTCCTTCTCAACCGTCCTTGGCTGAAGACGGGAATCCGGGCTGATCCTCTTCCCTGGTCTCTAAGGGAAACAATTACAAAGAATATAGAAATAGTTAGTAACATCCCATTTGTTTCCCTTCCCTTAGGATAGTTACTTAGTTTAAAAGAAGGGAAAACAAACAAAAAAAACTTTTTTCCTCAAGCTTATCTCCTGCGGAGACACTCTCCCCCGGCACTCCAAGTTCAATAATGCCAGGGGGTTCAGGATTTAAGAAATGTGATTCCTATCAGGACTGTATGCGAAGGTCCAATGGACACTCATGTTGTGTGAAGTGTCTCGGTGAGACACACATCTCTGCTAAGTGTGTCCATTGCACGAGCCTCAGAACCAGGGCTCGTCATGTATCAGGTATCCCCAAGAGATCTGCTTGGAAAGTTGTGTTTAGAAATGGCTGCACCCTTTGATCTCTCAGTAGTGGAGACAAATAATCACGAGGACTTACAAAATGGCTTAGTCCTGTCTAAGTAGAAGGCAATGCTATCACGCAGAATACCACGGCAGACACCATAGTGGGCCGTACAGTACTGTCTACGGTACTCACTGCCGTAACTCCAAAGTCCCACCCGCCATAGTGGGTACTGCTCCACATTCACCTGGAGTGGAGCACCCACAGGGACAGCACTTGAAGAAGAAGAGAAAGTTACTCACCTTGCAGTAACTGAGGTTCTTTGAGATGTGTCCCCCGTGGGTGCTCCACTCCCCGCCCTCCTCCCCTCTGCTTTGGAGTAATAGTCTGACTTCTCCATGGTAGAGAAGGAACTGAGGGGGGCATGGGACGCGTGCGCTCAGGCAGACTCTAATGAGACTGCGAGACAGCAGCTGAGCGTATGCATCCCGACCACGCACTGTTACCGAAGATCTCTGATCAATGGCGCTGGGATGCAGAGTCACCTGGAGTGGAGCACCCGCAGGGGGACACATCTCAAAGAACCTTTAGCTGTAGTAGGAAGCCACCACATTAGAAAGCTAGAAGGGCACAGCTCGGCAAACACCTATTACTGGGAGTTTCAAGCTATTGGAACCCTAAAAACCATGGAATTATATGTGACCTGCTGTGGTGGCCATTTCTATGGCTAACAATTCCTGCATCCCCAGCCCTATCCCTTGTCTATGGTTTCTGAGTCAGGTGGGTTGGTGCCATTTCTCTGCAAGCCAGAAGCATGGGGAATAGTTTCCTGCGAGGAAATGGGGAGTGTATTAGTTTGGTACAGCTGGCATAAAGAGGGCTGTTGAATTCAGATACATCTCCCCACTCAAACAGCTTCCTGAGGGAGGAATTCCTGAGGCGGCAGCTTTGCTTTGCTTTTTGTAGGTTGATGGGGGGTGTGTTGCAGGTGTGGAGTGAGACATGCAATTGTTTAACACCGAGGACAGATGATGTCTGGTCCTCTTCGCTCATAATCTCCTTCTCTGCGAAAGAATTTTGTAACCACACACAAGTGTTGCCTGAGGAAGGAAGGAAATGTGTGGGTTATGGACGGCCCTGTATTGTTTAAGCAAAGAATCCTGACTGCAATATCTTTGGAATTTTTGTTGTGTAATCACTGTTTCAGATGGCTGAATTGGTGATAACTGCAGTGCTGGCCTTCCCACAGACATGTTTCCAGTCAGTGGTATAGCAGAAGGCTTTGATCAGAGGAGCCCTTCAAAGGTCTAGTGAGATAGTAATTGGAGTGGATATCTTTACCAAGACAGTAACAGCTGACTAGCCAAACCCTTTTGGCACATGACCTTCTCGTGAGAAAAGGAGCTAGGCTAGACAATGGATTTCCTGGTGGCCAGCTGGGAAAGGTTATATAATAAAAGCTTTCAGTGCTGAAAATGGCATTTGCATTCATTCGTTCTGTACCAGTGCTTTAGGTTCCCTTGTTATTGTGAGCCGAGAGCATATTTTAGTGCTGAGTGGGGAGCTTTCCCTTGTGAATGTGGGGTCTAGGTGATCAATTCCTGCAGAATTTAAAATTAAAAAAAAAATCTTGCCCTTATGAGACCTTTTCAAATGTGATATCAAATGTAAACTAATACAGTGTTGTCTGCCTGCAGACTCAGGGAGACGTCTCTGGTGTTTTTTTGCTGCTGCTCATAGCTTTGCCAAGCAGAACAGAGTGAAATCAATGTTCTGGTCAGTTTCCCTGCTACTGTTCAAAACCCTAAGGGCAGTAGTGACACTGTTAAATGATCATGTGAAGTTTATGCTGCTCTGCTTTGGAAATCTCTGGGTACCAGAGGCAGGCACTGGAATATGTTCAGTAAGGAGTAGGGACCCTAAAAGGAAACCGAGGTAGGAGTAAACTAGCAAAGTCCTCTTGTTCTTTCACCTGCTCCCAACTACACTCTCAAAACAATCAGGAGGCGAGGGAAGGGGTGTAAGAGTGGAGACCTGCCCCCCTTGTGACAGAACTCTGGAGGAGAGAGAAAAGACACATGCTCCTTCTTCCAGCAGCTGAACCAGGGGCAGCATCTCTAAACATATCAGTCGCTTGCTAACTAGCTGGCTGGTACCTTTTGGGAAATCTTCCAGAGCCTAGAATTTCTACTTTCTGGGAAAAGCTCCTATGTAAAATACATAAGTACAGAATTCTAATTTTTTTTGCCATTCAGCTCGTGTGAGCCATATCCCCCGGGGTCCCTGCCGGCTGCAGACACCATTTTCAGCACCATGTCAATTGGCATGGCAGCCTCTCTGCTTGGGCTCTGAACGTGACTAACGGTTTAGCTCAGTGGTTCTCAACCTGTTTACCTGTGTTATGTGGGCTGCAGGTTAAGAACCACAGCCCCCCTCCTCCCTCTCCCCCCCCCCCCCCCCCCCCCCCCGCTCAGACCCCTCCATAGAGCAGGGTGAGCAGTGGAGCTGGGCAGCTGGAAAAGGGACCCCGTAGCACAGGACTGGACCCTGCCAGCCAGAACTGCTGGGCAGCCATAGCTGGACCCAATCTTGCAGGGCTGGGCAACCGGCAGCCCGACCCAGACCCAGGGGGGCACAAGGCCAGCCCTGCATAGCTGTGCTCAGGGGGGGAAACAGGACCAAATGGAAGGCAGTGTTGCCTCTGGCATGTATCCAGTATGTGGGGGGAGAGGAGCACCGCCCCATGCTCCCCCAGTCTCTGTCCATGGGGGAGGGGGAAGAGGTGTCAATTAATTAATTGGTTAGTCTCTAAGGTGCCACTAGTACTCCTTTTCTTTTTGCTAATACAGACTAACGTGGCTGCTACTCCGAAACCGCTCATAAGAATGTATTTGGTTAGAAGGGGACACAGTTTTCACCATAGCTGTGTAAGTGCTAAACTGGCAGCAGAATTGTATCTCTGAGCCAGCGACTGACGGAATTGAATTCTACACCCTCTGCTGCAACAAGCATGCTGTAGGATCTGTGGGCCTGGCCAGCTGAGGAAAGGAAACTTTTAGGTTAAGCACGTACAAATTTTCCTAATACACATTGTGAAAGGAACATAAGACTTTGACCCAGGTGCCTTTCTAGCATCACTTATGGCGTCACTACTGGGCAATAAGAAGATAAATGCCTATGGGTTTTATAATCCTGTGACAAGCTGCTAATATTAGCCTTCATCTAGTTATGTGGATTTAAGTGTTTAGTTCTTTCATCCTGCATGTAAGTGAATTGTGCTACACTCCTTCATTGCCACAGCAGATTCCTTATCTGTTGTGTAATTGTGGAGGTTATTTCTGTCAGGTTCAAGTACTCTGTTAGTTTTTGGTTATGATCCTAAAACCTATACTTTATGTAAATCCACATTGTGGCAGGAGACTGTGCTTTTCTCCATTTGTTCTTTGGTATCTAAGGGCATTGGAGAATCCAATCTTTTGGGAGTCATTCTTCTGCTGTGGAAGTCTATGATTTAAGAAAAGGAGTACTTGTGGCACCATAGAGACTAACAGAGGCAAATTTATTATTTGTTAGTCTCTAAGGTGCCACAAGTCCTCCTTTTCTTTTTGCAGATACAGACTAACATGGCTGCTACTCTGAAACCTGTCTGTTTTGTTATCTAGTGTGCTTGTGTGGGTTTCCTGGTTTGTTTCTGATGGTCTCTGTTGTAATGTGACTTTGCCACTTCGTGGGATGATCTACATTTCACAGCAAAATAAAGAGAAACTGTGTGCTTCGTACTTCTATAAGGAGTGACTGAGTTTTTAATGCTTTATTCCTTCACTAAGTGGCAACTCCGAGGTCCACTAACCAAACTGAATACCCAGTTGAGAAAGTTACAAAATTCTCTAATTGCCAGTCATAGCTATAATCTCTCTTCTTTTGCATATAAATCATGCTTCATCATGAAGGGGCTCCTAAAAAAAAAAGGAAGAATTGCCTCACCCACTGCTGAGGGCCACTGTGGGATGGAACAGGGCAGCTGTAGTAGGTAGGTATCCCACCGTAACAGAAAGTGCCATGGGATACTTAATGACCACACATGGTCTGGGTTTCTGTTTTACAACTCATCAGAAACTCTTTACAGCACCATCTTTGATCAGAGTTCAGAACTTGAGCATATTCCCAGGCTAGCAAAGGCCAAGGAACACCTATATAACACTTTGGTAACCACACTACCTAACTTTACACATCTTTGATGAGCTCCAAAGGAAGCTACATCTAGCCCCTCTTAGCTGGAAGGATGTCTGCCTATGAGCTTGGTGGAAAGAAGTAAATGGAGAAGACAATCGCAGTCTTCCTTGGGGTAGGGGTCTAGGAGGGTCATTTTGTGGTAGCTTTTCTTGTCCACATGATAGGAGAATATTTCCTGCTCTTTTGTCCTATTAAAAATGTATTCAAAGAACATTACAGCTTGGACATGAAAGTGGTTAGTTCCCTTCTCAGGAGAGCAGAGTTCTCTTGAGAACATCTACTGACAACATGGGGTTAGCCGCAGTTTTCTGTGTCCCATTGGTTATTGAGAAGGGGAAATGTGATATAAAGCAAAGAAAGACTTCTGTCACTTTTTATTTTACAAAGTGTCAATCAAAATGCAAGACAAGTAGGATGTTTGGTTTCAGTGAATAACAATGCCTGACACATTCAGAACTGCCCTTGTAGAAATCCTGATACCTAGATTAAACCTGCCCCTCGATCTGGAGATGGCAATTCCCTCCTGCTGGGCTGATTTCAGTGATACGCAAATGCTTGGCTTTCTCACCTCGTGATTTTTCCCTCTTCTCTCCCCCTCTGTCCCTTCCCGGCTGAGAACAACCTCTCTGAAGAGATGTGTAAACCTAATATCTGACCTTGGCCCCTCGCACCAGTAGGCTGTGTTCAAACCCTATTCTTACACTAATAAGAGAATCTTAAAAGAAAGCTGTGCCAAGGGGATAGGCATAGCTTTCCAAACAGCTTTTACTCACCCAGGGCTGTAATATCCCCTTGGAAAGCTTGAAATTACCATTACCTAGAGTTATTTTATTTCCCTCCATTGCTTGGCACAATGCCATAAGTGTCTCATCAACGGGAGCTCCATCCACTGTTCACGCTTCTACGAACAAGAATTAAACCATTATGGCCGGGGATGAGGCAAGAAGTACATAGGAATTCTGTTAAGGTTTCAGATACATAAAAAAGCCAGTGAAAATGGGGGTGTGCCATTTATCTTGTAGAGATGGCTACCAGCTCCCCCTGGTTTTAGGTTGCTTAACACTTTCCATTATAAAGAATTTCTGTTACCTTTTTGAGACGGTGGCGTGCAGCAGGCCTTTGAAATTTGGCAGGAAGTAAGCCTGGGGGCCAGAGAAGGGCCTTTTCTTTGGCTGCTGAAATTCTGTTCAGGTTTGACGGAGAGAAATAACTTTGGGAAATCACCATTTCCCTTCTGTAGTTCGTGTTCGTGCGGAACATGTGGGCAACATGCCACGGTGAAGGTGAGTGTTCTAATGTAAGGCTGGGCCCCCACACTGCACTAAACCCAGCAGCGGAGAATGTCTCTCTGCAAAGAGAATTAGGCCAAACTCTTCCTGACCACTGTATTCCAGACACAGCACACAGTCTCAGTGGCCCATTTCCCCTCTCTGGGGCACTACATGGAGAAGGGTTCCAAGGAATTTCACACACCCATACACTTACATCTACATACCTCCCAGGGAAAGGGGAAGAGAGAGACAAGCTGGGCTTTCCCCCAACCAAGTCTTCCTTCTGGATTCAGCACATAGCCCCAGTGGCCCACCTGGAAACCCACCCCTCTGGTGGCACCACATAGGGAAGAAGGTCCCCTAGATATTCAAGGAAGGAGTGGGGAGAAGCTGGGATGGTCCTGTAGCTCAAGGCATGCTATGGTGCTGAATGATCAGGGTTCAAACCTTGCTCCTGAGGCACGATGAAGATGGTATTGCAGTTGCACAAAATAGATTCTCCCCTGCCCCTTTTTTAAAGACCTAATGAGTTACATACAAAAAACTCAAACATTATTTATGTTGCAAAATCAAGCAGTCAAAAGCTAGGAAATTCCAGAATTTAGATGCTAAGACATTAAATGCAAAGTTTGGCTTATAGCCACATGTTCTTCATTTTCAGGGTGTCCTCTTGAGACACCCAGTGCCTGGGTTGCAGAGGTACTGAGCACTCAGCTGCTGTTAGTCATTGGGAGCTGTGCATGCTCAACCCCTGTAGCATTAAGGTTGTGTGGGCTGGAAGAAGGAGCAAGGGGTTGGGAGGTGCTTAGCTCTAATTCTGCCTCTGCTACTGAGTCACCATTTGGCCTCAGGCATGTCTCTTTGTGTCTGTTTCCTGGGGTATAAAATGCAGATGGCAATACTCTTACCTCACAGTGGAGATGAATTATTAATATTTGTGAGGCACTCAGATCCCATGGCAATAAGCGCCCTAGAAAAGTCAATGAGGAAATGACTAATTCTGTAATCATTGCATTGTATGCAATAAACAAGGCAGGGATCACTGAATGATGAGGATAACAATATTCAGCTGCTTCATTCCGTGAGCATCATCCATCTTTTGCACTGAATGAGACCAGGGGTTTCTGGAGGGAAAACAACATGTGATCACGTAATTGAAGACTCTCTTCATTCTGATTCATACACACAAGGTTGCTTAGGTAACCTAAATTCTGGTATTTGCAAGCTTTCAACTGCTTGAGCATAACCTAACATTTTTAAAGTATAAAGCTTTTTGTATATAATTTATATAGCATTGCTGGTGTACATAGTATAGCCCTTCACAATAGAGAGCACACCAAACAAAGAAGTACAACCCTGCCCAATAGGGCTTCTGATATAAAAGGCATGCATGAATACAGTGCAAAAGAATGGAGACTAGAAGGAACATTCTTAGGCAGCGAGGGTTCCTCTACATTGGAATAAAAGACCCATGGAATGTCTGTGGCTGGCCTGGGTCAACTGACTTGGGCTCACTGGGCTCAGGCTCCGAGGCTAAAAATTGCACTGTAGATGCTTGGGCTTGGAGGCTGGACTTTGGCGTCCCAGAGCTCGGGTTCCAAAGGTCTACAAAGCAATTTTACAGCCCTTCAACCCAAGCTGGCCGAACAAGGGTTTTTAGTTCCCATGGAGATGTACACTTAGTGCAGGGGTGGGCAAACTTTTTGGCCTGAGGGCCACATCTGGGAATAGAAATTGTATGGCGGGCCACAAGTGTTCACAAAATTGGGGTTGGGGTGTGGGAGGGGGTGAGGGCTCTGGTTGGGGGTGCGGGCTCTGGGGTGGGGCTGGGGATAAGGAGTTTGGGGTGCTCTGGCCTGAGATTGAAGGGTTTGGAGAGAGGGAGAGGGATCAGGGCTGGGGCAGGTGTTTGGGAAGGGGTGTAAGTTCCAGCTGGGGGTGCGGGCTCTGTGGTGGGGCTGGGGATGAGAGGTTTGGGGTGCCGGAGGGTGCTCCAGGCTGGGATCACGGGGTTTGGAGAGCAAGAGGGGGATCAGGGCTGGGGCACGGAGTTGGGGTGTGGGGAGAGGCTCAGGGGTGCAGGTTCCAAGTGGTGCTTACCAGAAGCAGCTCCCGGAAGCAGTGCCATGTCCCTTCTTCGACTCTTACATGGAGGCGCGGCCAGGCAGCTCTGCACGTTGCCCCATCCGCGGGCACTGCCCCATCCGCGGGCACTGCCCCATCCGCGGGCACTGCCCCATCCGCGGGCACTGCCCCATCCGCGGGCACTGCCCCATCCGCGGGCACTGCCCCATCCGCGGGCACCGCCCCTGCAGCTCCCATTGGAGCACCAGAGGGGGCCATTGGAGCGCATAGGAGCTGGACCATGAGGACCATGTGGCTGCTTCCGGGAGCCACGTGGTGCGTCCCCCCGACCCTGCGCCCCGCCTGGAGCTCTAGAGCAGGGCCATGCCATATCATGCGGCCCCCAACCCTGCGCCCCAGCTGGAGTGCCGGAGCAAGGCAAGCCCCAGACCCGCTCCCTAGCAGGAACTCGTGGGCCAGCTTAAAGTGGCTCGTGGGCTGAATCCATCCTGTGGGCTGTAGTTTGCCCACCCCCGCCTTAGTGGCTACAGTCCAGATGAAAACTGTTTAACGATACCTTACTTCTATCACCAGGGGTTGTATTGAGCTGGTTGCTTCTCAGCAGTATGTTCCAATAGCAGATTTCTGGATCTATCAGTTTAAACTTCCATTTAAAAAAGGGCCGGGGGGGTGGGGGGGAGGAACTTTGCTGGGAAAATACTTAGAATGTGACCCACTGCAGTCCTGAGTGTGCAGACAGACATGATGAAATAGCTTGGTGGACAAGATGCTTAAATCACCTCCCCCTGCAGATGAAGCAGGCCCTAAACTCAGCAGAACCACTGTGATGGTGCTCTGCAGGGGAGGGGGCAGACTGCTTGAAGGGACTCCACATAGAAGAGTCTGGTGTGGCTAGGGCAGTGCAGAGCAGTGGCTGTTTAGCCTGCTACTAAGTGACTCTATACAGCTCCTGTGTAGTGGGTGTACAAGTGTTGCTGCATCTGCTCCCAAATTTCAGGGTTGTAGCTATAGCACACTGTATTACTGGACTGGAGGGAGGATTCCTTCTTCCCATACTCCCCCTCTCCTCCTTCAGTCCTCTGTACAAAGCATCTGGTCCTAAGAGATATGACCTGCCCTCCCTCATCTCACTGTGGAGTGTAAGCTGTCACTTTCCAAGTTACCGTATATACTCATTCATTAGCCCGTTCATTTATAAGCCAACCCCCCCAAGATGGATAGGTAAAAATTGTAAAAACTGTATGACCCTTTCATAAGCCAACCCTAAATTTCAGGGGGTTGCAAACTTTGGCTCCCGGCCCGTCAGGTTAAGCCGCCGGCGGGTCGGACATTTTGTTTACCTGGAGCGTTCACAGGCACGGAGCCCCTCAGCTCCCAGTGGCCGCGGTTCTCCGTTCCCAGCTAATGGCTGGGAACATTAGCTGGGAACGGCGAACCGCAGCCACAGGGAACTGAGGGGCTCCATGCCTGCAGATGCTCCAGGTAAACAAAATGACAATGTATTAGATATTCAATTCAATGATGTCATGGAGTTTAAAATCATCAAATTTTGGTGTAGACCCATTTATAAGTTGACCGCTGCTCTTTGAGTCACATTTTTACCAAAAGTATTCGGCTTATGAACGCGTGTATACGGTATGTCAGGATTAACTATTTCATTGGTGATCATTTCAAGTAATACCATCCAGTTACCCTGGGATCATGGGTGGAACTGTAGCACCATCACTCCTCTGCATGTGTCAGAAGATATGTGTATGTCAGAGATTACAAGAGAGGGTGTGGGTAACCCACTGTGGTAAAAAGTAAAGCACCTGAATTTATTCAGGCACCAAAGTGTTTTATTAAATATGAACAAACTTCCTCACTAGGATTGAGATGTTGATCTGGATTTAAAGGGAGAAGTGATGGACTCTTCTCCCCTGCATTCAGTGTTTGAGTAATGTAAGAACATTCGCTTCGGTTTGATATTTTTTTTTTGCTATCCAGATTAGTGGAGGAGGAACACCTTCAGAATAGGATGGGTTCCTCATTTGATAAGTGGTGGTAGTGGAGAGCATATCAAAGACTCTGCATGCTGCCAGCAATAACTAAGCTGCCAGAGGAGATGAACTCATAAGCAGCAAAGATCCTGTTTTCATTCCGATTTCCTCATTTTCTATTTTTTTCCCCCGTCCATGGTTATTGATTATACTGGCAGAAATGTAGCAGAACTGTCTTCGGTTTTCCACGAGGCCTTGAAATGCATTTGCCCCTTCTAAATTGACAGGTCACCATGTTGTCAGTTTGCTGCCCCACCTCCTTATGAGGCACCGTGCTTCAACTGCTCGGCCTTAGTTTTCCCCAGCAAGGTTTTCAGGCAGCTCTGATGGCTTCTGGCAGAGCCTTTTGGCCAGGTTACTACAAAAATACACTCTCACACCTCTCTCTCTCTCACTCACACAGAGCAGGGTCCAAAGTCAGTACGAAAACAAACACAAAATAAGACTCTTTCTGCCAGCTGGGTTTAGCTCTGAGGCTATTTCATCTGCCTGCCCTCCCTTCTCTAGACTCAGCTCTTAGAGCCTGCTTTTTCCCTCAAATGAGACAACTGTGTTATCTGAGGCAAAAATCCCCAACCTGGGCATTGCTCTTATCAAATTAGATGTCTTTAAGTCACCAGGGCCTGAAGAAATGCGTCCTAGAATACTCAAGCTGACTGAGGAGATATCTGAGCTATTAGTGACTATTTTCTAAAACTAATGGAAGATGGGAGAGATTCCAGAAGACCGGAAAAGGGCAAATATAGCGCCCATCTATAAAAAGGGAAATAAGGACAACCCAGGAAATTACAGACCAGTCAGCGTAACTTCAGCGTAACCTGAAAGATAATGGAGCAAATAATTAAGCAATCAATTTGCAAACACCAAGAAGATAAAGTGATAAGTAACAGCATGGATTTGTCAAAAATAAATTTTGTCAAACCAACTAAATAGCTTTCTTTGATAGGGTAACAAACCTGGTGGAGGGGGAAGTGGTAGATATGGTATGATCTTGATTTTAGTAAGGCTCTTTGATACTGTCTCGCATGCCATTCTCATAAACAAACTAGGGAAATCCAACCTAGATGGAGCTATTATAGGGTGGATGAATAACTGGTTAGAAAACTGTTCCCAGAGAGTAGTTGTCAGTGGTTCACAGTCATGCTGGAAGGGCATAATGAGTGGGGTCCTGCAGGGATCCGGTCTGGTTCTGTTCAATATCTTCCTCAATGATTTAGATAATGGCATGGAGAGTACACTTATAAAGTTTGCAGAGGGGTTGCAAGTGCTTTGGAGGATAGGACTAAAATTCAAAATGACCTGGACAAACTGAAGAAATGCTCTGAAGTAAATAGGATGAAATTCAATAAGGACAAATGCAAAGTACTCCACTTAGGAAGGAAAATGGGAAATGACTGCCTAGGAAGGAGTATGGCAGAAAGGGATCTGAGTCATAGTGGATCACAAGCTAAATGAGAAGAGTGTTAACACTGTTGCGAAAAAAACAAACATCATTCTGGAATGTATTCGCAAGAGTATTGTAGGCAAGATAGAAGTACTTCTTCTGCTCTATTCTGCACTGATTAGGCCTCAACTGGAGTATTGTGTCCAGTTCTGGGCACCACATTTCAGGAAAGATGTGGATAAATTGGAGTGAGTCCAGAGAAGAGCAACAAAAATGAATAAAGGTCTAGAAAACATGACTTACATGAGAAGATTGATAAAACTGGGTTTGTTTAGTCTGGAGAAGAGAAGACGAGAGAGGACTTGATTAACAGTCTTTAAGGCCTTAAAAGGTTGTTATAAAGAGGAGGGAGAAAAATTGGTTCCAGTTAACCTTTGAGGATAGGACAAGAAGCAATGGGTTTAAATTGCAGCTACGGTTGGACATTAGGAAAAACTTCCGAACTGTCAGGGTGGTTAAGCACTGGAATAAATTGCCTAGGGAGGCTGTTGGAACCTCCATCATTGGAGGTTAAGAGTAGGTTAGACAAACACCTGTCAGGGATGGTCTAATACTTAGTCCTGGCATGAGTGCAGGAGACTGGACTAGGTGACCTTTTGAGGTCCTTTCTAGTCCTATGATTCTATAATTGATTTGAGTGGGAGGAAACCATGTTCTCTCTCCATATCAAGTTGTGCAGGCTGACTAACCCATCTGGACCTTAGAAAAAGAAGAAAAGCAATAATGAAGTGACCGTGTGGGGAGACATAGGATTAAGGACTTTATGGGCCTGTCTAGAGAGGTGTCCACACTTGAAGCAATTTACAAGTGGCACTGCTATGGATGTGTCTTAGGGTATGTCTACACTGAAAAGAAAGAGGGGGAAAAAAAACCCATGGCAGCATGTCTGCACCCAAATTTCAGTGTAGATGTTCCTGCTTGGACTGGAGCCAAGGCTTTGAAACCCAGCAAGGAGGGAGTGGGTCTCAGAGACCAGACTCCAGCCTACATGGGAACATCTACATTTATTTTTAGCCCTGTAACATGAGCCCTCAGAGCCCAAGTTAGTTGACCCATGGGTTTTGGTTTTTGTCTTTTGCTGCATAGACATGCTCTACTTACCTTATTTTCTAAGTCTGTTTCTTTTGACCCTTCCTCAACTTGGTGGCTAACTTAGGTATTGGAATAAAACCTAGCATTCAGCAACTGCACTAGATTTAGTAGGGGTGAAACCCAGGCAGTGGAGCGTCATTGCTGTATTATGGTGTTTCTTCCCATTTCTAGAAACAAAAGACTTCTCAGAAGCCAGCAGGAGGAACTACGAACATGCGCCACATTTTCAGCTGATTTTTGCAAAGTCAGTACTTGCACAGTTGGAGTCTTCCTCTATGCAACATCTTCATGATGGTTTCTCTCCTTTCCCCTTTTCCTCCAGTTTGCCCCCGTCCGCCGGAGCCTGAGAATGGAGGCTACAAATGCCATCCAACTCCTTGCAGTGACCCTCTGACATCTGACAGCGTCATAGAGTATGTATGTGATGAAGGCTACATGCTAAAGGGAGATTACAAATACTTGACATGCAAGAATGGAGAATGGAATCCAGCCATGGAAATTAGCTGTAGGCTAAGCCAAGGTGAGTAATGCATTACAGCAAGTAAGGAAGGTAGCTTCCATTTTAGACTGTCTTCTCTATTTATTATATATTTTAATATTTGATACCTGTATTGCGGTAGTGCCTAAAGAACGCAACAAGATTGGGCCCCTTGTGCTAGGTGCTGTACAAACAAAATCAGTGGTAATCCCAGCTCACAGTGTAAAAGCACACCACCTCTCCTACATTCCTCCTTTCAAAGTCCAGCCCATGTTCTTTAACAGAGAAACATGGCCTGTGAAGATGTGCTTCTGGATGCAGATCTCCATCATGGTTTGAGTGGCGGCTCCTGTATTAGCCTGCTGAGACAATAGATTCCATCTTGCCATATTAGAGATAAGGGGGCAGTAAGCTGCTCTATCATGTGCGCTTTCAGTGCTGCTCCTCTGGCTCCTGGTAAGCTGACAATACATCATCCACCTTGTCTTGTCTCGCTAATATCCTGGGGACCAACAATATTGCAGACTGTGTCTGTGTCTGTCTGTTTTTAGTTCTTCACCAGTGCTTTCTAACACCCATTTTTGGAGGGGCTGCTTTATTTGCTTTTGGAGCTTGCAGTCTGCTGCAGCGCAGAGCTCCATGGTGCTGTTTGGCCTGGCCTGGCCTGATGGATGTTGCTGCTGATTTCTGTTTTCTTTCTTTCCAAATGGAAATTGACAGCTTTTGTTATGTGAGGCTTTCCCAAGCTGGACAGGAATTCCTCTCCCATGACAGGAAAGTAAAGCAGTCTGCAGAAAAATATTTGTTATACAGCTGTAATTTTATTGTCTATGTTTAAGGATTTCTGGTTTTAAAAAACATACATACCCAATAAAAGCTGATGGAGGGAGGAGCCCATATACTGGTGGAATGACTCAGCAGCAACAATTGGAGTCAAATTTTTCCTCCGGGATTAGAGTTTATAACACATTTTGCTTTCTGGCTTAACTTAATCAGAAAGCAAACAGAAAAGCACCCCTTCTTGGAGTTCACCTGAGCTCTGTGGCCACTAGAACCTACTGTACTATTCCCAAAGATGCCCTTTTCCCTCCTGGCCACTCTTACAGCCCTTACTCTGAGCATCTGTGCCAGGGGAGGGGGAAGTGGAATTCACCTGCGACCAGGTAGAACCTGAAAGCGCTCTGAGTTCAGTGTGGGATTGTAAGAATTACTCTGTTCTTTCCCATTCCACTTCCTCCCTCAGTCCCAGTCCATGCAAGAAAACCCTTCACCGTGACAACTCGCCATGCTTGGACAGCATTCCTGCATGATGGCATTTTGCCCACTCCAGGACTGCAAGTAGCAATGTGAATGGCAATGACCACACGGCTCTTCTCTAGTATCACCGGGGATGGGTTAATACCACACATGGCCTGGGTTGACCAAAATATAGGGCCTCAAGTCACTGGTGGAAGGGTAGTGACTTGAAAAAGCCAGTGAGAAATGAGGAAACTGTGTTAAGACCATGGGCTTCAAAGCAAACAATCACATCTTAATCCATCTTCGGGTGTCGCACCGCTTCACAGAAAATGCAGCCATACAGGAACATGATGTGAAGATCTTGTCTACACTAAGTACCTATTAGTGGGTGTGACCCTAGAGGACATAATGAATTGTAGCAAAATGGAAGTTTTGCTTAACTGGGGTTCAGTTAAATGGGGATGTCCTGTATATGAAGCATGTAAGAGCATTGGCCAGTGGACCTACAAGCATTGCGGGGAGGGTTAGTACACAAGACTTTAGTCATCACTTAAATGGGTTAGGGGATAGAAGGAACATACAGGCAATTACACAGTGTAGAGAGGGAGAAGACCTCTTAGGCTGTCTGAGTTCATCTCCCTGCCAGTACAGGATTATTCCCTACTACATGTTTGTTAGGCTATGTCTACACTAGCACTTACTGTGGGACCTACCTAAGCGCCGGTGTAGAGAGCGCTATGTTGGCTTCTCCTGCCGACATAGCTACCGCTGCTCAGCTTCCTTGTCACACTTTACCTGTGCTAACACAAACCATGGTGATTCCACTACTTTCCTTGGGGTAGACTCTTCCACTGGCTAAGAATTCCTGTTAACAGGGAGCTTTTCCTGCTGTTCAGCCTAAAACACCCCTTCTGTCACGCTAAACAATTCTCTTCCTTCCTTATTGTCATCAAGCCTCTTTGTAGTTGTCACAGAGTGTGGGGAAGTTTGGGCCCTGCACCCCTCTTCCTGGGATTCACTGTGACTCTCAGCCAGCCAGTAAAACAGAAGGTTTATTGGACAATAGGAACACAGTCTAAAACAGAGCTTGTGGGTACAACCAGGACCCCTCACTCAAGTCCTTCTGGGGGGCAGGGAGCTTAGACCCCAGCCTTGGGGTTCCCTGCGTTCCACCACCCAGCCCAAAACTGAAACCAAGCCCCCCTAGCAGGCTCTTTCCTGCAGCCTTTGTCCAGTTTCCCAGGCAGAGGTATTACCTCCCCCATCTCCCCCCTGGCTCAGGTTACAGGCTCTCAGGTATCCCATCTCCAATGAAACTCCCCTGCCACATTCCCAGGTCAACACTCCCCCTTCCCTGCTGCGTCACAGTTGTCACTTAGCCAAACTAAATGTATGCATTTAACTCATCCTCTCCTAAATCAGCCCCTTTAGCCTCCTTCCCCCCTTCTATTGCTCTTCCCTGACACTCCCTCCATTTTTCAGAGGACCCTTGTATGTACCTTCTTCACATGATGGCTGTTCTGAGGCATGAACCGTTTAATTTGTTTCTTTTGGCTTTGTAGATAAAGATTCGCCCCCGACAATCGGGGTCCCCACCCTCTCCATAGTGGCCTCCACAGCAAGCTCAGTAGCTCTGATCCTTCTCTTAGTTGTGCTGTTCGTTTTGCTGCAGCCAAAGCTGAAGTCTTTTCATCACAGCAGGTGAGCTCAGTGGGGGAAAAGTTTCAACAGAGGGCAGGGGCTGGGGGATGTAATATTTATTTACATGTGCAGTCCACAAGGGTGTTGGGTTTGTCTCCTCTCTGTCATCTTAACCCCATCACTCTTCTTTCCTTTCTCTGTCCTGTTCTTCTGTTTTTCTCTTATTTCCTTTTTTCATCCTTTTGTGCTTTTCTTCATCACTCTTTCTTCAAGTCTGTTGCTTTGTTGGGGTCTGCTGGGTTTCTGTATAATCTCCTCATGTCGTGTTGAGCAGGGTCTGGTTTTAATGGCCATAACTTCTCATCCCTTTCCTTTAAATAAATTTACTGCTGGCAAAAGATGCCATCGGGTTGATGACACAAGAAAAGAGACTGTTCTTATTCACAGAATAGATGTGATACTGGCAATCTTACCACAGGCTTCCACTGCCCTGCCAATGTACCTCAGCTCTTATCTGGAGAGGGTTTAGTCTCCAGCTCCTGTCAGGCTTTGCTCTGTCCATTAAAACTTCCCGTTGTTGACATCAGTCAGCACTAATGTGTGCTGGTGTTTTTTTGTGATGTGAACATAGTCTATTGGAAGCTTGGCGTGACCCCCCAGATTCACTTCCCGTAGGACAGCATACTGAATAGAGTTGAGGAAAGGGCTATCCCCTGCCCTCTTTAAACCATGGCCTCACAAACTCAGGACATAGTGGAGCTGTGATTTTTTTTTTTTATTTCCCCCCACCCCCCATGCACCCATTACTTTTAGCTGCCCCACTTACGCATCTCCAGTGGCGAGGCACAGGCAGTATTATGGGTGGGAAGAGGTCTGTGGGTGGCACAAAGTGTCCGTGGGCTTCAGGAAACACCGCATTTGTGCACTGTGAAGCAGTGTGCCCAGCACTTGTGAACTGCTCCTCCTGGAGATCCCCTGAACTTGGATACAGTAATGGTATTGGGTGGTGCTCTGCTTCTCATTTTCTGTGGCTACTGTTCTCCCATTCCACCTGATCTATTTGCTATTCTATTTCTGTGCTTCTAAATTTTAAATGTAAGATGTTATCCAAACCCTATTGGACTGTCCTCTAGTTCAGCCTCCTTCCTTTTCCAGTGCTGGATGATTACCAAGGTAAGAGCCTGTGGATTTACATCTGCCCCTTCCCCTGCCAGTGCCCAGCTCATTTAAGAGATCCCTCCGTTGCTTCTGGGGCTGTGAATTGTGCTGATATCACTAAATAAAGTACTGACCAGCCAGAGTAAATTAATTATTCAGGAGCTTCTGACGTATGTGCACATCTCTGATTATCCCTGCTGCGGGGAGGGTGGGGGGGAATAAAAAAAGTACAGGACATTTGCCCTCCTGACCTGGGAAAAGACAGCTGTACATGGAGGAGGGGAGGGTCCCACATTTCAACCGCTGCCATTGCCAGCGGTGTGTACTGTGCTCTGCTGCCCTTCCTCTGGGTGGGCACAGATTGGTCTTCTGAGCCAGTCACTGCTGCTCCTTAAACAGCTGGCAGGGTGGCTGTTGAGCAGCAGGGCATTTTCTCATTTGAGGGCACAGTTCTGGAGCATGCCCCTGTCTTCCGCAGGGCCAGCCACTGTTAACAGGAGAACTAGTGTGTGGTCACTGGCATGGCAGCACAAGGAGGTGACTGCTTTTCATGGGGTGTTGGTAAAATTCAGTCCTTCTCCCCCTGAACAGGTCACTGTTGAGTGGTGGAATTGGGGTAAGGAAAGGTTACTTCATGGCTCATTGGCGTGGTGGGGGGCTCACAGACACACAGAGCTATCGGTCTGTGTATACGCCCTAAATTAGCTTTTTCCTCTTGCAAGACGTGATCAAGGTGTATCTGGGGATCAGGTCTCCATGATGGTGGATGGTGTCCAGGTGGCCTTGCCGTCCTATGAAGAAGCAGTCTATGGCAGCGCAGGGAACTGCATTCCGCCCTCGGATTCACGAGTACAGATTGTGCTGTCAGAGGGAGCTGGGCAGAGTGGAACAAGTGAGATGCAGCAGCAGCAGGACCAAGGGGCTCGGGACTGCTTCGTTGGAGAGGACGAGGCCCCAGGACGCTCTGGACTGTGTGAAGCCAGTGGCTCTCAACGCTCTGAAACTGTTCTCGTACACCAGGCCACCACCTCTTCCTGGGTAGCTGGCATGGCTAGCAGTAGACCTGTGCACAAAGATGCTCAAGACTCAGAAAGCAGTGATATACAAAGCCTTTTATCACTTACTTCCTCGGAGGAATACACAGACGGTACGTGATATGAACAGGGAATACTGAATGAGACACTAATGTGAATAAGAATAGTCGCCGCAGCGAAGCTAGCTAGGATGAGAATTATAAGGGCCATTGATTCTTGTGCTTAAGGGCACAAGCTGGTCACCAGCTGAGTGTCAAAGACATTTCCCTACCTCCACTGTACAGTGTTATGTAATTAAATGCATACTGGGGGCTGTACATCTTCCTCCAAAGCATGCAGCATTGGCCTGCATCGAAGGCAAGATGCCGGACTAGGACCACGGGTCTGTTCTGCTCTTGTGCTTCCTCTGGTCTTTATCAAGTCATTGGCAAAGAATTTTCTCCCCACCCCCAGCAGTGCCATGAAAATGCAGGGCAGTCCTATTTAGGGGCAACTGCTTGTTAGAGGGGGGCACTTTTTTGAAAATGAGCACTTTACAGTTCTGGGGTTCCTCCATTTGGGGCACTGTAACTGACAAGGCAAGGGACTGGCTAGCATAGTGCATAAAGCACTACAGACCCAGAGCACAAGTCTAGTTTGAAGTCCTAAGAGAAATGAGTTATGATGGTCTCGTGCCTCAGTTCTGTAGCGGACAGGAGTCCACATAACATGGACTAGCCCTCTGAGTTTTCTGGACTCTGCAAAAAGAAAGGCCTTACAAGGACAGAGCTGATATGGAGACACAACAAAGCTTTGCTTCTGTAGAGGTTAGACCTGCTAGGTCAAGAAGCATAAATGGCTTGTAGATAGCACAAAGCAGAACTTTATTTTCCATTGCTGCAAGCCCTATAATAGTCAGTAACATGACTTGGAACCCTACTCAACAATAAAACCCCAAAGGTTATTTCCCCTACAGGGAGGGAAATACCAGATTCCCAGATATGGGAGGAAAACCTCAAACATGGGTAGCAGAGTTTGGGGATAGTGTTGCCAAAAGCTGATCCAGTGGGCCTTTCAGACTGTGCAGAAATAGGCAGACAATCCGTGTGTTCTGCAATGTATAGCACTGCTTTTAAATCTCTGTTTTAAAGCACCTCTCAGTGGGGCAAATTGCTATAATCCAGAAGCTGGGAATGGGCGACGGGGTGTCTCACTTGATGATTACCTGTTCTGTTCATTCCCTCTGGGGCACCTGCCATTGGTCACTGTCAGAAGACTGGATACTGGCCTAGGTGGACCTTTGGTCTGACCCAATATGGCCGTTCTTATGTTATAAGGAAGACTAACCAAAAGGCTAGCTTACTGGGTCAAGATCATGCTGAAGCTACCTAACTCCCACCTACATGGGAACTTGCACTGGCTATAGTTAAAGGTTAACTTGCCACAGGCCTATTTGCAGTCACCTGCTGCTGCTAGGCTAAGGCAATAAGAAACTCCTGATCTGTAAGGAGGCTGCTGGAGGGCTTGGGCAGAAGTGCTGCCTGGTGTCGGAGGGCGAATGCTGCACTACCATTGTAGGAGATTGTGTGTGTCTGTACTGGGATGTGGGAGGGGCTGTAACATATGGCCTGTCTGTGCACTTTGCTGCCACCTGTTAGAAGTTCCATAGAGTGACCAATGTAAAGTCTGACCTCTCTTTTTCTTTTCCCTTCCAGATACTCCATTGTTGAAGGAAGCATGAGGCCTGCTGCACTTGTTTAGCCTTCTCCCTCTTGGTTCCCCCTCTTCTTCCTTGGGATGCAAGCATTCTGTGCAGCCTTCCCCACCTTCACGAGCTGGGCCCTGGATACCTCCAAGCAGAGACCCTTCAGCTGAAGATCCAAAGGATATTGCCAGGTTGTCTCCTCGATGCGCCATTCGGGTTGGTGCGGTGTCAGCCTTCCCATTTCATCTGCATTAGGAGCTTGAATAATGTAATGGATTTGAGCTCCTCCCTCTTCTTCCCTCCCTGTGCCAGATGTTTGACAGCAGCGTCTGGAGAGCTGCTACTTACTTGTGCCTTTCTCCTTCTCACACTGGCTTGTCGCAGCTTCTCACAGGCCTCACTAGCTGTTCAGCAGCCCAGAGAGCAGCGACCAAGAACTGCTTGCTCGTTGGGTGCAGACATAGTTTATATAAAGGCCTTTCTTCCAGTATCCTCCTGGTGACTAGGGCAGGACAGAGTTCTCCAAGAGGGATGAACCTGGGCTTGGGAAAAGTTCCAGTATGGGTAATTTACACTATCCAGCAGTGCTCATAGTTTTTAAAAATAAAGTGGTATGTTCTGTAACTTGGCTGCATATTAACAGTTAGGCATCACTGGGTATTGTAAAGGCAGAGAAGTCTGACATCTTTTACAAGATTTTTGGAAACGCCTGAAGATTTTTCTCTTCCTCCCCTTCATGCCTTTTTTGTTATCCCTCATCTTCCCCCCAAAATATACATACACCTTTGATGTAGCAGACTGTGTCTCTGCAAGATTCCATTCCAGAAAATCCCACTGTCTCGTTCTTTCATTGACCTCACAGTCCACTCGGTTTTTGTGTTTCCTGAAGTCTAGGGCTGTGTCTACTCTGAGGAAAATTTACCAGTTCCTTTCAGTGCTGCTCTAGCACAGGGGCAGCTCCTGGTGCTAAGCTCCTGGAGGATTTCTTCAAAAGGCTAGTTGTAGACAAGGCCTAGAAGCAAGAAAACTTGCAGTACAACCCTGATTTTCTGATCTCCAGTTAACCAAGCCTGTGTTAACTGCAGGTTAGTCACATTCTGCTGACATGGTGTGCCATGTTCGTGGCCCAGTTTATCCAAAGGCCTGTTCTTTTGCAGGTGTCGGGTGTCTGACACGGTTTTAAAAATATCAGGTTTTCCTGCGTAACTGCTTGGGTTTGCCAGCCACGAACAACTTTTAACTTGACATGACAGTAAAAATGGAAAAGTCCTTTAGAAACATTGTCCCTTACTCCCTCAATTTTCCAGGAAACGTAAGGGCTTTTTAAGATGTTCTCTGGATTCATTGGCCCTTTTTTATGTTTGCGGTTTTGTCAGCAGAAATATTAACATTGTCAGCTAACGCTGGGGTTTGTGGTTAGTATCCTCGATTGCCTGGCAAGAGATACCACAATGCAGGGTACTCGAATACAGCATCACACTTCCTAAATAGTTGCACCATGTCTTCAGAACCTTAAATGGAAAGAGTTGTGCTGCTGTTTTATCCTAATGGGACCTCTTTGTGCATTTGGAGCTGCTCCCACGTGTGGGCCTCTTCTTCATGGGGATGGGGAACGGTGTGTTCGCTAAAACCCCTCCTGAAGAGTGGAGTTGACACAGTTGGGTTGCGTGGCCATTGTGGAGACAGCAGAGCAGTTTTTAAACAGTTACCTGGAGCAGGACACTCCCTCATCCAGAGCATGAGTTTTAATGACTCTCTTGACAGGGCTGTCTTAAAATAAGCCTAGGAATACATTTCTTGTCCCTTGTGTATGTAGGGCCTGGTGTGACATACTGGAGGTTGTTACATGTGTCGTTTCCTGAATGAATGGTGCTGCATAGGGACAACTGTGTCCCATGGCCAAATGCATGTTTGGGGCTTGGTGGTGGATTTAAAGGAGTTAAGCAGGGAAGACAAGGGAACAGCTTCCCTAGAGTTGGTTCCAGCAGCAGTGCTTAGCCCTTCAAAAAAAGGTCTATGCAGCTCATTAGTTGGACTAAGGTAAAAGGGGCGGGGGGTGGAGGTGTGCATGCTCACCCCAGTACCTTAGTCAGGTGGTCAACCAGCAGTTGCCCCAAAGGGAAGCCAGTGAATTTGTATTTGAAATGGAGCGAGCAATGAGACGTGGCTTTACTCAGCAAGTTGTGACTTCTGGGTGAATACCTCAGCCCCTCTTTCTCTCCCCTTTTATAATTGTACTCCCTACCCAAAGCAGTGAATATATTAGAATGCTGAGTGTAACACTTTAAAATGGATTATTGCTACAGTAACTGAGGTTAAGCTCCAGCTGCAGTGGGCAGGGATTGGCTGCAGTGTATAGCCAGCAACCTGCCTCCCCTGCTCATTAAATTCCCTAATGCATTTGCCTGTTAATTCCCAGGACAGCTGTAACAGTGTGCGTGTGTGTGTGTATATGGGGGAACAGCTCTGTTTTCCCCCATCCCTTGTATCTCTTAAATTAAGTCACAAGAATTGTTTTAAAGAGACACTGTCAAGTTAAAAATAGTATATTTTAAACAAACTTCTTTACCTGCTCAACACCCGAGGTTACTGCAAGAATTTGACAAATCCAACTTTCACTGTCCTTGGTGGTTTTGTTTCTGTCTCAGTTTGGACAATAAAAAACAAACTTGTTTCATTTCCAGCTTAATGGTGCTGCAGTATTTGGCTTTCAGACTGCAGGCATAAATGTATTAGTTTGTAAACCGTTTCCATTGGAATTTAAAGAAAATCAACATGGAAATATTTCTACTTAGTTTTAAAATTGTTCTTCTACAAAATCACATGTTTGAAATAAGTGTCCCTATAACCTGGTCTCTCACTTCTTATCAAAGTGCAAACACTGACCTTGTTTTCTTCTCATCAAACAAATAGAAAATAGAATGAATTGCTCTCTAATTAGCTTAAGGTTCCCTGGTAACCAAAGCTGACATCCAGCAGCCTGGGTGCAAAGGCCAGGTGCCACACTTTTTAGCTGACAGAAGAGCATTCTCTTAGTGAAGCTGGAATTTGATCCCAGGGCCTGACCTTGCTCTGAATGCTGAAACTGACAGCCATGTACCTAACAGAGAGCGCATAGTGGCTGTGTCCACTAACCCCGACTCACAATAGTGTGGTTAGCCACCAGTCTGAGGGAAATAATCAACTGGGGAAAAACAACAGAAGAAGGGGACCTTAATTTTGTTTTAGAGTCCCCCAGAGTTTCTTTCCCAGGAGGGAGGGGTATGGGGAGAGGGAAAAGATGTGGCTGTAATCTTAATAATCAGCAGAAATAGACAATCGATGTCTTTTTGATTTTAAGAGGATAAAACAGCAGCTACTGATACTGGCTTTTCATGGGGGGATCTAACTGTAGCCTGCTGGCTGGTAATCTCTGATGCCCCTGGATGCTTTGGCGGTTGCAGAAAAGCAGCACTTCACTTTCTTCTGTGGAAACATCCATGCAGACTAGAGACATTAAATCCCAGGCAAGCCGGAACAAGCAGAAACAGCTTTTGGATTCTTGTGTTTCACCTTCCCAAGCATTCAGCTTTAGAGTTTACTTTCATATAAAATGAGAGAGAATGAGGAGGGGAAAAACCTGTTTAAAATCCAGCAGATAAGTTTTCAAAAAGAAAAAACAACCCTTTTTCTTTTTCTTTACTGAGCAACATGTGGACCATTACCTGCATACCTTTAAAGTCTTAAGGAGACTTGAAGGGGCAGAAATCAATTTCTGGGGAAGGAAGAGAGCTAGAAAGATAAGTGAGATGCTGCACACTCAGAACTCCCATTTTAGTCAATGGGAGCAAGAACTGCAGAACTCAGCCTTAAAGAACCCTTGCTTATGAGCTCTCCCATAACTTGTTAGCATTAAGTTGGAGTGAAGAATACCGCATTTCGTGCTGGAATCATAGACCAGAGTAGTCAAAAGGAGACAGTCCCCCTATAGCATTCCCAGCATGGTGCAGTTTTGTGTTGTCTTACACATTCTGTACCCTGAAATGCTTAACAAGAATATTCAAATGATTTAATTATACCTGAATATTAAAAATAGCACTTATTAAAAGTATAAGGGGGTACAAAACCTAAAGGGATGCTGTCAGGAGAAATTTACAAAACACTATGTGCAATAGAAACTCTTCCATGATTTCTTTGCTATTCCAATTGAAAGGGTTTTTGTAGTTGTTTTTTAAACAAGGATATTCCTCTGCTGTGTTTGCAATTCAAATATTACAGTACCAGGCTAGTGTGGGAGATCCAAAAAGTGAAACTGACTACAAATGAAAGTGAATTGGATTGGTCTCTTCTCAGTGCCGAAATTATGAAGTGCAAGGTGAATTAAAAGCAAACTTTAATCATGTCAGTGTTGGAATAATGTAAAGGGATTAGTAACAGGTAAGGGAACTTTGGTGGTTTGTTTTTGGTTGTTTTTTTAAATAAGGGCCTGACTCCTGCGGGTGGAAGGAGCAAGGTTCTGTAGCGTTCTCCTCCTTTGTAGGACTGCTGCACAATTAGAGCTTTGTGGCTCTGGGACGGGCAGAGCTAGAGGATTCCCATCCTTTTAAACCAACAGCAAACTTGCAACATAAAATTACACTCTGTGAGCATCATCTTACGTACTTCCTCTTGGAAGTGAACTCTCTCAGGGTTTCCCCATTTAACAATTCAACAACTTAGCAGGGTTTTTATGCATCTGGAGGGGTGACTTGCCCTCACAGCACATGGAGTAATCTGGGAGAGAAATATTGACATTATTCCAGAAGGAAATACAAGACTCCCCGAAGTGTGGAGAATTTGGGTTGATTTGAATTGGGACTCAGTGAGCGCAGTAAGTTCTGCTGTAGGACATAAGCTGGGCTGGGAGATCATTGCTGTGAGTACAGAAGAGAGAGCACCTAGAAAACCTGGGGTGAGTGAGTAGGAGCTGTTATTAAAAACTCCGGCAGGCCCTGTAGGTGGCTCAAACTATTGGGTGCAAATGCATATAATGGTGAGCCCATAAAGAAGGGTTCACTGTGCCTAGATGATCAGATACTAAAAACCAACGACTCCGCCATGTAAAAAAGTGGAGACGCAGCAAGATAGAGGTGTTTAGATTTCCTTGCTGATCTGTTTACAACATGTCATGTTGTTCAACTAATTTTTCAAATTAGTTTTTATTTTTGGACAGCAATTGTTTTATTAATATTCTTCACTTCACACAGCCTGGACAGCAGAACTAGTATAATCGGTTTCACTTCCTGGTTCTCACACTAGCACAATAAATTTCATCCTGAAAAGAAGGAACTGCTGATTAAATTTGAAAACATTTGTTCACAGAAACTTGTAGTTAAGAAACTTCAGTTCTCTCTGTAAAAGGCCTTGGGAATGCAGAGAGGCTGCCCTAAGGCTGGCTTCATTTGAGGGAGTGTTTTTATATTGGGAATGAATTTTCTGCCAACATTTCAGAACCTTGTGAAAAAAACAAAACAAACCCCAAGAATGATTGTCCTGCTCTCACCGCTCCCGGGACAAAGCATGTAAGTCTCCGGGACCTCTCTTCAGAGAGCTCTGTCCTACATACTGCTTCTAACTTGGCCTTCTGGAGAACTTTAAGAGGTTACATGTGGTTGCACCAGAGTGGATGTGTCTGAATTAAATTGATGCTCTTCTATTTTAACATATGCTTTTTGCTTCTGTCCAAGGGTGAGCCAAGGAGAGGGGCAATCTAATTCTGCTGGAAAGTAATGCTTTATTTTTGATTCTCAACTTTACATAAGAGTTCAAACCAAACACGAAGCTGAACTGTCTGTGGAGCAGACACTGTGTGATGCAGTGAGCACACTGCAGGTAGTTACAGATAGCGAAGCTTGGTTGCCTTCAATGCATTAATTTGTTTTCTGGTTTTTATCTGAGTTACACCACTATGGAATTGTGTGCGGAATGGTACTCCTAGATGTGGGATTTTAAAACAAATGAAACGTAATTGATGCTGTGCAGGATGTCACTCAATCAGTTTTATTTTTGCTTTTCTGGTCTCCTGTACATTGCAGTGGGTGTGAAGATAGTATTTTAATATTTGTACAAAGTTTAATTTAATTTTAATTGTTCTATGTATATAACTGCATTTCTAAATTAAAAAAGTTCTTTTGAAGTGAGTGTCTAACCTCTGGGGTGTGCTTTTTTTAAAAACATACTGTCCTTTGGTCTCGTGCTGTTTGGCTGGAGTGGAGAAACCAGCCAGCAGGTTATCTGATGATACTCTACACTTCTTTAGCACCTTCCATCTGGGGATCTCAAAGCATATTGCAGACAACGAATGAAGCTTTACCGCAAGTGGGAGCTAAGGGGGTACTGTCCCCATGTTACATAGGAGCAGACTGAGGCAGGGAGTGGTTACGTGTCTTGCCTAAGGCTACACTGGCTCTGTGGCAGTCTCAGGAATTAGAGTCCATAGCTCTTGAATCCCAGTCCGCGCCTGTAAATAAAGACAACCCACAATCTATAAAACTGACACAGTGGGTTCTATGCTCCCAGCCTAAAACTGTACGGAAGGAAGCCTAGATCTGCACAGCCTTTTTGCACATACTTCTGTCATGTCATTCTTCCTAGGTGGTGGGAGAGCAGTGGAATTCCCAGGGGTGACGTCACCAGTTTCTGCCCAGCATCCATGGGGAAATGGACCTATTCTCACCAATTTTGTCCCATTTGTATTCCCCCAAGGCCTCATTGCTGCTAGTGTCTTCCAGGTACCCGCTCATATCCACTATAAATTCTGCTGCCCAGAACAAGCCTCTGCCATGGGGAATGGATGTTCCTAGCCTCCTCTCCCTGTCCCCACCCCCTTAGCTGAGTGGAGCCTAGCTTGTGCCTAGCGGCCACAGGTGGTTGTGCGACTGCACAGTCACCTTTTCCATGCATACAAATAGTAGGGCCTGCTGGATAACTTTCAAAAAGTAGGGCCCGGTCTTTCCCCTAAATAATACATACGGGGTGGAAGGTGAACGGGCAAAGTGACTCTGGAAAGGTGGAGGGTGAAGGAGTGGGAGGAAGGAAAACTCCAAGAAGAGTGTGGTGTTCATTGAATGTGGTTGGGTGGATCTGCCAGTGAAACAACTGTTGGTATTGAGTAGACTTGGTTTGGGAGAGATGTAATGAAGACTACTGAGCTTGCCTGGTATAAATTAGCTTTAGCCTAAGAACAGGTTGAGATATCTTGATCCCAGCACCAGATTCTCTTAATCTCCTGACAGATTGGAGGGGGCCTAGATTTCCTGAGACAAACTCCAGGGCCATTGTCTGGTGCAGTTCTTATATATACCCATCCCTATTTGCTTTCCGCATATGCCATGTGGTGTAGAGTTCTGATCCTGCACGAGGATGCCCTGCTCTAATCCCATCTGATTTACTAACTTGCTGCATGATCTTGAACAAGGCACTTTGCTTCCCTCTACTATTAATTGCTTTAGCATCATGTGTGTGCATGCAATTTACAACTGCATGGGAACACTGGGTTAGGAGCCTAGGGAGCTTCTACATCCTAAATTAGCAGATCAAAACCCATTAAAAACTGTGGCACAAGAGCAGGCAGCAGTGACAAACCAGCAATGGAGGGAAGACACTTGGTGTGATGGGCTGCCTTTTCCAAGATACAGAGGACAACACAAAAGGCCCAAATCCACAAATGGGGGAAAGAGAAAAGGGGAGACAGGCAGAGTGTTGGGCATAAAGTAGGACTGGAAGAAATCTGGGTGAGATGTAAGCAGGTTGGAGCGGGTCAGAGTTTGGGGGATGAGGTTGTGCTTACATGTGGCGGAAGGGGACAGGAAGTACTTGAGGATGGTGGCGTGTTTGGAGTAGCAGCAGAGTGTTTCTCTAAAGTTTCTCTAGTGCCTAGCACAGGGGAGCTAGACCCTCTAGGCACTATTGCAGTGCAAAGAGCAGTAATTGCTGCAAGGTTTCGATAGACTGGAGTGGGGAGAGTTGAGAGGAGGAGGGGGTTCCAATAAACCAGACACTAAGGGTTTAGCAGTTGGGATGAAGGAAAGGGATGATGTTAGCGCCGATGCAGGGAGAGAGGATTTGGAGGGGAAGGATAAAGAAGAGCTGAACAACAAACAAGGTTGCAAGTCTCAGGGACAGGGAAAGCGTAAGGGTCATGGACAATGGTGGGTTTGGTAGCGAGAAGCAGGAGGGATGAGAAAATTTTTGGAGGAAAGGTAAGCTCATCTGCTGAGATCATGAACTGGAGATAGCAGTGGGACAACAGGAGGAGATATTGGAGAGGCATTCCGAAATGCAGGCAGAATACTAGGGAATATGCAAATCTGACTGAGTCCCAGAGTAAGGACTGGGGGTGTGACACCCTGTCTTAGGGCATGTTGCCGCTTTAAGACAGGTTGCAGGACCAGCTCTGCCCTGTTCTGGGTAGAAACTAAGAACAGAAGGATTCTGGGACTTGTGGCCCAAAGGACCATGAGAGTTAGAGACTCTCCAGGAATTCTGGGAAGGGAGCCAGCTGTATATAAGCTTTCAGCCTGCAGTCCGGGGCATTTGGGGAAGGAATGGTCTCTCTATCTTGATCTGCACTGAGAGCCAGCTAGAGAATGGAAGGCTGGAAAGGGAGGCATTTTGAAACTGTTGGCATGCGGAGCCCCTGAACAGGGTGACTTGAACAACTGATGCAGGCAATTGCTTCCTTCTTCAGGGCCACAACTTCAGCACAGGGGGGAGAAAAGCTCTTCTCCACTCCCCTGGACTGAGAAGCTAAAAGCCTATGGACCCTCCAGAGATGGGTTTTGTGGGCTCCTCTTCCACATTTGTCCTTGAAATTTTGTTACCCAAGAGAGGGAGGAGTTTCTGGTTTAGCTGGAGGGGGTACCAGCAAGGGGAAATTGAGGCAGTGAGCACAGTCTCCTGGTAATCCAGGTAAGACTCCCTTGCAGATGCTTACCTGAACTTCCCTGAAATCTCCAAAATGATTCAACCATCCCAAACCAAAAAATGAGACTTGAAACCATACTGGATACATACCCAAGCTGAACTTTGCTGGGCAGCTGCCTGTCTGGCCAGTGGAGTCTCTTGGCCAGGGTAAGGTTTGGGATTTCTCAATCCTGCAAATATCAATGGTGTTTCCAGGAATCACGATCCTTGCCTCAGTAACCTATATTATGGGAGTCTGAGGTCTTGCATCCTTTGATCTACGCGAAAATACAAAACAGACGTGAGGAGGGAAAAAAATTCAGAAACCACAGAAATGGAGACCATCAAATGTTTTGGCTTTGTGACATTCCCCCGGGTACAATCTGGACTGTTGAACAGCTGTGTCTCCTTAACTCTCTAGCCTGGGGTGCCTTTTACACTGCTTTGCTGTCAGAACAGCCACTCTTGGCCTGCTCACGCAGCTTTCAGCATGCAAATTCACTCCCAGATAAATACATGAGCACTCTGACCAGCCACTTGTGAATTACATACAGGGTGACACCCGCAAAGTCCTAGTCCCAGTCTTGTACCCCCAAATATGCATCTTGTACTGCTCAGTTCTGAACAGTACAAGCTCATAGACCATCATTTCATCAAAGGAAAATGATAATGCACCAACTTTGATATCCCAAATGGAGTTTCCCACACGCTCTAATCCAAACACACTGGTTAAAATAAAACAATAATATAAATTTATTCACTACAGAAAGATAGTTTTTAAGTGATGATGCATAAAAGTCAGGATTGGTTACAAAAGAAACTAAGTAAAACGCAAGCTAATAGTTAATTTAACAAGCTATGTGAACTTAAAAGCAAAAGGTTTTGTCTCAACACATGCTGTTGTAAATTTCACAAGTTGGGTCTTCTGTCAGCCCAGAACCCCTCTCCCTTAGTTAAGAGCCATTCAGGTATTCATTGATGTCATGAGCAAAGAGATGGGAGGAGGAAAGAGGAGTGAAGTCATGTTTTCCTCCCCTCTTTATAATTCAATTTCTTGAGCTAGAAACATCCTTGCTGAGTCATGGTGACTCAGTCCATTGTGGATGTGAGGTTTGAACTGTCCCTGTGATGAAATGTAAATTTTTTGTTTACACCTTCCCGTTGCTGGAGGATGGCTGCTTAAGCCGGTGCTAGTGTGTCTTTGAAAAACTGGTTTGGGCCTGCTTGTCTTGGAGCATGTTATAATGACACATAGTGTATAATCTTATAAACTTCACATGCAATGTTGATACACACATTTTACCAGGGCAATAATGTTCAGCAGATTATGATATTTCAATGATCCCTCACAAGACGTACTTTGTACAGAATTTATCGTAATCTTGTAAAAGTGGTGAACAAAATGGTATAGCTTGTCACAGGTTTCAGTTCCCAAACTTATCTAGCCTATTGTGGTGATGCCTCAGGAAAGCCCTGTAACCTGCTTATCTTCTCTCCTGTCAATGGGATCCTATTTTCAGAGGGCAATTGGGGTCATTTGTTGCTTTGTACTGACATGGTGGGATGTGGTAACTTTTCTGCTGGGTCTTTAAGAGTGTGGAATTTCTGAGCATGGGGGATTGCTGGCTATATTAGCAGTTATTGTGAGAGGGTGTCACGTGGCCAAGATGTCACAGACCCATGGTGCATACTTAAATACATACTCCAGGGTGCCTTTTTTTGGTATTTAAAGAAAGCTGATCAGTAGCACAACATTCAGGGGAAGAAGAGAGGAATTATTTGAGCCAGACCATCTTGTTCAATCCAGACACTAAGGCTTTTTCATAATTTTCTATAGAGTGATAATTTTTGTCATGGATTTTTCTGCATCCCAAATCCCAGCATAGGAAGAAGGGTTAAGTGGAAAGAAGAGGTGACATCTCTGCTTATTTACCACAATGCATTCTCAAACATAACTTCCGGACACCACACTGATGCTGTAACACTTGATGTTCTGACATGGAGGATCCTTTCCCTGACTCCCACAGCATCTGTGGACATTCCTGTGTCAGACGGGTGGGTGGGGTTGATGCCTTCTGGGTACAGATTTACAGGGCTATTGCTGCTTGCTGCTGGCAGCAGCTCTTGCAACCAGAAATATGCGGCGTTCTGCAGCTTTTATCTGCTAAATGTATCGGAAACAATTTGTCATTTTGGGTTTGTGCCTGTAGCAAGTGAGGGCCATACGCAGAAAAGCTTGACTTAGCCGGGCTGCAGTGGGGAGAGAAAAGTCTGGAGTACTAGGCACCTCAAGAGTCAATGCTGAAAGGAGGAGTTCAGTTTGCAGAGGCAGCCAGATAAAAATGCCCCTGCCATGCAATTGGTTTGAGGAAACCTGCTCAAAAGAGGGAACAGACACACACAAACAAGACGCCCTCCTAGTTCACCTGGCGTTAAGCCAGGCATTTCAGTGTACTGCCCAAACCCTGGCGAGGGCATTCTGGTGTGTGTGGATTATCCACCGATACAAAACCAGCAGTACATCCACTCCATCATAACTGTCTGCATGAATCCTGTAACAAGTGCACATCAGCACTGGCCTTGCTGAGCGCAGCAACCCCATCATGCCTTCCAACAGGATTCCAGCTCCCGCCCACCAGTTTGCCCTCCAATAGGTCACACCTTTCCCACTCCTTGGAATCTCTGACCCACCGTTGGGGCTACCCCAGGATATGGAAACAACCCCCACCCCCATACTGGTATGTTCATTGGGGCTAATGGTTTTGTGTTAGAGGGCATTGAGCACAGAGCTTGCTTTATATTAGGAAGAGGGTCTGTTAATGGAAACCTTCCAGGGCAATGCCTGGAACCCCTGGAAGGGATTATCACTAGAGCTCGCTGGTGGCTTTGTCACTGGAAGGCATCATCACCGACCGTTGTTAGCTGGGAATTGTATGCAGCAAAATATGCTGTCACACTGTTAATGCAATCTCTCTCTGCCCTGAGCCCTGGGGCACTATGCGGGCCTCTTCAGCTTCATCCCATTTCATTCTGGAATGACAGTCACTAGCTCAAGCCACGTTCCTGACATTTCAAACGCCCACACTGGACAACACACCATGAGCCCAAAGAGAGGACAGTGGAGCTGAAGAGCTCAGACAACATCAGTCTACACAGGAGTCCAGCACAGGGCCCCAGGGCACGAAAGACCATGCCTTCGTCCAGTCTGACAAGCCACAGGAGCCTGGGCCGTGAAGAGCCCAGACTGTCCCACATCACAAAGCACAGGATCCTCAGAGTTGCAGGCCTGAAGCTGCATTCACAACAAAACCCAGGATCCAAGGGCACGAAGGGCCTAGGTTCCCTCCACCAGGGCAATGTGGCACAAAGACTCGTGGTTCCCTGGTACTCCCATCTGTACCAATCTGCTGCCGCTTGTCTTCTAGTAGATTGCAACCGCTTTGGGGAAGGGACTGTCTTGCTCTGTGTTCATACAGCACAGTTCCCGGGGGTGGGATTCCATCCAGTGTGAAAAGCCTTAACACCCTCAAGTTCTCTCCCGCCCTCCCCTGCTGATCCTGTTACACCGCCTGGTAACTCTCGTGCACGCTCCCTGGCGGCAGGACGGTGGCCGCTGCTGGCACAGTGCAGGGTGGCCAGGCCAAGCGGGAAGTGGGGATGGTGAAGGGGAAGCTCACCAGCCTGCTCTGTTCTTCTCAGCCCTGCTTGGCAAGCTGTGTTTCCATGGCAACTGGGAGGACAAGGTTCCCAGCTCATAAATCTGAAGTGTGGTGTGGGTGACCTGCCAGGTGGGAGAGACATGCTCTTCCTGTCCCCAAGCTGGACCATGGGAGCTGGGGTGACCATGCAAAGGGAGGGCGCCACGCTGCATAGGCCGTAAATCCAGAGGCCCAGAACGAGGGCGGGTCATTTTGGGCAACGATTCAAGCAGCTGCCTGAGAGCCAGGCAGAGCTTGTGCTGGACAAGAGAATCACCAGCCGGCTGGAAGTGACACGTGAGGGGCAATGGGGCAGTCTCAGAGCACCAGCAGGTGAGCAGCCTTGGGAGCTGGTTATGGCTGTGAGGAGGACACAGTGCAAATTGGCGCAGAGCAGTCACTTCATGGGTCACTGGGAGACGAAGCTCTGCAGCAAAGGGGCTCTCGGCAGCGTTTCACCCACTGCTATCACTAACTCTATATGCTGTAATTGGGGTTATATTCCTACATCCCTTCCATTGGAGTCAGTTACCTGTAAATGCACCCCTATTGTCAGTGTAGGACAGCAAAGGGCTCCAAAGGAAGGATGTGGGACAGAGGAAAAGGACGGGCGTAATGGGCTGGCTTTCAATGCTTGACTTTCTTTCATGTGTAAATTGCAGTCTGTGAAACTGCCTGGGCTGAGGAGAAGCCACAGGTTCCAGCAGAGGCGTTCAGTCACGCACAGCCAGCTTTTCCAGTTCCCCTCTGTATGCTTCTTAATCAGGCTGCACATGTGGGCTGGGCCTGAAAGGCAGCTCTTCCCTTAAAGGAGCTCAGCTCCCTGCCTATTTTTGGAGCTGTTTGTTTGTGTAAAGTCTTAACAAAATAATACAGGTAAACCCTGATCACCTAAATCACTCAGAGGTCAGACATGAATGCTGCATGCTCAGGGAAACAAACCTCTCATTTCACAGCCCTCTCAGACCATGGGAGTTTGGTTACTCAGAATTTGCCTGTCCTAACAAACAACTTGACATGGACCAAAACCAGGACACTTGAATTTGGGAGATGAGAATAAAAGGGGTGAGGGGTTGGAGGTGGGTTTCAGTTCTAATTCCCTAGAGCTCATCCTCTCCCTGCAGTTTGGGTTTTGTTTTGGTTCCCGAACTGTAGGAATGCACATCTTAGCTGTGGTTCGTGTGTGACAGCAGTCTTGCAAAAACAACTGTTCTCTGTTCCTATGAGATGTCTGGCCAGGAGGGCAGAAACTGCACAATAACAGCTGCTCTCAAGAGATTTACAACAACTGGGGCTGAAGTCTCATCAGGATGGTTTCTGAGAAGTTAGCACCTTCCTACATCCCAAATCATAGAATACCAGGGTTGGAAGGGACCTCAGGAGGTCACCTAGCCCAACCCCCTGCTCAAAGCAGGACCAATCCCCAATTTTTGCCCCAGATCCCAAATGGCCCCCTCAAGGATTGAACTCACAACTCTGGGTTTAGCAGGCCAATGCTCAAACCACTGAACTATCCCTCCCCACAATTAATCTCAATCTGGAGCCATGTATTGCTGCCTCTGCCAAACTGTAAAAAGAATCATTCTGTGTATTAATAAGAACACTCTGCACTTCTACAGTGCCTTCCATCCCAAGATCTCCAAGCACTTTGCAAAGTCATGAATTCATCTTTGCAACATCCCATCGGGAAGGTATGTATTATCTCCATTTTATACATGGGAAAGCAAGGCACAGAGAGGTTAAATGTCTTGCTCGAGGTCATACAGGAAGTCTGCCAGAGCCAAAAAGAACACAGTTCTTCTGAAAGCCCTCCTATACCCTTGCAGCCAAGGCCTGTGCTTTAACTATGATGGAATCATGCTTCCATCACTAAATAACATGCATACAGTGAGTTGTTAATAATGCACAACTGTTGCTCCAATGATTTCAATTACGTCCAAATCCAGGGTGTATCACATATGGGGGTGAGATGGATGGCAGCTTGAGATATAATCGCTCTATTCATAGTGCAAGTAGGTTAATGAATGCAACACCTCGCTACACAGCTTCCAAATTACTACTGTGCTATCCTGCTTCTGGGCTGAATGATCCCCTCCCAGCTTGAGCTGAGACCATTACAGGCTCCTATCTGGAAAAGAATCCCTCTTCTTTGTAGTTCCGGAAAGGTCAACGGAGCCTCAGGAAGAGGTGGAGCCTCTAGAGAGCCATCCAGGGGAGTTGCACTAAACAGCTTGGAATCTTCCCACTTGCAGCATTTTGGTAGCAAAATTAAGACTTTCCCAAAATGGTATAAAATGTAGCAATTGCTGAATGTGGGCATCTGGGCAGTGCCAACACTTGGTGCTGGGACACATGTCTGAATTTTCCCCACTTCAATAAGGATCAAAAGTTCTCATCACTTGTTGACTAGTTGGGGTGTGAGTTTATCATCACAGTCCTGGTTCTGATGGCCTGGGGTTCACAGTAGAAAACCCACCACCACAGTTGTTCCCCTTGTTGGCAGTCTTGGCAGAGAGGCCAAGGACTGAATAGGTCACAGTGACTGAACCAATTTCTCCCTTCCTCACGCAGACCTTGTCTCTCTTGCCTCCACCCCAGTTTACCACCTCTGTTGTGCATTCGGAGTCATTCTATGGTGGGAATCTTCATTTGCTTTTGATGAGGCAAATCAGTCACATCTCACCAATCATAGTTGAAAAATAATGTTCAGATCATGATGCGTTACCCCCAGCCATGGTGCACTGTGAGGGGAATGCCAGTATCTGTCGGGATGTTAACCCCCTGGATAATATTACAAGAGGTTGAAGGCCAGGGTTACCTCACCTCTGGTGGTGGTAATTTCTTTGTTTTGCATTTCTAGTGATAATTAAAAACCATCACAATAAAAACTTTTGATGACTGCAGATGGATCAGCTTCCCAAACACTGTACTGTGCCTTGGCCACATCTGCTGTGCTGAACCGTGCCCTGGCAAGGGCACCAGGAGGACAAGCAGATGGTAGTAAAGTGCTCATGATAGGGTTAACTGGGCTACCCAGTGTATTATGGGATTGATCCATGCTCCACCCCTCCCTTACTACATGTTTAATCAATGGAAGTTTTCCTATTGTGATTCAGTTAAACCAAGTAGTGAGTTATCAGCCTGCAGTACAGTGCATAGACTTATTTTTGTTGCACTGAGTGGTCCTCTTACAAAAATGATAGCTCAATTACCAGAACTGTTTGGTCTTTGACCTCTTTGCTGAGACACACCCACACCCTCCTCCCCAGTTCATTCATTTCCAGATGTTAACTGTTGGACTGGTGACCAAGAGGTAAATGGTTCTAGCTCATTACCACTCACTTAAATCACCTAGTCCTCCTTATCATGCATAGTAAATCCAGACCTGAAGGTATATTATCTATTACTACTGTACCATGAGATGATTACTGAAAATATCCGATCATTGAACGCCTAATTATATTAGCCAAAATGTCTTGTGAAACATGACTCATTAGCCCAGAGGCTTATGCATCACCACCCATGCTATGCAAGGGAAGGTGGAAGAGCTAGCAAATGAGAAAAAGCAGGGGGCAGAGGCAGCCTAGAGAATGGTAGATTATTAACCAGAACATACTTCCTTGGAAATCAGTGCAAGAAAGTTAAAAGCAGGCTGCCTAGGACAAGCTATTACTGAAGAGCACTGATATTGGAAGGACTTTCACTTCACTGCCATTCTGAATTAATCATTAAGCTATTCTAATCAGGACCAGGTGTTACCAACAGCTCCTTCTGAGGTCTCCCTAACTTTAATGATGCTAGTAATCCCCCATTTAGTGATTCTATTTATATTGTGTTGGTTGAGAATAGAAAAACCTCTGACAGAGAAGCCACTGTGATTAAATAGCACCATCTCCTGTTCAAAAGGAATGTTGTCCACAGAGAAAGCGAGGAATGGGAGGGATATGTTTACAATTTTGACTGGCAAGTCAGGTGACCTACGATAAATTCATTTCACAGCCCAGCAGAACAGGAGTTTGGAAGGCCAACGTGTAGCTTAGGCAAAAGCATGGCCCACAGAGTAATACAGAACACAACAGTCATGTCCCAGTCTTATTTTAAGTGTGGAGATGGGGTCAGTGGAGCTACCAGAACCAGTTCCAGCCTGCAATCCTTAATGTTAACCTAAACTGAAGCAGTGCAAGCTGGGCCCAGCAGCCTTGTAGGTCTTGTCTCAGTATTATTAAAGATGAGGGTGGCTGAAAACTGCTCTGTAAGTGAATTTTAGGTAAATTAAGTGCAGCTCCTCTTGGTAAATGGCCATGGTGGTTTTTATGGGGGCAGTGTTTGGGCATCCCTGTTTTTAAGGTTCTGAGATGACCTTGCCCAAAATGGGCTGCATGGGACTATCAATGGCTGGCTGTACACAAAACAAAAACATTTCTGCTGTGTATGAGAGAACAGTTGCAGGAGAAGGACCTGGGTTGCAGTACAGAGCTGTCATCCTCACAGACAGCTGATCTGGTGGCTTTATCATGGAGATTTGTGTCAGACATTACAGGAAATGGTGAACAGTGTAACAAAACCATGACTTCAGATGACTAGATTATTAGATAAACCATACCCAAGTGGAGAGCTGAGACAAGAACCCTGTGTCTGCAGTTCCATAGCCTTTGCCTCAACCACATAACCTACTGAAAAACGTACCTAGTGTTCTTTCACCTGTACATCTCAAAGAGGTATCAGCATTAGCCCCATTAAACTTGGTCTAATAAAGTATAAAGATTTAAAGTCATCTATATCAAAGCACTATGCCCCAGTGGATGAGATATCGGTAACACAGGTTAGACCTCTGTTCCCAGCACTACCACAAACTTCACCTTTGCACGTTACTTAAACACTGTGTTAATCAGTTAAACAGGAAACTATGCAAAATTTCCCCTAGACAAAGAAAGGATTTTGGCAGGGACAGAAGGAGAAATTGTTTGAATACTAAATCAAAGTAACAGCCAAATTAAAAAAAAAAGTTGACATTGAAAACTGCCTCTCACAAGACCTAATGACAAAAATTACCTAGTTTTATATGTTGTCATGTAATGTTTAGGGGGGTTTTTTTGGTTGGGCAGATCAAGGGGTGCAACGAAATGTCAGACACTCCAAAAATCAGTCTTTCAATATCAAAACAAATGCATTAAATATAAACAAAATTTCTGGAAAACAACTTTAACTCTGCTCCCATGGGAAGGGGAAAATGTGACGGAAGGAGGAAGTGATAGAAGTGTGGCATCTCTGTGGAAACAGAATTAAGATTCTAATGTTAATGAGCAGTACAAAGCAGGCACAAGGAGTGCTGAGAATCTGGCTGTGTGTTCCAAATACACTGTTTGCATAACATGCTATACAAGTGTTGAAAAGGTGTAAAGGGAACCAAAGACCTCGTGTCTATCAAAACCAGATACTTCAAGCATCTGCCCACCATAGGGCTTAACAGGAGCTGTCTAGCCTAAACATTCTTAACATTAAAGGGCAAACCAATGGAAGACAGTTGGCAGTTTCTCAAAGACACATTATTAAGGGCATACGGGCAAACTATCCCACTGCGTAGGAAAGATAGGAAGTATGGCAAGAGGCCATCCTGGCTTAAACAGGAGATCTTCAATGATCTAAAAATCAAAAAAGTCCTAAAAAAGTGGAAACTAGGTCAAATTACAAAGGATGAATATAAACAAGTAACACATGTATGTAGGCACAAAATTAGAAAGGCCAAGGCACAAAACGAGATCAAACTAGCTAGACACATAAAGGGTAACAAGAAAACATTCTACAAATACATTAGAAGCAAGACCAAGACCAAGGACAGGGTAGGCCCATTAGTCAATGAGGGGGGAAAAATAACAACAGAAAATGTGAAAATGGCAGAGGTACTTAATGACTTATTTGTTTCAATTTTCACCAAGAAGGTTGGTGGCGATTGGATGTCTAACATAGTGAATGCCCGTGAAAATGAGGTAGGATCAGAAGAGGCTAAAATAGAACAAGTTAAAAATTACTTGGATAAATTAGATGTCTTCAGGTCACCAGGGCCTGATGAAATGCATCCTAGAATACTCAAGGAGCGGACTGAGGAGATATCTGAGCAATTATCTTTGAAAAGTCATGGAAGACAGGAGAGATTCCAGAAGACTGGAAAAGGGCAAATATAGCGCTCATCTATAAAAAGGGAAATAAGGACAACCCAGGGAATTACAGACCCGTCAGCTTAACTTCTGTACCCGGAAAGATAATGGAGCAAATAATTAAGCAATCAATTTGCAAACATCTAGAAGATAACAAGCTGATAAGTAACAGTCAGCATGGATTTGTCAAAAACAAATTGTGACAAACCAACCTGATAGCTTTCTTTGACAGGGTAACAAGCCTTGTGGATGGGGGGAAGCGGTAGATGTGGTATGATCTTGATTTTAGTATGGCTTTTGATACTGTCCCACATGGCCTTATCATAAACAAACAAGGGAAATGCAACCTAGATGGAGTGACTATAAGGTGGGTGCAAAACTGGCTGGAAAACCATTCCCAGAGAGTATTTAGCGGTGGTTCACAGACAGGCTGGAAGGGCATAACGAGTGGGGTCCCACAGGGATCAGTTCTGGGTCCGGTTCTGTTCAATATCAATGATCTAGGTAATGGCATACAGAGTACACTTATAAAGTTTGTGGACAATACCAAGCCGGGAAGCGTTGCAAGTGCTCTGCAGGATAGGATTAACATTCAGAATGATCTGAACAAACTGGAGAAATGGTTTGAAGCAAATAGGATGAAATTCAATAATGACAAATGCAAAGTACTGCATTTAAGAAGAAACAATCAGCTGCACACATACCACATGGGAAATGACTGCCTAGGAAGGAGTACTGCGGAAAGGGATCGGGGGGTTATAGTGGACCACAAGCTAAATATGAGTCAACAGTGAAACGCTGTTGCAAAAAAAAGCAAACATCCCTCTGAGATGTATAAGCAGAAGAGTCGTAAGCAAGACACGAGAAGTGATTCTTCCGCTCTACTCCATGCTGATTAGGCCTCAACTGGAGTACTGTGTCCAGTCCTGGGTGCCACATTTCAGGAAGGATGTGGACAAATGGGAGAGAGTCCAGAGAAGAGTGACAAAAATGATTAAAGGTCTGGAAAACATGACCTATGAGGGAAGACTGAAAAAACTGGGTTTGTTTAGTCTGGAAAAGAGGAGATATGACAACAGTTTTCAAGTATGTAAAACGTTGTTACAAGGAGGAGGAAGAAAAATTGTTTTTCTTAACCTCTGAGGATAGGACAAGAAGCAATGGGCTTAAATTACAGCAGGGGAGGTTTAGATTGTGCATTAGGAAAAACTTCCTGTCAGGGTGGTTAAGCACTGGAATAAATTGCCTACGGAGGTTGTGGAACCTCCATCACTGGAGATTTTTAAGAGTACGTTAGACAAACGCCTGTCAGGAATGGTCTAGATAATTAGTCCTGCCACGAGTGCAGGGGACTGGACTAGATGACCTCTCGAGGTCCCTTCCAGTTCTATGATTCTATGTCTACACCCATCCCACAGGGTCCTAGACCCTGGGCTCCATCCTGTGCCCAGAAGTCTACACAGCAATGAAACAACCCCGCAGCTGAGCCCCGCAAGTCCAAGTTGGCTAGCACAGACCAGCCGTGTCTAGTTCCTGTGTAGACGTACCCTCCATTGCTATTGTGGGGAGACTTTACTGGTACTCGCAATGGTGGAAGTACAAGAGTAGCGCCATTAGCTGCTAGTATTTTAACCACTGTGAACTCTAGCCCAGTTCAAAGAATTTCTAGAAGACACAACCGTTAAAATATCAGTGGCTATAGGGTAAACTAGATCTCCCACCTTGACCTCTGCTAAGTTCAGTGGAGCTGTAGTGGTGATAGCAACAGTGGGAAATCCTAAGAAGAGTCCCGTGGAAACAAGACTTGTGAGATCCCTTATCTCCTTATGTTTTAACACAGTAGACGAGATAAGTTGGGGCATTTGAGCCAACTCATAAAACTTGTTCATCTGGGGTTGGGGAAGGAGATTCTCAGCAGACGGTCCTCATCTCTGGAACTTGCTTCCTTGCTCAGTCTGACAAGGAGTTGTCTTAGCAGTGTTGACTTTTGCAGTGTAGTTGTAGCTGTGTTGGTCTCAGGATATTAGAGAGACAAGCTGGGTGAGGTAGTATTTTTTTTTTGGACTAACTTCTGTTGGTGAAAGAGACAAGCCCTCTTTGAAGATGAGTTCTGTGAAGCTCAACAGCTTGTCTCTCTCACCAACAGAAGTTGGTCCAATAAAAGATATTACCTCACCTACCTTGTTGTTGACTTTGACAGTTCATCTAGTGTATAGTTTGTGTCAGTAACTTAGACATGACAGTGTGCCCAGTGAATGCCAGAGCTGTGCAATATATAGTGCAAATACATTATTTTGCTGCTGTGAGCAATTACCTGTACTGCCCTGTTTGTTTTGCCAGACAACTCTGAGTCATTCTTTACAAGAAGAAGATATAAACTCAACAGACAGGGACTGGCAACCCTTTTGGGCAACTTTTGCTACTGCCTTTTAATTTTGAGCAGCCAAAATTCTAATGTTTTTATTTTTATTTTGAAAAAATATGTATATCAAGAAAATGTAACTGTTAGGATCCATAACCCTAAATAACTCTTATGTGGGACCAGCAAAAGATTGTTAAAGAACTGAACTTGTCTTTTTGTTGTTTTGTTTTTTTTCTGCTTTATTTTATATAATGAAGGCATGAAAAAATGGTTTTTAAAATATCTTCTACCTTAGAAATATCAGGAATGTAAGGTCTGCCTTTGTGCCTCACAACATGTTCTCTGTGAGCTCTTAAAAGAGTAAAGTTGCTGAAGCTTTAACAAAAGAACCCTTTGCCCATTAGCAATTTAATCTTATTTAGCTATTGAAGTTAAATACATTTAAACAAAAGAGAGTCTTAAATAGCTGGATGAAATATATATTTCCCTCTCATTAGCACAGCTTCCACCATCTTGGTCCTTTTGATGATCTCATTTCACTTATTCTCCAGTTAGTCTTGCAAGGTAGACCACAGTATATTTCTTCTCTCTCTCTATCCTCCTGCATACTAGATACCATAGTATCTGAGTGCTTTGAAATATCTAATGGATTTTATCCTCACAACACCCAGGTCTCTTGAGTCCCAGTTCAATTATTTAACCACAGTACCATCCTCCCTTCCCCTAATGTAAAAATAAACAGGAAAAATCACCCTCCCAACCCAAATCACCTTTTTTTCCCCTTTACAGGTCACCTTTTAAAGAAATGCAGTAATCCTCTACAATGCTCCAGTTTATTTGAGTTTACTACTGTATGTTAAACCATTAATATGGATTCCCGTAGTTTTTTACTAGGGGAAGCTATTCTTCCCCGTGTTAAGTAGTGTCCCAGTGCCTAGTGACATAGTACATATTTTTTAATCTTTCAGATGTCTGAGGGTAGGGTTCATGTATCTCCCTTTAACTAGAGAAGGAGCCCATTTTTATGCCTATGTTAGCAGCACAGTACAGACTGGCAGTTTTGTCAGATCTACCTGGTAACATGAATTCACAGTTTTCCCTCAAGAAAAGCAGTCAAAGCTAGTAGCATAGGCACTGACTCCGTGGGTGCTCTGGAGCTGCAGCACCCACAGGGAAAGATTTGTGGGTGCTTTGCACCCACTGGCAGCCAAGCTACCCTCACCCCCTACCCCACCTCCTCCCCCTCCCTTGAGCACGCTGTGTCCCTTCTCCTCCGCCTACCTCCCAGGACTTCCCGTCCAGCCGCCACCAACAGCTGTTTGGCAGCATTAGCACACTCTGGGAGCGGGGGGAGGAGCGGGAACATGGCGCGCTCGGGGGGGAGAAGAGGCAGGGCTGGGGCAGGGATTTGGGGAAGGAGTTGGAATGGGGCAGGATTGGATTTTTGTGTCCTAAGAGGCTTGTGCATATGTTGTTTGTTTAGCTGGTGGCAACAGCTGGTTTTCTTTGTCAGCTCTTCCCGGAGGGGGAGGAGGTGAAAGGGCTTGAGGGTACCCCACAGGAAGAAATTCCCAAGTGCGGCTTCCTGGGTTCTCAAAGGGGTTTTTGCACTTGGGTGGTGGCAGCATCTACCCATCCAAGCTCAGGAAAAAGCTGTAACCTTGGGAGTTTAATACAAGCCTGGAGTGGCCAGTATAATTTTTTAGAATCCTTGAGGGCCCCCACCTTCTGCACTTAAAGTGCCAGAGTGGGGAAATCAGCCTTGACACCATGTATTCAAAGCAAACCAGTATTTATTTTTGTATATCAATAGTGCTGTTCTTAAATCTAAAATCCAGACAAACTTCGAGAAGATCATAGAATAACATTATCAAAGGCCGCAGAGACTCACCCTCCTACACCCCAAACTCCTCATCCCCCGCCAGAGTCCTCACCACCTCCCGTACCCCAAGCCCAATATTGTGTGCATTCATGGCCCGCCATACAATTTCTATTTGCAGATGTGGCCCTCAGGCCAAAAAGTTTGCCCAACCCTGGGCTAACTGTATCTGCCCTACACTCAAACACGAAGCCTACACCATAAAAAGAACTCCACACCTATTTCATTTTACAACCCTTTCACCCTTATGCCCAGGATGCCATTTAACACTATACATTCACTTACCATTCATTAAACCCACAGATCACACTCATCTCCCACCTAATGGCTGACAATCCCCATGGCAACAAGACCCTGTACCCTGCTACTGACAATACCTATACACCACAGTTCTGAAATAAGGCATACTGAATCTCTCAGGGTACACATGCACCTCTTTCCTTTGATCACACACATTGATGTTAGCTCCCCAGATTGCCTTTCATAGCTCTGCCAAGATGCTTCACAAATTCCTACACCAGAGGTTCTCAAACTGTGGGTCGGGACCCCAAAGTGGGTTGCAACTGTTTTAATGGGGTTACCAGGCTGGCATTAGACTTGCTGGGCCCAGGGGCAGGGGCTGAAGCCCGAGTCCCACCATCTGAGATCAGAGCCAAAGCCCTTGTTGGCAAAGCTCAGGTTAGAGGGCCCCAGCCTGGGGCTGAAGCCCTTGGGCTTCGGCTTTGATCCCCCTGCCCGGGGTGGTGGGACTTGGGCGGGCTCAGGCTTCTGATCCCCCATCCTGGGGTCGTGCAGTAATTTTTGCTGTCAGAAGGGGGTTGCAGTGCAATGAAGTTAGAGAACCCCTAACCAGTGTATTCCCCAGGAATTGAAATTAGGGGTGGGTAGGGGGAGGTGTTTGAACTTCCGGAGGGGGTGGGGGGGGCAGGGCCAATGAGGGGTGAGACCGTGAGGGTGAAGGTGGGCTGTATGGCACCATAGTAAAAATTGAAAAAATGTTTCATGACCATTTATTAGATTTAACTCATATTTCAAAATCACACAAATTAAAGTTGGCTACTCAAGCCTTCTATGAAGCACTATGCCTACATCCTTCTTGGTTTGAAGCACTATGCCTACATCCTTCTGGGAGTAGCAAGAGATGAATTCCTACTTCTTTCATCCCAGGAGACATAGCACAAAGATCAGGTCGAGCCACTAGTGATGATAAAAAAGAAGTTGAAGTCAAATCATTCATTCATTCATTGTATGATATTCCACCGTGTTCAAATTCTCTATTCTGTCCTGAGCACACGGCAGCCCCATTGCTGGTAGTGGCTCACTCCACTCAACTTTTGGTGTTTTATGGGACAGGCATCTGTAAAAGCTATGTAGAGGTTGAGCAGAATCTAGAAGTCGCTGTTGTAGATTTTTAAGAATCAAGTCTGTGTATGTTTTCAGTTGTCTTAAATACTTCTTGTCCTCTTCACTTAAGGATTATTTTAAGATCATAGAATATCAGGGTTGGAAGGGACCTCAGCCGATCATCTAGTCCAACCCCCTGCTTAAAGCAGGACCAATCCCCAATTTTTGCCCTAGATCCCTAAATGGCCCCCTCAAGGATTGAACTCACCAGCCTGGCTTTAGCAGGCCAATGCTCAAACCACTGAGCTATCCCTCTATAAATGCCTTCATTAGTCAACTTCTGGACTGAAATCTTTGCTTCTTCCAGTACTTTTTCAATGGATAGCTCTCTGATTGATCCAAATGTAGCTTCTATTGCTGGACAAAGATCTACTACTGTTGTAGTAGATGCCTGGATGGCATTGTTTAATGACCCAAGTGGTTTCAACAGTAGGGAGAGAATGGCAATAGTCTTCTCTGAATGTAGTAGCAAAAGTAATCCACCAGCCTCACTACTTAGATCCATTCCATCTTGGTAGATACTTTCCAAAGCCAGCAATAATGGCTGGAGTAAATTTTAAGACAACAGCCAAGGATCGCTCATGAGAAAGCCAGCGGATTTTCCCAGGTTGGACTAATTTGAACTTCAGTCCCAGTGTATCTTCTTTCCAAGATATTCAGTCTTTTTGGACTCTTGCTGAAAAAAGAATATAACGAAGACATTAAATTTATAGCTTTTCTAATGTCTTCAGAAGATTCTGCAGCTCATACTAGTGCTAGTTGGAGTAAATGGCCTCTGCAGTGTGTATAGGAGAGATCAGAGTTACACTTTTCTCTGAGCAAAGCTTTACTCCACCACATCTTCCAGAGAAGTTTGCAGCTCCAACAAATGCACAAGCAGCCATCTGTTTGGGGTCCAACTGACAAGCATTTAACTCTAAGATGTGGGTTGTAACAGATGCAGCCGATGTGTCTTCTATAACTTGAACATCTAGGAATGCATCTACTGGCCTACCCGACATCAAGAAAATTTATAGTTATGGTAACACTGTTTTGTTAGTCCAACTGGTTTAAAATATATCTGTTCTAAACCAATATAGTTATACCAGCTATACCAAAACTGTGTGTAGACCAGCACTAAGACACAATTCCATGCTGCTCAGACTGTATAGGAAATTGCATCTTGATTTTTTTTTGGAACACAAGACCTTGGGTGTTGGAGGGCACAGAAAAAAATAGACACCACCTATGCATGTGAAACTCTCTCTCCAATATGCAAGTAGTTCTGCTTTCCTAACATTTGTATGGTAACAGTGTTTTGTTAGTCCAGCTGGTTTAAAAATGGTTCTTGTAATCATAACCACAGTTTAAACACAGTTTGTCTGGGCTGTGTAGTGGAAGCATGATCACTTTAGTACTGTGTTTAACGTTTCTCTAAAATTAGCACACAAAACTACAGATAGTTAAGGCTGTGGCAGGACACAGTCTATCAATCCAAAACCTTAAAAGCATAGAATTTAGGGACTATCGACACTAGATATGCTAGTGGTGCAGCTGGAGCTACAGTGCTGTAGCACCTCAGTATAGACACTACCTACACCAATGAGAGGGGTTCTCCCGTCAGTGTAGGTAATTCAACTCCCTGAGAGGTGGTAGCTAGGTTAATGGAAATATTGTTCCATCAACTTAGTATTCACTATCTACACTGGGTCTTAGGTTGGATGAATTATGTCACTCAGGAGTATGGATTTTTCACACCTGAAAGACAGTCTAGTGTTGACTCTAAGGTGTTAAAGGGAAAGCTTTGCACATTCCTTTCCACCTTCACTACTATTACACTGTTGATAATGCTCTCCCAACATTCCCTTTGCTTCCATCTCCAACAGATACCAAAAAGCATTATATACCCCCAACTTCATCAAACTTGTAGTCTAAGGCAAAACCGGAACAGTGACCTCATATGCTTATCAACTGTCACACATTCCATGTCTTTGGGAAGTTATTCTCCATTAACGCTGCTGAGGTCACTATTATTATGGGTTGAGTTAAACCTAGTTATGCATTGGGTTAAACCTCACTGAAACTTGTGTGAATGAGCCATCCACTGAAGACAGCTGTCAGAGACAATTAAGGAACCAGGAGGTTGCCAAAATAGCATGCACTAAACAAGGCTGGCTTGTTTTTATGAAGTTGGGTGCCAGTTTTCATGCAGTTGTGCTCGCAGGTTTTTTCCCCCTTGTCTCTGGAGCTGCTCTTTTTTCTCAGACTATGCTCCCTATTAAGGTTTGCCCTAAACAACAAGTTTGATTAAGCTGGTGTTAGTTTCTCATTTGATCTCCACCTCGCAGCAAATTTTTCATCAAATTAAAATCTAGAAGTTTAGCTTTGTGCACATATTTTCTACGATGGCTAAAGAGTTATAAAATGTTCTGTAGACAAACACTATCAATTTATATCTAACTTACCAGAAATCCAAACAGGAACTGGCAATGTGGATAAAGGACTAATGCAGAGGGGTTTAGATTTCTTGCAAAATGAATAAAAAAGTGGGAAATCCAGTGAAAAATTGCCAGGATTGATTCTTAAACATACTATGCTCTGTATCAATTCATTTTTCATCAAATACCATGAAAAATTCAAAGAGCGTGCGAAGGTTATATTCTGCGTTTTAATTTTTGCCATTTCCGTAACACTTTTAAAACAAGAACTTCATTATTGCTGTCACCAGTGGAGGTACACCAATGGTAACAATGGAGTCTAGTACACAGAGATTAGGGAAAAGGGACAAAGTATGAACAGAGGAAAACAGGAATGCAGAAAAGAAGGAAATAAAGGTATGGAAAAACAAAGAAAAGAGAGGAATGTGAAGAGACAGGAAAAAGATGGAGTAATGAAGAAAAACCTCCACTGATTATTGAAGGGAATTCGAACATGTTTCTGCTTCTGTTTCCAGCACCATCAAAAAGAAGTGAGTTCTGCCTAACATGTCCATGTAGTCTTAGTTTTTACTCCTATCTTTCAAGGTTTATCCAAGAGTTAAAGGGCCCATCTCATCATGGCAGTCTCATATTTTAGCTTCTCACATCCCCTCACCAGAACCTCCTCCCCTCTCCCACAATGAATTCAGTTCAAATTAGAAGAAACAACTAAACTGCATAATTTTTGTAACTCCCAGATTTCTTTCACTTGTAGAACCCAGTAGGCCATTTGTTATCTTGACTGCAGCCTTCCTCTGGAACCAAACTAAATAAAACAATCCTAGGCCAAATTAATCTCTAAAATCAACGGAGCTAAATCAGGGCTGAATTTGGCCTATGTCTTTACTCTGTCACTATTTGCTTGGTTCTGAATTAACCTTAATTATTTAGATCTCTGGTCTATTTTTATTGTTTTAATAAGCTGGTGGGCAAGAGCACACTGCTTTTCAGTTCCTGCAAGCCTCTGCTCACTTCTGTCAGGGTCCTGAATATGAGATGCTTAACAGAGGTGCAGTTCTTAATTGTTATATCATTAGATAGCAAGAAGGGTTAACAAAATATTGGGCTATTAGCTTAGCACCTTATTTCAGATTCAGGTACGCTGCTGTGCTAGGAAGCATGATGAAAACAGAGTTGTTTGTATTCCACCGCAGCCCCAAGATGGCTTCCTGGCTGATGCAATGTTTAACCCTTTCCGTTCCAGACTTTATGATGTCAGGCCAGTTTTTTACAGCCCCTTCTCTCTCGCGCGCGCACACACACAGAGACAGCTTCAAGTTACTGTTGATGTCTGTAAAGGATCTTCCGAAATAAACGCTCTTTTTAAAGTGCCGGCTAGTCCTGACCTTTGTGTGCTAGAACAACACTGGATTTGATGAGTTGGTCAGCGGCAGCTTAATCACCATGCTGCAATGAACAGACGTTGGTCCAATAAAAAGATATGACCTCGTCCCCCCAATCTCTCTCCTCCACCAGCAGTGGGGCCAGCCTGGAGGCAGGAAGTTTGGGAGCGGGGAAATATCACAAAGGGAGGACCCTGGGCAGCCGGAAGATTTCACCACCCGCGAGGGCTTCCCCAAACTGGAAAAAGGGGAGATTTTCGCCTGACTCATGTGCCAACCGTGCGGGGAGCCCCGGGCTCGCTACCGCGCTACGAATGCGGAGGCTGCGCTGGCACTGATGGGCCCCCGCCGCGCTCCTCCTCCGGGCCCTGGAGTAAGTCACGGTGTCAAAACGCACGTGACCCAGCAACTGCCGCCGGGGGTGGGGTGGGCACTGCACCGGGCCGGCGGTACGGGAGGTGTAAAGAATTGGGGGGACTGGATGTGCCCGGCCCGAGTTGCTCTCCGCGGGCCTGGCGCCGCCCCACGGCTCTACGGGGCCCGGCGCCTCAGCTCCCCGACTAACAGCCAGGGCCGCGCCGGGCCCGCATCGCGAGACTCAGGGACACCGGGACAAGCCCCGCCTACCCGGTGACCTAGCTTCTCTCTGCCAAGAGGGGCCCCACCCCCCTCGCCTCTCCACCCATGGGGCAGCCAGAGATGGGTCACGTGACGCCAACGTCACGTGCTAGCAGCCTCCATTTTGTGGCGCAGCTACGCAGCGCACTCGCCAGTCGGGAGCTAGACGCTGCAGAGGGAAGATCGGGCGAGTAGTGATCATCCAACCCGCGCACCCGTCTGGCCTCGGCACGCACCGCGAGACCATCGTAGCGCAGGTTGGCGAGGGGCTAGCGGGACCCACGACGGACAGGAGAGAAGGGAGCTGAGACAGGAAATTGCGGGGAACGCGGGACGGGGCTGCGGAAGACCGGGGTGGGGAGGAGGAGCAGCGCTACTGGGGGAGGCGGTTTCTGGTGTGTGGGAGTGAAGCAGGGAGAAGGGCTTGGTGCTGCTGTCGCGTTCTCGCTGTTACTTAATTCTACCCTTTGGGAGCTGGGCGCTAGTCCCTTGGCGGGAGTGCTTATCGTTGCTGTTCTCTTTGGGCGCGGCTCGGGCGGCCATTTTGTGGAAGGGAAATGGCGGCGTCTACTGCCTTCTCCTCTGACTTGGGAACTCTCCACGCATGCGCGGGTCGCTGAGCTCCGCAGAAAAGTCACCGGAGCGTGGGGCGGGAGCGCTCTTGGCTCGTCCCCATTGGTGCAGGGAGGGGTGGTGTCTGTCTTGGCTCGTTCCCATTGGGGCTGAGCGGGAGGGGCGGGGCTGGCCGGTCCGATGTTCTCGGAGTTTCTAGACTGCGGCACAGGGCTGGCCTCTGCGGCTGCGCAGTGAGGGTGGGGTGGGCGTTGCGGGGCGCGGCGGGGGAGAGCTGACTGAGGTGGGGGGACGTCGGGACCCGATCCTCGTGACCGCTGCAGCGCGCGGCTGATGGTCGCCTTACTTCTCTTACAGCCGATTTAATCGTGACTAACGACACTATGAGCGGCTGCCGCGTATTCATCGGGAGGCTGAACCCTGCAGCCAGGGAGAAGGATGTGGAGCGATTCTTCAAGGGATACGGACGCATTCGGGACATTGATCTGAAAAGGGGCTTCGGATTTGTGGTAAGAGTTGATCCCGCAAAACTCAACTCCCTGCAGAGGTTGCTGTGTGCCTTCAGTAGCTTGTAATGTCTCTGAAATATAGCTGCTCTACCTCATAGGTGAGAGTGAAATAGGCAGATTTATTCCTTGGATAAGGACTGACATAATTTATGTCCTTGTTTGCTTTCCATTCTAGTGGGATAAAACATGTAATTTTTCTTTTTATTTGGGGTGGCTGGAAGTTGGGGTAACACATTTTGCTTGTCTGGGTTAAGAGTTTATGGTGCAATGTAAACATGCTGGAATGCAGCCTGTAAGCTTCCATTTCCATTAAAATTTTTGTCTAAAGTTAAGATCTCTACTAGTAATGCAATGTGTTTTTGTTGTAGTTTAAGATTTGTATACATTTTAAAGCACTGCAGTGGTTCAGTGAAGATACCATCTATGCCAACTGCAGGGCTTCTGTCAGTGTAGGTAATCCACCTCCCTAAAAGGTGGTAGGTCGGTCAGTCTCCTGTCAACCTAGCCCTGCTTACGCTGGGGTTAAAGCTGGTTTAACTGCGTGCTTAGAGGTATGGATTTTTCACACCTCTCAGTGGTGAGGTTATACCAGCCTAATTTCCTAGTGTAGGCTAAGGTTTAGTTTCATAAACTGGAGAGCTGCTTTTAATGCTTTCTTTTATAAGGCTGTAGTAGTCTAATAATTAGGCAGTTTGCATACGTTTTTCTATTAAATGTAGTATTAAAGATGGTGTTTTCTTATGAATTAGGAATTTGAGGATCCAAGGGATGCGGATGATGCAGTCTATGAACTGGATGGAAAGGAGCTCTGCAGTGAGAGGTAAATGTCTTGATACTGGTAGCATCCAGTATACGGTTTCATATGCACCTTTAAAATAAAACTAGATGAGTAAATCAAACTGTTTTAAACTTATACTCCATATAAAATGTGAATATCCGTTCTTTTGTATTTCTCATTAACAAAAGCTTGTCACAAAGGGTACGCAAGTGAAATGGAGTCCTGTTTTCTTTCAGGGTTACAATTGAACATGCACGGGCCCGTTCCAGAGGTGGCAGAGGCAGAGGGCGATATTCTGATCGCTTTAGTAGCCGCCGTCCACGTAATGACAGGAGGTATGTATAGTTGAGTAGTCTTAATGTATATGATCCAGTTAAGTGTGTCATACCACCATCTACTGACACCCCCCCCCCCCCCGTACTTCAATTGATATAGCAGTGCCAAAGGTAGTTACTACATGAAATAGGCATGTTCTGCTTATTTTATGGAAGGTTACTTTGTAGCTTATATTTTTAAATCCTCAACCATTTTTTTCATTGGTCCTGCAAAACTTACTGAAATTGTAGTGTCCTTAACTTGAAATACTGAAGATGACACTGAATATTTTCCACACAGAAATGCCCCACCTGTACGAACAGAAAACCGTCTGATAGTAGAGAATCTGTCTTCCCGAGTCAGCTGGCAGGTTTGTTAAAACATAATTAACTATTTTGACTTCATTTAATAGGTATGTAATGTAAAATTATATTTTACTAAAAATATTTTAATAAAATATACTTGAAAACATTATTATTAATGTAAGTTTAAATAACATAACTTAGGTATTTTCAAATTAATGTAATATGTAAATACTCAATGTAAATATTTGAGGAAATTTATAAATATATATATATATATTTTTTTTCTTGTTCAAAATCAATTTTAACCACATATTAAACCCTTTATTTGCCAGCCTATCTGTGTCGTTGGCCTTATGACGAGGAGTGCCTGTGGGTTATCCTAATCGTTGTCTTGGTCACTCTTGGTTGGGCCTGGTTGACTTTTCCAGTCAGCTCCTACAATGTAGCAGTTGGCCACCTCTAGATCTGTGTTTGCTGGTCTAGACGTAATCGATGCACTTCCTTAAAGTGCCAGTTTGCAGCGATCCCAGAGAGTTAACGAGATCTGATCCTTAAGTTGAGAGCTGTTCCTCCTGTAACGCTTCCGAATAAGAGGTCCTGGTCGAAAAGAGTTGAAAGATACGAAATTAGGTGGTCGGTCGTTGGAATCCTGATCGCAGTAAAGTGGTCCTTGGTAACTCCACAAGAGTAGAAAATGTCTGCATCCGTCAGTAGTCTGCTAATAGGGAGGGCTGTGCGATTAAAGGCTTCCATCGACTGGGTAGTGTTCTTCAAATGGGTGGCGAAGAGCCAGTCGGGCATATATCATGACGGTATCTTCGATCGCTTAATGCAGTTTGCTGCTTGGCTAGCCTAGGGAAATTTTAATGAAGGTAAAGTAAACTATATTTTTATGACATATGGGGCACAAAATAACTGGTGTATTGTAAACATTCTGTATGAACATAAGGCTTATTCTATTGCAGTATCTTTTTACACTTCAAAAATATGTAGGTAATATGCACTCAGCTCCATATATAGACTAATACTTTCTTTTAATGTTAAAACTATCAGCATTTTGCTTTAAGCAAATGTGCTATTTTCATTTATTTCGTGCCCTGATGTAGATAATTCAATTTTGATAGAATACAAGTATGGCAAGTGCCATGTTTGTAATTTATCTAACATCTTCTCTTTCAGTAGTCATGTTCTTACCTTTTTTTTATATATATGTAAACATTAGTTCTGTTTCTTTGCATAACAAATTTGGTCTCGTGTTAGGATCTCAAAGACTTCATGAGACAAGCTGGGGAAGTAACCTTTGCAGATGCACACAGGCCTAAGCTAAATGAAGGGTAAGTATCTGGAACTGTTGTCAAACTTGTTGAACATTCATTACTAGATTCAGATATTTTTAAATACTGAACGTAGTTTCAGCACTCTTAATGGGTGCCCACAGCTTGAGTTGAAACATAGCCCCATCGAATTTTAGCAAAAGCAAATGAGTGCTATTTGAGGGAGAAAAACATTAATTAGCTGTTCAGTTACTGACATGAATGAGCCAACAAATCTTGTAGCAATACTTTAAGATCTGTCACATGGGCTAGGTAATTCCTGTCACTTAATGTGAATCATGGTGGTTGTGTTTTTCTTTTTTAAAGGGTGGTTGAGTTTGCCTCTTACAGTGACTTAAAGAATGCTATTGAAAAACTCTCTGGCAAAGAAATCAATGGAAGGAAAATTAAACTAATTGAAGGCAGCAAAAGACACAGGTATGAATTTGTTTTTTAAACCTCCAAATGATGCTGAAGTACAGACTGAAATTTCCTTGTGAACACTTATCTCCTTGACAAAGCATTCAGAATTTTACATTGCTATTATACTACTATGTCAATACGTAGTAGCTAACATCGGTTTGTATAACTTCATTAGTAGGTCCAGAAGCCGGTCTCGTTCCCGTAGCAGGAGCTCGTCCAGGTCTCGCAGCCGTTCTCGTTCCCGAAGCCGCAAGTCTTACACCAGGTCCAGGAGTAGGAGCCGTAGCAAGTCTCGTTCAGTTAGTAGGTCTCCAATGCCTGAGAAGAGCCAGAAACGAGGTTCTTCTAGTAGATCAAAATCTCCAGCATCTGTGGATCGGCAGAGGTCTCGGTCAAGGTCCAGATCTGTTGACAGTGGAAATTGAACTATATAAGTAACATGCTTGAAGGCCTTTTTTAAAGCATACTTGCTAAAACTTGTGGTAAGTATGTGGTGGTTTTTCTGTGGGGAAGGGTTTGGATGTGGGGGAGGGACAAAAAACTTTGTAGATATGGACCACAGCGGGGTATGAATTAAATGTATTGTCTTTTGATAATCTTTTTCTTTCTTGCTCACATTTTTGTGGATGTCAAGTGTATAGTTTTGTGTATATGGGCAGAGCTCTTTATAACTAAAGCAAATCTCAATTTTTTTTGTACTCAAAAAAAAAAAAAATCACCTGAACGTTTTAGTTCCCAGTGTATTCAAACATGTGAATGGTAATTCAAGATTAGTTTAATGTCTTCAATTAAACTATTAGCTTTAGACATTTAAGAGCTCTACATATGTGCTGTACATAAAGCTTTATATCGGAGGGTTTTTTTGTGCTTCAGTTGTTTCCATTGAGTCAGCAAAATAGATTATGCTGTTCAAGATTGATAATAAAACCTTAATTTTAAAAATTGTCTCATTTCATTTAAAATGCATCTTCACTCAACACTCAAAAAGAACCCAAAACATCTATATGCTGCTCAGGTCTCCTAATCACACAACTCATTTTAAAAAAAGATTCACTTTTTGTCTCACAGGCAGCAGCTTGTGGGGGTGATTTTGTGTAGCTCCCCTCTGTTGGAGTAGAAGTAGAAACAAGCAGACTCATAATAAGGAAATGGTTTTTGTCCTCTAGCTAACACTTGATAGTGCATATCTTCAAGGAACAGGTGGTCATGAGTAAGCACAATTAAATGGATATGAAGAAAGGAAATCAAGTGTGACTATAACAACATTGGGAATCATTAGAAAAGAGATTAGACACACAGATTGTCTCTCTCTATAAATCCAGGGTATATCTACATCAAATAGTACGTGCTCATGTGGTCGTCCCAGCTCCAAGATATCTATTCCTACATATCAAAACAGGCAGCAAAATGATTAGGGAAGAGCTCAGGGCTTCGGCGCAATTAATAAGACTGGGACTTTTCAGTTGTGACAGATGACTTCAGGGGGATGTGATAGATCTATAAAATCATGACTGGTGTAGCAGTTTTCAGACTAACAGCTGTGTTAGTCTGTATTTGCAAAAAGAAAAGGAGCACTTGTGGCACCTTACACCAATTTATTTGAGCATAAGCTTTCGTGAGCTACAGCTCACTTCAAGTGAGCTGTAGCTCACGAAAGCTTATGCTCAAATAAATTGGTTAGTCTCTAAGGTGCCACAAGTGCTCCTTTGGTGGAGCAGTGTTGTTGCTTATAACACAACTCTTAGGACTCACTAAATGAATAGGCAGCGGATTTAAAATAAGGAAGTATTTCTTCATACAACACATGATGTGGAACTGTGCCAGAAAATGTCTTGAAGGCCAAGACTGACAGGACTCACAAAAGAACGAGATCAGTTCCTTTAGAATAGGTCCATCAATAGCTATTGGCTGGGCAGGGATTGTAGCATCTGCCAGAAGCTGGGAATGGGCAATTGGGTGGATCACTTGATTACCTTGTCTGCTCATTACCTGTGAGGAACCTGGCATTTGGTCTGACCAGTATGGCTGTTCTTAAAGCCACCTTGCGTCTCTTTAATGTCATGTGTCTGCTCACAGTAGTATATATGGAACCTTATCACGAAAAGTTGTCTGTCTTTTATGCTCAGAGAGGTTTGGTCATTGAGAAATTAGTGATAAAAGTCAGGGGTGTAAAATGGACTCTCTTGCTTCTTTTAATCTGCAAAGGTGGTAACAGGAAGAGGCCATTAAGAATGCAAGCTTGAACTTGATTACAGGGAAACACTTTAAAATGGGGGTACTTGTAGTATATTGCATTATTTACATGCCCCAGTACTTAAAAAGCTGGTAGGAAGCAGGAGCAGTTCTTGACGTAGTCGGGGCCTTGTTTTAGGATAGGGAGGTGGAGCTCACTGAGGAATTGTGGTATTGATCAGAAACTGGGAGCCTTTTCCAGAGCACTGTAGATTTCATAAAACCTCAGGTTGTTAGCTGACATGAAATCTCTGGGTAATATTTCATTGTGGGTTAGGGTCTCAGCAGTAGCAGAGCACTTTGGCATGGCCTTGAAAGCTGTAGTAACTTAACAACTTGCCAAGTAGGCTGAGGTCTTTAAACTCAAGTGATTTGTGAATTTTTGTTTTCTAACAATTATCAGAGTGCCCAATACCAGAAATAATGGCAGGTAGTTATGGATCATAACAATATAGAAAAGGAGTACTTGTGGCACTTTAGAGACTAACCAATTTATTTGAGCGTGAGCTGTAGCTCACGAAAGCTCATGCTCAAATTGGTTAGTCTCTAAGGTGCCACAAGTACTCCTTTTCTTTTTGCGGATACAGACTAACACGGCTGTTACTCTGAAACATAATATAGGACGTTCTGGGGAAATATGTTCTGGTAAATGGTTGTATGCAACTTGTCCTAACCGCTCAATTGCATGTAATAGAGGCTATGTACTGCTAACCAGTTCCAGTTGTAGGTTCTGGATCAGAGTTCTGTCATTGCTACCATTGCCATTTTATGTGTCCACAGGTCAGTGACCGTTCTAGGTGGTCACAGATTTGTTGCCGTTAAAATTCTGGTCTGTGCAAAAACAGGACTTGCCTTATGCTTTAAAACAAGTCATACCTTAAGTACGCTTAGTTCTTGTTGCAAGGAGTTGGATATTTGGCACTGAAAATGCCCTGTCCCTTTAAATTATCAATTCAATGTGAGGCAGACTTTGTTTTCTACTTTTGGTTGGCTTTTTGTTTGGGGTACAAGTGGTGGCCATGTGCAACTTCTTCCAGTTCACAATGTTATTTCAAGTCTTGCAATATATTATTGGCTTTGGAGTCACTTGGCAGGTGAGTCTAATCTTTATTAAGGCAAACACTCAGCAAGTAGCAGTCAATTACAAATGGGAAGCTCAGTGGGATGACCTGGTCTGTTGCTTCCAGCACTAGACTATACAGCTTTAAACTACCTTTTGTTACATAAACTTGTTATCTCTTATGCATATGTATTAGTTTCTCATTTCCATGTTAACTTTCTTCTCAGTACAGATTTAGTGTTAGTTCAAACTGGCCTTCTAGCTTTTTAGTCACTTTTTTCTTGGTCTTGCAAACATGATTACACTGCAATTTTTTACACTTAAACATACATAGTTCTACTTATGCTTACACTTATGTTAACAGAACAGACTCTTAAAATCCACAGCAGGCTTCTGTCAGGCCTTATTATGCCTCTGCTCCCAAGGTATATGTAGTGTTTTATAAGGGTTTTCCTGACTGATTCTGTTTTTGCTTCTATGAAGCTTATTTCTTCACTAATATGGCCGCTGCTAATGTGAGTGGTGTTAAAGACCCAGCTGGTCACAGTCAGGCTGCTACCAGTGAAGACAGTAAACACTGTTTCCAAGGGGCTGAAATCAGTCTGCCCTCAAGGAAGATGGTGGCCCACCATGAGACGTCATGGAGGAGCTAAGTAGAGGCCGGGACAATGTAGAGGGAATTGTGCTGCTGAAAAACGACACCATATTTTAAGGCAATCCCATGCTTTGTGGGAGGGGTTTTGAACGGTGGGGGTTGGCAGACTTACAGTGAAATCTTTAAACTCTGCATCCGAGGATATTCTAGCTATTAAAGGAACATTACCCATATGCAATTGCTGCATTTTGGAAAGCTTTATCCAGCAGTGTAAGGGATAAAGGTCTTTGGAATGCAAGTGAGATAGCCATTGAATAAATGGTCAGTGGCTAAACATACTTGCTTCTAAAGAGCTTTATGACCATGATGGGTACCAGCATAATGGAAATCAGTGGAAAGGCTCTGATTCACTTCAATGGGGTCTGAATCGCACTAAGCGTGCAAAAAGAGTTCTCATCTTTACATCACCAATGACTATTGGCCTCTTGCCAGGAGCCTAAGGCCTACATCTAATTTACATAATGTAGCAAAACTACAGCAATTGTAAGTCAAAAGTTTGTGGCTTTATTCAATGGTGGTTTTTTAATATGCTCAATGTTCTTAAATTATTTTACTTTGAGGTACGGTGAACCACTAGTGTGAGCACAGAACTGGGAGCCTGGAGCTTCTGAGTTCTAATGCTGCTTTGTTACTGACTGGCCTTGTGGCTTAGTTAATGCCAGCGGTTAGGGTACTAGCTTAGGATGAGGCAGACCCAGATTCAGTTTCTTACTCTGATAGTGTGATTTTTGGGCAAGTCACAGCCTCTGTGTGCCTCGGTTCTCCATTTATAAGATGTGGATAATAGCTCTTAAGTGTATGAGGCAGTCAGACACTAGGGTCAGCCTTATAAGTATCTTAGAAACCTCCCCATGTTAAATTATAGACAAGCTAAAGTTGGCTACAGGTCATGTTTTGGGACTTCAAGGCCTATGGTTTGGGGACTTTAGATGTACAAAACTGCTGGGGTAAAGGGGAGTGCCTGTGATTGATAGTAAAGGACTCCTAAACTGTACATGTGGTCACTTTTCATTTGTCGATCCTGTTATGAGAAAATTCTTTTAGATTCTAATGAGAGAAATTAGCTTGAACTTCTGAAAGGCTTTTGCCTCCCCCTCTAATGCTTGCCAGCAAAACTGTGTGAACAGAAAAACAACTCAAAAGAATGGGTCTGGCTGCATTAATGGTAGCAATCAATAATAAGCTGTCATGCTGTTAGTTCCAAGGTGTCTGGCACAGAGCTCGTGGGAAACTGGGAGAGAGCTCACTGGGATGGACTGCACCATTTTATCATCAGCCAAAATATGAATGTTTTGTAGATGACCAAAAATTGGTTAGTCCAATGAGTCTCAAACTATAGCCTGTGGTGCTTGGTGCCCTTTCTTGAGAACATCTAGTGGGGGTAGAAGTGGGCCTGTGAGAAGATCTGCTCACCCCTTTGTTTTAAAATCAACATTTCATGCAAAACTGCTGGAGTTCAGCAAACCAGGTGCAGAAAATACACCCACCAATGCTCCAGGTTGTATCTGAGGTGTGGTGCTTCTGTAGTATCCCCCTATTTTGCTGGTGTTTCTTAGGGGCCTGGGTGATTTGTTTCTTGTGCAAGATCATCCACAGCTGTATAGATCATTTTTGCTGTATCTAAAGAAGAGGTGGGGAGAAAAAAAAAGTCATATGAGACCACATTGTCCCTAACCCGTATCACTGGAAGGTGATGCTGCAGGAAAGATGAATGGTTGCTGTAATGCAGGGATTCCTATACTGCACTGAGCAATGCCTGGCCCTCTTTAGATCTCAAAAAAGCTCAAGGGACAGAGCTGTGCAAAATAAAAGTGGCAACCCCCTGCTCTTCCCCCCCCCCCCCCCCCCCCAAAAAAAAAAAAAAAAACCTGCAGCTGTTTTGTTTCAAGTCACTTCATGAACCAGACTTTGATTTGCATGGAATTTTTAGAAAAGAGTCCATTTAACAGTAAGTGAAAAATGTCACCTTTTTGTATGTTTCCAGTGCACACTGCTTTTCCATTTAAAAGAAAGTGTCTATCAGCAAACTAGCTGCATTTACAAAATATGACAAACCACCACTACTGCACTCCGAGGTGCAAATCAACCTCTGCTCTGCCTACCAAAGTAGATGGAGCCAGCTGGCTAGGGCAGGGGCAGGCCTAAGATGGCTGCTAGATGTTCTGCTTGAGTGACTTTCCCAAGCAGCCCCTGCTTGTAAGGCTCAATGGGGTTTGAAGCTGTTCCCCAGCTGAAGCCCAGAGAGAGAGCTGCAGTAGTACTGGACTAGAACAGCTGTCCTGATTGCTATGAAACTGGCCTACCTTTTTTTTTTTTTTTTTAACCACAAAGGCAGCTGCCGAATTTGCTTATACATCCAGCCAGTCTCCCCTCTCAGCTGCAATACTTGTCTGCAACCTCACCAAAAAGCAATCCACTCATTTGGATTAAGCATTCTTCACTTTCTATCCTAAACTATTGTATATTGGTCCAGAAGAGCAGCATCTGGTAGAGGTAAATGAACTCATGTTCATTAAGAACTTCAGTGACACAATCAACTCATGTTTGTAGGCCACTGTGATAGGGTGAGACTGTCCCATCCTGTGCTAGAAAGGGTTAAAGGCCAGTCTTGGGCTCAGGTATCCACATTTGCTGCACTTATGAAACTGAACTATTTGAGAGATGCGGAGCTAGCGTGCGATGGCTGGCAATTACAGCACTGGTAGAGCCTAGCTGGGCAGATGATACCTTTGTTTTGTATCTTTTGAAACTTTGTTTTTGAACGATCCCTTTTCCTGGAAGGGGCTGGATGCTTTGAGGTCACTTGGCTGGAGGGCTGGCTGATACTATGGTTGGATAGGCCATAGTATGTATGTGGGAAACTGAGGCAGAGCAGTCATCGGACCATGTTGTACCACAAAGGGGTGCACGCAAGAGTTGCACCCTGTCACAGTGACCTGACAGTTGTCAGATGGTAATGAGTATGATGTTACTGGCCAGGGCTGGGTAACAAAATATGAAGGTGAAAATCTTCTTATCCCACACTACAAAGCTTCCAGTCTTGGAGCCTCTAATTTCTATGCAGAAATTTCACATAGGAAATGTCTAGTGAGCTGCTCCCAGCATTTACCTTCTAATGACATGACTTATGTGACTTGCATATGGGGGGGCCTGTTCCTTTCCCGCCCCTCACTCAACAACGTGTAGTGATACTCAAGATGTGTCAGGCTGCTGTCTACCTCATTTTCCTCTCTGTTTCAAATGGACATGATATTCTTCTCCTTAGAGTTGTGTCAATACAGATTCCCTGCTTTTGAGGTGTGCCTGCACACTGAAGCACAGGACCCTCCGGAAAGCTGTGACCGTTGGTGGGTTGCATAGTCAGTATCTCACACTACTAAACTTTTGATATCAGAAGTTGTGGCCCCTAGTATCCTCAATTCCCTATGCAGTATTATATGGAGAGGCTATTTTTCACTTCTAGCTGCTGAGTTTCGTTTTGCTGTGTCCTGTTACACAGCAACTGAGTTCCACCCCAGAGATAGCAGCAGTTCAGTGATGGGGGGCAGTGATACCAGGGTATGGTTTATACACTACTTTGAGATGAAAAGCATGTAGGAACAGGAGAGAGGTTTTGGTTATACTACACTTGCCGTTTGGTTTCTTTAGCTTTTCATGAACCCTGAAGGCCAGTATCAGGAGAAAGCCCTCTCCAAGCTGAAATACCATGTACAGGAAAGGGAAGAAGAAAAGGGGTCCAATGACATCAGGGGCAAAGGCCACTTTGAGGATCGTAGAGCAGAGCTGCACATTCTGGCAACCAGTCTCCATGCAGACTGTCCGCCTGCACCTGTACAGGAAGGAGTTAAACACAGGTGTGAATTGCAGAAGGGTTACATTTCTATACAGCTTAAAGTAGACATGGTGCCCAGATGTTTATGCATTTGACTGTGGTAAAAGAAACTGCAGTAGGAGCAGTGCTGAGAATTCAAATGAGATGCTTTGCCCAGCACTCCTTTGGGAGTGTGCAAGGGTAGGTAGTGACAGATGGTGTGCATGGGTGGAAATCCTGCCTAGTAATGCTTGGCGGTCATGAATCTGAGGTTCTCCAGGAGCTGCTGCCTCCACAAGGGAAAAAAAATCTGGTTCAAAAGTGAGGAGAGGGAGAGAGCGCCACCCGGGAAAGGTAAGGGGAGGTTTGTGTGTGCTAGGAGGGTTATCTTGGCTGGGTTACCCATGGGCTCAAGGCATGATAAGGGATGATTCAGAGTTGTGTAGTGGGGTCCTCGCTTTGAGTCTGTGTTGGGGTCTTCAGCTGAATATTGTTATGCCCTTTGTGATGTGAGGCACTTATCAAAATAGGAATAATTGTTTGAGTTTTGGCATCCTATCAGCACTCACTCACCCTTGTCTCCATCACTTTCTACTTGGGAGTTATCCTGACTTTTCTCTTTCATATTTCATTGTCCGTAACTGAGAATTCTGAAATGAACAGGTCTGTAGTGACCAAAAGTCAAACTATCCATCAGCTTGTTCAGAGGCCTGTGTGAAATAACTTGGTGGGTCTTCAGGTCCATTTGACAGAATTGCCTCTGCCATTGGTTCCACTTTTGGCAGACCCAAGATGGCCAAAGAATGAATTGGTCCATGAGACTCTACTCATCTCTCTTCCCCGTAAGGATTGACGCTAGGGACAATACAGAGGCAATGCTCCCTCTAATTTTTTACATCCATGTGCAGAATTAATTTTGTTATGTGCACCAATATGGAGGTGATGTGGGGCCGAGGGGTTTGGAGTGTGTGAGGGTCTCAGGGCTGGTGCAGGGGGATGAGGGCTCTGGCTGGGGGTGCAGGCTCTCGAGTGGGGCCGGGGATGGGGGGTTTGGGGTGCAGGCTGCGGGAAGAGAGGACTTCCCCCAGCCCTCTCTCACTGCAGCAGCTCTAGGACTGGGGGAGAGCCACCTCTTCCCGCCTGCGTGACGCTTGATAGCCTGCTGCGCAGCCATGCAGCTTACGGGGAACTTGGTACAGAGGTAATTTGCAGTGTCACAGCGTGTATTCATGTGTATCCTGTAGTTAAATAACAAGTGTCAATATCAGGGTTGCTGCTGGCACCATTTTATCACTACAAAATCATATTTTTGGGGGGTGAGGGTGGGATCTGTGTAGACAGCTTCTCTCGTCTGTGCTCAGACTTCAGCATCAGCACTGGGAGATCATGTTAAAAGTTCAGTTGTCAGAGTGCGTCAGAGCCTCCATGCTGAAAGCAACTCATTTAGCACCTCCCAAGATTTCAGTGTCATTCTTTTGTACTCAATCCCCTTTCTTAGAACTCCCAGGTAAAAAAGGAGTGAGTGTGATAAGGGATTGTGATGGGGTGTACTTGCCCCGCACTGGACAAGAAGGGGTTAACCCCACACTCTGGACAGAGGAAACCATGCCCCCTCGCCCTGTTGGACATGCTCCAACAGCTGCTGCAGTATTAAATGGAGCAGCCCAGCTCATTCTAGGCTGACTGCCTGAAAGGAAGGACGCACCTCGCAGGCTCCAGCCCGGGAGCAGCTGGAACCCCAGATGGCGGGAGCCAGAGGCACTGAGATCCAGGCAGACGCCTGGATACCTGTGGACGCCTAAGGGAGGCCAGAGCTGTCGGGAACAGTGCACACTGAGGAACCGGGAGACCCCAAAGACGTCTAGACCACAGCATCAGGGAATATGGTAGGAAGTAGCCATAGAGAACTAGACAGTGGACTGGTTATCAAACTGGATCTTGAGCCAGTGTGTTTTGGTCAGATCCCTGCTGACTCAGTGGCAATCACACTTGCCACTGTCAGGGCCCTGGGCTGGGACCCAGTGGAGCCTGGAGGTCCCAGGTCCCTCTATCCTGGCTGCTACCTACCCAACTGGTGGCTGCCTATTCCCCCACCTGGCCACTAGACCACTCAGCCCTGCTGAGAAGGGCAGCTACATTGATTCTGGCCATCAGGCCACACGACTCCGCTGAGGAGGGGGTTCCATTGACTCTGGCCATTAGAACATATTGCCCTAAAGGCAAGGGCAACCATACTGACTCTGCTCCCCTGACGGCAAAGGTGACCATATTGACTCTGGCCATTAGGCCGTGCTGCCCTGACATCGACAACTATATTGACTCCACTACTAAGCTGTACTGCCCTGACGACATGCGTGAGCGTACTGACTCTGGCCATTGGGCCATACTGCCCTGAGGCTAAGGGCAGGCAGGCAGACAGACTCGCCCCTCCCCCCAAAGGGGGACGGTGGTGTAATTGCCCCTCTACATGGATGTAGAAAGACCCACCTGTCATTGAGCTTGAAAAATGAAGATAGCATGTAGCCAAGCAGGAAACCAATAAAAGGCATCAAGGCAGACGTTCCCAGTAGGGGTGGCGAGAAGATGATGAAAATACTGTTTCCAACACTTGTCACAAACAGAGCGATTATTGGAACAGATGATACAAGCAGCACAATCGTCCCTGCCTGAAATAAAAGTGGATCAGGAGTTGGGGAAGACAATACAAAAAATGTCTGTAAATTGTTTCGAGGCCCTTAGGGAAAGGTGATTACCACTTCTTACCCTGATGATGAGGCGAGCATACTGTGGCTTCTTCTCATTCAGGAAGATGCCAATGGTGCAGGGAATGAGCATCATGGCCAAGGAGATGACTATTCCCTTGTAAGGCACTTTGCCCTCTAGGTTGCCCTGGTACAGCCCTCTTGAGTAAAGATACAGGAGAAGAGGCATCAGCCCAAGTGCCAGGAGCGTTGAGCATGTGGTCATCACAATGCTGAGATGAAGGGAAAATGTAATAGCAGTAGAATGAAATTATTTGTTGGAATATTCTTCTCTTTATCTAACTTGGACACTTACGTCCATCTACAATTTCAGCTCACTTTTCCCATTTCTCCCCTTTCCCGCATAGAGGTTTCAGCATTACCAGGTGATGAAAGGACCTACGGCAATGGAAGTAAGGGAAGATTGAGTAGTTAAAGGACAGTTCTATTTTAGGCTCAAAAAGTAGTCCTAAGTATGCATCTTGGTTCATAGAAATTGCCATGCTGCATCATGGTCCAGCTAGTCCAGTATCCTATCTCCAGCAGTGACTGGTACCAGTTGCTTTAAAGGAAAGTACAAGAAACTGCACAATAAGCAGTTATGGAATAACCTGCCCATAGGGAAAATTTCTTCTCAACTCCCATTAATTAGAAATTTGGCTCTCCCCTGAGACATAAGGGTTTATATCTTCAAAGGTCTTGGGTTGGTCTGTTTCTAAATACTTACTGTTATAACTCTGGATGTTCTTGTTATCCATGTACATAAAGTGCAAAAGTTCAGCTGTCTTTCCCTTGCTGTTGTTTTCACTCTTTTATCTTGGACAAGGGCCACTGGACTGAGGCAATGCTTGTCTCATTTTTGGGGGGGGGCTTACCTTTTTCTATTTGGGGTAGCCCCTTAAGACTTGCTTGATTTACATGGAATGGAAAGAGGTCTCTTAAGAGTACTAATAACTGGAATGGTGAAGGGAATGTAGGCATTGCCACGCTGGAACAAAACAATGGACCGTTTATGCCAGTATTCTGCCCTCAACGGTGGCTAATGTTGGGCACTTCAAAAAAAGGTATAAAACCCCATTATGCATCTGATGATGCAACAGTAATTCTGTAGTGCTAAACTGTATAGGGCAGGAGCCCCGCAGAAATTCCCTCAAGTTGGTAATTCTATCACGTGAGAGAATCTCCAAAATCCATCTTGCATGTGATGTCACCATAAGATAAAGCAGCCATTTTCGAAACCTAACTAACATTTGACTGGTAAATTTTATCTAATTGAAAATCGGTGCAACAGTAATTGTGAGACTTCACACATTAGCAATAAATACACACATTGTTCTAATATAAACATGTGTAGCTCAGCTCCTATATCAAACTTTAAACTAAGTAGCAATGCACAGGCAAAGCACACATGTAATAAGTCAAAGAGGCCGTCGGCAGAACATGTAAAATACTCCTTTTATAAAACATATGCTCTGCAAAATTCAAATAAAGCATTTAAGATGCCAGAAGAATATTTTACATGGGTCTTGAATTTTACTCAGATTTCACATCCACTTATTAAATTGATCACAACCTTTTAGAAGAAAGGTAAATTGGATCTACTGCATAAGATTTTTATGATGGTAGCTGGGAAAGAAGTGTGACTCTCAACTTGAAAACTTGGTGTGTTTTAAGGGGATTCAGACTATAATGATATCTTAAAAATAAACAAAAAAGCTGAGGAGAGAAGTGCCATCTACTGCATCTCCTGTCCTTAATTTGTAGTATTTTCCTGCTTATTCTACGAAGCGTTTCACTGTTTTCATATGACCCTCACAGGATATATTCCCTACTGTGACTTGCCTCCTGAATTTCTGACCCTCTCCTACTATTGCTTCTAAATCACCTCTTTAGGAAAAGTAGCATGAAATGTTAGATCAGTATTTTGCTGTTTGGTGGTCTTGCATGGTCGTCATATGGGAAATCTATGCTGAGTGGATTCTAAATCACAGGGTGCACAAAAAGGTCTGCTAGAAAGTCTTGTCATTTTGATGAGTACATTGATAAAGATGCACTATGGGACACTTTGTTTAATAGCAGAGAGCTAACAGGGAGAAATGCCACTTTTCCTTAGTTAATTTCAGCATTTGCTCATAAACCTCTGTGGCATGTGAATTTATGCTGAATTGACTGAATTTTCAAAAGGGTCTCAGCCATGGCCATGAATCACCATTGTGTTACTCCAGATTCAAGCTGGTGTAACTCTACTTGAACTAAATGAATGGAGTTACCCCACTATAAAAGGGGAGTTAATGAAATGCGGGATCAAGCCCCAAATCTTTATATCTGAACCTACAGTTTTGCCCATGGACAAACTTGCAGTTTTTGAGCACATACAGCTTTTGCATTTCTGCATTCACAAATTACGTGACTGGGCACCAAATGCAAACAAGGTTGTCAAATATGCAGCCCAGTCTTGAAAATGTGGTCTCTGTGTCACAGGACCAAACGCAAGGATCCATAGTGCCATGCAATAAAAATAAAATCAACCACCACCACAACAAAAAGCACTATTAAAACAACCAACTAAATAATCAAAAGTCCTACGGTAGAACCTTATTTTATGTCAACCAGTTGAATTTGTTAATGAAAGGATGAGAGAACAGGGACCACTCCTATTGGGCTTTAATTTATCATTATATTTTCATCATGTTTAGATAGACCTTTGTCTCCCCAATCTATTCATTTAACTACCCAGTCAATTTGTAATTGGTCACAACATCTGCCATTTGATTGAATCCTGGGTTGAAGAGGTTTAAACTCACATCAAGTTCTTTGAAATGTAGCTTGTAGTCCAATACTGTGCTGAGAAACAAGACTGATGAGTATGCCACAGGTAAGCTATTAAAATCAATTCTTCTTATGGCACCAACAAAAGTACACAGCTTGTCTTCCTCTTTTGACTGTTTCTTTCCTCCTAAAGCTATAATCTGTGTAGGTTTCTAATTCCTGTGTCCTAACTGCAAGACTGGTAGAAACTCCCCTATTTCTCTGCCTACACTCACATTGTTCCTTGCCTTCCGTGCTGGCTTGATCCTACGCCCTGGGTTCCTGGGAGGGTGTTACGTCCTCTGCCAACTTCACTCTTCCCTGCTGGCTGGCTCTCAACTTCCTGCTGGTTCCCAGAGCAGCACCACGACTAGCTGCTGTGGGTTCTGGCAGGACGGCTCAGCAGGCAGAACGGGACCCAGCTGCTGGCTGGGCTCCCTTCCACCCTACTCTGCTCCTTACTCTCCCTTCTGGTTTGAGGCTTCCCCAGTGCCAAGAGGAGCTGCTGTGGATTCTGGCAGGAAAGCCCAACCCAGGCATCAGTCATGCTCCCAGCCACATGAGGTAGTTTACTGGTGCACGTGTGGGGAACGTGAGGGAACATTGGTGGCTGGGCTAAATTTGAGTGGTGTTGCAACCTGGTACGTCAGGTCACACCACCACTGAAATTTGGCTTGGCTACTGCTCTGGCTGGCATTATGGAGGGGTAGCCAGGTCAAATCTTAGTGGTGGTGTGACCCCAAGTGCTGGAGTGCAGCTCTATTCTAGATTTTAGGTGCCAGAGCGCTGCTCCGGACCAATAGTGACTAAGCAGCATTTAGCACCAAGCTGATGAGTACTCAAAAAATACTTTGGGTACAATACCAAATTTATTCCTGCCCGAAGCATTAGAATTGAGAGAACTAAGTTAGACTGTAGACCAGTCTCCTAACTGAAATGGCCTGGCCAGTGACAATGGTGAGGTACAGAGCTCTCCTTACCTCAGGTTCATATCTCCTTTTGCTGCCAGACTAAAAATGTTTGAGAGGTTTCCACCTGGACAGCAGCCACAGATGAGCACAGCCAGAGACTCAATAGGGCCCAAATGGAAGAGCTTTCCCAGGGCAAACGCTGTCAGAGGCATTATGCCATACTGAGCCACCACAGCAATGGCCACCCCTTTAGGTTTCCAGAAGTGAGTCTTGATCTTGGAGAGCTGCATGGTGCACCCCAGTGACACCATGACAATGCCCAGGACAACAATGAGGATTCCATTCAGCGCTTGGTCAGTGGCCCGTTGGCGAAACGTGAAAGGCAGTGTAAAGTTGGGCAGGGAGGCATTCTCGGTGTGCTCTGGGTTCCACGATTTGGGGCTCCCATAGGCTCCTCTGGTGGTGTTCATTGTCACTATGAGCTTAGCCATCCCTTCTTCCTGATGTGGTTGGCAAAGTGATGAAGGAAGCTAATTCAAAAGCCTGAAACCATACAAATCCAGTGCACATAAACATCACATCCAGCACTCCCCCTTCGTGCAGTCAGTACCTTCTCTTCTTCAGGCCTGAGCTCTTATCATCTAGTACTGAGTGCAGCTGAAGGCTATTTTGTCAGGGATCATATTTTTAATAGTTTGCATCTTTCTGCCCTAGGAATTCAAAGCACAGCTGAATTGACTGAATTTTCAAAAGGGTCTCAGCCATGGCCATGAATCACCATTGTGTTACTCCAGATTCAAGCTGGTGTAACTCTACTTGAACTAAATGAATGGAGTTACCCCACTATAAAAGGGGAGTTAATGAAATGCGGGATCAAGCTCCAAATCTTTATATCTGAACCTACAGTTTTGCCCCTGGACAAACTTGCAGTTTTTGAGCACATACAGCTTTTGCATTTCTGCATTCACAAATTACGTGACTGGGCACCAAATGCAAACAAGGTTGTCAAATATGCAGCCCAGTCTTGAAAATGTGGTCTCTGTGTCACAGGACCAAACGCAAGGATCCATAGTGCCATGCAATAAAAATAAAATCAACCACCACCACAACAAAAAGCACTATTAAAACAACCAACTAAATAATCAAAAGTCCTACGGTAGAACCTTATTTTATGTCAACCAGTTGAATTTGTTAATGAAAGGATGAGAGAACAGGGACCACTCCTATTGGGCTTTAATTTATCATTATATTTTCATCATGTTTAGATAGACCTTTGTCTCCCCAATCTATTCATTTAACTACCCAGTCAATTTGTAATTGGTCACAACATCTGCCATTTGATTGAATCCTGGGTTGAAGAGGTTTAAACTCACATCAAGTTCTTTGAAATGTAGCTTGTAGTCCAATACTGTGCTGAGAAACAAGACTGATGAGTATGCCACAGGTAAGCTATTAAAATCAATTCTTCTTATGGCACCAACAAAAGTACACAGCTTGTCTTCCTCTTTTGACTGTTTCTTTCCTCCTAAAGCTATAATCTGTGTAGGTTTCTAATTCCTGTGTCCTAACTGCAAGACTGGTAGAAACTCCCCTATTTCTCTGCCTACACTCACATTGTTCCTTGCCTTCCGTGCTGGCTTGATCCTACGCCCTGGGTTCCTGGGAGGGTGTTACGTCCTCTGCCAACTTCACTCTTCCCTGCTGGCTGGCTCTCAACTTCCTGCTGGTTCCCAGAGCAGCACCACGACTAGCTGCTGTGGGTTCTGGCAGGACGGCTCAGCAGGCAGAACGGGACCCAGCTGCTGGCTGGGCTCCCTTCCACCCTACTCTGCTCCTTACTCTCCCTTCTGGTTTGAGGCTTCCCCAGTGCCAAGAGGAGCTGCTGTGGATTCTGGCAGGAAAGCCCAACCCAGGCATCAGTCATGCTCCCAGCCACATGAGGTAGTTTACTGGTGCACGTGTGGGGAACGTGAGGGAACATTGGTGGCTGGGCTAAATTTGAGTGGTGTTGCAACCTGGTACGTCAGGTCACACCACCACTGAAATTTGGCTTGGCTACTGCTCTGGCTGGCATTATGGAGGGGTAGCCAGGTCAAATCTTAGTGGTGGTGTGACCCCAAGTGCTGGAGTGCAGCTCTATTCTAGATTTTAGGTGCCAGAGCGCTGCTCCGGACCAATAGTGACTAAGCAGCATTTAGCACCAAGCTGATGAGTACTCAAAAAATACTTTGGGTACAATACCAAATTTATTCCTGCCCGAAGCATTAGAATTGAGAGAACTAAGTTAGACTGTAGACCAGTCTCCTAACTGAAATGGCCTGGCCAGTGACAATGGTGAGGTACAGAGCTCTCCTTACCTCAGGTTCATATCTCCTTTTGCTGCCAGACTAAAAATGTTTGAGAGGTTTCCACCTGGACAGCAGCCACAGATGAGCACAGCCAGAGACTCAATAGGGCCCAAATGGAAGAGCTTTCCCAGGGCAAACGCTGTCAGAGGCATTATGCCATACTGAGCCACCACAGCAATGGCCACCCCTTTAGGTTTCCAGAAGTGAGTCTTGATCTTGGAGAGCTGCATGGTGCACCCCAGTGACACCATGACAATGCCCAGGACAACAATGAGGATTCCATTCAGCGCTTGGTCAGTGGCCCGTTGGCGAAACGTGAAAGGCAGTGTAAAGTTGGGCAGGGAGGCATTCTCGGTGTGCTCTGGGTTCCACGATTTGGGGCTCCCATAGGCTCCTCTGGTGGTGTTCATTGTCACTATGAGCTTAGCCATCCCTTCTTCCTGATGTGGTTGGCAAAGTGATGAAGGAAGCTAATTCAAAAGCCTGAAACCATACAAATCCAGTGCACATAAACATCACATCCAGCACTCCCCCTTCGTGCAGTCAGTACCTTCTCTTCTTCAGGCCTGAGCTCTTATCATCTAGTACTGAGTGCAGCTGAAGGCTATTTTGTCAGGGATCATATTTTTAATAGTTTGCATCTTTCTGCCCTAGGAATTCAAAGCACAGCTGAATTGACTGAATTTTCAAAAGGGTCTCAGCCATGGCCATGAATCACCATTGTGTTACTCCAGATTCAAGCTGGTGTAACTCTACTTGAACTAAATGAATGGAGTTACCCCACTATAAAAGGGGAGTTAATGAAATGCGGGATCAAGCTCCAAATCTTTATATCTGAACCTACAGTTTTGCCCCTGGACAAACTTGCAGTTTTTGAGCACATACAGCTTTTGCATTTCTGCATTCACAAATTACGTGACTGGGCACCAAATGCAAACAAGGTTGTCAAATATGCAGCCCAGTCTTGAAAATGTGGTCTCTGTGTCACAGGACCAAACGCAAGGATCCATAGTGCCATGCAATAAAAATAAAATCAACCACCACCACAACAAAAAGCACTATTAAAACAACCAACTAAATAATCAAAAGTCCTACGGTAGAACCTTATTTTATGTCAACCAGTTGAATTTGTTAATGAAAGGATGAGAGAACAGGGACCACTCCTATTGGGCTTTAATTTATCATTATATTTTCATCATGTTTAGATAGACCTTTGTCTCCCCAATCTATTCATTTAACTACCCAGTCAATTTGTAATTGGTCACAACATCTGCCATTTGATTGAATCCTGGGTTGAAGAGGTTTAAACTCACATCAAGTTCTTTGAAATGTAGCTTGTAGTCCAATACTGTGCTGAGAAACAAGACTGATGCGTATGCCACAGGTAAGCTATTAAAATCAATTCTTCTTATGGCACCAACAAAAGTACACAGCTTGTCTTCCTCTTTTGAGTGTTTCTTTCCTCCTAAAGCTATAATCTGTGTAGGTTTCTAATTCCTGTGTCCTAACTGCAAGACTGGTAGAAACTCCCCTATTTCTCTGCCTACACTCACATTGTTCCTTGCCTTCCGTGCTGGCTTGATCCTACACCCTGGGTTCCTGGGAGGGTGTTACGTCCTCTGCCAACTTCACTCCTCCCTGCTGGCTGGCTCTCCTAATTTTTAGGACTAGAATAACCCCTCTAATAGCCACATTGACGGCTGACTAATATTTCATGCATGACAAAATTTCAGCCTCTGTCTCATGGCTATTCATTGATACATGAAACAGAGCCCATTGATTTCAAGAATAAAAACCTTCCACTATTTACTAGCTTTCCAAGACTTCCAACTGAATGCCTTAACTCCTCTCTAGCTTCCTTAGCCATTCCCACACGATGAGAATAAGGGCACAGTCAATGAAAATGAAAGGCAGCTAATATAAAACTGATAAAATGAAATAGCCTGTAGAACTCATTGACACAAGATGCTACTGAGGCCAAGAGCTTAGCAGGATGCAAAATAGTTAGGCATTTATATACCCAGGGAGAACATCCCCAGTTATGCTAGAAAGAATTCATTTTTTCCCTCTAAGGCTACATCTACGCTATGAGCTAGAGGTGCGATTCCTCTGCTTGCGTACACATGCTAGCTCTCGCTGAACTAGCCTGAGTATAAACAGCAGCGTAACTGCGGTAGCATAGGCACAGCTTAGCCATGCCATGTGCATTCCCACAGGGGTCTGGCATCTTTGTACTCGGCATGGCTAAGCTGTGCCTCTGCGGCTGCTACCCGTACTACAGTGGCTACACTGCTGTTTATACTCACACGAGCTCGCCTCAATCTAGCTAGAATATGTGTACATGAGCAGGGGACTCATACCCCCTACCTCACAGTGTAGATGAAGCCTAAGAAGGGTTATAAACCCTTATGCTTCAGGGCTAAGCCCACCTCTGACTCATGGCAGTTTGGAAGAAGCTTTTCCTGTGGACAGGTTATTCCAGTACAGGCTGTCTTGTGTCTTACTTTGAAGAACCTGTTGCTGATCGCAGGATACTGGACTAGATAGACTCTGATCTGGTAGGGCAATTCCTCTGTTATGTTTACAGAATTAATTAAGTTAACCATGAATTAATTAAGCTTCACAATGTTCCAAAGTAGCATTCCCATCTTAGAGATGGGGAAACAGACACGGAGGCTACCTAATTCATCCAAAGATACACACTGAGTCAGTGGCAGAGGAGGGAAAACCCCCAGGTTTCTTGGCCTTGTTAAAGCATGGGACAGACGGCCATGTTTCCTGTCATACCTGCAGCTACCAGCAGCACACATCAATGGGAGCTGCACAGGTGGACATAAGCAGGAAGTGGGGCCAGCATGGTGTCCTTTAAAGAAATTATTTTGCAAATTGAAATGACTCCTCTGATCCCCCAGTAGGTCCTTGCCATACTAACCATGTAGCAGGAGGACACATTTCATTGTGTATGCCAGACTTGGGAACCGCATTTACTGGTGCCCAACCTTCTTCTTTGCTCCCTGTTCTCCAAGCCCCTATACACACACACAAATAAATATGGAGCAAGCCATCTGGAGTTTCCCATTAGGATCAGACCTGGTGTCTGCAAAAACACACCATCCCTAGACACATTAAAGTACAGAGTGGAAATTAATTAATTTACCTTTAGCCCTTAGACTGCTGCTTCAGAAGGTAGATATTGTCTTTGCACTTATCAAAGGGTTTACATGCTACTTGATGATCCATTCCTGGCTGAGTTCTCCAAGCAATACAACTCAGAAGGCCCTTTAGCCATTATGATTCAAGAAAATCCTTTCACCATCTGGCAAAGCCTGGTCCTGTGCTTGCAGAGTATGATAGGAGCTCCTAGAAGACCAAAACTGGAATCTTCTGGATGGGGATGTGTCCAGAGGCAGCCTATGCAGGTTGGATCTTTTTCTCCTGGACACAGGGTTGGGGAATGGATTTTCACCGCACTGCTTTCTCTGTGAACCCTTCCCTCTTGCTGGAGAAGCTCTAATTTGTCAGCTGCAGTAATTTATTCATTGCTTCTATTCATAGCGGAGCTCACCAGTGAGCAACTTTCCAGTCCAATTGCTCTGGAAACATGATTGAAAGCTGGAAGGAATGTAGGAGCCTTTCTTTCCTGTTTCTCTCTCTAGTGTTGATTTGAAAATGCTTCTAATAGGCAGGACGTCACAAGGGAAGGAAGGAGTAGCTGGAGCAGCAACAGCTTTCGAGTGTTGCATAGGCATCCCCAATCAGGTTAGGGGAAGGAGGGACCCATAGGTAAGGTAGAATTTAATGAGAATCTTCACTAATGGTTGGCACAGGGACGCCTGGGTTCTTTCCCTGCCTTGTCCGCTGACTTGCAATGTGGCCTCAAGAAAGTTATTTGATCTTTTTGTTGCATCACCTCTCACGCTCATGGGTAATCCCCATCCTGGTAAAATGGAGATAATACTATGTGCCTTGCAGAAGGCATTGCGAAGCTTCATTTTTAAGAAGTGCTTTGAGACCTGCAGGTGAATGGTGTGATATAATATGAAGGTAGATCTTTGTCTCCAAGGCCATAGCTCAGCAAGAAGAAAAAGGTGCTATGCAAAGTTGGGCATTTTTGGATGCATTTTTATTTGGGGGCAGGGAGGGGATGGTTTGAAGGGCTGTATGAGTAATAAATAAACACAATCAAGGTAGCACATGTACAAGGGCATTGGAAATCTATAGGGAATTTTGGGGTAAAATCCACAGCAATTTCTCTTCCCTTCCCCCACTTCCTATTCTTCAAATATCCACAGAAGTTCTGGGTAGTTGTTTGCTTTCTGTTGTATTTGTCTTGGCTCGTCTATGTTAATGCTGAATAATGTCATAAGATGCAAGGAGGGTCAATCAAAAGCATTTGGTCTCTTATTCAGTGTCACTGCGTTGGCTGCCCAAAGAATATCCCAAGCGCCGCTGGAGGAGTTAAACATTTAAAAATTGACAACACTGTAAATAGTTCTCTCCATCTTTAGGAGTGTAGCAACTGTCTGAACTGTCCTAATAATAGTAACAATTAAAAAATACTTACTAGGGGCTTGTGCTTAAAAAGTTTCTACTGGCTGGGTGGGCCCTTGGGTGGGGCCCATCCACACTGGGGACTGAGCTATATTAGTTTGAACTGTTTTCAATCAAGTTCCTTCAACACAGTTTAACAGTGGGTGGCTGCATTCTTCCCTCTCCCTATGCAGAAGCCTACTGAGATATCAAAGCAGGTTGCATGGTTGTAAGTGAGGGCACAACTGAGCCCTCACTGCTGGGCCAGTGGGCATAACCATTTTAAACCCATTCAGCTAGGACAGTTTAATTCCCAGTGCAGAGATTGCCCTGGGAACTGTAATTGATACAAATATTTTTTTCCTACTCTGGACAATTTCTGGACTAAGTTCTTAGCACAATGAACTCTTCGTTTTTTTCCCCATAGTAGAAATAAGCGCAAGTATATTTTCTCACAGTACAAAGGACCTTATTCTTGTAATGTTATATAAAGCTAAATAGCTTGGCAAGATATAATGCGCACTAGCACCACTAATGGTCACGAATAGCACAATAGTCAGTCCTAAAAGGCAAGTGAGATCCTTTAATGGATGTTAAGGCCTCAGTTTTAAACAACATGGATTAAGTTTAAGTGCCACAGTTTTGACCTTGGTGCCGCAAGTTGGGCACCCAAAATTAATGGACACTGTTTAGTTTCTTCCCCTAAATCTCTTTGGTAGAAAGTAACCAAATAAGTGGTGCTGTGCACAGAATGCTTACCACCCTCCATGCATTAAAAATGTATTTTAAAAATACGATAGAGATTTATGGACTTTTCAATGAAAGGTGAAATGGTATGCTTTGTGTTTGCTTTTTTTTTTTTAAGAAAATCCCCTCAAATTATATCTATAATGAGCGAGTACTTTACACCATCAAAGAACCTCACATATATTAACTGATTAACGCTCGTATCCCCCTGCAATATAGGTAAATACTTTGCCATTTTACAGATGGGGAAAATGAGGCACACCTCTTTGGGGCAGGGACTGGCATTTATTTTATGCTTGTACAGTGCCTAGTACAAGGGGGCCCAACTTGGTTGTGGCCTTTCCGAGATACCGCAATAGAAATGTTAACACAGGTTAATTGATCAGTCCAGCGCATTACAGTAAGTCAATATCTGACCCAGGATTTGAATGCAGTAGAACCCAGATGTCAGTTTTCTACTTGGCTAAGGTTTCTCTTAGTATCTATGTATACTTTGGAATATGCAATTTGACCTTTTTTGTGTACTTGAAATGATCAGAAAACCTGACTGTTCTCAGATTTTATTTTAACTGGGTGATGGCATGGGCTGGGGTTGGCATCTTCCAATGAAGGCAGAAATGGAAATGTCAGGATAAAAAAGATGCCAGATTTGTTGACTCTGAGTTGGAACAAAATTTAACAAAGCGAGGCTGTCTCCACAGAAGCATTCCTTTCCAAATTTCCCCCTGTCACACCACCCTTACAGCTGCTTCATCAGCAGCAGCCAGGTGCTAGTGTAGACTGTCTGCCAGCATTTTAACCACAGATCTAGAGGTGACTGGGATTAAAATGCTTCCAGTGGAAATGATCACACAAAAGGAAATGAAGAATTAATTTCTCATCTGCTAGCAACTGCTCAGCTACTAATAGCCGCTCACTGTAAAATTAAAAATAGTCCAACTCTAGAGGAATGGTTCAAAAATAAGGGCATTTGTTATGGAAAAATTAACACTCCACTGATGTACCCAGCAAAATATACACAGAACAAACAGATACTTGGATATTTGGTTACATTTATTCAGTACTCAGGCAAAATACATTCACTTGCAACCCCCATCCCCCCAGCACACCTGTCCAGTATTCTTCAATATTAACATTTGACAGACATTCCTGGTCTGTAAAATGCATGTAATCAGAGATTTCTCTCCATTTAATAAAATCACTAGAAACGATACGTCATGGGGGCTGTAATGATACTCACACTGTAAGATGGGAACACCCTGTGAAACAGAAAGAAAAGGAGTACTTGTGGCACCTTAGAGACTAACAAATTTATTTGAGCATAAGCTTTCATGAGCTACAGCTCACTTCATCGGATGCATCTGATGAAGTGAGCTGTAGCTCACGAAAGCTTATGCTCAAATAAATTTGTTAGTCTCTAAGGTGCCACAAGTCCTCCTTTTCTTTTTGCAAATACAGACTAACACGGCTGCTACTCTGAAACCTGTCACTATGCAAAGCCTGTGAAACAGAGAGATCTGATGACTATATTACTCTATAATGTCTCTTTAAACAAAAGTTTGTTGTAGTAACGATTATTGTTTTGCTTCTGAATCTTACATGGCAAGGATTTGTAAACCTGTTAATACTTCCTACATAAATAAATAGCAATAAATACTAAAAATGCTTTCAGTGTTCACACTTCGAGTAGTACAATGGTGGGAAATTTGACGAGAAATGAAAGTGAAATGGGGTACAAATGCAATAAAATATAAGGCATTCAAAAGTATAGCAAACCGAGTAGGGGTGGGTGCCAAAGATGCTCCCCACCTGGGCCGTCATTTGGTCTAGGGCGTGCCGTGGCCATGAGCAGTGCCTTTTCCCATTTGTTCATCATCTGCTGATGGGAGCAGTTTATCTACACTCTGGCTCTTGCCACAGCTATCCAGGGCTTAGTGACCCTCTCTCTGCAGAAGCACAGTATGACACCATTGTCGAATGGCCACGCTTGCAGAGCTGTGTTAGCCACACAAAGCATACCACTCCATCATTCTAAGACTGCACTGGCTCCAGATTCACTTCTGGGTGTTATTCAGGATATTTCTATTGATTACATGTGGTTTGAAACCTGGTTACCTGTGGAAGCCACCTCTATCCCATTGTAACAGCTGAGATAAGCTGATGTGCTTTTTCTAACAGTCCACAGATTGGACTGTCTAGGGGTTGGTGGCAGAGTATATTGCATGGAGGCCATATCTACCCTCCATTCAGTTTCCCAGGGCCATTTGTCCAACAAAACCATTTTGCTGTCCTTCAGGGCATGACGTAAAGCTCTTCTGTTTACTGAGAGTTTTGCCTGTAGGAGAGAGGCATATCTCTGCTTAGCTGATTGTGGGGTTATCTCTTTAGATTTAGTTGAACAGACAACTAATTTTATATTGTTTGTATTGCATCCGATGAAGTGAGCTGTAGCTCACGAAAGCTTATACTCAAATAAATTTCATAGAATCATAGAATATCAGGGTTTGAAGGGACCCCAGAAGGTCATGTAGTCCAACCCCTTGCTCGAAGCAGGACCAATTCCCAGTTAAATCATCCCAGCCAGGGCTTTGTCAAGCCTGATCTTAAAAACCTCTAAGGAAGGAGATTCTATCACCTCCCTAGGTAACGCATTCCAGTGTTTCACCACCCTCTTAGTGAAAAAGTTTTTCCTAATATCCAATCTAAACCTCCCCCATTGCAACTTGAGACCATTACTCCTCGTTCTGTCATCTGCTACCATTGAGAACAGTCTAGAGCCATCCTCTTTGGAACCCCCTTTCAGGTAGTTGAAAGCAGCTATCAAATCCCCCCTCATTCTTCTCTTCTGCAGACTAAACAATCCCAGCTCCCTCAGCCTCTCCTCATAAGTCATGTGCTCTAGACCCCTAATCATTTTTGTTGCCCTTCGCTGGACTCTCTCCAATTTATCCACATCCTTCTTGTAGTGTGGGGCCCAAAACTGGACACAGTACTCCAGATGAGGCCTCACCAGTGTCGAATAGAGGGGAACGATCACGTCCCTCGATCTGCTCGCTATGCCCCTACTTATACATCCCAAAATGCCATTGGCCTTCTTGGCAACAAGGGCACACTGCTGACTCATATCCAGCTTCTCGTCCACTGTCACCCCTAGGTCCTTTTCCGCAGAACTGCTGCCTAGCCATTCGGTCCCTAGTCTGTAGCGGTGCATTGGATTCTTCCGTCCTAAGTGCAGGACCCTGCACTTATCCTTATTGAACCTCATCAGATTTCTTTTGGCCCAATCCTCCAATTTGTCTAGGTCCTTCTGTATCCTATCCCTCCCCTCCAGCGTATCTACCACTCCTCCCAGTTTAGTATCATCCGCAAATTTGCTGAGAGTGTAATCCACACCATCCTCCAGATCATTTATGAAGATATTGAACAAAACCGGCCCCAGGACCGACCCCTGGGGCACTCCACTTGACACCGGCTGCCAACTAGACATGGAGCCATTGATCACTACCCGTTGAGCCCGACAATCTAGCCAGCTTTCTACCCACCTTATAGTGCATTCATCCAGCCCATACTTCCTTAACTTGCTGACAAGAATACTGTGGGAGACCGTGTCAAAAGCTTTGCTAAAGTCAAGAAACAATACATCCACTGCTTTCCCTTCATCCACAGAACCAGTAATCTCATCATAAAAGGCAATTAGATTAGTCAGGCATGACCTTCCCTTGGTGAATCCATGCTGACTGTTCCTGATCACTTTCCTCTCATGTAAGTGCTTCAGGATTGATTCTTTGAGGACCTGCTCCATGATTTTTCCAGGGACTGAGGTGAGGCTGACTGGCCTGTAGTTCCCAGGATCCTCCTTCTTCCCTTTTTTAAAGATTGGCACTACATTAGCCTTTTTCCAGTCATCCGGGACTTCCCCCGTTCGCCACGAGTTTTCAAAGATAATGGCCAAGGGCTCTGCAATCACAGCCGCCAATTCCTTCAGCACTCTCGGATGCAACTCGTCCGGCCCCATGGACTTGTGCACGTCCAGCTTTTCTAAATAGTCCCTAACCACCTCTATCTCCACAGAGGGCTGGCCATCTCTTCCCCATTTTGTGATGCCCAGTGCAGCAGTCTGGGAGCTGACCTTGTTAGTGAAAACAGAGGCAAAAAAAGCATTGAGTACATTAGCTTTTTCCACATCCTCTGTCACTAGGTTGCCTCCCTCATTCAGTAAGGGGCCCACACTTTCCTTGGCTTTCTTCTTGTTGCCAACATACCTGAAGAAACCCTTCTTGTTACTCTTGACATCTCTTGCTAGCTGCAGCTCCAGGTGCGATTTGGCCCTCCTGATATCTTTCCTACATGCCCGAGCAATATTTTTATACTCTTCCCTGGTCATATGTCCAACCTTCCACTTCTTGTAAGCTTCTTTTTTATGTTTAAGATCCGCTAGGATTTCACCATTAAGCCAAGCTGGTCGCCTGTCATATTTACTATTCTTTCGACTCATCGGGATGGTTTGTCCCTGTAACCTCAACAGGGATTCCTTGAAATACAGCCAGCTCTCCTGGACTCCCTTCCCCTTCATGTTAGTCCCCCAGGGGATCCTGGCCATCTGTTCCCTGAGGGAGTCGAAGTCTGCTTTCCTGAAGTCCAGGGTCCGTATCCTGCTGCTTACCTTTCTTCCCTGCGTCAGGATCCTGAACTCAACCAACTCATGGTCACTGCCTCCCAGATTCCCATCCACTTTTGCTTCCCCCACTAATTCTACCCGGTTTGTGAGCAGCAGGTCAAGAAAAGCACCCCCCCTAGTTGGTTCCCCTAGCACTTGCTCCAGGAAATTGTCCCCTACGCTTTCCAAAAACTTCCTGGATTGTCTATGCACCGCTGTATTGCTCTCCCAGCAGATATCAGGAAAATTAAAGTCACCCATGAGAATCAGGGCATGCGATCTAGTAGCTTCCGTGAGTTGCCGGAAGAAAGCCTCATCCACCTCATCCCCCTGGTCCGGTGGTCTATAGCAGACTCCCACCACTACATCACTCTTGTTGCACACACTTCTAAACTTAATCCAGAGACACTCAGGTTTTTCCACAGTTTCGTACCAGAGCTCTGAGCAGTCATACTGCTCCCTTACATACAGTGCTACTCCCCCACCTTTTCTGCCCTGCCTGTCCTTCCTGAACAGTTTATAACCATCCATGACTGTACTCCAGTCATGTGAGTTATCCCACCAAGTCTCTGTTATTCCAATCACGTCATAGTTCCTTGACATCACCAGGACCTCCAGTTCTCCCTGCTTGTTTCCAAGGCTTTGTGCATTTGTATATAAGCACTTGAGATAACCTGTTGATCGCCCCTCATTCCCAGTATGAGGCAGGAGCCCTCCCCTCACAGACATTCCTGCCTGTGCTTCCTCCCGGTATCCCGCTTTCCCACTTACCTCAGGGCTTTGGTCTCCTTCCCCCGGTGAACCTAGTTTAAAGCCCTCCTCACTAGGTTAGCCAGCCTGCTGGCAAAGATGCTCTTCCCTCTCTTCGTAAGATGGAGCCCGTCTCTGCCCAGCACTCCTCCTTCATGGAACACCATCCCATGGTCAAAGAATCCAAAGCCTTCTCTCCAACACCACCTGCGTAGCCATTCGTTGACTTCCACGATTCGACGGTCCCTACCCAGGCCTTTTCCTTCCACGGGGAGGATGGACGAGAACACCACTTGCGCCTCCAACTCCTTTATCCTTCTTCCCAGAGCCACGTAGTCCGCAGTGATCCGCTCAAGGTCATTCTTGGCAGTATCATTGGTGCCCACGTGGAGAAGCAGGAAGGGGTAGCGATCCGAGGGCTTGATGAGTCTCGGCAGTCTCTCCGTCACATCGCGAATCTTAGCCCCTGGCAAGCAGCAGACTTCTCGGTTTTCCCGGTCAGGGCGGCAGATAGATGACTCAGTCCCCCGGAGGAGAGAGTCCCCGACCACCACCACCCGCCTTCTCCTCTTGGGAGTGGTGGTCGTGGAACCCCCAACCTCAGGACATCGCATCTCATGCCTTCCAACCAGCGGAGTCTCCTTCTGCTTTCTCCCCCCAGACATATCATCTGGTCCACTCTCCGCAATGGTACCTGTGGAGAGAACATGAAAGCGGTTAGTTACCTGTGTCTGTGTTACTGGAACCCGGACATTCCGCTTACCTCTTCTGGAGGTCACATGTTGCCAAGCTTCTTCACTGGCCTCTTGGCTCCTCTGTGCAACCTGCTCTATATCTTTAGAGCTTTGTGCCCCTAGAAGCTCTAGAGCTTTGTGCCCCTAACTAAATTTGTTAGTCTCTAAGGTGCCACAAGTACTCCTTTTCTTTTTGCGAATACAGATTAACACGGCTGCTACTCTGAAACCGGTATTGTTTGTGATACTTTATGTACGGGGGCCCAGAGCCATTGTGATGGGTACATTTAAAAAATAAATGTAAGCCCTGTTCCCAGGGGCAGATTAACACATGGGCTCATGGAGCTCTTGCCCAGGGCCCCTGGCCAATTTGGGGAGCCCCAGAAAAATCTCATGCTGCTAGAGCAGGAGGATTTAGCTGCTGGCTGGGCTGGACATGCTTGGGGCAAGGCTTCTTGGATGAATTGGTGTGGAGATCAGCAAATGACTGTGACTGGAGGGAGCAGCAGCAGCCGCCACCTCTACATCTCCTGCTTGTTTTCTTCGCTGCTGCCCATGGCTTCTCGCTGCCGCTGGTGACGGGGTCCCCCTGCCTCCTCCTGTGTCTGGCTGGGTGGCTGGGGACAGGCAGTGAAGGAAGATATGGAACACCACCTCCTGCTGCATCTCCTGCAGCCCCAAGCTGTGCAGAAATGCCCACCCCAGCTAGAGTCCTACGAGCCCGAGCTGAGCTGCGAGGACACGGGCTGCAACCTGCAGCATATCAGTGACCAGGAGAACACAGATAGTAACGGGGGGGGGGGGATCCGCTGGGATGGGGAGCTCCCCACAGCCAGGGGAGCCAGGGAAATCCCCCTACAGTTTCCTCACCCTGCCGGGGCCGGGGAAATCCTCACTACCTCAACCCACAGGGGCAGTCCCCAGGGAAATGCAACCCCCACAAGCACATGGGGAGCCAAGGGCAGGGGACTCTCTGTTGTCTTGCTCAAGGTGGGGAAACATGGAAATCGCCAATCCTTCCGCCCCACACGTACTGTGGGAGCCCCTATTGCCTCTTCCTTACCTCTCAATGTTCAGTCACTTCTCTCCCCAAGGCGTGACCTATTCTCTCCCCTCCTCTTCCAGTTTTTTTCCTGTATCTTTTGGTGATTGTAAATGTATGGTGAGACAGAAGCTTTCTTTGGGTTTCTTTATGCCTCCATCCACAGTTTCGAGGCCTTTGGATGCCCCTATCCCTGTATCTCACAAGGCAGCATTATTTACCCCATCGTAATATGTCACGATGTAGCCCTACTTACCCCCACCTGCACCCCTGCGACCTTTGTGGACCCCGCCTCCCCAGCCATGCGGTTCAGAGCCTTGGGATCTTAGTGTGGATTCTTGCCATGTACATTGTGATATGGCATTATTTACCTGCCTGCTCAGTTGACATGAGGCCTTCCACAGTATAGTTCTCCCTCCTTAGCATTGGATAAAAGACTATAGTGCTATTTACCCCATTTAAGATCTTTGTGTGTATTTCCCCCCTCACCCAGCATGGACTGATGTGGCACTATTTATGCTGGTCCACTGCTTCCAGACCCAACTCACTCAGCTATGAATTTCACAATGAATTGTGACCCACTCAAATTTACTTAACAAAGATGGTCAGTGGAATCACCTGTTGTCATGGGCTAATGGTTATCTATTTCTGTGTGAATTCCAAAGCCAAGCCTGGTTGGGGGGGATAAAACATAAAGGACAAGCCCAGATAGCTATAGAAGTGGGAGAGATTTATCTTGTGAGGACCTTCAGTTCCAGTGACTTTTTCCTCTCCATTACGCTGATGAGAAGGCATTGGTAGAATGGAGTGATGAATATTCTATCTCTGCAGTTTTATTGGAAAAACTATTGTGGCGGTTCAATGACAAGACAGAACACAGCTTTTAGCAAGCAAGCAGGCTGGTCTCTGCTAACGGGCTTCTGCCTGTCAGCTTTCCACTTTCCCCTTTATTCTCTCTCTCCCACCGCGCATTACATTCTCCAACAGATAAAAGGAATACACTGGCTTTGTTTAACATTCTTATTTACCAATTTCTATCTACCGCATTCCTTGCTCTCGGGCCTTGAGCCCAGTCCTGAGAGGCTTCCCACGGTTCATGTCATCTGGGTGAGATTCCAAGGTTGATGCCCTTGAAAGGAGCTGTGTGTGCACAAGTCCAGCACAACACTCTGGGTGTGCCCTGAATGTTGCCAACCTCATAAACCTTGTATGAATCCTACATCCCCTCCTTTTTTGTTTATTTGTGCTCGGCCATCTCATGGTAGCCATCAATTTGCATTTGCAAGCCAATTAACTCCCGGACAGACAAGGTCATAACTCGTGGAGCCTGCCAGGGCGGGTCTCGACAAAGCCTTAACAAAGAGGGAATACATTGTCCACAGCAGCAGCAAAAAATAAGCTTAAGAAGGTAAAGTGTAATTGGCCGGGCCCCAATTAGCCATGCTAGAGTACTGGGAAGAGAGGTTCGCGTAAGCAGCGAGCATCATCTCATTCCCAATTTCCTCAGGGTGATGACCTACTGGAATAAGGCACGTACCTAACAATTCTTCATCTGCTACAAAATCAAATAAACAAAAGTGGGTAACATTTGCTATTGAAGCCAATCTTTCCCATATGTTATATGTCATTCGGGCCCGTAACGGGGGAAGCGCCCCCGAGCCAACCCCTACAGGAAATAGCAGGCACAAAAGGCATACAATCATCACAGAATTAGCAGTGATTTGGGCGAGAATCGCCACAAACAAAGTCTCAGGAGTCTCTGGCTGTTGATCTGCTGCCAGTCTTCATTGAGCCGCAGCGATCAATGCTTTTACTGCTCCCCATGTCACAGGCCGGCTTGGGACGCTACGCCTCTTCTGTTTCCGTCCCGCCGTTGTCGACCTGGGAGGCACCGCGTTCTCCTCCAAGGTCAGCTGAAACTCCGGTGTGGGGTTCGACAGCCCCTGGTGCCATGCCATGCTGTTTCAGTGCCGGTCGCACACACCGGGCTGGAACTCACAACGGTCCTGCAGGGAGAGAGACAGCAGCATATCCCCGACCCCAAGTGATTAGAGGTACTGGGCCCAGCCACTGCGGATCGGGCAGCTGACGGTAATAGACACGCGGTCTTTCCAGTACCTCGGATTTGTGAAAATGCCGATCCGCGGGGGTCTGCTGATCTGCGTTCAGCGTTAAATTATTTAAAGTAAACAAAAGAATATGCATTTGTTGTTGAATGTCTCCTAAGGTTCGGAGACGCAGCTCCCCTTGTTTTAATTGTTTATCAAGCAAGGTTTTGAGCGTGCGATTGGCACGTTCAACAATGGCTTGGCCCGTGGAATTATAAGGGATCCCGTGTTTAAGACGGACGTCCCATCGGGCACAAAAAGTGGAGAGGGCTGTGGAGCAGTAGGCTGGGGCATTATCCATTTTTATCTGGTTCGGGTGACCCATAACAGCAAAACAGGCTAGCAAATGGTGAATAACTTTGGGAGTGGCTTCCCCACGCTGTGGGGTTGCCCAAAGGAATCCCAAATAGGTATCAATGAAAACATGTAAAAACGAATAGGGGTGGAATTGTGGCACGTGAGTGACATCCATTTGCCACAGCTGATTCGCTGCGGTACCTCTAGGATTAACGGCATAAAAAAAGTTAGGGGCAGCAGCGGCACAGTGGGGGCAGGAACGAACAATGGAACGTGCATGATCAGCAGGAATGTGAAACTGCCGGGCCAAAACAGAGGCAGACTGATGAAAAAAAGGAATGGCTTTCAATGGGGTCAGAAAAAAGGGAATTTACCTGACCACGTAACGCGCGATCGGCGCGCGCATTGCCTTCAGTGAGTAGCCCAGGCAGAGGGGTATGACTGCAAATATGAGCAACAAAATAAGGGAAATTACGAGTGGTGATGAGATACTGTAAGGACAAAAACAGGCGAAGGAGGTCCGCATCAACCTGAGGGGTAATGAGGGCAAGGGGTAAATGATCAATTACCTAATAAACATAGTGCGTGTCCACAATCAAATTAAAGGGACAATCAGGAAAAAGTTAAAAGGCCAAAATAACAGCAGCTAGTTCCAAGGACTAGTAAAGCTCTCCAAGCGCTGTGCATGCAAATATTGTTGTACAAGTGAATGAAGCGCTTTCAGCTTTTCTAGAGGGAGAGGCCACTGGTCAATCCATACGGGCTCTAAGGATTGCCATACCAAGGGTAATGCGGAGGGCAATGTGGGTGAGGGAGGGTTTTGGGCCATCAGATGTTAATATCGAGGGTGGTGTCCAGCTTTGTAAGTAAATCACGGCCCCAAATATTGAGGTGGACAGGGAGCACAAAAGGGCGAATAGTTGCAAGGGTACGGCCTCCTGGTTTAGAGACTGTGACCCAAGACAAACTCTGTTGCCCGGGTTTACTACCCCCGATCCCCCACAACTCTTTAGAAGGAACCGTAGGCCAACTAACCGGCCACTCCGGATCACGAATCACCGTAACGTCAGCTCCAGTGTCCACCAGCCCTGTAAAAGGAATATCATTTAAGAGAAGTGTTAACTGAGGTTTTGAGGGGCGGACTGACATTGTTAGAGCAAAAAGTGGAGAGGACGTGCTGTGAGATGGCGAGTGAGACAGCGTTGATCCAAAGCCGCCTCTGCCCCGGGTTCGATCCTCTGCGGCTGGCACCTGATAGGGGACTAAAATCAATTGTGCAATTGACCGTCCACGCGGGAGCGACTGTGGGAGATGAGTCCACACCTGAACCTTAATAATGCCGGTGTAATCAGCATCAATGACCCCGGGGATGACGAAAAAGCCCTGTTTCCCAGTGTAAGCAGTGTCAGGATGAGCTCCACCCTGACATCTGGTGGTGAGGTGTGGCAAGTGTGGGAAAAAAACTTCAGGGGCCAATCTCATTTGCATAGGCACACCCACCCCGCCTAGACTGAGGCCATAGCTGCCCTAATGGTCACTTTGGCTGCTGTGGGATCCCCAGTGTCTCTGTTATTGGGGCAGGAAGAATAAATTGTTATTACCCTGATTATGGGAACTGTGCTTGGAACTGTACTTGGCCTTTTGATATGATGGAGGGACTCACCATCAACTAAGTAGCACTCGCTAGGCAAGGGTCATGGGTTCCAAAACTGTGTGAATTGAGAGAGATTTGAGACAGGTATTAGTACCTGGTGGTGTGGGCCCCTTTGTGAGGGCCTGAAGCACAATTGCACCTCTGTCTCTCTCCACTGTGGAATGTCAGTGCTAATTTTGGGTCTGTTAAGAGTCTTGCTACAGGTACTGTGCTGCATTCACTTTGGCCTTATGGTGCACCAGCACTAAGGCTCCCACTACTATGAGCTGAAATCACTGAGCACTGTGTCAAGTAGTGGGGAGCTGGAAGATCTAGAGTGCAGTGGTGCTGTTCGTGGCGAGCTGAGCAGAGCTGTTTGTGAGACAGCGAGCTGTGCAGAGCAGAGCCGGTCGTGGCGGAGCGGAGCCGTTCGTGAGACGGCGAGCTGAGCAGAGCTGTTCGTGAGACGGCGAGCTGAGCAGAGTGGAGCTGTTCGTGAGACAGCGAGCTGAGCAGAGCTGTTTGTGAGACGGCGAGCTGTGCAGAGCAGAGCCGGTCGTGGTGGAGCAGAGCCGTTCGTGAGACAGCGTAGCAGAGCCGAGCCCTGTGGGGCAGTCAGCTTCAGGACACGTAAGGTGCCCCTTACCCCTTTCCCCCACACACAGGCACATTTTAGCCAGACTGGGGAGTAACACTATGCAGATGAACTTTTGAACTCTGGGGCTGGACTTTTTGGACTTTGGGTGATTTGTGGATTGCTGGACTCAAGAGACGTTTGGGTGCTGGGACTCAAGAACCCGAGGGAAAGGGGCATGCCCCAATTTGCTTGGGGTGGGTTTTTTTTTTTGCTCATGGGTTGTGTTATGAATCCTGTTGGTGGTGTTTCCCCAACATAATGCCACATTGTTTCTCTCTGTTATTAAAAGGCTTTTGCTACACTCAGACTATGTGCTTGCGAGAGGGGAAGTATTGCCTCTTGGAGGCTCCCAGCGAGAGGGGAAGTATTGCCTCTTGGAGGCTCCCAGCGGGGGTGGTATAAATTTGTCCCAGGACACTGGGTGGGGGCTCGAGCCGGTTTGCATTGTGTTATTGGAATGGATCCCCTAGATATTGAACCCGGCCCTTGTTGCTGCCAACTCTGATGGGCAGAAGGGTTACACCAGCATGTGAGCGAGGGAGAACGAGACCCACAAAGCCGGCAGGGAGAGGTCCCGTCACCTGGGTAGGTATGGCGCAGACCTCCCCTGGCAGCCGAAAATCAGTGTCCTCCTGCATGATCAAATCAAGCCCTGCACTTCCAGCAGTCGCCGCCCTCATAGAGTCTATGGATTTTAAGGCAGAGGAACGGTTGTCTGAGTGGGAAACACCCCCGTTTGGCCCTGGGTTCGGGGGGGACCCGTCGCGCGGTTTCCCGACCCGCTACGGCACTGATTAGCCCAGTGATAGCCCTTCTGACACTTGGGGCACTTCTTTGAGGGTCGGGCGGGTGCCTTTGATGAGCGGCACTCCCGCTGGAGGTGACCCTCCTTACCACAGCGGTAACAACGCTTCCCCTCCTTCCCGGTTTTTCTCAGGGCGGCAGCCAGAACTCCAGCCTTATGGGCTTGTGTGCCGATGTTCTGGCACGCCCGTAGCATGTCTGAGAGCTCTAAAATGCCAGAGGCTTGCGCCGTCTGGAGAGCACGGCGGCAATCCTCGTTTGCATTTTCAACTGCCAGTTTTAACAGGATTTCCTGAGCTGCCTCAGGGTTATCCACCTGTCGGAGGATAGCCTCCTGCAATCTGTTGGTGAAATCCAGAAAGGACTCTGATGCACCCTGACGGATACTGACAAAGCTTTTAGTAGGCTTGCCTGAATCTGGGACCTTCCGGAAAGCATGCTGGGCACAGGTGGAAATAATGGGGAAGAGGGCCTGAGGGAGTTGAGACTGCATCTCAATGGTAGCAAACTGTCCCTCCCCTGCCAAATGGTCAAAAATGACACCTTGCTCTCTAAGAAGCTGGGCCTGGCGTTCCGCCATCTGCCGATACTCACTAACCCAAATAACATACTGACTAGGTGTTAACATCATGCGCAATAGCGCCTTCCAATCTTCAGGGATTAGGGAGTACCCAGTACCTATCCCTTCAATGAGACCACGCACAAAGGTGCTAGTCAGGCCGAACTCGCGAATAGCTTTCTTTACCTCTCTAATCACCGAGTAAGGCAAACTGACCCAGGTTCCAACCGGGTGGCCCTGGTCATCATTCTGCCAGGTCACCGGACAAACCGAGACCAGTTCAGCCAGCTCCTCTGCTGTAAGATCTGAGCGAGTCTTCGCTGCGTGAACCATTTGCTGCACCAGCGAAAGCCTCTGAGCAGATGCAGACAATTCCCCGGGGGCCCCGGAGCATGGGGCCCCACGGGCGGAGGGCGATCACCCACCGGCTCCGGTGGGGAAGGCAAGGGAGGCGGTGGTAATAAAGGCATTGGGGGCAAAGCAGGGAGAGGGATAACTGCAGGAGCAGACGGGGGTGGCGAAATCAGCAGCCCCTCTGTTGGCGCGGGAGAGGGTCTTTCCGAGGCGATACACTGTGTTGCATCGGTAGGAGGGGGGAGAGCTGCAGGAGCCGACGGGCGTGGCGAGATTACCAGCCTCGCAAGAGAGGGTCTGTCCGAGGCGACATGCAGTATCGCGTCGCGACAGAGGTGCCAGGCATGTAAAGCCTGCACGGGCGCCCGAGGCTCTTCGTGCAATGTCTGGCCCAATCGCTCCCAGTCCGCTAGCTTAAGGGTTCCTGCTTCAGGGTACCACGGACACTGGGCACGTACCTCCTGTAGCAGGAGAGTGAGTGCTCGAGCGGGGCAGTCATGCTGAGCCTTACGCAACAAATACTGTAGCTCATTGCGGTGTTGCACTTGCAAAGCAGAGAGAGAGCTTCCCATACTTACCACAACGAAAATTACTCACCGGGATCCACGAAGCGGATGAGTGACGCGTCTGAAACCAGGCCGGGCGAGGTGAGTGCTGAGGGCCCCACGTTTGGGTGCCAGTTGTGGCGGTTCAATGACAAGACAGAACACAGCTTTTAGCAAGCAAGCAGGCTGGTCTCTGCTAACGGGCTTCTGCCTGTCAGCTTTCCACCTTCCCCTTTATTCTCTCTCTCCCCCCGCGCATTACATTCTCCAACAGATAAAAGGAATACACTGGCTTTGTTTAACATTCTTATTTACCAATTTCTATCTACCGCATTCCTTGCTCTCGGGCCTTGAGCCCAGTCCTGAGAGGCTTCCCACGGTTCATGTCATCTGGGCGAGATTCCAAGGTTGATGCCCTTGAAAGGAGCTGTGTGTGCACAAGTCCAGCACAACACTCTGGGTGTGCCCTGAATGTTGCCAACCGCATAAACCTTGTATGAATCCTACAAACTATATTCTCATTGGCTTAGTAATGAGTCATGACTGAACATCCTGTTGTGTGCTCTGGCTAATCAGAACCTGGCCTATTCTTAAAAGTGTGATTTAATGCATATGTATAAGCTAGTTTCTGATTGGCTGAAATAGTTAGTCTTAAAATTTAATTGGTACAATGTCAATTTTCTCCTGGTTTGACATGAATTGCCTTTGGCAGAAAGACAAAAGAGTCACTTTGGCACACACATCAGATTCTTTCAACATTTTTTCATAGCTTATGTGATCAGTTGCAAACTTTGTTTTAAACCAGTTCTCACCGTTGGCTGAAACGTAGTTCTTAATAATGGAATAATTTTACCTCAGGTTAGGATTATTTCTTTTAATTAAATTACTTTCTGGAATTGTGACTGTTGTCTTTCCGACATCTTTGCTTCCACAGTAGAAAAATTGTAACAGCATCAACAGGTGGGGGAAAAAATGCATAATGATCAGGTTTAAGAAAACCGGGGGAGGTGAAAGAACCACTTGTTGACCTGTGAATGACTGATTCTTGTAACCCCAGTTTTGTCCAGATTAGCAGTGAACACTTTTCTGTAATGGTATGTATAATATCTAGCCATATTCAATTTCTATGTGGAAAAACTGAGCACTTAATTTAGGCATAATGAACTGGGATATGATTTGCTTTATTATTAATGCAGTGTGAAAACACTGAATGGAGTCTTTTTATTAATGCATTTTGATACATTCATGTTTTTAATGGGATGTGGGGGCCCTAAATGTTCTTTGTGCCCAGGGCCCCAATAAATCTTAATCCGCCTCTGCCTGTTCCACTAGTTGGCATGAGCCAAAATGGTTGAGGGCTCTGGGTCCTTAAGTTAGGGAGGTATGACCAGTTTGTAGCTTCATCTATTCACTGGCAACTGGATCGAACATCATCCCTTGATGGTGTAACTGTGTGGTACCGCTGCGTACATAGTGGGCAGCACCCTGACTCAGAGAACAATTCCGATCTCCTGTATAGCTTACACCATACTCTGCACCTGTGCTGCAAACACAGTGTGGGTGACACAGTGGAGCAGTTCTGATTTGATCAGACACAGGGCAATGATGCACTTACACTGTTAGGAAATCTGTTTTCCCCTCCACAGGCCTAGATTTCAGTCATTGCTTAGCTAGAGGGTAATCAGACCAAGTAGTTTTTTCCCCAAATCCCCTTTGTGTAAGGGGGTAAAAAAGCTCATCTGTGCAGGAGACAGAGTTTTGTTGGGGGGGGTGCTCCAAGTCAGTGGTACAAACTCCTTCAGGAACCTTCTGCTCCAAGTGCCAGGGGCACTTTTTTGTCCGCCTGTGATGGGACACATGCCCAGCCCACTGACAGTAAGCCTAATGAGCATCCCTGCACTCAGGCAATGCTAATTAGGCACACCTGCAGTGCATGCACTGCCTGGAGAAGGGGAGCTTAAAGAGGTGAGGCAGGCCACAGAGCAAGGGGGGAAAGTTTTCCTGAGGAAGAAGAGAGGCTGCTAGAGAGCCCGGTAGCCAGGAAAGCCCCAGCCCCAGCCTTTTCTCCCACTTGGTTTAGGGCAGACAGACACAACAGTCCTGAGAGGGGTTCTGGGTGTCTGCTCTCTGCCAGTGCTCTGTAGCTGGACCTGAGGAGCAGCGCCAGGGCCTGGAGATAATTAGACTCAGAAAGGACCCCATGAGTGAGCTTAGCTCCTGTAGGGAACAGTGAGCTTGCCCAGGAGTGGGGGTTCTCATGGCGATCCACAGGCAAGAGGCATAAAGAGATGATGGCTGAGAGCTGGCTAACTACAAGTGTTAGAAAATGTGGGCATGATGCCCTGTTCCTGATACAAGGCCTTGAGAGAGAAACAGGTTCTGCACCAGTCCTTGGAGAAGGGGTATGAGTTGAGATGGATCCGGAGCACTGGTGTAAATGGATGGCAGAATGGCAACAGAGCAAGCCAACCAGCAACAGCAATTCCAGCAGCAGATGTTGCAGCAGTCGACAGCCCAGTCAGCACAGCAATAGCAGCTGCCGGAGGAGATTGTGACCCACCGTCAAGAACTTCGGAGAGACTTTTTGCAGCAGTTAAAAACCCTGACCTCTGCTCAGGGAGGCCTGGCAGGGCCCAATATACCAGGGGAGCCATGCCACCTGTGCTAGTGAAGTTAATGAAGATGGCCCCCAACGACGATCTGGAGGCATTCCTCACCATCTTTGAGAGGGTAGTGTTGGCCACTCAGTAGCCTCCGAAGCACTGGGAGTTAGTTTTAGCCCCTGTGATGGGGTGTCCACCCCATACAGGATTGGAAAGGGTTAAGATGGCCATGCAGGCCAAATAACTCTACAGGCTGCACCTGGAGGAGGAGGCAGGGACATAACTGAGAGCAGGCTGAGCTGTGGAGGAACAGGTGGGGCCTATATAAAGCCAGGTAGCTGGCAACAGATATGGGGAAGGCTGCAAGAAGGCAGGCAGCAGTCTCTCCCTTGGAAGAGGGATGAGGGTTTTGGAGCCGCTACACCCAGAGGGAGAAGGGGAACCAGGTGTGATAGGAAGTAGTCCAAGGAAAGAGCAGTGAGGGCTGAGAGAGGAAGGCCCGGAACTGCTGAGCGGAGAGTCCCTGGACTGAAACCTGGAGGAGAGGGTGGGTCCAGGGTCCCCTACCAGCTACTAAGGGAGTGACACCTTGGGGCAGTGAGAGGGAAGACTGCCTAGGACTGCTAGGGAGAAGGAACTTTGCTACCCTGGAACAGGGGAATACGGGGTGATCTGGCCGGAGGGCTGAGTCACGAAGAAGACGTTGTGGTTCCTGGGACAAGAGGAGCTGCAGACCTGTCAGAGAGATAAATGATGGCGTGTAAGTTGCGGATGGGGATGTTGACCTCAACAGCTAATCCCCAGGGTGACCAGGAGGAGGCACCAGACCATCAGTGAGTGCACCCCATGACAGCCCCCTTTCTGAGGTACAGGCACAGCTGGTCTACCATAGCCTTGACCCAGAGCAGGCTAGAGACTACCAGCAATTGAAGACCTCTATCTGGATATTAGTGAAGAGACACATCGGCAGTGTTTTAGGGTGAAGACCTACCCTAAGGGGGCATGCCCCCAGGTGGTGGCAAAACATTTAAAAGAGCATTGCTGGCAGTGGCTTTGCCTTGAGGAGTGCTCCAGGGCTTGAGTTGGGCCTCATAGAGCAGTTTGTGTCCATACTGATCAAAGGAGGTACAACAGTAAATAGTGGGAACTGCCTGCAAGTTCTTTGCCAACAAATAAGGGAGTAAATAGAGATTTTGCAAAAGGAAAAGGAGAGGTGGTGGAATGTTGTAGAATGGATTTTATTTAGGTTTGGAAGGATTCAATTTTTATTGGTAAATGTCAGTAAACATTGATTTCACTGTACACACACAAACCCATGAAAAAAATATTTCCCTCAATACTAATAGAAATTTACAGATAGGCAAAGTAATAAAAAATGTTGCTTGAGAACTTATTAGAGTTTGATTTAAGGCTATTGAATTTGTATATTTTGACGTGATATTGACAATTTGTGTTTTAATGACAGGTTTCAGAGTAGCAGCCGTGTTAGTCTGTATTCGCAAAAAGAAAAGGAGGACTTGTGGCACCTTAGAGACTAACAAATTTATTTGAGCATAAGCTTTCGTGAGCTACAGCTCACTTCATTGGATGCATGCAGTGGAAAATACAGTGGGGAGATTTATTTACATAGAGAACATGAAACAATGGGTGTTACCATACAGACTGTAAGGAGAGTGATCACTTAAGATGAGCTATTACCAGCAGGAGAGCAGGGGGCACGGGGAAGAAAACCTTTTATAGTGATAATCAAGGTGGGCCATTTCCAGCAGTTGACAAGAAGGATTCTGGGTGAACTCCTCCTGAAGGTCGAAACAACAGACTGGACTTCTCCATAGAGTGCTTCCGCCGACGTGCATGGGGTGAAATTGTGGAAAAGCAGCATCGCTTGCCCCATAACCTCAGCCGTGCAGAACACAATGCCATCCACGGTCTCAGAAACAACTCTGACATCATAATCAAAAAGGCTGACAAAGGAGGTGCTGTCATCATGAATAGGTCTGAATATGAACAAGAGGCTGCTGGGCAGCTCTCCAACACCACTTTCTACAAGCCATTACCCTCTGATCCCACTGAGGGTTACCAAAAGAAACTACAGCATTTGCTCAAGAAACTCCCTGAAAAAACACAAGAACAAATCCGCACAGACACACCCCTGGAACACCGACCTGGGATATTCTATCTGCTACCCAGGATTTCCAGGTTTATGGATCTTGGACACCCCATCATCTCAGGCATTGGCACCCTGACAGAAGGATTGTCTGGTTATGTAGACTCCCTCCTCAGGCCCTACGCTACCAGCACTCCCAGCTATCTTCGAGACACCACTGACTTCCTGAGGAAACTACAATCCATCGGTGATCTTCCTGAAAATACCATGCTGGCCACTATGGATGTAGAAGCCCTCTACACCAACATTCCACACAAAGATGGACTACAAGCTGTCAGGAACACTATCCCCGATAATGTCACAGCAAACCTGGTGGCTGAACTTTGTGACTTTGTCCTCACCCATAACTATTTCACATTTGGGGACAATGTATACCTTCAAATCAGCGGCACTGCTATGGGTACCCGCATGGCCCCACAGTATGCCAACATTTTTATGGCTGATTTAGAACAACGCTTCCTCAGCTCTCGTCCCCTAATGCCCCTACTCTACTTGCACTACACTGATGACATCTTCATCATCTGGACCCATGGAAAAGAAGCCCTTGAGGAATTCCACCATGATTTCAACAATTTCCATCCCACCATCAACCTCAGCCTGGACCAGTCCACACAAGAGATCCACTTCCTGGACACTGTGGTGCTAATAAGCGATGGTCACATAAACACCACCCTATACCGGAAACCTACTGACCGCTATGCCTACCTACATACCTCCAGCTTTCACCCAGACCACACCACAGGATCCACTGTCTACAGCCAAGCTCTACGATACAACCGCATTTGCTCCAACCCCTCAGACAGAGACAAACACCTACAAGATCTCTATCAAGCATTCTTACAAGTACAATACCCATCTGCTGAAGTGAAGAAACAGATTGACAGAGCCAGAAGAGTACCCAGAAGTCACCTACTACAGGACAGGCCCAACAAAGAAAATAACAGAACACCACTAGCCATCACCTTCAGCCCCCAACTAAAACCTCTCCAATGCATCATCAAGGATCTACAACCTATCCTGAAGGATGACCCATCACTCTCACAGATCTTGGGAGACAGGCCAGTCCTTGCTTACAGACAGCCCCCCAACCTGAAGCAAATACTCACCAGCAACCACACACCACACAACAGAACCACTAACCCAGGAACCTATCCTTGCAACAAAGCCCGTTGCCAACTGTGTCCACATATCTATTCAGGAGACACCATCATAGGGCCTAATCACATCAGCCACACTATCAGAGGCTCATTCACCTGCACATCTACCAATGTGATATGTGCCAGCAATGCCCCTCTGCCATGTACATTGGTCAGACTGGACAGTCTCTACGTAAAAGAATAAATGGACACAAATCAGATGTCAAGAATTATAACATTCAAAAATCAGTTGGAGAACACTTCAATCTCTCTGGTCACTCGATTACAGACCTAAAAGTGGCAATTCTTCAACAAAAAAAACTTCAGAAACAGACTCCAACGAGAGACTGCTGAATTGGAATTAATTTGCAAACTGGATAAAATTAACTTAGGCTTGAATAGACTGGGAGTGGATGGGTCATTACACAAAGTAAAACTATTTCCCCATGTTTATTCCCCCCCTCCCCCCACCGTTCCTCAGACGTTCTTGTCAACTGCTGGAAATGGCCCACCTTGATTATCACTACAAAAGGTTTTCTTCCCTCCCCGCTCCCCGCTCTCCTGCTGATAATAGCTCACCTTACCTGATCACTCTCGTTACAGTGTGTATGGTAACACCCATTGTTTCATGTTCTGTGTATATAAATCTCCCCACTGTATTTTCCACTGCATGCATCCGATGAAGTGAGCTGTAGCTCAGGAAAGCTTATGCTCAAATAAATTGGTTAGTCTCTAAGGTGGCACAAGTCCTCCTTTTCTTTTTGTGTTTTAATGGTTATCAAGTTTTAACTTTTTTGAATCTCGGGTTTACTGTCTTTAAATAATTGGACCCTCTCCCCAGATTTCCCAAAACTATAAGAATATAAACCGATAAAAATTTAAAATGGCTTAAAATAAAAGTTGATATTATCCATCAAAATAACAAAAATCAAATTCTGCCAAGCCTAATGTTTATTCAAAAGTCAGACCGTAACTTTGCAAAGCACCAGTCGCATTCAAGGAGAGCTCCACTAGATGGCAGCAGTGAACTGCTGGCTGGGAGATGACCTACCTCCCGCTGCCCATAAAGAGAACAGCAGGGAAGGAGCTGGCAGCCAATCCCTTGAGTTTCTTTTCATTTTGGAATTTACTGTCAATTTTCACCCCCAACTCTAATACCATATATTTTTTTTTTAACTCTAATAAATAGAGTGGGAGCCACATGGAAGTTGGAGAGGAAGGATGGCCCAGCGGTTAGGTTGTGAGCCAGTGACCTTGGTTCAGTTCTGTGCTTTGTGACCCACAGACACCCTGTGTGACCTTGGCAAGAGATTTCATCTCTCAGGGCCTCAGTTCCCATCTGTGACATAGGGGGAATAGCCCCACCTCATGGGGTATTGTGAGGAGAAATACAATGATGCTTGTGAGGTGCTCAGATAGTAGAGTAAGGGGTGGCCATATAAGTACCTCAGACAAATGGGCAGTTTGGCTCTGGATCCAGAATGTTCCGGCTAGAGACCCTCTAGCAGTAGCATGCTGAGAGTGTATTGACACAGTGGTTCTGGGTTAGAGATGGGTCCTTCCAGCTGAGGATGAGTCAGGGTCTTCTCTGTCTCACCGTGGTGGCTGTCCATGAGCTGGATCACCTTGTTCCAGAGCTCTGGGGTGTCGTCCTAGGAAGCCCTCTTGCCTAGCTGCATTCTACTTTAATTGAATTGTTGGTAGGTCAGTCACCAATATGGGCAGCTCCATTCAGCGTGGATGAGCCATGAAAAGTTCAGCAGTGCGTCTGGTGAAGACGCTCTATGCTGACAGGAGAGCGTTCTCCCATTGGCATAATAAAACCACCTCCACAAGAAGCTCTCCCGCTGACATAGCGCCATCCACACTCGCACTTCTGTCGGTATAACTTACATCGCTTGGGGGCATGATGGCTTATTCACACCTCTGAGCGACATAACTTATACCAACGGAATCTGTAGTGCCGACAAGCCATGTCATGTTCTCAGGGCTTGCCCGGAGTGTATAGTGTGCTTAAGAAACCCCTAAGTGTGTGAGGCTGGGGTGCTTCTCCTGTCATCTGTGTGAGGCATCTCTAGCAGAGACAGTTCTGTTCCATGTAATGCAGTGTTGGAGGCAATGGCACGACACAGAACTCAGTATGTTACACTTACCACTTTTACCTGCTGAAGAATTCAAGGGCAGCCAAAGCTTCAGTGAAGTCAGATCTTTATTTACCTATAAGGAAATGGCAGAGCTCACTGTAGCAGCATGGGAATTGCCATACCAGTTTAGATAAGTAGGGTCCGTCTAGCCCACAATCCGGTCTTTGGCACTGGCCAGCACCAAACACTCTGGAGGAAGAAACAAAAACCCCATAGCTGATGATTATGAAGTAATCTGCCATAGAGGAAGTTTTTTCCTAATTCCTATCAGTAAATTGTTGGCTTAAGTCCTGAAGCAAGAAATGTATAGCTCTGGTTTTTAGGTCTGGTCTAATGTAACTGTGGATGTTCTCACTATCCATATACATTTCTAATCTTTAAAAATCATATTAAGCTCTTGGGCTCAATGGCACCTGGAAGCAAGGAGTTCCACAGATGAAGTATGCTTTGGGATCTTTTTATTATTTGTATTCTAGTAGCAAGCCCACTGTGCTAACTGTAGTGCAAGCACCCTCAAAACACAGTCCCAGCCCCAAAGAGAGGCAGTTTTTATCTTGTTTTAATTACACAAGAAGAACACAGTTGTTGGGAATATGCTTTAGTTTCTATCTGCTCATTCTGACGGCAAACAAAAGACTGAGTAGCACAAAGGAAGTCATTATCTACAACAGAGCGTGCTTCAGGAAGTTTTAATGTAAACAAACCTAATGAGATTAGTGCAAACGAGAGTGGCCCATTCTGTTACAGGCAGTAATCAATAATAAAGATTGTAAATTTATTTAGAGCCTTTGAATTGTAATGGTAATGAGCTTACATTTATGGCGGCTTTTAGTGGGGTGGATCACTATTTACTTTAAAACTGATATACTTCCTAGACAGGAATCACTCTATTCAACACTGTGATGCAGATGCCTCTGGAGTGAAACATGGCAACTATTTCAACAGTTTGGGACAGGAAGTGAAGAAGGTATTACGGGTGGTGTCTAGCTGCTCTGTAGTTATATTTGCATTAAATTTCTGTTCCACAAAGGTTGAAAGCATCAGGCTGAAGACTGGTAGGCAAGGTCTGGTCCAGAGGGAGACTCTTTGGGGCAAATCTGAGGTCATTTGATCAAGGGGTTTCCCTGTACTCCAAATAATGAGCTGTTTTCAAAGTCGCAAAAGTCTTTTAATGCTTTTTTGCACACAGCAAGGGGGAAATGGTGGGTAAGAGACCCACAACATATATATCCCTGGACCTCTACAGAGGTTGCCAGCTCTCATGATTTTATCATGAGTCTAGTGATATGTGGTGTTTTTACTTACATCTCCAGCTCCTGGAGTCAAGTGATAATGTGAGACTCTCAGTTTTCATTTTTAAAAAAAGTTTCTAGCCCACATGGCTGTGGAGAAAAGCTTGAAAATGTGACCTAAGTGCTCCCTAAAGGCTCAGAAACCAGAAGGCAAATAAGAAGAACTCATTTTAAAAAAAATCTTATTTTTCTTAAGCCAATCTCATGATTTGGGGAGCCTGACTCATGATTTTTGAGTGCTTGGGATTGGCAGGATTGGAGAAGATGCCTTCTTCTGCCCAAGTCATGTATTTCAGCTGGGAATCACTCTTGCCTGTGAATTTTAAATATTTATATGTCTGTGGATGGACCCTGCCACTAGATACTTTTTCTACACTTCATCTCTGCTCTGTGGAAACCAATAGCAGTGCCTTGAAAAATGGTATGATCGAGGGCATATGTGGGCTGAAGTATGAGCTTGAAGTAACTTTGATGGGCTGCTAGAATTGCCAGAAGACTAGCTCAGGTGCAGCAATAGTTCCTCATTTCCAAGCTGGCTGAAAATGACAGTAGAAATGACTTACACCCGCTTCCCCTGTTTATTCCCATCCCTGTGGCACCTGGCCTGAGGAATTCACCGGAAACGCTCCTCCATTTCTCTCTAGTGCACAGAAGACCCAGTGCCATCTAAGAAACAGGGCAGCTCTGTGAGGTGAGAGTTATACTCCTTTGTGGCACATAATATATGAGTCTCAGTCCTGGTGGGCCGCTCAGAACAGGAGAAAGGAGAAGAGACCTCAGCTGCCACAGAGTTCAAAAGCAAGAGCTGCTGTGGCCTAGGGCTGGGCCCGCCCCATCTTTCCTGGCTGATCTCTTCTGCAGCAGCCTGCCGCTGAGGAATTCCACAGACCTGTGATTTGGAGGGGCTGCTGGAAGTGGAGGTGACAATGTTAGTTTGAAAGGCTGTTAAGTGCTAGTGCACCTGTCTGTGCGCTCCAGACCTCCCAAGCTCTTGGGGCAGCAACAGAAACTTCCCAGGGCCCTAAAGCCTAATTAAGAAAAATCCTATGCAATTTACCAGGGATGAAATCAGTAGGGCTGTATTGAAATATAAACCGGATTTATAGCAATCACTCTAGAAACCTATTACAGTGTTTTAAGAACAATCTCCTTTCTCTAGATATTCTCACCATCTAGAATTCTGTTGTAATGAGAGAGTTCTCTAAGGTGCTTTAACTGAAAATAAAACTACAGAGAAGTTATTTTCTATTAAAGGTTTTTTTCATGGGCTGGTTGCTCCATAATAGTGATACCTGGGGCCTCTATAACATCTTCCTTTTTTTTTTTTCCCCTGAGGCTTATGAAGTACTTTTCATTAAGCCCCATAGTTCCCTGTATAAAATTATTTTGGAGATGGGGAAATTGAGGCAAAGAGTGGTTAAGTGACCTGCTCACAGTCATACAGCGATTTGGTAGCAGAGCCAGGAATGGAACTGAGGGCTCTTGACTGTCTTTCCCCTGCTCTAGCCACGAGGCAATGCTCTCTCACAGAATGTGTATTTGTATGTTTAGAGAGCAGTGTTAGAACTAGGCTTTGAATGTCAGAAGCTCCTTCACAATGAATTCTTAGGAGCCTATTTATGCTGGAAGCAAGGGCTGCCCTGCCAGACTTTGTGTTTATGCCACATTGTCACTACAGCTGAAAAAAGCTCCATGGTTTCTAGCTGCTTTCAAATGGCTGGCTGGCTGTTCAGAGCGTGTGCTTCAAGATTATACTTGAAGTTAGCTGGGAGCTAGAAGGCTTAAAGAGATGAACACTCTACTTCCTCTGTAGGGGAAAAGCCAGTCCTGGCCAGTCTCATGTACATGAATTATAATGTTACTTATCTATAGTGAGGGACTGTGTATCTGGCTGCAATCCTAGAAGTTGTGGGTTTGAGTCTTGCTTGATTTCACCCAGAACGGCCACTGCCAGTCCACCCAGCTACAAATGGGTACCTGATCCATTGGGGTAGGGGAGTCAAAGGTGGTCAGACCTGGTGCTAGCCACCTCTCTCCCTTGTGTACCATTGGCTATGGAAATTGATGTACCTCAACCACATCAGCCAAATGGGGCTCGGGGCGGACTTTGACTTTTATTCATAGTTCCACATACTGTGTTTTGTCTTAGTTGGAATGTGTCTATGTTGTGATTGTATAAATGACAATGGATTGTTACTGTGACTCTACGCATGAAAGGGCATAAGAATTGTGCAAGATATACCCTGGAGTGAGTGGGTAGCCCTGAATTACAAGTAGTGGACTCTGGCTTGGGAACAGGCTTCAAGCTCAACAGAAAGTGCAGAAGACTCTGTTCTAGAGACCAGGGACTGTGTCCAAGGATTCTGGTTTGCTGTGGGTTCTCCCTTCCGCCAGGAGACTCTGAACCCTGTGGGAAGTGATTCTGGGGGACTGGACTGTCTTGGATCAAGCTGAACTCATGGTGGTGTTGTTGCTCCATAGCTGACTTTGCAGTGAGGCCTGACTGGACCAATGGCAGTAGCCTAGGGCCAACTTCACAGCACCCTGACCGGTGGTGGCAGCACAGAGCTGACTTTGCTGCAAGACTGACCAGACCAGTGGTATGCAGTGTGGTGGTAGCCATGTCAGTCCCAGGATATTAGAGAGAGAAGGTGGGTGAGGTAATATCTTTTATTGGGCCATCTTCAGTTGGTGAGAGGGACAAGCTTTCGAGCCGCACAGAGCTCTTCTTCAGTCAAGGAGTACCCTTCCCAGACCGGTGGTGGCAGAGGAGTTGTCACAGAACTGACCCAGGTAGCTGCACATCAGAGCAGGACCTGGTGGTTTAGACTTCTCTGAGATGGGGCAGACAAGCAGAAGAAAGCCACATTTGATTCCCCCCTGCTTTTCCTTGAGTCTAACTGGACCTTTGAATGAGGTTTTAGGAAGGTGAGGATTGCTGTATGACTAAGGGTTCTGGACCAAGCCAGGCAATGAATATTTGCAATTGTAGGGTTGGCCATGCCAATGGTTTTGCTCATTTTATTGCATGTAAATTCATGTCAGGTTATCATGTTTCTTTTGTCTCTTCACTTGTCTCCAAATAAAAAGTATTGTGATTCCATTTTCTTAAGGGCTCCAGAGTACTTGCAAGAGGGGAAAAACCACCTACAAACATGACCAGGGAGGTTATATTGTAATTCCCCATAGTCAGAAGTAGGAGTACAGCTTAACATCAGCACCTGACAGAAGGGTTACACTGATAAAGCCTTGAATGATATAAGAACAGGACCAGAAATAGTCCCTGTTGTAAACTATCTCCCCTGGCAGACTGTGGCTGGAACTGCTGACTGAGCCAGGGTATAATCTCAAGAAGTGGAGGTGAGGGCAGGGATATTTTTGCAGGGGGCACATGGTTCTAGAAATCTCTTCCCTTTTGTGTACACCAGGTTACATTTGTGGGGTCCTTTCAGGGTATATCTATGTGCATGGTCTGGATATGTTGTGTATATTTATTATATCCTGGGGAGGGTTGTTTGCTTTTTTTTCATTCCTCTGTGGGACCCATTGCCCTTCTGTATCATTACAGAAAAAGAAAAGAGCGACAGTACTAGTCCATTTGCTCCTCACCTGCTGGTCATTTACCAGTTGTTCTCTATAGTATATACTGCAGTCTATGGTGCTCTGTCCTCCCTAGTTTTAAATGTAAATGAAGTAGGAGCCCTGCCTCTTTTAGGCCCTGGTTCAGCAAGGTCCTTAAACACTTGCCTGACTTCACTGACTGCAATGGACATAGAGCTACTCACAAGCTTAAGTGCTTTGCAGAATTGGGGCCACACTGCACACTTTAGCATCTGGATCCACTCACAGTGCAGCCTTCTTCCTTCCCATACAATGTCAACAAATGCTACAGAATCCCATAGAAACTACTGCACTTGTGGAAAGTGCAATTTCCAAACCCTCTTAACTCCGTCAAATAGAAACCAATTTTCACCAGGGCACTTGGGTGCTTCTCTTCAGCTAAAACAATTTCTCTGCCCAATTTCAGCTTTCAACCTCAATCTTCCAGTAAGCCTTTGACAAGGTCCCTCACCAGGGGTTCTTAAGCAAAGGAAGCAGTGATGGGATAAGAGGGAAGGTCCTCTCATGGATCAGTAACTGGCTAAAAGACAGGAAACAAAGGGTAGGAATAAATGGTCAGTTTTCACAATTGAGAGAGGTAAATAGCAGGGTCCCCCAAAGATCTGTACTGGGACCTGTGCTATTCAATATATTCATAAATGATCTGGAGAAGTGCGTGAACAGTGAGGTGGCAAAATGTGCAGATGATACAAAACTACTCAAGACAGTTAAGTCTAAAGCTGACTGCGAAGAGCTACAAAGGGATCTCACAAAACTGGGTGACTGGGCAACAAAACAGGAGATGATATTCAGTGTTGGTAAGTGCAAAGCAATGCACATTGGACAACATAAATCCCAACTCTACATATAAAATGATGGGGTCTAAATTAGCTGTTAGCACTCAAGAAAGATCTTGGATTGTGAATAATTCTCTGAAAACATCTGCTCAGTGTGCAGCAGCAGTCAAAAAAGCTAACAGAATGTTAGGACCCTTAAGAAAGGGATAGATAATAAAAGAGAAAATATCATAATGCAACTATATAAATCCAGGGTACGCCCACACCTTGAATACTGCGTGCAGTTCTGGTTGCCCCATCTGAAAGAATATGTATTAGAATTGGAAAAAGTACAGAGAAAGGCAACAAAAATGATTGGGGGATGGAACAGCTTCCGTATGAGGAGAAGAGATTAAAAAGACTGGGATTGTTCAGTTTAGAAAAGAGCGGGGGTATGCTAGAGGTCTATAAAATCATGACTGGTGTACTGTAGAGAAAGTGAATAGGGAATGTTATTTAGCCCTTCACATAACACAAGAACCAAAGGTCACTCAATAAAATTAACAGGCAGCAGTTTTAAAACAAAAGGAAGTACTTCTTCACACAACGCACAGTCAACCGGTAGAACTCATTACCATGTTGTGAGGGCCAAAAGTATAACTGGAATCAAAAACAAATTACATATGTTCATGGAGGATAGGTCCATCAATGACTGTTAGCCAAGATGGTCAGCGACACAACCTCATGCTCTGAGTGCCCCTAAACCTCTGACTGCCAGAAGTTGGGACTGGACGACAGGGGATGGATCACTTAATGCTTGTCCGGCTCTGTTCATTTTCTCCAAGCATCTGACACTGGTCTCTGTTGGAAGACAGGATCTGGCACCGCTGGTCTGACCCAGTATGGCCATTCTTATGTGCTTAATCCATTTCAGTGCTACCGCCACTTATAAAAACTGTACTAAACCAAACTTCACAACAATGCTTTTATAACAGGGAAAATGTGCTCAAGCCTCTCCCTTCTCATGCAGAAATACCTGAACTATTTTAGCTCAAACTTCCCAGAAAAATTCACCTTTAGGGCAGGGACGAGGTTTGAGAAAAATTTCAGCCCAGTGGGTGAAAATACTGGAAAGTTATGAACAACTGAAAACATGAGATTGTTTTAATGGCGCGCTTCATGTAACCTTAACTATAGTGCTAGCTAGTGTACCAGCTATAATAATGTTTTGATTTACAGTGCCTTTATGTACACAGGGAATTGCCTGCCTGTTACTGTTCACCTCGTGCCCTCCCTCTCAAAATCTTCCAAAGCTCCTCCTTTCACTGATGTGTCTAGCTAGAGTGACATGTATGAATGTGGTCTGTTTTGTGCTGTTCTCTATTCTATCTGCTCATACCTTTAGAAAGTAAGAGCTTTGAGCCAAGGATGCTGAGCCCAACAGTGCGCTTGGTGCTTTTAGAACAAAGACGACACAGTTCTTAGGAGCTCCCAATCTATTTCAGATACAGAGAATTATAGTTTGTGCTTGGCACATCTGATCTATGATACAGCATAGTGGTACACCTGCAGTGGTATATAAATAACAATGATAGCGTTGTCCAGAGGCTTCAAGCATCAAGAGCCAAGAAACAATTAAAATGTATTATTAGCTGTTGGCAGCAATTGTGAGGGGGTGTTAGTGCATAGCTGACCTGGCTTATTTACTAAATAAAACCCTCCAGGATAATTCACACATCAAAGAGATTTGAAGGAACACAGAGGTCGATGGAAAATGTCAAAGCAAAGGAAAACACCCTTAATATTTCAATGTACAAGACATGCCAGTGATTACCCTGTGGCTCCTACTGCATCTCCTGGAACATCAGCAGAGCATGGGGCTATATAAAGCCCAGTCCTACCCATGGTGCACTCAGTGGAAAAACTCCCACTGGGTTCAGGGGGAGCAGGAGGGGGCCCATATCCATAGGGACCTTACAGGTGCTGCTATTCTGGTGTAGCAGACAAGTAGTTACGGGTGAAATTTCCCAGGTGTCTTCTTGCACCTGGACCCAAAGACGTACCAACTTAATGTTTTTTTGTGGTGTTTGTCCCTGCCAAAGTGTGTTTACTGTCATGGCGACTGGGGCAAGTGTGGAAGATGCAGCAGATGATTTAAAGCTCCCCCCACTCCCCTTTCGTGCTATCCTTTAGGTACATACCACAGGAGATGAGGCTCTATACATATTGCTAGGTCCAGTGATCAGTGCCTGGCCCTCTTCAGCAGGAGGGCACAAGGCTGTGGTGTGGGTTAGGGGTGAGACATGGGGGTTGGTAGAAGAATGTAGGTGGACCTTTTTTCCAGTGCTTTCCCCAACTCCATTTAGGAGAACAAAGTTGCAGAAAGAAATGTAGAACTGTCAGTAAGTGGCAGATGTCCTGGGTGAAAGGAAGCAGCAGCTTGTGTCTCAGAACTTCAGTGACACATGCATTCCCTCTTTCCTTTCCTCTCTCCCCAGGGACCACTTCTGTCTCATCTGAGCAGTGACTATGACGAGAATGGTACACTTCAGCCAGAGGAGACCTCCTTACCATGCTGCATTTATTAGTGTGTCTGAGTAGTGTTCACTCCAAAGCCCGAATCCATCCCCACACTGTGTGAGTTATAGGGAGGGTGCATAGTAGACTGAAAGCATCAGCATCAGAAAGTTTGCCTGACTTGGGCTGGCACAGTTCTCCCTATGTCTCACCACCGCCATTTGTTATCCCTCAAAGGCATCCCTCCCCCACTGCCACTCCCTGAGCTATCCTCTTTCATCCCTGGCAACTGCCATAGTTTTAAAGAGTGGCTCAACGCTGCAGCCCCCATCACTGTCTTCCCCAGGGTCTGCTGGGGGCACTACCTGGTTGCCTGCAATCTTCCTTTTGGGATGGGGGACTGCCAGTGATGGCCACTGCAATCCATTATAGTCCTTAGTGTGCATGTGTCGTGAAGCATCTTCACAATCCCAAGGCAGCAGGGTGGGAGAAACACTCCTGTCCCCTGCAGTGATCTCCTATCCACAGCATCACGAGCAACAGAGCTCCATAAGATATTGCACACCACAGCTGGAGGGTGGGGGCAATAAATGCCAGGAAGCAGTTGAGTGTATATCAGGTCACCTCGCCACTCCCCTCCTGGCTCAGGACAACCATGTTAAAGAAAAGGGCCTGAGGGTTTGGGGGTTCCCTTGGCCTATAGGCAGGTGCCATGTGGAGAAACTGTGAGGATTCTGATTGAAGATGAGGTTTGTGTCAAATCCAAACCTCCAAGTGAGCCTGTAACGACTGATCTGTTGCCAACCTCTATAAATGGATCCTGCCAGGTTCAGTTCATGGACCCAAAAACAAAAGAACCCAAAAGAGTTTGTTTAGCCCTTAATGTGATATGCGTTTTTTCCCTGCATTTTTTCCCTTCAATCCTAAGAGAATTAATTATGAATTAGAATGACATCATTATCAGTAGATATGAATTCAGCACCTATGACACACCTGGCACAGCCTGTTCCCAGTTTCAGTCCAAAACAAGAGAACTGTATCTCTCAGGATTGGTGGGAGTTGGAGGCTTGGCAGCAATGCATGCTGGGAAAGGGATATAAAACAGCTCCCTTTTTTTCAGTAAGGCTGAGTCCAGAACCAGTGGTTTCCCTAGGTAAGTGCACTGGGGTAGGACCAGGCTGGAGCATAGAACCCAGGAACTGAAAGATGAATGCCTGGGAAGAGACGTAAGAGAAAGGATAAAACACGTAATGGGGAGAAGTCTTTGTCATGCTGCTACAGAGCACTAAGGTGAACAGAGCTGGAGGCTGGTCACAGAGTGTTCCTTAGAATCCCAAGGAGGTGGGAGAATATGTAGGATGCAGCACTCGGGGGGAAATTAAAGCATAGACAAGGAGAGGATGGCTGCTTCATTGTCTAGGTCCCCTGGAACTGGAGCTTGTAACAGAGGGATGGCATGACCTCCTCATTGACTCAAAGGGGATATGACTAGATATACCCTACAGTAAGGCCTTTGTGATCTGCTGCAGCCAAGGGTTGCACAGACCCTGGGGAGAGGCTGTAGCCCAAGGAAAAGAGCCGAGCGACTGTTTTGTTTCATTTGGACTCTTGTTTACTTTGAAAGGGCTGAGGGTTTCTTTCTTTTTAATTTAGCCAGAGGGCTAAATAACACTACCCAACCAGTAAGAGGGAAAGTACTGATCAGTGGGAAACTGAGGCATGACTGCATTCTAGCTGCAAGAGGTAAGAGACCCAGCTACAAAACATGGAAGACAAGATCCTTGTATCAGGTAACTTACAGTCCAATTCAGTTTGATTCAATTCAGAGGATAACAGCTCAGATATAAAGAGATGCAGACATGGTTGTGAGATCAGCACTGAAAGTCTATGCAAAAGAAATGTTTGAAGTAGGTGAGGAAGATCACTTGGCTTATGGGAAGAGAGAATTAGAACCAAGGGTATTGTGGGGTATGAAGGAAGGTATGGAGCATGAAAAGTAGCCCGGGGGAATAGTTTGTTCTCTGGGCCAGGTAGGGTGACCAGATAGAAAGTATGATAAATTGGGACGGGGGGTGGGAGTAATAGGCACCTTTATAATAAAAAGCCCTGACTATTGGGACTGTCCCTATAAAATCGAGACACCCTAGGGCCAGAAGAGAGAAGACATTCTCTCCCCTTTTCTACAGTTCCTGACTGGGAGTATTTGTAGGGTCTTCCCAGGTCTGTCTTGGAAGAAATTTTACTCGTAGCTTTGGCAATACAATGAGTTGCTTTGCTATATCCCACATAGCTCACAAAGGGACCAGGCAGGGGATACTGTGTAAAGATTTACTACAAGCAGTTATAGTAATTCATTCTATTCCGCCCATTCATTCTCTTCTGTGGAGCAGTTTCAAGGAACACTCTGATATAGTGCAGCCAGTCAAGCAATCTCACTTGGTAGACCATTGTAAGGGCTTTAGGTCTGAATTATTTCCCATGCAGAGGCAAAGGGCCCGATTCTCAAAGACATGGCCCCTTTATGTCTTTGGTGAAGTAAAAGGAACTCTAAAGGTGGTGGAACTAGTGTAAGAGGGTTTCCTGGGTGGTGAAGAGCCCACACCAACTGCAGTGCAGACCCGTTGTGTGGGGACCATGCAGGGGGTGAGGCCAAGATGGGACCAGAGTGTGGCTGCGGTCCAGTTATTCCTAGCTATAGATGTGACTCCTAGTCAACTTTGAGATCTCAGCTGAGGTGTGTTTTTGCCCTGTCACACTCCATTTCCTCTTCCTTTTCATGATACCTGTTTGTGAACATTGCTATTTTCAGAGCCTCCATTATAAGGTTCAAGGTCTCTAGCATGCCACCCCCTCAGCCACTCTCTGCTTACCCTGTGGGGGTTCCAGAGGGTTGGCGGGCCAAAGGGCCTGCCCAGTAGCATCCTATTGCTAAGCAACACAGTCCTGTCCTGGCTAAGTTGTACCGCTTGGTTGCTGTAATAACACCCATCAATTTTGGAATGCTAGAGAGAAATAGAAAGAATAATCTTAATTATTTAATGATTGATTAGTTCATATTTATAGATTACTTTAAAAAATGTAAATTGCTAGGTAAGGGCTGTTAATTAATTGGTATTGTAACAGGGTGGCCTGCCCCTTTAAGGGCCAAACTCCTGGAGCTAGCAGCCCTGGTCAGTTATCAGACCCAGCTGGGAAGGGAGTAAGTGGTTACAAAAGCCAGCAAGTGGCTCAATGCGGGGAACTGGGATTAGGACTGGAGGAAGGGACCATCTGCAGAGTCTCTGAGGAAGTCTAGGTGGGAAGTCCTAGGAAAGGGGTGGCCAACCTGAGCTGGAGAAGGAGCCAGAATTTACCAATGTACACTGCCTAAGAGCCACAGTAATATGTCAGCAGCCCCCCATCAGCTCCCACTCCTGCTCCCAGTGCCTCCCACCCACTGGCAGCCCCGCCAATCAGCGCCTCCCCCTCCCTCCCTGCACTTCCTGATCAACTGTTCTGTGGCATGCAGGAGGCTCTGGGCAGGAGGGGCAGGAGTGAGGGCATAGCAGGCTCAGGGGAGGGCCTGTCGCAGAGTCAGGGGTTGAGCAGTGAGCACCCCCCGGCACATTGGAAAGTTTGCGCCTGTAGCTCCAGCCCCGGAGTCGGTGCCTATATAAGGAGCCGCATGTTAACTTCTGAAGAGCCGCATGTGGCTCCGGAGCCACAGGTTGGCCACCCCTGCCCTAGGAGTTGTGCCTGCATTGAAATCCCCAGCTGGAAATTTTCTTTTCCTTTTGTCATTTTTTGGTGACTTGGACAATAAATAGAGCCCAGAATCAAGGGCTAAACACTAATTAGATATCACTGATAATTCCCCAGGCTGGTAAGGAAGCCAGTATCTCAAATATGGTGGAGAATGAGGGCATGATGATTGGCCCTGACACAAAGAGAGCATATAGTTGGTTATAGGGTTAAAAGGGGAAACTGAGGCTTGGCGCTGTACAGCTACCCTTGGTCACAAGGGCACAGGGGCAGCTCACAACGTTACAGGCGCATCCTCAGCTCCCACTGGCTTCAGCAGGAGCAAAGGGAACTCAGCACCTCACAGGATTTGCCTTAATTTTGTTAAAAAGAAGAATTGCTACATGGGAGGCATCTAAAGACATGTCTTTCCCTCTAATTATCATAGGTGAGCCTGGTAGCATCACCTGCTTATTAAGGTTTCTCAACACTTCCCATCATCATTTGCCATGCTGGGTGTCTGCCTCAGGCTGAATTATTTGGAAAATTTCAGACAAACCGGTTCAATTGTTTCCAAAAATGAGGCTAGGGAAAAATGTTGTTTTGCCCAGGTCAACATTTTTTTGTGACCTTCTCTTTGAAAAGTTCTAATGTCCCCATGCTTTGGAGCAGGGACTTGAAATTTGGGAGGGGCTGATCTCTTGGCAGGGATGTATTTTTTTTTCTTTTTTGCTAACCCCAGGAAAATCGTCCCAAACTTGGCCAAGTTATAAGCCATTGAGGAAAAAAAATCAATTCTCACGTGCTCAGTAGAGACTCCTTAGATTTAAATAGCTGAATTCCCCAAAGATTCCATCCACACTGGGCATGCTCCAGCCTGGGAACAAGCAGGACTTTTCTTGCAATTGCTGCTCTGGGTCAGGCTGGATCCACTTCCAGATCCAGACATCTGAACTGAGAGACTTGTCTCGTGCTCTCAGTTACTCTCCTGCTGAGACCAGGCTATGAGGAGGAGGAGGAGGCTGCCCGATTTGAATGCAGTGGGGACAAGAGCCTGACCTTTGGGGGGGGGGGGGACAGTCTTGGAGGAATAGATTGGGACAAGGAGTTTGGGGCAGGGGCAGAAACTGGGACTGGAGCATTGCCTGGCCTCCATGTTGGTGAATGTCAGGTGAAATGGGCTTTGCCATAGCACTGTATGAGTGCAAGGAGGAGGGACACTTTACAACTCTGCTCTGACTTTACTGAATCAGGCTTGTTATGAAGCCAAAAATCACTAGAAACTGAGATCGTAACTTCCCAAGTTAAACAGAGATCTCTGTTTTTATATCCAGAGCTGGTACTGGGGCCATTTGGCCCCACTGTCTGCAATGGATGTCCCCAGGATTAGTTCCATGACTGGAGAAGAATCAGGCAATGTCTCAGAGCTACTGCTGCAGCCAGTGGTTAAAGAACACTAAAACAGGAGGGGCAGCTCACCATTGTGGGTGTTTGCATGCCACCATGGGTCATAAACAAACTAAGGAAATACAACTTAGATGGAGCTACTATAAGGTGGGTGCATAACTGGTTGGAAAACTGCTCCCAGAGAGTAGATATCAGTGGTTCACAGTCAAGCTGGAAGGGCAATCAAGGGAGGTCCCGCAGGGATCAGTTCTGGGTCCGGTTCTGTTCAATATCTTCATCAATGATTTAGATAATAGCATAGAAAGTACACTTATAAAGTTTGCGCACAATACCAAGCTTGGAGGGGTTGCAAGTGCTTTGGAGGTTAGGATTAAAATTCAAAATGATCTGGACAAACTGGGAGAAATGGTCTGAAGTAAACAGGATGAAGTTCAATAAGGACAAATGCAAAGTACTCCACTTAGGAAGGAACAATCAGTTACACAGATACAAAAGGGAAAATGAATGCCTAGGAAGGAGTACTGCTGAAAAAGGTCTGGGGGTCATAGTGGATTACAAGCTAAATATGAGTCAACAGTGTTACATAAAAAAACAAACATCATTCTGGGATGTATTAGCAGGAGTGTTGTGAGAAACACATGAGAAGTAATTCTTCCGCTCTACTTTGCACTGATTAGGCTTCAACTGGAGTATTGTGTCCAGTTCTGGGCACCACATTTCAGGAAAGATGTGGATAAATTGGAGAAAGTCTAGAGAAGAGCAACAAAATGATTAAAGGTCTAGAAAATATGACCTATGAGGGAAGACTGAAAAAAACTGGGTTTGTTTAGTCTGGAGAAGAAGACTGAGAGAGAGGACATGATGAACAGTCTTTGAGGACTTAAAATTTTGTTATAAAGAGGAGGGAGAAAAATTGTTCTTGTTAACCTCTGATGATAGGACAAGAAGCAATGGACTTAAATTGCAGCAAGGGAGGTTTAGCTTGGACACTAGGAAAAACTTCCTAACTGTCAGAGTAGTTAAGCACTGGAATAAATTGCCTAGGGAGGTTGTGGAATTTCCATCATTGGAGATTTTAAAGAGCAGATTAGACAAACACCTGTCAGGGATGGTCTAGATAATACTTAGTCCTGCCATGAGTGCAGGGGACTGGAATAGATGACCTCTCGAGGTATCTTCCAGTCCTACAATTCTATGATTCTATGTGGCAAAGTGATGTGTGGTGTGATGGGACATGACATGGGGAAGAGAATGGGAACAAAGGAATAAATGTGTCTGAAAACAGTCAGTGTAGGCCCATAGCCAGCCAAATAAGGTATGCATGTGAATGCACATACCCAGTGTGGTACTGTGAAGGGGAACATCCCTTACCCTAGTGACCCATACACCCATACATCTGCTGTTTTTCCCTCCTACCATTCCTTAGAATCATGAACACTATCATTTCATGATCACTTTCACCCAAGCTGCCTTCCACCTTCAGATTCTCAACTAGTTCCTTCCTGTTTGTCAGGATCAAATCCAGAATACCCTGTCCTAGTTGCTTTCTCCACCATCCGCAATAAAAAGTTGTCTCCAATGCAATTTGTTGAATAATCTTTGCCCTGCCATATTATTTTCCCAACAGATGTCTGAATATTTGAAGTCTCCCATCACCACCAAGTCCTGTGTTTTGGATGATTTTGTTAGTTGTTTTTTAAAAAAAGCCTCTTCCATCTTTTCTTTCTGGTTAGGTGATCTAACATGACATCACCCTTTCATTCTTACCCAGAGACTTTCAACAGGTCTGACTTTCCCTTCTATCTCAACCCCAGTGCAAGTGCAACACCGCTTCCCTTTTTTCCCTGCTTGTCCTTTCTGAACAAGCTGTACCCTTCTATACCAATGTCCCAGTCATGTGAATATCCCTCTAAATTATCTGTGATGCGAATTTTGTCTCAACTGTGATTATTCATGAATATTTCTTGTTCTTCCTGTTTATTCCCCATACTTCTTGCATTAGGATACAGACATCTAAGCTATTTGTTAGATTTCCCCTCTATATTCCCTCTTGTTTCTCTTTTGTGCCTGCTGTGATTGCCCATGTTCCCCCCAGATTCCAATCCTTCACCCAGGTTTCCAGTTTTGGACTTACCTATGGGTTTTTGTCTCCTGCCCCTGTTGATCCTAGTTTAAAGCCTACTTCACTAGGCTAGCCAGTCTGTGTCTGAAGATACTCTTCTCCTTCCTCAATAGGTGGACCTCATCTCTGCTCAGCAGTCCTTCTTCTTGGAACAGTATCCTATGGTGGAGGAATCTAAAGCCCTCCTGGCAACACCATCCATGCAGCCACGTATTTACCTCCAGGATGTGTCTGTCTCTGCCCGGGCCCCTCCTCTTGACTGGAAGGATCAATTAGAACATCACCTACATCCCAAATCATTCACGCTCACTTCCAGAGCCCTGCAGTCACTTTTGATCTGCTGAAGTTCATCCCTGGCAGTATCATTAGTGCCCACATGGATGAGCAGCATGGGGCAGTAATCAGAGGGCCGGATGATCCTCAGAAATCCTTCTGTAATGTCTCTGATATGGGCCCTGGGCAGGCAGCATACCTCCTGGGGGCCAGGTCTAGCCGGCAGATGACTGCCTCTGTCCCTCTTAGAAGAGAGTCACTGGCCACCACCACTCTTCGTTTCCTCTTGGGAGTGGTGGCTGTGATCCTCCCAGACTTAGGGGTACATGGCTTCTCCTCTTCCGCCTGTGTGGGAGATGCCTTATCCCTTGTTGCCAGAGCAACATCTTGTTTTTTTTCTGTGGTTGGTGGGTTGGATCTGGGGTGGAGCACTGCCTGCTGCCAGAAGTAACCAGTAGCCAGGTACTCCCTATGAAGGAGCAGTTTTCTCCTCCCCTGATGGTGCTACTGCATTCCTCTCCAGCTGGACTTCTTCCTCATACTTGGAGGTCTCCATATGCATGTTTTCAATGAATTTCTCCTGTGCACAGATGCTCCTCAGCATATCCACCTCCTTCTGTAGCTCTCCCCAGCCTGGTTTTCTGTGATGGGGAAATGCAGGCCACAGTCTCTGCAAATCCACACTGCGGCCTGGATAGAGGCATCTATGGTTAGATTCTCTGTCGGGACACAGGTGCCGGTGGAGGAACCAGGAGCAGTGCTGCCATTGGCGATAAGGCCTTTCTGAACCATGGTGATTTTATTCTTTCTCTTTCCTAAAACTCCCTCTCATACTCTCCTGTTTGCTAGCTTCCCTTGGTCGCTTAGCATCTGGCTTTTAAACCCTTCTCTCCTAGGTCAGCCGTCTCAGAAAACTAGGCTGGGGAGACCATCAGTGTGAGAGGTTCCTACTGCTAGAATCTCTAAGGTGACAGGTGGGAGAGCTACAGGAGGAATTCATTGAAAACATGCATATGGTTATCACAAGGGTGATCAAGAATCAAAGGATAGGCAGCTTGTGCCTTGAGATCACCAACTCAACTAGCAGACCACCCTGTAAACTTACCCTGTAAATGTAAGCAATGTATTTAAGTGTAGTGAGTTTGTCAAGTCTGAGATGAGAGTTGTTTGCAAAAAACACTTTATATGGAGACTTGTTTTAGTAGCCAACATAAAGATTTTATTTTGGTGGGACAGTTCTTTAGAGAAGAGGCTACTATCCCTGCAGCCACTAAAAGATTGTATATGTATCTGGTGAACTTTTTTTTTTTAATATAAATATCTTAATGATGAGGTCTTCCACATTAGTACAGTTTTCAGGCTGTGTTGTGTATCATAGACTGATACTGCAAGCTGCAGCTGCAGATTCTCCTTTAGCTCAAGTGGATGGGCTGTGCTTTTGGAGCAGGAGTGTCTGAGTTCTGTTATTGCCACTGTGAAATTCTGAATGTGACATGTAATGTTTTGACAATATGAAGTCCAAGATGGCCATAGACATTGTGGTACAAAGTCCTGTGAATAGCAGAGCTCAAGGCTTACAGCCCAGAACTCCTGTGATCAATCCACTAACCTGCTCTCACTCAGAAATGTGCAAGTGTCAGTTTTTGAGCAAAAGTGACTTTTTTTGATTTCACAAACATCTAAATAATCAGAAATATTTGTCAATTTTGTGCATGTGCATATGCAAAGCACTTTGCAAAAACTCTGCAACTTCCTGGACAGTTTGTAAATTTGAAACTGACACATTTTGAAGGAGGATTCTCCTCCTCTTCCTCTTAGCTGTTCCCCTCTTGCCACCCCAACAAAATAAAAAAACAACTCAGAAAACCCCTTTAATTACAAAATTGCACCCAACAGTGTGGTGACACAACAACTCTATAGCTCTTTGGATCAGGGACAGTCTTTTACTATGTTTGCACGTTGCCTAACACAATGGGTGCCTGATCCTACTTGGTATCCCATGGCACTGTAAAGCAGTAACATTGTCTGTTGAAGAAAATTCACATTCATGTTTAATGCAGCACTCTGATTCAAATTTCCATCTTGATTTCTCATCCAGCCCTACTGGGACGTTTCCTTCATTGCCTGCCATATGCATGGCACTATTGCGCCCTCCATACATTCATGCCAACTTTAGCCATCTGGAAAAAGGTTTCCCCTTGCCGTCCTGGTTCACACTTCCAAATATAAACTTTTCTTCCCCCCACATTTAGCACGTATAATTACCTCTTTACTCCAGTGCCAGCAGTCCTCAATCAGGCAGTGTTATTAACAGAGAGAAAAGAGAAGGGGAGGGAGAGGTGGGAGAGAGAGCCACAAAACTTAATTTAATCACAGCGCCCCATGCTCAATTTAACAGACACAACGGCTCAGAATGGGGTCCCTGTGCAACGGGAGGGCAATCAGTGGAGCGTCCCTGGAAAGAATTAATTGTGGATGACAATGTGTAAACAGTGCAGATGAATAGGGCATGCAGGTGTGAGCCACCGGGGCCATCCCAGGGACTTTTTCACACGAATTTCAGCTCCTGCACTGCTGACCTGCTCCCTAAAACGTGATTAGTATCGGCGTTTAGAAACCATTCAGGGTGTCAGGACTTGGCACATATTAACTAGCTCCGGGGTGAGGGGAGGGAGAACTTTGGGGGCTATGAAAGGAAGAACGCTGGCGGACAAGAGGAGATTGTTAAAGGGCCAAAGCATCCTTGTTGCTCTGAGATGCACTCTAAAGAAAATTCAAGAGAGCTGAAGTTGAGAAGCATTTAATGTTCCCCAAGCTGTGCCGAAAACAAGACATTGCGTCACAGAACACTTGCTGTGTGTGTCTGTGATAAATATTCATTATATTTATGTTACTGACTCTCTTCTTTGCTGTGGCAGCATAGCTCTAGATTCTTCATCTCGAGAGATAAGCAGTCAAAACAAGCCAGGAAATGTATAACACAGCTGCACTGAAAACAGGAAAATTCTCCTCAGTAATGTGGCCACTATTCAATATATAAAAATCCCCCTTTGCCAACACACTGGTACACATAAGGAGATACATACAGATGGGAGATTTGGATAATGGGCCTGATTTACAGAAGACAGGCTGGAGAGATCTAAATTATACAACCTGGCCTCTTGCAGCCAAATGGGGAATTCATGCGGAGAGGACATGCAGTGTTGCTTGTGATTTTTCCACTAGTGGCAACAGCACTGAGTGATGGACAGAGCTTCATAGGACCTAGGAGCCCTGCTGGTGGAGACTCTTGAGGGGATAGGCTGGATAAGTGCATCTCCTGAACCCTACATCACTCCCTCCCCCTGAAAGGAGCCTTCCATAACCTCCCAACCACTTCAGTGGCTAGGGTTGTCACTGGTGGAATCTGACCTTGCAGTGCACTGAGAAGTGGCTCTGTAACAATGCATTGTGAAGTTCCAGAGCTAAGCCAAGTTCCTCAAAAGAATTTAGGTTTCTAACTTCCATTGAAATCAATGAAAGATGGAAGCCTAAATATCTTTATGGATCTGGATCTATGTGTCAGTCATGATTCCATGTCGGATGTGCTCAGTTTACTAGTAACAAAATGATTCTTCTAACTGCCAGCAACACAAACTCACCCTAGAATCTGACAGTTATGCTGAGTTCTTTGCTACCCTTTATGATCTTTGCAGTGTTGTTGGAGCTGTGTTGGTCCCAGGGTATTAGAGACACAAGGTGGGTGAGTTAGCAGCTTTTAGTGAACCAGCTTCTGTTGGTGAGAGACTCCATAACTTTGCAAGACACTAAAAATCATGGATTTATGGCTCATTACAACAGTCTGTAACCCAGTAATCTTCCTTTGTCCTACGACTTGCAAAGGCCTGAACTGCCCACTTCACCTTGAATGGTTTCTTGCAATATGTGTTAAATCCTTTTCTTAACAATGTGTTCCATCTTGTATGTAGCAGTGACACTCTGAGGCCTGGTCTACACTACAGGGTTAGGTCGATATAAGCTTGCACTGATGTAACTGTGGAAGTGTCTTCTCTTAAATTTGGCTCCTGCTGACTTAAGTGCCTCTCTATGCCAATTTAGTAACACCACCTCCCAAGCGACATAGTGTCACACACGATGTTTTTAGGTTGACGCAGTATCAGCGTAGACACTGTGTTGCTTACGTTGACTGCTACTGGCTTTCAGGAGCCCTCCTACAATATCCCACAGTGACAATACAATCGATACAAGTGTTCCTGAGGATGTGCACTGCTGACACAAGGAACCACATGTGCACCCACACAAGTGATGTAATAACTGTGCTGGCTGTATGCCGATGAAAGTTAGGTCAACATAACTCTAGTGTAGACATGGCCTGAGTACCTTTCCTAGACCTGAAGAAGGCTCTGTGTAGCTTGAAAGCTTGTCTCTCTCACCAACAGAAGTGGATCCAATAGAAGTGGACCCACCCTTGTCCCCTTATACTCTATAAGCCAGAAAGATTTTGCAACTGGCACTTGATTAACAATTCGGATGGTGATGCATTAGGCAGAATAGACTCCATCTTAGTTACCCATGGCTGTGTTAGTAATGGAGGGTTAACAGAAGTAAAGTGTCAGTACTAAAATATATATATATATATATATATATGTGTCAGTCAAATCACTAGCACTGCTGGCCAAAATTCAAAGTGAACTTTGCTGAACACTTCTGAAATTCAGGCTTCTTATTTTGTTTCGATGCCTAACTATAGACTTGGGAGTCTAATTTTAAGCACCCGTTTGTGAATCTTGGCTGGGGATAATACTGATTACATTTAAGTACTGTTGTGAGGCTTAAGTCACAGTGCATTATCCTGCTCATGCTGCAGTCAATAGGAGTCTTGCCACTGACTTCGATGGCAGCAGTGCCAGGTCGTGATGTTTGCATAGTAAATCACATTGACCTTCGTGCATGAAAGGTGCTGTATAAGTGCCAAACTCATCCCTGGTATAACTCCATTGAACTGTAGATATGAGATGAGGGGCCGTTATAGTTTTTGCTTATTATTTGTTAAGCAATAACAGTGTGCTAGGTGCTGTACAAAATAGAAATAAAATCATATACATGCCTCACGGAGCTTACAGCCCAGGGATCTGATCTTGCAACTTTTACTCTCTAGACTGTCAATTCTAGGTATTTCCAGAGTGTTCATCACCGTAGTACCAAAAGGCTAAATACAATAATTTAGATTTGAATAGTATTGTTCCAGATGCCGAAGTAGATCTTGTTTGTTGCCTTTGCCAGGTTCTGTGCTTGTGTTGTTGTTGAGCATTAATAATTCTTCACCTCTCTTACGATGGGAAGGCTATAGCCAGCAGATTTTAGCAACATGCTCTAAGCACAGGTGGGCTTTGACTCAGTCTTCTCTCTTCTGATAGTTTGTTCCACATACAGACTCCATGACTCATAGTGGGTATCCCTTAGTTGCAAAAGTAGCCCAATTTAGTCCAACTGAAGTCAATGAAGCTGCTTCTGTGAGAGCTGAGAGAGGGTTTTGTGGGACTGGACCCTAAGAGATGGACAAATATCAGACAAATACACAATGGGAGACCTGGTTGTGGAGATGGCTTGGAAGATAACTGGGATTGGTGGTAGCATAATGTTGGCTTGGTTTAGCTTTTTCAATCAACCCTGCCATAAGAGCTGATGTGTGTAGTAATGTTCACCAAGGTCTGCAGATTTCCCTTGGATTCCCTTACACCTCTGACGAGTAGGGTAAACATGAGGCTAAAGGTGCCTTCAGCCTCCCAGGAAGTGTGAATATTATGTCTTTCAAATGATATGTAAAATTAAAGTGGTTTTTTAATGATTTGTGGTCATCATGGAGTACATGGCATGTTTCTCAAGAGTAAGCTTGCTAACCTTGGTGTCCTGGACAAATTTCAACTAAGGTTGAAAGGTTGCTATTCTCCTTATAGTTTCAACTGGATTAGAACAAGAAATTAAGAATAACACTTTTTGTTATTTTGCGCCAACTGACAATTCTGCATGCAAAAAAAGTAAATGCCGAAAGTCAAGTTGTCTTCAAGAGCTCTTAAGTGATGCTCCGAGGGCTGGTCTGACACAAATTTGCATTGCAAAAATTAAATCTGTTTTAATTTACACCCCTGATTATTTCAGTGCAAGCTTTGTAGGTAGACACTATTTTTAATTTAGTTTAATTTAAGTTTGTGGGGTAAAAATTCCAACAACTTGGGTTAAGTTGATAAGAAACTGTGATAACATCTCAAGTTTGTACACTGGAAAGTTAGGGATTCAAAACATCTATTTATTTATTTATTTCGCTCAAGTGTTTGCTCTCTGATTTATAATAATAACCTGGATGATTCTAACAAACAGTAAATTGGATGACTTGGTAGAATAGTATCAAATATTGATGGTCACTAAAAATCAGTCAGTAGCCTCAGGATGCTCAGATAACAAATTTCAAATGTGAACAGGATGAAATGGTGACATTAAATGAAATTAGAAAAATAAATGAAATTATTTATGAAATTATTAATTTTTAATTAAAAGGAAGTGGAAAACTATTTGCTCAGAATTCAGTCTGGGGAATCGATATTTGGATAATCTGAATTCTGTGAGATTTGAGGGAACCGGAAGATGAGTTTGAAATGCTGTGCTGGGATTATTTCCCGAGGCTTAGTCTACACTGCACACTTCAGTGTAATTATGTCACTAAAGGGGGTGAAAAATCCACGATGTAGTTGCCAAAACCAAACCAAACCTTCCCCCAAAACTCAGTCTGAGTACTGTTTCTCTGGGTGGGGTCAGAGAAGTTTGAGTGACTTGTTTTTCCTGCCATGTTTTTAGGCAGCTGAACGTTTCATTCCAGCTGGGAGTCCACAACAGAGGCAGGTTCCTTAGTTATTATATTCACTATTATTAAATCTTATCTTGCATTTCTGTGAGTTCCACTAATTAGGGTAGATTCAGAAAATGGTGAGGGGAGGTGTAAATGATGGCAGAAACTGACAATATATTGATTCAGTCCATCTCTCCCCATCCCATAGCAACCATGCTGCCTTCCCAGTCAGTGCTTGGCTTGTGATAGATGGGAGGTTACAGCAACTTTCTACCGCTGTGACATCCTTTCTAGGAGACACGTGCCACCTCAGAGATCCTTTACTTGGCTCTATGCCAGCTTCTGCTCACAGTTTATCCCAATTAATAAATAAAAGTGAAGCAAAACTAAAAAAACCTGAATCTATTTGCTTGTATAATATCTATATGAAGATCATTAATAACTTGTATTAACAATGCGAGTCAAATCTGAGACTCTATTGAAAATCTATAGGAAATTTGCCTTTCTAATGACATATAGTGTAAAAGTCAACTCCTATCAGTGCGGGAGGAGCCCATATCTGAGTCTTCACACATTCAGCATCCCTGCTGATCAGATTACTAGTTTAATAACAGTGAAAGTGGTGATGAAATGATAGTGGATGCTCTTACATGTTTCTTGGTGGGGGAGAATGTCCCCTCCAATGTCATAAGGGTGGCAAAGTTACTCATCTTGGTGGTTTCTTTCACACCTTAAAGAATGTGTGAGGTGTCATCTTGGGTCTGCCAAAAGACACTGGAATTTTGCCCAAATCGAAGTATTGGCTTGACCTGATGACAGTTCAAATTCTAATGAAAGAGATTCTGGGGAGAAGGAAGGGGGTGGAAGTGTGGGTGGGGTGAAAGACCAATGGCAGAAGGGTAAATGAAGGTATGTTTTGAGAATGCTTGCGAGATGCTTTGCTCTTTTTTCCTCTCTCTCTCTTTCACAAACACTTTGCTTCTCATCTGTGCTAGTTTTCTTGCACTTGGGCCCAGAGTGGTAGGTTGTGCTTGCCAGGCTCAGATGATGCCTGCTACAGTCCTGGTGCTAGCTGGGCTAGTGTACAGAGTACTCCTGGCTGGAGATGGGGGTTCCAGTTTTGGTAAAATTGCCAGAGTCAGTTTCCATCATCCAAAACACATGCAGCACGGTTCCTTTCACTTCTAGATCACCCGCTGAAGTCCAGTCCAGGTAGGCAGGGACCAAAAGTTATCTGACACGCTGCTTAGTGCTTTGAGTAAGGGGTCTCAGTCCATTACCTAGTGGAAACACATGCTGAAGTGATCACTCATTGGCCTGCTTGTTGGTCATCTCAGCCGAGGTTAAGGACGGAACAAACTGTGCCTTCTGATCTCCTCTCTTTGCCCTGGAAGTGGTCCTTCCAGGTCAGGACTGAGGCACATTCATGCAGGGAAGCTGGCAACTCAGCTGCCCATGCTGTACCCTGTTTTATTGCCAGAGGACTTAAGATCAGAACACTATGCTGACATGACTTTTAAACAAAACAAAAAGAGCTAAACTGGGTGTCAGTGAAGCTTTTTGAAGGAGCACACTTAGAGGAGCAAGATGGTAGATTGCTGGGACGTTCATCTACTTTGCTCCAGTTCCTCCTCTGGTCCTGCACCTTTGCTGAGACTTTCGATTCACCTTGTGTTATGGAAAGCAGTAAAGAAAAAGCTTCCTCACTCACCCCATTTGATTCCTCACTGTCACCTGCTGTCAGGAACAAGGCCCTACAGCTGTGCCTGCTCAGTCTCCTTGACAGCGTAATGAGCACAGCTGGGCTGCATCAGCTAGACTGCCTGACGCAATGCCCTGCCTGATTGTTTGAGGAAGCTAGCAGGCTTGCTGTTAAGCCCAGCAGCAGTAGTAGTGGTTTGCTAGCTGCTCCAAGCATTTGTCTATGGCTGTGATAGTGCTTACACCTGCTTGTTCCTAGCCTTGCTTCTGCCCCAGCCCTGCCTCGCTCCAGGTAACCTGGTTCTGACTCTCGGATCAGATTTTCTCTCGGGTATCTGGCCTCTGACCCTGGGCTCCAACTCCTGGTTCCTAACTCTGGCTGTGATTCTTGGTTCTGGTAGCTGGCTACTGAACTGTCTGTGACCACTAGGCATGACCACCTGTACCCTGGTCCCTTATCACCTGCACAGGAGCAATTTCCAAGTTCTTGTGAATGTTCTTCTAATGAAAACCTCTTTAGTTTCTTGGTTCTTTTCACACCAACTATCTATGGGCTTAGCAGAGAGGGCCCTCAGGCAGGGTTTTATTATTAAAAAGCATTTATTTCTGTCAGAATTATTTGCGTAATGAGTCCAGTGCAATTAAAGGCTCCGGCATACGCCATATAGAGTCATATCCCTGTCATTACCTTGGAAATAACTTCTGTGTCAGCAATGCAGCAGGACTCCGCCCAAAGGACCATCTTATGATGAAACTACTATGCTTTATTGTAGCAGTGCTGAGCTTTCATCATGGAACCTCAACTCATGCAAATGTACCTAGTTTTGCATTCAACTCAGTCCAAGTTCGCCTGTAGGAGAGTGACCCAAGGCTTAGTTTTCAGCAAACATCAGACAATTTATGGATTGACACTGAAAACATCTGACACTCGGTTTTATAGGACTTTGGTTGAAAGCAAGGGAATCTGGATGCTTTCGATTGATATTTACTTTGTGTTTTGAGTTGCTTGAACCCACAACTCAGGAGGGGAGCTCATGCAAATCAAAACCAGTAACTGCAGAGTGCATGCATGTGTCAGCAAACCATTTTCTAGGGAATATGCAGCCTTGTGTAACATGGCAGCCGCCTTTTAATGTAATGTGCACATATTTTTGACTGTCATCTACACATAATCCTGAGTATAGTCGTTATTCATACAGGAAATGACTATTGGACTCCACTTTCTAAAATCCTTAACAGAAAGTTGGATGTATTGCTGTTAGTTACTGTAATTTTCCCTACAACACCAATGTTAAAGTCCAATTTCTCTTGTAAAGAAAATATCTGTGAATAATAAGCCAGACAGCTAGATAGAGAAAATTTAAGGTGAGTGGGCAACAGATGTCAGTATAGATGTAGGGTGTGTACATACATACAGAGAAGACTGAAGATCAGTGGTAGAAACTTGCAACTTAACTATGGCTATCAAATTATATTATGAATGACCTACTATAACCTCAAAAAGAAAAGGAGTACTTGTGGCACCTTAGAGACTAACAAATTTATTTGAGCATAAGCTTATATATTTGTTAGTCTCTAAGGTGCCACAAGTACTCCTTTTCTTTTTGCGGATACAGACTAACACGGCTGCTACTCTGAAACCTACTATAACTTGTTACAGCTAATATACAGGGAAGTTATAGTCTCAGTACTACTTTTTACCCTGGAATGTATTATGCTATACATATCTTACCCCCTGAGATTGGTCTTGTTCAAACAGAAAGCCTCACTTTTGTTGCCCATATTATTAAAATTCACTAAGGTACCTTGTTTTAGGTATGCCCCAAATTAAACAGTGATAGGAAAGAGGGCATAAAAGTATTTGACATCAGAAAGATTCTGATAGCACATCTATATCTATGCTTATGACTAAATTTTTCAGAAGAAAGGATTTTAGAATGCAGAGGCAAATTTGTTCTAATTGCCAGACAACAGATATCTTCCTAATTCAGAGTTGGATCAACCCCCTACAACACAGTAGTGGCTTGCACGACTATTGAGCAGGAAGGGTACACTAACTAGGCCAAGCCACATCCTTCCTCAACTTGATATACCGGAAAATCAATATTAGCTGTCAGCAGTAGGAGGGCTTTTATCCTCTTTAGGCTGCAGCTGGCCACTAGAGGGCAACAGTATCAATAATTTTTACATTACAGATTTAAATTTCAACTGCTACACACCTACATATTGTGATAAATTGTATAACTCATCTATAAAACAAGCAAGAATGTCTTAAAAATAATGAGTATCTTTGACAACAGACTCTGAAATACTTACCTACAAACATTTTACAGAAATACATGGTAAACCTGTCCTTTAACCACTCTAATGATCCCTTTTCCTTCTGTCTGTTAAGTGTTTGTGTTCCTGCCCTTGTCTCCTTTCGTATATAATTGAGGTAAAATACTTGACTTATTCCTGACTGATAGTATAGCTTGTTCTTGAACCCCAAAGATTTTACCTACTTCCTGAGTCAGATTTTACAAGTGAATTTACTCAGTTTGCAAACAGACATGCTGTTGCTGTGTGCAACTCTTGAATTTCTGTGCGAAAGGGAGTCCTTGAAAGCACAGGGTATGCCATTCTGGATGGGCATACTGAGAGACTGCTTTGGCAAATTTGGCTGGTAATGTTTTAGAAAACAAATCTATTTGAGGAACAGTTTCCTTATAGAGTGCGTGTACGTTCTTAAAAATTGGTGCTGCTAGTTTTGCTTTAATATACTTGCTCCTTGGGACCAGGACCATCTTTTCACTATATGTGTGTATGATACACAGCACAGTAGTACCCTGATCCCTGACTGGGTCCTCTTTGTGTTACTACAAACCAACAATGAATGATACTCTTGTATGACTGTAAATGTGTGTTCTTGTTGGAGGGGAGCGGGGTTGACTTGCCATTCAAGGGGAGGAAGCCACCATATCAGGGAATGGGGCCCTAAGCAGCCTGCATTCCCCATCTCAAGGGTGTAAAGAGGTCTGTAGTCCTAATGTAGTGTCTGATCCAAAGCCTCTTGTAGTTAGTGGATTGACTTTTTGTTGAGCTTTGCATCTGACCTGTAAAGAGGAGGCCTCTCTAAGGGGCAAATTCTGCCTCATTCTCCATGGGCTTGTGAAGGACCTGCCTGCCCCAGAACTGCTGTGGTCCCACTGCCTGGAGGAGGCTCAGGATCTATGCAGTTAGTTCCACCAGGATTTCCTGGATACTGCCACAGAATGAGGAGATGGGGGATGGGCCGGTGAAACTGCTGCTGCATAAATCTGCCTGCTCTTCTCCCAGCGAGTTGCAGAAAGGGCAGGTAGAAGGGAAGCTACGCCAGCCCTGAAACTGAAGTAATGGCTGTGGTCTGGGGAAAAATTATTCTTAACCTCTGAGCAGATTCCCCACTGCACGCCCCATCTGCACTGGAGAGGGCTGACCAGGGCCAGCCTTAGGGGTGAACAAGTGGGGCGGATGCCCTGGCTGGCTTCCCCTAGGGAGTGCTGGACTGCTGTTGTGCTGCTTGGCAGTGTGCTGGGTTTTTTCTTCATTCTGATTTGCTGCCCATTTTGTTTCATTGACTGACTGGCCCCTTTGTTGCTTGGCCGCTGGGGGGGGGGCGGGGGGGGTGCACCAAAAATGTTTTCTGCCTTGGCCAGCAAAATGGCTCAGCTGGGGCCATTCATGGGGCTGAATACAGATGTTACAGGCTCTGCATGTGCAGATCACATGAGACCTGCAAGGGCAGAGCTTCGAAAGCATTCCCTAAGAAGGCCTGTTCTGTACGTTAAAGCTGCAGCTGCTGTGACGGTTCTTGTCTTCTCACCAGGGGTTGGGACTGAGACCGCTCACAGTACCTCCCATGGGGACTATACTCCTGTATAAATCTTCTGTACAGATAGGCAGGTCTATTCACTTGAAAGGAGTTTTCACATGTAAATTGAGAGTGCAGTGGGATATGGTGTCGCTTGTACACAAATATATATAGTATGTAGATCCTACAAACCCTTACTCTTTGGAGTATTCCAGTAATCCCACGGAAGGGACCTGTTGCATGAGTAAGATTTACTCATATGAGTAAGGATTCACACGATCAGACCTCTTATTTTCAAACTTGTTTCTGTTCCCAACAGAGTGGAGCTCTTTTCCTGGCATCTTCTGCCTTTCTTTTATTTATCTATATATTTAGACATAAAAGTACATATAAAGTATGTCAAGTACATGCAGTATTTGTAATACACACACACACATGTGTGTGTGTGTGTATTACAAATACTGCATGTACTTGGCAGAGGAAGGCCTTCCTCTGCCAGGCATTGTCTCCCTGTCAAGGTGCTGGACTCCACTAAAGAGGTTAATGGGAGCTGAAAGTGCTCAGCACCTCGTAGGAGGTACTCTGGATCTGGCCCACAAGAAGCATTTTTTCACGTCTTCTCCTACTCTTTGCTTCATCCTCAGTATGTGTTACACTTTCCCCTGCTTTGCAGAGATCATTTGTACTCTCCTGGTTCATTAGCTGCAACCCCCTCCTGTCTCTGGACAAAAAAACGGGCCTGACTGTTCAAAAGAACACATGCAGTAATCATTAATGCTGACCCTAATTGTGCCAATTCGAACCACTCAATAGCTCTAATTAAAACCTCTCTTGTGCAGGGCATTGAACAGTAACAAATCTGTCACCCTGAACAATCAAATCATGGAATTAAGAATTTTTTTTAGTGGGGTGTGCAAATTTTGTTGTTGCTGTCAAAAGGGTCATCAGAAGAGGATTAAGTGGGGGCTATTGTGGGCTGCAAAGGAGCCTATCTAAAAACAACCCATATCTTTTGGTCACAGTTTGAAACCAGAAGACCCTTAACTCTTTTCTACTCCCACCATCCACTCTCCTACCCACCCCCATGCAGCAATAACACCTGCAAGCAGAGCAGACAAGCTCTTGGATACCAGACACATGGATACCACAAGTCAATTTAAACATCCCCAAATGGGGATGGGGGGAAAGGGAGGGGGGACCCTTTCCTATCCCTACAGCTTAGTTTCTTAGGGGTCCCTGACTTCACTTTCCTGTGCACCATAAATAACTGCAATTGTATTAATTGGTTGCATATTTGTTGACACTGAGGTGGATGGGGAGGTGGATTGGTTGGGAGGATTTTTGTTTTTAGTGCTATTTTATACTGCTTTCTTCAGATCTCCCTTAATCCCCAAACTCTCTTCCCCCCCATCATTTTGGATTCACGTGTCTTTTAGAATAGCTTTATAAGTGTGTGTGTGTTGGGGGGGGGGAAACAGCATTAAAATTCCTTTGATGGCACCCATGCGCACACATCTGTTCTGTTATGTTTCCCCAGCAATGTCTATCAATCAAAAGAAAAAGGGTTATATGTACCCCAGTGGGATATTCCAAAAAGATGGTTGCAGGCAATTATGTACTGAATGGCTTCTCTCTGTATGTAGTTTCTGGCAGGAGTCAGAGGGACAGGATACTTTTTATATATATTTTGATACTTCTTACACCTTTTTTTAAGTGTTATATATATGTAGAAGTATCAAAATTAAGGGAATGATTGGATTGGCTAGCACAAATTCCTGTCTGTGTCTGTCTTATTTAAGAGATGAGCTTGTTCTCTGAACTCCAGATCTTGATCCAGATGCAAAAGCCTCCAAACACTTCGAGTGTTCAGATTTATGGCTTTGGTTCAGTCCATTATTGAGAAAGGTGCCAGTCACAACATTTGGCTCTGGGTCCAAAGTACTCCAATGTTTAGCTCCGGGGTTTTGATTTGGGGTAGTTTGAGCTAGCATTTGCTTCCAGCATATTCTTAGTTTGATTACAGTTGCTAGCTGGGACTTGCTGGTGGAGCAGGAAGGTTCATGATCTAGTATATGGAGCTCCTCCCTTTTAATCTATTCTGAACCAATCCCCCAAGATGGTGTTACGGGGAGCTATCGATAGAACTGACCTCTTCCACATGAGGCCACAACTGCCTATGCTGACTGAAGATTCCGTGGCAATTCTCATAGGAGTAGGGTGGTAGCTTTGGTGTCTGGGCCAAATTCAAACTCTAGAACCTGCATTTGGCCTCCCTGAATTCCCTCTGCAACCTCATTTGTAAATTGCCTCTTCACTTCTTGTTCTAAACCGTTGGGTAGTGTTATTGCGTGCTGTTAGAGCACCACAGCATTCTGCTTTAAAGGCAACTTCATTTCAGTGATGGGTAAAATAATCCACATTTACCGTAAAATTCAACTCAGCCATGACTACCAGCTTCATACAATATACACGCATCCATTCTGTAACACATAGCAATAGATTGTGGCATGTTTTTAAAGCATTTTGAGATCTTATGGATAAACAGTGTTGGATTAGTGCAGAATATTAACATGGTGGCCACCTGAACTGAAATCCACAGGATAGTTCTGATTTTCAGTGGTCTGTCCAAGGCCCTGCAAGTCTGGCTCATAAAACAGTGGAAAGAATCCCCATTTTTTTCCACCAGAAAGAGAGCTGTTGTGTTGTGACATGATAAAGCTGTGTCGGTATGTGATTGACACAACTTCATGCTATTTATGTCTTGGCATCATCATGAAGCAGTGTCACAATGCAATTATTTGATCTTACAACAAGATTAACAGGAATAGGTAATAATCCTGCCTGGCAGCCCAGTTACTTTTCCTCAGATGAATATGCCCCGTGGGGGTGGTGAATAAAGTAGTCTTTCATTGTGACTGGTTAAATAAATTGGAGAATCATGTTGAATGTCTTTGATGATAATACATTGCATTGACATGGGGGGCATGGGAGGATTTCACAGCACTTTACAAATCTCATCAACTGAGTCTTAGATCATAAGGGGAAATGAGGCATAGAGAGGTTATATGACTTGCTCAAGGTCACCCAGCAAGTCAGTGGCTGAGTTGGGAACAAATCCCAGGAGTCCTGACAAGCTGTCACCTGCTCTAACCACTAGATAACATTACGTCCCTTTCTCAGCTCCACCTTCTATCATTTAGCCTATGAAGCCTCATATCGCTGCAGCTTTCTGGGTATGGGAAGGAAATTTCTGTAAAACCTGCTCCAACATAGATTCCCATGTGCTGTCTGCTTTCAGCCTGGATATCCCCATCTTCCCATCAGCCTCTCTCTCCGCATCTCTTGCTCCCATTTCCTTTGCGGCAACATTGGAACCCAGTCTCTTTACTGAGTCCCTTCACTTTAATCTTCAACAGGCCTCTTCTGCTGTTGCATCTTGTGTGTGGTTTTTGAACATGTGGCTCAGCAGCTGGAATACCGAATGGGTGGGAAATTATATACTTTTTTAAAAATAAACTCTGTATCAGTTTAGTACAGAAGTTTGAACTTGCTCAACTTCAGATACATGGAGCTGGTTCTCAGGACTGCAATTTAAATGCAGGATTGGATGGTGTCACTGTGAAGAATAACATAGTCTGAAGACAGGTTTCAGAGTAACAGCCGTGTTAGTCTGTATTCGCAAAAAGAAAAGGAGGACTTGTGGCACCTTAGAGACTAACCAATTTATTTGAGCATAAGCTTTCGTGAGCTACAGCTCACTTCATCGGATGTCTTAAGACACCAGTGTCTTTCCCCTCATTTGAGAAGGAAAAGAAAAGTCCCTACCGCATTAGCCACTGTAGAAAAGGTTCTATTTTTTAGACTCTGATACAAAACTGTTGGACTAGGGCATCTTAAAATTTGTATCTTGCTATTGTGTCCACCAGCCCTGAAGTCAAAACCAAGGGTCCTCTCTATGGAAGATATTTCTGAGTGTTTTAATGTCTCAAAACTTGGGACAATCTGGTCAGAATTAGAACTGTCCCTGGAAGAAGACCAATAGGTGGCAATGTGTGACATTAAATCTTTCAGTACATTTATTTATGAATGTCTATAATTAGGCATGTTAAACCGATTCAAGTGAAGAAAAATAATCCGAATAGAGACGTTTAAATAAAAGATAGCCCATGTGCTCCTTGGGCCCAGTTCTCCACAGCCTTGGTCCTTCCTTTGTATTCAGGTACACCTTTGTAAAGCAGGTTGGATAACATGCCTAATTGAGCACTCCAATTTGGTAATGTTTTACACACACTTTACACAAGGTGCCAGGCAGTGGAGAATTAGGACCATTGACTCTGGTGTGGTTGGCTGACTTGTGCAGTTCATATCACTGTAGTCTGAGCCCTGGTCTACGCTAGGAGTTTAGGTCAAATTTAGCAGCGTTAAATCGATGTAAACCTGCATCCGTCCACATGATGAAGCCCTTTTTTTCGACTTAAAGGGCTCTTAAAATCGATTTCCTTAATCCATCTCTGACAAGTGGATTATCGCTTAAATCGGCCTTGCCGGGTCGAATTTGGGGTACTGTGGACGCAATTAGATGGTATTGGCCCCTGGGAGCTATCCCAGAGTGCTCTATTGTGACCGCTCTGGACAGCACTCTCAACTCAGATGCACTGGCCAGGTAGACAGGAAAAGGCCCTCAAACTTTTGAATTTCAATTTCCTGTTTGCATGGTCACCTGCAGCTTGCCACGCTGGCCAGAGCTCATTAGCAGAGGTGACCATGCAGAGCTCATCAGCAGAGGTAACCATGATGGAGTCCCAGAATCGCAAAAGAGCTCCAGCATGGACCGAACGGGAGGTACGGGATCTGATCGCTGTATGGGGAGAGGAATCCGTGCTATCAGAACTCCGTTCCAGTTTTCGAAATGCGAAAACATTTGTCAAAATCTCCCAGGGCATGAAGGACAGAGGCCATAACAGGGACCTGAAGCAGTGCTGCGTGAAACTTAAGGAGCTGAGGCAAGCCTACCAGAAAACCAGAGAGGCAAACGGCTGCTCCGGGTCAGAGCCCCAAACATGTCGCTTCTATGATGAGCTGCATGCCATTTTAGGGGGTTCAGCCACCACTACCCCAGCCGTGTTGTTTGACTCCTTCAATGGAGATGGAGGCAACACAGAAGCAGGTTTTGGGGACGAGGAAGATGATGATGAAGTTGTAGATAGCTAACAGCAAGCAAGCGGAGAAACCGGTTTTCCCGACAACCAGGAACTGTTTCTCACCCTGGACCTGGAGGCAGTCCCCCCCGAACTCACCCAAGGCTGCCTCCTGGACCCGCCAAGTGAAGAAGAGACCTCTGGTGAGTGTACCTTTTAAAATTCTATACATGGTTTAAAAGCAAGCATGTTTAATGATTAATTTGCCCTGGCATTTGCGGCTCTCCTGGATGTACTCCCAAAGCCTTTGCAAAAGGTTTCTGGGGAGGGCAGCCTTATTCCACCCACCATGGTAGGACACTTTACCACACCAGGCCAGTAGCACGTACTAGGGAATCATTGTAGAACAAAGCATTGCAGTGTATGTTTGCTTGCATTCAAATAACATCTGTTCTTTATCTCTCTGTGTTATCCTCAGGAGAGTGATATCATTCATGGTCACCTGGTTGAAATAGGGTGCTTTTCTTAAAGGGACATTCAGAGGTGCCCGTTCCTGCTGGGCTGTTTGCCTGTGGCTGAACAGAAATGTTCCCTGCTGTTAGCCATGGGGAGGGGGGTGTGTGAGGGGCTAGCCACGTGGTGGGGGGAGGCAAAATGCGACTTTGGAATGAAAGCACATGTGCTGTGTATGTAATGTTAACAGCAAGGTTTACTGTGAAAGAGTGTAGCCATTGTTCTAGAAAATGTGTCTTTTTAAATACCATTGCCTCTTTTTTTTTCTCCACCAGCTGCATGTGTTTCAATGATCACAGGATCTTCTCCTTCCCAGAGGCTAGTGAAGATTAGAAGGCGAAAAAAACGCACTCGTGATGAAATGTTCTCTGAGCTCATGCTGTCCTCCCACACTGACATAGCACAGATGAATGCGTGGAGGCAGACAATGTCAGACTGCAGGAAAGCACAATATGACTGGGAGGAGAGGTGGCGGGCTGAAGAGAGTAAGTGGCGGGCTGAAGAGAGTAAGTGGTGGGCTGAAGAGAGGGCTGAAGCTGAAAGGTGGCGGCAGCATGATGAGAGGAGGCAGGATTCAATGCTGAGGCTGCTGGAGGATCAAACCAATATGCTCCAGCGTATGGTTGAGCTGCAGGAAAAGCAGCAGGAGCACAGACTGCCGCTACAGCCCCTGTGTAACCAACTGCCCTCTTCCCCAAGTTCCACAGCCTCCTCACCCAGACGCCCAAGAATGTGGTGGGGGGGCCTCCGGCCACTCCACCCCAGAGGATTGCCCAAACAACAGAAGGCTGGCATTCAATAAGTTTTAAAGTTTTAAACTTTTAAAGTGCTGTGTGGCCTTGTCCTTCCCTCCTCCACCACCCCTCCTTGTGCTTCTCTCCTCCACCACGCCTCCTGGGCTACCTTGGTAGTTATCCCCCTATTTGTGTGATGAATGAATAAAGAATGCATGAATGTGAAGCAACAATGACTTTATTGCCTCTGCAAGTGGTGATCGAAGGGAGGTGGGGAGGGTGGTTAGCTTACAGGGAAGTAGAGTGAACCAAGGGGCGGTGGGTTTCATCAAGGAGAAACAAACAGAACTTTCACACCGTAGCCTGTCCAGTCATGAAACTGGTTTTCAAAGCTTCTCTGATGCGCACCGCGCCCTCCTGTGCTCTTCCAACCGCCCTGGTGTCTGGCTGTGCAAAACCAGCAGCCAGGCGATTTGCCTCAACCTCCCACCCCACCATAAACGTCTCCCCCTTACTTTCACAGATATTGTGGAGCGCACAGCAAGCAGTAATAACAGTGGGAATATTGGTTTCGCTGAAGTCTAACCGAGTCAGTAAACTGCGCCAGCGCACTTTTAAACTTCCAAATGCACATTCTACCACCATTCTGCACTTGCTCGGCCTGTAGTTGAACAGCTCCTGACTACTGTCCAGGCTGCCCATGTATGGCTTCATGAGCCATGGCATTAAGGGGTAGGCTAGGTCCCCAAGGATACATATAGGCATTTCAGCGTCCCCAACGGTTATTTTCTGGTCTAGGAATAAAGTCCCTTCTTGCAGCTTTTGAAACAGACCAGAGTTCCTGAAGATGCGAGTGTCATGTACCTTTCCCGGCCATCCCACATTGATGTTGGTGAAATGTCCCTTGTGATCCACCAGTGCTTGCAGCACTATTGAAAAGTACCCCTTGAGGTTTTGTACTTGCCGGCTTGGTGCTCCGGTGCCAAGATAGGGATATGGGTTCTGTCTATGGCCCCACCACGGTTAGGGAATCCCATTGCAGCAAAGCCATCCACTATGACCTGCACATTTCCCAGGGTCACTATCCTTGATATCAGCAGATTTTTGATTGCGTTGGCTACTTGCATCACAGCAGCCCCCGCAGTAGATTTGCCCACTCCAAATTGATTCCCAACTGACTGGTAGCTGTCTGGCATAGCAAGCTTCCACAGGGCTATTGCCACTCACTTCTCAACTGTGAGGGCTGCTCTCATCTTGGTATTCTTGTGCCTCAGGGCCGGGGAAAGCAAGTCACAAGGTTCCATGAAAGTGCCCTTACGCATGCGAAAGTTTCGCAAGCACTGGGAATCGTCCCAGACCTGCAACACTATGCAGTCCCACCAGTCTGTGCTTGTTTCCCGAGCCCAGAATCGGCGTTCCACCGCATGAACCTGCCCCATTAGCACCATGATGCCCACATTGCCAGGGCCCATGCTTTGAGAGAAGTCTGTGTCCATGTCCTCATCACTCATGTCACCACGCTGACGTCGCCTACTCACCCGGTATCGCTTTGCCAGGTTCTGGTGCTGCATATACTGCTGGATAATGCGCGTGGTGTTTAATGTGCTCCTAATTGCCAAAGTGATCTGAGCGGGCTCCATGCTTGCCGTGGTATGGCGTCTGCACAGAAAAAAGGCGCGGAACGATTGTCTGCCGTTGCCCTAACGGAGGGAGGGGCGACTGACGACATGGCTTACAGGGTTGGCTTAGAGGGAATTAAAATCAACAAAGGGGGTGGCTTTGTGAGAAACTGAATGGCCCCCTCAAGGATAGAACTCAAAACCTTAAGGATAGAACTCAAAACTCGTTTTAGCAGGCCGTTGATTTCACAGAAGGAAGGAGGGAGGGAGGAGAAAATGAATACAAAACAAATCTGGTCTATTTCTTGTTTTGAGCCACTTCATCTATCTTTATACATCTTGCTGGCAGCAGACTGTGCAGTACAACTGCTAGCCATCGTCATCTCCTGGGTGCTCGGAAGAAGACGGTGCATTATGATGACTAGCCATCATCTTCTGCTGGCTGGAGGTTAAAAGACAGCGCATTGCTGGTAGGACTGAATCGCCACGAGAGAAAACAAGGGAAATGTCCTGGCTGAGTCACTCCCATGTTTGCCCAGGTGCCTGATTAAAAGAGCACCTAGGACTACGTCGATGACGGCTACCAGTCCTACTGCACTGTCTGCTGCCAAAAGGCAATTAACTGCTGATGTATAGCAATGCAGTACCACGTCTGCCAGCACCCAGGAGACATATGCTGGTGGTTAGCTGAGCGGGCTCCATGCTTGCCGTGGTATGGCGTCTGCACAGGTAACTCAAGAAAAAAGGCGCAAAACGATTGTCTGCCCTTGCTTTCACGGAGGGAGGGAGGGAAGGGGGGCCTGACGATATGTACCCAGAACCACCCGCGACAATGTTTTAGCCCCATCAGGCACTGGGATTTCTATGCAGAATTCAAATGGACAGCGGAGACTGCGGGAACTGCGGGATAGCCACCCACAGTGCAACGCTCCGGAAGTCGACGGTTGCCTCGGTACTGTGGACACACTCCGCCGACTACATGCACTTAGAGCACACAATCGGGGGGCACACACAATCGACTGTATAAAATCGCTTTCTACAAAACCGACTTCTAGAAATTTGACCTAATTTCGTAGTGTCGACATACCCTGATGAGGGGGAAATTTCCCAAGGGCAGGTAGTTGCATCCTTAAAGGGCAGGTATGGTGAGAAAATTGACTGGGAGGGCGGGGGGAGGGAAGGGGAAATCAGACATTCTTACTCCACAGATCTGCTCGCTGTATGTATTTAGAGTGACGTCTGCTAGCATAGTGACAAAAATGAGTTAAAAACTTTGTTCTGGTTAGCCTTTCAGCTCTTATTATGCCAGTGGAAAATCAGACATAGTGGAGGTCTGCTCATCACAGCCTGCCAGTGGAATGCCCCTCACGCAACCCCTCCCTTCCCTTGCACAGGAGGTGGCAGAGCAGCTTTCTGCTAGCAGAGAGGTTCCCTACACAAGGGGGATTCTCCACCTGCTCTTTCTGGCCTAGGCAGCCCGGAGAATCTGACCTCAACACTTGTCTCTATTCATTCTCTTCCCAGGTAGGTAGGATAGGCAGAAGGAAGCCCTGCATTAACAAGCCAGATAAAATCAGTTAGAACCGAGCTCCTCTCTTCTGGGATTCATTTGGAGTCCAACCCAGCTTAAACTATGTAGCTCATTCAAAAAACTGGGCAATTCCCAAACAACTTTTTGTTAAAGGTTATTAAGATTGAAAAATTATTTCACTGGAGTCCCCATTAGAACTGAAAGCAATACTACACATCCTTTGGGAAAGTGCTACTTTACCCCCCTCCACCAACTTTAGAAAGCCTGGAAAGAAACCCTTAGGGAATCTACTCAGTTTCCCAATGCAGTAAATCCCTTGCCATTCACTGCCACTACCTGACTTATCACTGCCTACCGAATCTTAACTTTACCCCCAACAATAACCCCCCCTTTTTTTATTCAGGGGATCGTTCTTACATATGTTCAAACATTCCTCGCTGCAAACAAAAAAAAATTGTTGCTATGCACTATACTAAAATATTCTGCTGTATTGTAATATCTTCATACACTTTCATAAACCCTCAAAATGATCTGATCAACATATTTCATAACACCAGATGGATCAATCATTTCAATTCTATCCATCAAAATATCCTTGTGCTCCAACACCCCATTACACTAAAAAGAAAATGTACAGAAGTTTGATGTAGTTACTGCACGCTATGGCTGTATTCCTTTCAAAAATCTTTACTGCACATTTAATAAGTGATGACAATGTCAGTGTACATGCAACACCATATTACCATTACAGAATAAAAAAAAGAGGGTGAAGTTAAGGTTGGGCGGGTGATGAAAGTAGGTTTGTGGTAGTGGGAAACTGTCTAGAACCCCTAGCTATCCATTGTTAGACTTTTAATTGTTCAGGTTTTTAAAGAGCTATAGAGTTGAAGTGCAATAGAGTGTTTGGGTGTTAGCTAGACCCCATTGAAACACACTTTTAATCTTAACTCTTTTTTAATAAAGCCTTTGGTTTGGAACTAAGGCCAGGACCACATTTAAACATTAGAGTGACCTAGCTACATTGGGCAGGCTGGGAAAATGTTTGCGCCTTTATCACTGTAGTGAGGTTGACTTAATCCGCTGTGTAGATGTAGCTAGGTTGACAGAAGAATTCTTCTGTTGACCCAGTTACCACCTCTTGGAGAGGTGGATTAACGACATTGATGGAAAAAACCCTTCTATTGATATAGGAAGCATCTGCACTACAGCAGCACAACTGCAACACCATAGCTATGCTGCTGTAGTGTAGACATACCCTGAGTTAACGTTTTGTACAGCATCTTAAAAGATGAAAATCCCTATGAAGATGCTGAGCACAATTATTATTAAGAAGGTTGGATAGGACGAGGCTTGATGTTTACAAGTTTCCTGCTTTATTCAGGCATATAGATTTTTCTTCTAAAAGGTAATTACACCCCTTCTGTACTGATATGATCCCCTACAGAAACACCATGACTGTTACTAGCAATACCATGTCTATAGGGATTCCAACAATCATCACTATTCTCCTAGTGCAAATTCCCCTAGTACCACACACAGCAGCAGCCATGCCTGCAGATTTGTCACACACTATGATTTCAGTCCTTTCAGATACCAGTTATTTTTATGTTTTAGGCTTAATAAGGGTAAAATTCACTTCACCTGCATAAAGCCCAGGTATTCAGGCTCTGTACAGGGAAGCTGGGAAGGTGAAATTCATCCCCAGTTTAAGATGGCTGCATAACTTCCTCCACTTCACAGCTGCTACTTCAGCCTGTGTGGGGGCTACTCGGGCCAGTGGACCTGTGAAAATGTGGATCTGCAGGCTTTCCCCGGCCCACCTTCAAATTGCTCTCTTGCATCACTCCTGCATATTCTGGCATGGATTGCTGTGTGACTGCCGAGCTGGCAAGCCCCTCTTCCCCTCCTGCAGCCCCTAGACAGTGGAGGGCTTTGTGCTTGTTCTCCTCACCAGAGACGGGTTTCACTCTAAACCCAGACTTCCACTACCAGGGCAATCTGCTGTGATAGTGGAAAGACTTGACCATCTTTCTATAAGATGAGGCCAGATAATTTTCTTTTCCCAATACTACTTTGTTTGGGGCAGATGGACATGCTTCTGAAGAGATAATTATCCAGAGCATTCAAGAATCTCAGACTTCAAAAGATTTCCCCAAACTTGCATCTCTTTTTTCTATTATATTTCCTGCTTCCTTCTTATGCAAAGTGGGCCAAACTTAGCTGTGCCAGGAATGGTTGCAACACCCACTGACTTCAAAGGCAGCTGTACACATTAATCCAGGACTCAATTTTCCCTTTTATTAAAGTAATAATACTCCCTAGAAGTCAGCAAATTGTTGATCATAAGTCAGAACAATCACTTCCATTAAACACAAGCAAAGGTGGCTTTGGCTTTTACTATACATAGGTCAATAAACATGTCCTGCGAAGGTTCTGCAGTCTATTCCAATGCAATTCAAATCACAATAGTAATTTTTGTGGCATGTAACACACACATATGTCCAATTAAACATTTTCCCCAAACAATGGTCATCAGGACAACTAATAAATATCTTTAAAACACTATACATATTGTATGCAGACTGTTACCATTATAATAATCCTCAACACATATATGCACATTTTGAGATAATTATTTAATGATGTAAGGTGCATATTGGGTGTAATGTGCCAAATAGCCCAAATTGTACTGATTTAGAATCCCACCTCGAACAATATTGTGTAGTTGGGATGGGGTTTATGCCTTCCTTGTGAAGCATCAGGATACTGGGCTTGCTAGAACTTGTTATACAGGATCCAACCATTTATCTATCTTCCTTTATTATTTCAGACCTCTCTTTCTTAGAAGTTTTCAGTTAACTACCTGGGCTAAGCTCTCTGCTGGTGTAACACCACTGACTGAACTGGAGCTGTGTCAGCAGAGAATTTGGCCCCACGGACTTAAAAGTCATGGCTGGGATTTTCAAAAAAGCCTATGGGAAGGAGCTAGGCACTCAACTCCCCTAGGCTTATTAGTGCATATGAAACTCCCTGATGTCCCAGATCAGCCTCTTCCCATTTGCCAGGCATCCTTGGGGAACTAGTGGACAATTAAACAGCAAGAATCATTCCATTAGTCTAACTTGTTTAGTTTCCTTGGGGATATTTTTCAGCTGACACAGCAGCATAATATATGCACATCAAATTCTGTTGCACAAATTCAAATTAGATACAAATGTTTAACAGTGGCAGTGATTAACCATTTGAATAAACCACTGAGGGAAGTGATAGATTCTCTCTCTCTCTCGATGCCTTCAGATCAAGAGTGGGTGCCTTTCTGGAAGACATGCTTCAGACAAGTAAGTCATTGGGCTCAGTACAGGGATAAGTGGGTGAAATTTAATGGCCTGTGATAGACAAGAGTTCAGACTAGATGATTTAGTGGTCCCTTCTAGCCTTAAGCTCTATGAATATATGAAAACCTGCTGTACATAGCCTTCTCCAATACCTTCAAAGAAGGTGTACATCATCAGGGAGAAACAGCAGATGATCATCAGTGATAGGGAATATTGGCTGTGGAATGAGTTGTACATAACATGCCACTATGATCAGAAAAATTTTTAAACACAAAAGAATTTGACCCTTTTGAGATTATGGTGGAGAGATTTTGACCCTCTAAGGAGTTTTACCACGGTATCACCACCCTTAATGCCACCAGGGTTGTTATAATTCTGTATGGGGGATTAACAAAGTTACCATCTCTCCACAGTGACGTTATTGAATATAATATAAATAATTATATTTATCTAGCAGGAGAATCCCATCTTGCTTTGCCAGTGGGATATATAGGAAGCACTTTACCCCCTAGTGAGATGCAGCCATCTCTAAGGTGGAACAAAAGTGTTTAAGAGTACCCAAGAAACTACAAAACAGTATAGCTCAGAAGCAAAGAATACCACCCCATATTCAACTGAAATTGCAGGAGGAATGTTAGGCAGGCAGACTGTAGCTACCCACACTGGAATTTAGCCTTGATTTTTAATGCCGCTACTCTAGGGTCATGGGATCTAAATGGATACCAGTATAGAGAAGGAATACATTATTGGTCCCCTTCCCCTGCTCAGTGAAACAATAAAAGGTCCTGTCTCCCTTTGCTTATACCGTATTTCCACTGGTGTAACTTCACTGGCTTCAGTGGAATCACTCTTGATTTATACAAGTGTAAAGTGAGAGGAGTGTTAAACTCAAACCTTGCCCGTTAGGTCTTTGTCTATGGCACACAACTGCTGCATGGTATGGCATAAATCGTGCTCTAGACAGGAAAGGCTCTGGACTGGAATATCAGGGGATGCTGTAAATCGGGATTAACCAGAACTGGCAGAGCTGTGCCAAAGCCTAGTAATGGAATAGGAGAGAGTGATGCAGGTTAGGATAATGGTAGATAATTGGCAGAGCTGGGTGGGGTCCCTAGGCTGGAATAAAAGTGAGTATGGGCAAAGTTCTGTGTGAACGCCATACTGCTTATCCAGTCTAGGCTAAAGTAAAATTTCTCTGTATTAGGGTTTTTTTAATTAATGCTTCTTTAAAAAAAAATTGAAGTCACCACTCAGCTAACCATCTTAGTCTGCGTAGCTTCCAGTGAGATGCCACACTTACAGGACCTCAATCAGATAGGGTTTTCTCATGCGGGTGGTACCTGCATCTTCCCATGCCAGACTAGTGAACCTTTTGGGTAGTTCTTATAAGATCACTGAATAAGCCCAAGCTAAAACAGTCTACTGAAATGATCATGCATGTCTTGTGCATTTCCATCCAACACCAGGAAACTGTGTAGTGCAAAGGGCTTCCTGATTATAATTTCAAAAACAGTGGTAATTATTATATATTGGTATAGCACCAGCAGTGTGTGGGGCATCAGAAATGTACATCAAACTTGGACAGACAATTTAAAACTGAGTTTTAAAATTCACAAAGATTAGAGGAAGAAACCAACACAGGAAAGCCTAATTAATGGGATGTCCCAGGCAGGCTCCCAACAAGAGGGCAGATATTGCCCCACACTTCCATTGATTGATCTTCTCTGACTGCAGCTCCCCTGTACTGACTGACACCCTTGCCCCCCTACAATCACCTCTCCCTTTGGCTAGGTGGGGAAGTGCACAGAATCTGGCATTCATGTTGTGCAGTTAATAGGCCTGTAGGGAGTAGTGGAAAGTGATGCAGTTGGTACACTACCCCCGTCAGAGACACCAAGCACATCACTTCTTTGATGTGCCTGAGCATTACCAGCCCCTGCAGGGCTGGAGGCTCCTACTCTTTCCCTGATATGGCACTGAGATGAATGGCTGCCTTTCCAGGTCAGCAGAAGGCAACAAGAACACAACGGTCTTTGTCTACCTTGTTTTGGCTAAGATGTACTTTGACCTTTACCTGTTCCTGTAATTAGATGTAGTTTGTGAGCTCCTTGAGGGCAGGGACCTTGTCTTATGTTTATACAGCAATCAGTGCACCACTAATACTTGACAATTGAATAATATGCTGGCTTTGAGCATAACTTTGTAAACCAGATTTGCGTATCTGCTTACAGGTGTATCCAACCTCTACTGAACAGAACAGTTTGGTGAGGAGAGAGTATCCATTCTGAAACTGCTGGCTCATTCACTGCATGAATATGCTGGAGTGGATTCTGCTTTCTGTTTCCCCAGAAGGAGGACACCCAGTTACCCTGACTAGCACTGAGAGTAAGAGTGTTAGGTCTAATATGACACAAAATATGAGCTTTGTAAAGCCCAACTTTTACTAAACGATACTAGGGGAGTAGATGTCTTTCATGGTTTCCGGTAGTAGGGATTTAACTCCCAGCTCCGACCTCCCCCACGTGTAAGGGGGAAGAAGCACGGCTGAGGACTGAAGGCGGAAGCAGATTTTCAGATAGAAGGAAGGATACGTTATAAGAGCAGGCAGATGGAGAAACTGCTTTGGGGAAGGCATGGCTGGTGTCCCATTGGTTATTAGCTCCTGTAAGAACCTTTTAAGTCCTGTAAGAACGTTTTAAGTTTTCTTCCTGCAAAGACTGGACTTTATAAAAACTTAGGCCTTGAGGAAGATGGGGGTGGGGGGAATATCTGTGTGTGTGTGTGTGAGGGGAGGGGAGCAATTGCACTTTTGATTGCTAAACCACCTGACACTTCCACTAGCTCCTAAACCCCATATGGAGGTTTCTAGGCCATCACAAAGTAAGTGAAATGGAAATGTAAGCTCCTCGCTCCTCCATCACCCTTCACTGTAAGCCTTGCAGCATTGTGTCAGCACAGGACAACTGGAAAGTGAAACTGATTATAAACCAAAGAAATGGTCCGGCCTCTACCTCTTTCTTGCGGGAGCTAGGAGAGCGGTGAACAAACAGCATTGCAGAGGCACAGGGAAGGAGCGCTTTAGGGCACTGCTAGTTTGGCTAATCCCAGGTGTTTCTAGTGCCAGGGGCGATTGAGGTGCATGGTGCTTTGAACCCGCCAGTGTCTGCCGTTCCCCCCACGGCGTGATTCCTGCTGCTCCTCACTCTGGATCTCTGCCGCTGGAACCCAAACATGCAGCCTCAGGGGGCAACCTGAGAAGCCCACTGCCCCCTCCCTCACGGGGGCAGCCGGAGTGAAGGGGTGAGGGCACACCCATCGCTCCCTGTCATTGGCTCTCGCCCAGCACCAGCTCCGCTGTTATGGGTGCCTGCCTCAGTCAGTCCTGCCTGGCCCCGCCCAGGCAAGGTCTTTATAACGGGGATCCCAATGGCTAGAGCTGAGGCATTTAACTTGGTGCCACTGAAGGGGGCAGAGCTGGGCTGCTCAAGTGCCCCGCACGCCCCGGCTAGGGCAAGAAGCTGCCTCTGGCTTTTCAGGGCGGCTGTTGTCCCGCAGGCTAAGGGCAGGGGCAGGGCTCCAGCAGCAAGTTGCACTCCGGCCAGCAGAGAAGGGAAGGAAGGGGGTTTGTCTCGTGCCTGTAACCCCCAGCTCCCAAGTGACGATGCTCTCCAGACTCTGGTGGAGCGGGGTGACCCCCCAGCTGCTCCTGGTGCTGCTGCTGCCGCCGCATCTTCCTCCGGTTCAGAGCCACAGGGCTACTGGGCCCCGGGTAAGTGCGAGCGTCTTGCTTTTCCCCAGGATCTCTCTCGCGCTCCCTTCCCCCCGCGCGCGCGCTCGCCCAGCACAAGGGAATCATTATGTCAGGTCACAGCCAGGTGCTCCCCTCATTCCCGCTTGGAAAATCCCCCGCCCGCCCCGCACTGACCCTGTCATACTTGTCAGGTACACTACGGGCTTTTGTGTGCTCGGGTGCCTGGGGACTTCAGCAGCGGTCCTGCATTGCTCCTTGTTTCTGGGATGCACCGCGGATTCCCTTCTCTTCCTCTCCCCCCACCCCAGAAGACGTGCCCGGTGAGCCGTTGTCTGCCTCCCATACCCCAGAGCGGCTCCCCACTCTGCTCAGACGGGCGCTGGAGCGTCTCTCTGGGGCTTGCTCTGACGGAGCCCTGAGGCTTCTAGCACGGGCCCTGCTGGGCTTGACCCATCGCTACCTCTGGAGTTCGGCTACACGCGCCAGGGAGAGACGCCTGCTGTGTGGTCAGTGTTAACTGTTCAGAAGATCCCTAAAATCAAGAGCCCAGGCACTAGCTGAGTACCCAAAACACTGAGGCACGCATTTGTCAGCGGTTAGTGCAAAAGAGAGGAGCAAGTTAATATGCCGTATTTTTATATTGCTTGTCTTGCATTTTTAATAGGACCCCTTGGTTCCCAGACTATAGCTTTAGGACTCCTCTTATGCTTCCAAGTAGGGATTAAATGAATCTCTGCAATAAGGCTAGATGCCTTCAGCCCAAACTTCTCCCTCTAGATGTCTAGTTTTGTCTTTCAGTCTATGGTTGGCTCTTATTGGGGTTGATGATAATACTTACCAAAGTATTAAACTGTTCCGGGGGAGAACACCTCTCTTCTAAGTATGGTTTTCCAGCTGATCTGTTACCACTACAGCCCCTAGACTGGGGTAATGACTCTGAATTCTAAGGCCCTAAAACAGTAGCTGTTCTCAAGTCAATGCTGCAATAACACAATTCTGGGTAAGTGGAAAAACTTAATCTGTATGTAAGCATGTTGGATGCACTGTCCACACACACTTTTTGCTGATCGCTCTGAAGTATTTAATTTAGTACTTAATCTAACTACATCCTAAATAGGGATAAGATCTAGATACCTTTTATGTAGGAATCTCTACTCAGAGTATAGCAATAGGAGGCTCTTTTTTTTTTTTAAATTGAAGTGTCGTACTAAACCAGATTACTGTCTGAATAATATAAACCCACTTTTTTTAAAAAAAAAAACAAACCTCTCAATACTGTGGAAAAACTGTAGCTGCCACATTAAGAAAAGTGTGTCCTTGTGTTCAGCTGCACCTTGTAGCCCTTTTATGACCAGATGTGTAACAGCAGCAGTTAAAATGTGGCAGATTGGATCCAGTGCATATCATAAATCCTTGGAGACAGGAATTTTGAAGGTTGGAGGAAACAAGGTTTTGAGATACGCGTAAGTGTTCTTCTAAATGAAGCTGTATTGTTTGATAGTGAAGCACTTGCTTTCAAAATCCCAAAGGTCTGGGCAGTTAGATTCTTCAACAGCCCAATGTTTTTTAAAAAAAAAAAAAAAGAAGAAGAAGAAGAATTATCTAGGCACTTATGTGGCCCCTCATCAGTGAAGTAGCTGAGAGCCTTAATTAGGAACAGCTGAGATGAAGAATAAAACAAACAAATCCTGATGCCAGCCTGCATAATTGCACAACAAGCCTGTCTGTCAAACAGATTCCTTGTAGACTTTTTTATATACTGTATTTTACAAGCCACTTTAACTGCTCCCTAGACTGTATCTTTTTTGAAATGCAAGTTACTTCAAGAGAATCTATAACCCAAACACAAACAGCTGTTGAGTCTGTGTTCTCACCCCATGCATTCAATGAACTAACTTTTTTTTTTCTCCAAAGAATTTTCCACAGTCAGTGGGAAAAATCAGCTAATCTGACATCCTAGCTTTTTCTTTATTGGAAAGACCTGTGCCTTTAAAAGTTTCTTATGGGCTCTTCAATATAAAATTATGGATTTTATGTGTATTTAACTAGTAAATCCTCTCCACCCTCTTCAAGTGGTTTGTTGAAAAGAGTGGAGTTGGGTAGTGGTGTGTTCTCCCCCCAACTTGTTGCACTAGCATGTTGAAATTCAGATCCTATCTATTACATTCACCTGATGATTAGGTACTTCCAATAAAGCTGTCAATGGTCTAAAGGTGCCATGCTTTAGATTTCCATCTACATAACAAAAAGTTCTTTGAATTATTCACTGTGTGTTTTGGTTTTTTTTTATGATGGCCACTAAGCTACACCACTCACTGTTTCTGTGATCCTGAGAATAGATCTGTGATAAGAGTGAAGAGAAACATCTGGCTTGTTAAACCATATCCTCTTCAGGAACTCCAACCTCTTTGGAAGTGGGCAGGGTTGCAATTTTAGGGTTTGATTCTGCAGACACTTGGTTTTGGGTGCAATGCTTATTACAATGAAGTCAGGCTACTTTAGGGTACTAGGCACTAGATTTTGTAGTGTTGGTAGGCTTTAACACTTAAAGCTTCACCACTGACTTACTCAATTTGCAGTATTGTTGTAGTTGTGTTCCTCCTAGGATAGAGATCCAAGGTAGGTGAGAATACTTTTTATTGGCCAACTTCTGTTGGTGGAAGGCTCAAGTTTACGCAGCTCTTCTTCAGATCTAGGGAAGGAAGCAGAGTGTCTGAGGTAAATAAAAGTTGGGACAGATAGTTAAGTAGAAGGGGTGACACATGTTGGAGGTCATTTGTGTTGCCTCTTCTGGTTTAATAAACTGTCTCAGCTTTTATTTAGCTGAGACACTCCCTGCTTCATAGGTGCTGGAATTTGAAGTGCCTCTATACCCCCTGGCTTGAATATAGGGTTTCTGCCTTCAGCATCCACTCACCCACCTACCCCCATAAAAATTGTTCAGCACCACTGGTCTGCTTCCTTCCCCAGACCTGAAGAAGAGCTCTGAGTTCAAAAGCTTGTACCTTCCACCAACAGAAGTTGGTCCAATAACCGATATTACCTCACCTACCTTGTCTAACTTAGTCTAGTCATTTTCAAATGACTAGAGTAGTTCCAAGTATTACTCCTGTGCCTGAGTCCTCCATATGATGTCTGACTTTTTTTACAATCCCATTTTCCTACTCTAGAAAGTTTTTTTTTTTTTTTTTTTTTTTTTCCTCCTATTGCTGAGTGAAAGATCTGGTAAATGGTGTGAATATATAGGGATAAGAGGGGCAGGTGGATACAGAAAGTATTGATGACTAGACAGAGTAAAACTAGAAACAGTAACCTTTCAGTCAGAGTAATCTTGATGTTTCTTGTTACAATAGATCTAATATTTTTCAGAAGTCTTTTTTTGTACAAATTGACTGCCAATAAGTCACAGTATGGTGCAGGTGATTGCCTGTACCTACTGGAGTTCTGATATGTGGGTCTGCTGCTTCACTATGGCTTGATGAGCCCCTCAAAAGGGGCTTACCAATACTTGTATCTGCTATCTTTGTCTCCTGGTCTAATAAAATTATGACAGCAGCTTGAATCTATTTGATGCTAGTCTAGGTTCCCCAGAGACTTGCTATGCAGAAAACACCTCATTTAGTATGTGCAATCTGACCAGCTTTCAGACTCTTAATAATTAAACATACCATCACTGAGATGGTCTATAGGAAGCTTTAGTATCTAGGGTTCCCTAGAAATAACTTGGAATTCCTGATCTAATATTTCATAACATGGCCTATGTCTTAAAATTGACTCTTCTCTTGAACCACTTCTGATCTCTTTTGTGATCACATTACCACCCTCTTCCTGTGCAGTCTAACATCCATATGTAACTGCAGCAATTGATCATATGGAAAAGTAATAATGCCTCTTCTCTGTCTGTAGAGTGTTCTCATTGCAAAGTTAATTGATGTCTTTCCTCTTTCTCTCTGCTGGAATAGAAGACCCAGAGCCATGTAATTCTGGCACAGTTCTGCTCGTCCTGCCAGCAATTGGTCTTCAGAGCACCAGTAGTCCACAGACCAGGTTCAGGAGTCTGCTCCTCAGGCTTGAGGAGCACACTTGGCTGGCTCTCAAAGTCCAAGACTGTTATGTGCCAGTTAGTAGTACTTGTTCATCAAATAGCAGACAAGGTGGATTGTGCCCCCAAGCCCTGCTTTTCTCACTTGGGGCTGGAGGAGTGGTGGCAGGAACCTCGATCCCCCAGCACAAGACCAGCTAGCATGGTCTTCTGCAGATCCATTTCCTCCTCTTTGAGACCAATACCTGAGTGGGGAGCACTAGGACAGCCTCCAATTCTGTATGTTACAGCAGAGGGTAGTGGCACTATTGTGGTGCCTTAGGGCCATGAAAGCAGTGGGCTTATGTAAGAGGGATAAAGTGTAAGTTGCAGTGCTCCAGAAGTCCCCATAAGGAAGAAGACATTATGATAGTGGCACAGTCTTGAAAAGTCCTTCTCCCCTTCCCTGAAAAGCATAGGATTGATGAGACTTTGGGAGCTGAACCCCCCAACATCCCTGTAGAACTGGTCATGAGATTGTGTTTGCTCTACAGGGAAGGGAAAGATCCAAACAACCATCATAGAATCCTTTCCTAAAAGGCTTATATGCTTCCTAGGGTGGAGAGCGGAAAATAGCCAGATTTACATAGCCTGATCTCTAGTTACCCGGACACTGATCCTGAAAGAGGGTGCATGATGAGAATACCTACCTGGAGAGAACACAACAGCTGGGGGAGGTGTTACTAGTAAAGTCATGGAACAGAACAATGGGTGCCAAAGCCATAAACCAGTGTAATACAGGGATCAGAGAAATCACTCATGAGATTGCACTCACCATGGGGGGTGGCTTACTATGTAGGCTAATGGTAACTCTTCCCCTACAGCTTGCAACCTCAGATAATGAGGAACTGAAATAGACTACAGCAATCCTGACCCCCTAAATAAGGGGCACAGACTGCACCTGAAGGAATTTGAAATGATAAAACCTGTATGAGGAAGCCTGGGTTGTAGTAATGTCTGTGAATTCTGTAACCTCCTGCAAGGGAGATGGCCCTACTTGTTCCAATTAAACCAGATTCCCTCTGTGTTCTCTCCATTGTACCACCATAAGAGTGCAGTCTGTTAGTCTGAAGCTCTGCTTAATATCTTACACAGAGAAGATCAGGGCCCACACTGCATAATTCAGATCTGGATTAAAACTGCCCTGATGTTTGGGCTCATCCATGAGCTTTCCTTTCAGTCTTATTAAATTTAATTCTCAGGTGTATTTTGGAGGGGCTACAGCAGTGGGAAAATTGTAACTACACAACAGGGAATACTTTGGGCAAGATTCCTCTGAGCATAATACTACCTCTATCACAGCAGAATTGCTATAGTATTATGCCTGGCTTCTGGTCTCAAATGTTTAAATTATGACTGGATAAGATCTTCATTTAAAAAGAACGAGGAGTACTTGTGGTACCTTAGACTAACAAATGTATTTGAGCATAAGCTTTTGTGGGCTAAAACCCACTTCATCGGATACATGCAGTGGAAAATACGGTAGGAAGATATGTATGTATATACACACACAGAACATGGAAAAAAATGGGTGTTGCCATACCCACTATAACGAGAGTGATCAGTTAAGGTGATCTATTATCAGCAGGAGAAAAAAATATTTTGTAGTGATAATCAGGATGGCCCCTTTCCAACTGTTGACAAGAAGGTGAGAGTAATGGGTGGGGGGGAAATAAGCATGGGGAAATAGAACACCACTAGCCATCACCTTCAGCCCCCAACTAAAACCTCTCCAGCGCATCAAGGATCTACAACCTATCCTGAAGGATGATCCCTCATTCTCAGATCTTGGGAGACAGGCCAGCCCTTGCTAACAGACAGCCCCCTAACCTGAAGCAAATACTCACCAGCAACCACACAACAAAAACACTAACCTAGGAACCTATCCTTGCAACAAAGCCTGTTGCCAACTCTGCCCACATCTATTCAGGGGACACCATCACAGGACCTAATCACATCAGCCGCACTATCAGAGGCTCGTTCACCTGCACATCCAACAATGTGATATGTGCTTGCAATGCCCTTCTGCCGTGTACATTGGCCAAACCAGACAATCACTACCCAAAAGAATACAAGAATTATAACATTCAATAACTGGTCGGAGAACACTTCAATCTCCCTGGTCACTCGATTACAGACCTAAGTCACAATATTGCCCCCTACCCCCCAAAAAAAACAAATTTCAAAAACAGACTCCACCAAGAGACTGCTGAATTGGAATTAATTTGCAAACTGGACACCATTAAATTAGTCTTGAATAAAGACTGGGAGTGGATGGATCATTACACAAAGTAAAACTATTTCCCCTTGCTTATTCCCTCCCTCCCCCGTTACTCTCTCCTTCTTGTCAACTGTTGGAAATGGGCCATCCTGATTATCACTACAAAAGGTTTTTTTTTTTCTCCTGCTGATGATAGATCACCTTAATTGATCACTCTCATTATGGTGGGTATGGCAACACCCATTTTTTTTTTTTCATGTTCTGTGTGTGTGTATATATCTTCCTACTGTATTTTCCACTGCATGCATCTGATGAAGTGGGTTTTAGCCCACAAAAGCTTATGCTCAAATAAATTTGTTAGTCTAAGGTGCCACAAGGACTCCTCGTTCTTTTGGCTCATACAGACTAACACGGCTACCACTCTGAAACCTATCTTCATTTAAGTAAGTCTAGTTCTACATAGAACAGTTCCAGCTCTTTTTTTCTTTGTCTTTTGGGTCTGTGTATCTATTTTATGGTGGGGCGGGGGGTGGAATCTTAGCAGGTTGACAGTTATGGGGCCCTTCTACTATTTGGATTATGTAGAGGTTAATGCAAAAAACCTACCGGCTGTTTAACTACGCACCCACGAGGCAAAATGTGCTGATCTGACTTGCATTGTTGGTTATGCACTTATGTAGTAGGATAAGGGTTGACTTTACTTCTGAGATCCGCTTAGCGCAGCACCCAAGGACTAACACTTTGCTAGTATTGTACAATATTTGGTTAGCTTTCCTCATTCTGTGTGACTTGAAAAATAATCCATTATACAAATGTTTGTTTGATTAGCCTCAGTAGTTGGCTATTCTTAGCAACTTTACTACTGGTCTGCATTTCAGGACCTCCCTTATAACCCTCTCATTTTTGGGAATAGAGGGGTTTTGGCTAAGTTTCTACTTTTAAATATCTCTCTCACAAGGGATGAATTTGGCATTCAGCTTCCATGAAGGTCGGTAACATATAAAAGTGGGTAGGTAGAACACATGAAGACCCTCAGCTAACTGTACTGGCAGTAGGGTGACCAGATGTCCCTATTTTATAGGGACAGCCCTGATATTTGGGGCATTTTCTTCTATAGGCACCTATTACCCCACCCCTGTCCTGATTTTTTTCACACTTGCTGTCTGGTCACCTTAACTGACAATGTGCTTAGTGCTGTACTGAGGATACAATCCCTGACTCTATGTAACTTGCAGTCACAGGTAAAGTTCATGACCCCATGTATTATCTCGCTACAGAACTTGCTATGGCAGTGGTTTTCAAACTTTTTCATTTGCAGACCACTGTTAACATTTTTTTTTTTTTTTTTGAATGGTGGTGCAGACCCTTTGAAAAATCTTATAGTCTGCAGCCCCCAAGGGGTCTGCCAAACAGGTTGAAAACAGTTGTGCTATGGAAGTCATCCATAGCTGTTGTTTAAACAAAGCGTTTTAGCATGTGTGGTAGTGAAGATAAACTTAGTGAATCTAGTGTAAAACTGATGCTGTGACTTCCTGAATTTATAGGCCGTCTGAATCAATAGCAGAGAGGGCTGCAAACTCCCCATTTAAATGGGGATAGTAGCTCCTGCCCCCGCACAAACGTATCTTAATATTTATTGTAAATGGATAGTCCAAATAAAAACTAAGACTATGGAATGGAATTCTACATCACTTATATGCTTTCTACCCTTTATCTTGCATCCCTCAGTCTGGGATTTTGGCAAGTGGCGTGGCAGAGATTGCCATCACTATTGGCAATGGTGTCACTTCAGCACTAGGTTTAAAAATTACTCTGCTTTTGGGCAATGTGAGGCTACAGACATGATCCAAACATGCTGCTATAGATGGGGAAGTTAGGTAAAGGCTAATGAGTACATTTTGTGGTCATGTCCCCATCTAGTGGCTGGCTCACATAGCAAAAAAGCCCTACTACTGTCAATGAAGTCTCCTTAGCTCAGTCGTAGAAATTCTGTGGATCGGTCTGTTTGCTTGTTTTACTTTTTCGGATGGAAAGGTCCTGGTTCTATCCTTGATGCCACATGTGCTGTCTAGTTGAACACTAGTGCTTGTCTCTGGGGCACATGGAATATCACCAGCACTATGACTTGGGAGCCTCTCAGGCCAGACTGAATCCCAAAGGTGCTACTGCTTAAAATATAAAGGAGGCAGAAGTAGCTTATGCTTCTTGGTGGAGGCAGTGAAGGTGACAACATGCTCATAGATTGCTGTGCTCACAGTCAGCATTCTCTAGAACTAAGCAGTGTGACAACTGCATCTGTGTCTGCTTTGGCTGTGATGTACTATTGCAGGCTCCCTAGGTCTGTAGTATGTGGCACTTGTTAACAAAAAATGCCAGCTCATACCTATCAGTTGAACTGTGTGCCTTGGAACCCAGCTAGTAACAGCCACATTCAAACACTGCTGTGCTGCAGTTGCAAGATTCTGTTTCCCTTTTGGTCAGGGCCTATCTATTTAGTAGAAAGTCCAGTTGTATTGAAACTAGTAGTGACATGCATGCATGTAGAAGTCTTTTTCATTAAGAGACTTGCAGATCCTTGCATGCAACGTGAAGCAATCTGGCCTCTTCCATGTAAAAATATATTGGATGTGTTTAGGGAACAAAATGGAGGTGGAAAGAGCCTAGGGCACTTGGCCCAGACGGAGTTGTGAACATTTCAGAGTGTTATCTCTCTCCAACTGCACTGTTACAATATGTAATGCTTTTAATTGTTCAGTAAGATCAATGAACTTCAGGCTAATGTTGAGGTTTGCAGTGCCCAAGAGGGGGTTGATTTGGGTGTGTATTTGACTGGCTTGTAAACTGTTCAGGATAGGTACCTTCTGTCTCCCTTCTTGTACACTGCTGACCACAGCAGCATTCTGACCCTGACTCAGAGCCTGGCAGGTGGCTGCAATAGAATAATAGCCAGTAGTACGTTCTGGACTTTATTCACTCATGCAACATCCTCTTCTCTCAATGGCTTTGTCATCCTTTCCCTGACTTCCCCCATTTTGGATTAGAGAAAGTTCCTCTTTTTAAAAGGACACTGTCAACTTGTTTAAAGGTTTATGGCTGGCATGAGATCAGAACAGTCCAATACTCCTTATCTGCCTTCCCTGCATTTTCATATTACCTGTGGACTAGTCATGTAGGAGGACAAGTCCCTCCCATGTTTGATGTACAAGTTTGCTTTATCCCTGGCAGTCCTTCCGTTTTGCTTCCCAGTGCTGTGTGTTCTAGATGGCTTCACTCTGTCCTAGCTGGTGCCATTAGGGCAGTACCATGAATAGTACAGGTATTATGCTGATGCAGCAAAGGGTGTCAGGACAGTAGTGACATCCAGATGGGGATGGAGCCCTAGCGGACTAGTGGCAACAAAATATAGCTCGGTTCAGGATTTCCCAAACTAGCTGACTGGGCATGCTTAGTGGACAGAGTTTCCTGCAGCCTCGGGGAGAGGGGCCACTAGAGAAGCTTTGTGGTGGGTGGGGAACTGTGTGTGAGATCCTGTATCTTGCTCCTACGGCAGCCCTTAAGTCTGCTTTGGGAGGCACTCTTTTTTTGTGTATAGGGTGCAAGCTACTTCTCTGAGGACTAGAACCAACACCCTGAATTGGATTGAGAAACTGATGAGGAGCCCAAGGAGAGTTCAGAGCATTGGTGGGATGTGCTCTTGACAGGATATGTTGCTTAACATGCAGCAGTCCTCATCTTATAGAAGCTGGAGCTTTCATGAGGTGGTCTCCTTTAGCCCTAGGTATTGACTTGCAGTAGTCTCATCTAGAAGTGGCAATCATGTGGATACTACATGCTATGTCTGCATGTAGATTAGAAGAACAGGTGAAGTCTTTTAGCAAGCTAGTGGTGAAAGAAGGCATTTCTTGCTATCTGAATAACTTAAGGCAATGATGAGATTTCTCACTGTCTTGCATCAGCCATCAGAGTAGCCCTCTAGGTGGTGAGGATGTGGCCAATGTCACAACTAACAGTGGCTTTCTTCCTATCCGCATCATTTCTACCTTTCCTGAGAGGACCTTGAACTAGTCATCTCTTATCCAGATGGAGTGGTAATAACTGCTAAAAAGGCAGCATGCAATAGCATGGTACTGGCATGTTGTAGGTATTGATGCCTGTGGTGACTGAACTGGTCCAGGAGGGCTCATGTGTGGGTTTACAAGGAGATAAGATCAGTAATTTTGGTTTCTGCCACCTCTCTCCTGCTAATCACCTTAGTCTCACCCAGGTTAAACTTGATGGGGCTGCTTTTCATCCTAGATCCAGTTTCTACTGACACCATGGTGCCTGGGTAGTGGCATATTCTCTTAGAGGAGCAAGAAAAGTAGCTGGGGGGCGGCGGCGGTGGCATACTAATGTCATCTGAGCCCAAAGTCGAAAAGTCTCAAGAGTGGCTAGTAATCTTATGTGATTCAATTTTTGAATACCCCACTTGTTTCCTTAAAGGGGCCTGACATTTCAAAGAGCTGCACACTAGAATAAGGTGGAGAAAGATAATTTCATTTCACGGAGGATATAGGTATTTCAAAATTTAGTCTTTTTGTTATGATTTGCAGACGCTTAGAGCAGGGCACTCCCAACAGCTGCCTCCAGTACATCGCTGCTGGCATCAAAACAAACATCATAGTATGAAGCTACTGGGCGGTTTTCATATTCCCCAGGGATTTTCTTAAAAGCTCACAAAATAGGGCTGGGAAGAATTGAGTAGGCAAATGCTACACGGCTTGTTATAAAGCAGGATTTGGTTCTGATCAAAACTTAAAAAAACCTTTTTGCTATGGAGTGAGTGACATTCCCAAATGGGAAGTCTGATGTGAGCTGGCAAACGTGTGGTTTAGGAAGTGATTCTTTATTCATCTAGGGATACTGTTGTGCCTTGGGGGGGGGAGGGGGGGTCAGATACTTTGCCTACCTTGAAGTACTTTGTCATATTTTTCTATTTATAGTGACCGTTTCTCTAGCAAAATGTACTGTGTTCTTAGTTGTTCCACAACACTTATCCCAATACAAGCAGAAATGGTCTCTAATATTGAAGAGGGAAAGGAGTGCCCTGAATTCTCTCCACACTGGGTCTGGGTCACCCATCCAATGGCCCTGCCTTTGGGGGAATATCTACATGTGGAAGACTTCTGGCAAGTCCTTTATATTCTAACCAATCAGTGTTCTAGATCAGAAGGCTCTTGCAGCAGCAAGAACCGAACAAAACATAAAGGACAGAACTTTTCTAATCTTACTACAACTTGAAGAAATGATTATTGTAAAGCATTTATTAACAGGAATTGAAGACCACCTTTCTAATGAGTTGCTCACAGTCGCCCCATGAATCTCAAACAAAACTCTACAAGGGGAGAAGAGAACTTAGAATGTCTGGCACTTTCTGCATGTGTTTGATGGCATGCATGTAACAAATAGAATGTTCACTTTAGTCCTGTTCGTGGTGAATATGTACTTGCCCCAGATTATTTGAGAGAGGTTTGAGGAAGCCAAAGCTGGTAACTAGGAAAAAGAGAATAACTTTCAGATCCCTTCTTCTAGTCAGTCCTCATTCACCTTCTGAAATACATGGATGTACTTTTTTTTGTATGGTAGAATTGCACATTATTTCCACTAGTTTTTTATTTAGGAGAGACTTAAGAAATCCCTGTTCATGACTGAACGCTTTTAACCAAACAGTAATACTCACAAAGTAGTAATTTTTCCTTTTAACTTGACTTTGTCACCACTAATGGTCATTGACACACAAAGTGTTATTTAGAATGACTGATGCTTAAAGGTAGATTTAAACATGTGAGTACTTCCCTTCTGATTTGTTGCATGAGAGCAAACCAGGATTTCACTTGTTAATGTTCAACATAAAACAAAACCCAGGGACTTTAGTTGTGTATTAATCCTGCAGTGAAGTAACCAAAGTCAACACTATTACATCAGATGCTTCTGTGTAATAGATGTCAACAGGATTCTGAAGTCCCTGCAGGAGCCAACAATAGGAGGAACTGTCTAGTGATGTAGATGGCACTCTTTCAAGTAGATCTGTGAGTCTAGGGAACCTACTGCTTAGTTAAGCACAATTTGGCCCTGTGTATTATGGTGGAAATCTGAGAGAGGACATATCTGTGGTTTCTTTCTGTCCAGTTCAGGGCAACTACACCTGTATTTCCCCTCAGCAAGGGCACCTACTGTCAGGCTTCCAGCTCCTCAGCTGTTTCCTCTCAAGTGGAAATATGTATTTCTCTTCCTTTCTCACTGGGATATTTCCAGGCTGAACAGTTCCATGCCTACAGTGTAGTGGTCTCAGCACAGATAGGTTGCCCAAGGACACCTGCTTGCTTTGGAGAAGATTACCAGCTGTAATGCTACAGTTAAGGTACCATGCAGCACATCCTATGCAATTTATTTATTCTTAAGGTAAAATGCATTACAGAGCAAACCATAATAAAAACCTACAGGTATGCTAATAAGATTACCAGAATTGGCCCCAATCCTAACATGGATTCTGGCAGGAACAGTCCTTCAGCTTCCACCCCAAGGGGATTCCTTGTGGTTACTAGTTCATCACAACTTCAGCGTAGAACAAGCACCTAGGCCTGCCAATCCAACCCAATGGATTTGGGGGGTAGGGGGCTGTGGCCCAGGGGTTCTGTTCACTTCTGCTGGATCAAGGAGGACCTAAATCAATTTAAAACCAGGCTATTTAGCCATAACCCATTTATGTGTCTGTTGATCCCTGGAGAATCGACTTTGAACTAGTTTAGGCAAACCTCTCCAGGGAGGTGACTTCTCTGGAGATTTAGGACCAGAGTGAATTTGCCTAATCACCTCCTGCTGTTCTGTTTACCCTTCCCATGGAAAAACATACAATTCCACAGTCACTCATGCAGCCTTACTGTGTCAGGTGTCCTGTTTTTGTCTGGACTTTCTAGTCAAAAAGGGGACCTGGCAGTGTCTGGTTTGATGGACTTTTGGTGTCTGATCAGTACACTCACCATGGCTTGGGGAGGCACTGGGTCATCAACCTGCACCAGCCCCTGCACAGCCAGGGCTGCCTCCTATCTGCATCTCATGAGTGGGCAGGCAGTAGCCTCCATGTGAGGCTGCAGCTCCTGTACCAGTCCTGGAGCAGAGGGAGCCCAGCTGGTTGGGTGAGGGAGGTGGAGAGGATCAAGTGATGAGGAAGGGGGAGAGGAGTGAGTGGTGGGCAGGAGCTGGGGTGAAGAGGTAGAGTGGTGGGATCTGGTTTTCAGAAATTAGAAAGCTGGTAACCCTATTACACAGTTGCATTTTTAATACTAATTCAATAAGGTATAACTTTTCTAAATTCCATAAGATTTGTTCAGAAAATTACAGGATATTGTCAGTCTCTCACCTTCTAAATGCTCCTAGATGGTGGGGTTTACCCCTCCCCCCCAATCGAAAGAGCATGGGTCCAGCCCCAAACTTTGTATATCCACTAGTCGGACAACACTATCTTTTCTGGTTCTGAAGTCCACCGCCAGTCCACATTTACTGGAGTATTTTAGCTTTTGTCAATTGTTGTACCAAAATCCCAGTGACCTAGGGACCTCTTGATGTCACTGGCAGAGGGTGCATAGAGTTTTATAGGCCTTCTCTGGGTTGGATAAATACCTAATAATTCACTATAAAATAGCATGTGAGGTCTCTGAGAGCCAGTATCCCACTGGTGGTCATAATGACCGCAAAATGTATATACAGATAATATTTAAGGAGTTATGTTTTTATACTGAAAATATGTTAAGATACAGGTCAACTTCTGGTTACCTGTTTTCTTTCAAATAGCAGGCAAATAAAACTTATCTTGTTGTCTGGCCGTGTGTGTTGGGCATTTTATGTCTCCCAATGGATGCCTGTTTGCATACTGAGCCAAATGGTAATAGGAGATCAGGAAATCTGTAAATTTCCCTCTCAGGAAGAAATGAACAGCAGGAAGGGTCCTCTTTGAGTAAAGACAGTGAATTATTGGGGTATAGCTGGGGGTGCAGAGGTACCCCCTCAGTGAGGGATTGAGTGTAAGTTAAGTGTTTTTGTCTTATGAACAGAGGGGAGTCTTAACCAAACCTGACTGTAAAACACTGGAAGGACTTTGGGTCCATTGCTCTAAAGATATGAAAGTATCTAGTTAAGTCTAGGCTGCAGAATGCATGCTATGATTTTTATTTGATGTGTAGCCGTTTGGTTCCAGTACTCCAACTTTCCATCACTGGAATCTCTCTAATTTGTTAAATAAACTCTCTGCTTGTTTTCACTATAACAACATCCAGTACTGTGTGTTAAGTAGAGTGGTGATCTGAGATGTAACTAGTAAGCTGGAGCATACTGCTTCTTTGGAATAGTGTGAATCTGTGACTAGTGATTATCCAGTGGAACAGGAATTAGCATCTCCCTGGAGTGTCCCATGCACAACTCGAAGGCATTCCTTCAACTCCATAGAAAACAACATGAGATGGACTGTGTCAAAGAAAACAGAGGTGACAAGACTGTTCAATGGTTAAAATGCAGGCCTGGCCTTTGGGAGACCAGGTCTCTCTTTCTGCTGTTTGACAAGTTCTGTGGGAGCATTAGTCAGGTCTCTCTAATTACAAAATTAAGCTATTGCCCTCTTGGCTCACAAGGGTGCCAAGGCTGAATCCTTTGTCTGCAAAACAGTTTGATCTTGATGGAAGCGGTTCTTTGGAGAGCAGCAAAAGAAAATCTTCCTTTTTCATAAAGTGATTCTTCTCTGGAGAACTGTTTGGTTTGTGAAAACTGCAGTGCAGATCTTACCATCCCCTGAAACTTACTTTAAATGGCAATGCTTCAGAAATGTTTCAAGCTGCTGAAGAGGCTATTAAAGAGGGCTGAATAAATAACTGGCAAGTGTCCTTTCTAGCTGAAGTCTGGAATCCACTCTGGTAATTGCAATATAAACTGTTAAACTCGAAAAGAAAAACAAGCAAAAAAAGCAGATGTTTCTTTATCAGTCTGAAAGGTCAACAGTTCTCCTGGAAAGAGGGGAGAGCAAAGCACCTCTGACTTTGTGTCAATCAACATGACAAGATTAAAATGCAATGCAATTAATCACACTTGCATTCATTTAATTCCCCCTCCTTCTCAGTTAATTGCTGGAATATTCATTTAGACCTGGGAAGGGAATTCTCCCTGCTTTCCATCAAACTATCTGTTTTGTTTGTATTTTAACCACAGTACAGTGAAAGCTTTTTAAAGGTAAGTTGAGTGTGAGATGGTAGCACAAGATAGAGAAAAGACAGTGGTGGATGGGTGGAACTGGCATTGCAAATGTAGAGCACTTTTGGGAATGGAGGCCCAAAATATTAGTGGGAAGGGGATTAGGATGGCTGAGATTTCCTGCCTATATTTTCCTCTTTTTCCCACTCATCTGTGGGCTCCAAAAGCTAATATGTCTGCCTCTGAAATAATCTGTAGTATAGCCAGCAATACAGATGACAACCAGGGGTACTGGAACAATTTGTATGGTGGGCATGCTGAGAGCCATTGAACCAAACTGTAAACCCTGTATATGATCTCCACTTCAAGCCAGGGGGTGCAGTAGCCCTCCCCCCCAGGCACTCCTAATTCCAGCACCTGTAATGACCACATGAATGTGCCCCCCACTCTTCTGAAATACTAAACTGCTTTGCTGCAAACTATGGGGATAGAAGGGGGTTCACATTCCAATGGGGGCTGGATTGGGCCCTAAAGAGACTCTGCTTCAGCCACCACTTGACTGCATCTGTCTGTGGCTTCACATGCAGAATCTACTTAATGTTACATACAACAGCACAGCCACTTGAATTTAGGGAGACAGGATGTAATTTCCAAAGCCAGAATCTGGTACAACATGCATGTTAACAGCATGGCAGTGTGTAGTACACCTGCCCCAATTGTTAATCATGAATTGGGCCTCAGTCATGAGACTTGAGACAGTTCTGGTTTCTCAGCCTTCATGGTGCACTTGAGTCATCTTTCCAAGCTCTTCTCTGCAATAGTGAGGGCTTGAAACATTCTCTTTCCTCCCCCTCCCCCCCCAGTGAGAGCTGACATTCTCCTGGAGAATCCAGGAGCTGGAGCATTTTTAAAAAAAAAAAAATCCGCACCCCATCCCAAATATTGCAAGACTTATGAGAGTTGGGAACGCTGATGTGCTTCTGTGACTGTAGCATGGGATGAAGTTGGGACATCAGTGATTTGTTCTGATCTCTGCCACAGACTTCCTCTGTAATCCTGGGCAAATTACTTCGTTTCTGTGCCTCTTAACTCACTCCCTTTTTGTGTAATGAACTTTTGAGATTTATAGATGAAAATGGCAAGACCCTTTGTAGGCAGTGTGTTTTGGGTTTTTTTGGTTTTTTGTTTTTGTTTTGCAAAAACAATATAGCAAGATCCTATGTACTCTGCTCCAAGCTTTACCTAAAATCTGTGGGGCATGAGCCTGAATTCAGTTGTACCTTCAGGCTATTATTGAAATATGGAAATAGATATAGTACAGTATTTCTTGTACTAAAATAAGTAGTTCTAGAATTCTTTATACTGGCTCCTAGATTTTTCAGTGTGTCAGAGTCTTGCACTGATGGTGGATAGCTGCTCTGTAGCTGTTTTGGGCTGGATGTGCTGAGGAGGAGACCTGGAGGTTTTGACAGTTGGGTAGCGCAACGTTTGTGCCTTTGACATCTGGAAAGGTGTGAAGAGATTTTTGGCTCCCAGGAAGCTCTTGAGGATTCAGATTGTGGGGTGGTGATCTAAGCCCTGCGGTAGCAGGGCTGGGTGGGTTCTGAAATGTTAAGCCATATGGGGTGGGAATTCCAAAACCTCAAGGAGTTAAGCATCCAAATCCCATTTGATTTACAGCAAGAGCTGGGCACTCAGACTCCCTTAAACTCATTTGACAATCCCAGTCTCAAGCTCTCAGTTCTTGATCCAAGCAAGCCCTGATAGTGCTGGCTTCTCCACTGGTTCCCGGGGAAGGTGGAATACTTTGCTCCTCCGAGATTGCCCGTGTAATGCAGTGGTGGTGCTTCTCTTCTGCTAAAAAATCATGAATAATCTGAAAGGAAATCCCCTCTGAATCAATGACTAACTTTATACAAGCTTTTAAAAGTCAAGACCTCTCAGTTCTGGACTACTTCTCCTCTTTCATCTTGCTGGAGAGGAGTATTGCAGCAGACATGACCAAGTTCAAAGGCTAGAGCTGCTGAGTTGTCACTACATACTAAAGTCTGATCGTAATCATGTGGCTTGTGGGATCACTTGTGATCCCACAGTGAATGAAAACAGTTTATGAATGCATTTATATCAATATGCTGCAAACTACAGTTGCCAAAGTGATATTGTGAAGCCTATTGCTGATTTTCAGAGGCTATGTGAGAGCAAACTTCATCAGAGTTCAGGGTTTATAATCAGTGTATTTCAATTCTTTTAGAAAAGCCAGTGTTTAGAACCTCCCCCTGTAGTTATCTGTTAGACATCCAGTGTGACAGACCAAGATTCATGGTTTTATCTCTGGCTATCAGTTGCTTGCAGAGTTTATTTTTCTCCCTTTCTGAGGTTGAAGCAACAGGAAGGGTTCCAATATTTGTTTTAAATTTTGACCTTTTGTTGGGACAATAAAAGGCTAACAATTCCACAGCCACAAGAGAACTCCCAAGAGCAGTGAAACTGACCAGTCTGGTGAAAGCTGAAGTTTTTAAACTTTCAAACATTCCAGGATCATTTGTTTTTGTGCAACAAATAAGTCTCTCTCAGATGGCTGAGGCCTTTACAACCCCATTCCCCAATGCCTCATGAAGGATTCATTTTCCGCTTCAGTGGCTTCCAAACCTTAACCTGGCCTTGCATTAATTGTTGCACTTTAAAGCCAAAGTGTAATACTTCCTTTCATTTGTTATATGGGGCTCTTCCACTGCTGGCCATGCCTTCCTGCAGCACTCTGCTCAAAGTACAGGTTTCTCTAGTTGAGAGGTGCAAAAAAATGCAGGCTGACTATCCAGAATAGTGACCTTTATTAGCTTCTGGAAAACCCATTGCTTGAGATGCTAATATTGTGGTGATACTCTTACAGTAATCAAAGGTGTGCTGTGCTGGGGACTTTCTAGCTCTTAAATGAAGACAAGACACCTTTCCCAGAGAAATTATTCTAGACATGCCTCACTGAATGGTAACAAACAGTAAGAGGAAGGCTAAAGAAGAAACGAGATCATTTAGTTACTCAGTTAGGCATGTGTAGGTCTTGAAAGTTCAATTAAACAGTTGGGGTTTTTTAACTTTCTTTACTCAAACATGTAAGTGACTATCTGAACTGTGTTGTGAGACAGTTTGTATAAACGATGCCATGAAATGAGGGAGGGTGTACTAGAAAATAGCACAGGAGTATGTGACAGTGAACATGCCAGTATTGGCTGAGGGGGTGGACAAGCTGATTTAATAGGTTTCTTCCATTCCTTACTTACACAGTTCATAATGGCACAGTGGTCAGATGCTAACAGTTAGCATTCTGAAGTGACTTAAGCTGCTTTTGACGCTTCTAAATTCATTAGCCTGTCATGTGGAAGAAACACTTGAGGCAACTCTGAAAAATGTAGGAACGTAAAATCAGCTGCCACTTGGGACTTGGCAGTTGTCACTATTGCAGGGATGGCTATTCAGAACTTCATGGCACAGCAGACAGAACTCTGATCCTCTTGCTTCAGAGACACAGGCCCCTTAACTGCTTTAGCAAAAGTGGAATAATTCTGTTTCTAGCCCTTGGAGAGCAATGGCACACTTTTGTGTGGTACAGTATTGTGCACTTGTCGACAAGGTAGAGTAGCTGAGGCTTGTAAGGCACCTTTTTAGAGCTGAAGTGAAGTACATGAAAACAACATATATTAAATCCCAAAGTTTTATATTTAGAAGTGCAAGGACTTGTAGCCAAGTAATAAACTGCCAGTGCTGAAGAGGTGAGTATGCAACTGTAACACTGTCCTGCTGTGTGCCAAGCTACCAAAAGGCTGGCAGCATGGTGGTCTCTTTGGGGGGCTAGGGTCTCTTTAACAAATTTAATGACACTCTTTTTTAAAGATAAGCCCGTGTTTCCTTATGCTTTTACGCTGTGCTGCAGTAAGAAGATAAGCAATGGTATGGCTTTGCCTTGAAAAGCTAGTACAGCTTCCTTTCCACTTCATTGCAATAGGCCTTGTTATAGCCTAAACACTTGCTTTCCCTACTTTTTTTTTTAACACTATTTGGCTGGCAATCAAATACCCTCCTTAGTGGACCAAGTTGTGTATTTGGTTCAGTGTCTCCTCATGAATCTGTCCAATCTAACCTTAGTATAACCACACTCCTTAATTTCCCATGATGCTTGTTTGCTTCATAAACCATAACCCAGAAAAGATATAACTTGGCTTAAAATACTTTGGGTAGAAACTTTCCAAGCTGAACTATATGCATATTTATGCAGCATAACTCTTGTGCATAACACACTACAGCAATAGCGGGACAACTCAGTCCTATTGCAATTCCACTTCAGTGGAAGTGCTTAGGGCAAGGTCTCTGCCCTAAGCACTTTATAATCTCTAAACTAGAAACGCACAGGAATAAACTAGTAAATAAGACCATGGTGGGTACCTGAGTGTAGTGAGAACAGTAAACAGGAAGGGAATACTACTCTGGGGTGTAGAGAATGAGTGCTCTCCATCTTCTCAGGGCATGTGGGGAAGGGCTCAAACTTCCTTTCCAGTCAGAGTGGCTCTGGTAGTAAATATACATCCAGGTGTTTGCATAGTACCCATTGCTGTACTGTGAATGTCCTTAGAACCTGGTTGCAGACTAATAATGACCATATAAGACCAGCCTATAAGTGAGTGTACTTACTTATATGGGCTGTTGGAAAAGAAACTACCAACTTTTGGTTCTTGTCATCTTGATTGCTTATCCCTTGGGTAAATTTGGCCTGGCAGTTGTTCTGGGGCAATCTGAAGTGTCAGTTTGTCACAAGAACTGCATATGAAGAGCACCTTTTCCTGCTGAATGTATTTGCTCCCTATTACAGGTAAATATCTTTGCTGACAAACTGGTGTGTCAAAGTCATCTGTCTTGGAGGGCAGAAGCAGGTTTGGAAGAGAACTGTACTCTGACTTGCACAGCTTCAGTCGCCAGCTGAATTCTGATTCTAGGAACTAAATAGCTCTGTATGAAGCAGAAGGTGGTATTTGACTTTTTTCAGAGTTTGAACTTGGAGTGTAGACAATTGAAAAATGAATCTTGTTTGCTTTATACACTATTTGATCTGGAAGTGAAGGCTGGAGGAAAAGCAACATCTAAGCTTAGAGTCACTCTCCTGACTTGAACTTCTAAAATCAAATTCTTGATTCTGTAACAATCACTTTGGATCAGGGTGGAAAATAATCCTGTTTTACAGTTTGAGAACTCTTTGGATTCTGGAGGTGTGGGTAGAAGGCCAGATGAATTAAACTAGTAAGGGGGCACTGTGGACTTAGGAGCTTGACTACTAAAACCAATCCCACTGCCAATCTGCTACATTCCTGACAGCTGCTGCTTATTCTCGATTGTCAAATTCACAAGGATTTGCTTGAAACTGAAGAGTGAGATGATCATATGCATGCTGGGCTTCTCAAACTCATCTGTAGCTTGTTATAGCTAAAGCCTGGGTTGTCAGTTGTCCTTCAGTTCTCCTTGTTTAGATTTGCAGCCCATGAAAGTGAAAATTTGTCATGTGTACATACTGTATGTCAAGGCATTCCCTTCACAACTAGGATCAAGGTACTTACTGGCTTTTGTTGATCTTAATAGTCTGCCAGTTGCAAAAAGCTCACATAATTCATTGTAAAGAACTTCTTGTGCCACGCTCGTGGTGTCTGGGAAGTTGGCATGTGCTGTTGTCACAGTTGAGGTCAGCAAAGAGTTCTTATGTGTTCCTTAGATTTGAATGTGTCCGGGGGGGGGAGGGGGTGTGTGTGTGTATCTTGTTTGGGCAAGGGACCTCAAATGTGAATTTGTTTCCTCTAATAGTCAAAGCAAACTCTCTTGTTTTAAAGTCCAGGAGAAGGCCCATCTGTGACTCCCAGCTTACTTTCTGATTTCTGACTGTTTAGAAGGCATGTGTTCAAGCTTCTCTCCATAATCTCAAGGGCTAGAAAGTGGCTTTTCATTTTTTAGATGAGAGCTGAGATTGGAGTTCCTAACACTAAATATTGTAAGACTCATGCTGACCAGCTCTAACTTTCAAAATTGCATAGGATTCAGTGAAGCACTAATTGTACATAGAGCTGGGTGTTTTTGGTTTGCAAGTGGCCAGTGTGAACCATTGTTTGATTTCCTTTCCCATGGGCTTGTACGTTTATGCATGGAGTATGTGTATAAACGACAGACTTGACTGACTTGCTTTGAGTTCTGGAAACTTTCCCTTTACTTTATAAACAGTGCAAAGTTGGAGGCTGAATTCTGATGTCCTGCTTTAGATTTAAGTTATATAATCACTGTAGTATCCGCTTCAGTCTGCAAATACAAGGACATGGATCAATACATTAAGTGTTACATGTAGCATTGAGCATGCTAGGTTCAATAAATGAAGATAAAAGCTGCATGTGTTCAAGGCAAAACCTCTGGGTACAAAAAAAGCAATGATGCCATCTTCCTTCAACCAGCTGTGAGTTGAGCAGCATAGTCTACTGTTCCGATTCCAGCTATTGCAAGAAGGGAAAGGCTAGGGTTGGTCTTAAAGAGCCTAGGAAACCCAAATTGCCACAAGCTCCTTCCATTACAGATCAGGGCAAGGGACTTGAGGGACCTTCACTTCCCCAACCCCATAGATTGCCAAAGATTGTAAACTAATTCTAATGCTGGCTGTGTTGTGGGGAGAGTTTACTATGGATGTGTTCAGATGGGCTCTGGATGCTTTAAACTTGATTGATTATGCACTCTATCAATTTGTTTGGCGCTGTGAATACTCAAATGTAACTCCCTTTTTTCTTAAACTGGAGCTAAGCACCTCACCCACTTGGTGCATACTGCGTCAAAGAAGACCAGTAAATGGACTACTGTGGTATGGAGCTGCCAGTAAACATGGGATAAACTCAAGCTTAGCTGGGCTTTCAGAGGAGCAGAGTAGAGAGACCTTTTGTTCAAGAAATCTAAAATGGCTACAAGTGTCCTGCAGAAGAAGGTAACCCTCTCTACATTGAAAGACTACAGGATTCCTGTTTAACTCTGTTGGGGGGCAGGGGAAATGAGGTTATGAAAAATGCAAGAATTCATACATCTCTTCTCCCCACCCCAGATTAGGAGAGAGTATTAACTGCTGCCAAGAAAGTGATCTGTTCTAGAATCATGAAATGTTGCATCTTCTTTCCAGACTTTGGTCTTAAAATTTATATTGAGGGAAAACCTTCATTCTCATCAAGCAAGCTTTGATCAATTATAGAGTGAGCATATTGGTAAAGAATTTTGCCACTTCTCTTCTGTTCTTAGTTGTAGCTGGTTTACATTTCCCCAATAAGAGCCTGGTCCTGCTCCCACTGAAGTCTGTAGCAAAACTTCTATTGACTTCAGTGGGAGCTGGACTGAGCCATTAAACAGGAGCTGTTGATACACAGGTTTTTCCCCTCTTGCCCACCCAAAGTGCAGACCACTTAAACGTAATGCTTTAAACAACAATATGTGAGTAACATAATCCCTCAGTCTACTTATGCTGGTAAAACATGATGTTGGATTTCTCTCTGGTTTAGTCCAGTATTGTGGAGTTCTCACTAAGAAATGTAGAAGCCAGGCAAGTTTGGGTATAGACCCACACAATCAGAAGAAGCAGCAGCCTCTTCATTTGACAGGTTAGCAAACTTTGGCAAATCTCTCAGTGGATTTGATCTGAATTGGTAATGAAATGCCAAACCAGGACTGACATCTTGGTCTTAGATTTCATTGAGCACTCAATTCAGTTGCAGTTGCTGAATTACCCTTGTCATCCCTGTGAAAGTCTGCTCCTTAACCCCAAACTTTCCAAGTATTGGGCAGGGATGAATGATTCTCATCTTAAATAGGAATTAAGTTAACTCCATGCCATAATGTGACTTGTCTTGTGAATTTCTACAACTCTGTCAAGCATAAGTGGGTTGGGTGTATCTGTTAAACCAAGACACTTACTGCTGGGACAGTCTACCACAGGAGCAGATGCGCCTGACCCAACAACTCTTAAATCTTCCATGGTATGAAGCCAAGTAGCCCTTCCTCACCCAAAGAACTCTAACTAGCATCTGTTGGACCACTTCTATTTGTCACATAACCTGTACTCCATTTCACCATGAACTATGTGGGTGTCATGGGGGAGGAATTCTTTAGAAACCTTCTGGTTCTTTGGATTTTTATTTTCTTAAAGGCTTCAAGTCTGCCAGAGGATGGAAATAGCTCATAAAGTAACTGGTTAATCTGATATGCCCCTATTCTTACCCCTTCTAGTGTCTGTCCCTTTTAAGCTAGGGGTTAGCAAGAGATCACTGCCTTCCCAGGTGTGGTGCTCTTGTGACTGGCTGCTTTGGAGGTCAGTTCAGGAACCAGAAGGGGCAGGTAGATGGGTAGAGTGAATGACTCTTTATGTAGGAGGTGCCAGATGTTCTTCCCACTTGTCACTACAGGGAGCTCCTGCAGCTGACACTTGGAGAGCAGGCGTGGTAGTTCTCTGCTCTTGCTGGTCCTCTGCCTTCCATCTGGTGCAGTCTTAGGAGGTCTTAAAACCAAAAAAAACAAAACTCCTGTTACAAAGGAGATGAAACAGTTAAATATTATCCTCTTACCATTCTAATAAAAACCAGAAATGATATCAACAAATATTTAAAAATTCACCTATGTCAACCTGAATTTTTCATAGACACAATTTAGTAAAGGCTTTGGGGGGTGGGGAGAGAAGATGTAACTAATAAAACTGAACTGGATATTCCAAGCAAGTGCTTTAAACTTCCCATTAGTACTTTGTGGCTTGCAGCTTCAAGGGTTTCTAGCAGATTTAGAAGTAGCAACAAAAATGTTGCCAAGAACTCCACCTAGAGTAAGAGGAGCTTTTTAATCAGGGTAGTTGCAATACAGAAGGCCAATTTGGGGGACAGGCGAGGGGGAGAGGAAACTGATACTTAACCAAATAGTCTCTACCATTATAGTAGATCAAAAGCATCTTCAAACATTGTCCTCTTTCAGGGAGTGGAGATGGGGATGCCATGTCAGAACCTGAAAACTAGCAGGGTCATTCATAGCTAAGTGTCCTGCTTTGTGTGGGCCATCTTGCATCTGGCCATGACTTTTTAACAGTTGTCCTGCAAGGGCCACATTGCTACTGTAAAATCCCAAAGGATCTGCAGGAGTCAGGAGGGGGGCTGTCCCTTCCCTTTGTGGCCTGGCTGAGCATCTGATCAGGGCATGGAACCTGTCAGTCACCACTGGGCAGAGGTAGGAGGGGGGGTGTGTGTGTGTGTGTGTGCGCGCGCGTGGGGGGGAGGGGAGCAGGCACCAAGCAGGTGAGAGCCCCCCAACACACAAGCCAGAAGAATGTCTGGTGAGGGAGGTTTTTTGGGGGAGAACTTGAGGGGCTGGGGGCAGGCATAGGGGTAGATCTGGAGGGTGTGGGGGAGTGATGGGGTCAGGTGGGCTTGGGATGCTTGGGGGTGAAGGGTCTAGGAACTGCAGTGGGCAGGTGTGTGGGGGTGACAGATCTGCATTTGTGAGGGGCTGATAGGGGACAGGTGGTGCTTGTTGCTGCTTAGCAAGCTTTCCTGGTTGTGAGCTGCATATCTTGGATTACAATTAGTGCTGAAGCCAGTCAGCTAATAGTTTCATTATAAATAGTTCTAGGCTATTTTCATATTTGTACTGATTGATTATTTATATGTGTGTGTGCAGTTTTTTAATAAGACAGTATTCAGTAAAGTGTGTAGGTATATAATTTTTAAATGGTATTCAATAAAAATTGATGTTCCTCATTTTCAGGGTCACTGTCCCTCACTCCAGAGCCTGGGGGTTGAGAGAGACGTTTAGCAAGAGTGCAGTAGATGGACCAATGGGTGGCTAGAACAATGCCACCATTAAAGGACAGGCTTGGGATTGCATGCATTGTAACGCTTTGAGAGTTTTGGCATTCTAGAGGACATGCTGTATGAGCCTTAAAGGACTTCCTAATGTACGGTCAACTGGTGGCTTTTAATTTAAAAATAAAAAATCTTGAAATGAGATTTCACTAGTTAACACTGAGCAGTGCTGTGCAAGGGCTAGGGGCTGGCAAGCGTTCTAGCAGCAGAGTTCTGCGTTAACTTAAACTCAGCACTGCACCAAGGTCCTCTTCTGTAAAACAATAATAGTGGCTTGTTAAACCACTGTATATGTTGGGGAAAGTGATCATGCCCAAGCAAGCTGGGGATAGAGACTGAATTAGGCTTATTAGTTCAACTTCAGGTCAATAGCTTTCTTGGTCATGAACATGATGATGGTTTGAGGTGGGTATCCACTTCAAATGCCTTTCAGGTTGTCTGGAAACACTGGTGGGTGACAATGAGTTGGTAAAGAAGGGCTTTGAATTTAATGCCTGTACCTGTGCTCTATTTTCAGCTCTTCTGTAGGCTTGCTGTGTGAACTTGAGTGTGTCACTTAACCTTTCTATGTCTTTATCTCAGAAGCTTTTCTCTAAGATGGGATAATGCCTGCCTCATAGGTGTGTTGTGAGCAGAGGCAGATTTAAGATTTATTGGGTCCCTGGGCACAAAACACTTGGGCCTCTCACACACTGGGGACTCGAAGGTTCCAGAACTCAGGGGCCAGGCCCGCCCATTTTTTAACATGGGTGTTGTAGCCTCGAGCAGGTATGGAGTGGTGGTGACCTGGGTGCAGGGGGTCTTTGCTCCCCCAAACTGCAAGCCTTGGGCCAGAGGTGACAGGAGTGGTGTTGCACATGGCTACTGCCTTAGGCATAAAGCCCTGGTGGCAGTGAGGGCAGTCTGTCACCAGGAACAGAGGACATGGTAGTGGGGTACAGGGCAGCCTGGCAGCAGCAGGACAGGTGGTGGGCAGGCACCAAGAGTCTGTACATCAATCTGCCACTGGTTGTGAGGTTTAGTACCTAATACAGCTTGTTGAATTCCACAGTTGAGTTACAGAAGTACAAAGTAGCTTCTGAAGATGCACAGCAGTTCATTCTATTAAACAGCTGTTTAATGGGTACAGTGTTAGCTCAATTTACACTTGAGGGATGATTTTGACCCCTGCCAAGGAGGGTAAGTGGTGGCTTAACCAAATGTTTTAAATAAGTATAAGTTCTGATCTTTTAATAAAGAAGCTGCCAAATGTGTATCCTACTAAAATCAATGGGAGTCTTGCCATTACTTATTGGTCCTAGAGGCCCATATAAAAATGGAGGGCCCCCAATGCACTAGGCGCTTTGCAAACACTGTAGTAAGTCCTCACTCTAAAGAGCGTACAATCCAAACAGACAAGAAAGTCCAGGAAAGGGGCAGGGGAGGAGATAAAGTTGATTATCATTGTACAGATGGGATACTGCAGAACTGATATTAAGGGCTTGTTTACATGGTACAGTCGTGCACATCAGTGGGTAGCACATTCAAATGCACACTAATGTGTTGCACACTAACTGGCTTGTGTGGGCCCTGATGCCATGCTCTGAAAGTCCTCAACTCTCAGTTCAGTGCCTGTGATGCCCTGGTAATGATCTCATTGATGCCCAGGAACTGTCCCGGGCTGGGGGCGGGAATTGAATGAATCAACTCCTGATACTTTTAGTACAGGATTTTATTTCATCCTCTTAATGCTATATAACATTTGTGTAGCATCTTTCAACAAGGATTTCCAAGTGCATTAAGAAGAGAAGTGATATTGCATTCATTTTACAGGTGGCTAAAGTGAGGCACAGTTTAGGTTACTTCTCCATGAGTGCCTTGTGAAAGAGGATTCTACCGTGTGAGTTTGCTACATTCCAAATATTATCTATCTTGTTCCGTTTTCGATTCTGTTTAACATTTGTGATCTTAAATCTTAACTTGGCTAGCTTGATCTCATGGTTTTGTGGGCCTTGAGTATACCAACTCCTTTTATACTAATTACTGCATGGATTTATAGCAAGACTACATTGTCTTGATAGCTGTCATTTCTTTTTTAAAAGGTTGACTTTCTTCTGATGTGTTTGAACTGCCCATATCACCATTGTATGTTCTGTCTTCACATTTGCTCTCATGCAAAGAACTAAGTCTGCTTGCAATCTACATCTGGCTAATCTCTTTAAGTACAGTAAGACTTGATGTGTATATGGAATACTTTATGATAGAGAGCACCCAGAATAGCGTTATAATGTATAAACTGGATTTGAATTGGCCAGGCCAACTCTGAACTTGGCTATGTAAAACTCTTTTTTTTTTTTTTAAAAGCAACTTTTAAATACGAACAGTCAGACTTCCCTTGTTCAATTTGATCTCTGGCCCTCCACACTTCAGCCAGACCCCAAATTCCTTCTACCTACTGCCCTACCACAGGCTCCTTCTAGCCCTATTCCTGGTGTACAAGGCTTTTTGTTCTTTTTGTTTTTTGTTTTTTTCCTTTGTACAGGCTTCCTATGTAAGTGAAGAACGCTTTCTTCAGACTGCAGTGTTTGCTTAGTGATCTGAAGCACAAGGTGGTATGCAGGCTAGCTGATAGCTTATAAAATGAAATAGCACCGCAATAAAATGGCTACCTTGGTGCTGCAATAAATGGTCACAAAGGATGTGGTTGCTGCAAATCCCTGCTCACAGCAATGAAGAGCTACTACACAGACCAAAGAAGCAATAATGAAGTCCTTGGCATGCTTTTCATCCCAGACTAAGTGTATGTGTTAAACATTTCACCACAGACTAATTACATGCCTTCTGAGAATGGTAAAGTGGGAATGATATTTGCCTGTGGGGAAAACTGAGTCCTGGTTTAGTGACTTGCTGAGCAGGTCTGTGGCCTGTTCAAAAAAAAAAAAAAGAACCCAGGAATCCAGCTCTCAGACTTGTCCTATTGTAGAACTGAGGCAAATGGAATTTTAGCTCTCATGACATTCTGAAAAGCCCATGCCTTAGTGAAGCCGAGAGCTCTTGGACGACTACTACAACGCTGAGGAGTGTGGATAGCAGCAGGCCCTTCCAGAAGCAAGGTGCTGGAGAAGTCTCTGGCAGCACCTATATTGCTGTGTCATGAAATATCTTGGGGTTTCCATGTTCCTTCCTACTGCCCTGTGTATTCACTTAGTCCCTGACAACCTCAAACTTCCTGCAATGCCAGGCTCCTGACTTTGTATTTTTTAACTTCCCCCAAGTGCAAACATAAATTGTGAAAAGCAATGTATTAAATGCTCTTTAATAGTCTGGTTTTATTAACTGCCTGGAATACCAACTCAAGGGCAAGCAAGCAGCAATCAGTCAGCCTCTTACCTGACAACTACATTATGTTCTGTCACTGTGCAAAAACAAAACAAACAAAACTCCCTCAAAGCATTTATTTGAAATACATGAAACTGGCTCAGTTATTCATGAGCTCCTGTGAGGGACTTTTTTGGCAGGTTTACCAGGTGGTGGTCAGCGTGTTTAGACACATTGTTTAAGGGAATCCAAACTACTTTCAAAAGTTTGGCTTTAATAAAAAGACTGCAGTGTTCTTTATACTGAAAAATCAATCCCCAGCCAGAGTGAGGAATTTGGATACTGTGAAAGGGCAGGAGTGGATTTACTATGAAACTGTGGGGTGGCATGGGGGCCCCCCATGACTGAGAGCCCCCCTAAGTTGCAGGACAAATCTGACCACCTGCACCTGAGACACGGCTAGCATGGCTCAGGCAGGCTGCTTGCATGCTGTGGCCAGTAGCCCCACACCATTCCCAGAAGCAGCTGGCTACTGGCGTATCTCTGCGTGCCCCTGGTGGGGGTGGGGAAGGAAGGCAGCTCTGCCCCCCTCCCTCTGCATGGCTTCATTCCTAGAAGTGGCTGGCATGTCTCTGCAGCTCCTGGGGTTGTGCGTGCCAACTCTGCAGCTTCCCATTGGCCAGAAACTGCAACAGACATCCCCCCCCTCTCCCCCCCCGGCTAGGAGCCAGTGCCAGAAGGGTGCATGTGCCAGACACCCGAGGTAAGCACTGCCCCTCTGACTTCCCCCGCACCCCTACCCCAGCCCAGAGCCTGCACCCAAACTTCCTCCCAGAGCCCTCACCCCTCCTCCCACACCCCAACTCCCTGCCCCAATTAAGGTACCTCACTTTATTTTCGTTCCCATTACTTCTAATATAGGAGGAAGAAAAAAACAATGGAAAAACAGGGGGTGGGGAAGATAAGAGAACATTCTTTTTCTTGGCTGGGTCTGGGGGCGGGGGCAAAAATGAAGCTGCGCACAGGGCCCCACTAACTCTAAATCCACCACTGTAAAAGGGTGATTCTGATGTCAGAAAACCCAAGCCCATGATGGAGTAAGGCATAAGGGAATGTGTGGATGTCCTGAGTTCAGCGACCAAGCTGGCTGGCAATTTTTCAATTAAATGGCTTTTGTCAGAAAATGCAGGTTGGTTGGATCTGCAACAGGTATGTTTCCAGGGAGTGTATATGTACACACAGACCAACCTGATTCAGAGCAGGGACTTGAACAAGGTCTCCCATATCCCAGGTGAGCATCCTGACCCTTAAGTTATGGGCTGTTCTGAGGTAGGTCTTGTGGTCCCTCTTCTTCCCCATTGCCCTCTCAAAAGGTCTTGTTTGCACTCTGTGAAAAGACATGTCAGCCTCATTCTGTTAATCTTGCACAAAATTCTGGTTTTCTGACTAGCCCTATTCAGGAGTAGATTTACTGGATCATTGGGGCTAGTGCTCTTTGGCACACTAGTCAGGTCTCCTCAAAGCCTGTTGTGCTTTGCCCCATAAGGACCCAGTCAGTTTTTGAGGTTGTGGCCAGGCCCAGACATTAGGATAGGTGCATGCTATTCCTTTTTGGAGTAGGAGTTGCTACAGAATGTTGACTCCAACCCCACCCACTTTCCTCCACCAACCTGCTCAGTGCTGGCAGGATGGCTCCTAGATAGCGATGGGCCAGAGCTGCAAAGTTCAGAGTAGAACTTTCCCAAAGGGAGGGGCTTTTTAGGGGGAAGATGGATTTTAGTTCTAATAGAGATGAGGACCAGCTGCAATGTTAGCATGTATCTGGGCTCACCTGTTTCCCAATCTTGCTTAGTTGGGACAGCTCTGCTTTTGAGTAGTAGAACTTTTTCCTTCTGTGTAAAAATATCCCACTCTGCAGAAAGAAATGGGATGTTGGTTATGAAACTTTGGTCTCCTAGAAGCTATACTTAGCTGCAGCTTTCATCTACTCTAGTGCTGTGTGTTTCACCCAGGCAGAGGTAAGGGAAGAGCATAGAAAGCTGACTTGTCAGCAAAAGTCAGAAGCTGGTGGTGGTGGCTCTTAATTTACGCTGCATACAGAGTAACTTCCCTTCCTTATTAGGTACTTTTACATACAGCCTGGCTTCTAATAGGAGCTGCAAGGGTTTGGATAAATGGATTGAAAAGTGGCCATGTTGTGCTCTAGTACTTGCTTAGGTTCTTGGTATCCTGTGCTGAAATGCTGTTTTGTAACTTCCTACACATCACCATACCTCTCTGAATCCCCACAGATATTCCTCTGTCTGCAGGGCACTGTGTAGAACTCCGTCTTTTTCCTCCTTGTCTTCCTGCACCAGCACACCTCTGTTATAAACAGTTGTGCCAAGTAAAAAGAGCTCTGATCTCTTGCTATACTGCAGTCTTGCACTCAAGTGTGTGTGCTCTCTCTTGCTTCCTCCCCCCCCGCCTCCCCAGGAGCAACACCTGAGAATGCAGAAGAAACTGTCTTTAGGTCAAAATAAGCTAATCATGCCTTGAACTGAATGATGAGCTCACTTGAGTCAGCTTTGTTAGGGTTCCTCACTTACAAGTCCTCTTGTTCTTTGGTTCCATTTCAACCTGTTGAACCTGCAGCAACTTCCAACTGACCATTTTTTGTAGAGGCATATGCTATGTGAAAAATGTTCCAGTCCTTAAAGGTGCAGTGCAACAGTCACCACAGCTCTGAAAGCTTCATACACCATAAAAACCCACAACACCTAAAATAAGGAAAGGGGAATAGAGGCTTGGGAAGAACACTATTAATACAGGTGACACCCTTTTATCCCTGTTTTCAATGGGGGAAATTAGCCAGCTTAGCCTCCGCTCCTTGGCTAGTTATTCATTAGCAGACCTCACTGTAGAGTCAGGGTCCCAGGCTTGCACACAAAGCTATTCCTCTGCATGTCAAACAACTACAGAATGTGTGTTTCTCCCCCCAATGTGGATCACAACGGAATAGGATTGCTGCTACAGAGGCAGAAATGTCAAACAATAATTGAAGTGGAAAAGAGCTCTTGAGTAAAACTACTCCATCTGCCGAAGGTCATTGCAAGATTGGTCACTAGCCTCTGTCTAGACCTGCTTTTAAATGACTCCAGTAATGGGAGACTTTTTCATAGCCCAACAAACCTGAAAGTTTAGGTAATGTTCCCTGATGCTTGGGGTACGCTATCTATTTGACAGGTTTCAGAGTAGCAGCTGTGTTCTGTTTTGACAAAAAGAACAGAAGTACTTGTGGCACCTTAGTCTAACATTTATTTGAGCATAAGCTTTCATGAGCTACAGCTTCAGCTCAATATGCTCAAATAAATTTTAGTCTCTAAGGTGCCACAAGTACTCTTTGTGAACTTAATCATAACTGGCTTTTAGGCTTGAACCAGAATCCTAAATAGGAACTCCCCTAAGCAATGTGGGTGTTTGGGATGTGAACCTGTATCTGGAGCCAAATTTTACACCTAAACATTTTTGCTTTCAAAACCCCAGAGTCTACGGTGTCCATGTACTTGGGCAGCAGATATTTTTATAATCTGGAGCTGGTTCTTTTTTTTAATCTTTTTTTTTTTTTCAAAGTACCCTTCTGATTAGTATCTGGGGTTAAAGATAATGAATCTAGCCTTCAAACTGCTGAGGTTAGTTTTTACAGATGAGGAAACTGACTAAGGGAAGTTCCTTATCAGAGACTGTATTGCAGATCCAGTAATAGAACTTGGTGGTGGTTCTCAATCCTATATGTAAACCCATACAATCAATTTTTTCCTCTCGGAAGCTTTGTTTGCAAAACTGAACCCGAAGTGGTCTGTATGCTTGGACAGCCTTTGAATGTTTGAAAACTTAACTTTTTTCCTTGGTGGTTTTTTTATGTATGGGTTTGCTTCATAGTTGTGTAGTTCATTTTCATTGTCTTATTTTAGCTAAGTAATTTTTTGGTGCTTTTTTGTTAAAGTCCTGCTCTGCTGCACTTGAAACGTGTGACAACATTGCTTGGTGCAAGAGTCTTCAAGAAATTGTTTGACAGGGAAGTTCTAGTTCAGTCTACAGTTGGGTGAAACTGAGGACTTCATCTGGAACGAGGAAACAAAACTACATACTACTTGCCCTGCCATTTTTAAAAAAGTAATAAAATGTCTAAATCAAAGTGTAGTAATCCAGCATCTGGTTTGCTGGGTCAAAATTCCAATTTTTTGGAGGATGGTGCTTTGAATAAAAGCTTAAAACAACAACCAGTCCTAAAACCCTGTACTCTGTTTCTGCAAAAACTAAGGACCACAGCAATGCTGGACTGCAGTATTGTGAACAGAGGATGGGGTGACTGAATTACCCTCATTGTACAATGGAGCTAGAAATTGGGGTGCAAATGCAGGGCTGTTAAATGTCTGGTCAGTGGGTTTTTAATTCAGATGGGAGGAAAGTGAGAGTGGGAAGATATAGGCTGAACCAGCTTTATGGGATTATATGTGATATTGAGATAAAAGAAAAGCAGGGGCTGGAAGTCAGGCCAGATCAGGATAGACAGAAGTGGGGAGTGGGAGCTGGAGCATATGTGCTTGTGATATGGGTTAGAAGGGGAAAAACATAAACTGGAGAGAGATTGCACTGTGGTAGCTTATTGAAAGCGTTTGGAAAGAATGGCTGTGTGTGGTGAGCTGGCGTGTGGGATTTCTTGGTCCTGCTTGATTCTCTATGGTTCTTGTTCTGAGTTCTAAGAAATAAAGTAGTGTTACACTGCAAGCTTCCATCAAGAGGACTTACATAAAAACTTTTGTGAATATGCTGTGAACATACCAGGGAGAACTGGCAATGAGGATGGATTCTAATAAAGAGGAAAATCTGAGAAAGCCAGCTGCTCCCTAAAATGGAGGTGCACAACTCATCCCATCTCACTCTCTGCTGGCTTTCCACAGACTGACTCAGATAGTATGCTTTTCTCCAGAACCCCCTAGTTTGCAAGCAGGACTGAGACCCTCCCCTTAGGATTTAAAGTGACAGCTTCTAGTTTGTGTCTTTGATACACCACAAGGTGCTAATCTATGGTGCCTTACTTCAAAACCTATTGATTTCAGGGAATGTTCTTTCAGATAAGAGCTAGTTGAAATTGTTCAGACAAAGGTGGGGTGTGTGTGTTTGGTTTTTTGTTTTTTGTTTTTTGTTTTTTAAATAAGAAACCATGGTTTTGTGTTAGAACTAAAAGGGAGTGAGTTTGTGGAGCTGGGGGTGTCTGGGTATTTTGAAGTTTGGGTGCAAAGGACCTGGGCAGGGCTACAGTCTAAAAGACCAAAGCAGGGACTGATCAAGATTAAGTGAATTGATTCAAGTAAGAAAGAAACTACTGAACTTTCACCAGTAATCGTATCTTTGTCTCTTGCATTTAGCTGAACTCCTTCTCTTTTGAGGTTTGACTACATGGCCTGAACTTTTTCAGATTCCCCCTGCCCACTTTTTTTTTCAAATTAGAAGTCTAGGCAGTTAAGCATTTGAATTAAGGTGACCAGGTGTCTGGTTTTTGACCGGAACACCTGGTCAAAAAGGGACCCTGGCAGCTCCAGTCAGCACTGACCGGGCAATTAAAAATCTGATTGGCGGTGCTAAGGCAGGCTAGTCCCTGCCAGTCCTGGCACCACACTGTGCCCCAGAAGCAGCCAGCAGGTCCAGCTCCTAGCTGGGGGTGGCCACAGGGCTCTATGCGCTGCCCCGAGTACCAGCTCCATGCTCCCATTGGCCAGTTCCTGGCCAATGGGAGCTGTGGAAGGGGGCAGTGCCTGCAGGTGAGAGCAGTGCTCAGAGCCTCCTGGCCCCCACACCTAGGTGTCAGACCTGCTGGCCATTTCCGGGGCACAGTGCAGTGCCAGGAGCCTGCCTTAACCTTTGGTGTGCCACTGACTGAGAGCCACCAGAGGTAAGCCTGAACACCAACCTGGAGCCTCCTGCTGCCCCTCAAACCCTTCATCCAGGACCCACCCTAGAGCCTGAACCTCCAGATGGAGCCTGCACCCCAACCCCCTGCCCCAGCCTGGAGACGAGACCTCACCTCACCCCCCGCCACCTCAACTCATAGCTCCCTCCACAGTCCAAATCCCTCAGCCCCAGCCCAGAGCCTGTACCCCCCCCTCTTGCACCCCACCCCCCTGCCTCAACCCACAGCCCCTTCTGCATTCCAAATCTCTTGGGGCCCACCCCCCGGCCTGGAGGCCCTTCCTGCACCAAACCTCTCATCTCCAGCCACAAGCTTGCACCCCCCAGCTGGAGCCCGGAGCCATCTTGATCCAACCAGAATGGGAGATGTACCCCTACTTGTATAACTCAAGTCTAGATCAGCCCCTTATGGTTCTATTTGCTCAGGGTGATGGTTTTTTCTTTTTTTGGGTGGTCAAATAAAATATCACTAGTTTTTCCTACCTCTGTGGAGAGGAATAGAGGAGAAGATTGTGTGCTTTTGCTGGTAATTTTTGATAATTTCCAGTTTGCTAAGCACTGGACCCACATGAAGGTACGGTTCTACCCTGCAGCATACAATCTAAAGTCTCAATCCTGTGCATGGATCTTTGCAAGTGGAATTCTACTGACTTGAGATTTCAGGTCCGGTGAGGATTGAACTCTGCACGTGGATTCTGTTTTAAGATCTGGACCTTAAAAGGCAAGGAGCATAGGAAGAAGGGGAGAGGGGAAAATAGAGGTTAAGGTTAGAAGGGCCCATCAGGTCACTCAGTCTGATCTGCATACCACAGGCCACCAACAGGACCTCAAACCTGCACATTAAACCCCCCACGCCAAAATTAGATCAAAATATTCCATCCGACACAATGGTGGTGTGTTGTGTTTTTTGTTTTTGTTTAAGGTTGGTCTTAGTTGTCTGATCTTTATCCAGTCTTTTTTAAAAAAAATCTTTGTAATGTTGAAAGGCTGCTTCCTGGTTAATCTCTAGACTTTTTTAACCCCCCTACTCAGTTTTATCCTTCCAGATGTGTTGGCCAACTTAAACCACCTAAAATAGGATCTCTTTCAACACTTTCGTGTGTGATGTTTAAGTCTAGAGCTGAGGTTCCTCTGTATATTTTCAAAGATTTTAAACTAATGTAAATCCATTAATTCATTCAAATCCTGTGCAACTGAAGCAGGTATTGCTGAGCTTGCTGGGAAGTGGTCAGGTACAGTATACTACTTAAGGAGACATTTGAGCAAATGTATTCACTGAAACTAGTGGAGTTACTCCAGGGATGAACTTGGCCCATTTTGTATGCAAATGTCAGGAGAGGAGAATTATGAGGGGGAGGCTAAAGACAACAGTTACTTGAATAATGGTAAACTGCCTCCTACTGATGCACTTTCTTCACACTTACGTCCTCCATCTGCTTCAGTGGTGAGTAATTGCTTAATTGTATACACTGCCTTTTATCCAAATGCACTCTGCACAGGAAGCTCTTTACTCTCACCTGAAAACCAACTCCTTTGGGGTGGGACATGATAGCTGTTGAACAGTGAAGAGCAATACTTTGCAGAAGTGTAGGACATGGAAGTGTGAAAACACTGTAACCTAAATTTCTCCTGCCAGGTTCAGTTGGAATGTAAATCTAGGTATGTAAATCCCAGCAATCTGGCAAAGATACCAATGCCAACAACCCCCAACTCTCGTGTAAAATGTCACAGCATTTTTTAATGGCCACAAACTGTCAGGGCTTCTGCTGCTGTTGTCCTGAGGACAGCAGCACTTGATTCTTCATTGGAGGACTTCCATTTATTAGTGAAAGCCATATTGGGCATACTTAACTTGTAAGATCTTGGGAGGAGAGCAGTCAGGGGTTGGAGCCTATAGTCATTCAATTTTAAAGTGCTTTCTTAATTTAAAAGGAGGTGCTAATCTGACTCGTCCCTCTCTTAAATTGGTTTATCACAAAGAGGTCATAATTAGAGCTGGGTGAAACCTTTCTGGCTAAACTGATTTGCTTAAAATGCAGATTCAGATTACACTAGTTGGCCAAACATTTGTCAGATTTTTGTCAAATTGTTTTGGCCAAAACATACAAAGAGAACTCAGAAATGTTTAACCCTTTTGATGTTTTTTTTTAAAGCTAAATTCACAAGGGGATTTGGGCACCATTCACAAAGGTGGTGGTGGTACCAGTGCCCCCTTATAACCTTTAGCCAGTGGTTAGGGCATTCACTCAGGATGTGGGAGACCCACTCTGCAGCAAGAACTTGAACCCAATGTCCCGTTTCTTGCCCCCAGTGAGTGTCCTAACCACTAGGCGGTTGGCTATTCTGGGATGGCTCTACCTCAATCTCTTTTTTTGTTAAAGCTGTTCCACTACATATAAAACGCTTGAATAGTCATCAGGCAAGAGAAAGTGACTGTATAATCTGGTGGTTAGGGTACTCAGCTGGGAGGGGGACATCTGGGCTCACATTGCAGGTGAATGTCCTAACCACTGGGCTATTGGGTATAAGAAGGGTGGCAGTGTTGTCACCTTCTCCAGGAAACTAGCCCTTCATTTCCTTCACTCTGTTCCCTTGTGGGTTTTTTGTTTTTTGTTTTGACCTAAAACTTTTTCCAATGCTTCTGATTTGCCAAAAATTCTGGAATCTGTTTTTGGTTTGAACCAAACAAAATTCTTTTTTTTTTTTTTTTTTTGAACTGCTAGCAAACCAAAATAAAAAATCAATTCCTGCAGTTTTCTAGTCTGAAAACACAGTATGGTTACACTTCCCATGCCCTATGTACTTTCATGTGCATTTCTGTGCACCTGTCTACTCAATACCGTTTTAGTTTGCCAAGTGTTGCATACCAGGAAGCATCAAGCAAAAACAGTTACTCAAAACTGAATAGTGATTACTTTAACCCTCGCTAATGTCATCCTCTGCATACTGTTATGGACCAATAATGAGCTTTCAGTGTGTAATATGGGTGTATGTGGAACATGGGGCAGGCTTTTTCAGCCCTTGGAATCTCATCAGAGATGGAGATTACTGAACTCCCACATAGGGCTGTCAATGTGCTTTGTTCTCTGGAATTTTCCCCCATTCTAAAAATAGTAGAAGAAGGTTAATGTTCTAAGAGAAAATTCATCTGACTTTCTGGCACTTATGGTGTTCTGTATTTGGTAGTATAAGAATGGAATTTTAAAACATATAGAAAATCATGACTGCAAGTACATACTGCCATATACAAACTTTATGATCGTTTGCACTTCTGTAGTGTTTTGCAGATGGGGATCTCTCCACTCACTGTGCAGTTCTTTAAGCTTCAAGTAGAGCCCTGTGTGACTGTTATTTTATCCCATTCCTGCTGTTATGGCAGTGGGTACTGTGGGACCACAGGATCCCTGTCCCACTGCAGGGCTCTACACTGCACTAGTCCCATGTAGGGCTCTACGTCACAGTGCCCTTAGATAAGTGTTTTTATTCCTAGCTTACAAATAGAAAATCTCAGGCATAGAACGAAGTTACTTCTGCAAGGTCATACAGCATGTCTGCATCAGAGCTGTGACGCAGCTCTTAGCCCTTCTGTCACATAAACCCATATTTTAGCCACAAGGCAATCCTTTCATTTCCCATCTTCTATGGATCTTTTAACATCTTGAGACACGATGGCTAGTTTACACAAGTGACTCCTGATCACACTGACTTCTAGGCAGTGTTTGATCAGCCCCAGACAGAGTTTGTGGTTGAGGGCATAATGAGTGCTGCTATAGTCTTGTTAAAGTTGGACTGCGTCTGCACTAGGGTTCTTGTTATAAAATTTGCCACTTTCTAGCAGTGGCCGAGCTCCGTAGATGATAGTAACGATGTGAGCGCTAGTCTAGACAGGGCTCCAAGCAGCCCATTGTATTACACCAGGCATTCGAAACACTGTCCTGCCTAGCCCTGTGTAGTCTAATCCTTCTCAGTCTGCTAATACCTTGTCTACACAGTACCACCATGGGTGGGGCCAAATCAATGGTGGTAATAAGACTTAGTGTAGACAAGGCCTCTATGTGCAGACATTATTTTTTTTAATCTGGTCAATGTCTATTTTTATTTACTTGAGTTTTAAATGCATTATTTGCACATTTTTTAGTATCTATACAGTATGAAAGCAATTTCATTTAGTATTGACAATACTTAAACTGCACACCCTCCCCCAAAGGAAAGAAGTCAGACCCCTTTTCTCAGTACCCCTTCAGGCAAATCCCTTGAGGGCTGCCAAATAGGAGCTGTGCTGGATTGACAGAGTGAGTTCTAGAGCAAAGGGTCCCTTCCCTCTTTAAATCTGGAGAGTGTCAGCACAATCACCTAAGACAGTGGGAACTCCAAACCACATGGTGTATTATACTGTAAGTCACCATCAATATAGTGTGGTGGTTTTTTTTTAACCACAGGGAACTAAATGGAAGCCAGAAAAGACTGTAGAAGCACCACTAAGCAAATGGGCTGCCATGTTTCCAAATAGTCATCTGCTGTAGCACCATTTCAGGAAATTGTAGGAATCCACAGACCTCAATGACTAGAGAAGACTGTATCTTGAAAGGAGAGGCTGCAGTCTTCTACTCAGTTGTAGACAGAAAAGAAGTTTTGTCACTGCTGCTACTTCATCTGACAGGACACCTGCCCCAGATCACTAAGCAATCCGTCTACCTCTTTCTGCACCACCATGCATGCAACTGAGATGATAAACCTTGTCATTTCTTCTGCATATTTCCCACCAGCCTACTTTCTGGATGGAGCTTCATCCATGCCCTCCTCAGGACCTGCCAATGCAGAGAATACACAGCCCATTGGCTAGAAAGGAAATGTCATGTGACCTCTCCTCCATATTCACCAAATAACCTCACTCTGGCCCAGCAGCCTCATATGCACACCAAACACACACAATAGGAACATGCTGTACCCTGAACAGAACAATTCAACATAGCCCTCCTGGGGGGTCGGGGTGTCTCTCTCTCTCTCTCTGAGAAAACATCTGCTCACATATAACTCCTATTTCAGTCTGCAAATGTCTCATAAAAACATTAAACTCAAGAGCTGATAGCCCTTTTAAAAATGGATGTTTGATCTGTGTCTGCCAGAAGAAGGGTGCGGACTAGTGAGAGATGGGATGTTTCTGTACCGCAGCCAGGTCTTGAACCAGACTGAAAGAGATCCAGAAAATCTGAGGAATCTAGATAAAGCCACAGCTGTTTTGCCATTGGAGGGGGAGAGAGCCCCCCACCCAATAATCTTGACAAAGAATTGGCAAGGATTTACGCTGCAAAGGTCTCTGTCTCATTTTAAGAGACCCTGATACTGTGCCCTGATTCAGGAAGAGATTACAAAAAAATAGATCTCGTATGTGCACGCTAGATTAATAGCCAGAAGGGACATGCATGTGCATTGTACCTTGATGTTTGCAAAATGCTTCTGAAACCTGTGAGCGCAACTGGAGGAAAGTTGATCTGGAGACTTTTGTATACGTGTTGGAAGACAGAATTTGGACCAGAGGTAGTCGGCAATGTGAAAAGAGGTGCACGTCACCCTTATGTTTAATTCTGTTACTGATGTGATGTTTTCAGTATCAGCCCCGAACAGTTCAGTATTCCAGCGAGAGTCTACAAGCAGCTGAGTACTGGTGATTTGATAAAGTTGGAGGCTTTGTTATGTGCATTGGAGGTGAAATGTCATATACAGCTGGAAATAAATGTCTGCAAATTTGACTTCCCCCTAAGAATGAAAAATGTAAACTGCAGTGCCTGTCTCTAGAAGCAGGTAGTCTGCATCAGTTGCCTGCAGTTCCTAGCCAGGAGTGTGAAAACAGTTCATTGTAACTTTGCAGCCTCCCTTGTGATTAAAATAAACAAGCACTAAAACAGTTCTGCAGTACGAAATTATCGTGAAAAATCTGTCCACTTAAGCCAAAAGCCAGTCCATAACTTTTGGACTTGGAAAGAAATACGCAAGTATACAGATGAATTGTTCATGTTCACATTTAAGTCCTTTTAAAACCCTGTTCAGTCTTTGCAGGGGTATAGGCACTAAGCAGGTGTGGCAAAAATGAATTTTGCCTTGTATTGGGGGAATAAGTACTAAGAACTGAGAGGAGTTTCCTCTAATGATCCATACTACCTATCGAGACTTCTTTTGGGGGGAACATTTCCACCCCTTCCCCACAATTCTTTAATAGCTATGTGTTTTCCTCTTCTGATGGGCTTACTGCAGTGGCCATGTTAATGGCTTGCTGGCATTCCATGTAGCATGTTTACATGCAAGATTTTCCTTCAGAAATATCCGATAAGCATTCCTTTCACTTAACTTCTGGAAATACCTTGTCACTTCATTGGTGAAACAAAACTTTTCATGTTAATAGAATTTACCTTCAATCTCTCTGTCAGGATTCCTTTGGCTTGTTCTGCCACGCTATTTGCTTAAGACCCTGAATCTTTTTGTGAAAAGAGCTCAGAAAAAAGAAAATGACAGTACAACAGTATTTTCACTCACTGCAACAAACTGCTTTCATTTAAATTAACATTAGTAGATACTGAAATCTATTAAAGATAATTATCCCCATTCCTTCCCTCCACCCTCTAATTTTTAGTAAATTGGTTGACTAAATTCAAGGTTTTGCTTCCTAACCATAAAAGGGTTGGGTTTGAATAGGTCAGAACAAGGTCACACACTAGTGTAATCCACTAGGAGTCACGTATTGAGATTACAGACTTTATGCTACTTTGGAAGTAAGTGCAACCTTAGCTTGCTTTCTGTTTTTCCTCCCCTACCAAAAACCTCACCCTCCGATTTGTGGAGTTAGTGCCCAGTAACTGCGAACTTTATTTCCTGCCATTTCCCAGCCAGGATCCCTTTAATTTGTTTATGACAAAGTTAACTAAAATTTATTGTGTTTCTAAATTACGTATTCGCAGCTAAGCAATGTTTGTAATCACATTCAGAAAGTCCTGGATGCTTATGGCAGATGAGAACAGTTACATTATGTAGACTTAAACTGTTGATGGGATCTGAACCCCCATGTTTCAGGATGCAAGCAAATCTGAGATGGGTTAGGAAGGAACTTCCTCCTAGTCAAGTTATTCTAGAACTGCTTATTATGGGGTTTCCTGCTGCTTCTCCTGAAGCAGCTTGTACTGATATCTGATTTTTATCAGAGGTCACAAAGTCACGGAATCCATGACTTCCAAAGACCACCGTGACCTCTGCCTGCAGGTGGCTGGGAGCTGCAAGGCCGGGGGAAACCCATAGCTTCCAGGCTGCCGTGAGTGGCAGGGTGGGACCAGTGATGAGCTGCCAAAATCTTAACAATGGGTTCCCTCCTCACCCCACGAGGGGGTCATTGCCCACCCCTGGGACACCTGCCCCATCCACCCCCATCTCCTGTCCCCTGCCTGCCCCCAGAACTAAGCAGGAGGGTCTCATGGGCCACCATAGTGGGTGCCCACCCCACCCCTAAGAGCCAGAGGCACCTGTCGGGGGTTGAGGTGGGGAGTCCCGGAGATGCTTACATGGGGCAGCTCCCAGGAAGCATCCAGCAGGTCACTCTGGCTCCTAGGGGCAGGGGAGCATAGCTGGGTGGGAGCAGCCGCTTCCCCCACTGATCACCTCAAAAGTGGCGCCTTAGGCACCAACTCCATGGGTGCTCAGGGGCTGGAGCCCCCATGGGGAAAATTTGGTGGGTGCAGAGCACTCACCAGCAGCTCCCCACCCTGCGCCTGGCCCCAGCTCACCTCACCTCCGTTCCACCTCCTCCCCATAATGCCCCACCCCGCTCTGCTTCTCCACCCCCTCCCCCAGCTTCCCGCGAATCGGCTGTTCGGCAGGAAGCCTGGGAGGGCTGAGAAGCAGGCGGCATCTTCCCGCTCAGGCCAAGGGTGACGGACGTGAGCTGGGGCAGGGAGTGGTTCCCCTGCGTGCCCCCTACCCTCGGTTACCTGCTGCGGCGTGAGCGGCTCACCTCCGCCTCCCTGGGCCTGAGCAGGAAGCCATGGCCTGCTTCTCAGCCTGCCCCAGCTTCCCGTGGGAACAGCTGATTCACGGGAAGCCTGGGGGGGTGGAGAAGCAGAGCAGGGCGGTGAGTTCAGGGGGGGAGGCGGAGCGGAGGTGAGCTGGGGTGGGGCGTGGAGCTGCCAGTGGGTGCTCTGCACGCACCAAATTTTCATCAACATTAAATTCACACAAAAAGGGCAAAAACTGTGCTTGGTTACACCCTGGAAGTGATAGGAGCATTTGACTTAAATAGGTATGAGGGAAAGAAGATAAAATCAACCTAACACAACAGCCAAATATAGTAGGATTATTAAAGCAAGGCGTCCCTTGGGGACTTGAAAAACAATCCTGCTTTGAGTGGAAATGAGTTTGTTCTTTCATGTGTCCTGATTTTTCTTCTTCTTGCTCTAAATTCCGGGCTGCCTTTATTTCTTTGGCTAACAGGATTATTTTTGTTCCTTATTTAAACCATGCCTTATACATCTAGTTAAAATAATACAAGCATCTCTGGGTCAATGTAACCAACCCTGCTAAAGGAGATAATTGCGTCAGGTGGATTTTGGACTTAACAGAACATCCAGAACCTGGCTCCATATGATATGTTGGAAGATATCAATGTGTACCTCCTGTGTTCATGGGCATGTACTGTGTGCATATAAAAATAAGTGTTTTACCCATATAGTTAACTGTAAGACTTTTTAAAAACTGTGCACCTTATCTTAACATTTTTAGGATGCCATTCTGACAATTTACACCCTTACTACACTTCTTAAAACAAAGACTGTAGTCTTGAAAGATCTACCTGTCATGCAGGTCCAATTTTAAAACACATAAAAGGAAATACCTGTCCACACAATACATGATTGGGTTGTGCATCTCACTGGCACAGTATGTTGAAGCCAAGAGCTTTTCCTGTGGGCAGGTTGTTTCAGAACTACTCACTATAGAATTTCTTGCATTTTTGTTAGTGGCTAGATCTGGGTGCTTAGTGAGAGCCAGGATACTAGACTGGATGGTTGCTGGTCTAATTTGATATGGAGATTCCTATATTCCCTATAGAACACTGAGTTCCTCTTTAACAAAACAAAAGAAACACAAGCCTTAAAATTCCATTTGTTCTTCCAAGTTTTGGTTGAGGGAGGGAGGACAGATCGAGAGGTATGTGTGGGTGGTGTAAAATTGCTTTCACCCTGTAAAAATCTTAAATAACTTCAGATATTTATATCCATAAAGAACCATTGAAACGCAGTGAACTCTGGGCTGGAAGATGACTGGCAGGTGAGGGGAACCTAAGGAGAAACTTGAGTTAAGGATGACAGAGGTAAATATATGAAAAGTGCAACAGACTCTTTAATGCTCACAAAGAGCAGACTGGGCTTTTTGTTGTGCATTGGTCTCTCAGAGGAGACAGTCAGTCTTTAGAGATCTATAAACTGAATGCAGATGGGCAGCATCAACCTTCCTGGGATTTAAATCTTGTTGTAGCCTTATTTCTTATGTTGGCAGTAGTGACTTATCAAGGCTGTGTTCCAGTTTCCATTGGAATACTTCTTTGCCGGTTGCTTATTAACCTAATGGCATTTACAGAGAATAGCCTTCTTAAGGAGAATGGAACTTGGAAGGCTGTGGAGTTTGGAGGGGGTGGGATCTTCCGATCTGGGGTTGGGAAGGAATTTTTCCCCCAGGTCAGACTGGCAGAGACACTGGGGTTTTTTTCACCTTCCTCAGCAGCGTGGGGCACAGGTAACTTGCAGGTTAAAACTAGCATAAATGGTGGATTCTCTGTAACTTGAAGTCTTTAAACCATGAGTTGAGAACTTCAGTAACTGAGCCAGAGGTTAGGGTCTATTTCAGGTGTGGGTGAGTTTCTGTGGCCTGCAATGTGCAGGAGGTAAGACTAGATCACAATGGTCCCTTCTGGCTCTAATGTCCATGAGTCTAGGAGCTCTAGGAAAAATATTCCTTAGATATGTGGAGTGACATGGCAACAGTTGCCCCTCCATTTGCTCCACTGGGGCCCTGTTGTGGCATTATGGCTTCTGCCAGAGCTGTGAGACTGAACACCTGGAAATGTTCAGTAAGACCTGTGGAGGAGACCCTTGATAGCTCAGTTGTACCTACCTTTATTTAGTTCTCAGCTGTTGCTGGCATGAGTCAGTGCATCCAAACAAAGTGTTCACACACACATGCTTAGTGGGCTTGCTGTTACAGTTTGCATTCACCCTAGTGCTGTCCTCCATTATATTACTGGTAGTGCTTTGTGGGCATGCATTCAGCACTGCCCCAAACGACAGTGCTTCCAGGATGATTCTGCTTGGCCTTCTGGCATACTTTGCTGATGCACAGGGGATTGTAAGAGGACAGGTCTAACTCTCAAAACATCCACAGTCTTCACTAGGAAAGTCTTCCATGGCAACCAGCTTTGCCTCATAGGGCTCTTGATCGCCTCCTTTGGCATGGCGCTCCTCTTTGCAGAATGGAGAGTTGTCTCTTTAAGAACAGCTTTCCATGGATTGTTTTTCTGTATTACAACATTGAACTCCATGGGCAGTGATGTGTTTGAGTTGATGTGATTCAGTCTGTCAGTCATGGTTAATTCTAGGCATGCCCCAGAGTGCTTGGCATGACTTGTGGCATGATCCAGTTGCAACTCTTGTGTTGAGACACAAGTCATGCGAGAAGGTACAACATTGCATGTCTAAATCTTCTAATCTAGACAAGGCCAGAGTTAATGCAGCCAACATTTTATTTTATATATAATATGGCACTGAAAGCTTTACTACATGAATGCAATAATTTTAATGTCACTTTAGGGCTTCTAAGCCTTCATAGCTCTGACCTGCTTGGAGTACTGCAAAGAAGGCCCACTAGGGGTAGGTGCTTCCTCTGTGGAACACCTAAGCTATATTGTAGCAGGGCTTTCCTCTGGAGTTACAGGCACTCCACAGTTGGCACATTTGTGCCTTCCCTAGGTGCACAACTTTACGGCCCTTGGGGAAAAGGGTGACCTCATAAAGCATGTGGGAGAATGTGGTGTCAAATAACTTAAGGCTATGGAGTTAACCAAACCACAGGAACCTATAGAAATTTAAAGAGAATAACTAATTGCTAGCATATCACTTAAATAATAGAACATAATTTTTTTAAAAATTACAGATCAGATTAACTGGTGAAAACATAGCCCTCTTGGATATGGAATGAGTGGACTCTTAAAGGAATGCCTTACCCAAATTTGGGTAAGTTTTTTCCCAAATGGTGCTGTGTGGTGTATATATCGCATTCACGTTTCCGAGATTACAGCCTCTATTTAATTTGGAAATTAAGCTATTTCTATACTCCTAAATGACTGACAGAATGAAGGCAAAAAAGGTCTTGCATTTCTCAATAGACTATTCTGGGAGAGCACAATTAAAAGCATTAGTAGAATGTTGGCAAAATGACGCTCCTTATGGAAAAGGATGATGGTGGTTTTTATGGCTTTTCTTTCTCCAGCAATGGCAATAACCATAACAAAATTTTCATGGGGCCTACAGAATATATGGGGGCGGGGGGAGGGAAGAAAGGAGGAAAGACATCTGGATTATATAGTTAAATTCAGTTATGTTCACTTGCATCTTCTAACACTTCAGGAAATTAAAATTAGTTATTTTTTGGCATTAAAGGCACTTTAGGCAAGATGAACATACTGTACTTAAGCTTCTCTCTATTTGTGAGCTTATCTGTGTTTGACTAGGACTGCCAATTTAGAGCTGGCTCTAGAAAAATAGCTCTAAGACACTGTGCTACTTTGGCTGTTTTTAGGGCTAAATATGTTGTATATGGAATATAGATAGAACTTAGCAATGGTCAGAGGTGCCTTTTAATTGATATACAATGGAGAGGTGTGGAAAAGGGCAATATTTTGACTTTATACCAGAGTTCAAGAAAACTAACTTCTAACACTAATATTAGGATGCCTTGCAGATTGCAAAGAATATGAGGAACAACCTCTGATTTAAACGTTCTCATAAACATGAGAATCTGTGCACACACTTGTGACACTGTTCAAGATCTCTTCAGCTGGAGGTACCTTCTATTGCTTATCCCATCCTATTGGCTTTAAATCTCTGAAACCCTTCTGTTTAAGGAAGATACATCCCATTATAGTACAATAGCTGTCTTTTAACCATCTAATGGCAACAAGCATCTAATGTGATTGTTTTGTTGGCTCGGGGGACAACCCAGGTACCAATATAATTTACTATAATATGGGATACAACTAAATTGGGAAGACTGACTTGCATAACATAGGTCATATGACATTGTGTGTATGGCTTAATTCTTGAATTTTTCTGAACAAGCAGAGGTCTCTCTAAACCAAACAGATTTGAATTATTTTATTAAAAACAATAAAACTTTCAGGATGCCGTTCGCATCTTATTGAAGTCCATAGGAGTTTTTTCCATGGAATTCAGTGGGACCAGAATTTCATGCCTTGACTGTAGGTGAGCATCTGGATTTCTTGTTTTCCTCCAGTATTTATTATGGGAAAATTAATACTGGGGGGGAACCCCACACCGTAAAAGGTATGTTGGTCCCTTAGTGTGTTTAACCTTTCTTTGTTTGTGGGTTAGACTTGCATTTCTTGTATTTGGGGGTCAGTGCAAACATCTGATGGCCTGAATATCTGTTGCACTTTCATTCAAGTAATGCTAAAATACTGCTCATTTTAAATGAGTGAAGTTAAATCCTTGGGGGTGGGGGAGAAGGGGTGGGGTGCATGACTACTTCCCAGACTACCCATACGACCTTGGCTAAAGTTTAGTGCAGTCAAAATCTTCCTTTCAGGAGCATTTTTAATACATGTTTTCCCTACTGTATGAGTTAGTATTCAATTATCTTCTCCCCAGCTACTCCCTCACCACCATAGCTATTCAACAGTATAGTTGTGTTGCCAGTTTTTGCCTTGAAGTTGCTGATTCCTAGGGCAGAGGACCTGGAAGTGTGTTATGTATTAACTGATGTACAGTACAAGCTAAGCAGAGCTATCTATTTCAACATTTAATATTATGATGTTCATAGTTGCAGTTCAATAGTATATCTCCTATTCTGGTCTTATGATTTTAAGGGCTGTTTAGCCAAACCATTTGATTAGCTGTATAAAACTGAAATGACTTATAAAAATACAGGTGGTGTAATTGCCAGATATTGAAGTGTTTTAAAAATAGTATTCTATCCTATTAAACTAGCAATTGTGCAGTTAAGTTTAAATTGGATGTCTTATCCAGTACCTTGACATCTTCCATCTTCCATATGGATTGTGATGAAGGAATTGTGCACATAGACTGTAAATCAAAAATCTGCTTTGGAATTTAGATATTACAATAATTCCTAATCTGTGTAAGAGTCTGGTCCTTGTCTCCTCTAAATCAATAGCAGAGCTTGTGGAAGTAAAGATCAGATTCTAAGAATTTCTCTTGAATTCTTTCTCTTCATGAAGATAGTCCTGAGCATGACTGTGGTAAATACAGATCCTTCAGGAAGACCCAGTCCCCGTAACATCTTTGACTCTGGTACTTGTATTGGGTTATGACTTATTTCTAGGTCACCAGTTCAAATACTGCTCAGGTCAGTAACTTTTTGGCTTGTGACAATGCCAAGGAAAAAGAAATCAAAGGTTGAACCAGAACTGAAACTTTTAGTGAATTAAAAAAATCAAGTTTTTGAGTAGAGTCAAAGAAACTTTGTCCTGATCAGACTTGTCCAAAATCGATTTTGTCAGAAATGAAATCTCTCATTTTGGAGGACTAGATTCACAAAATGTTCAAATGGGGTGGAGGTAGCCACCTTTAACCCAGTGGTGGAGGCACTCACCGAACATGTGGAAACCTGAGTTCATCTCTGCCTGAAGCAAAGCGATTTTGAACTTGTCTCCCACATTACAGGAGAGTGTCCTATCCACCAGGCTATGGGATATTCTTGTGTGAGACTTTCTCAATATCTCCTCTTCTACTTTTGTATAAGATAGTCATTGGAGCAGGGACTTGTCTCCCACATACTAGGTGAGTGCCCTATTTTTCTTAAAAATGGGACACTGCAATATTATATGGCCAAGCAATAGGGCTCCCACTGACCATCCTTGTGGAAGCAGACCTATTGTGACCAGCTCATGTGACTTGATTGTGTCCCATGATATTTGGGGTGTGTTTTCTTAAAGTCCTACTTCCTGAAGTGATGAAATTACACAAGAATTTTTCATTTAAAAAAATGTTTCTTGCCCTCATGGTTACAGATGAAAGCTTGAAAACGTGAACCCTACACTTAAAAACTACACAAATAACTAACTTTGTTTGTTTGGCATTTTGGATTGGTGATCTTGATAGCAAGCTGAGCTGCTCGCTCTACAATTACCTTGCGGCTCTTGGAGGAAACATTGTGAGCAATCTCTGCACAATAAGACTTGTTACTCATCGGCAGCACCTCAAGTTCTTTGACGTTGTCGATTAGAAACTTTTTGAATCTGGTGGGCAGCATGTATTTCGTCTTTCTATTGCTACCATAACCAACGTTGGGCATCAAGATTTGGCCTTTGAACCTCCTGCAAGCTCTGTTATTGATACCTCTTGTCTTATGCCAGTTGCGCTTGATCTTGACATAGTGATCTGGTTGATGGCGGATGAACTTCTTGGTTCTCTTCTTGATGATCTTAGGTTTCACCAGGGGTCTGAGGGCAGGCATGGGGTTAGTTGCTAATGGTGGCCACCTTGAGAAGCAGCGCCAAGAGGTTTGCTGGAAGTCTTGAAAAATTGGGTTTGGGGGGCGGGGGAAAGAGGGAAAACTCAATTTGGGTTGAACCACATCCAAAAATTGTGTGTAAAATAAATTAAAAAAAAAAAATCCTTTTCCATCTCAGGCAAACAACTTATTCACTGAAAAGGTTTTGCTCAGCTCTATTAAAAGCCAGAAGGCAAATAAAAGGAGCCTAAAACTTACCAGCTAAAACGAGATTTAAAAAAATTTGCATGAGTTTTGACCACCTTGGGTCAGCAATGCTGATTGCATCATTCTAATACATCTCTTCAGAAACTTTCCATTTTGTGTAGTCTTCCCTTGCTTGTATATCTGTGTTTGGTATATCATGGATATAACACTTAAAGTACATTAAAGTAATATGTATTCATGACTGTCCATGTTTAGTGGTAGCACAAAACTAGGTTCTTTTTTAAGCCCAGAACACAAGGTTTCTACAGTCCATAAAAGAAGCCCATGTGTATGGATGGGGCAAATCCCCTTTTTGAATTAAAAAAAAAACAAAAACACCTCTCCTCTATGAGCAGTGACTGAGGAATGTGCACCTTTCTTTTACATAAAATTAAACTACACCCCCCCCCCCACATCAACTTTGAAGTTTAATGCCCATGACAGTCACAGGCATGTAACACTGGCTTGAGACATGCTGTGTGCAGGCTTCTTTCCTCAAGCTCTTTTTTTAGTCTTATTATGCAGCAGTCCTTGCTGTTAGTGGGGGCGACAGTTATGCAATTCTACCAAGGCACCTCACTTCTGGCTGCATCATGTCTCGCATCTCCATCTTTTTCAGTCTTTGTCCCCACAGAGTTCTGCCAACTTCTCACATTCTGGATCTTCTGCACCTCTTTCCTGAAATGCAGTTCTGCCAATACACCTTAATCCAGAACTGCCACACCCTGCCTCTTCCATTCCTTGTGAGTACTTCCACAGTCAGTTACTTCCACAAGATTAGTGCTCCTCAGTCCAAACTTGCTATTCCTGTTTCAGGGCAGCTGCTTCAGTAGAGCCTACCATTTCAGAAAGAGCCAGGCTAAATTTATTCAGTGTGCTTATGATGGGGACTAGAACGAGTGACCACCAAACTCATTTTCACTTGTGGGGTCAGACCTTTCTCGGCTAAATAACACAAGTGGTTCCAGCTGCTGTGCAGCTGCAGGGAGTCTGCTTTCCTTCACAGTCATTAAAAGCCCTTTAATCAGTGTGTGGTGTTTGTCAGCAGTGGTGTTGAGGTGTGGGGAAAAAAAGCAGATATGCTTTGCTGGCAAATGTAGCTTTATTCTGACCTTTTATCTCTTTCAAGTCTGAAGAAGCTGAAACTAGTTTGGGAAGTGATTGAGTGAGCACCTGTGTAAATGCATTTGCAGAAGGGAGAGATTTAGGTTCTGGTACAGAAATGCTCCCCCAAGGTTCCCTTCGCATATTGTGAGATTCTGATTTACAAATTGTAAGCATTTGAGGGGGGAGGGATGCCTCTTGTGTGCTTTTGTACAGTGCCTCACACAAACTTAAATGGCCTGAAATGTAGCTCAGCATCCATGGCACGTTCCCTCCTTGGCTTTTCTGTAGAGACCACCAACAAGGAAGATAATAATGATGTTTAAATTTGAAATGGGGCAAAGCATTACAAAGTATACCATAAGGAACAGTCCTGCACTGCATGTATGGTGAGGTGGACTTACAGATCTAGCGTGTACAGACTAAAGTGATGTGTTCACTATATACCAACAGGTTTCAGAATAGCAGCTGTGTTAGTCTGTATCCGCAAAAGAAAAGGAGTACTTGTGGCACCTTAGACTAACAAATTTATTTGAGCATAAGCTTTTGTGAGCTATAGCTCACTTCATGTGGTAGAATCACTTCACTTCAGGTGGTAGAATCTCCTTCCTTAGAGGTTTTTAAGGTCAGGCTTGACAAAGCCCTGGCTGGGATGATTTAACTGGGACTTGGTCCTGCTTTGAGCAGGGGGTTGGACTAGATGACCTTCTGGGGTCCCTTCCAACCCTGATATTCTATGATTCTATGATTCTATGATTCATGCATCTGATGAAGTGATCCGTAGCTCACGAAAGCTTATGCTCAAATAAATTTGTTAGTCTAAGGTGCCACAAGTACTCATTTTCTTTTTGTAAATACCAACAGATGGTCTTTTTCATCACTGTCTGTGACAAAGGCTGCTGAGAGGTATTCACACTATAACTCAAAACTGGACTGAGAACCACCAACTAGACAGATTTGAGAACCATCTTTTCTTGTAAGCTAACAGATTTGTCTGAAGGAAATCACTTCTAGTTCTCTACCCATGATCTGGGCTAGATTGGAACTTGTATTCTACAAGTAAAAAATTCCACAGCCCTTTAGAAACATCTCCAACCCACCTAGTCCTATTGGATTATTAAATAGACTACTTCCCAGCCCTGATCAGACATGCTTTATACAGAATTGTATGTCCTTTGGGAATTTAATGCAGACTTTTCAACATAATCTACTTTTCAATAAAACAAGCACCAGCTTGTCTAACGTCTTAGATTGCAAACTCTTTTTGGCAGGATTGGCATTTTAGGTGTAAGGAAACCACCTTGTATGACATGTAGGTGCTACTGTAATCCAAACAAATGTTGAAAAGGCTTTTGATTTTGTAAATTGGCTCATTAGAGTTCACTGAATGTTTGTTTCAGTAAACTTTCAGGCTGCAAACTGAGTTTCTGTAACTTAGAAGCAGTACTGTGGGGTGGTAGACACTGACTCCACTTTAGGGTGCCTCCTGGATCTTTTGGTATCTAGAGCTCCATCTGTAATGTGAAGAATTTGCAATAATGTAATCTTAATCCAACAAGATCAAGCCATCAGAATGGATTGTCTGAGAAACCTCCTGTTTCTCCCGATGGGAATGGCTTCTGTTTTTGAATGAATATTTATCACCTTTGTTCTGCTAATTGTAGATGTACCCTACAATCTCTTAAAATTCCTTCTTAAAATTTGTATATATGGGCAGCTGCAAAACAGCCTCTGATATCACAAACTGGTAGAGGGCCTCATCTTCTCCAATCTATAGCTTTGTCTCTGGACCTTAGCATACCTGACTGGATTGTCATTGGAAAAACTTTTAGCACTCCAGTGGGTACAAATAGATCAATAGCAATTTAGAGAAATTTTAACTAACCTATTATACGCAGACCCAACTTCTATTTGTCAAATCCTATTATGTTGTTGCAAAGACCTGAACCAACATTTAAAAATATCAGAAATTCCCAACTGTGATGAGTAATGCAGGAACGGAATTGACAAACTTCAAGGACTCATACTCTTACCACTAGATACTCATCAAATTCCAGGCAAATAAGCATTTAGAATAAAATTTGGCTTTCACCATCCAAATTAAATCCAGCCCACTTTTGTCAGCTGTTTAAATGAGATTTCTAATAATGCACTCGTACCTAAAGATTCAGCAGCATACAGAATGAATTTGATAGGTTTGTGATATTAGCCTTCTCAATCCCTTTACAGCTTATTGAACTGATTGAATGATATGCTTCTCTGAAGTTTCATTTTAAAATAAGTCTCTTTTTGGAGTGGTAAAAACCAGTCCAAACTAGAACGTTGGGCAATGGTGGTTCTGCCCCACCTCCCCAAACAGTTTGAACCTCAAAGCATAACAGTCAGACAGCTTTGTAGACAACTGTAACTCCAAGGTGATTATGGTGATGACTCACATTTCCCTGTAAGGCATCCAGCTATCAGTGCACTTGAAGAGCTGTGCCTTTGTATATGCAAGGAGAGTGTCAGTCAGGGACCACTTGCCAGCCAGCTCTGGACTGCTGAGCTCATAAGTGCTTTGCCAGCAGGCTTGAGAAAGGGACTTTGATTCCCAGGCTTGAGAGTCGGCAACAGAGCTTTTGAGAAGGAAGGGTGAAGTTAAGTATATAATATGGGAGAGGACTAGAGATCAATCCCTACTTGGTCCTTATAAGACTCATTACTGGAGCTGCACTTAAATTTTGTTGCAAGTAGTTGCTCTGATTTTACCTAGAAATTGAAGCCTGACAATATCTGTAAACAATGGGGCATATAAGAGGGGCCAAGAGGGAAATGGAAAAGTAAAAGAGGCTACTAGAAAAAACAGAACCTGCTGAAACTGTAATCTAGTGGTTATAGCAGGGGACTGGCAATCAAGGTTTCTTGGTTCATATCCATTCAGGAAAGGGACCTTGGTATCATTGTGGACAGGTTAATGAAGACCTCTGTTCAATGTGCAGCTGTGGTCAAAAAGCAAATACGATTTTGTGATGGAGAAGAATATGGAAAATATAATGCCATTCTGCAAATCAATGGTGTAGTCTTACTGGTCTGCAATACTGGTTGCCATATCTGAAAGGATATTGCAGAATTAGAGGGGTTTCAAAGAAGGACGATGAGAATAATTAGGGACCGCAAAAAACAAAACAAAAAAAACCTCCTCATATGGAAAATATTGGGATTGTTTACCTTCAGAAAGAAGAATAAGTGGGGACATGATAAAAGTACATAAAATAACACATGGTAGAGGGGGGACTTCTGTTTTATCTTGTAGCACAAGAACAAGTGGCTAGTCAATTAAATTTAAAAATGACCACTTCAGAACTGATAAAAAGGAAATACTTTTTTCACAGAACTTGTAATTAGTGTGTGGAACTTGGAGGTGACTATTACCTCCACCATAGGATGTCACTGAGGCTGAGCACTTCACAAGGTTTCAGGAGGTACTGTACATCTATGTGCATAGCAAGAACATCCAGAGTTATGTTATATGCATATTTTTAAATGGTTTTGGAAGGGATATAAAATGATCGTCAAATCTTAAGGGCTGTTAAAGAGGTCTGTGATCAGTTGTTCTCAGTGTCCACTGAAGGTAGGACAAGAAGTAATTTGGTTTAATCTGCCTCAAGGGAGACTTGGGTTAAAATCAGGGGAAAACTCCCTAACTATAAGGATAATGGAGCACTAGAGTAGGCTTCAAGGGAGGTTGTGGAATCCCCATAATTGGACGTTAAGGACAGGTTAAACTAGGAATACCCAGTCCTGCCTCAGTGCAGGGGAGTGGACTTGATGACCTCTTGAGGTCCCTTCCAGTGCTACTTTTTCCATAATTCTATTTCGATTTCAGGACTTAAATCAATATCTGTACAGATTAGCCCACCTTTGCCTCCTGCAGTGTTTCTTACACCTTTGGATGGAGCATGTGGTGTTGGCCACTGTTAGCAACAGGATACTGACTAGACTGATCACAGATCCATTCAGTACAGCACTTCCTGTGTTGGCTTTGTTGTTGGCTTTGCACCTTTACGCCCACTCTTCCAGAGGCTGCACACTGAGTGGTGGTATTGTTTAAAGAAAATTGGTGAATGGTGGTTCCTTTCAAAATAAAATACATTTTAAATCAACTCAATCTTCTGGTGAAAATCTAGATGGAGGTCAAGAATTTAAACTGCTTCATTTATCTCTATCTTCAAAAAGTATCTGGGCTGACTTAAAAACCAAAACAAACATTTTTGTCTCTTCTCCCCCACTTTTTTCACCTCCTTCAGTTTTTAATAAGCGACCGTGACAGAGACCCACAATGTAACCTCCACTGCTCCAGGTCCCAGTCGAAACCCCTCTGCGCCTCAGATGGCAGGACTTACGAGTCAATGTGTGACTACCAGAGAGCCAAATGCAGGGACTCAGGTCTGAGTGTAGTGCATCGAGGCAGATGCAAAGGTAAGTGAATCACAAACTGGTTATTTTTGAGGTGGGGGCGGGAGTCCTATTTACTCTAAGGCTGGATTCTGGCATGCTTATGTTAAATAGTACCTTACTCCATGAGTAACCCATTGAAATACTATACTCAGCTGAGTATAGTATCTAAATCTGGCCCGTAAGTGGATGGAGGAAGGGATGATTTTTGACTACAGAGGAAGTAGGGAATACTGCTGATCAAGGGACCAATAAGTGTCCATTGAGCTGTGAGTTTGGGTACACAGAGAACACAGGATCAGCCTCCCCTCCTTCTCCCCCCGCAAATGGGTTTGCCACGCCGCCGCCCCCCCCAGCCGCCAGCAGTACACTCTCATATCTTGCCATATTCAAAGGTTCCTCCCCATGTTTTCAGCTGAAAGACTGGTAACTTTCTTGGGTCATCTACTGTCAGAGGCATTCAACTGGGAGCACTGTCAATTTTTTTTGGTCACTGGAACAGAGGTTTGTTTGGATTTGCTAGTATGGCCAAGATTTGGTTAACAATTCAGCCAATCTTTGACTTAGGACACGCAGCCTGCAATAGTGTGGAGACATTCAAGCACAATGGTAACTTTTTTTAGAAATGAAGTAACTGTAGATGAGATCCTCGTGCAGCCACTGCTTGCTATGAATGAGAACTTATTGGGTCCTCCTTGCCATCCAGAGCTGAGAGACGACAACCTGTCACATCAGAAGATAGACTGCAAATATTTTAAAATTTTGTTTTCCCCTTGGTATACAGAAAACCAATATTGGAATTTCCTGTGGGGTGGAAACTCTGAATTTCCCTCTGGTCATATCCTCAGAGTGGGCCCCTGCATTACTTACTAGCCAAATGCTGCATGGATTTTAGAATTAATTTCCTTATGGGTATTTTGTTTCTGTGGTGGTACTCCTATTTTAGTTCTTCAAACATTACTCTTCACAACGCCACTGTGAGATGAGACTGCTACTATCTTGACTTTACAAATGGGGAGGTGATGTGCAGACACACTAAGTCAAAGGCTTAAACTCATTTTGAGTGTCCAATTTGAGATGCCTAGAACTTGATTTTTTCAGAATACTTGCTGTTCTATAAATAGCACTTCATATGTTGAAAGTGTAGCTCCCTTTGACTTCAGTTGCAGCTGTGAGCACTCAGTACTTCTGCAAATCCGACCCGGGGTGTCTCAGGTTGGGCACCCAGAACACAAGTAGCACAATTTTTAGAGGCCACCTGTGGGAAGTCCTGATTTGTGACTTGGCCAGCATCACATAAGAACTCTGTGGCAGAGGCAGGGATAGAATTCAGTTCTTCAGGACAATGTTCAATTACCTTAGCCATGAAAGCATCCTTCCTCTTCCTGCAAGCCCCTCCCTCTTTCACTATTACCTGCCAACTTCTGCAACAAATGAGGCAGGGATCCTACACACAACTGATCCAAAGCACAGAAGTGCTAGAGGCTGGCAATTAAATGGGTCGGTAATAACATGGGCAAAAGTGTGTGTGTGTGTGTTTTTTTTTTTTTTTTTCTCCCCCAATCTCATTCTCAGAAATGGCTGAAAGGTTTTTGCTGAAACTTCACCCCCACCCCACCCCCCAAAAAGTAGCTGGAGGCAGACACTCAGCATGGAAAATTTCATCCCAAACAGCTTCAGTTTGACACAGTCAATAATAGAACTATTTAGAATTTTCGTCCCACAGGGAATTCCAAGATCTTGAAACTTTCGCTTTTTTTGTCGCACCGCCCCCCCCCCCCCCCCAGGCTCTGGATGAAAAGTCAATCACAGGAGTTCTCCTGAAACAAAATATTCTGAAAATGTGTTTCTGATAAAGTTGAAATGTGTTGATTTGTTCTATTTTTCTAAGTATAGTTGAAACATTTCATTTAAACTTTTTAATTTTCTATCTTCTAGAAAGGAAATGTGGTGACTTCCCACATACTTTGACAAAATCCATATGTTCCTGTGAAACGTTTCAATTTAATCAGCATATTCCAATGGAAAACTGTTCAATAGCTAATTGCACAGCCTATCATGCTGCAGGTCACAGATGAAACTTGTCTTTGTGTCTATAAAGACTGCACAAGAGTCTAGACCAGTGGTTTTCAACCTTTTTTCACTTGAGAACCTCAAAAAAATTTCAAATGGAGGTGCGGACCCCTTTGGAAATCTTAGACCTAGTCTGCAGACCTCCAGGGGTCTGTGGACTACAGGTTGAATACCTGGTCTGTGGTAATGACAACCTTTCACAAACCCCTTAGACATAGTCTGTAGCCCCCGCCCCGGGTTCCATGGTGGTTTAGACTTTTAGACAGGCACTTCTAATTACACTGAAGTAAATAAAGGGGAATGTCCTCTGCCATTGGATTCAAATTTAACTCTGCTATGCTAGAGCCTTTCTTGCCGTGTTCTGCTGTAATTTACTTTAACGTTCTTTATTGTCAAATTAGAAACTTATCTAATGGTGCATAAAGATCATCCTTCATGAATAATGGTGCCTGTAAGAGACTGAGGTGTGCATTGCTGTGTAATATTGCTACATCAGCTACCTGTATGTAAGAGCAGGATAAAAACCATTCCCAGTCACAAAAGGTATGAATAGTGCCCTCTTGCTATGGAAGAATGACAGCACCTTCCATTCAGAAGTCAAACTAAAATGTATTGCAAAATATAGTAAACTCTAGGTGTCCTTTCACCCATCACTGGAATAGTCACCTGTAGGATGGAATATGACAGCTATTTTATGGTATGCAACAGCACTAAACAATCTAGGACAGGAAATGAAGAATACTGTGTCCTGTTGAAACTGCAGGTGGTATTTAATCAGGCAGGATGTCATAACCCACATCTGGAATCTCTCCCAGATACTAGGCTAATGCCCTTACTCCTGCATCTGTTGAAGACCCGGTAATCTTTGCAAGTTGTATACATTGGCTTTATGTTCCCTTCAGAAGAAGGCACCTGTCACAGCAGAGCACTCTGATGCTGTGCTGGGGCACTGAACTCACCACACTGACTCAGAGCGCTGCCTGCTGAGCCGCCATTGCCACTTCTGCATTGCAAAGATGTTCCTTGGTCATGTCCCATCCGCATACCCTCCTGACTAAAGTGGTCATGGCAATTTTATGTCCAATTTCCATAGTGGTGAAAGGTCCAAAAACAAAGAATCAAATGTTACAGGCATTCTGTACCCTAAATAATTTACTATTTATGTGCAGATGACTAGAATTGTGCTTGTGCAAACAGTAAACTGATGTGAACATAATAGTTGTCATACCAGAGCTGACCCCTTTAAGTCCAACTTAACTCTCTACATTTTTAAAAAGGGAGCAATCTTCCAATTCCTTGATGAGTGGTAGCTCTCACTGAGCTGCAGTGTTGTTGCTGAGCTCTTGCTCCCCATTAGTTCCCAAGCTACTGAAATGCTCATTGAAATTGTTTCACTGCCTGTTATCATATACCCCTCATTTCTTACTTTGCCATTTGTATGGGGGTGGTGGGGATTGAAAGTACTGGGTATTTTAAAACCATTCACAACATAGCATCCAAGGCAAATGTTGCCTTACTGATGAGAGCTGACTAGAAAACAATTCTAGATGGTATGGCAGTGCTTAAACTACTCTCTAAATGCTTGTTAAATGTTTGTCAATCAACAGGCATTTGAGTTCATGAGCTCACACCACAGATCAGCAATACTGCCTCCAAAAAACATTGCAGGGATGGAGGACAAACATTAGTGAAATGAGAGCCAGCAACATTGCAAGATCTTGCAGAGATTTTAATATACTGGAGATCAGTTCCTTAAACCACATTGGAGCAAGTTCTATGTTTGCTCAGTGACTCCCATGAGGATGCACAGGGTGTGCAGAATTGGCTGACTGCAGAGTGTTTAAATTGAGTAGAAGTGCTGGTTCTGAGAACTTTCTCCATTTTGTTACTTGACACAAGCCTTAAACTCTGATCAGAAATCAAGTATTTCTGAACACATCTAGAGGTACAAACATCAGTCAGGGAACTCTCCAGAGCAGGGTCCTGGGAGATCTGAGACCTGAATATACCAGAACTCCAGTGAGAAGTGCTGGTGTGAAAAGACCTGCCCCAACTGTCATTCTGGCCAGGGATGGTTAGTCTTTTTTTTTTTTTCTGGATACTGGCATGGCTATCCCAGGGTTCGCAAGAGACTGTATCTTAATATCACTACATAGACTAGCTATGTTTGAAAACAGTATTTGTATAACTGTTACCCCACCCATCCAATTGCACTCCCTTCTGTATGCATGCATATATGCTATACCCATTTGTTCGGTGGGGTCTTAGACTTGGATTGTAAACTCATTGCTGTGGAGATTCTCTTCTGTACATTTATACAGTGTTTAGTACAATGGAGCCCCAATCCTGATCACCTGGCTTTGCAGCACTTCTGTAATACAGATATCAAGTAGAGGATCAGATCCTGCCATCCTTTCCCTAAGAAGCATCCTGGAAATCAGGATCCAGGGTGCGGGAAGTGCTACTCCTTATGCATAAGGGTGGCCGATCTGGCTCTGCAGAACAGATATGTTGAGTAAGAAGTTGCAGTTTTCAGTTCTCTTCCAAACACCTACCAGCAGCATTGTAAGAGCGTGTTTGTTTTTTAAATAAATGTAAATGCTAACGTAATACTGTGCCTTCGCAGGGCAGAGGGAAGTTTTCTTTGTGACCCTGCAGGTGATCCGCTTAAGGCTTATCAAGTATATTTGTTTGCCCTTTGTGACAGGATAAGATGGGCCTATGAGGGGTTGAGGTTCCAAATGCTGCCATCACCTGATTCAAGTACCAGCCAGAGTTGAGGCCTTAACCCCTCATAGGCCCAGCTCCCCCTGTGACACTTTCCTTAGCAACAGGTTGATTGACTTACACCTGATGCAGAAGGGGAATATTGCACCCCATCCTCCAACCAGATTGTACTTAATGCAGGAGTCACCCCTTAGGAAAGGAAGCTGGTGATAGCACATCTTTGCCTGAGGGGCTCTTATGAAGGAGGGCAACTTCAATTGGCCGCTAGTGCTGTGTTGGTCTTACTGTCAAAGCTGCCAGGGGGATGCATGCAATTGGAACACCCCCTCTGCAGCTGTGGTTACATCCCTTCTGCTGCCAGCATTGCCTGATACTGGGCCTGTGCTGGTTAGCTCAAGACCATCCAGAGAGAGAAGTGGTTAGGAGGGTCTTCCACTCCTCTGCCGACTCTGGTGGACCTTCAACCACTGCAGACCTTGACTTTGGCATTCATTAGTTGAGGCCAATGTCCCCCAGGGGTGAATGTAGCCAAACATTGTTGCCCATAAAATTTGCCACTGCTTATAAAAGTGTGCAGTGGCTGTTACTTTGAGCTCCTGGATCTTCCTTCCAGGAGATATTAAATTGCCTAATAATTGTATTTCTAATGTACAGATAAAGATGGCAGGAAAACCAGTCTTACTACATGGCTTCCCATTGCATCTTTGCACTGCTGAATGTAGCCTCTAGCTATCTTCTGGGAAGCCAATTGATACTTAAAATGAGTGGATTTTTGGTTCCCTTTGCAGATGCTGGCCAAAGTAAGTGTCGATTAGAGAGGGCTCAGGCACTGGAACAGGCCAAGAAACCCCAGGAAGCGGTCTTCATTCCAGAATGCAATGAGGATGGATCATTCACACAAGTAAGACTTCAGTCAGCCTATGTCTGTTGTGGTTTTCTCTGGCTGGAAGGAATTCTCTACTAGTATCTGACCAAAGGGAAATGATGACAAGGTGGTAAAAATATACAGTGGTGGGCAATCACCCGCACTGACTTGGAGATCAAAAGTCCTTGCTAGTTGATAGCTGTTTGGCCTGTGCAAAACATGGTGTTGGTCACTCCTGTACCTAAAGGACAAGCCTATGCATCAGCATCCACCTTCACCATGACTTGCATTAATTAGCTCCCTTGTTAAGTCCTTGGTCTGTACTGGGATTTAATGTGCTGTGAGGCTGAGCTCTATGGTCCTTCCTCCAGGTCAGGGTTGAGGGTTATTGACCGGACAGTGTGGGACAAGCTTCCTCTGCTGCTGGTCATACTGCGTCTGTTCTGGCAAAAGAGGGCTAGTCTCCAGAGCTGTCAACTCAGCATCTTCATTGTCCCTATATTCACTTGAAAAAAACTCACCCATAAGGACTAACCCCTCCTTATTGCTTTAAAATTCTAGATCACGTGGGACTTAAAAATGGTGGTAGGATTCCCAATGTTGTCTTCCTTTGGGGGTTGTGGGAACAGGCCTATCCAGTAATGATGCCTCGAGCCTCCAAATATGGGATAGTCTCCTCTTGCTAGACCTGTGTGCTGGAATTGCAGATTGTCTAATAGGCAAAAGGAAAATTGGCTTGGGAGAGCACCTGCTTCTTACTAAAAGCTTGATAACCTTCAGGTTTATATGAAATGCGTTTGGTAACAACTCATTCGCAGTTTCAAAGAGTGACCTTCCCAAATGGTTGAGCAGGGAGTGTTGCTACCAGCTTCCATTGCCATTCCAAACAGTTGCCCTTAACCAGAGGGAAGGCTGCTGTAGTGTGGATTTTCAGAGGAAGAGTGGTTTGGGGAGACTAAAAGGGTAAAAGAAATTTAGTCTTGATGCTCAGCTCTCTTGCATGCCAGTGCCTGGAGTGGCTGCTGCAGTGGTCACTCATGGGGCCTGTGTGGCACACTAGTGGCTAGGGAGGTAAAAAGGAGCCATGAGCAGTTTTCTCCTGAAGCTGGATAAATGGGAGAGGTGAATAGTCTATTGGACTTGGCATAGGGCTCTAAGCCAGCCATTGGAGGCTCTAATCCTGCCTTTGTGACCTTGCCCAAGTTGCACAACCTCTCTGCATTAGTTTCCCCATGGGTAAAATTGTGATAGAATTTCCCTGCTATATAGTGAATGAATTACTCCTCAAATCCCTATGTATAAAGTGCTTCTGTACATGAAAAGTCTAAGTACTCTTTAATGTTGGCTTCAAAATGATGAGATGGAGAGTTTTGGGACAGTTCAAACAATCTGGGATGCATTGGGGAAAGGGAAAAGAAGGATTCTCCTTGCAGTCTCCATTCCTCCCTCTGCCCTCCACAATGATGAAATCCTTAAAGATACAAAGTCAGTAATTTCCCCTAATTTTATTTCCCCCCCCATCTTCACCTGTCTCCATGTCTGTTGCATTTTTCTACCTTAAAGTGGGTGCAGTCTTATTCATCCTGCCATCATCCTGGTATGAATGTTTTTATTTTTTCATCCTCTTTTCCTAAACAGTTTGCTGAGGCAACCTCCTATTTGTGTATAACGTGTGCCTTAATTCTGGGAAAGATGGGAAATGGAGCGTGGGGTGAAATGGCAGGTGTTTCTTCCCATCTCATCACTCTTTCAGACAATCATTAAGATTTGGTCTTGTGCAGGGGTATGTGGACTATACTGATGTTGGTGTGGGATATTTATGAAACCTAGCACAGTGGGCTAATTAAATGTACCACAGTGAAGTCTGTTGGTTCCCCCTCTTTCTTTCTGGAGCTGAATTTCAGCATGTCTCCCATAAATTGTGCTTCAACATTTAGAGATTAAAACATCAGAGGATGGGATGGAATTTCTGCCCTAACTGCTGGAATTAGAGATCTGATGATGGACAGTCCTTTCTTCTCAAACTGAGTTTTATTAAGTATGTTGGTGATGGTCACTGGAGAGGTCTTGAATGAGCTGCTTCAGCATTCATTGTACAGCATTCATTGTACTAGGTCCCAAACATAGGAATGGCCATACTGGGACAGACCAATGGTCTGGCTAGTCCAGTATCCTTTCTTCCAACAATGGCCAATGCCAGATGTTTCAGAGGGAATGAACAGAACAGGGCAATTACTGAGTGATCAATCTCCTTTGGTCCACTCCCAGCTTCTCGCAGCTGGAGGCTTAGGACACCCAGAGCATGGGGTTGGATCCCTGACCATCTTGGCTAATACAGGTTTCAGAGTAGCAGCCGTGTTAGTCTGTATCCACAAAAGAACAGGAGTACTTGTGGCACCTTAGACTAACAAATTTATTAGAGCATAAGCTTTCGTGGCCCACTCCTGTTCATCTTGGCTAATAGCCATTGGTTGACCTGTCCTTCATGAACTTATCCAATTCTTTTTTGAACCCAGTTAAACTTTGGCCTTCTCAACATCCCCTGGCAACAAGTTCCACAGGATGACTAAATTGTGTGAAGAAGTACTTCCTTATGTTTTTAAACCTGCTATTAATTTCATTGGATGACCCTTGGTTCTTTGTTATGAGAAGGAGTAAATAACACTTCCTTCTTTACTTTCTCCACACCAGTCATGATTTTTATAGATCTCTAGCATATCCCGCTTTAGTTTCTTTTCCAAGCTGAACAGTCCCAGTCTTTTTAATCTCTCCTCACATGGAAGCTGCTCCATACCCTTCATTTTTTGTTTCTCTTCTCTGTATCTGTTTCATTTCCAACATGATGGTGGTGGTGGTTTGGGTTTGTGTGTGGGGTTTTTGTTTTTTCTCTCTTTAAGATAAGATGACCAGAACTGCATGCTGTATTCAAGATGTGGGTGTACCATGGATTTATATAATGGCATTATAGTTACTGTCTTGTCTATCCCTTTCCTAATGGTTCCTAACATTAACTCTTTTGACTGCTGCTGCACATTGACCAGATGTTTTCAGAGAACTGTCCACAATGACTCAAAGATCTTTCTTGAGTAGTAACAGCTAATTTAGACTCCATTTTATATTTATAGTTGGGATTGTTTTTCACTGTGCATTACTTCATATTTATCAACATTTAATTTCAGTTGCCTGGTCACGCAGTTTTGTGAGATCCCTTTGTAACTCTTCAGTCTGCTCTGGACTTAACTATCTTGAGTAGTTTTGTATCCTCTGCAAATTACACCACCTCATTGTTTACCTCTTTTCCCAGATCTCTTATGAAAATCTTGAACAGCGCTTGTCTCAGATCCCTGGTATCTCTGAAGGATACCACTATTTACCTCTCTCCGTTCTGAAAACTGACCACTTATTCCTACCTTTTGTTTCCTGTCTTTTATCCAGTTACTGATGCAGGAGAGGGCCTTCCCTCTTACTTCATGACTGCTTACTTAAGAGCCTTTGGTGAGGGACGTTGTCAAAGGCTTTCTGAAAATCCAAGTATGCTACATCCATTGGATCACCCTTGTCCACATGTTTGTTTGACCCTCTCAAAGAATTCTAGTAGATTGGCAAGGCATGATTTCCTGTTATAAAAGCCATTTTGAATCTTCCCCAACAAATCATTCATTTATTTGTCTGATAGTTCTGTTCTTTATTATAGTTTCAACCAATTTGCCTGGTGCTGAAGTTAGGCTTACCCACCTGTAATTGCCAGGATCGCTTCTGGAGCGTTTTTTTTAAAAATTGGCATCACATTAGCTATCCTCCAGTCATCTAGTACAGAAGCTGATTTAAGTGATAGTTTACGTACCACACTTAATAGTTCTGCAATTTCATATTTAAATTCTTCAGAACTTTTGGGTGAATATAATCTGGTCCTGGTGATTTATCACCGTTTGCTTAATCAGTTTATTCCAAAAGTGCCTCTACTGACACCTCAATCTGGAACAGTTCCTCAGATTTGTCACCTAACAAGAATGACTCAGGTCTGGGAATTTCCCTCACATTCTCTGCAGTGAAGACAGATGCAAAGAATTCACTGAGCTTCTCAGCAATGGTCTCGTCTTATCTTCCTGGAGTGCTCCTTCACCACCTTGATTATCCAGTGGCCCCACTGATCATCTGGCAGGATTTCTGCCTGTGATGTTCTTGGTGTTTTCCCCTCTATAAGGATGTTAATTGTAATACAGTATTACATCTAACCTTCGGTGACTTGCCTTAACTCACAGACCTACATAACCATTTTTAGGTAGGGGTGGGTGTGTGTACATAACTTATAATTTTAGTGTATATATACATAACTCTTCACGTGTTTCCCCCAGATAAGTGTGACTTTGTCACAAGTCTCTAATGAAAGCCTTTCTTTGGCAGACTAGTAGATAAACGAGAGACCCAGGGGATCTCTAACTCTGATGTACCCCTGTGCCCTCTGGCATCAAGAGGTCCCTGGGTCGCAGTGATAATATGGAATATAGGGGTATATTGATAGAGGTGCAGGAGGGACCCAGGAGTGAGATAGTAGAGGCTGCTGCAGACCAGGATTGAGCTGCCTTTTCAGAGCTATGTGAAGGAAGATTACACATAGGATACAACTGCTCTATGCCTTGCTTGCTTAAGCCATTGCTGTGTTCTCCTACTTCTCCAAAGTCCTGGGCTAGTGCCCTAACCACTGGGCAATCCTCCTTACTCATGTCTGAGAGAAGTGTGGTTTGCTGGGAAGGAGGCAACTGAGACTTCAAGGGATTTCTTCGATTGTTCTCAGAAGCACTGTTACAGGGAGGACAGAGTGGGTTCAGATGACTTGTATTCATTACAGTTGCCACAAAGAGCTTCAAAACATCTTCTCTGATGTTCTGGGCTCATCTTTCAGACAAAAACCCTTTGTTTCCTCTCCAGAGTCCAGGGCATTACAACCAGAGGTGAATGAACCCACCATAACATTCAGAGGTTCAGTCACAAACTCTCCAGATTTTTGGACACATGTCTGAGAGCAAGGAACAATCTCTTATAGCATTTCAGTACTTAAGGTCCTGGGTCCCTTTGGAACCCAGATGCAGAGGGACTAAAAATGGAAAATTAATGGTCAGGAAAGTGGAAAATTCATCTGAAACTCAAATTAACCAAGGTCATTCTAGCTTTTAGTTCTAACTGGTTCACCCATCTCTAATCACAAGAGAAGGTGTAACACACAAGGTCAGAAACCTGAGCTGCTTTGAACAAAACCAACATCTATCTATCTATCACTTTCCTCCCAGGGGTCAAGTTGGACTCAGTGGTAATCAGGAGGGCACCAGGTAGTGCCTCTCCTCTGCTTGTCTGCTGTGATCAAGAAAAGTCCATACTACCAGGGCATACAGTGGTGCAGTTGCTTGCTCTGGTGCTGGGCAGTGAGCTCTGTTGCTGCCACCACCAGCCAGGCGAGGCCTCCCTGAAAGCAGCTCTGCACTCTTGCTGTGACTTCAGTCTGGTTCAGCACCAGAGAATTGCTCCGCACAGGAATCAGAACCTCCAGCAAAACAGGGCCCTTGGACAGAGTCTCTGCTCACCAAGAGCGAGCTGCTGGTCTCTAGGACAGAGCCCTGTACACTCTCCTTTTGAGCTTGAATACCAAACCAGAATTCTGTCTGTAAAGTCAGGATGACCAGTTACTCCAGGACATACCTTGCACAATTCCTATGTCCTTTCATGAGTACAGTTACAGTAACAATAGTCATTTATACAGTCAGAACATACACACATTCCAACAAACAATGTTGAACTATAGGTAAGCAATGAAATTTAGACTGGCCCTTCCCCCCTATAGAGGGAGGAGAAAGTTCATCCCTCCTAATTATCTGAGCCCCAGAGGTAAAACATACAGTGGAATCAGCAAGAGGTTGTACGTACTGTGTACTAACAATAAGGCAAGAGTGAAAGGGGAGACTGCTTATGGTTAAGGTACTTGACTGGGATTTGGATCTGGGTTTAAACCCCATACCTATAACAGGCTTCCTGTGTGAACTTAATTTCTCTGTGCCTCCGTTCTGAATCTGTAAAATGTGGGTAATACACCTTCTCCCACTCCTAGCTTACCCTCCCAATTTAGATTGTCACCTTTCACACAGAGCCAGTCTTGCTATGTTTGTACAGTGCCTAGCACAATGGGGCCTGATCTTGGTTTGGATGCTTTAGGTGCTACCATAAGTGAGCTGCTTTGTGTTGGAACTGGCACTCCTTTTTTCTACACACAGTGTTTGAAGCTTTGCTTGCACATAGGAGTTAAAGTGTGTTTGTGACCCAAGAACCCATTAATAGCAGCTGGTAAGGAGGTTTCATGAATATCCTGATTCTGGTCTGTACATTCTAGGTCACCAAAGATGTCATGTGAGGTCTTAAATAAAAGCCGGGGTCACATTGGTCATTAATATTAGTGTCTGTACATACAATTCTTTGCGGGGTGTGTGTGTGTACACACAATATTTCAAAGTTTGTATCAAGACAAGGTGAAAAACAAGTTTTCCTCCAGACAGCTGGTAAGTAATGTGTATCTCTCTGACATGTAAATTAAGCTTTATAAGCAAAACACAATGGATGCCCATTTACATACAAAGTAAACAGAGATGGCGCACACAGGAAAAACCAAACCATGAGTGGTTATCCTGGCTGTGTGCAAAGATGACAAGCTTTCAGCATATATCTGAGACAGACACCTCATCATCCTGCACCTAGGAAATAGACCAGCTGTGTGTTCAAATTCACGAATATGGGATCTGAACCAGCCTTGTTTAAAAAAGCTGCAGAAGACAGTGGGTAAAATAAAACACTTTAGACAGGAGGCGAACTTGTTAAGTTTAGTCTCCAGAAAGCATATTAAGATTTTTTTTATATGTAACCATTTGTTTCTAATATTCTTACTATTTGAATCTTCAGTCTTTGATAACTGTATTCTTGTTTTCACTCTCAATATATCTAAGTGCTGTGATATTAAGCAAAGTGCTGCTCCTTAGTTGATTTGTACAAACTGGTATGTACTAGTCCATTGGGGATAGGAGACCTGGTATTGCTGTGGGTGCTCAGTGGATAAGAGGCTAGATACTACAGGGGAGTGTTTCAAATGGATTTGGGGAGTGGGGTACACCTACTGTTGACCCACAAGGCAAAGTAAGGGTTGGCATTGCTCAGAGGAGAACATTTGAGTGGCTAACAGGCTGGTGGTATCAGGGAGCTGATGCCCAGCCAAGCTCAAGCAAGACTACCTCATGCTGGAGACAGGGTAACAAGGTGATTCTCAGTCCTAGGGACAGTCACAGCATTGCAAAGATCTTGTTAAATTCAAAACGCTCCAGAGATTTTTGTCAAATTGACTTCCTACTCTGCTTGTGCATATAATAAAGTAGCATTGGGTAGAGTTAGTAGGAATTCTGTGACTGCAGGTATGAGTGGGTGGTGGTAAGTTACTCTTGGAAGTGGAATACAACTACCTCTTCCCATTTCAACTCTTCCATGTGGGTAAATTTATTTCCCATCTGTCATAAATATAAAGGGAAGGGTAACCACCTTTCTGTATACAGTGCTATAAAATCCCTCCTGGGCAGAGGCAAAGCTTTCACCTGTAAAGGGTTAAGAAGCTAAGGTAACCTCACTGGCACCTGACCCAAAATGACCAATGAGGGGACAAGATACTTTCAAATCTGGAAGGGGAGGGAACAAAGGGTTCTCTCTCTCTCTCTGTCTGTCTGTGATACTTTTGTCAGGAACAGATCAGAAATGCAAGCCTTCCAACTCTTGTTAAGTTAGTAAGTAATCTAGCTAGAAAATGTTAAATTTTCTTTTGTTTAATGGCTGGTAAAATAAGCTGTGCTGGAGGGAATGTATATTCCTGTTTTTGTGTCTTTTTGTAACTTAAGGTTTTGCCTAGAGGGATTCTCTGTTTTGAATCTGATGACCCTGTAAGGTATTTACCATCCTGATTTCACAGAGGTGATTTTTACCTTTTCTTTAATTAAAATTCTTCTTTTAAGAACCTGATTTTTTTTCATTGTTCTTAAGATCCAAGGGTTTGGGTCTGTGTTCACCAGTACCAATTCGTGAGGATTCTTATCAAGCCTTCCCCCAAAATATCCCCCGCAAGCCCTACACACCCTTTCCTGGGGAAGTCGTCTCCAAGTGGTCTCTTTCCCTGTTCTTTGTTTAAAACGCTTGGTGGTGGCAGCATACGGTTCAAGCCCAAGGCAAAGTTTGTACCTTGGGGAAGTTTTTAACCTAAGCTGGTAAGAATAAGCTTAAGGGGTCTTTCATGCAGTCCCCACATCTGTACCCTAGAGTTCAGACTGGGGAAGGAACCTTGACACCATCACAATAGCTGTCAACACTTAACCCAGTGTAGTACAACCAGGCTGATGAAAGGCGAATTTTATTCGCAACACAATATTTGATTTAATTGCATGCGACTGAGAATTAATTCATGTTGGGCAAAGTTGTATGTTACTTTAAAGTAGTTTCTATTTCCAGTATGTCCTTTTTTGTGGTACTATATTTTGTATAAATGCCATTCCTTTTCAAGCTGTATTTAACCTGCTGTGATCTGATCTTCCTAAATACAGACTGTACTGGGTAATCTGTACTTTTTTTGTGTTTAGTGCCATAGGGCTTGTTGCCATGGGCTCAGGGAGAATTGCATTCTTCATAGTTTTTTCCAAGCAGGCTTTCCGAAAAGGTGGTTGAGGTTTAAACAGAATCAATCACAGACAAACTAAAGTGAACGCTACTAATCTCATTGCTGCTTTGGGCACATGTCTGTGTGGCTTTTCATGGCATGTCTCATTTTGTCCTTCCTGTGTCCACTGTCCAAGTTGGACACCTTTACTTGACAGGTTGGCATTCGTGTGGTTGACAGCAATCCCAGAAGAGCAGCATTTTTTTTCTTCAGTGCATTACTTTACTTGGAGTTTCTTCATTCCAAGAAGCAACTGCTGGCACAGTGGTCTACCAGCCCTGCTGTGGTACAGAGTGTGCTCTTTAAGAAAAGCATATGTGAAGCACTAGATTTAAGTGACCTGAGGCTTGGGAGTTAAGCTGATTGTCAGGAATGTCTTTTGCTCATGTTAAGCAGGCTCACATTCTAACATTCTCCTATATGACTGATTTGATAGAACTCTTTTTTTTTTTTGTACCGGGGTTCCCCCACAGTAACTTTATTCCTACCAAACTAGCCAATCTGACAGGACTTCTGCATGTTGCTTGTTCCTTAGAAGGGTGTTATATTACAAAAAGGGGGTGCCATCTTATTCCTTTTCCCTAGGGATGTCAAAATATTGCAGCCTAGTTCTGCAAGATAGTGATCAACTCATGCAGAGTACTGAATGAGTATCCTCTGCTCCCAGTGACTTCTGTGGGAGCTGGGGTACCACTGAGCCCACCTGACCCACCAGCCTGGGCTCCCTTTGACTATGCTGCTGTGACAGGCTCTCAAGCCCCTTCCAGCACACCTACAAGTAAAGACACACTCAGCTGCAGCTTCACACAGATGCTGAGATCAGCTCTGCATGGGAAGGCTCAGCTAAGGAACTGCCCAGTTACTTTATTGCACACCCCCTTTGAAGGGTAAACCCAAAATTATATTGCCTTGTGCTGCACAGGGAACTATACAGTGTAAGCTCATGAAATTCGCCCCTTCCCTCAATGTGGAGGAAGAGATGCAACAGTTTTGTGTGTCAGGATTTCCACACACTGGTTTTTAGACACAATAAAAACACTAACTGCAAAAGAGAGATTTTAAGTGATTATAAGGTATAGCAAACAGATCAAAGCCTATTACCTAGCAAAAAAATAAATAAATGCAATCTAAGCGTAATATACTAAAGAAATTAGATATGTATAGCAAATTCTCACACTAAAGGTTTTTAGGCAGATTGCAGAGATTCTTGGAGGCAAGCTGCACTTGCTTGCAGATTAAAACTCCAGGTATTCCTTTCACAGGCTAGAAATCCCTCTAGCCTGGGTTCAACCCTTCTTCCCCAGTTCCGTCCTTGTTTCTCAGGTGTTTCCAAGCATCTCCTTTGGTCGGGGAGTCAGTGAAAAAGAACCACAATGTCCCTCCCCTGCCTTAAATAGCTTTTGCATATGGCAGGAATCTTTTGTCTCCCAGTTTTAGTTCTCACCCCTTTCAGTGGAAAAACACTAGTATTCTATGATGGAGTCCAGTACCAGGGGACTTGGTCACATGTCTCTGTAGGGCCGTAGCAGCCATGACTCGGAGGCTGTTTGTAGTGTCCTCAGGAAAGCTCCCCAGTGGGAGATAAGAATTTTATCAGGCCTATTGTTCTTCCTAATGGCCCTTCACAGCCAACCATATAGACTGATTGCATTCTGTCTAGTGGGCATTCCCCAGGTGAAAACGCATTTGAAATAGATGCATAGACATGATTTCTAACTTCAGATACCAAAATGATATATGCATACAAATAGGATAATCCTATTCAGTGAATCATAACCTTTTCAATGATATCTTACATGACCATCTTGTATAAAATACATCATAGTTATGCCATAGTCATATCTCTATAACATTACTGTAAAGAATAAGTCACACGTGCCTCCTAGTGAAAGACTTGAGTTCAATCTATTCTGTTCACCCAAGAGAAGGTTAAAGGTGATTTTGATACCTGTCTTCAAGTACGTATATAGGGGAGGATTTCTAATGATAGGTAGCTCTCTAATGTAGCAGAAAAAGGCATAATGAGATCCAGTGATGGGAAACTGAAGCTTGATGATGATCAGACCAGAAATCAGGTGCAATGTTTTTAAAGTGAGTAACAATTGAAACCACTTACCTAGGATGTGGTGGATTTTCCATCACTTGAAGGCTTTAAATAGAGACTGGATGCCTTTCTAAAAGGAATGCTATAGCTCAAACAGAAGTTATGGTCTTGATGAAATTTTTTGAGGTTATATGGCCCGTATTATACAGAAGGTTAGACTAGATCTAATGCTCCTTTCTGGCCTTAGTAATCTATGAATCACTTTAGACCAGTGCTATCTCAAGACCTCAAGCTATCTGATGTGGGGGACCTCCAACGTGCGCGCAGACCGGCAGCTGATGGCTTGCAGACTGGCACCGGTCTGCAGACCACCACTTTGAGTAGTGCTGCTTTAGGCCATCTTAATAGCTGTTTTTACAGTATCTGTTAGCTGCATCTGAATAAAACTGGACCTGGCACCATGTGTACACCACGTGTATAGAGTGGCTCCACTGTACATTCTCTGCCTCATGCTCTGAAGGCTGCAGTTTTCTTTTCTTGTGGAAATGTTGTTCTGAATGTAAAAGGAATGTTTTTCTTGCCCCTCTACCCCGCCCCTCTTTTATTATTGAAGGAGTCAGGAAATGTTTTGTTTTTTGTTTCTAATCTGCTATTGGATATGAAGCAGCTATCAAACGCCCTGTCTGAAGTCTGAACATTGTTGTGTGGTGTGTGTTGTACTGCAGTGTTGCTCTGAGCTGTTCCAACTCCATATTAGGCACCCTAGTGCTGCTTCTAAGAAACTTCTCTTTTCCCTAACCCCAAAAAGACTGGGTTGAAACTAGCCCGAAACTACTGTTCAGCCCCCAGTACCTACTTCACACATGCACATGCGACTGACTCCCTTCCCATTTCCAGTTTATCTTATGGAAAACAATCCCTTGATTCTCTTTTTTGTCAAGTCCATTGTAAAGGGGTGATCCAGCCAGCTTGTTAAAAAATTTTTTGGAATGGTTCAGAATCTCATTCTGGCAACTCCAGTGTGGTACTGAAGAGATCTCAACAATAGCTTCATTCTCCAGACAAGAATTAAGAGGCAGAGGAGCCTGCCAGTGACTACAGTTTTAATGTTTTCATATTCTAATGAATTTGACAAGGGCAGGAATTTATTCATGGGGCCAGTGGCTGGAGTGTTAGCTTCTGTTTGATTTCACACATTGTACTGGGGGGTGTGAGGGGGTGGGGAGGAAGATAGGGGAGCCACTCTTAATTAATTTGGGTAACAGGGATAAAGCAATTTTTGTTAGGTGCATCCTTCCTGCTTTTCATTCTTCAGTCAAGGCATAATGGAGATGGCATATCCCTTACTCCCGAAGAATAGAAATTGCTTCCTCTTGCCTAATCACTGTCAGGTAAGAGCAGGCTTCCTTTTTTAAAGTTAATGTGTAGTACATAGCATAGTTCTGAAAATCTGTAAAGGCCTTGTTGGGTTCAGTCTCTTCCCCTCAGTCATTCCATATCCTCATATATGCTCGGGGTTTATAACTTAATGTTCAGCTGTCAGCTAGACAGATTCACGATGGGTTCTGAAAGTCCAGCTGTATCTGACTCCGACGTCCTCACCAGTAATGAAGATTCTGGCTGGAACTTTAACTAACAATTTTGTTGCCAATGCATAAGACCAAACAAGATCCATTGCCGTCCCCAATAACTGATTTTCAAGGCAGAGGGGAGCCAAAAGGAGCTGAACTTAACGCTTCTAATAAAAGTGGATGATACTGAACATTTATAGGAAGGTAACACCCAAATTCAATTCTGCATTTTCACAAGAAGCCGATTTGTGGTGTAAGGTCAGTCTTTTTTGGGGAAACATTTTATTAAGGCAAAGTTACCATAACATGTTAATGCTTTTTCTGACTGATCATTGTTGTGTAGTCTGGCCATTGTGCAGGGTGAGGGACAGTTATGGGTGAATCACAAAGCTGTGAATTGGATTTAAATAAGCATCAAAAATTCAGATACCAATTGGAAAGCACAACTGTGTGGAAAGCACCAAGAACTCTCAAATTTCCTGAGAAGCAGGAGCTAGGTAAAAATTTCTAACCATCACCTAGTTTGATTTGGGGGAAGCTGACCTCAAACTTTAACTTTTCCAGTTACCTGCCATTAGAAATTGTGCTAGACCATCCATTTTTTCCTACCTTCCCTATAAATACTGAACATAGAAATATACGGTGAGAATGAGATGGGTTAGATTCTTCCAGGCTCATAATTGCACTCTTTGGGTGCTGGCCAGCCATTGTTCTGACCCCTAAACATTCTGTGGTCAAGTCTAGTGTCCTGGACCTTTAATTTTCCAATGTTATGGTTTTATAGAAAAGCTAGTTTAGGTAAGTTTGAGGTTTCTAAACTGTCTTTGTTCTCAATTTCCTGGGCAGTTGTCTGATCCCCAGGCGTGAGGAGGTAAAAGGGGCATAGATGAGCCCAGTATCAGCTAGTGTGAGCCATTGAGCATGGCACAGTCTAGGGTGCAGTAGCAGGAAGCTATCCAGGGTGCAATGATGGAGGAGCAGTGTGGTGCAGTGTTGCCAACCCTTGAGATTTTTATCACGAGTCTCATGACGCATTGTGGTGTACTTCAAGCCCTGGCTCCTAGAGATGTGATTACGTGAGGCTTTCAGCTTGCTTTTTTAATGAAAGTTTCCAGCCCTCATGATTGTGGAGAAAAGCTTGAAAATGTGACCCCAGGGTCTCTCAAACTCAAATAGAAGGCAAAGAATGAACCTCAACTTTTTTTAAACTCATGATATTTGGGGGCCTGACTTATGATTTTTTGAATATTTGTAGTTGGCCATACTGCTCTGTGACAACATCAGACAGCACTTCTTTCAGCAGGAGGAGCCCTCCACCATCCTGACCTCTCTGGAAAAAGGAAGGAAGGAGGCCAAAAATGAAAGGGGGAGGAAATTGGGAATAATAATGGGAACAAGGGGAAGAGCCTAGTCGATATGATGGTGCTTCCTTTTCATGGATGGGGCAGTTGACAAGGCCACACATGGGGGGCCCTGTTCTTTCTTTTCCTGAGCTCAAGTAGGGCCTGAGCCAAAGCCTGTTCAAGTCAATTGGTCTCCATTGAGGTCAATGGGCTTTGGATCAGGCCCTAATTTATGCGTGTGGCCTGGCTCATGGACACTAAACTACCTGACTTTACAGTACAGATGGATGATTACAAAAAATAGAATCAGTTTGAAAGTTTCATAATTTACTTTTAAAATATCCTCTAATGAATGTGACACCTATAGGGGCTGCATGACTGTGTGGCATGAAGGAGTTTTATCAGCTCATTTGGGCATAACTCACCCTTGGATAATTCAGTCACCCCAAATTTATGCCAATAAACAGTTTATACAACACCATTATATATTCAGTATTTTTGTGTGAGTTCTAGTAAAACAAAACCACCCACTTAAATATCTTTCTAAACTCTCTGGCTTAAGGAATACTATGTGATCTTAATTACACTTGCAACGGCATATAAGATATACTGTACTTCACAGAAATTTGCATGTGCAAAATTTTTTTATATATAATAAAAATGTAGCATGTGCCATTGAAGCAAACACTTAGCACAAAATGTTATAAACACCTTGCGGCTGTACGTTCTGAGTGGAGGAACCACATGTCAATGCCGTGGTGTATACTGCCCATTTCTGAAATAATAGCTCAGCAGGATATTACATTGCAAAAGAAAATGTCCTTGTCTATAATGTAATGCCCTTTGGGCAAAAAGAATTAGACTCCCAATCTCAGTAACTCTTCTAATCCTTGGGCAAGATTTTACTGGTAGTGATCTTGACACCAGCACAATTTAGTGTGTTTTCATGTGTCTGTTTATTTTTGGTAATCACGTGTTTCACATGAAGTACATTGAAAAACAAACAGTTTCTTTATACTTCAACATTTTAGTCTGGTGCAAGCATTCCACTAATTAGAGTGACTGACAAGAATCCTTACTAAGTGATGAATGGTTCATTACTCAAATGTGCCATAAATGCAATCTGCGATCCATTCTATGATGTATCAGGAGGGAATAAAAGTGAAAGTGTGCAAACGGCAATAACAGTGACTAGAAACGTGTGTGCATGTACTTACTGTTGGTTTTGACCACAAGATGTGGGTTTGGCTTGAGGCAAAATGATTGCCTTGTAAGTTAGTATAACCAAGACACACACAGCGCTGGGTTTATACTTGCTCTTAGATCGCATTTTATGTGAAATATGCAAAGCCTTTTAAAAGCTGCTCATAGAGTCTGACCATACTTCGCTACTTCAGGAAATTGGGTCTAGCTATTGGACAAAGACTACAAATGCCCTAGGTCTGAAGTGGTCCCTAAAGAAGGAAGGGCAATAGTGGGTCAGTGCCACTATTCTGCCTGACACGGAGAGGACTGATGGGAACTTGGTTTAGAAGGCTTGAAAAAGAGATGGACAGACCAAGCCCAGCAGTTCTTACGCTGTTCTCATTGCAGAACTGAGTCTGAGTCTTTTTAAGTTTACAGTGGTGTACTGTGAATACATGCCCACCACTAAGGTACTGGAAGTACTGCTATGCAAACCCAGCCAGTGTTGAATGTGTGTGGTTGGAGTTCAAATGCTGTCTCTTTAGTGCAATGCAAACGGCTTAGTATTAACACAACCACTTGAGTAGTGGGGGCTTTTGTCTATAATGTGAAGTGGAAAAAGTGTGACTGTCAGCCTGCTGCTGACTACTTCATGAACATCTGGAATGGTTTAGTTTAATGTGTTAGAGTTGTGCTGCCACCTGACCATAGACCCACACTGACATTGCTAGGGATACCACCCTGGTAGCTTTGACTGTTTACCTGAAGCCTTTGAGTATTTATTTAAAATCCATGGGCATACACAAATGCAAGCATATTTTGATTGTGCCTATCTGCCAAGCTGGAATGCTAATGTGCGGTAAATGGAGAGTGTTCAAACTCACCTGTAGAAGTGGCAATATCAAAACCAGGCCTATATTATACTACTTTGTCCAGTGACTGGAAAAACTATTGTGCTCACAAACATCTGCCACTCAGTGTGGTGTTGGGCCTCGGGATTGTGGTGGCAGGGATTGGGGAAGCCTTTATTGAACCAGCATGTAATTGAGAGGGATAGTACGAATACCAATCATCAGTTTATATGTATGGAGAATAGTAAGTAAAATGGTGGCATGAATAAATATGAACCAAAAGACAGTCCAGAGTGAGGTGTAATGCTACACACCATAGATAAAATGTAAAAGAGATGGCTAAGGGGAGATATGATTGAGGTCTATAAAATCATGTCTGGTGTAGAGAAAGTAGATAAGGAGGTGTTTACTCCTTTTCATAACACAAGAACTAGGGGTTACCAAATGAAATTAATAGGCAGCAGGTTTAAAACAAATAAAAGGAAGTATTTCTTCACACAACGCAGTCAACCTTTGGAACTCCTTGCCAGAGGATGTTGTGAAGGCCAAGACCATAACTGGGTTTAAAAAAAAAAAACCTAGATAAAATCATGGAGGATAGGTCCATCAATGGCTATTAGCCAGGATGGGCAGGAACAGTGTCCCTAGCCTGTTTGCCAGAAGCTGGGAATGAGTGACAGGATGGATCACTTAATGATTACCTATTCTGTTCATTCCCTCTGGGGCATCTGGCCAGTTGGAAGACAGGATACTGGGCTAGATGGACCTTTGGTCTGACCCAGTAGGGCTGCTCTTATGTTTTCAGAGGAGATTCTGCCAGTTGCTTCAAGCCCTGATCTAGAGACTGGCTAACTGGTTGGTTAGAATAAAGGAGAAGAACCTTTCTTTAGCCAAACATAAAGTACCACCATTGTCCAAACCGGTGTCTGCCAAAACTGAAAAAGCATTTTTTATTCACAATCTCCCATGCTGAAGGGATGGGCCTCCCAAGCTGAGGTTCACTTTTAAGGTGCTGGATAAGCAAGAATGCACAAGAGCTAAGGTAGGAGGGCATTGTGGAGGATACTTTGAGAAATAAAGTCAGTCATTGCTCTTTCCTTTCCCAAACAGGTGCAATGCCATACCTACACCGGATACTGTTGGTGTGTCACTCCCGATGGCAAACCCATCAGCGGCTCTTCTGTACAGAATAAAACTCCTGTATGTTCAGGTACTGTGGCGTGGGATTAAATAAGCATTTATTTGATTGATTTAAAATATTGGTAGAAGAGAAGGGGTGGGGGAGCGACTTTACCAATTTACCAAACTAAAGTTGCAGCTGTGCCCACTACTCCCGATCAGTTGTGTGCACCCTAGCCATATGGCAACTTGTGTTCCCAATCTCTCTCTCGTGGTTGTGGCAGCTCCATGGTTGATTGGGATGCAGACGTGCAGTGAAAGATGTACAGAAGATGGTAAGGTAGGGGAAGTGGAACTGCAACCTGGAATCCAGGGATGGGCTATTTTTTTACTTAACTATACTTCAGAGGATTTATGGGGGTGTTTACAGAATGGGGCAATACAGTTTTAAGTATGGTAGACGTGGTAAGTTCTTTGTGGGAAGTAAAGCTCACTGCTATTCAATTAGTGCAGAAGGACAAGATAAAGTTAGAGCCTCTCTCAAGAGCTTCACCATAGCTTCGTAACACAATGGGCACAACTTTCAAGTGGTGAACTACTTTCACTCCTCCAGTTTACTGACATGGTGACCCCTTTTGGTGTACATGGCTGCTGTTCCACTTCTAGCAGCCCTCGTGCATGGATGTCCAGGTTTAGCACGACTTTTTACTCCAAGGGGGAAAAAGTGAGCGGCTTGCAGCAATGCCTGGAAACACTGTAAAACGAGCTTCATCCCAGCCATTCAAAGCACCATTGGCTCTACACTTGTCTCTGGAGGGATGATCCCCTCAGAGGTGAGGGTGTCTTGGAGCAGCATTGAATGTCCAGCAGAATGAACAGTGTATGAGCATACACAGGGGATGGTGGAGTCTGGAGAAGATGGAGGAGAAAATTTCCTGGCTATGCCACTGAACTAGTGCTGCTCTCCTTTGTATCATGGCTATACTATTGAAAGCTGGCAAACTGGGTGATTTAATGGCATCAAACTCCTACCACTGGGGCAAATGTGAGATAACTAGAGGTAGAGTACGAAGGCAGTAATTCTATTAGCTTGCTACTGTTAGAGTGCTAGGGAGACTGTGCTCCAGTTTCTGCTATTGGTTACTGTAGCTAGATCGCGCACTGTAGGGTGAGAGTCTTGTACTTGAACACTCAGAATTTTAATGCTTTACATTTAAAACTGATTACAGATGATAGCAGACCCTCTAAAGCAAAATACTTCAAATCTTTTAAAAAAGATTTTGGGGAGCTGGTAGATTGGGTCTTTTAATGATGGGGTTGTACATACCCATTTGGCCTGGGATGGGTGGATGGGTGACTGCTTTTGTGTAGCTCATTAGCACCCAGCTCTGATTTTGAAAAATTGAGTCCCCATATCATCTCCTCACTAAAAAGTGGATTTGGAAATACTGTTTATGATCAATGTTGTATTATTTTCAGAAGTGCCATATATAAACTCCTCGTACATCTATGGACTTGTGCCTGTCAATATGCACACCCAATATGTTTTATCTTGAATGTATTCTTCACACTCACCTTGCTGTTTGTCCTTTATTCAGAATAGAACAGAAGTTAAACAACTTTTTTTTCTTCTCTTATTTGGCGTGATCATGTTAACAGATGGCACGTGGTAGTGAGCGAGCTCGGTGCATTATGCTATAGAATTGGGGAGGTCAAATTTTTGCCCAACCAGGAGTTACACAGATACCTGGCTAAGAACGCTGGAACTTGAGACAACTCTTGATGTTTTACAGTCATGTTGTTTTCACACTTGGAGGGAAATTCTAAATTTTGAATGATCTTCTGTAGAAAATAAAATGCCACAGCAAATTGTCTTTCCTCAGAATATGATCTTCCTTTACATTTTCACTGTATAATTTGGTAGATTGGGTCTTTCTGAGAGTGGGATTTTTTTCTTATAATATTCACTTTGTTGTCACCAGGAACTGTTTTTTGTAGGACACTTAAAAGCACACAGACCCTGTATTTGTGTTTCCCACTGCTAATTCTAGAACAGCAGATTACTGACTAATTTATTCAGAGAGGATGGGATTCTCCCTTAAAAGGGCCCATACGCTACTTAAGACCTGACCATGAGGCTCGTGTAGGTCCTGCACAAGTCCTTTGCCCTGGGGTAAACTTTACCCATAGAGCTCAGTGATGGGTGAGTGAGTGACACACATAGAAACAAGTGGAAGAAAAACAGAAATGGCCAAACTGCATATCTTTAGTTTGGCTGTTGAAGGAGTTTAGGTACAGGGAGCCAGTGGTGAGCTGGAGCCAGTTCACTAGAACCAGTTGTTAAATTTAGAAGCCCTTTTAGAACCGGTTGTTCCGTGAGGGACAACCGGTTCTAAAAGGGCTTCTAAATTTAACTGGCCAAAAGTGGTGCCTTAGGCACTCCTAAGGCACCACTTTTGATGTGATCAGTGGGGGGGGGAGCAGCCGCTCCCCCACCCCTAGGAGCCAGAGGGACCTGCCGGATGCTTCCTGGGAGCTGCCCCACGTAAGCATCTCCGGGACTCCCCACCTCGCCCCCTGGCAGGTGCCTCTGGCTCTTAAGGGTGGGGTGGGCACCCACTACAGTGACCCACGAGACCCTCCTGCCCGGTTCTGGGGGCAGTCAGGGGATGGGGGTGGATGGGGTAGGAGTCCCGGGGGTGGGCAACGACCCCCTCGTGGGGTGAGGAGGGAACCCGTTAAGATTTTGGCAGCTCATCACTGCAGGGAGCACTCTGTGTTTTCAAATACAAAAGGACCAAATCAAGAGCAGAGCTTTTCCTTTTAACTTTCACACTTCTGAGAGAATTGCCCAAATAGCCATTGTCTCTGATTACATTTTTAATGTGAAATTATTTGACAGTGCCTCTTTGTAGGGCAAACTAAAGAAATAAATACAGGACGTTCTCTTTCACATGAAGATTAAGTGGTGGGGGTTTTTTGTGATTTTTTTTTTTTTTAAACTTTAAAATTAAATCAGTCCCATATTCAAATTCCTGTCAGGACTAGTTCAGGGTCCTGTTTCCTCAATGACAGCTGGTGACATTCACAGGTGGACTGAGACTGTCTGGGCAAATCCAAGTCCCGTTTAGAGCTTTCCTTCCCAAACATACTGCACCTGCTCAGATTCTTTCCCAGCCACCTGATGCTTTCTTTTGCCCTGACACTTACAAATCTACTCATCCTCTCATATCCCCTCTTTCCAGTGACTTACTGATTCTGCCCCAGATCTCCCTTGGATTTACTCTTGGTTTCTTACTGACTTGCTGCCACGTTAAGTCCCTTCAAACCACTGGGCCCAAATACTAAGGCCTTGACTACACTACGGAGTTTTGTTGATGCAAGTTTAAGCCAACAATAAAAAAAAGTATAATTACATCATTTGCGTGTGTTCACACAACACTCCTTCTGTTGGCAGAGCACATCCACACTTGGTGCTCTAGTGTTGACAGTGAGAGCAGTATACTGTGGGTAGCTATCCCACTGTGCTACTCGCCGCCATCTGCAGCTAAGAGTTGTGGGAAGGCAGGATGGATCACAGCGCATTGTGGGGGTACACTCAATGTCCCATGATGCAGTTCTTTCCATCCCAGCATTTCATGGGCTTCTGACTGCATTTGACAGCATTTTTCAACAGCCCCCTGTTTACTCTGTGCTCACCATCTGTGTCTGAAAGGTTGGATCCTGCACTGCTTTCTACTGTTGTGGTCGCTGTTATGAACACATTGCAGCTGGTCATGCGTCCCATATCATGAGCTCCCAATCTGAACAGGAATCCGAAGTGCCTGACCTGCTGTGTGCCTTGAAAAGAAATAACACCACATTACTTTGGGCTTTCACAGAGCAGCTGAACATGGTGGACCATCACTTTTAGGCTCGGGGAAACAAGCACTGAGTGGTGGGATCGCATCATTATGCAGGTCTAGGATGGCGAGCAGTGGTCGCAGAACTTCCAGATGTGGAAACTCTGTGCAGAGCTTGCCCCAGCTCAGCAGCACCAGGATATCAAAATGAGAGCTGCCCTGCCAGTGGAGAAGTGCATGGCGTTCACTGTGTGGAAGCTGGCAACTCCAGATTGCTACTGGTCAGTTGCAAATCAGTTTGGAGTCAGGAAGTTGACCGCTGAGGCTGTGTTAATGCAAGTGAGCAGGGCCATTAATTAATTGCATCCTGCTACAAAGGACTGTGACTCTTGGCAATGTGCAAGAAATAGCAGATGGCTTTGCAGCAGTGGGATTCCCTAACTGTGGAGGGGCGACAGATACCATGCATATTCCAATTTTGGCCACGGACTATCTTGCGATGGAGTACATCAATAGAAAGGGGTACTTCTCTATGGTATTGCAGGTGCTCGTTGATCACCATGACCATTTCAAGACATCAGTGCGGGGTTGTCCAGGAAAGTGCATGACTCATGCATCTTAAGGAACACTGGCTTGCACAGAAAGCTCCAAGCAGGGACTTTCTTTCCAGACCAGAAGATTCCAGTGGGGGATGTTGAAATGCTCATCATAGTGATCCTGGGAGACTCAGTGTACCCCTTACTTCCATGGCTTATGAAACCCTACAAGGTAAACCTGGACAGCAGCAAGGAACAATTCAACAATAGGCTGAGCAGGTACAGAATGACCACGGAATTTGCCATTGGCAGATTAAAAGCGTGCTAATGCTGCCTTTATGGCATGTTAGGTCTAATTGAGGAAAACATTCCCATGGTTATAGCAGCCTGATACATGCTCCATAATGTTTGTGAAGCTAAGGGTGAAAAGTTTTCCCAGGATGAAGCACGGAGGCGGATCATCTGTCGGCTGAATTTGAGCAGCCAGATACTAGGGCTATTAGAGGGGCACAATGGGGGGCTATTCGAATCAGGGAGGCTTTGAGGCAACATTTTGATGAAAGACACATTGCTGGTGCTCTACACAGCACTCTTCCATGCTTTAACTTCATGGCTTGCATGAAAATTATGGTGATTCCTGACTAGGATTTGTAGTCCGCAAATGATCAGACTGCAACTAGGTATTACTATCGGCAGCAACCACCTTGTGTAGAAGACAAATGAAGATTGGTGATCTTTCAGAGAGTTTTGTTTTTATTAAATACCAATTAACACACACACAAGGCTTGGTGGGCAGAGCAGTGTAGGCTCTCAGAACTGTGCGTAACTCCAGCTATATTTTGGAAGCTGTCTGAAGGTGTGGAGTGAACAGGATACTGAGATGGTCCGGGAAGTTGCAAGGAATGTGTGGGAGGAGTTTTCGGAGGGCACAGAAAGCAATTCTGTATCAGCTGTGAGGAGGGGAGAGGGAGAGGCAAGCACTCATGTGTTCTGCCTGGAGCGTGATTAAGGACTTCAATATCTGTTTGGTCTTCCATCACTTTTATCATCCACTCCTGGCCCTTTACAATGCACTCTTCACTCTCCTTTCTGTCCTGCCTTTCTATTTTAAATTTTTCCTTCAGGGTCTTTCCACTCCCTATGCTCTTTTCTCCCCTCCCCCCTGACCTATGAGGATTGGAGCACCTCTTGGAATGTGTCCTCCTCTCTCCATCTTGGTTGCGTCCTTATCTGGTGGATGCCCTCCACTGGTGTGCATGGAGTTCCCCTGAAGGCCATATCTGCAGAAGCACAAGAAACAATACACAAAAGCATGATTGCTTTAGTTCACACCAAGCATTGAATCATACAGTTTAAAATATACCTCTTTTAACATACAAATCACTTTCTCACTGTCCCTTGGCAAGCACACATCTCAATGAAAACCCTAAACATGGTGAGTTCGGCCCGGGTGGGAGTTGGTCGGTCAAGGTGGGACAAAGGGTCTAGGTGGTTGGTTTGTTCTTTATTTAAGGGGATAAGTGCAGGCAAGTGGGGACAATATTGTAAATTCTGCTATCATTTTCCACGGGCAAGGGTCACTGAAGCAGATATCTCACTCCTGAGGGTAAGCAAAGATGCAAGAGTGCATTTCCTGCACATGTGCGGCTTCAGCCCCAGTCCTTATGCTGCTTGCCTATACGCTGCTTTGGTCCCTGCACAAGTGATTGCTGGGTGACGCAGGAGTTTCCTACAATGGGGGAAGGAACAAAGCAGCTTTGCCAAAGAAGCTATGGCAGAGGATTGCAGAGTACCTCCAGGAAAGTTACCTAGAGTTCTCTCTGAAGGATTTCTCTGAAATCTTGGTGTGTTTAAAACACTGTTCTGCCACACTGCTTAGCTGCACAAGGGAATGTGACGCACACTCAGACACAGCTAGTCTTGTACATGTCTACCCCTTCACCCACTTCTAGAATATTCAAAGCAAAGGACAGCTCTATCTCATGTAACCGAGAAGCATCAACTCAAAAAGATCCCTTACCAGGGCTCTCCTCTCCTGCATCATGCATGCCACAGATGGACTGCTGGGACTGGCTAGACCCCACCCCTGGAGTGGAATCATAGGACTGGAAGGGACCTTGAGAGGTCCAGTCCCCTGCACTCCTGGCAGGACTAAGTATTATCTAGACCATCCCTGACAGGTGTTTGTCTAACCTGCTCTTAAAAATCTCCAGTGATGGAAATTCCACAACCTCTCTAGACAATTCATTCCAGTGCTTAACTACTCTGACAGTTAGGAAGTTTTTCCTAGTGTCCAAGCTAAACCTCCCTTGCTGCAATTTAAGCCAATTGCTTCTTGTCCTATCCTCAGAGGTTAAGAACAAGAATTTTTCTCCTTCCTCCTTGTAGCAACCTTTTATGTACTTGAAATCTGTGTCCCCCATCTCCTGTTTTCCAGAATAAACAAACCCAATTTTTTCAATCTTCCCTCATAGGTCAAGTTTTCTAGACCTTTAATCATTGTTGTTCTTCTTCTCTGGACTTTCTCCAATTTGTCCACATCCTTCCTGAAATGTGGTGCCCAGAACTGGACACAGTACTCCAGTTGAGGCCTAATCAGCGTGGAGTAGAGCAGAAGAATTACGTCTCGTGTCTTGCTTACAACATTCCTGCTAATACATCCCAGAATCATGTTTGCTTTTTTTCCTACAGTGTTGACTCATATTTGACTTGTGGTCCACTATGACCCCCGCTCCCTTTCCGTTGTGCTCCTTCCGAGGCCGCCATTTCCCATTTTTTGTATGTGTGCAACTGTTTGTTCCTTTCTAAGTGAAGTACTTTGCATTTATCCTTATTGAATTTCATCTTTACTTCAGACCATTTTTCCAGTTCCAGATAACTTTGAATTATAATCCTATTCTCCAAAGCACTTGCAGCGCCTCTGTTTGGTATTGTCCACAAACTTTATAAGTATACTCTGTATGCCATTATCTAAATCACTGATGAAGATACTGAACGGAACCAGACCTAGAACTGATTCCTGCAGGACCCCACTCATTATGCCCTTCCAAAAGTGGAAAAGAGGTCCTGACTGGCCATGCCACTGGACGACCCTGCAGTGTGCTCCACGTTGTCCTTCAACTCAACCTCCTAGTCTGCAACTTCATCCTCGGGGTTGAGTCTGCTTTCTGCCACCACCAGCCCCACCAAAGTATATACGGGGCTCTTGGCCGTAGAGGTGGGGTCACCACCAAGAATGGCATCCAGCTTCTTATAGAAGCAGCAGATTTTCAGCACCAGAGCTATGGCTTACCTCCCTTGCCTTCTAGTAAGCGTGTCTCAACTCCTTTTATCTTTGCATGGCACTGCTGTATGTCCTGTTCATAGCCCTTATCCACATGCCAGGAGAAATCTGACCGTAGGGATCAAAGTTTCAATGGCTGGAGTGGAGCTAGGACTGCACAGCCTCCTCCCCCGCAGGGCCAGTAGATACAACAACTCAGAGGGAGATCTACTCCAGTCGGGAGAACATTTGCCCCATGGTCCGCTGGGAAGATGAGATGTAAACTGTCCACGCCGAGCAAACAGGAAGTGGAATTTCAAAAATTCCCAGGCCTTTAAAGGGCAGTGGAAGGGACAGATGCCTGTGTATCTGGGTGCAGGGCCGTGGAGTTGAAACTGCCGACCAGAGGGCTCATGATGGGCATTGTGGGACCAATGTTCCCTCTAATTTTTGACAGGTCGTGTGCGCAAAAAATTTCTTCTGTACAAATTATTGTGCTTCGTGCACACAAAAATTTGCACAGGTGTTTCACCGTGTGCATGGGGTTTAGGATCTGTTTGCACGCACACAGCTTAGAGGGAACAGTGTGCGGGACATCTCCTGGAGGCTGTTTACAGTGACCTAACCAAGCGCAGTGCCTACACTAACGCTTTGTCCATATTAACTTAGCTGCAAAAAGCTCTACGCCTCTTGTCGAGGTGGTTTTATTTTGCTGGCAAAGCAGGAGAGTTTTGTCAGCAGAAGGAACATTGTCGTGTGTACACTTCTGCTGTTTTTTGTCGACAAAACCGTGTAGTGTAGACAACGCACAAGGATCTCTTGTTTAATGCAACCCTGATTTGATAGCCTTAATGAGTAAAACTGTTCCTTGTGCTGCCTTACATATTTGCCATGGACTCCTACAGTGGAGTCTTAGAGCCCTAGATGGAGTTGCTGGAAGGTAAAAACAAACCCTGGGGATTAGGCTATTGAAGTATATTTGTGTGTGTGTGCTGTTTGGTGATGCTGCCTCTAAACAAACCATGTCTTTATTTTTTTTTGTTTTTGTTTTTCCCCCTTTAAGGTTCAGTAACTGATAAGCCATCGAGCCAGGGTAACTCGGGGAGGAAAGGTGAGTGGAGTTCTGTGTTTCAGTAAAGTGTGTTTGATTAGGTTTCCCCAGCCAGACCTCTTGAGACCCGATAGAACTTCTGTTTGAAAACAAAGCCCTAGAGAGACAGTCTTGCACTTACTCCAAAAGCATGTGGAATAAGGTGGCATCAAGTCCAGTACACTGTCCTCATGGGATAGAACTCCGCTTTTATGAGGCGGACCGGGTTTTTAGAGTCCCCTGGAGGGGCAACAGATTCAGACTAACCTTCATTTGTTTGCTTTTTCTTTTATTATTAACACTTTTTTATTTATTAAGCTCACCCAGAAAAAGATGCAGTCTAGTGGTGAGAGCACAGGACTAGGAGCCACAAGCAATGATGTGATACTTGTGGCAAGTCACCTTAAGGTGAGATTTTCAAAAGTGTCTGCCAGGTAAAACTCCCATTGAATGCAGTGGAAGGAGGCTGAATGCTTGTGAAAATGGCACCCTTAAGCCCTTTGCTCTGCATGAATTCTTTTGTGGAAATCATTAAACGGAAGAATTCTCTGCCACTCCTTCCTCCCCCTATAGCTCCATTCTCCATGCCACATCCTCCCTGAGCTAAAGACTAGAAATGTCACCTCTACTCCTAAATTGTTATACACATTCCTTGGCTTGTAAAACCAGTTTTGAAAAATCTTGAACAGGATAATAGATGCTGATGGGATGGGGTTTGGAGAGCAGTAGGTGTTAATGGGAAATCATTGATTCCCGGCCCCATCCCCGCCATACACCCCCAACCCCCAGTTCAGTGTCATCTTCAGTTTCTCCTCGCTTCAAGAAAATGGCGTGTGGTGGGGATGAAAGCCACTTCCTTGGAAAAAGCTCCTGTTATGATAGCTGAAGCAGCATTCTGATTTTTTTAGTGGGGGGGGGGACCTTTGATGCTTTGATTCCCAGGAAAATACCTGCCTCAGGGAGGTTAAAAAGTCCAAAAAGCTTTTTTTCATGGAAGGCTGTCAAAGGAGTCTCTAAAACCACTTAAAATGTTAGACATTTGCCTTTAGATTGTTGACCTTTATTTGAGGAGGCTTTGGAGAAAGAGGGACTTATTACATTTTTAGTCACATCAATATAAATTTCAAGAATGCATTTCTTCTCTCTCCATGTACATTCACCAGCATATATTGCACATGTAGGACATCTCTTAGCAAGATATTATGTGGCTCACCTTGAGGCAGGGGAAAGAAGTGCATGGAAAATATTTGGCTTTTCTCAGATAAAACAACGCAGAATAATACTGGTCAGCCTGCTTCTTATTTTAGGCAAAGGCATGTTTCTGTAAATGTGTTGAATCTGAAGCCCTGTATAATATGATATATTAATAATGTATGTTCAGATTCCTTGTGGGTCTAGCCTTAAGTACAGGTAAATCAAGTTACTGTTTAGAGCATGGATTATCATAGAATCCTTGGAAACTTGCAACTCTGTCCTAGTCTCCTCTGCTGACTGCAGGGCTAGAGTTTGAGGCAGTTGATACCACTCTAATTTCCACTGGGCAGAAGGAGCAATGGGGAGAAAACTTGTGCTCTTTCTTCCCCTTTCATCCCTTTATAGAACCGCTTGGGGGAAGGAGGGAATGAGTGAGTAGGTAGAGGAGGAGACTGTAAATTGGAGGCTAACCCTGCCTGTTAGAATCATGTATCGCTTCTCTGTTGCCTCTGCGGAGCACCGTTGCAAGGATATGCTGTACCTAGCCACATGACCGCAGAACCATTTGGAGTTGGAGCTGGCAGTTTAGGGAAAAATCCAATTCCCTCTAGCCCAACATGCCACAGACCCAATATAAATACCCCAACCTCTCTAACCATACCTCTGTTCCTGCCTGCTTATGCAGGCATGCAACCAACTTCTCCCTTTTCTCCATGTCATTAAGCAAAGGCTTGTACACAGTTCTATAGCATCACTAGCTAAGTTATAAGACTCATGAGTGAGTTTTGAGGGTGGGGAAGGGAGATGTCTGTGTTCTGGATCAGTTACTTTAGGTCTTATAGAACAAATGTGTTTTCATAGTAGTGCAAGAGAAATCCCTATGTGCCCTTCGTTCAAAATCCCAATCTGAAAGGGCCTGTTCTCTTGTAAAGGGGCCCTGTCCAGAACAGTCAGAAATGCTTCTACAGGTGAAGGCATTTCTTCCAGTTTTAGTGGCCTGTCCTTGGTTAATCAGGAGGTTAGACTGGATGAATATAATGGTCCCTTCTGGTCATAAACTTATGGTGGCTTAAAGGAGGTTGCACAACGAAGGGATCCTGCCAGACCCCAATGTGACAGTCTTCCCTGGATCCTAGGGATCCTGAGAAAAAATAGGGCCTCCTTGGATCAGTCATCCACATTGGGATAGCAGTTGGACCTAGTTAGCAAAACTCCTAGGAGAGCTCAGAGAGCTCCATGGGGGAGATATTGGAGTACTTGGAACTAGAGTTGTGCCAATAACATTTTGTTTTTGTGTTGTTTCCTGACAGTTCTGAAAAATCAAAGAAAAACTCCAGTTCGGGTGGAACTGAAATAGGAATGTTTGATTGATCGAAGGCGGAAAAGCTCATTTTGGGGTCAAATGAAATGCTTAGTTTCAGGCACTTTTATTTAAAAACAAAAGAAATGGGGGACTAGTCATAAACCCGCCAGCTGTGGTGCCCCAGTGTACCTAATAGTCAAGTGGTTAGGGTGCTCACCTGGGATGTGGGAGGCCCTGGTTTGAATCTCTGCTCATGGACTCTGGAACCCTGGTCTCCCGCATCCAAGGTGAGTGCCCTAATCGCCAGGCTACTGGCTAATCTTGGGTGGGTGTCTCTCTGCTGTTGCAGCTATTCCACATCCAGCCCTATGTTTCTATGATTCCAAGATTCTGACATTTCCAAAAGGTATGAGTGTTTGTTTGGATCAAAATAACTTGCTGAAATAGACACCAATTTGTGAAACGTTTCAGTTGACCTGAATCTTTCTGTGTGCATGTGAAATAAGTTTTAGCTGTAAAACTTCGCACCGTTCTACTCGGAACACCTGCTCCTGAGCGGGCCAGAGCACTGAGCTCGGATGCAGCAGAACCTGAGGAGCAGCTGGGGTTTGGCCCTGCTGATTGTTCTGAGTAGAGCTGGGTAAAGTTTTTTCGGCTGAAAAAATTTGTTTGGCAAAAAAAAAATTGATTCAGATCAGCTGAAACGTTTCACCAATTTGTTCCAACCAAAATAACTTGCCAAAATTGACACTAACACATGTATCATTTGGAAATGTCAGAATCCTGGAAATGTAAGGCTGGAAGCAAAGACAAACCCTCTTCTACCTGCAGAGTTCACTCAAGAGCCAGCCAGCCACAGAGATGAGTTCATGAACTAAGCAATGACACTCTTGTTGGCTTGCATGGTATATTTGGGAAAACTTCATAATGAAAAGGAAAAACAAAACCAAATGTCAATGCCTTTGGTAGGCCAAGAGGTACCTTCTACTCAGCCTAGCCAGACTAATGCTTGACAGCTTATTGGTTTTTTGATAAAGGAATCCCTAGGAAAAGCATAGTCTGCAGCTAGGGTTGCTTTAGCTTTTATAGGCATGAACTTCTGACATTTTAAGATCCACCTTTGTTTATCTGCAACACATTGCATGGGTCTAAAATCCCTATAGACCAGTGGATACAATCCAGAGTAAGGCAACTTCTGAACTGTAAACTTCTCAGAGGGGAGCTTGATGAGAACATTGTGTCCTTACCTGAATGACAGAGTTCCTTCAGTGCAGGGTCGAACTCCTAGTCTACTCAGATTCTTATGCCATACCTATCACCGTGCTAATGGAGGACTAGGATTAATTCGGCTTTAGAAATTTTGTGGAAGAACCGACTAATCACGGAGAACTTTCAGATACTTAAGAAGAGAGCATCAGCTCAGTCATGTGACCTTGTATGATAAAGAACCAGTCTCCCCAGATTGCTCAGGGCTAGTCTTGTTGTACAGATTTCTGAGCTTTTATGAAGACCTGCTTGTACTGTAATCTTATCAAGTATTTGTGCGGTGGAAGAGTATGTGACCCTCTTCCTCCTCCCACCCACAGCACTATACAAAGTGCCTAAGCCCCTGTATTATTATTGGGTTGGCCTAGATCAGGGGTTCTCAAACTGGGGGTCATGACCCCTCCAAGGTGGTTACATGGGGGTCATGAGCTGTCAGCTCTGTGGGGCTGACAGCCCTGAGCCCCCATTAATATTACCCTCCCCCACTTTTAATGTATAAGGTGGGAGGGTCACATTCTGAGGCTTGCTGTGTGAAAGGAGTCACCAATACAAAAAGTTTGAAAACCACTGGTCTAGATGTCTGTGGATTTGTGACCCTTCCTCCTTCATTCTCCCGCAGTTGAAGAGGGAGATAGACAGACATTCTGTTTTCTGCCACCCGTGTGATAAGTTATACTGGTACCTTTATTGATTACACAGGTGTGCTAGCAATGGGTCCCCACTAGTCCTCTTCCAAGTACAGGTAAGGGCACTCCCCTAATTCACTTTCTAAATGAAGAAGGGAAGGTCTTTAATGATGAAGGTATTGAGTGGTGTAATAGGAGGCCTCCTATGAATTGGGCTGGTGGTAGGATTTATACTTTCACCTCTACCTGGGCAAGTGGCAGAGGGTTCCCCAGTACCCTCTCTGCAGAAGGTCTCAGGACCATTTTGTCTGGGTGTGAGTGGGATATCTAGTATCCCTGGGTCTCTTCTTTGATCTCTCCCTATCTGTTCCTCACTCCTGCATGTGCCCTGTACTTGTCACATGGAAAACCCCTTAACTCCAAATCACTAGCACTTTGTCATGAGGAACTTGTCTAAACTGATTTACCCCAGCTGCTTCCTCCTCTGCTGAGTTACCTTGATTATCCTAGAAGCTTTATGCTGTCCCTACCATTGTGGGCTCACTACTGTCCCACACTGTGTGAAGTGTTTGTTCTGAAAGGCAATGAAATGCACCCTTAGAGCTGACATGATTGTATTTCTTCCCTGCTTGAAGAATGCAGGATGGCCCTTTCAAGGTGAAGGGAAACTGTGGCACAGGTTCAAAACAAACCATGCAAACGAAACAAAATGAAACTTCCTTCTTCCTCCCATGGAATGTCAAGGTCTCAAGAGCTCAATGCACCAGCTTCTGCAAACCCCAGCAATGAGCAGTGCCTTTCCTGGTCATTAAGGAGGCTTTAGAAAGCAGACCAGTTAGGAGACAGAGGGTGTGGAAAGCAAACACATGCAGGCTGTGTCACTCTTGATCTCCATACAATCTCTCAATCTGCCTGCTTAGAACAGGCAACAAAATGAGTGAATTAAATAAGAGTGGTGAGGGAAGCTAGATGGGTATGGCTTTCAAGTGAAGATGAAAATGTAAGCTGACACTGTTTCTCCTGGATGTTGTTAAATAGGTGTTTAGGTCATTCTTTTACTCATCTGGGTAAAGGAAACTGGAAACTAAGCTTGATTTATAATTGAGGCTCAGCAGAATAATGCAAAGCAAGGGTAAATATGTTCTGGATGAGCTGTCAGAGCCATATCACTATGAATAGTGTTTAACCATTTAAATTCCTGTTTCACTTTTATAAACTACATTACCCTTGAGTATAATATTCAAGAGCTGTTTTGTTTCCTTTTGCAAAAGCTGGAGACAGTATTTGAGATTCCTCCAAGTTGGGAAAGGTCCTATGATGTTAGTGAAATGTAACCCCGGGTAATGCCAGAAGAGGCTTATCCTGTGATGAGATCACTAAGATTTCCAGCTCTAAGTGTAAACAATGAAAAGTGCTCAGCCTTGTACAAGATGCACAAAACTACGTTCTTTGGGCAAACAGCTTCCAATCCAGTAGATCAGAATGGGGAAGACACGGCATGCTGGGGAAGCCAGGAGTCCCTTGGAGGTGTTTTTATTCTTTAAATGTTTTGACCTGGCTCCCTTTGCATTGGCTCCATAGAAGAAGTGAGGCTTAAAGGAGGACTTGGATATAGGGAGGGGGGCAGCTTGGCAAATCTGCATTCTTGACACAGACTGTCACTCCCCCTCTGGAGGGTTGTTCCCCCAAGAGTGCTGCCTCCAGAAGTCTCCTATATTACAAACTGATATCTACTGGTTGTGCAGCTATCTTCAAAGAGGCAGAGGAATAAGGGGAGAACATGCTCCTCAGGCAAACCCAAGGGAGGATAGTTTTAGATTACTTTAAATAAATGGAACTCTCGAAACAGAAGCTTAGCATGCTGGCAGTAACCCCCTGAGTATATTGACTTTAATTCACCTTTCTGTTCAGAACAGGGGTGGGCAAACTACAGCCCAGGGGCTGCATCCGGCCCTTCAGACATTTTTAATTTGGTCCTAGAGCTCCTGCCAGGGAGTGGGGTCCGGGGCTTGCCCTGCTCCGTGCTGCTTCCAGAAGCAGCAGCATGTTCCCACTCCAGCTCCTATGAGTAGGGGCAGCCAGGAGGCTCCACACACTGTCCCTGCCCCAAGCGCCACCCCTGCAGCTCCCATAGGCCGGGAACTGCAGCTAATGGGAGCTGCAAGGGCAGTGCCTGCAGAAGGGGCAGTGCGCAGAGCCACCTGGCTGCACCTCCACGTTGCTTCCGGGAGCCGCTTGAGGTAAGCGCTGCCCAGAGCCTGCACCCCTGACCCCTCCCATGCCCTGACCCCCTTCCCCAGCCCTGATCCCCCTCCTGCCCTACAAACGCCTTGTTCCCGGTCCAGAGCACCCTCCTGCATCCTCAGCCGGAGCCCTCACCCCCGCCCCGCACCCCAACCCCAATTTCATGAGCATTCATGGCCCGCCATAAAATTTCCATACCTTGATGTGGCCTTCAGGCCAAAAAGTTTGCCTACCCCTGGTTTAGAAGGAATCTAGCTGTGAGTGGTTGTGGAGTGTGAGTCCTAGATGTACTAGCTGACATCTACACTACGGTGCTGTAGCACCATCGTATAGACATTTGCTACAGCAATGGAAGGGGTTTTTCCATCACTCTAGTAAATCCATCCCATGAGGAGGAAGAATTCTTCCATCAACATAGCAGCGTCTACACTAGCTGGGACTTAGGTTGGATTAATTTAGTCTCTTAGGGGTGTGAATTCTTCCTTCTCCTGAGCAGCGCAGCTAGGTAGGCTTACGTTTTGTGTGTAGACCTGGCTTAATAACATTTAGATTCAGATAGATAGTCCCACACAATGGAAGGGGGTTAATAAGCTGAAATGTGGTGGTTCTCTTCTGATGTACACATTCACCATTCTCTTCTTGGTTCCATAAGGTGGAAATCCAAATTTGAACTTGTCCCTGAAGTTACAGAAGCCCAGCCTGAGTGTCCACTGCCTCTAAAATTGTTTCCTGGTTATGAAAGCTAACCAAGTATGGGAAGTCCCTGTGTTGCACACTCCTTAACAGCTTGTGGCAGCTGCAGGGGGGAGCAAATCTCTTCTGTCCTGTAGTGACTGGGGAGATGGTAAAAACTACTTTATAGCAGTAGGATGTCTGGTAATTGATCTTACAAAGCATGGACTGTGTTTTACTTGCCTGGACAACCTTGTGGACACTTTCTTGCAGAATGTAAATGGATGCTGACTTGCTGCTACCACCCACTTATCTGGAATGCTTCCTCATTTGGGCCTTCTGAATCATGTAGGGTCCCAGCCCATTGGGCTGGCTGGGGAAGAAAAAAACACAGGGCAGCATCTTTACACCACCTTCCTCCTCCAATATCTCTTCACTGAATTGAGCTGCTCAACCAAGTCTCTTAAAACACTCTCGGGCTAATCAAGGTAACAAGGCAGATTGTGGGGGGGGGCGGGAAATCAGTGCAACACAACTACCTTATGGCTAGTAATTTGGGGAGAAGGGTGACCCATGTGGAAAAAGTACAGGACAAAGGGAGAGAGGAACAGATAGTGACTGAGACAAAGAAGGGGAGAGATGGGGAATGGTTTCTTGGCAACAGAGCTCGGTTCCATTGTGACTTAAGTGGATTTTTGCAAGTGAAATTGTTTATGCACTCTTAGCCTTTTCTGTTCAAGATAAACAAGCCTTGGGTATGATTTGAAACCTTTAAAAAAAGACTAGAAAATACCCTGAGTTTGTCATAGATTTCTTTTCAAGGGGTAAACTGAACCCTGACCCACTGAACAACTCAATGTACTATCACTCAGCAAAGGGGCCATATTAATCTAAATATTCAACCAAGTTTAGCTCTGACAGTAGTACAAAATGTAATTTGTTAGTCTCTTTTGTACATGTGGGTATATGCATTACATACCAAAATACTGTTAAATATAAAAGTCAAGTTCTATAGTTAAGAAATGGCAGAATTCAGGTTGCTTGTGCAAAACACATTTTTTTTTACTAGCCTTGTTCTTGGAAACAGCTGAACTGTTCTGGCTGAAATTTAAATTAAATAAATAAATTCAAGCTCAGGCAGACACCTGGCATGGTAAACTTTGTTTGACAAAGTTATAAGTAACTGAAAACAGGATCTTGTAATGGGAAATGTTGGGCAACCTTAAGAGGTGATGTGACCCTGCAATAAAATTAAAAACTTGTCAATGCTTGCAGTGTTGTAGCTGTGTTGGTCCCAGGATATTAGAGAGACAAGGTGGGTGAGGTAATATCTTTTATTGGAACAACTTCTGTTGGTGAAAGAGACCTAAAGAAGATCTCTGTGTAGCTCAAAAGCTTGCCTCTTTCAGCAACAAAAGTTAGTCCAATCAAAAAGATATTACCTCACCCACCTTTATTTTTCAATGAAATGTGAACGTGGATTTAAAAAAAATTTCTTTGGAAATCAAACTTAATTGAAATTGAATTGTTTATGCAAAACACCTTAGGTGAAAGTTCATCTTTTAGCAAAAATTGGATTGAAAGATTTGACCAGTTCCAATGTATACTTATACGGCTCTCCTCTGAAAAGTGACTCTGTTGGAGTGATCTCTCCTTAAGCTGCAGATCTGCTTGCTGTAGAAATTCAGTCCTATCAGCACACATCAATGACTAAGGAGAAGTTCTCAGGCTCCTTTGAAAGTCCCAGCCTTTTTCTATCTAGTCCTGCAAAGAGCCATCATGCCGAGAGAGAGAGAGAGATGGATCCTTTTTCTTGGGCATTCTCAACAGAATTGTTCATTAAATTCCAATCCATTATACTTGTGGAAAGTCAGTAGTTTACACAGGCATCACTGAGAGCATAACTTAGCTTGCAGAACCTTTAGCACTGGTGGGGGGGTGGGGAAAAGCCAGAGAATGAATGCAGCTTTGACTCTCAGAATTCCAGCTGAGTTTGCAGAGACAGCAGTAACATGTAACCTGGACTATAAGGTGGATAGAAAGCTGGCTAGATTGTCCGGCTCAATAGGTAGTGATCAATGGCTCCATGTCTAGTTGGCAGCCGGTATCAAGTGGAGTGCCCCAAGGGTCGGTCCTGGGGCCGGTTTTGTTCAATATCTTCATTAATGATATGGAGGATGGCCTGGATTGCACCCTCAGCAAGTTTTGCAGATGACACTAAACTGGGAGGAGAGGTAGATACGCAGGAGGGTAGGGATAGGTTACAGAGGGACCTAGACAAATTAGAGGACTGGGGCAAAAGAAATCTGAGGTTCAACAAGGACAAGTGCAGAGTCCTGCACTTAGGACGGAAGAATCCCATGCACTGCTACAGACTAGGGACCGAATGGCTAGACAGCAGTTCTGCAGAAAAGGACCTAGGAGTACAGTGGACGAGAAGCTGGATATGAGTTAACAGTGTGCCCTTGTTGCCAAGAATGCCAATGGCAATTTGGGCTGTATAAATAGGGGCATTGCCAGCAGATTGAGGGATGTGATTGTTCCCCTCTATTAGACATCGGTGAGGCCTCAGCTGGAGTACTGTGTCCAGTTTTGGGCCCCACCCTACAAGAAGGATGTGGGAAAATTGGAAAGAGTCCAGCAGAGGGCAACAAAAATGATTAGGGGACTGGAACACATGACTTATGAGGAGAGGCTGGGGGAACTGGGATTGTTTGTTTAGTCTGCGGAAGAGAAGAATGAGGGGGGATTTGATAGCTGCTTTCAACTACCTGAAAGGGGGTTCCAAAGAGGATCTAGACTGTTCTCAGTGGTAGCAGATGATAGAATGAGGAGTAATGGTCTCAAGTTGCAGTGAGGGAGGTTTAGGTTGGATATTAGGGAAAAACTTTTTCACTAGGAGGGTGGTGAAGCACTGGAATGCATTACCTAGGGAGGTGGTGGAATCTCCTTCCTTTGAAGTTTTTAAGGTCAGGCTTGACAAAGCACTGGCTGGGATGATTTAGTTGGGGATTGGTCCTGCTTTGAGCAGGGTCTAGGACTAGATGACCTCCTGAGGTCCCTTCCAACCCTGGTATTCTATGAACCTTACATTGTTACCGGATCACTTTTCACACCGGAACCACCCTTTAATGGTTAATATTAAACACTTATGGCAAAAAAAAATCAATCCAAAAAACTTACAAGAAAAGTACAATTATCAAAAACAAGCATCAGAAATAGGGCCAGGTTAACCTTTTGTGGGCCCGGCACCAAACATATTTGTAGGGCCCATGGGAGCAATGGAGCATGGTGTGGGGAGGTCAGTCCCTAGAGCAAGGGGCCAGCCAGGGGCAATGGGGCATGGCATGGCAGGGGCGGCCCCGCTCCAGTCAGCCAAGTATGAGGGTACTATTTACACACCAGCAGTTGCCAGACACGCAGTGGCCTGCCCAGTCTTGTGCTGCCAGCATGCCCCTTCACCTTGGGGGTGGGCCCATACCATGCCACACAGACCCCCCGCCCCCAATTCCATGGGTGTTCCAGGAAAAAAATTAGTGTGTGCTGAGCACCCACCGGTGGCCCTGCTGATCAGCTCCTCCCCCAGCACCTCCTGCCAGCTGCTGATAAGCAGTTCAGTGGCAGGCAGGAGGCACTGGGAGGAGAGGGAGAGGAGCAGGGGCAGGAAGAAGTGGGATGGAGGCAGGGGCAGGGTGGGGCATTGGGGTGTGGGGAAAGGTTGGCGTGAAGGTAGGGCCTAGGGCCCCTGGGGAAATCGGAAAGTTGGCACCTCTGCAACACCCCTCTGCCTATGGCCAGAGCCGCCCCCGGGCCTGCTATACCCAGCACACACACCCCTAGATCCCCCTCACAAAAGCACAAACCACCCATGCCCAGCGCCCCACCGCAATAGCCCAGCATCCACACAAAACCCCCCACTCCCTAATGCCCAAACACACACGTTGTCCCTGCCCCCTCACAGCCCAGCAGCCCACCCCGAGACCCACTCCCCACCTTAAAAAATCTTTAATGATGTTGTTCAAGCTCTATCTGCACTCTTAAAGTTGTTGGGTGTGTTTGCTAAGATGCTCAACGTGAAATAATTTAATGTTGACCCTATACTACATCACCGTCAGTATTCGGCTTCTGAGTTAACCTCAACTGAAATTAATGGTGACAGACACAAATTTTTGCTATTGTGTAAGTGACGATTCAGATAACCCACATCAGATGCCATTCAGAAAGTTTCCTTTCAATCAAAACATAAAAGAATTTTTAGAAATTAGAAGATAGTCTGGAGAAACAAACTGCGATCACTAGGTAAGGGTAAGTACAGGAAATTGCCCTGCAGGAGCTTAGTCTGACCCCTCATACTGTTGCTTTGGATACTTGTCTCCTATAGCAGGACCTCATGTACACACTAGACTTTTTAGCTTTTAGTTTTCATTCTATTCTTTAAAACTAGTGTAATGCAGCGAGGAACCAGGTCCCAAGTGTCGGCCACAGGGACCTATAGAAAGCACCAGGAAGTGCTTTTCTGCCTCTCTACTCCATGCCCCATTGGCCCCATGGGGCTGATTATACAGGGGAGAGATATATTTAATGTTGTGACATGGAAGTTTCTATGCATACTGAGCACCTGTGCCAGGAGAGCTGGGGCGCAAATGTTATACTTGTGAATTGACAGCTATGGGGATTAGGGTATCCACTGAATAGATACAGCCAGGGGTCATGGAAACTCCCCTCCACCATGTGGCCATCTGGTCCTTCCCCTCAATAGTTTGTACTGCCAATAAATGGGCAGCTTAGTGCAGACTGCAGTGGTGACTGAGGACGACACTTGTCCTCTAGAACTCCATAGAAGCCATAGACTTTGCCCCAAAGAGCTGACAATCTATAGTGCCTAGCTCAATGTGGCCCTGGTGCTGACTGAGCCTTTAGGGGCTACAACAATGCAAGCAAATATAAATCAGAGGCACTAGATTGTGCCAGGGATTGAATTGGCCCCCAGAACCTGCCCCCTCACCAATATGTAGGGTGGAGTAGCATTTCTTTTAATTGAGCTGGGGATTGAAGAGGGTTACTTCTGCTCTTCTAGCCCCACTTTTTTCTTGGAAACCCTTATGAGCCCTGAATCTTTTGTACATACAGACCTCTTTTGTGATGTGCTAGATTCTTTTGAGGTCCTGGACTGCTTTCCCCCCACCCCAAAGCCTGCAAAGACTGTGTTTTAATATAAGATATTTTTATTATGGAATTATTAAACTCTTTTGGACAAATGCAGACCTGGGGCAAGGTGCTGCAACTCCAGTTGAAGTCAGTGGAGTTGCACTCGCTCCCATCAGCTCTGAATTCTGCCCTTTGTGGTCCTGAAGAAAAATCTCTGGGGGGGAAAAATAATTTTTTCCCCCTTCCCCTGACTTGCACACATGCACTGCAGACCTAGCCGGCGAGGTATCCATTCTCTTTGCCTGCAAGGAAATGAAAAGGCGTATTGTAAGCTCAAGACTAGTCTGGTTGTCAGCCAGGAATTAGTCCTCAAAAGGAGAGGGGTGGGGGAGAGAGAGTTCTGTGTGGGCAGAGGGGTGAAAGTACACTTAAAGATAATTTTTGCCTAGGTTCAGTGCAGATGGGTAGAGCTGTAAAGGGGCGTCCTGGTTCTTAAACATGCAGGTGTCGGAGGGGAGTAAGGGAGAGCTTGTGTTCTTACACATGTGTATGTGTCTGGGGGAGTGGGGTCAAAAATTTAGACTATTTGCTTAATCCCTTGGAACAGCTTTTTCTCTTCCGTTTTCTGTTTGTATTTAACAGACTGCTTTACAGGGGACACGTGTGGTAATTAACACATGCAGCTGTAGGGCTTCAGCCATATGTCTGAATTTCAAATGGCCATTGATCCAGGAAACTTACTGCCATCCCCATCCCCACCCCCACTTCCAGGCCCTATGCCTTGAAGATGTGAGGAGATTGTACACAGACTTTCCCTCAGAGACACCAGGGCTGGAGGGAAGGGGGGTGTGTGTGTGTGTGTGTGTTGGGGGGGATAAACCCTTTTTGTATTTTGAGAAATTGGTAAAGAATTTGAAAACTAATTATTATGGGCCTAGTCCTTACTGACAGGCAAAGCTCACATGGAGCTCCCTGCAAAAGCAGGCCCACTAGCTTTCTTTTTTCTGACTGCACTGAAGCAATTTAAAAGCAGTATTGTATAGGAAGACCCCCTTCAAAAGCAGATGGGGCCTGCTTTTTAAACACATGCTCCTTCCTTACACACCCACAGGTGTTAGGTCTCCTGCACCTTCTGGTGGTGTCAGATTCCTGAGCAGCCATTGATGTGATGGGCTTGTGTGGAAGGGGGAGACAAGAAAAATATTTTTTCTACAAAAGCTGGGGACCAACAAGAAAGCATTTTGGGCAACGTAGATTTAGTTTTAGTTTGACACAGTTAATCTTAAATTTGATACAGAACTTAATCCAGAAGTGTGGTGGTTGCTGTGGCCTATGCTATGACCCATAAGGCGGCTGTTGAGGATGCACAAAGCTCTGCAGCAAGCTGTGTGGTGGAAAGGAAAGGTTGCAAAGAGCCTGGATGCTAAAAATTAGGGTGTCACAAGTAAGGTCTGTGCAGGTTTTGTTTTTGTTTTTCACCTCATATAAAAGTTCCACTAGTCCACCTGCAGCAAAACCAGAGTTCTAAATTCATCTATTTTGGTTTGAAGAGAGACCTGCAATTCTCAGTCTTATTATCATACTAGCAATACTTACGGGATCAGATAAAATGTTCTCTCCAAGCATGTGGGAAACTATTAAAAAGTGAGTCTCTCTCCTCTTCTTCCCCACCCCCAATCTATTTTTAGAACTTGTCATTGCACTGTGTACTGAGAGAGAACACTGGCTTGTGCCAGTTTCTAGACCTCATTACTCACTTCAGTTGAAATAATGCTAGCACACTGGAGGTGTTCCTGTTCTGGGGAGAAGGACAACCCTAATAAAAAGTGTATTCTGCGAGTCCTGTTCCTAGCAAGTGTATGACTTACCTGGCACTGACACCATCGCTGTTCTGCCTGTGCTGCTTCTCCCCCCCCCCCCCCCCCAATCACCCTCCAAAATCTAGAGTTTAAAAAGGTTTTCTGGAGCAGAACTCTGCCCCCCCCCTTTATTTGGGGGCCGGATGAGCACTTATTTTCTAGTGGAAAGTGGCCTATATTCCCCTTTGCCAGTGGGCCAAAATCTGCACTGACCTGCACTCAGTGCAGCCCTTTTTAAATAAATGCAGGACGTGATCCATTTGTTTTGCACATGATTTATTTTATTATCTTTCTGCTGGTTTTTTCACTACTACTCTCCCTTTTAAAAATCTTTCCCACTGTTTTATTGGTTCCTTCTCCACTCGTCTTAATCTTCTCTAATGAAATTTGGTCCTGGGAAAAGGTGCTGGATTGACAGTGACTGGAGAGAAGCACAGATGGCAGCGATGAAGGCTTTTACCAGACCCTGCTGTCAGTGTGCTTCAAACCTGAGGTGGGGAGGGGAGTTGTCTCCATGGCCCATTCAGTCCTTGGCTTTTGAGATTTGCCAGTTGTGCTATGGGCAGCTATCCACTAGAAACTGGGTTGAGATCCATGACTTAGGCCAACAAACAACCATCAGATGGTAATGAATTTTGATCACTGCTAACTTAGGCTGCAGTAAAACCATTGTCTTTTTATCTTTACCCAATCCCCTAAACCATCCAGTCTCCTCCATCCTTTTAAATATTGTTCACATCCTCCTTAAATCCCCCTGTGACTGGAGGATTGTCCTTACAGAGGGCTGAGGAACTTAGTAGTTCTCCAACTTTTTCATGCAGTGGAGCACTTCTCACGTCAGAGATCCCCTCTTAACCCCTATGCTGGACCTTACTTGTGGCAACTATAGTGCTTAGTTATGAGAAATTAATACTAGGACAATATTAAGGAGATAAAATGAAAATAAATTCACTCAAATGGGGTGGGAGGGTGTTGCTAGGTGGTAACATTCCTTTTTCATACCGTGTGACTATTTCCTTCTATGGCATGTAGAAATCTATACTGGTATTTAGGCCCAGTGCACAAGTACAGTTAGGTCAATGTAAGGCAGCGTACGTCAACCTAACTGTGTCTACACTAAAATGTTGCTCCCACTGGTGTAAGTCACCCACTACACCAACTTAATAACTCCATCTCCGCGAGAGGCATAGCACTTAAGTCGACGTAGTTAGGCTGATGCAGTGTCTGTAGAGACTTTGTTGCTTACATTGACTGTTGCTGCCTTTCAGAAACCATCCCACAATGCCCCATGCTGGCAATTAAATTGGTGCATGCGCTCCTGGTGAGGACATGCACCGCCAACACAAGGAGTGTAGTATGGATGTGTAAAACCCAATTCAATTACAGTGGAGGCTTTATGTGTACATAATTTAGGCTGACTTAATTTTGTAGTGTAGACTTGCCCTTAATTGCCTCTCATTGCCTTCAGGTCACATGGCTCTGACCTTTCCAGGTCACTTTGCTGTCTGGTTTAGACCTCCTATATCTATTTGCTATCCCTCCAATTTGTTATGCTTCCCAAATGTAATCATGGTAGAGGTTACACAAGAGAAACACCTAGTAAATATGTGAAGCGCTCATGCAGGTGCAAAGTCTACAAAGAAGACTTATGGGTTTTGTTAGTTTAGCTGGCTGAAATCACTTCTGGAAGCTGCGAAACCTGAATTAGGCTACAATGAGCAGGTATCATCTGTTCAAAAACTTACCGGGTGCTGGAAGCAAATCTGCAGAGCCCCTGGAACTGCTGTGCATTCTTTGTCCCACTTCACTTACGGGATTTGGACTTGCCTGATTGAACCTGTGGTAATGGGCCACATCACTGTCAAGAGTGAACTCACAACTTGTGTGTAACATACCAGCTGTAATATTATGTTTTAAATGATCTGCTATAGCTATGGCTGGAAAATATGCTTTAGACCTAATGGTTAAGCTCAGTTATGTGGGACCCACTTACGTCTGTGATGGCAAGTTTTTTCCTGGACTGTAGGCCAAAGTCTAACAATTTACACCCTCCACAGCCCCCCTGCTTTCAGTAGGGTTGACTAGGGTATAAATGAGAATAGGGTTTGGCCCTATGTATAGGGGAATATACTTGACTTCTGAAAGTGAGAAGAGTGCCTTTTTTATATGATCCTCTCCCCTTTCTCCTGCTGCCTAATCCAGTAGTGAGCAACTGAGGGAACAGAAAGAGGGAGACCAGGAAATTTGTTGGGGGAAATTCCTAGCTTTACAGTGACAGGGTGGCCTTTGTGACCGCTTTGCCTGTAGGGGAGAGGGTGGGAGGTGTTAATATGGAGAAGTGGTTTAGCCGAAAGCTAGAATTTAAGAATATCCACTAACTTACATCTCTGCAAAATCCATTTGGAGCCTTCCTGTATCTTGAGTGACAGATGATGAGCACATTCTTTTAAGGTTCTTCTGATAATCATAAACTATGCTGAGGGGGAGCAGAAGGATTTTGACTCGGTGTAATGGTGTTAATAAATCAAAAGACAATCAAGATGGCTATCCCTCATTTCATGGCAGAAGCACAGACAAATGAGGTTAGCACTGACTTAAAGAATCAGGGCTTATGGTATCGTAGCCATGGCTAGGGCGTCTGATATCATATGATTTTGTGTCGCTCCAGAGGTGAGACTGATGCATGAGAGAGTTACGTACAGTACATTGATGACAATGTACAGAGGACAATTCCTTTGTGCTGTGTGAGAATGATTTTAGGCTGTCTACTCTAGCACTTTTTGTCAGTATAACTTATGTCGATCAGGGGTCTGGAAAAAAAACAAAACAAATCCACACCCCAGAGCAACATAAGTTACACCGACAGAAGTGCAGGTATGGAAAGCGCTAAGTTGGCAGGAGAGACTCTCCCGCTGATGTAGCTACCACCACTCATTTGGAAGTGGTTTAATTATGTCAATGGGAGAGCTCTCTTCCATCAGCTACATAAGCAATCTTACAGCGGCACAGCTGCTTCAGTAGTGCAGACGTGGCTTTAGTCTCTATTTGAATGAAAATAGGGAATTTTGTGCAACTTTCTGTGTAAACTAGATGGCTCAAAACTGCAGCCTCAATTATGAGCCCTCTTGTATTTCAGGGAGCATGATTCAAACCTGGTCTTGTGGTTTTATTTCCCTGTCACTTCTAAAACTCTGAAGAGGCCTATTTTTGCAGTTCTGGTGTGAATATGGCTGTGAAGGCCCAAGATAGTGGAAATATCAAGAGATAAGCAGCAATCTAGTGACCGATCTTTTCCATTTACGGCTTAAATCTCATGAAAACATCAGGAGATTTCAGCCGTGTTGAATCTGAACTCTGTGCAGAACCCTTTCCTTGATTTGACCTCAGATGCAAACCCCTAACTAAACTAAATCCAAACCTGATCTGCTCCTATGCTGATCTCTGGTATAAAAGTGATGGGGTAGGAGATGGGCAAATCCATTGGTTCTAATTATATTCAATCTGAACTTTTTCCCAAGATGTTAAATGACCCTCTTACAAAGTTCAAAACCAGTTAATGTTTTATATCTCAACTCCAAGTTCTTCATTACTTCACATTCTGGCTGCAAGAGGTTGACATTTCTTATCCAAAACTCAAGGCTGCAAAATGGGGTAAACTGGAGTAAGTGTGCATACTTGAGTGTTTTTCTGACTGACCCTCAGACGCTTTTGAATTTCACTCATTACTAGTATAAAGCCCCCCTCCCTGTTTTTCCCCACACTAAAACAAAATTCCAGAAGAGTTGTTACCGAAACTGCACAATACAATGGTTAATTTGATTGTATTACCTTTCATGCAACAGTATTGGGAAGGGCTTTTCTGCTGACTTTGCACAACTCATGCAAGTGTAAACCAGATATTTAAGTGGTAATTACCACAGAGATAGGTTTGACCTACAGAGTTCAAATCTGGATCTAAACTTTCCCACAGCTGGGGGAGGTTTGCACCTGGTTTTGGTTTGACCTATTATAGTGCCAGCTCTGAATTTCAGATCCAGAGGATTTGGAGTCTGAATGTACCCCAAAGTTTGAGCTATTCAGATTCAGGGTTTTTGTCTGAACCCGCCTCTAGTGAAAATGTATAATCAATATCTAAAATCTTATCAAATTTAGGAGAAGCTACCTACAAAACCAACTTTACTGGATAATAACTTGATAGGCCTTTATTTTTCAAAAGAGGGCTCTTGTAATTGATGGCTACAAAGAGGCTGGGAGGGATATAGATAGGTTTGTTTTGGCTAATTACTGTTGGAGTTTGAGAACTTGGCCAGTAAATAAGGACTTTGGATTTTAGAGAGATACCATCGGAATGTTAGGATTCAAGGCTTTTTTTTTTTTTTTTTAAAGTCACTGAATCCCAGAGACAAGAGTGATGCCATTAATACAGAGAGTGCTGCTTTGGGTCCTTTTGACACATTGCTTTTGAAGGACCAGGACCAGGAAGAGAGAGCTCTTTGTTTGCAGTCAGAATAAACTCATTGTACACCCAGACAATTAACTCTTCAATTGACTTGCCAGCCTCTTTAAAGCACTCCAGTCCCTCTCTGTGTATCTCAAGTTCTATTCAGACACATAAGCACACCAATGTTTTTTACTTATTATTCTGAAAGTCCTTCACAAGAATAGTCGGAGCGGATCAACATTGTCCTCCAAGCAGCATTTATCTCCGCCTGGCAGTGAATGTGTCAATCAGGAATCAAAAAGCCAAACAGAAGAGGCTTTGAATTGTGTCATCAGGGGTCGAAGCGACTTCCAATGGACTGTGCGTGGGACAGGCTTTCTCTCAGGGCAAAGAATTGTGCTGTCACAAATGCGCGGACTGTACTGGACCACAAAGTCCTCAGGATCTGAGGGGTTTTGTGTTTTTTTCACATTGGCGCACCTGCAAGGAGATGTGAAAAGAGGAGGGAGCATGAAAGGGAAAAGCAAATGCCTTCCGGAAGGCCCAGTGGATGCTACCCTTTCTACTTGGGTTGATTCTCAGAACATATCATTGCCGTAAATGCCATGAGCATTTGTACAACATACAGTATAGTTAATTTAGGAAGCACACAGATCTGTTATTGCTGGAGTGCACAGCAGCCCCTATAGCGGAAGCTCCCTAAGCATTTCTGTTCTAAAGAGCCTTTTCATGTTAGCCCAAAATGCAAAAGTTTTATAAAGTTAAAATTTTCCAGATCTGGTCTCTGTGCAAGGGTGTGGTGTTGTTTATTACTAAGTGTAAGGGGGGAAAACATTTCTGAGAATGAAGACAGTGGAGGGGAAAATATACTTGTGTATGTTTGTGTTTTTAAGCTGTTTTCCTTAATAGCTGTAGAAGCTTAGTGGCTCGTGGTGGGGAGAGGTGTAGAAAGCTGGTAGGGAGATCAGGCTGGACATGTGCTTTTCAGTTTCAGTTGCCTGATGGAAAAACTGTCTTGATCTGGCCAAGTTATAAGGGTTTAAAAATTTATACTTTCTGCGTGAGCACTAATTTTTCACAATTTTTTTTGGCAACGTGCATCTGTGTATAACAGTTGCATGGAATTTTAGATCCTACTAAGAACTTGTAAAAGCCTGTTTCCTCCAGTGTGGAGATGCATATTGAATAAGGCAAAGCTCTATTGCTGTGATCTTGAAATATGCATCTTGTGCATAAAGCAATGTTCTGATGCTATCCGGCAATTTTTTTACCATATGGAACACTTTCTATAATTTAGAATTTTTAATAAAAGTCCAGATGCTCAGTCAAACTGTGCTTAAAAGAAAAAACATAAGGTTGCAAAATCAATTATTCAAAATTCAGGAAATAACAAAACTAAGATTCTTCTGTATTAAGTTAACTCACAGGGCAATCTGTTATGTCATCCATGCCATAGAAAAAGTTTGAGAATCCCTGCTTTATGGTAATAAGTGCACCAAAAAGGGCAGAGCTAAGGTTGCATGGATAATGTTAACTTCATCATTTAGTGGTTCACTTTGCAATTTTAGTGTTCTTTCAACAACTATGTTTATATGGACTTAACCTAGATTTTCAAAAACTGTTTGCTAGACAGTTGTAGAACACTGAGTGGCTGAAATGAGGCCCTGCTTACTTAGTTTGCAAAGTGATATTGAACAGTGAATGAGAATTCAATATACATGTGAATAGAGATCATATGGAAGGTGTTGAGTATCTATCCCTTTCCTAACGATTCCCAACATTGTTAGCTTTTTTGACTGCTGCTGCACATTGAGTGGATGTTTTCAGAGAACTATCCACAATGACTCCAAGATCTTTCTTGAGTGGTAACAGCTAATTTAGACCCTATCAATGTATAGTTGGGAATTATGTTTTCCAATGTGCATTACTTTGCATTTATCAACACTGAATTCAATCTGCCATTTTGTAGCCCAGTCACCCAGTTTTGTGAGATCCCTTTGTAACTCTTCGGAGTTTGCTTTGACTATCTTGAAGAGTTCTGTATCATCTGCAAATTTTGCCACCTCACTGTTTACCCCTTTTTTCAGATCTTTTATGAATATGTTAAACAGTACAGGTCCCAGTACAGACCCCTGGAGGACACCACTATTAACCTCTCTCCATTCTGAAAACTGACCATTTATTTCTACCCTTTGTTTCCTGTCTTTTAACCACTTACTGATCCAGGAGAGGACCTTCCCTCTTATCCCATGACTGCCTACTTTGCTTAAGAGCCTTTAGTCAGGGACCTTGTCAAAAGCTTTCTGAAAATTTAAGTATACTGTGTCCATTGGATCACCCTTGTCAACATGCTTGTTGACCACCTCAAAGAATTCTAATAGACTGAGGCATGATTTCCCTTTACAAAAGTGATGTTGACTCTTCCCCAACAAATCATGTTCATCTATGTGTCTGATAATTCCGTTCATTACTATAGTTCCAACCAGTTTGCCCAGTACTGAAGTCAGGCTTACTGGCCTGTAATTGCCGGGGTCACCTCTGGAGCCTCTTTTAAAAATTAGCGTCACATTAGCTATCCTCCAGTCACTTGGTACAGAAATTGATTTAAATGATAGGTTGCATACCACAGTTAGTAGTTCTGCAATTTCACATTTGATTTCCTTTAGAACTCTTGGGTGAATCCCATCTGGTCCTGGTGACTTATTACTGTTTAATTTTGTTCCAAAACCTCCTCTAATGACACCTCAGTGTGGGACAGTTCCTCAGATTTGTCACCTGAAAAGAATGGCTCAAGATGGGGAATTACTGGAGGTTGCCTTAGACAGAGTACAGATTTTAGTGCTGCTTTATGGCAATGCAAATAGAGATTTTTTTCAGATCACACTTCAGAAATGGCAGGTTCATTTGTTTCTCTTGTCTGCATGCACACATCTCACTTTGGCACAAAGGACATCTCTACTAGGGAGGCGATGCAGTGGTAGACCAGCTTTAGCCCTTCTCTCCTCCTTCCCCAACTTCTCCCCATACGGTCTATGCCTCTGGTAAGATTGTTGATTAATGTCAACAGCCAATAAGTGTGCCTCTTTCCTTGATAATCGCAACTCATTTTACTCCTGACATAAACATATAGGTCGTAAGCAGCTAGTCTGTGGCTTGGAGAATAAAGATTGCTTTGTTAGAGCAAAATTATTTTGCCTGCATTGTAGAAAAGGCCTCTTATTTGAAGTGTGGCTCTCCCCTGCATATTCAGTGTAAGTTCTGTATGTGGATGCATGCAGAATGCTCCGTAGGGAGGTTACAGGGGAAATTCTCCCTTACTGTCAGTTACCCTATGAAGAGTTCTTGCCCTGCTAGTCAGTGCAGGCAGACCGTCATCTGGGTACTTAGCGATGCCATTGCCACACTAAAATGAAGGAATAATCCTCTTCTGTCCTCAGGAGAGGCCCATGATAGTGGAAGCTAGGTGGCCTTCTGGCTTATAGCCAGTGTCCTCCTGTGACAATGGCATGGGGAGAGAAGTGTTCGCAGCTGTCAGCGTTGTACCTTCCAAGGTTAGATTTTCCAGCTCCGCTTGCAGAGATTTATTTTTCTCTCCCTCTTCCCAACAGGTGATGCAAGTGTACAACAGAGGAAGGGGGACTTGTGATGTAGACACATGGTTTCAGGATTGCACACCACACTGTCTTCTCTGCCCTATTAGCCATGTCTGTTTCTTCTTTGAGGGCTTGCTCATGTCGATTCCATTCTAGGTGTGTGCATGCCCACGTGCACCGGTGGAGATTTTTTCCTTAGCAGTATCCATAGGATCGGCTGTGGTGCCCTCTGGAGTGCCACGCTCACATGTTGGTATATCAGGCACCACCGGCCCTATGCCCTCTCAGTTCCTTCTTACTGCCCATCGTGGTTGGTCAGAGCGCCTCTGTCCCTGGCCTTGCAAGTGGTCAGCGGTTTCCTTCTTCGCTTTGTGTATTAGAGCTGTAAATAGTTTTGTTTACTGTAGTTAGTAAATAGCTGTTAAGCACTAAGAAAAGGAGTACTTGTGGCACCTTAGAGACTAAAATTTATTTGAGCATAAGCTTTCGTGAGCTACAGCTCACTTCATCGGATGCATTCAGTGGAAAAGCAGACAGCTCACTTCATCGGATGCATTCAGTGGAAAAGCATTCAGTGGATGCTTTTCCACTGAATGCATCCGATGAAGTGAGCTGTAGCTCACGAAAGCTTATGCTCAAATAAATTTTAGTCTCTAAGGTGCCACAAGTACTCCTTTTCTTTTTGCGAATACAGACTAACACGGCTGCTACTCTGAAACCTGTTAAGCACTGTAGTTAGTCAGTTAGGGTCCCATTGGGGACTTTTCTGGGTTTTAAGCCCTGCACTGACTGTAATAGGCCTATGCCTGTTAATGACCCGCTTGGCAGCTATCTGCAGTACTTGGGGGAATCTCATGTAAAAGAAGTGTCGCACTGTAAGAACTTTCATCCCAGGACACACACAGAGCACGACATCCGTTTGAGAGCCCCCCTGGTGGAGGCTGCTCTTCGCCTGGCCTTGGAGCCGTCCCAGCTGGAGTCGACTCCCAGTACTTTGGCCTCGTTGCACAGTGCACCCCCAGCACCAGGCTCTACCAGGCACCGTTTCTCTTCACTGGTGCCCAAGAAGAAATCGAAAAAGTGGGACCTGGCACCGAGAAAGAAGGATCAAGGGGCATCGGGTAAAGGACCCTCTTCGGGCTGCTCACCCACCCCGGAGCCACATGGGGATACATCCCCTAGGGGACCTCCTGCTCCCCCCCCTCCCCCAAGGGATCCACCACCAACTCCAGGGAATGGAAGGGGACCCATACTTATGGCGGAGTCAACGCCTTCCCAGCGCCCAGAGAGCAAAGGGCTCTCCCAGCGCAGCTGGCACCACGTGCTGCGATGGAATCGGCAAAGGCTCCCTATGAGGGCAAGCCAGCCTTGAAAGCCCCCCACAAGGTGAGTAAACACTGCTGGTCTCCGGAGCTGAGGCAGAGCTCTTTGTTGCTGCGCCCCTGGTCTCTGCATCAGCCCAGGTCACCAGTTCGCTGCTTCAGATCGCTGGCATTGTGCTCCTGGTCTCCACCCTCTCATCGAGACTCACCCAGAGGGAGGTGCCAGTCACTGTATGGTCGGCATCGGTCATCCACCCGTTAACCCTATCGATGACGTCAATCACAGTCACCTACACCACAGGAACATTCCCCAACATGGTGCTGCTCCCCCTACTCCCGGCACAGATCCCCATCTTCAAGGCACCGTTCACGGTTAGTCCCCAGGCGTAGGCATCAACAGCCCCTCCGTGGGGTCATCGGAGGAGGATTCTTCCAGTATGGAGAGGGAGTTCAGCCCCTCGCGGAGACAGCACCATGGCAACTGGGCTCTTGAGGCTGCATCCACCTCCGCGATGCTGTCCTGGCAGCAGGGCCAGTAGCCAGCCCAGTGGCCCTATTGGAATGCCTGGGGCATGCTGGTTATGCTGATGCCCCCTTCGCACCAATTGTCGGTCGCCACTTCAGACAAGCATTTGGCGGCACTGGGCTTGGTGCGCGAAGCGCAGTCAGATGCCAGGGTGGAAAGGCAGGTGCCCACTCAGAGACCTACCCTCTTCCCCAGGCCTTCCCCCAGTGATGCCCCAGGCCTTCCCACAGTGGTCCAGTCATCCTCATCCTTTCCAGATGAGGCTGTGGCGGGGCCCTCTCCTGCTAGCCCACCGGACGATTTTAAGGAGCGCCAAGCCCTGCTCCAAAGGGTGACCACTAACTTAGGCCTAGAGGTGGAGGAGATGGCGGAGCAATCAGACACCTTGTTTAATGTGCTTTCCTCATCAATCCCTGCCTGTGTCATGCTTCCGGTGCAAGAAGGGGTCCTAAAGATTGCCAAAGCTCTCTGGCAAACCCCGTCCTCAATCCCACCCACCTCCAAGAGGGCTGAAAACAAGTATTTTGTCTGAGCCCAGGGGTTTGAATACTTGTACATCCACCCACCGCCGGGTTCATTGGTGGTTTCTGCGGCCAATGAGAGAGACAAGCAAGGGCAATTTAGTTCCACCCCCAACAAGGAGCCGGCCAAGAGACTGACCTTTTCGGAAGGCAAAGTTATTCTATGGCCAGTCTTCAGTTCAGGGTCGTGAACCACCAGGCTCTTTTGGGGAGATATCACTTCAATTGACGGGACTCTGTAAATTCAAGGATTCCATGCCCCAGGACGTGGCCCAAGAATTTGGGGCCCTTGTTGAGGGTACTACAGCGGCTCGGTGTTCCCTCCAAATGGCATGGAACGTGGCTGGTTCGGTGGCCAGGGGTGGTTGCCTCAGCAGAGGTCATGAGGTGCAGTTCCTGGCTTCAGACCGCAGGCCTGTCTGAGGAGATGCAGTCCTCAATCCAGGATCTCCTGTTTGATGGGATTGGGCTCTTTGCAGAGCAGACAGATGCGAGGCTGCATGAACTAAAGGACACTCAGGCCACTCTCCGCTCGCTGGTTGCATATGCCGTAGTCGGCGAGAAAACAGTTCCGGCCACCCCTGCTGCCAAGGCCTTGTCAGTCTCGATGGGGGTCTGCAAGGAGAAGGGATAGGGACACGAGTTTTAGTCATCACTGCCCTTTCTCTTCCCATTCACCTGTGCAACCTGGCATGGCAAAACATCACAGGGGCCAGAAGCATTCGTTTTGAGGGCGCACTTGAGAGCGACGCCCCAGTCAACTGCCCAGATCCGCCACCTCCTTTCCTCAACTGTCTTCATCCCTACTGTTTGGCCTGGTCATGGGTTACCTCAGACCACTAGAAATCGTGGCCCCATGGCTATTTACAAAATGTGTGCCCCTGGTAGCCGCTTACCTGAGGCATCAGAGAGTTCAGGTCTATCCTTAACTGGACAATTGGTTCATCAATGGCAGGTCGCGCCTAGCCGTTTCAATCTGGTGCGTTCCACCTGTCGTAACCTGGGACTGTTAGAAATCGACCCTCATACCAGTGAAACAAATAGAGTTTATAGGGGTGGTCCTCGAGTTCATGCGGACCAGAGCTTTCTTTCCGGAGGCTCGTTTTCGAGCCATGTCGGATGTGATCTCCCATGTAAGGGGCCACCTGCTCAGCACCACCCCACTTGCCTAAGGTTGTTAGGCCACATGGTAGCCTGTACTTGCATGATCTGTCATGCCCAGCTCCATCTCCAGCCGCTGCAGGCGTGGCTGACATTGGTTATATCCCCCAACAAGCAGAACCTAGGCCTCTGGTCAAGGTGCTGGACCACATCTAGTTGTCACTGGCATGGTGGTTGGATCCTGGATGTATGTTGGAAGGAGTTTCCTTCACAGCCCTGGCCCCGTCGCTGACCCTGGTTTCCGATGCCTCGGACCTGGGCTGGGGAGCCCACCTGGGCGGGCTCAGCACACAAGGCTGCGGTTTGTGGGTTGACCGCTCCCTCCACATAAATGTCAGGGAGCTCAGAGCGGTTTGCTTGGCCTGTCAGGTTTTTTGGTCCCACTTGAAGGGTGAGGGGGTTCAAGTCCTGGCAGACAACACCACCCCAATGTGTTATATCAACAAGCAAGGCAGAGCCAGGTCATCAGCCCTTTGCCAGGAAGCTCTCCAGATCTGGGACTTCTGTGTGTAGCGTGTCATTCATCTTATGGCAGCGCACCTCCCTGAGGCCAGGAACATATTAACAGATTGCCTCATCAGAATCTTCTCATCTCGCCAAGAATGGTCACTCCACCCGGAGGTGGTCATCGTGATCTTCCGAAAATGGGGATCTCCCCAAGTGGACTTGTTCACGACTCGTCAGAACAGGAAATGCCACACGTTTTGCTCATTTCGGGGGATCAACAGGGGCTCCTTGTCAGATGCTTTCTTACTCCCATGGTACGGGGCTCTGACTGGATCTCCTGTCCCAGAACCACAGCAGGCTCCTGTACCTGAATCTAGCAGCGCTGCACCTAACAGCTTGGTTGCTGCATGGTTGAATGCAAAAGAGCAGGAGTGCTCGGCCTGTGTCCAGCAGGTCCTACTGGGAAGTAGAAAGCCCTCCACCAAAGCAACCTACCTGGCCAAATGGAAACTGTTCACGTGCTGGGTCTCGACCCAAGGGGTTAGGCCTGAGCAGGCCTTGGTGCAATAGATCCTGAACTAGCTTCTGCATCTCAAACTCCAGAGCTTGTCCCTTTCATTGATTTAAGGTCCACTTGGCCACCATATCAGCCTTTCACCCCGCATTCCAGGGCAGGTCCGTCTTTGCTCATGACATGACGATCCGGTTCTTGAAAGGACTGGAGCAACTGTATCCCCATGTCCGAGACCCTGTCCCTCCATGGGACCTGAATCTAGTGCTCACACGGCTCATGAGAGCTCCCTTCAAGCCTTGGCTTCCTGTTCCCTTCTTCTGCTCTCCTGGAAGATGTCATTCCTGGTGGCGATAACGTCTGCCCAAAGGGTCTCTGAGATTAGGGCACTTACCTCGGAGATGCCCTATACGGTGTTTTTCGAGGACAAGGTCCAGCTGCCCTGTACCCAGCTTTCCTGCTCAACGTGGTTTTGCAATTTCACATGAGCCAGGACATATTATTGCCAAAACTTCATAAGTCTGAAGAGGAGTATAGGTTGCATTCCCTGGACATCAGGAGAGCACGAGCCTTCTGCATTGAAAGGACCAAGCCATTCCGTAAGTTGATGCAGCTGTTCATCACGGTGGCGGATACGATGAAAGGTCATCTGGTGTCCACCCAGAGAATTTCATCGTGGATGCATTTGGTTTTGCTATGATCAGGTGAAAGTGCCTCCACTGTCAATCATAACTGCCCATTCAACTAAGGCGCAAGCCGCCTCAATGGCCTTCCGTGCCCATGTGTCAATTCTAGGTATCTGCAGATACCTGGTTGTCTATTCACACGTTCATGTCTCACTACGCACTTACCTAGCAAGCCCGAGACAATGCTGGCTTCAGTAGAGCAGTGTTGCAAGCTGCATGACTGTGAACTTGGAGCCCACCTCTAGGGATACTGCTTGTGAGTCACCTAGAATGGAATCGACATGAACAAGCACTTGAAGAAAAAATGGTCATCTACCTTTCATAATTGTTGTTCTTTGAGATGTGTTGCTCATGTCCGTTCCATTACCTGTCCTCCTGCTCCTCTGTCTGAGTTGCCAGCAAGAAGGAACTGAGAGGACATAGAACTGGCAGCGTCTGATTAAACCATTGCATGAGGGTGGCACTCCAGAGGGTGGCACAGCCTACCCTACGGATACTGCTAAGGCAAAAATCTCCATCCACGCACATGAGCACTTGCATGCCTAGAATGGAATGTGCACGAGCAACACATCTCAAAGAACAACAGTTACGAAAGGTAGATAACAACATTTTTTTTCTAGCCATCCAAAGAACACCATGAGAAATGAAATATATGATCCCATCATCCACGCTGGGCTGCTATGGATCTGAGGATAGGGCACAGATGCTCTCTCTTCACCCCGAGTTTTGGGAAACTGCAGCTAAGAGCGAAGTCCTCTTGATTCTGTAGGTGCACATCAATTCTGATCTGGAAACATTGCCATCTAGTGGTGCTAGGGTACATGGTTTACTTTCTATTTCTGTCCCTCTGCCCATATTCTGTATGGGGAGCTGCTACATTTGCACAGCTTTCTTAAAGCTATAGCGTTTTTTAGTTCCTTGCAGGAGGCAATAGGTTGTAATTAATAAAGATCAAACATTTTCTTGGCATTTTAAAGGGACTACATATCCTGTTTTTTTCCCTATGATATTGTATTCCAGGAACTTCTGGGAAATCTGAAATGCCCTGGTTTTTCATTTTATCAGAACCCTCTTTTTTTTTTTTTTTTAATAACTACAAAATGTTCATTTTTAACTTACTGCTATGCCAGTGTTTTACCTCAGTGTTTTACCAGGAACAAACAGCCCAGTGGAACGAGAGTTCAGTGTGACGAGCAATGGCTGGAGTGAAAAAAGTCAAAGGAGAGTAGACAATATCATAGCTGCTGTTCTGCTCCAAGTCGAAAGCCTTGTGAGACACAACAAGTTTCACTTAAACTTGTTGGGAACATTGAATTACTGGAAAAAATCCTCTGGTCCGAGAAATAGACATGCAGCTGGAAGCAGCAACACCAGCGTGTACTTTGTAAAATAAAATGTACTACTTGTCTCGTGACTATTACATGACCCCTAAACAAACCAAAACAAAATACCATGAGTTTCTGATTTTTGATTTTTAAATAAGTTCACCTCTGTTACTGTATTTTTTTAAAAGTAAATGTGAGGAGGAATCGTGTTTCTTAAACAGGACAGGTACTGTGTTGTCTTGTGTTTGGAAAGCATAATTTTGGGTGCTACCATGATGGATTGAATAATTGAAAATTCAGCCTTGGCAGTTAAATGGGGGAAAGTGTTGTATGAGGTTTTATTTGTAATATCAAGATACTTAATTTTTAGGAAGATCTTTTTATTTAATTTATATTTCTATATTTTTATAAAATAAAAACACACAGTTCATAGGCTTGGTTTTTTAGGGTTTTTTTTTTTTTTTTTTTCATTTGGGCATTATCCTGAAAATCAAACCAAACTGATCATTAAATGGCTATTTCTGGATAACTCTAAAAGGAAGGCCTCAGTTCTTGAGAAGGAGTCAGTATTTATCAAAAATGTTGTATTTGTGACTGTTTTGGGTTTTTTTTTGTTTGTTCTTGAGATAGGCCTAAAACAACCTCCCTGATTAAATCATGCTAAACTTTGCCAAAGTTCAGATCTAGATTTGGATACAAAATTTGTGGCTCAGATCTATTTCTAGCCCCCACCCCACCCCACCCCCCGCTTTTTGATTTCTGAGACTGTTTTTAAAATTGAAAAGCAATTCTCGAGTTACTCAGTGGATAAGCATTCATGGTAACATTATAAATAAGCTTATTACCATACTGGCAGTTCATTGTGCCCAGTCCTTTCCTAATCATATAACTTTTTCAGACTGCTGTATGTCGTGTTGACTTCTAAACTGTTATGTTGTTAACTGCTTCAATGGAGTGGTAGAATATCACCTAAGAACTTTATAATTTTTTTTTAAAGTAGTTGCTGTGGTTTCATGAGTCATATTGAAGCCCAGCACCTTGTTCTGACTTAGTATGAAGGTTGACTTACCTTTCATTAGATAGCCTCATTTTTAAAAGGATAACATCAAGATAAAAATCAAGGGCCAAATTGTCATCTAATTCCTATGAAGCCAAAAGTGTTATACCAGGAAAGTATTTGCCCTGTATACCTAAAAATTTCCTTACCTCTGTTACCAAGGGTAATACTCAATAATGTTAAAATTAAGAGCTGGTTGTAAAACTAAGTTCAAAATTTTTCACAGGGGTTAAAATTGTGGTAGTGAGGAATTAACTGTGATTTTTCTGTTTTGACAAAAAAGTAAAAGTGCCTCCGTTTGTGTTTTTGGTTTTCCACTGTTCTCCATTTTGAAAGCCAAAATGTTTTGAGGTTTTTGTTGGAAACACTGGGAAATTTCAAAAGAAAAGTAAATTCCACAAAATTCCATAAATTCCATGAAAATTTCCACATGCCCCATAAAGGGGCCATTTTTGGTTGGAAAAATCTCTAAACCAAAAATGTTATCACTTCATTTCATTTTACTTTTCATCATCGTTGCTATCTGCGAACTTCTTTCACTTCCCTCAGCTTGGTCAGTAACAGGTCTATTTCACTTTCATTTTCTTATTTTCTGGCTCAACTGTGTGTGTGTGTGTGTGTGTTTCTGACACTACATGGAAATTTTAAATTTAAATTGAAAGCAAAACCTATTCCTTGAAAGTTCATTGACATTTTTATTCATATTAGGTTAAAGCCTGACCCCACTGAAGCCAAAGGCAAAATTTCCAATTTGACTTCAATAGGACCAGGATTTCACCTATTGTTTATTTGTATAGAGCTGGTCAGGAATTTTCCATTAAGGCTTTTTGGCAAAATGCAATTTCTGCACAATTGAATATTGAGAAAATTTCAACTTTTCCAAAACTTTTTGATATTTCTGCCAAGAAAACTGAAACTAAATATGTAAGGTAATGTTTGTAATAAATGTTTTTCATTTCAGTTTGTTGAACTAACTAGAAACATTTTTTTTGGATTCAGTTTAACATTAAACTGTTTCTCATTGGTGCCTCATTGCCTCCTGGGAGTTGTTGCTTGATGTCTTTCTCTCCTATGGACTAGGCTAGACAACATCTCCCATGATGCACAACATGGCTCAATCAGACAGGAGATGGTTGCATCATGCGAGTAGTAGTTCAGCCACTCCTGCAAACTTTTTCTTCACCCCTATACCATCTCCTATGAAGGAAGCCCAGTACTGAGGCTAGACCCTTTTTTTTTTTTTTTTTTTTAAGCTGGATAACTTTGATTGGTAACGTTTGTAGTTTTACTTATTAAAAATGACACAAAATCTCATACTTCATGTAACAAGTTGATTCTCTGCAGGGGTCAGGAAGGAATTTCCCCTTCATGTAAGGTATTAAAACAGGACTAGATCTATTGTGGGGGTTTCGACCTTTCTCTGAAGCCTAATATATTGATCACTGTCAGAATACAGGGTGCTGGGCTGGCTGGATCAATCGTCTGAGCTGGTGTGACAAATCCCCTACTCTTAGAATAAGGAAATGATTGGTCTACAGGGAAATAAAATGCATTTGCGTATTTACTTAATATAAATGGCTATGCAAAATAGAGGTTGAACTTGACTGTTACTCAGCAGGACACCCTACTAGCACTCTGTTGGTGTCTACCCAGTTAGTTTCCTTTGCTAAAAGCAAAAACACATTTCTAGCCCTTTTAGGTGTAAAGAAGACATTTAGAATGTGCCTCATTGGTATGCTGTTTACCTGAACCTGTGAACAGCCAGCGTGGAATGACCACTGTAAAGGAGGAATATATTGACCCCATTTTATCACAAGGGCATGCTAACTCTGAAGCCTAATGATGGAAGTGTTAACATTAACTATTTAACTGCTGGTCATTTTAGTAGAAACATCTAGCTATTGTTGGCGTGCAGGCAGAGCTGTGGATTATGGAAGGAGATTGGGTGGAACCCTGCACCCTTCTCTTTGGCCTGATCACTGATGCAAACTCTATTTAAAATACAAAGAATGATTAAAAGATACAGCCAGTGCATAAATGTTAAATGTATTGGGCTAAACCCTGATTCTTTTTTCCTACTTAGCTTTTACTTGGTTTTTATTCAGGCAAAACCATCATTAAATGGGAGCCTTGCCCAGGCCAGATCCCGTGAGCTGCTGAGTACTAGCCGTTACTAGTCTCTTTACTTACTCCTGCAGCATTGGCCATTTCAGCTGAGAACTTGGCCCACGGATATAGCCCTGTTTTATACATTATATGGTAAAAATTGTATGCGTTCTGTGTGTTCAAATGTATTCTAACTACACTTGTTAAACATATAGACAATGCATGAATCAAAGAGGCAAATGAATAGAGGTTCTCCGTTACTGTCTCCCATCTCTTTTATTTTCATGGAATTGCACAGATGAAATGAAATTTGAACCACACTTTTTCAGTTTGGGTTCCCTTTCTGATTGATGTACCTAGAAATAAATAATCAGTGCTCTGATGAAAAGGTATTTAAGCACAAGTCAATTAAAAAAAGCAGTCTGTAGTCATGAGAATATTGCCTGAATAGTCTTGTTTTCCATTGATTCTGCCCTCAGCCCGGCTCAAATATTCTGTTATGGGCTTTGTAACTGTGAGCTCCCTCCCTTTCCCATAATGTGTCTGGTGTGAGGTCATGCAACAAAGGCTGTGTTGTAAGTTCTCTAAAAGCACAACATGCAAGAAATATACAGGTTTTCCCCTCACCCTCACTTTATACAGCACCACAACACACTACAGCAAGACTGAACCAAGGAGTTGAACTGACTCTCCCAATTATTTTCAGTGTAACTCGGTGTTTTTCCCTTTCAGATACTACTTCCACCACCACACATACTATATTTTAAGGCCATGTAGAGATGGGCCTAGAAAGGGACAACAAATTCAAACACCCCATAACTTTGAGAGGGTGGACCTCAACTTGAGCCCAAACTTAGCAATCAATGCCTGTCTGCATAATGTGATTGGCATCTAATCTTTTGTCTCTATGGCCCCTGTGATTTTTGGGGTTTTTTTGTGGATTTGACTTTGTTTGGTGTAAGCTTTTAAAAGGGAAAGACTTCACCCTTGTTGCCAGAAGGCATCGGAGCATAGTGTATTGGGGAAAGCTAATCTAAGAGAAGGTTTTTTTCCCCATGTCTTATAATCACGTCGGAGCTAGAGGACAGCTTGACGTTACCACTGTAAGAAATAAGTTTTCCTATTGACAGACCTTTTCTAACAGCGCTTCAATGAATGGTGATGCCCGGCTCCACGTTGGTAAGTTTCAGAAGATGTTCTTTAAACCAAGAAGATCATTAGAAGGACTTTGGTCCATTAATTCCCAGCTCCCTGGTGTCACAGGATATCAACTGTGTGGGATAGGCCCACCTGATCCTAAAAGATGATCTCAAATCAATGCATCAGGGAGAAGGGGCAAATACCCATAGTTTATGTCCGTGTTATGTGTGGGAAATTCTCTCTCAAATCTAAAGGTAGTGATCAGTGCATGTTTACTGTGAACTGTGACATACCACTAGTGTCCAAGTAAACTCTGAAAATGTATTATGTCTTGACTTTCCATCTTTCTGTCTATCTTTCTTCTCTCTCTTGGACTTGGCCGGGCCATGTACAAATCCCAATTATTCAACAGTACTGGAGAGTAGATAGTATTTACCTCAATAATGGTAGTTTCTTTTCGGTTCTTTTTAACTCTCAATTCAGATGATGGTTCGAAGCCCACGCCCACCATGGAGACCCAGCCGATTTTTGATGGTGAAGGTAAGAGCCTCCCTTTTAAACAAATTTTTCTCTCTCCCTCACATTTGTTGTTCAAACCCTGGCTTTAACCTGCAATGCAGTAACGCCCTGAATCTTATAAATTGTCTACAGTTCAGAGTGCCCTTGGGACTTGAGGTATTTATCCAAATCCTTTCCCATCCTCCCTTCTTCCCTGGGATCCAAGAATAACACAAGTTGGACGGATCCTTTGGATAACCTCAGAGAGGAAGGCGTCATGGCTGAAAAATGCTCTGAGTCGGAAATGACAGTTTCGTATATTCCGTCCTCCTCCCCTTCACACCCACCCCTCCCCCCAGTATTGGTACAAGGAGTTTCGTAACCTCTGCAAACCACAGCAGCTTCCCCAAAGGGAGGGGAAGACTAAACGGCAGTCTGTGAATGTTGACTTGGAGGGAACATGTTGGGAGGTTTCTTCATTGACCGCTTGCCTTCAGTGATGCACTTTCCATTAAGTAAATGAAGTCTGCGTCCTGGGCCCACCTGATCCATGGTCCGCCAAGGCAGTTTCCTCTTTCAGGTGTGCCGACCCAGTGACTGTTGAGAACTGTTGTGCCTCAGTTCTCTGGAATCCTTAAATTAAAGTGAGACTGCTGTGATCAGTTATAATTTAGATGGGAGCCAAAACCTGAACCTCCACTATGAGCCCCTTTGGATGCCCTGGCCAGGGGAGAGCTGCAGATTTTATGGGTCCCTAAGATTTTAAGATGGAGTTGAAACCAAAAATCGAAGGGATTTGGCAGGTCCAGGTGTTGCCGTCAGTAGCTCCTCCCTTCACCTCACACGAATAGGTGGTGGTGGTGGGTTTTGGTTTGGAGGGGTTTTTTGCGCTAAAATAAGCGTATTTAATTCCAAGTGACTGTAGTTCCATCATTTGCATGGACCTAGCTTTTATAAAATTCTTTGTATCCGCTTTAGAAAACAAAAAAGATACTTAGGCCAAAATTTTGCATTCCCACATAAATAAACAGAGGAAACAAAACCCTAGTTGTCAGTCTCATGTTTACATAAAAAAAACCCCCCAAAAAACGTGTTCCTTCTAGCAGCCATCTGGTATTGTATTAAATTGCTGTTTGTAATAACAGCATGCTGCTGGGCTTTCAGTTTACCCCAAGATGGTGGTGGTGAATGCACAACGGAAGGAATGCACTAAGAAAATGTGGACTTAAGTACAGGAATCATTCCCAAACAGTGCACTAGATTAGTCTGTGGAAGCCTTGTCAGAAGTTTCTTAGGTCTGGTCTACACTGGGCGGGAGAATCTATCTAAGTTACGCAACTTCAGCTACGTGAATTACGTAGCTGAAGTCGACCTACTTAAATCTACTCACTGCAGTGTCCTCACTGAGGTGAATCGACTGCTGATGGATGCTCCCCCATCAACTCCGCCTGCGCCTCTTGCTCCGGTGAAGCATCGGAGTCTACAGGAGAGCGCTCGGCGGTCGATTTATCGTGTCTGCACTAGACACGATAAATCGACCCCCCACTGGATCGATCATTGCCCGTTGATCCAGCGGGTAATGTAGACAAGCCCTAAGGGAATGGTGAAAGTCCCCAACCCTTGGGTCATTCAGACAAAACACTAGAGTGTATGCTGCAGAGACAGTCCTGCCCTGGCCACCAACAGGACATGTAGAGCCTAATAGCTCTTGTGTGCCTCTCTTCTGTGCAAGATATTTTAAAGTCTCTAATATTTGCTCATTCAAAGGACCCATCATTTTGCACTGAGACTGTAGGTGAGACCAAGAGGGAAATGGACCATAGCAAGCTTGTACAGCATAATGAAGGACCATGCACCCGCTTTGTTTATTTTGTGTGTTACTGTGAATCTTGCGACACATCATGCAATCACTTCTTTCCTCTTGCACCATGCACATCTCGTAACAGGAATGGTCAGATTTTAGGCCTTCTATTAACTAGGGCAGCATTCCTTTTGGCCAAGTGGAGAGGCAGCATGAGACTGGGAGCTATCCAAGTTCTGACACTCGCACACTGTGACACCTTGGATATGTCATTTTATCTCTATATGTCAGTTTCCCCACTGCTAAAATAGGGATAAGTAAACTTCCTACTGCACTGGGGATTGTGATGATCACTTCATTGGTTTGAGACCCTCTAATGGGAGACAACAGAGAAGGCCAAAGCATTGTTCTGTTATCTATTCATTATGGCTGGAGCTCTCAAAGATGAGAGAGTTAAGTGTACAAATCCCATTGAATTTCGGTAGGATTTGTATGCTTAACTCCTGTAGGCTCTTTTTTGAAAATCTCACCCTATGGGTACAGAATTAGTAAACAGCTCTGGCCCAGTAATGGGATTTTAGTCTTACACCTGTGCTATTGCCATGGAGGCGCTGGGGCTGCAAAAGCGCCACTGGAGCTTAATGTTGAAGGCCTTGTGGTTGTAGGAGTGGAAGGAAAAGCGGTTCATGTTGCCTTCAGAATCTTTTACTCATGTGACAATCAAAAAGGAAAACTGCTTTGAGCATCACATAGGGTTTGGGGATGTCAGATTGTTAAAATGAAGACTGACTTGATGTTCAGAGTTTTAAATACTCTGTTTTCCCCCTGAAATGTTTGTTTTGAAAACAATTTCTTCTTTAGCTAGATACAAAAAGAAAAACCTGGCAGCAAAACCCTGAAGTTAAATTGCTGTTCAATAAACTTTTTTTAAACTAACGTATTTCCACATATCCTTGAAAGGGGAAAAAATTCTTGCTTGAAAGAAATCCCTTAAATGGCATCAATTATCTTTGTTAGGGAAAAGGGAAAAGTCAGCTTTAGATAGTAGGTCTTGGGTTATGTTGTTTGAGGCCAGATTTTTCAAATGTGGTTATAAGCCAATGTGCTGGGCTGGTTAGGAAGTCTGGTCATTTATATAAGTGACTGAATGAGAGCAGAGCTTTTTTGAAAAGCAGGCACCAGTTGTGGGACTAGAGCACTCCTTGAAATTTGCCCTTAAATCTGGCACCCCGCCACACACACACTCTCTCTCCTGTCTCTCTCAAAAAGAATAGCAAACAGGTCAGGGAAGTTTAGCTTCTGACTCTGGGTTGCAGTTCAGCAGCTCCATGACCCTGGATTGAGGTGGAGGTGGGGGTGGGGGGTTGGGGCAGATGACTAAATTGCTTGATTCTCCTTTCACAAGCAAACACTCCTATGATTGCTGGAGCTGAGAGAGAGAAAATGTTTGCCCTCCTAACCTTTGTTTGTTTAATTTGTGAATTTGATGCACTTTTTGTATTATTTATTTCTCCTATATAGTTAGTCAGCTTCTTCCTTGTTAAACAGAGCTATATAAATGTCAATAAGCAAACAGAAAAACCCTTGTAACATTTTTTTAGAATAAAAAATAAAAACAATCAGGCCCTACTATTTTAAAAAAATATTACAGTTTTCGATAGAGGATGCTCTAGTTAGTTTTTAAAAGTCCCTTTTTGAGACCACTTAAGGTATCAAGTACCCCGCTCAACCTCTATTTGAATATCTCTCTGTTAAGCAACCAGTTTGTATCGTCCCTTGAGGGGTTGCGTAAGGCAGGGTTTGCTGTATTTTGAACTTGAACAGTATAACATGTTTCATCCATGGATCTCTAAGCACTTTCTGAAAGTTGATATCTGTGTGTGTTTTGGTTTAGTGCATCAGATACGTGTCCTTAATGAGATCTGTTTCTTTAACATGCTTTCTTTTAAGTGTTTCCAGCAGTGCTCTTCATTTATCTGTTTGATTTTGATTTTTTTAAAAAGGGAATTGACAATTGGAAGTGGGTGAACAACTGCTTTCTGGGGTCTAGGGTAACATTTACATTCCTGATTTTAAAGTATTTTGCTGAATTTCATGCATCTCTTAGTGGAAAACAAAACATGCAGTACCGCACAACATAGTCCGTACCTCTTCTGAGTCAGGGCTGAAGGGTATGAGGCAGGAAAGAAAGGACTGTGGGCTAGGGAAAGAAGGAAACAGACGTAATACATGGAAAGAGCAGAAGAGGTTGTGTGTGCTTGTGGTGGGAGATAATTAAAGGCTCACACTACACAAAATGCACAGAGGAACCCTGGAGGACACGTCAAAACCCAAGAACTAGAATGGACCAGTCAGGACACCTCCACCATGCCTCCCCAACCCCCACTAGTGGAACTAATATAGTTTTGTTAAGTGTTTCTTGTTGTCTTTCAGAAATCACAGCTCCCACACTTTGGATCAAGCACTTGGTCATCAAAGATTCCAAACTGAACAGCTCTAGTATGAGAAACTCAGGTAACGAATGTCTGCTTTTAAAAAAAAATGGCAGTTCACTAAGCAGCCTGATCCTTTTTTCCCAGGACTTCTCATTTCATTCTTCCTCTTCCAGCGACAATGCTGCGCTCTCTCTCTCTCTCTCTCAACACTGCAGAGTGGGGAAACCCAGGCAACAAATGAGGGATTGTCTCTTCAGTGTGTACCAGATTTATGCTGAGGAGAGTTTGTTCCCTAAAACAGAAACTCTGGATACTGAAGGAAACTTTGGGTTTGTTCACCCGCTGCTTCATACCAGACTGCCAGTCTTCATTCCACTCCCATGCTCTCTCTCATTAACCCTGTTTCATAACTCCATGAACTAACACTTTCCTGAGAGCATCCTTACTGCATTGTGTGTGTGGTTCCCAAGGAACTGAGGTTGTTGCTGTACTTGGGTTCCACTCTAAGTAGATATGATCACCCAAGGCACCTGTAATGATATTCTGGATAAGTGGGTGACACTGACTCTGAGGTGAGTTATCCTTGGTGGGCTTTGCAATAGATGTGAGTTGTAAATGAGTGAAGAGAGAATTATTGCTTTGCATAGAAGGGTGGGAGGAAGTTCCACATGTGAAAGACAGCCCAGAAAAAATAACAATGGTGAGAGGAGTGAGCAGGTCACTGGGCTCAGGGAGGTGAGAAGCTCAGGTGGAACAAAGAACAAAAGGTGGAATAGGCAGAAATGAGAACAGAGATGTAGGCGGGGTGTGTGATGCTTCCTGGCAGTGATGCATCTGCCCTTTGTGTGAGGAAGCCTTGTGGGTACCTGTGGGTACCACAGCTCTCTCATTGCCACAGGCAACACAAGCGTTCCGCTCTCAGCCTACGCAGGCCATGCTGTCCCTCTGCAGGTTAGTGACAGGTACGCTCCAAGCATCCCTCTAGAGCATCCAGCCTCTGATATACTAGACACTCCACAGAATTCCCAGCTCTGCTATTCACAAAGGAACAGTGCACCTCATCTTACCAGTTTCACCGCTCCACTTAACTCTGAGCATCTGTAAGTGTTTTCACTATAAGCAAATCTAAGTTTATTTAACAAAGAACAAAGATTTAAATAATAGCAGCTAGATAGAAGTATTGGAAGCAATCGAATACATATAAAATCATAATGCTCTTTCTAGACCTTAATGCTTAACTAACAAGACATTGTCCTGTCTAATGAAGTTGAGGTCACCCAAAGTCTTCTCCTAGCATTCAGTCAGAATGCTGGCTGTGAGCCTCCCAAGCACACAGACAGTGTGTCCCCTAGATCAGTGCTACTCAAAGTGGTGGTCCGCGGACCAGTGCTGGTCCGCGAGCCATCGGCTGCTGGTTTGCGCGCACATTGGAAAAAAAAATTGCTGGTCCCTCACGTTAGATAGCTTGAGAAGCACTGGCCTAGGTGAAGGATAGTTGGTGTCCCACTACATTCTTCTCATATACCAGCCTAATTCTTTGATCTTAGTCATAAACAGGACATCCTCTCTACTGTGTGTTCCTTCCTGTAGATTTTATGAACTCTTGTCAAAGTCAACCTTGATTAGCTGTTAGCTCCCTGTTAGCAAATGCATGTACAGTGTAAGACACAATGGTCAGGCGGGGAGATAAGTGTCTACTACCCCCTGCCTGAACAGAGTCTGTCACCTTCAGGTGACCTGCCTTAACTTACATATCTTAAGAACGTAGTTTTAAATCTAGATACTTAACTCTGTAAATATCATCCATACATGTCTCTCCTAATGATTAGGACAACCAGTGCATTAATGACTGTTGGTAGAGACCTCGCATGCCACCCTTTGGCACACTATGATGGAGACATCAGACCCAGGGGATCCTTGTAAATCCTTATGCACCACCTGTGTACTCCACCAGTTGGCACCAAGGGGTGTCTGGGTATGCAGAGATGTGAGAATGGAGAGCTAGAACTTGAGGCAGAGAGTGAGAGAGATCTGAAGAGGGGAGTGAGATCTGACCAGTGGGTGAAGCTGATGATTTGATCTGCTGAATCTTTTGGGTAGATTAGAGGGAAATGATATGGGAATTGGGAAGACAGACAGGAGGAAGCTGCTAGAAGATGACCAGGATATTGATTTAAGGTTTGACAAATAGCTATCACCATCCACACACTTTCTATAAAGAGACAAGTAATATACCTGGAACAGTTTCTGTAAACAAACCCCCCCCCCCCCCCCACAAAACCCAGGTAACTTGTGGAGGCAGTTTAAACTAGTTGTTAGTGTCAGTCTCTTGCTTTTATTCCTAGTTTAGCCTAGGACTCTGATCTTCAGTAATTCACTTAACCTCTCTCTGCCTTCTTCCAATCACAAAGTGAAGGTGATACGGAGCTAAATGGCAGAAATAAGGTAGGCTTAATTAGCCAATGTGGATAAACTAAGATAGAACCTTCATGACCTCCAGATTGGATTACAGCAGCATAATCGACATGGAATTACCCTAGAAGGCCACCCAGAAACTTCAGCAGCTGTAGAAGTGTTGGCCAGCTGGCTTAGTGGTGTTTCAAATGCAGAGCAAACCACACCTGTGCTCCATGAACTTTACTGGCTACCGATTTATTCCTGGTGTCATCCAAAGTGGTGTTTTTTCTCTGTAAAGCCTTATATGATTTTGGTCCTGGCTATCTTAGCAACCACCTGCCTCCTTATGCAACACTCCTGGTAGCTGAGATTCAAATGAGAGACTCTTGCTTCCAGTTCCTGGATCTGAATTTGGGGGGGTGGGGTGAAAAATGGGTATCCTCAGTAGGGAAGAGGAGGGTCTTTGACTCTAGAATTTGCTTACCACTCTTGCTTGGCCCTATAGATCTTTTGACCTACCCAGCATGCTGGAAGCACTATTTGTACAAGCTTTCCCTCAGGAAACTGCCTTATGTTAGGAGTGTTGCTTGAGAAGGAGTTCCTTTTGTGAGCTTACGCTTGGTCCATTTTGTTCTTAATTAGTGATTTTTTTTTTAATGACTGTAAATGAGCCCAGAGATTGTAATGTGCACACATTACTAATCCAAAAATAAACTCTCAGCTGGAGAACTTCAAATGAGTACAAAAAAGACAACTACCACAGCAAGGTAAAAAGAGCTGTTAAAAAATCTCATTGAGCATAATTGATTGCCCCCATATGATGTACTTGCCATAATACCTTGTAACTGATGTAAGAGGGGAAAGTTGCTAATTCTAGGCTCCATTTTTCACACTGTGCCACACAAACCTGCAGTCATCTCTGTTCACTACAATGAATTACTGACATCGGTAAAGGCCGGATCATGAAAGCAGTTATGGAACAGCTGACACATTTCACACACCACTCTCAGCTCCCTTCCCCCTCCCTTCCTACTGTTTTTTATGGTGTTTTTTATTCTGGATTTTTGTCACACACACCGAAGGATATTCCAGTATGCATCTGGAAGCTATGGAAGGAAAGCACTATATATGAGCTAAGTCTTAATAAGGAACACTTCTGAACAGATGATGATGACGGTTAATTGCTTATGTGTTTTGGATGCCCAGGATGAGATACTTATGTGTCTTAAATTGGGCATCCAAAATTAGTGGATGCTTTTGATAACTTTAGCTTACGGCAGTTTTAGATCTTATTGCACAGTGTTTTCGTTTTCTCTCATTGTATTTTTGTTTTTAACAGGTTAAGGTAAGTTTTGTTGCCGGTTTTTCCTGCATTGGCTTGGCTGTATTGCGTCTGAGCCGAAAGCTCCTCAGATTAAGACAACATCTGTCTTCTTGCTGTATTTTAATGGACTCATTGAAGTTAGAGGTGGAGAAAGTCTACTAAGTCATCTACTCTCTGCTCCCCAGGCCAGGGAATATTTCTTCTCTACAGTATGTAATGTTTCTGTTGGAGTTTAAATGCCTCCAGCAATAAAGCTTCTGCCACTTCCCGTGGGAGACTCTTCCATTCTCTGGCTACATCTACACTACGAGCGAGAGGTGTGGTTCCCAGCTTAGGTCGACATGCTTGGGTTAGCTGACATCTGAACTCGTACGCTAACAACAGTAGTGTAACTGGGTGGCCCAGGTGGCGGGGGCAGCAGCAGCACGGGCTAGCCACCCCACTGGTGTGGGCCCACAGGGTTCAGGTAGGTTTGTACCTGGGGCAGCAAACCTCTGCTTCTGCTGCTGCCCATGCTACTGTGTCGGTCTTATTTTTCGCATGCTCATGTAACCTATGCCTGCTGGGTTTGGTGCTCTGTCTCCCTCTAGTGGCACATAGACCACTTGGAGATTAATGAGTCTGCTACAGCCTTAGCTAAGAGGCATTTGGCTTTTAGCTCATGCATTAGAGGCTCATATGTTAAGTTTCAGAGCTCCCAGGTTCGATCCCATCTGCCAACGACCAGGGTTCTTTGGTGTTACACTAGCTCAGATGAGAGCTAGCATGAATGTCTAAGTGAGCTGGTTTCAGCGTAGCAGCTGTGTTAGTCTGTATTCGCAAAAAGAAAAGGAGGACTTGTGGCACCTTAGAGACTAACAAATAGTGAGCTGTAGCTCACGAAAGCTTATGCTCAAATAAATTTGTTAGTCTCTAAGGTGCTACAAGTACTCCTTTTCTTTTAAAGTGAGCTGGGAATCACACCACTGGCTTGTAGGTAGACATGGCTTCTAATAGAACTCACCCTCCAGATGTTTCTCCTGATATCTAGCCTAAATTTCTTATCTCTGTTTCTTCTTATTGCTCCAGGTTCTCCCTTGTTGTACCAGCCTAAATCAGCCTTTCATTCCTTCATGTTCTTCAAATGCCTCTACCTAGTTCTCATGTCCCCCATAATAATCATTTAGCCACATGTTCAGTAGTGAACAGGGTTCAAGTAAAAATCAGTTTCACAGGATGTAAGTGTCATTCCAGTCTGTATTGGCATTGGACATCCCGGAAACGTAGCATTGTGGCCACATTCATCATGGTAGGAACATAGGAATTGTCATATCAGATCAGATAAGTGGTCCGTATAGTGGTGTCCTTTCTCTGGCTGGCCAATGTCAGATGCTTCAGAGGAAGCTGTTAGAATCTTCAATAACTTGCTGACTTTCTTTTTAACTCCCATCAGTTGGTGATCGTGATATAACGTAAATAAAATATACAAGTGAAAGGATCATGCTGGGGGATGAACTGCGAAGCTGGGAACTCATAAAAGCAATAGAAATTCAGTTAATGCTTTCCCCATTACAAACAAATTCCAAACAAAACCACCTTCATTAGCATCTTCCCGCTTTCTGACTTGGTAACAAATCTCCAGATGCAGTAGTCTGGCCTCAAGTCTTGTTCTGCTTCTGGACCTGTAACTGAGTAGTTGACAGCCACCTTTTTTCTGCTTCCCTCACCCTCCTCATATACTACATATCATAATACTTTCATATAATGTGTAGCACTTTACAGTAATAACTAGCTAATCCTCCCGCTACAGAAACCAAGTGAAATAGGTATTACCCCACTTCTACAGAAGTGGAAACCTAGGTACAGAAAGATAAGTGTGTGGCCAGAGGTAAAATAAAGAGTCAGTGGCTGAATTAGGGTTAGGATTTGGTGGCACTATCTGGCTCCTAGCTCCAAACTTGATCTACCAGATGCCACTGCCTCTCAGTTACATGCTCCAATACACATGGCACTTCTGTCTCTCACTGCCACTGCAGGAAAAGGTGTAGAATGGCCTTTTAAGCTATCTGCTGTGATTTTAAAATATAGATGGATGGCCGCTCTTCTTGCATTTCCCCCTCCCCCCGGCATTATAACCCCATACATGTTATCGTGGATACTCCAGCTGTTTGTTACAAATTTTGTTCTGGGCAATTCCTGAAAACGCCTCTATTTTCAAGAAAATAAATCCAGTAATTGTCCTTTCAGGAGTGTTCCTCTCCACCGAGGCTACTCCTTGCTGGGCATTCTCCAAATCCATTCATGCTAGTAAGTGACTTGATTTTGGTTAGAGAGAGATTCTAACCATGTAAACAACCTATCCTGACAACTCTTAAGAAAACCACAGGGTGATGTAATGAGCTCATGCATGGAAAGATAAACAGCTCTAGGAAAACCAGCAGTAGTATTCTCAAGTAAATACTCTGCAATCACCAGGGTTTTGAACATGACGTTACCTGAAAGGAAGAATGAGTAATATATTAAGGTTAGCTGCTGAAGACAAGTGTGTGTTTTTGAATCTTGCTATTTATTTCTAAATCGTGCTCCTTGGATGTGTGCCAGTTCCATGTGGGTTTTTCTGTTCTGCTCTGGCACCCAAAGGCCATCTGGGCATCCTTTACTACTGCTTTCCACTGATACAACTTTTTGCTTTTTGAAGCTCTTCCAGCACAGAGCAAAGCTATAAATGAGCTGTGAAAAACAAGTGTACAGAAACTAGGATAGTATTGTTCATATGTTAGTTTTAAAAATTAATTTACCTTAAAGATCAGGCTCAGAGTATCTTGCGTAGAGGCATAAGGGCTGGAAGCAATGTGAAATCTGGGTGTCTGATGTGCAAGGGAGCAAAAGCAGTAGAGACTCTGGGCAGGGGGATAGTGCGCCCCTATGGGCAACATGGAGATGTTCCAAGTTGGTCTCCACAGATCTTCATGGTGAGGTGGAATGTGGCGGCATCATGTGCATAGGTGGAGGTTGGGTTGTTTTACAAAGTTCAGCTCCAAATGGCCAGATACCTGCTTAAGGGGGGAACAGGGAGCCATGTCTGCTAGTCCTTGGGGTGAGGATTGAGTTTCCTCAGTCCCACCCCCTGTACACACATTGTAGCCCTTTTTCTCTGGCTTTGTTTGTGTCCTTAGCTAGGCTGTGTGCACCCTGCTTGGTACAACAGAGGGTATGTCTACACAGCAGTGAGGAGGTGCAATTCCCAGCTTGGGTAGACCAACATGCACTAGTTATGTTCAAGCTAGCGCAAAATAAAAATGCAGTGTGGCCACAGTGACATGGGTAGCAGCAGCTTGGGCTAGCGGCTCAAGTATGGCCCAGGGTATGTACCAGCCAGCTAGTCTGACACCACCAATGCCATGGCATCCACACTGCTATTTTTAGGTGCTAGCTAGCATGTCTACCCACGGTGGGAATTACACCTCCCAGATGCTGTGTAGACATATCCTAAGAGCTAACAGCCTTCTTCACTAAGGGCTAGTCTATACTGGCAACGCTAAAGCACTGAACGTGGCTTGAACTGTGGTCATGGCAGAGCGCTGGGAGAGAGCTCTCCCAGTGCTCTTAAAAAAAAAAAAAAAAAAAAAAAAAAAAAAAAACACAAACACCTCCACGAGAGGCTTAGCTACCAGTGCTGGGAGCTGTGTTCCCGGCGCTGGTGCACTGTCTACACTGGCACTTTACAGCACTGAAACTTGCGGCGCTCAGGGGAGTGTTGTTTTTTTTACCTCCCTGAGCGAGAAAGGTGCAGAGCTGTAAACTGACAGTGTAGACAAGCCCTAATATTGTGTGTTTGTGTGTGTGCATGCATATGCAGCTGCTCTTCTGGCTGTGCATACATCTCTGTCTCTCTCTCATTACAGCTGCAGTCCAATCACACGTTCCTTTCTTGGCTGCTGCCAGAGGGATCCAGATTCCATCACCGAGTCTCTTACCTAGATGCTATTTAAAGTTAGAATTGGAGTGATATATCACTAGCAAGTGTGATCCTCCAGGAGACCTGAAGTGGCTGAGAAGCGGGGGGCGAGGAGGGAGACACACTGGAAGAGTCTAGAGCCAGGACCCTTCCCAGCCAGTCTGTCAGCAAACAGTCATAAATAATGTGCCACCGGGGAGCAGTTAATCTGTTCTATGAAAAGGTGCAAAGTATACAAGTGGGAAAAATAACAATGTATAATAATCAGTTTGCAATCCTAGGTGCTAAACCATATGCAGCTAGGCAAATAAATGAAGCTTCCCCTTAGTGCCATGTGATAAATCATTCCCAAAGAATTCCGTCTCCTCTACCCCCAAAGAAAGAAAACAAATTACTCTAGGCACAGTCATAACTGCTACCCCCACAGCCGCCTGTTAAAGAAAATGGGCTGGAGAGAAGGCGGGGAGGGAGGGGGGGACGTGGGCAGCAGAGAGGTACACAGAGTTGGAGCAAAGCTCTTTGCTAAACCCCCACAGGTTTCCATTTACGGTTAAAACAAAAAACAAGAGCGTCAAATTCTTCTCTTGAGGAACTTCTGCTGAGGCCAGGGGTTAGTCCAGGGATCTTTTTGGCCCATAGAGAGAAGGGGAGGTTGGAGAGAACTGAGTTTGGTTTTACAAAGGCTGTGCCCAACTGAAGGGGTTCTGTGCACCTGCAGGGAGAAGTCCCTTAGTAGTGACGCGCATGCACATACATATGCCTATGGCATGCTGCACATGCATTACGTACCCTGCATGACACACACACACTAGTCTGCCCCCCCACGTTCATGCATGCACACCCTGGCCTATGCATAGACATGTGCACACACAAGCACCCCTAGATGCAAAAGGTGGCTATCACAGTGGGCAGCCAAACCATGTTTAACGCAAATTAGCCTGAATCAGTTTAAAACAGTCTCCTGCATGACACCCTACAGCTATGTCCCCTACCGCCAGTACTGTTGGGAAAATGCTATTCTTACACAGTGCAGCCAGCAGAGGCAGGTGACTTTCTTCCACAATAGTTCCTGCTCCTAACAAAAAGTGTGGGAGCAGGAGGGGTAGGGATGGGGGGTTCTCCCCAGGATTTTGAAAGGCTGGGGTGGAAACACATACAACTTCTCATTAGAGTCAAATAGGATTTGTTGTGTATTCCTCAGTTGTGCAAAGGGAGCTAAGATCGAATAGTGAAAGCAATGGGGAGTGAAGAAATGGCTCAGCTGTAGGCCAGGAGGCAATCAGGAGTTAACCATGCCACAAACTGCCACTTGGTGGTGGGGAATTATATAGACAAAAGGGAGTGGAGTAATCTTCTGTTTCGATCTCCTGTCTGACACATCTTCTGAGTGGAGCTGGGCTGAAGCATTGTTCATAGCTGCATTTGGATCCAAGTTCTCTCGGTTCAGAGGTGTTCAAATTCAGGTTTGTCATTTGGCCATTGTGGAGATAACCATACTAGGTGCTAAATGAAAACTAGGCTGGCTGTGAAGCTCATTCCCAAACTTCCACAAAGTTTGGGAACTTCAGCAGCTCAGGGGTTTTGGTTCAGGCCTACCACTGCCATTGGGGATATTAGGCTGTATAAGTGGTGGGACTTCAGTGGTCTAGGATCTAAGAGAGCATCTCAATCTCTATGTACGATAAACCACTAATCTAATCCAATCAAACCAACAAGATGACACAAACAACTTCCAAAGTGCTCTAATGAGCTGTAATTGAATCAGGGTAATAGGTAACCTGTGTGTAATAGGATTATGTGGCCAGGCAAAATAGTTGCTGTAATTTACCTTTTTGCCAGGATGATGCACTGCCTGCATAAAAATAATGTGGTCATTTTCCTGCTGTCCTCTAACTCCATAACTTGTCTGGCTGCTGTTTTAGAAGGTTTGCAAGGACTGTCTGACCGCTTGCCTGGGTGACTGGGGCAGCAGAAGGGGGTTAAGCACAGTCTGGAAGGCAAGTGGGGTAGGCTTGCAGGAATACGTGGCTGCCATCCAAGTAGAGCAGAACTCTGCTCCTGCAGGATTTAGGAGTCCTGCACAGCAGGACCCTTCTCCGGCTGTGCAGCAGCTAATTCCCACATGAATAGCACACTGCTCCTTAGCTGCTACTTTGGCCTCTGAAACTGCAATCTCCTTCTGCAAGTCTGTCCTGATCACCAAGACAGTGTTTCACCCCTTCTGCTGACGGGTGTTTTCTGTCTAAGGGACTACGCAGTATATTGAATAGAGTTAGAATTGGTTACCATTGCAGTATAACTCAGTGCAGCTCTGTCATGTCAATAGGGGGCAGTGTGTGTGGGGGGGGGAGAATGTGTTGCTGAATAATTTAGGTCTAACGTGCCACCTGCTACAAGGCACTTTGAACATAATAAATCAACAGATAAAATTCTGCAGCATGCAGTATATACAGTAACTCTTCCCCTTGTTGTCCGCTGAGAGATTAACAGTCAAAGCAAGGACAGTTGACTGTGTGCACTGGGGACACCTGCAGGGAATATTTCTTTTTACTTTAATAAATAAAATAAACCCTGAATGTTCTTTCAGGCTGACTGTCCAAGATTGAGACAGGCTGCAGTGGTGGTACTGCTGATGAGTAAGAGGTGGGGAGAGATTTATACTATACCTAGGGCCTATATTTGCTCAGCTGGTATTGTGCTTTTTGAGAAAACAGAAGAGGTTGTTTCTGCTCCTCCACCCACGTCCCTGCTTTGCAGAGTGGTGTCTAGTACTGTTCACCATGCTGCATTAGCAGGCCTGCCAGCCCTTGTGTGCCAGCACCCCCGGTTATTTAAAATCCGTTTGGCCTTTGAAGCAGAAAGGATGCAAACCTGCAGCAACTTGTGTTGAAACTGCTTCCTGGATGGAATTTTCCTTTTCTCTGGTCCATTGCTTCTGAGTGTCATAGCTGGACAGAAAGGCTCCTGTTCTTCCACAAGTTCAGTGCTCTATACGCCACAATTGATCTGTTTCTCACTTACACTGAGCCTCCTTAGCACTGCTCTGACATTCTAAAAGAGCCTTGAGTTAGTGTAAATTGCATCACGTTACTCTTTAAGGCCTCTTGATTCTACCTCAACAGTGTAAAGGGGCTTAAGTGTAAATGAGAATCAGGCTCAATGTATTAATCTTCTCTTTGAGAGGAGCAAATGTTATTCCCATTTTACAGAGAGGGAAACTGAGGCACAGAGGCCCTTACTTGCTGAAGGCCAGTGACTCAATGGCAGAGCTAGAAACAGAAATGAGAGGTTTCAGAGTAGCAGCAGTGTTAGTCTGTATCCGCAAAAAGAAAAGGAGGACTTGTGGCACCTTAGAGACTAACAGATTTATTTGAGCATAAATTGGCAGAGCATAAACAGAAATGAGCAACCTTGGCTCCAAGTCTGCCATGTTTCTGCTTTTCAGCCCATCCACCAGCAGCTGCTGTACTTCTTTTTAGCTCCCTATCTTGTAGCAGATCTTGCAGCGAGGTGACAATGGCATGGCAAGATATAATTTTTAAGTAAAAAAGTGCTATTTCTAACTGGGGTGGCCCACAGTTCAGCACTGATCTCTTGCCTGGTAGCACATTATCGATGGAGTTTGGTCCCTCTGTCCATGGGTTAGGTGTAGGCTGTGAGTCAAATACCAGCTCTGCAAATTCTGTAGCTGGTCCTCCAGGTTCTGTATGCATTTTAACCTGCAGGTTTGAGCTGGACTGCAGGCAGAAGTCAGGGGAAACCGCGCATGAGGAAATCCTAGTGCCCAAACCAGAGAGAAGATGGTGCATGTTGCTGTTACCACACAGGCATATGTGTCTGTGGAGAAAAGCACCTTACGAGGCAGAGCAAAAACACTCCAAAAGAAGCAGTTCTGTAGGCATGAATCTGGGTAGCTAGTGTTATGCTTTGAATCAGCCTGTCTCATATGATTTGCCTTTCAGGTAACGCATACTGACCTGTGCTGTGTGACCAGTCTACTCCCATTCCTCATGGCTTCTCATCTGTTTTAGTAGGAACTGATGGGTCTGGATAATATGGCTGGCTGGCTGGCTGACTAGCACCAGAGCTACCATTGCAGCTAATAATACAGGACCTAATATTAGCGCCTTTCATTCAAGGATCTCAAAGCAATTTAATTGATAAACTTAACCTAAAAGAGCCATGTAAGCACTGGGGAAACTGAGGCATGGATGTCTTCAGTGACTTACCCGCACACAACAAGTCTGTGGCAGAGCTAGGAATAAAACCCTGATTATCTCCTTCAGGTGATTATCCATACGCACATTCCATGAAGCTGGGAATAAAACCCTGAATTTTTTTCAGGCCTGTGCTTTAGCCACTGGACCTCAGTGACTGTTTGCTTTCCAAAGCTCACCTGCTCCCTCGAGAGAGGGAGGGAGAAGCAATTATTGCTGAGACTATATGACAAAGCAAGATTTTGGGAAAGCCTTTGTGGGGGGGTTTCAATTATTGACCATTAGTGAAACAGTATCTACCCCTTGAGCAGGAATCTAAGCAGTAATGTAGCCTACTAGTGCTCCTTGGCATTTGCTCTTCTCCAGTACTGCCTTGCATAACCAAATTCCCCAGCTCTTTAATAATCAACTGCCTAATTAGACAGTGGATGAGTCCCTTACCTCATCAGTCCACTTCAGTTTCTGTGTGGAGATATGTCAGACAGTGCATTTCTCAATGTGTGAGAGAGCGAGACCTCTAGGAATGTGATGATGCATCTCTCAAAAGATCATTGCCAGGGAAAATTTGTTTAATAAAAAAGCCACAACAGGAGATGTCCTGTCCCCATCTCTCCTGCTGTAGCTCATTGCTTCAGAAGACGCCAGTTTTTAAAATGCTCTGAAGAGTGTTTAAAAGTAGCCAAGAGTTTAAAAACAAAACAAACAAAAAAACAAGTAGTTAGCATTGTAGAGCTGAGCAGCTACAGTTAAAATGGATATTTCTGCCACTATCTCCCGTCACTCACTCACTCACACACACACATACACACTCACTCACTCACTCACTGTCAGTGGGTAATACAATCTTGATTTGCTGACTCCCAGAGGTTTTGTTCCTCAGCAGCAGCAGTAGTTTGGCTGAGCTAGTGGGCTTTTTTGCTGACGGTTGTCACAAGTCACAGCGGAAAATAGGACAACATGATGTCTTTCTTTTTGAAATGGTTACAGTAGTATTGTTGATCCTGGGTAGCCTCTCACTCGCCATGCTCCCATCAACTCACAACATGCTCTTCTCTCACTAACTGTAGATATATGCATGTTTTAAGGTTTTCTTCTTTCTTTTTCCTTTTTGCCTCTTGGTGCCTATAACTCCTGCTAACTCAAGTAGGGAGTCATGCTTGTAGACACCCTGCACTTCATTAAGAAGACAAGCGTCTTTTTTGGGCTGCTGATGAATTTTATAGCTGGCGTCTGGCTCACAGCTTATTTGGCATTCCAAAGATTCCACTGTCCTAGATCGAGATGACTTCTTTGGAGGTTCACTAAGTAAAAAATCTGAGAGATACAGGAGATCTGTTTGGACATCTTACCTTCGCTGTCAGTGTGACTGTGCTGTAGCCACCAAGCCTACAAGTGCTTTCTCCAGTCTACTTCTAAATGTCTCAAGCAACAGAGAGTCCACCATTTCCCTCAGTGGAATTGTTCCTTACTCTAACAGAACTGGCCATCAGGGAACTCCTCCGGCCTACGTTCTCTAGTCCTGATGATAAGAGCAAGCTTGGCCTTATGGTTAAAGTGCAGGACTGGAACCCAGGAGATCTGAATTTTAACCTGGGCTTTGTCCCCAACTTTCTGTGTAACCATGGCCATATCACTTACACCCTCTGTGCCTCAGTTTCCTCTTCTATAAAAGAGGAATAGTTCTGCTCGCTACTTCAGGGAGGTCTCAGGCTAATTCATGTAACATCTGTAAAGCTCTTTGAAATCCTTGGGGGGAAAGTGCTGTAGAAATATAAATTATTTTTGTACTAGTTTTCCATTACGCTGCGTTAGGGGTTTGGACCAGTCTAAACAATTCCTTTCCATTAGTGGTGTTAATGCTCTTATAACTGGTTGTCATAGCCCCTAGTTATTACCATTTGTGGAAGTTACACATATTTAGAATAGGATTTTCAGAAGCCCTCAACATCCCTCTAATTCTGTCCCTGTTGAAGTCAACGATAAAACGCCTATTGATCTAAATAAGAATGGAGTTTGGCCAATGCTGAGTGCTTCTGAAAATACCATACTTTAGTTTTCTCAATCTTTCCTCATAAATCAATCCACCTAACCCCTTAATCGCTGTCGCTTTCTGAATTCCACATGTCTCTTGTAATAGAGTGCCTAGAAATGAGCACAGTAGGTCAGATCATCAGTTGGTGTAAACCAATGAAGTTAACTGAGCTGTGCCAATTTACGCTAGCTAAGGAGAGGTCTCACAAGTGCTTAAGTGCCTTCCTGCTCTGTGGCACACTGCATCCATGTATCTAACTCCAAATAGCAGTGATCCTTTTTTTTGCTAACACATTGCACTGAATTCTCTATTACAATACTGCTTTTTAAGAGACTACTTCCCAGAAAATGTTTGATTGTTTGCCCTTCATATATTTATCCAACTTAAATTTAATTTAATTTTCTAATTTTTTTTGGACATCTATCCATTCTTATTTATCTAGCCATCAGCCACTGTTGTGACTCTGAGTGTCTAGATATGGCACTGAGTATTTTTTTTTTTGTTGTTTTATCTGTTTTTGCAGGTGTTGGCGACTCTTCACAATTTTGTATCACTTGCAAATTCTGTTCACGGCTAATGAAAGTATTAAAGATGAAACCTGAGGACATATTTATTTAACAGATATAGCAAAAATGCCACCACCTGCTAATAAATAAGTCCTTTTTCACAGCTGTGGTGTAATTGGGGAGGTGACAGTACACAGGTGTGAGATCCTAGTGTTTAAGAGTAAAGGGAAGAAAAAACTTGTAGGGTTCCTGTACGCAAACTGTTATCACTACGTGCATTTAGATAAACATTTCCCCCCAACAGGAAGCAGCTATCCTGCAACTGTCCCATTCTCCTCTCCCACGACTAAACCAACATCAACTCCTTGCAAATTGGTTGATTTGCCTCTGAAGTTGAGTTACTTACTCTCACATCCCCATACCACAATTAAAAACTGTTTTGAAATATATGTAATATTTAAATTGCAAAGTATATCTTGTAATTTTCTAACATTGAAACTTCCAAAAATCATACCGGAGGGCTCAGGTCAGCATGACCTTTCCATATATGATTTTTATAGAAACATTTTTTCCATGTTAAAAATCTTGTGATGTCCTTCAAAAGTATCCAACACAACAGAAGAAAACTGAATAAAACCTGGGCCAGCACCTAAACTTTTGTGTGCACACGCATATGTATGTATATAATATACAATGCTGTGTGTGTGTGAGAGAGAGAGATGTGTGGCCATGAATGGGATTTTGCATGCCATCTTTATTCATGTATTTGTACGAATGATAAAAAGCCTCTATCCATACCTTCTAGATGCCCTGCCACTGTCGCATGTTGCACGTAGATTATATGGTGCCAGTGAGATGGTTTCCCAGAAAAACAATCTGCACAGTGAGGGCCTGATCCAGTTCCAGTGAAGTCACTGGGAATCTTCCCATTGGTTTCAGTGGGTGTTGGATCAGGCCCTAAATGTTAACTCACTTCAAAAAATTACAACAATATTATTTGGCACTAGTGAAAGGTGCCAGAGCGACCCCTTGAGAAGGAAGTCATTCCAAAGAGTGACCGTGGAGTCCTCCGTCCAGTGAGCAGCACCTCAGACTTGTCTCAGGGAAACTCCAAACTTCATGGTCAGAATTCACCATCAGTGATGCCATGATGGATGCTGAAATATAGCTAGGATTCTAGTGTTTTCATCACAGTGTTTTTCTCAGGGGCCTGCTTGCTGCCTTCCTCAACTGTGTCAGGGAGATCTCAGGGACCAGCGCTGGCCCACAGACTGGTCACTGAGAAACACTGCTCTAGAAGGCATGGTAGTAAAATTACTACGGCAGTCCTGCCTACATCGCAGCTTTCACCAATAGTGGAGAGTGATGGCTACACAATTTATTAGTTTAGACAGGCTTGGGTTAGTCTCCATAGGCCGTTCAGTCCTAGGAAATCTCAGCGGAAAGACAGCAAGGAACCAATTAGTGCCAATTATGGTGGTTTTCATTGTGACATGGATGCCTATGTGCCATGAACTAAACAAAGGCTGCCAAATTCAGTTCACTGGGTAGGTCTACAAAGCAAAAACAAACAAAAATCCCAAAAAACTTTGTGGCAGCAAGTCTCAGAGCCTAGGTCACCTGACTTGGTCTCACAGGGCTTGTATTGCGGGGCTAAAAATAGCTGTGTAGATGTTCAAGCTTGGGTTGGAGTCCAAGCTCTGAGACCCTCCCACTTCAACAGTTTCAGCGTCCAGGCTCCAGCCCGGGCCCTAAACATCAACGCTGCTATTCATAGCCCCCCCACCCCCCGCATGAGTCCAAGGCCATGTCCGCACTACCCACCAGATCAGCGGGTAGTGATGGATCTGTCGGGGATCGATTTATCGTGTCTAGTGTAGATGCTGTTCTCGTAGCTGAAGTTGCGTATCTTAGATTGATCCCCCCCTAGTGTAGACCAGGTCCAAAATGCTTGACCGGGGCTCTGAGAGTTGTTGCTGAGAGGCTTTTTTTTGCTGTGTAGATGGACCCATACCCTATTAAACACCCATAAGATGGTAGTGATTATCAATCCGCCCTGGATACTATTAGGAGTTCCCTGGGCCATCCGTTCCCCCACATCTCTGCTGTTAGTATACTGGGCAAAGAGAAAATGGTTTTAAATGCCACTGGTATAATGCAAGCATAGGTATGTGTATATGAATGTACATTTGTGCACTGCATATACATGCACATTGATGGACACTAACACAGTACTGCATATATGTCAACTAAGGCTACGGCTGATTAAAAGAAAAGTGATTAATTTATAACAAGTTGTTGTGCAGGGCCAAAAAAAGCGTTGGTATTTATTTTTTTTTTCAAAAGACACTTTTAGTGCCAGTTTTGCAAGACTCAAAGGACTCAAGAGAATTTGTGCACTGAGGAAGCTTTGGGGATTTGGACAGAAAAATGTCCGGAATGCACTTCTGTTCAATGGAGTTTTTTCTTTTGGTTATTAAATAAAGTGAATTAATCAAAAATGAGGTGATCGTAGGCATGGAATTCTGGCTCTCTTGTTTGCTTCATCGAACTAAATGAATTACCCTCTCACCCCATGGCCCAGGTGTACATTGCTGTCAGGCAGGGACCTTGAGTAAGCTGGCCCCTTGTGATGTAATTGATTTGTTCAGAAGCCCACAGGCCTCTTACTGAATGACTCCTCTGTCTGCATACAGCTCAGGAACAGTCGCAATTTTTTTTTAAGATGTGAAATCTGTCAGCAAAGTGAAGTCAGCTTAAATATCAGCTGAGACTTGAGCCCTTTCAGTTGTGTTGATTTTATCCACCCCCTCCCCCACTCCTTGCCAATCATGTTTATTTCTGGTTGAGTCAGACTTGCACATAGTTAAGGCTCTTATGTTAAACCTCATTTGTGTGGATTCGTGTGTGACAAAGTTCAAGTGTCTTTTGTTCACAAGGAGGGTCTGAAATGGAGGACATATGTGGTCTCTTGGAACCTTTTTCATTGGCTGCTATGTTACAATTATAAATAATGGCCAGTTGGCCTCTGGCAACCGAAGCAATCTGTGCCCAAATAACTCCATTCAGAGCTGCCAGACTAATTGTGTGGTTGACACCACCTGCCCCTCAAAAAGAGCAGACAGTTGTGTAATGCAATGTGTCCCAACTGACCATCAAAACGTCTGCAAGTTCAGGTTGAGACTCTTCCTGTCAGGGTTCTGAGTTAGTTTCTTTACTGAAAACTTGAAGTAACCCCTGGGCATGGGAAAGGATTTGGGGCAATATGGCCTATTAAAGTGACCCTCAAAAGGGGGTAGGGAAGAGGGGAGCATTTGTCCCCCCCACCACCACTTTTTATCATGATACATATTTTAAGAAAATCCAGAGAGTTTATTGGGGTGTTCCCTACTTTTTTTTTAACCTTAAGAATGTCAAGTCTTGTTTTCCACTTTTTTCTCGATTCCTTAGGTGACTAGAGAACTTGAAGCAACAATTTTCTCAGCCCTCAGGTCAAAGGCCAGGTGGACGTGTCTGCTGTCTTCCAACAAACAGAATTTTTCTCTCAACTGTTTCAGTTAAATAGTTGTTAACATTATAGGTTTGTAAAGTGTGTGTGTCATCCCTCTCTAGTGGCTGGTCCATATAGAGGACAGCAGCCTACTACATCTGCCAGCTAAATGAGTTTGTCCTTTAACTCATGTGATAGAAGCCTGACCTTTGGACCACAAGGTTCCAGATTCCTGGATGACTCTAGGGGACATTTCCAAATGGTCTGTTCCCTAGTGCATATCACCTGTTTTATCTGTTCCCTTGTGGATGATGCCAACAAGGAGGCCCTTTTTCTGTATAGTAGGACAGAGAGGGACAAGGCCCTTTCTCCAGTCTCCCAGGGTGTACTGTGTAGGGAAAGGGAAGCCTAGGTGCCCTCTCCATTCCCTAGGATATACTGGGGAGTAAGGAAGCAATAGCACGCTCTTTTCATGCCCCAGGGAGGGGTCATGGGGCTGGACTGCCTCTCTGTTCCCCCAGGGTATGCAGTAGATGCACCCTCTCTAGGACATACTGAAAGCAGGATCAGCCCTAGCCATTTTGATGGCCAGAGTGGAAAATGTGTTTGGTGCACCTCTTCACAAGTGGCTGGCTGACATTATTAGGAGGAGGATTTCAGGTCCGGAATGTAACACTGATCCTTGTTCATGCTAGGAAACTCCTTTTTGAATATTGGAGTTTCCTAGGGAAGGAAGAGAGATCTAGCATTCTCAGATCTGACTAGTATCCTGAATGCTGAGATCTGAGTGTTGCCCTGAAGCCATGTTTTGTTGCAGAGGGTGATGTTTCTGTTTTTCCTTCTTTTCCAGAGAAAGTTCACTCCTGTGACCAGGAGAGACAGAGTGCCTTGGAGGAGGCAAGGCAGAACCCCCGTGAGGGTATTGTCATCCCAGAGTGTGCTCCTGGCGGGCTGTACAAACCAGTGCAATGTCATCAGTCCACGGGGTACTGCTGGTGTGTCCTGGTGGACACGGGGCGCCCCTTGCCTGGTACTTCTACACGGTGAGAGCAACTTGCTTTGAACCTGGCCTGTAAGGTGGAGCATGAAATAACTATGAAGGAGAGCACACCAGTTCAGAGAAAACAAGGGAACCAAAGAATCCGGGAATTGCCACACCAGAGTTATGCAGTCTAGATTCCTGTTTACAACAGTAGATAATGCTCCAGTCAGCAACCAATGCAGCTGGGCCTGAGTTGGGTGCTTAAGCCTCCTTGTCTAAATGACTATTCATATTTTCTTAATATTTTCCCCTCTCCCTGGACCCAGTCCCTTCTACAGCCGAATAGACTAATTAGTATCACATTTCTGTTATGTGCACTGAACTTGTCAGGGCTTAACTATAGGGCAAGGTGAAAGGACAATTCTAACACACACACCCACACACACACAATTAAACTCAGAAGTACAGCTATACTAGAAGGATCTCCCTACCTCTATCATACACTCTGCTTTTCTAGTCTTTACCATTAGTTCAGCAAAGGGAGCATCTTTTGATTAGTGAATGAAGCATGGGGGTGGAAATTGGGAAACCTTAGTTCTGTTCCTGGCTGTGCCACTGACTCACTGTCAAGTCACTTCACCTCTCTCTACTTCAGTTTCTCCATCTGTAAAATGGGGTTAATGAGAGCTGAAAAGCTCTGGGAGACTTAGCACTCCTATAGCACTTTTCATCCCTAAGTATTATTACTTGCAGGGTGAGGGGCAGAGGAAGAGGAAACACACATATGGAATGTATGTGTATGTTTGCCCACATGAATGCACACTTTTTAAAATCCCACTGATGGGTACTGTACTTGAAGTGGAGAAGAATGCATCTTTCACTCCAGTTGTGTACACTGGACTCAGTGAAGCCGAGAGGAAAGGACCTGTATTATAGCGTGTATGTATATATGTGTGTGTGTGTGTGTGTGTGTGTGTATATATGTATGTATATATAATATAGTAGCACCCATCAAACTTAAGGATTTGTCAAGGCTTTCATTATCATTCACTGTTTCCACATGCTCTTAACGTTCTGACAGATGCTGCCTTCAGGCTCAAATATGCCATGTTCACTCTAAGTTCTTTTTTTGCAGAATCCAGTAACCTATGTGAGAGTTGATGATGTGAAGTGAACAACCACTTCCCATATAAACTACACTTGAAGAACCTTTACTGCTCTCACACAGCTCAAACACAGCTGAACTTTACAACTTGAAATGCTCAGAATGGCTGGTTCTCTCTGAGGACTGGGCCTGGTTTTTATCTGCAAAGAAAAGAACACCACCACTGAGTTAGAAACACTTGGAAACTTGGTTTTCCTGAGTGATGGTGGCAGTGGCTTAGGTTGAGGTTAGCAGCACTGATACGAACTATCGCACTAAGGGCTCAGTTGCATTGGATAGGCACATGTCTGCATCATGGAGGAGCAGAGTCCCCACTGGAGGAAATTCAGGAGTCCTTTACTGCACAGGGGGAACGTTACTGCTGCCCATCCTTTAGGGTGGTACGGCATGCTTCTTTTTAGTGTCCAGCCAGCAAAGATGGCCAATGCAGAGGAGGAACGGTCCTGCCTCCTCCCTATACCTGCTCTTTTTGAGCTGGCATGCAGCCCTGGACCGTTAGAAAAATACAATCCCTGTGTTCATTGTCCCTTACCACTGACCAAGTGGTACAACAGGGAGGAAAGTGGCTTGCATTATCCCCACCCTTGTGTATCCATATAGTGGCCAGGAATAGTCTGACCCTACGTTGTCATGGCTAGTACTGATCTAGAAAGCTCTCAGAGTAGAGAACTTCATGTGCAGTCAGATTTCAATACAGAAACAGATTCTGTATTGAAATCTTTATGTTCTTGTGCTGCATAAAGCTCTCCAGGCGGGATCCTCTGTGCCCCGCAACTTGAAAGCTCCACAGGAACAAATTGTGGGGCTAGCAAGCTCTGATAACTAGTCTCTGTGTGTTTGAACCTGGCTTTGTCATTAGTAGTGGACAAAGCTGCTGTAGAGAGGGGCACCCTTGAGATAGCTCAATCCTGGGCTATTTGAAACTTTTTGAAGAGAGCGAACCGAACTTGAACGGTTTGAACTGGCAGCTAGTATAGCTCCCGGAGATGCTCTTATTGGTCTGCTCTATTTAATAGGCTGCTGCATGCTGAAATGTGTACTCTACAGGTGCTCATCTGGATCAAGGCAAGGTATCATAGAATCAGGGTTGGAAGGGACCTCAGGAGGTCATCTAGTCCAACCTCCTGCTCAAAGCAGGACCAATCCCCAACTAAATCATCCCAGCCAGGGCTTTGTCAAGCCTGACCTTAAAAACTTCTAAGGAAGGAGATTGAGGTGGGGGAGTGCAATGCATTGTACCTTCTAAGGAAGGAATCTCCTTCCTTAGAAGGTACAATGCATTGCACTCCCCCACCTCAAGGTTGCAGAATTGTGCTTAAGCTTGCATCTAAGAGAAATGAGAATGACCACCTGGCCAGCTGGTTTTCTTGGCCATCTAGGCAACCACTGATGGTGAACAGTTCTTGAGGACCCCAAGAGATGACCGCTCTCTGACAAGCAAAGGGAAGAGGCCTGGGATATAGAAGGCAAAATTACATTCATGCTGATTCCTCCAAGTGCTTCCGTCTTCCTACAAGCATCACCCTGGTCATATGCAGATTGAGTCTGAGCCAATTTATTTCTCACCTGGATTCCTGTTTTTTGTGTCCTCTACACTGAGCCTATGAGGCAAGACTGAAATGTTCACCAACGTCTTAATGACAACCTGATCTCTCTGAAACTATATCAAATGATTGAACCTCTTTCCCCTCTTCCTTTTCCAGCTATGAGACCCCAGTGTGTGAAACTGACGCCAGATCGAAGAGCACAGAGATTGACGATCCATTCAAGGACCGAGAGCTTCCAGGTTAGAGTGGAGGAGACCTCCGTCTGTCGTTAATGCTGGTTACGTGCGAAAAGGGGAAAGTCTATGTTTTGTTTAGAAGTATGGGGATTTGCTGTATGTATATGTTTTAGCATGGATATTTTGTGTGTGTGTGTGCGTGTGTGTGTGTGTGAAGTGGTTCCCCACCATTTGAAGGCAGAGGATGAAAATCGCTTCTAATACATCTTTTTGTGCTCTAATTGCTGTCTCCTTCCCTTTGGAGGGAGAGGGTGAAAATTGGCCCCTTCCCTTCATTTGTATGGAGCTTGGACATGGGGTAGAAACTGCAGGGTTGCCCCAACCTTGTGTGTGTGTGTGTGCGCGCAAGAAAATAGCTGGGTGTATGGCTTTGCACATAGGAAAATACAGCTGTCTGAGAATAGAAAAATGATTGGTGAGAGACCACAGGTGGCAGCGGGGAGAGAGAGAGAAGCAAGTAGGAGTAATGAGCTGAGAGGGAAATGTTCATAGAATAGGAGGAGGCAGAGAGAAACTGGGAAAGGGAGAAGGAGAAATTGAAATAACACAATTAAGAAAGGAGAGAACAAAACATAGAGCACTAGGAGATAGAGGGCAAAAAGGAAATAAAGGAACAACTTGCTCGTTAACCTTGTCAGAGAACTAGAATAAAGAAATTAATGCTGAAAAAGACAAGAAAAGATATAAGATTCAGTAGAAGGGAAAAGAAAAGTGGAGTGAAAGAAAAGCAAAGGCAGGACAAATGTAAGGGAAGCATAGTCGCTTTTTAAAATCAGTTTATCAGAAGTGTAATGCCTAAATACGTGCACACAAATTGGGTATTATGCTGGAGTAAGACTATGTCTACACTACAGACTGTACAGTGGCACAGCCCTACCGCTACACCTCTGTAAGCTGCACCTCTGTAAAGTCTCCCGTGTAACTGCTCTATGCTGACTGGAAAGACCTCTTCCGTCTGCATAAATTAAACCACCCCCAACGAGTGGCGGTAGCTATGTCAGTGGGAGAGCATCTGCTGCCGACACGGTGCTGTCCAGACGGGTGCTTTTGTTGGTGAAACTTATGTCAGTCAGGGAGGTATTTTTTTTCACACCCTGGCCAACAAAAGTGCTAGTGTAGATATAGCCTAAAAGAGCATGTCCTGGGGAAACTAACAGAAAGCCCTACTTCTTCGCCCGGCATTCCCTGGGGGAATGGGCATTGTGTGCCCTACTTGCCAGTGTGTTATGGGGGAAACCGAGAGGGTTCAGTCTCCCATCACCCAGTATATCCTGGGCAATCAGGAAGAGGACCTTATCGCAACCTCTGCATTACAGAAAGAGGTCCTCCTCACCGGTATGTTCCAAGGGACACACTGTATGGAAGTCACATCTCAAGATGTCATGGGCTTAGAGAAGAATCACTGCCCCATAAGTAATCAGTTATAATGGTTCTGAAACATAGAACCTATTTTCAAGGATGTTTCCTCAATGAGGGAAGCGAATGAATCAGTTCCCCATCTATTAATGAAGGGGTGAGGTAGAGAATCTCTGCCCCGGATACTCAGTGGGGCTTGAGGGGAGAGTCTCTGCCTGGGCTTTTCATGGAGCATCAAGGAAAGGGGGTTTAGAGAGGGACGGATGGCCCCTGCCTAGGCCACACCCTCAGCTAATGTAGGTGGCCACTTGTAGTGCCCCCCATCCCCCAAACTCCCAGGTACAATTAATTTGGGCTGTTTGTCCTCCCGCATAGGCTGTTGGCTGCTATCCAGTCACTCTCTCCCGGGCACCTTGCTGTGTGCTCTCCCCCCAGAGCTGTCCTCCCAGCTGCTGTTACTCTGCCTCCTGCTCCTCTCACACCCTTCTAAGGAACAGAAAGAAGGTGCCCAGTTGCTCAGAGACCAACCTTATTTTCCCAAAAGGGAGGGAGAGAGGTTGGAGGAAACAGGCTGGGTTGATACATTTTCCCACTGGGGAAGGAATGGAGCCTTCCAGCCTATAAAGAGCCCAGTAGCTCAGGGCCTGCTTCACTTCTTCCTCTCCATCCTTTTTGCTCCTGGGCTCTTTTCCTGGGACCTTCTCTCTGCTCCTTGGGGAAAAGGGGGGGTCTAGAGCTTCCAGAAAAGAGCATCTCCTCTTCTTCCTTTGCCCCAGCCCCAGCAACTGCAGCTACTGCTCCCTGTCCTTTGGGACACTGCTTTAGAAGGCAGTGCAGCAGGACAGGTGGCAGAAACTACTGTAATAGGGAGGGGACTGCATACTGTGGCAGAAATGAGGTGTGGTCTCAATGGCAGATTCTACTAATGTGTATCCCCTGCAGCTTCCCCTTTCTTCCTCCCCAGATGTATTGGGCAGCTCCTTCAGCTGGATGCTTGAGTGTATTGACTTGCACGATGGTTACTGTCGGTGTTGTTCAGGAACCATCCCACAGAGGGTTGCTGACCCCAGCTGCAAACTGTCTGAGAACTGCTGTGGTTCTTGTTCATTTGTGACTCCATTTATAGACTCATAGACTTTATGGTCAGAAGGGACCATCATGACCATCTAGTCTGACCACCTGCACATTGCAGGCCACAGAACCTCACCCACCCACACCTGTAATAGACCCATAACCTCTGGCTGAGTTACTGAAGTCCTCACATCCTGATTTAAAGACTTCAAGTTACAGAGAACCCACCATTTACACTAATTTAAACCTGCAAATGACCCGTGCTCCAGACACCTGGGAAAAAAATTCTCTGTAGTAACTCAGAGCCCTCCCTATCTAATGTCCCATCACAAGCCACTGGGGATATTTTCCTACGAACAGTCAGAGATTGGCTACGTGCCATTGTAGGCAGTCTCATCATGCCATCCCATTTGATTCAGGCTGGAGATTTCTATCACGTCGTCAATGTATTAACTGGGCTTAGGTATGATGAGCCATTAGTGATCCACACAGTCACATCAAAGGAGTGAGGGAAGGAGAGGAGAGCTATAGGATGTTCTGTACTTCCCCATTCCTATGTGCTCCCCAAGCTGAGTAATACTCCCAAGCCAAACATCAGTGAGATCTTCCTAATTACTCTTAATTGTGTGAGAGGGACCCCTTTATTGGAGGACTCAGTGCAGTTGTCCAAAGGGTCATTCCATCCTTTGAAACCTGCACTACTGCAGCCACTACGTTAATTGCCCCTTCATAAAAAATCCTGCAGATACCAAGGGGAGAGAAACTTACCCACACACATGTGTACACACGCACATACTATGCTATACAAATTGTGTCATGGCTGCTTCCACAAAAACCAGAAGAAGGAGGGAAGGAGAGTTTGTCATTTGCTATCTTCAAGCAACTCTGGTAGTCCCAGCAGAGGGTGAGATGCTGAGACCCCTGGGAGATGACTTCTAGCAAACAGCTTTCAACCTTCTCATTTCTGCAACAAAAAGCTCTTTTAAGTGAGTGGTCTACTGCTGCTGCCATAGCAGCTTACCCTTTACGTTGCTGACATTTTCTGGACTGCCTGCCAAATGAGCGCTAAGGGGCGGGTGAGTGTGTAATATGCATGATATGGGGAGATGCTCGTGACTGTTTTCCTTAGGTTGGGTATGGCAGAAAATGGAGCCTGCATTACTGCAAAGGAGGAATTTAGTTATAATAATTTGCAAGTCACTTTCAGCTGTCAAAGTGATTGTGGTAAGTTTCTAGATCACTGTCATGGGTCATGTGTGTGCGCGTATGGGAATGCAGAAAATGTTGACAGTGGTGCTCTGTGTTGGTGGGAGGCTATCTTCCTGGCAGGGGTTACCGTGAGCGTGCCAGGAATCAACAGTGAACACTGATTCTGGTCAACAGGGGAAGCTGGTGATCTGAGGCCATTACTAGACCCCAGAGGAGTCACCCAGTGAAGTGAGAAAGACAGACAACTGGGGGCACCAACCAGGAAAAAAGTGAACAAAAGTAGTAGTCATACAAAACACAGGCAGATCTGGAGGTGGCTGGAATTAGCTGAGTACATGTGAGAGGCTAAAAGCTGCTCAAAGATTCTTCTACCTTTGGTTAGAGACTTATTAATGGTGTCATATTCAACCTTACAGTTACAGAGACCATGCTATCTCCCCATTGAAGAGCGTTGAATCAGGGTAGGAGATTGACTTTCTGTGTTCTCAAGATACTCTTCCACTTCACGTTTTGCAGGCTGCCCAGAAGGGAAGAAAGTAGAATTTATTACCAGCTTACTGGACGCTCTGACTACGGACATGGTACAAGCCATTAACTCAGCCGCACCTGCTGGAGGTGGAAGGTGAGTCTGGAAAGATTTCAAACATGAGTGAGACAGCTACAGAGCTCTGGATGTGAGTTAAGTGGGGTAGGGGTTTCTTGGTCTGAACTAGAGATCATTCTAATTCTACTGGATACAAGGAAAACTAATGCCACAGCTCCAAACTCTGTTCTGTCACTGTAACCCTGACTACCTGCCCCTGTGAAGCTGTTCTACCATCAAGGTCAGAACATCCCATTTACAGTGTGTAATGAGAGCTCAGAAGGAGGAAGTCACTTTGTCTTTCATCCTCTGGGGCATAAAGAGAGGCCTAATAAAATTCTGATCTGTTTATGGAGGCTCTGTGGACTAGTGGCTGTAACGGGACTGAGAATCAGAATTCTTGTGTTGCCAACTCTTGCAATTTCAGCTGGGGCTAGAGGCCCTCTGGCCACGTTGTGAGAAGCTCCAACCCTCTTGCAAATGTCAGCCAGGCCCAGAGGCACTGGAACAATTTTTATAGTGCGGGTGCTGAGATCCATTGAGCCAAACTGTCAACCTTGTATATAATGGAAACAACTTAAGCTAGGGGGTGTGGCAGCCCAACCAGCACCCCTAGTTCCAGCACCTATGGGGAAAACCCCTCTGACTGGCTGCCTTCCCCACTTCCTGGGGAAGAGCAACCAATCAGGCTGCTGGAGGAGGTAAGCAGAGTTCTCCCCCTTCCCTTTGGAGACCAGAGGAATTCTTGGGTGGGGAAGGGGTGAGAAGGAGCAGCCGACACCATTCTCACAGGAGGGGGAAGGAGAGGAGGGAGCAGAAACACCCCAGCAGCTCTGCTCCCTCCTTCCCCCTCCCTCCCCCCCGCCCAGAACAATGGGCCTTTCTGCTCTTAGCTTCTCTCCCTCTCTGGAAAGGGGGAGAAGGGACCCTGTTGTAGCCCCCCCCAGACCTGGGAGAGAGGGTTGAAGAATCCCTGGAGCTGCAAGAGGAGCAGAGGTGGTGCTGAGGTCATAGGCAGAACTGATGTGTGGTGTGGGGAGGTGCCTAGTGAATTGCTGGGCTGAGAGATGGGCAGATGTGGGGCTGGGTGGGGCACACAATGAATTAACTGGAATGGTGGGCTTTGGGGAAAAGCCAGGCAGCCAGTGAGAGCTCCTGCAGCTGACGTCAACATCCCCTCACTGTGTACATTTGGGAGAGCTGTTTAAACTGCCACGTATACACTAGGGGTGGGCAGGGGGAGTTCAAACCTCAAAAGACAGGCCAACCCCCCCAATGCAATCTTTTTAAAATAAATCTCATGATATGTTGAGGGCTGGCTTATGATTTTTGAACTTCTGCGGTTGGCATCACTGGGTTCTGTTTCCAGCTCTTCCACAGATGGCGCATGTAACGTCAGGCAGCCTTTAAACTTCTCCATGCCTGTGAATGGTCATCTGTAAAGTGGGATAACAACACTGTCCTACCTCACAGGAATGTGAGGATTAATATGTTGGTGTTTTGGTGAGGTCTTGGTGTATATAAAGGCAAAGGATGATTATTCTGGTTTATGTATGATCTGCTGGATAACACTGAAGTGTTTAATGCCAGCAGAAAGGTGTGCATGTTGAAGTATTTAGAGGTGTGCATGACAGACATGCACGTATGTGTATATTTTATTTAGAGCAGTCACGCTGGCATACCCTATTGCTCCAGAGAAAGTGAGAGCCATGCATGTGTTTGATGTTGGAGGATCAATGTGCAAATGTACCAGACTTTAATCTTTGAAGATACTGAAGGGAGCAGAATGGTCTCTAACTGCCTGACATAAATATTTATCTTTGAGGGTTTCACCTTATGCCCAGTTATTCTCAGCATTGGTAGTTGTGCATCAATATTTAGCTAAAGTCCGCCGAATCACCATGGTGGCTGAGGGTATATGAACTGCATACTGTACAGTCCATCAGGTAACAATATGCCTGGCATATCAGAATACATACAAACAGAATGAAAAACGTTTGTACAGTAGTAGAAGTTAAATACGCTAGAGTGGAGACAAATTGTTCCCTTCCTAGATATAAGCACTCCAAATGCCAATTTTGTGAAATTTGCATGGTACAAAAACAGTGGATGTGGGTAAAGGCAAGCCCTCAAGGATATTTCATATTTATTTAACATCCCTTTTGGATTTCTCTGTCAGCACTCTTGCAAATAAAGCTGACCACAAAGCAGTATTGTAGGGAGGAGAGATGTCCAGCTACCTTTCTAAAAATCTTGCATGCTTGCTTCCTAAGTCTTCAAAGCGTTGTGTATTTCTAACCTTTTAATGGGGCCCTTTCTGGCAGCATCCTTCACTATCTTGCTCTTCACAATCTTCATGCTGATTTATTTCAAGCTACAGTATCAACAGCCAGTGCGCAAGGGGAAAAAGAAACCTTTCAACAGTCCACTCCAAGTGAGGCAAATTGCTCCACCACCCAAATATTTTGCATACCTGCAGCCATAATTAAATGCAAGAAACTCTTCTGGCGTAAACTTCCACATGCACCAGGCCATCTCCAAAGGGCATGTGTCCAACTTTTCCATCGTACCACACCATTCTGGTGCCATATATCTTGCACAGAAAGCATCTTAGGAATCAGAGACTTTGAAATAAATAATGTATTGGTACAGTTTTTATTTTGGATCTCTGAGTCTGCTGAGTCAGGCAGCTGCCTAGTGCTGCAAGTCCCACTGTACAGTCCTCCCGGGGGGGGATTCTAATACACTTCAGAAATTTCTAAAAATGACCTAAAATTGTTCTTTTATTTTCTCTAATGTTTTATCTATAAGGTCCAACTTCTTACCAGTACTAGAAACAAAATGTTTATCCTCGTAGAAAGAGGTATTCCTAACTCTCGAAAAGGCTAGAACCCTCATTATTAGCCCTGAGATTTTGTGACATCTTTGGTTTATGAGATACTGGACCAAAACCTTGCCACTGTGTCCATAATAAATGTTAATTTTACAGTTCTCTGAACAGGCAGGGCATATATGAGAAGAAAAATACGGTGGCTTTGTTTGTTTACTTTTTTTAATGTCAGCTGAGGTGATCAAAGTTGTGAGACAAATTGCATTTACTGTGTGGCCATCACCGCCCATATTACAACTATAGCAGCCAGGCTCACTCCAACTAAGCTTGCACAACAGTTTCCATTCTAACACCCTTTTCTGCTTTCTTATAACTTTACTACACTTTCATCTTTCAGGCTGAAATTTCCAGTGCTTGCTGTCTGCCCAAATAGGCTGTCACTGCCACCCCACTTTTATTTTATTTTATATAGCCAATGGTCTGAAGCAAATGTAAAATCATTGCTGATAACATTTCTGGATGACACAAAGATTGGCAGAATGATACATGATCCTGAGGACAGGGCAGTCATATTGAGTAGAGCTGGGCAGGAAATAGATTTCTCATCCCGCTGAAATGTTTGAGATTTCAGAAATGTTCCTGTTCGGTATCAGGACCAAACCAAGACAGTTTTAAGTTTTTTGATGTAAAAAGAGACAGATAGCCAAAAGACACATTTTGGAATAGCCAATAGCCCAATGGTTAGGGCACTTCCATGGGATTCGGGAGACCCAGGTTCAAGTCCCAACTCTGCCTGATTCAGACCAAGGATGTGAATCTTGGTCTCCCACATCCCAGGTGAGTACCCTGACTACTGGGCTGTTGGCTATTCGGAAGGTGGGGTCCACTCTCCATCCTAGACCTGAGAAACTTTTCCCAATGGTAGCTACATGAAAACTGGTATGTTCCCTCAAAAAGTTTTGGTTTCAGGGAATTGGCATTTTCCAAGGAAAAACTTCCATTGAAAATTTCCTGATAACTCTAATAGAGAGTAATTTGTATCTTTTGGTAAGCTGGACCCTCGCATTTTAATACAGCCAAATGTGAATTCCTACATCCAGGAACATATAATGTAGGCCAGGCCTACAGAATGGGAATCTGTATCCTAGAAAGCAGTGACCCTGAAAAGGATTTAGGTGGCATAAAGGGCAAGCAACTGAACAGGAGCTCCCAGTGCAGTGGTGTGGCAAAAAGAGCCAATGTTATCTTTGGAGGTATAAACAGGAAAGTAGCGAGTAGGAGTAGAAAGGAAACACTACCTCTGTGTATGATGTTGGTGAGACAGATACTATAAACAATTCTGGTGTCCACATATTTAAAAAAGTTGTGGAAAAACCAGAGAAGTTGCAGGAAAAAAGCCACAAAAATGATTTATGGATTGGAAAAAAATGCCTTCCATTGAGAGACTTAGGGAGTTCAGTCCACTTAGCTTGTTTAAAAGAAGATCAAGAGGTGCCTTAAGTACCTTCTTGGGGAGAACAGGCTGGGAACGAAAGGGCTCCTTAATCTAGTAGAGAAAGGCATAAGAACCACCAATGTCTGGAAGCTGAAGCCAGATAAATTCAAAGTAGAAATAAGGCACAGTTTAACAGTGAGGGTGATTGACGATTGGAACAACCAACCAAGGGAAATGGTAGGTTCTCCATCTCTTGAAGTCTTTAAATCAAAACTGAATGCCCTTCTGGAAGATGTACTTCAGTCGAACACAAATTATTGGGTTCATTAAAGGGTTAACTGGATGAAATTTAATGGCCCGTGATATACAGAAGGTAAAACTAGATTGTCTAATGGATCCTTCTGCCTGGTTTAAACCTATGAATCTGAGTATGAGAAGAAGCAAGAACTTCTCTATCTTTTCACATTCAAATTTTTATCTTTAATACCACAAAACCATTCATGTGGCTTCACATTTAATTTCCTTCTTTGTATTTTTTTTTTTTGAGATGGGAAAGACAAAGATGGGGAGAAAAAGAGAATTGCATTTAAAATGTAAGTAGAGTTGTGCTAAACTGCACCCTTCTATATTTACACCCAAAAAATCTAGCTGCAGAACTGTGGGATTGTGCAACTCTGTAGTGCTTCAGGCAATGTCAGTAAAAACCTGGTAAGACCTTTTTGTTTTTCTTACTGGACATGCAAAAAACCAAATTTGCCATCTGCATAACTCTTACTTACACAAATGCAAAGCTATTGATTCTAATGAAGTTACTCCTTCTACTTTACAATAGTGCAAATAAGATCAGACCTTACATCTTCCTCCCCCTAACCTCAGTTCACATAACTGGCAAATAGCTAAATAGATTTTATTCAACCTTTTAAAAATAGAAAATCTCTGGTAAAATCCATTTCTAACTTTACGTTCATGAAATAGATCTGGGCATATCTGTTAGTATACAGTTCCAAAAAGTAATTAAATGTATATTTAGCAGAGACTTGGCTTATTATCCTGAGTTTGGTGCCCTTATTGAAAAAATATCCACAGCCAAAGTAATACAGAAGAAAATCTAAACACAAATGGAAGCTTCAGTTTTTTTATTTAAATTGTTACACTTGGCTGATTTTGGGTACATTCTAATCTATGATTAATTTTGCAAGAGCCAGGCCCATCCATATGGTGCAGGAATTCAGATTCCAAAATAGACCAAGGTGATCCTTACCGGGATTTCCCTATCCTAAAGACCTGGTTTCAGTTTCTGACTGTGGTAGAGAACTGACTTCCAAAAATAAATGTTAAAAGTCAAAATGTGTGTGCTGTCACTTGTTAGCAATTTTGCTGTTTGTGTAACATCCTGGGAAATTTTAGTTTAGAATGCAGTTTTCAGGAGCTCCCCTATGCATGGCACATCACAGCACAGCAAGTGTGTCCCTTTGTTTTAAGTTACCAGTTATACCCTACGTAAGAGTTCTGAAGATTCCTTTCCAAAATCACCCCTGAGGATCCCCGTTTGTGCTCCAGGAATTTGGAGCAAGCAAAGAAAAAGCTATCTTTGGTGTGAATATCTCCAGTGCATTCTGAAGTTAAGCCAAACATTCTGAAGTTATTTGAACAAAAGCTAGGGGTTTTCAAAGGAGCGCGAGAGATGTCCATCTCCTATTGAATTTCAGTCAGAGTTGTGTGCCAAACTCCCTTTAGGCTTATTTGGAAATTCCAGCCTAAAGAAAGATACAAGATAAAAAACCATAAGGGGGTGGATCTTTGAAAAGTGAATGGTGGCCATTTTTACACCCCTCCCCCCAAGATTTATCCCATACTTTCCCGAGAAAATGTTATTAAGAATGATATGTCACCTGTATAATTTCAGGTGGATTGCTTTGGGTTTAGATTAGGTGGAGGTAGGGGTAAAAACTGGGTTTACAGAAGGAAGAGAACTTCAGTTTTAACCATGAAAGGGTGGTGTGTGTCTCCATAATGAGTCTGGACTGTGTGGGGTAGCTTTTTGTTTAGTCTGAACACAGCTTTTGGAAAAGGAGGCTGAGCAAACAAATATGCGACTCTGTCACAATTTAATGAGAGTAACCTGCCCCCATGCAAGCTATGTACCACAGTTAGTGATTTAACTTTGGGACAAAGAGAAAAATAAAAGGAAAAAAAGAAATAGAAGTGAGAACAATTATGAATTTAATCTCAGGTTATTAAACTCCTTCACTTCCTATCCCTCTACTCCTCCTTTTGGGCATCTATCTACACATCAGCTCTCACAGGCATTGACAGGCTGGCAGAGGCTATCCTATTAATTCTTTAGTTTCACCCATGTCCATCCTTTCTTCAGCAACCCCACCAAGAAAATTTCAGGGTTAGTTCTTAAAACTCTGTTGATGACTGTGCGCATCCTTATCCTAAGACATGGCAACTGAATTAACTATGTCTCCTCCTCGCCCTAACTCTACCAGCAACCTTGCATTCCTTCCCACTTCTTCCTTCCAGCTTGCACGGGATGAGAATAACTTCCTCTGATTTATAGTTGGTAGCCTGTGTATGCAGCCATGGCCTTCGTGGTACTGCACAAGTCACATCCCTCCATCCTGGAGCTACTCTCATTGCCAAACAGAGGTTGAATCAAAAAGGGGGAGGTTTCTTAATGGGTTTCCATGGGGTACATGCCATGTGTCCCAAAGTGTACACACCTTTTAGTTTTCTTTGTGCACAGTTTCTCATGGTGACAGGAGCGGGGTTGTGTTCTTGATCAGGACTTATACTAATGCACGGTTACAGTAGGTCTCTGTCTAACTACAGTCTTTTTGTATTAGACATAGACATTACGTTAGTCATACCTATTGTGTATCTGGCTTGCCTGCCTTTGGAGATGATGAGGATGCTGTGAGTGAGTGGGAAGCAATGGATCCATTACTGTGTGTACAAATTTCAATTTACTAGCTACATCCTCTTTCTGATTACTGTGCTCTGATCTACACCCACTGTAATCCTATGGAAGATAATGAGATTTATCAAATGCGGACTGTGGACCTGAGTATCAGTGATGTCTGACACTGCTGTTCTCCTCCACATTATCCTCTGTCTCTCTGCTGCCACATTAACTCTTTGCATCTTGCTAGCAGGACAGACTATGTGGCCCTGTGGGCTTAAAAATGTTTTAAACAGTGCACAGACATCAGTTCAGGAAATCTGTCCTTTTGGAATCTTTTCAGATTATTCCCACCTGCTCTGCTTCAGAGTTCAGTACAATCACTTAAAAACACACACATACTTATGTAACCTCTTTGCTTTTTTGTCTGTATGCCAGTTTAACCAAATAGTATCAAAGTGTGCTACAGACATACAAAGAAATCATAACAATACTGTGCTCTTAGGTAGCACCTTTCATCCAGGAATCTCAAAGCACTTGCAAGTTAACAAATGGATACTCTCTTTCTCCCCTATGAGGTGGATGCTACCCCATTTTATAGGTGGAGAAATCAAGATGTAGTTAGGGAAAATGATATGCCCAAGGCAATACAGTGAGTCAATGGGGGAGCTGGGATTGGAACCCAGAAACCCTGCTTCCAACTCCTGCACTTTTGACATATAGATCAGGCTCCCTCCTCTATTGGTATAGAAATATTTATTAGCAGAATAGATGCAAAAGTGAGGCAATCTCTCTGAGATGTGCTAATTCTCTTCCTCCAAAATGATGAAATAAACACACACCCCTCTTTTGAAGACCTGCTTTTGTTGAAAGCCTTCACTACATATGATGGGGAAGGGGATGATGCAGTTTTTGTGTTTCTCTGAATTATTAATCATCCTTCCTGTATGAGTTACTTCACCACGCAGTATTAAAGAGCACAGTCAGGAGAAAGGCAAGCATGGTTTTGATGTGGTCAATGAGAGAAGGCTGAGGGGACCTCCCATACTGTGCGCATGACTTGTTTTGGTATGGTTTGTTTTCCCCTGGTCTTACCCAAGGAGTTACTGCACCTTTCCAAGAGAGTTGGAATATTCGGTGGACCTTTTATGTGGCTAGTATTAACAGGAGATGATGACGTAGTAACATACTGAGCAGCTGACATTGCTCTCGCTCAGTCTTCTCTAGTTCTTGATGGATTGGATCAGGAGAGATGCAGCTCAGGAAAGGCCTTTGCTTCCAAGTGCTGATTTGAGCTCTTTCTTCTTAGTGGCAGGACGAGGGTCCTAGTCAGAATGCATGTCCTCTGAAATTTGCCATTTGCTTGCAGGACAATTCTAGTCCCATATATAGTTCAGCTGTTGCAATATAGTGACGTTGCATCACAATGCAGCCTCAAAACATGGAGGCATAGTAATGATATGAGATCACATAAAGCCATGTCACACTGATGAAATATGAGCATCTTTGTGTGGAAACATAGATCTCAAGATGTTTTTATAGTATTGTTTAATGTAATACTAAACCAGGGAAACCCTGGACATAGAATTGTGATATTTAAGGGATCCCTCTAAGTCTCTTCTGCTCCATTCTCTCTTAAACTGGCCTACGTCCATGCAGTCGAGGGCAGGTTACCACCTTGGAGACTGCAGCACTGCATAACTAGTCACTAAGGGTGCTAAAGATCAAGATGAGCTATATATTCTCTTCCCCACTACCACACACTAGGTTAAAGTAATCCTTATGGCTTTACCCCCCCCCCCCCACCACCACCACCTGCAGTTTTCAGTACAAGAACCCACATTGGCTGGAATGATTGTATTTGATTTACCCTCGCCCAGTGGTTTGGTGTGTTTATACTAACACCAAGGACTGCACCTGTCCTCTGTGTTCTTTACCAAGGCGTTGGAGATGGTTGTATTCCCCCCGCCCCCTTCTCCACCAAGAGGAGCCCCTCCTTCTTACCCACTCTTGCTATATTTCTTGAACACAGGGAGACTTCTTCCCTGCCTGGGCACGTGCCCCTACTGAGTGCCACCATTTGTCCTTCCAACAGACAGAGAACCTCACAGTCACATCCTGTCTCCTCTCAGCTGCTGCTCTGAGTTCTGTACCATTTCTGCCATGAGCCACCTCAGCCCTGCTAGTTCCAGTCTTACAAAGAGGTTGGGAAATGGCAGCAGGGCAGATAGATGTGGATGGGTTGGGGAAGTGTTCGTGCAGGTAGGAGGTAAGGCTGGTTGGGACTCAGCCCGGTCAGGAGTCCTAGCCTAGCTCTGTAGCCCAGCAACCAAAACTCCTCTCTCTTCTACAACAGCGAACCCCAATGGTTCCCTCAGGCCTTGGAAATCAGCCAGTCCTCAGGCGATAGCCAACTAGTTTCCAAAAGGAAAAAGCACCAATGACCACATTCACAAATGCAAGTCACAACAACGTCTAATTTGCATTTTCTCCTTCCCTGTCAACCTGTACTTCATGCGGAGTTTCAAGGCTCTGAAAAATCAAGATGGCCCCTTACCTTCACGATGCTGTCTTTGTTTTGTGTGTTCCCATGGCTCCAGTGGTTTGGCTTGTATTTTGGCTCCGAGAGCTAAGCCAGCCTCCTTGCCTGCCTTCTACTGTGGGCACTGATCAGATGCTGTAATTCTGCATGCTTGTCTGCTACACAGCCCAGAAGTGAATTATGCAAAAGAAATTGTCAAATAAAATCTTTTAAATAGGTTTTTGTAGTTTATTTTATTCTAGCTGGTTGAAGGTTCGTTTGTGTTTATTATTTCAGGCTTCCCAAGGCCTTGGGGCAGAGACTGCCCTTCAAAAATCTATTTTTATCACTTGTAAAGCTGCTTGAGAAGCTTGCCACTAATCCCCATCTTCCCCCACACTCTGATCACGACCTTCCATACCATGCTGTATCTTCCCCTCCTTACTGCTCTGAATTAAAGTGAAGATTGACGAGGCTGTTGTTTTTCACCTACTTAAGCAACAGTATCTGCTTTGTCGAAGGATGCTGAGAAGGCTGCAGGGCCCAAAGTACGGCAGCCCTTTCTTCTCCCCAGCTGTGCAACAGAGAAGATGTCATCTTTGCCCTTTTCACATAGATCCCTTATACAGAAGAGACCACTAGTCTCTAAAACTATCACCAGTCTTGTTTCAATGTGTTCAGAAGCTTCACCTATAATGGGATTGAATCTAGGTATATATACTTGCACCCACAACCAGAGAGCCCGAGACTCACACAGGAATCTGAATTTATAATTACCCAACCTTCCTCCTGTCACCATTGGGGTGGAGTAAAATGGCATGCTTGGAATCTGGGCTGCACTTCTGGAGGTCGTCTTACAGCAGTAAGTCAGAGGAAGAGCACCAGGTAGCAGTGCAGCCATCTGATTACTGCCTACAAGCTACTTTCTGGGGAGGGCTGGCTGAGCTACTTCACTCTTGGGAAAGGGACTAAAGTCTTTGTCCTGGTTTAGTCTTAATCTGTCTTGGCCCTGTCTCTAACTCCACTTGCAGAGGAAAGAAAAGGGAGGTCACCTCTGGAAGCCATTCAGCTTTTATAGCGTCATTTCCTTGAACATGTTTTGTTTCTTCCTCATTGAGGACTGTTTATTCACTGCAGTTAGATAGGCAGCATGCAGAGCACAAGACGTTTTTTTGATTTTTTTTTTTTAATGGCTCCACAAAAACAGTGGCTAGTTTCCCCACCATTCGCTGCTAGTGAAGTAATGATTTGAAATTGAACACCACTGGTCCTGACCCCTAGATTTTTCATCACAGTTTTTCTTTCTCCCTCGCTCTGCTCCTTTATTCATAGAAGCAGAATGGAATCCACTAGGGTTGCATCAAACCTGCAATGTTGGAATTTGAAATGAGGCAAAATGAGTTTGCCAGTTCCTTATTTTTCCTTATTACTGGATTTGTGACATTTGCCTGCTGCAGTATTGAAAAGTGCCTTAGAACAATGTGAAAACAGTTTAAAAAAAATGCAGTGAATAAAATATGTGAGGCAAGATTACATAAATAGGCATAGCAAAATTGTCCAAAGATTTTTTTTTCAAATAAATAAATGCATCTTGCATTAAATCAATTCAAAGAGCTTGATCTTGTTCCTAATGGTTGGGGTCCACATCATATAAACCACTGTCACACTTGGTACTAATTGTTCCCTTTGCTGGCAGTCTCAGCTGAGAGACCAAGGACTAAATGGGCCATGAAGACTGAATTGTAGTCTCCCCCAAGAAAAGATCCCTCTGGGACAAGGTTGAGGCACAGTGCTTGGGAGAAAGTGGTAGGGAAGTTTGTATTGCTGCTGTTGCCTGGGTTGTCCCTGCTCAGTGGATACAGAAGAGATGTCGGTCATTAGGCCTGTCCATCTGCTACCTTTCAGTGGTGTGCAAATCCATTCTTTTCCTATTTATGCCTCTCCCAAACCAGCCCTAGTCCATGAAACTTAAGTAAAGAGGGAGGAGTTTTGAGACCTGTGATCACAGAGGAACATTTACCCAAGGTACCTAGCCTACTCTAGAAATAACAGCCTCCCAGACCAGGAATCTGCTTCTCCTGGTCATAGGAGGCAAAATATGATACAGGTTGTCATAAACGGAGCAAGGGATGTGGCCTGGCGAAAGGCACTTACAGTCATTCACAAGAGCATCCTGGTGGTTTGGGGGCCTGTGTATTTTGTTTTCTAGGTTCTCTGAGCCGGATCCCAGCCACACGCTGGAGGAGCGGGTAGTACATTGGTACTTCAGCCAGCTGGACAACAATAGCAGCAATGACATCAACAAGCGGGAGATGAAGCCCCTTAAGCGGTATGTGAAGAAGAAAGCCAAGCCCAAGAAATGTGCTCGACGCTTCGCCGACTACTGCGACCTCAACAAGGACAAGTCTATCTCGCTGCAGGAGCTGAAGGGGTGCTTGGGAGTCAGCAAGGAAGGAGGTGAGCCATTTTCCTTTCGGAACTGGAGCAACAAGGCAGCCAGCTGTGCTGAGTTAAAACAAAATCAGCAACATGGCACTGAATGTTTGAGCTGCTCAGCTTACAGGCAAAAAGATGTGCGCATCTAGCAGCCAGCCCTGCAAACGCACTTCATTCTTGTTGTTTTATTATTTTTACTGATTATTTGTTTTGTGATGGCACTTACGGGAAGGAAGGGGCACAGCTAGTGAGGTTCACCACAGGAAATTTTGTCGATCTAACATGCTGTGTAGGGGGAAACGTGCCCCTTGGCTACAATTACAACTCCTGGACCAAGCCATTGGGGGGGGGGGGTGTATGTGTGTTTGTGTCTGTGCATAACCTTCTCCAAGTCAGCCCTGTCTTTGATGCCACATGCAAAACTCATTTGCTCCAGATTAGCACTGGGTGGTTGCATTTGGTTGTTATAACATTAATATTAAGGTGCTATCTTCTATGTGCATTACAAACTTTAATTAATGCAAGCCTGGAACATCATTGGTCCACAATGCTAAAGCAACTGGCTTCCCTAGTGTAGTGGAAGTTTTTTCCTACTCCCCAGTAATTTGCCATGGAATAATATACAATAATAGTAACTGTATTCCTTAATTTTATTACCTTCTTTCACTAAGATTAATGTGAAAAATCAGAGTTAGTGCTATCTAGCTTTAGAACGTTCCAAAGAGTTCTGCAGGATGACTGTGTGTTGTGTGAAGAAATACTTCAGTATGTTTTTGTTTTAACCTGCTGCCTATTAATTTCATTGGGTGACCCCTAGTTCTTGTGTCATGAGAAGGAGTAAATAACACTTCCTTCTTTATTTTCTCCATGCCAGTCATGATTTAACCTTTATATCCCCCCCCCACACCCCTTAATCGTCTCTTTTTCCAAGATGAAAAGTCCTATCTTAATCATCTCTCATATGGAAGCTGTTTGATACCCCCTGATCATTTTTGTTGCCCTTTTCTGAACCATTTCCAATTCCAAGATATCAGTTTTTTGAGATAAGGCTCTTTAAGATAAGATCTGAACACAGTATTCAAGATATGGGTGTACTATGGATTTATATAGAGGCAATATGATATTTTCTGATTTATCTATCCCTTACCTAATGGTTCCTAGCATTCTGATAGCTTTTTTGACTGCTGCTGCAGCACATTGAGCAGATGTTTTCAGAGAACTATCGACAATGACTCCAAGATCTTTCTTGAGTGGTAACAGCTTATTTTGACCCCATCATTTTGTATGTATAGTTGGGATTATGTTTTCCAATTTACATAACTTTGCATTTATTAACATGGAATTTCCTCTGCCATTTTGTTGCTCAGTCACCCAGTTTTGTGAGATCCCTTTGTAACTCTTCACAGGCTGCCTGGGACTTACCTATCTTGAGAAGTTTTGTATCCTCTGCAAATTTTGCCACCTCACTGTTTACCTCTTTTTCCAGATCATTATTGAATATGTTGAATAATACTGGTTCCAGCACAGACCCCTTGGGGACACCACTATTTACCTCTCTCCATTCATAAAACTGACCATTTATTTCTATCCTTTGTTTTCCATCTTTTAACCAGTTACCAATTCATGAGAGGACTTTCCCTCTTATGCCATGACTGCTAATTTTGCTTAAGAGCCTTTGGTGAGGGACCGTGTCAAAGGCTTTGTGAAAGTCCAGGTACACTATATCCTCTGGATCTCCCTTGCCCACATGTTTATTAACCACCTAAAAGAATTCTAGTAGATTGGTTTGGCATTATTTCCCTTTAAAAAAAAACCATGTTGACCCTTCCCCAACAAAACGTGTTCATCTATGTCTGATTATTCTTGTTCTTTACTGTAATTTCAATCAATTTGCCTGGTCCTGAAGTCCAGGTTTAGTGGCTTTTTATTGCTGGAATGGCCTCTGGAGCCTTCTTAAAAAATTGGCCTCGCAGAAGAGAGAAGAAATGGCAAAGGAAGATTCTTTATCCCAGGATCCCCCTCACTGTAATAGCCTCTCCGTGTCACATTCAAATGCACAAGTAGGGTGGGTGAGTTATGGGGTGGAGGCACAATACTGAGCATTTGAGAGTGCCACGGAGGATATTATAGAGTGGGGGAACCTGAGACACAATCTTCCTTTGCCATTTCTTCTCTCTTCTGTGTGGTTAAAGAGATGGCATTAAACAACCAATTAAAGAAGCAAAGAATCTGTGAAGGATTGAAGAGTAGGTTGGCTCTGCCTCTCTCCTTTGTAGTCTTCCCACTTTAAAACTAGCCAGTAGCTCGTTCCACACCCCACTTCACCTTTCCCAGCCACCATGTCTGCACTCGAGCCGGAAAGTGTAAATCCCAGCTTGAGGAGACATACCCACAGTAGCTCAGATCAAGCTAGCCCACTAAAAATAGAAGTGTAGCCTCCATGGCACCAGGAGCTTGCCACCCTAAGTACATGCCTATGGGCTCAGATGGGATCGTACTCAGGGCTGCTAGCCTCTCACGCACTTATGGTAGAAAGATCGCTTGGGTCTGAGGAGTGGAGTTGTCTGCCCGCCATATTAGATCTTCAGTATCAATTTATCTGGAGTTTTCCCACTTGTGTTTTAAAGATAAGCAGATTTAAATGAATATCACGATCAGCAGTCTGGCTCTGCAATACCAAGTTTGAATGCAAAGGGCTTTCTCTAGCATCTCCTTGTTCATGTGCAAATCCTGCCTGGCCTAAGAGGAGGAGTAAACAGTCTCTGTAAAAGCAATTACCCATTTAAGACCAGGAGGGGAAATAAACCTTTGAGAGTTACTGAAGTGTAGACTTCAGGTTGTTTTCAACCATATTCAAACAGTATAGTCGCAATAACACAGATTCACAGAGAAATTTTTGAAAGTCCTGCTGAAGGTCAAACTGCCGTGGGAGAGCAGGCTTGGCTCTGTGTTCTTGTTCATCAGACTCAGGTACAATGGTGGAAGCATTGCTTTGGGGTGCACAAGGTGCCTTACTAGATTATAGAATGAACAGGGCCTGGGTGGGTCTGAAAAGGTATTCTGTCATGTGATTTCCACTCGTGAGAGTTCCAGGGGTAAGCAGGTGTATGACAATGCTTTAAATTCATGTGTTTGATGGCTGGAGGAATAGGAAGGGTGCTTGCTTCTGTAGGACACCCAAAATATTCAGAGGAAAAACCACTGCAGTGGTTTCAAGCAGAACTGAGCAATACCCCCTACAGGCCTCTGCAGGAGGTGTCAGCCAGTTGGTGACACCCAGATCTGTACGTGTGTCTAAGCTAAAAGAAGGAGAAACTCCTAGAGATCCCGAATTTTTATTGCTAGGACCCTGAGTAGAGCCCCAGTTAGCTATGGAAGAATCTACCTTTTGACAACATAGCTGTGCTTTTCTTTCTTGTACACCCTGACCCACAGTCAATGAAATAGGTTAGCTAGAACTTCTGTGACCTTACTAGGACAGGTGGCTGGCACGAAACTGGTGTTCTGAGGGGCTTTAAATAATTTACCACATTTATACAGTATTAATTATATTAATGATTTAAATAATCCAACAGGTTTGTATTGTGGGTTCTAATTTAAACTCCACTATCTCCCTGACTTCTCTCTCTCTCTCTCACTCTCTCTCCGTTCTCTTCCTCATTCTACTGTTTGTGCCTCTGTCTGCACAGTCAGGACCAGACTTTCAAATGCTGGCATCCGTGTGTGTGTGTGAATAATCAAATCATACAGTTTTTTGCACTTCCAGTTTAAATCACATAGACGTCAGAGTCCCTGAATTGTGCATGTGTCTGTCTCCAGCCCAGCATGGAAATGGGAAGCTCACTTGCTGATTCTGGCTGGAAGTAGACGTGCTGGTTTTCCTCCGATTTCCAGAGAGTGACCAAAATTATCAAATATAGGTGCCTAAAAGCAGCACCTAAAAGCTACGTGTGGGCACCTATGTGGACATGGGCTCACTTTTAGACATGCTGTGCTTCTGCAGCTCCCACTGAATTCCCACTGAGAGATGCAATCTCAGCACCTTTGAAAATCAGGCCACTTCTCCCTCGGTGTGGGCCTGGGTATCCAAGTGTGAACATTTTGGCTTAACTTTGTAGACACCAGACATTCAGATAAGTTTGGGCCACCCATTCATCCAGTCTATCTGAGCACTGTATAAAACTGTCCATTCCTCTTAGTGGCCTTTAGAGAAACCTGAGTGTTTTTCTTCTGTCCTGTTTTCCAGTAGTAGGAAGAAGTCTCAGGAAACTCGTACCACTAAATATCCTTCAGTTCTTACTGCTCTCACCCCTGCTCAGGAGCAGGCAGAGAAGATTAATCCTGGGATTTGGGGCTTCTTACCCAAACTGAAACTTTGGATTTCATAAGATTCCCACATCACAATCCAAGATCTTAAATTGGATTAAAATGTAGATGTTAAAAGTCTAACTCTAAGAGATGATGCAGGCCAGGACTGAGATGCGCTGGCGGAGATAGGTGTGTGTAAGTGTAAGGGAGTTCTGCACAGAGCCTGCCTACATTACTGCACCCAGCTGCAGTCAGCAATAGTCCTTCATTGTCATTAGCAGAGCAATCATTGCTTTTTCCTAAAATTATCCCCCAAATTCAGAAGAATCAAAAACTGCTCACAGTGCTAAGCAAATAATGTTCTTGGATTTTGCAGGTAGTGCTAGCAGTTTCCCCCATGGAAAAAGACAAGGCATTAACCCTTTCAGTAAGTATTTTCTCTTCTTTTTGTTTCCTTTTTCTTCTGTTGCACTCATATACCTCAAAATTCAATGGGTCCCTCCCAATTTCTTGCCTGACATCTGTCCAATGAGCTGACCCTGCAGTACAGTACTTCCCATTACAGACTGAGAGTAGCTATGACGTGGAATTTGGAATTAGGGGACTGTGAATTTCATTCCCCACCCTCCCAGTCAACGTGTGTGAGTTTGGGTAATTTTTTAACTTGAGCGTCAGTTTTCCAAACAGGGTAATAATATCCACTGTTTATAAAGTAGGTTGTTAAGGAATCTTGAATTTACTTCAGGCCTTGTTCTGCAGCGCTTCCTATTCAAATATATTTAAAATTTCCAAAAACCACAAATTGCATTTCGAAAGCCAGTTGAAGGACATGATAAATCTTATGTTGCCCACATAATAAACAAGCACGTGATTCTTTTAAAGAATTAAGAAATGCATATTTCTCACAAATTTGGTTGGTAAAGGTAACTGTGTAGATGTAATAGACTTTTGTAAGATGTTTGACTTAGTACCGTACAACATTCTCCTTTTAAAAAAAATTAGCATAATTCAACATCAATAAAGCACATTTTAAATGGATTAAGAGCTAGCTAACTGACAACTACTTTCTGAGATCTGTTAATGTGGAATGGAGCCGTTTCTAGTGGGGTTCCATAAGGATCAGTTCTAGGACTGATGCTATTTGACACCTATCAATGACCTGGAAGTAAATCGCTGCTGATTTAAAATGTGGATGACACAAAGATTGGCAGAGTGGCAAATAATGATGAGGATAGGACAGTTATACAGAGCAATCTGGATTGCTTAGGAAGCTGGGCCCATTCAAACAAAATTCTTTCTAATACATCTGCAAGGTCATATGTCTAGGAACAAGGAATGCAGGCCATAGCTACAGAATGGGGAACTGTTCACTGGAAATTACTGACCCTGAAAAGGATTTAGGGATCATAGAGAACAAACAACTCAACATTAACTGTGACAAAAAAGGGCTAACATGATCCTTACGTGTATAAACAGGGGAGTAGTGATTAGGGGTATGGAGATGATTTTACCTTTGTTTACAGCATTGGTGAGACCAAGAAATACTGAAATATACCAAGAAATACTGAAATACTGCACAACATTTTTAAAAGGATGGTGGAAAAATTGGAGAGGTTGCAGAAGAGAGCCACAAAAATGATTTGAGGGCTGGACAAAATACCTTCCAATGAGAAACTTGGAGTTCTCTCTGTTTAGCTTAGCAAAAAGAAGTTTCAGAGGTGACTTGATTACAGTGTACAGGTACTTTCACCAGGCAAAAATACTGAATACTAAAGGGCTCTTTAATCAAGTGGAGAAAAGCATAACAAGAACCAATGGCTGGAAGCTGAAGCCAGACAAACTCAAAAATTAGACTCACATTTTGAACAATGGGGTGATTAACCCTTGGAACAAACTACCAAGGGAAATGGTGGATTCTCTGGCTCTTGATGTCTTCAAGTCAAGAGTTGGGTGTCTTTTGGGAAGACATGTTTTAGCCGGACACAAGTTATTGGACTCGGTACTGGGTGATATGTAGTGGTCTGTGGTATACAGGAGGTCCAACTAGGTGATGAAATGGTCCCTTCTGGCTTTAAAATCTCAGAATCTATTAAAATAATGGAACAACCTGTAACTCTCATCCATGGATTATTGCATTTCTTATGTGTTGTGATCTTGATTCTTGTATCTTAATATTTCCCATGTAATTAATCCTTCAAACATCGATCAATTGACAGAAGAATTTTTGTTAAAATATTTTAATTATTTTATTTTAGAATAGAAATAGTATTTGACAAAACATTAGGCAAGTCAAAATTTCAAACCAGGGCAGTTTTCTAATGAACTATAGCTCAGATTATCAAATTAATTTAGTTCAGACTTTGCAGGAACATTCCCCTTTGCCTTCAGATAAAAATGGCAATTTTCAGTCCTCCCTGAGCTCCCTGTTGCATATGTGGAACATGGCCATTAAGCCACCATTATAGGAGAGTGTAACTCCTCTCCATGACCAGCCAGCTCTGCCGGCCAGTACAGAAGGGGACAGAGCCATAGTTCTGCCTCCTTCCTGCTATTAAATCCTTTCTGTATCCATACAAGGGCCAGCCGCAACCTGGTCCAGTGGGCTAGCAAGGGCCAGTAATGTGAACACCATCTGTATGCCAGTCTTGGCTAACAGGACAGGAGAAGCCATAAGAGGAGATGTACTGCAGGGCAAAATGTGTAACTCCATTGAAGTACAAGGATATATCTCTCGCTCATTTCCAGTTAAGTGAAGGCCAGTGCATTAGTGACACTTGCAGCTTTGCTTCCAGTAGCTCTCAGCCTTGCTTTGTGCTACTCAGTGTGGGATTTCTAATCTCAGAAGGGTTGTTATTGGAACCACGTGGCAGCAGTTTGTAGCCTCAGGCCTCTCATAACAGCAATGTATGTGAACCTCAATACAACTGGCTAAGCAACCCCATTGCTCCCTCATTGCTGTGTCTCCCCCAGATCTTAGAAGAGCTCTGGGGCTTTTCAAGTACTGACATCCCTCCCCTCCCAGTGAATCCACGCTCCAAGTTTGCTGGGTTTCCTAAAACCCCAGCATTAGTTTTGGAGATGGGGCTTCAGCAGCACAGTGGGCTTTGGAGCCTGTTGTCCAGGAATGCCGCTACGAGGGGTTAGCAGAGAGGTTTCTGGGTACTGCTGCTGGACGGTTGGGGAGAGTCTGCTTTGACGTGTGATTGAATTCCTCGCAAACCTGCCTGCTTGATGGGAAGGAACCCAGCTGGCCACCCTTGGAGATGATTCACACTGGTAGTGCAGTGAGAGCTCCATCCAACTCTCACTAGAATTAGTGGGAGTTCTGCTCTTTAGTGGGAACAAGATTTGGCCTTAGGTGGAAGAGAGGTTGTTTTGGTGGTTTTGCCCAGACCATTCACCCATTCCACAGGAGGGAATGAGCAGCTGTGGTTTGTGTTTAAAAATACATCCGTGCCTAAGGCTGTAAATGTGACTCCTCCAAAACTGACTCTTCCACAAGGCTATTGCTTGTTAAGTCCTCGTCCTTGTCAGCCTTGTAGCTCACTATGAAATCGTTGCCCTCCAGAAGCATTTTCTGTCACAGAGAGGCTGTACAGTACGCTTACACTGGCTGGCTACAATTTTGGTTTTAATGTTGGTTTTCCCCTCTTGCCTCCCCGCACCAATATTCTGCCTGACCCACCTCCTTCAGTAGGACGCCTGGTCTAGGAGCAGATATGAGTAGAAGACAGGAGGCCACCCGAAGGACGGACAGACGGACACCCGGCTGCAATGTGGCATTGGCAACATCCAGTGTAGCAGAAGTGGCACCCAGAACGTTTGCACTTTTTTTAATGATTGGTTGTTTGTTTTTTTTCTTTAATGCCATTATCTAATACTTTGGGGGAAGGGGAATGAGAGCATGACTTTAAAAAAAAAACATTTGGACAGCTACTGACAACTTAAGTTTCTGAGTTCACGGGGACTCGAGAAGAGAGAGATTTTTATATACTGTATATAAATATATATGTAAATTGTACAGTTGTCTTGTACAGGGGTTGGGGTTGCTGTTTGGTCCCTTCCCTCGATTTCATAGGCTGTTAGGGTTAAAGGGACACCTTGACTTCTGGAATCCAGTAATGCAGTGATGTCTGCAACCGATCCATCCTCTGGCCACAAATTGCTCTCTCTTTCTAGCACCTCCGTGTGCATAAAAGCAAGTGTATTGCCACAGCTTATGCTCACAGATGTGCACTGCAGGTCCCACTCATGCAGTAGGCCAGATGCTTCTTGGGAGTTACTGAATACACCCAGCTGCCACTAGAGTTGAGGGCCCCCTGCAGTATGCAGGATTGGGCCCTTGAGAGAGCAGCGCTCCTTTCCATCAACAAACTGCAGATAAGCGAGCAGGAATGGGTGCAAAGTTCAAACCTGAATCACGGGAGGCACAAAGATAGCTCCAAGAGCACAAGGAGGGGTGCCAACAGTAGGGGGGCTCAGCATAGGCCCCAGCTGTGCCTTCCCTGTACTCCAGTGGCACTAAAGTCCTGCATCTTCATGTATCACAGAGTGATCATAGAAATACCCTCTACCATATATAAGAATAATACAAAAGACAAAGCATGACGTAGCTCTGCTGTGCTCCTGCAGGCTGCTTAATGCTACAGATGACAGCACATATGTCAACACAGAAAGGTACAGCCAGAGGCCTGTCTCTGGGAGTCTAGTTTCATCTCTGTCATTTTAGCCCAGGCCCATTAGGAAGGCATTGTTCATTACAACCTGAACAATAGCTGCTCGTACCATGGGTTCCTGTGCTTGCTGTGTGTGAATCCGTAACTATCTTCCCATGCAGTAGTGTGATATATCACAGTTACCACCTCACATCAGTCTCTGTTCTGATGTCTCTAGTGTAAGCCGTAATGATGCACACTATTAAAGCCCTGGCAATGGCTCAGCTTGAACAGGCTGCTGCATTCAGAGATTACAGTGACCGTTTCAGCGGGTGGTGCTGGGCCGAAGTTAGTGTCTTGTTCGTCTTGGTTAGACACACGTGTAAAATCTGTGGAGGGACAGAATCATCCAGGTCTGTGCACTAGACAGTGGGGTGCGTGGAGCATGATGGGAAGCAGCAGCGCTTTCCTGCTTTGTGCAGCTCTAGCCTGTTTGGCGCACGTTGGTGGGGGGCATTATTTACAGCAGCCTCTCAGATGTCAGACATGTCATGCTCTCCTGCCACTCCTATTTGGACTGCAACCTTTGTCCTCTGCTTTCATGCACACATTCTCTATCTAAACTAGGGTTGCCAACCCTCCAGGATTGTCCTGGAGTCTCCAGGAATTAAAGATTATGTCATGTGATGAAGCCTCCAGGAATTCATCCAACCGAAACTGGCAACTCTCTACTACCCGCTGCCTGCATTCTGCTCCAGTAGGGGAAGCAACTCTCTGGTGACATTGTTATCCATGTACTTCGGCTGTTTGGCTCACAATGGGGCTGCTGTGTTATTGCATATAATGTGGTGAACAGGATTTCTCATCTCTCTCACCTGTACACCTGCAATGTGTAATCTACTCTCAGGCTAATGAGAAATGGTAGGCAGGCACCAATTTGTACAGTGTTTGTGTGGTCTGGGTTTGAAACTAGTCCTGATTTGGACAGTGGCAAAGCTATCCGTGCAATACCATTGAAGTGTCCTGACATGGATCCTGCTGATAGTGCCAGGCATCGTGCCATGCTGTTGTAGGGTGACCCCAGAACATTGATTCACAGCAGCACTGCGTTGTGGCAGAGAGGCCTGGCATCGCACTGGGCTGCGTGGCTTTGTGACATGGTGTTGTGATGTAGCACACTCACAGAGTGCTGCGGTGACATCACTTGGTGACAGCAGTGTGTGTGCTGAACTTGCATCACAACCCAAATGTCCCGACATCTTGACACAGCAAGTTCACACCATACTGTTCACTAATTAAATATTCAGAGGGAGCAGGGCTCGATTGCAAAAACAAATTGCTCATTGGATTCCAGAGCTTGGGACCTTCTGGAGGAGAGCAGGATTGAAGCTGGGTTAAAGTGTTTGGTCTGGATTAAAAAATCAACAACAACAAACTCATGACAAGTGTCTCCCTGAAGCACAAATCTCACAAACCCACCATAAAGAAGAACTGTTGTCTTTAGTGAACAGCAGCGCCCGCTGCTGGCTTCTCATTGTAAATTACATACATTGAATGTGCTCTTCTGCCTTTTCCTTTTTATACTTTGGGGAAGGGGGTATGTGTACATTGAAATGATTTGGTTTGGTGTACAATGAGAAATGTCAGTTTCCTCCTCTAATCCTGTTGTAGGAGTGAAGAATGAACCCATCTTTGTAAAAACTCCTTTTCTTTGTATACTAGTTTTAGGAATGATAAGCTCTGGCTGCCGTTCTCACTTATAGCTACAGCCAGCACGAGCAGAGGGTTGGATGCCAGGGTGGGCTTTCTCATATGGTCTCTGAGAGCAGCAAATCTTCAGCAGCAGAAGCGGGCTGGTAGAGGTGGTCACTGCCTGTTTGCTCAGGGCAGTAAAACCCCCTAAATCCAGTCTTGGTGGCTGACACTCTTAAAACTCATTGCATCTTTTCTGCTGGAAACTTTAAGCCAGTGAGCTCACATTGCCTATTGCCATGTAAATCCTTCTGCAACCTTTGTCCTGCTGTCGGCCCTGCCTCCCTTCTCTCTAAAGGATGCTTAAAAAACATACCGCACGTACTGTCTGCAAGTTAATAGTCTGGGCGCCTCTTCAAGGAAGCCAAGCTATTACCTGTTTGTAGGGCCAGCCTCAGAACCTGTGAGGTCCTAGGTGAAATCTGCCAGGGGGTTGCCTTCCGGCCTGGTTCTGCTGATGGAATGGGAATCGAGCAGTACACTGCTTCCCCTTCCCTTCCCACTGGAGAATGAGTCGCAGCACTCTGAGTTGGTGGGTTTACGTAGGGTCCGGAGCAGTTTCTTGCATGGCTTGTGCTTCACATTACTGTGTGTGCATGAGGCTCTGAGTGATTCTGTGCAGCTGGACCATAATTACACAATAAATGTGGTCTAGCTTTTTGTGTGTTGGACAGTCACACAGACTCCTGGCCCTGTGGCCTAAATCAGTCATTCAGTTGTCCATATCGAAACTGCACAATGGCTGCTGCTCTCTGCCAGTTCTCCTAGAACTAAAACTAGCAATGTAAGCAGCAAGTCCTCCAGCAGCAATGCTACCGTTCCCACCAGAGAACCGAGTGCCACCCCTGTCTGTCAGGGGGTAGAGCCGAGCACATCCTTCCCCAGCAGCCAGGACAAGGGAGAAGAGGCCAGGGGCCCCATAGAGTAAGTCCACATCCAGCACTGGTCCTGTTAGAGGGGGAGATACTTCCTTGTTCACTGATGACCAGTGAAGTAAATTTGGTATTGTCTCCCCCAGCAGTTCTGTTTACAGCATTGTTCATTCGGCTGAAAGGTGGCTGGTTGGTTTTGGTTTTGTAATAAAATATAGATAAATGTTGCTTCGGAGTCTTGTGGAGCTTTAATTTCCAGAGTTCATCCCCTTCCTCTGCAACTCACCTTGATAGTTGCCTAAGCAGAGCCTTGGGAACTGGGCAGTTTCTGTTCACGGTGGTCCACACCAGTCCTTAGTTTATTCTGGCCCACATAGGGTGAGCCCCACACGTCACTTTCATGAGAAGGGTGAAACACACCCAAGAGCTCAAAGTGAAACTTGGACAAAAACAGCCCCTTGAATCAGCCCAGGATCACTCAAAGGCAGAGCTGGGTTGAGCTTTGCTGCGCTTCACCCAGAGGTGGCGGCATTTCAGTTGCATTGTCTGTGTAGTTTGTAAAATCTCTGTGCAACTTTTCTTGAGTGAGGTACCCGAATACTTGGATGCTAATATCTAAACTGTATTCTTAAATTTATTCACCTAAATTTGGGTTATTGCTGATTATGTACTATATGTACCATATGACTTTTAAAAAACAAACTTTGTATTTGTGGACAATCCAAGCACTATACCCAGATGTCCAGACACACTTTTCTCAACCTGTGTATTATATAATTTTAACATTAGCTTTAATAAAATACTTTAGGCAATGCACTATATAAGCAGGTTTCCCTAGTGAACTGGACAGCAGAGCAAATACTGCCACCTACAGGTCATGGGCATTTTCGACAATTACCGATGAAAAATGCTAGTGGTCTTAAGGTGTTGTTCACGCATGCTTTCTTCTGCCTTGTGAAATGGCTGCACGTTCTCTCACTTCCCAGAAAGCATGTTGTGATCATGACTAGTAATAACTTCTTGGCCGTCCTCTTGTTAGGACCAGAGAATCCCCATCATCTCTTTCAGCACCCCAAACAGAACATTCAGGGCAGGTGGATTCAGATCATGTCCTCAGCAAAGTCTCTGCTGCAGGCTCCAGTACAGAGACATGCCAGAGTTGTGAAGCTGTGATCTGAATATTCCTAAGTGCAGAGTGGAACAGGGGAATGAATCAAACCCTGCATTCCTGTCTGCAGCCGTCTCTAGCCCATAGAAGGGCTAAGCAGAACGTTGGCTGTGAAATCCCAAACCATGGGAGTCACCTGGCCTCTGTTTTCATTCCACACTCCCAGACAGGGAGTTAATCATGTGGAGATCCAAGCCCAGGAGTATTCTGCTTTTAAAAGCAGGCCATTGTTTACCAGGTAAAGTATGAAGGTAAGACCTGTATTGAGGCTGGGGTCCCTGAACACCAATGGGAGTCCTGAAGAGAAAATTATTCTTGAAGTAGTAGGTGTGTAGCAATGGCAGTTCTGTTACAGATTCAAAGCAGAGCACTAAGGTCTATAAGAGCTGTAAGAATTTGCTGAAGTGGTGTGTGAGAGAGAGAGAGAGAGCAACCACACTGATTTCAATAGATGTTCAGAGCTGAAATATCATTCTGGATCTGACTTAAGATCTTTACCTGAATATTAAGGAAGGAATTAGAATGTTCACAAGTGACTAATAATTTTGTGAGCCTCTATTTTTGGGTGCCCTTTAAAGGGTCCTGATTTTCAGAGTGTGGGTGGTCAGCACGTTTGGAAAATCAGGCTCCTCTAAAGTGTCTCATTTTGGGCACCCAAAAATGAAGGCACCCAAATCACGTGTCACTTTTGTAAATCTTGGCCGTAGGCTTGACAGCCTGTTGCTCTAGTTACCATAATGAGAGCAATGGCATAGTCCATGCCGGTCATAAAGCTACTGCTTCTATCTCTGCAGCCTCAGAGAGCCCTGAAGTAGGATCACATTGGGAAGCTTTTACTCACAACTAAGGTTAGCAACTTTAAATTAAAAAATATATGTAATGTAAATCTGAGAACCTGATGTGCTCAAGTGCCAATATTATGTAATGGCAAATGTATTTTTCTTCACTCCAGCTGCAATACCCCTCAGTCTCTCTCTAGTTATAGACAGAAAAGTAACTGCAAAGTGGACAGCGTGGGGAGCAATCTTTCAATGAGTCCAAAGCAAATATGCTCAATTTATCAGTGAAAGGAATGATTTTTCTAACTGTCAGCTCTAGAAATTCCACCTGGGATCTGAAACTGCAGCTGTGTTATTCCTGCCTCTGACATCACCACCTGTAATTATGACTGCCAAAGTCCAAATTTAGTTGACAGTTTAGCTGATGCTTCAAGAATCGGAATAGAATCCCAGCTCTGTCTGTCAGGGCTGCTGCAGGCCCGCAAAGCAAACAGGAATAAAAATGAGCTGTGTACAGTACTCTTCCCAGCAGCGACATTTCCAGGAGTCCTTTCATTCAAATTTCATTTTTCTGAACTTTGAAATAAATAATAAAAATACATCATTGACCTTTTGGCCTCTCAAATTCTAGGCCCTGTAATCAATTCCCAAGTGCAACAAACAAACTCCCCAAACAAACTTCAAAAGCCTGTGTTAAATGAGAGAGCTGGATGAACAGAAGTCTCACAAATTACTTTGGAAAATACCTTACAACAACATTTCCTTTTAAAAAAGAAAAAAAAAAACCCCCAAAAAACAAACCCTCAGAAAATGTCCAAAAATTACATTCCACCTAACAGGCACTAGAAGGCATGGATGTGCACAGCTAAGCTATTCATGGAACCTTAACTTTGTCTTGCTCCACTTGCAACATTCCTAGCAGGCCAGTGCCACCTGTTTTGTAAGCGGTGATGTTTTCTTATGCTCTTCTTTAGAATGAATTATTTTAGAGGGCATTTTTATTTTTAAGGGGGTTAAGCCATCCACACCAATAGGCTGTGACTCGCTTTAGTTCAGAAAAGCCTTGGGATTTGAAGAGTTTGGATATAGAGTTAGCTGTAAGCGTATTTTACAGCACAAGTATATACATAGCTGACAGCAAAAAACTAGGTTAACGCTGGGGTCAGGTTGCTTGGTGGTATGTTGTCCCCTTGCAGAGTGCTGAGTTGAGCAAAACTCAAACTTCTGAAAATGCACAGCATTTCTGTCAGCAAGGGCCCAGTCTGCCCCATTGGCATACATACCTTTACTCTGCTAACCCCACAGCTGCTGAAATGTACAAGCTCTTCACCTCCTTTTACAGCCTATTCACTCTCACCCACAGGATTACAGCTCACGCTATTAGGTTGTCTATGCCATCTCCCCGTGTTCCCCTGGAGCTGACAGTAGCCAATAGGAATTATTTGGATACACTCCAGGTGCAATCAGTGTATTAGGTGTATCTACACTAAATGGTGGAGGCAGTAGCTGGGCCTGCTTGGTAAAGGCGTGTTTGCAATATGAGGATGTGTGGGTTGGATCGAGATGTGTGACAGCTGTGATTATATGATGAACTCTCTGTGTTTTGCATCCTCCAGTGTGTGTGAGCAAAGGGAAGAGCTGCATCTGTACCTTCAGGATCCAGTATGCGGAATTGTGTACATCATAAAATAAGCAGGGCCCAGGAAGGTTATTACAAAGGGCATTGTCTGTAGCAAGCGGGGATATGAGAACAGGCTGAGCCTTTACTATCTGCCTGCACTCCAGGTAGTGTGAGTGCGGTCAGTGTTAGTTGTAGCTGTCCTGAACGGTAGATCTGTGGATTACTTTGAGATGTGTGACAGAGCTGTGCCTGTGATGTGAGATCTATGGTTTCCCCTCTCTTGTGTGGGAGGACAGGGAAGAGATGCATGTTCAGGACGCAGCATGCGTCATTTCAGTGCAGAATTGTGGAGGCTATGCTGGTAGCAGGGCATAGGGCTGTTATTACGAAGGATATTGTCAGCAGCGAGATGGACTCTTGGAGGATTCCAGTGCTTTCATGGTGGTTAAGTGGAACTGTAGGTTGAGATGGTATCCCGTGAGCAAGTGTACGGGCGCTGAAAAAGGTTGGAAAGTGGTTCTTAAGCTGTACAGATGTGGTATTCTTTTGGGGGAGCTGGCTAGGACTGAGAGTGTGTGCCAGGTTCTGGCCCCTCCTGCATCTTCTCGTGCCAAGCACCAGAGTGAGCAGTGCCTACGTGCATATCGAGGCATTGCTCGAAGAGGATAGAAGGAAGGTGACATGGGCACTTTTCCTTCCTAACCCCTTTTTGTTCTTTAATAGCGTGAGCTGGAATCCCGTAGGTGAGCGTGAATGGTCGTAGCAGGAGGTGCAGAGCTTGTACATTTCAGTGGTGATGGTTTTGGCAGAGTAAAGGTGTGTGTGTGTTAACGGCATATTGGGGCACTGCTGAAAGAGGGCAGAGTTAAGGGTGCATGGGCCACTTTAACTTTGCATTCTGAAAACCAGGAAAGTTTGTGTTTTGCTCAACTCAGTGTTCTTTAAGGGGACGACAGACCACCAAGCAACCTTAACTCTGTGTTAATGTAGTTTTTTTGCAATTTAATTTTCTAGGGTTTAAAAAAAAAAAAACCAGGAGAAGATAATGATGTTGTTCGGAGTTAGCAGTCATTTGGGCAGTTATACTTCTCTTGTCCTGCAAGTAGTGTACTTAGGGCTTGTCTACACTGGCAATTTACAGCACTGCAACTTTCTCCCTCAGGGGTGTGAAAAAACAGCCCCGTAAGCGCAGCAAGGTTCAGCGCTGTAAAGCACCCGTGTAGGTGGGTTTTTAGAGCACTGGGCAACCTCTCAATCTCGCTCTGCCGCGACCACACAAGCCACATTAAGGTGCTGCCACAGCATTAGCGTTGCCAGTGTAGACTAGCCCTGAGCCAGCATGCCTCGTCCACCCCTCCAGACCCATCTACTGTGCCTTACCAGCCCTGCGTCACGACATCTCTCCAGCTACGCCCCCAACCCAGTCACTGCAGAGCCCCAACCTGTCCCCTCACCACTTCAAGCAGGGAACATATCTCCCCAAAGCCTGGTCTACAAACGTTTCTATTGCAGTTACCTCCCATCCCTGTAATCAGTTACCTCCAGTGCCTGGAGGGAAGGACATTCATGTTATAGTGGCATAGTGTTTGGGTGCAGGATGGTTTCGATCCACTGGTTACTGGCAGAGTTGTGGAGCTGGAGGGAGGGAGTGTTGAGTGCACTGGCAGAGCTGCAGATTGTCATGCCGTATTGTTGGGGTTCACTGGCAGAGCTGGAGAGTGCAAGGGGCTGGCGTGCAAGGGGTTGGGGTGAGCTGGCAGAGCTCGAGGGTGTCATGCCTCCCTCACCTTAGCACCCAAACTCTCTTGCTTCCTTTACCATCCCTTCCCATATATCCTCCTCATAACCACCTCCCCTCACTGCAGCCCCTATTCCCCCACTCCTTTGCCCCTAATATGCCTCTCTTCCCAAGAAGCATTCACACATCTAATGCCCCACCCCCAAATATTTTGATTACATTCCCTCCAAAATGAAATTGCCACCCATAACTCACAAATTATAGCAACTTCCAGCCACTTTATCTAAAACGCTTTTTGTCTTAGGTGGGGATTGTGGTTAATTTATCCTTAGCTAGGTTAACTGAAGGGTGAGTTCACACCCATCACTCTCAGAGATCTGTTTAACCACACAAGGCAGCAGAAGGAAAGTGCTTTGTTTAGGGCACCTATAAGTCAGGAAGCATTTGGACAAATGATGCCAAATTTGTATCACTAACGCTCCCCCACATCCCCATGGGTACACGGGATTTCACAGCAGGCCAGTTAACTGTACAGGTTTGAGAGCATTTCCAAAGGGCAAGCTTTCATGCATCTAAAATAACAAGGATAGAAACCCTCTAGCTATTTTTCTGTATTGGTGCATTTGTAGAGTAAAAATGGACCCTTTCTTAAATACCATTCTCAATTTGGATCCTACAAAGACTTAGTGGGTGCCATGTACTACCTTGGATAAACTTGACCAACTGAGACTATTTTGACCTGGATCACATCAATCATTTGATCTCTAGCTTTGTACAACCCCTGCTTCCTCCAACCTGGAAACTTTTTTTTTTTAATGGCTATTTTACAAAGCTTATATTTCCAGAACCCCTAGCTCAAATGACTCCAGATTTGGGTCTCTAACCCTACCCTGCACCCTTCTGAGGCACACCAGATTTCAAAGAAATACAACTGTGCAGGTCAATTGTAGAGGACTTAGAAAGGTTGACCTTTAAACAGATGACTAGATGCAATCTTAACTACTACAGTACTATAATGTTCTCAATAGTAAGAGTGATCTTTAAACCCATATTACCAGGCAAATCCCATAATATAATGTTCTGGGTTTAGGTGGTTTATATGCAAAAATACAGTCACTGTGGGCCTCATTCTTACAAATGACTGTACCTACAGCCCTGATTTGCTCACTTCTTACAATAGGTGAGAAGGTCTGACCCTTTTCAGGACTGTACCCAGCTTAGCTGAACAGATACATCAGGGGAGCTGCCAGCATTTCTGATATAGCCACCTAGGGAGTAACACCAGACTCTGAATGGCTGAGCTGAATCTATAATAAACTATATATTCTGATCGTCCTAAAATCCTGACTGAATCTCCTTACGCAGAACCCACAAACACTACATGGTAGCAGGAGTGGATTCACATGTTTTATCACATATTTATAGATAAGAGTGATTGGAGAAGAAAGTAAAGGGAAAAAAAGGGGTAAAGAAAATTTTGCAGCTGATAATTCCACCAGAGTTGAAGTTATCTGCCAGTGCAGCAGGTAATGGGAAGAAGAGTCATCAGAGGTTCAGCCTATATATGCAAATAAGCAGCTTTGCTGAAAAAGATAAGCAGAAAGTAGCTCTTTTGAAAAATACTGTGGGGCCCGAAGTGCTAGATGTTTATAACTGTGTGTACTTAAGTCAGGCAATGCAAGAATCCTGTCAGATGGTACTTCACAAGTCTGAAACTACTGCATGCCCAAGATAAATTAAGCTTTTGAAAGACACAAATTTCACATGAGAACTCAGAGAGGAGGAGAGTCGTTTGAAGAAGTTATATTGGATCTCAAACTGTTGAGCCAAACATCTAATTATGGACAGCTCACAGAGTCAGTAATCAGAGATCAAATATTCAGGATCCAAAGATTAGAAAAAGACCATTGGAAGCATAGGTGCCAAATTTCTAATCTGCTGGCAGGTGCTTCTCCCTGGCTTTGCACAGGGCCTGCCCCCACTCCACCCATTCCCCCAGGGCCCCACCCTGCTTCTTCCCACCCCCCATTCCACCTAGGCCCCACCCCTTCCCTGTCCAGTTCCACCCTCTCCCCCAAGCATGCTGTGCCCTCGCTCCTCCCAGCCCAGCACCTCCTGATAGGCACTGGGAGGGAGGGGGAGGTGCTGATTGGTGGGGCCCTCCTGCAGGCAGCAGGCACTGCAGGGAGGGGGAAGTTCTGTTAGAGGGGCTCCTGGTGGGTGCTCAGCACCCACCATTTTTTTTCCTGTGGGTGCTCCATCCCAGGAGCACCCACGGAGCCGGCACCTATGATTGGAAGATCATGAGGCAGTAAGACTAGTTTTGGGGAGGGAAAACAAGACGCTGCTTTGATGGACAGAATTGGACAGCCCAAAGGCAGTGCAGAGCAGAAACGTACAACAAGCCTGCAAGAAAGGAGGTTATTGAGGACAACATAAAGAATTGCACAAGGGGTGGAAGCAAACACAGACCTCAGCAATGCTCTGCCTTTGGACAATGTGGCAACAAGTAAAACAGATTCAATCCTTTTGCAAGACTGTGCCAGCAGGAACAGCAGGCGCACAGAAAAGAAACCATGTATGCATGCTGTTCGCCAGGAGAAGAACACCTCTGGCAGCACAGAAGAAAAGTTTTCTTCAGGAGCTTTGAATAAAGTCACTGCACTAAATGATTGGAACTTTTGTGACTTTCAGACTAGACACTGGTGCTCAAGCAAATGTGGTAACAGAATATATTTTATAGGGCTTAAAGAAAAAAAGCGAGTACATTGAAAATAGACCACTAAAGTCAAGGGTTTACAGTGGAGAGCTCATTCCTACTCTGGACGCATGAACTAGAGGGAAAGCTGAAAAATAAGACTGAAAAAATGCGTAATTGTGCCAAGAAAAAAATGCCTGTACTGAGAACATGTCAAGCTCTAGGGCTAGTACAGAGACTATACTCATTAGAGGGGCAAGGGAACTCGGGTATTGAGGAGCAGTTTCAGGTTGTCTGAATAGATACATTAGGGGGAACTGTGAGCAGTTCTGACACAGCCCCCTGAATAGTGACACCAGACTTTGAGTTCCTGAGCTGAATATCTAATAAATGATGGTGACAGAATGTATCTCTGTGTCCACGCTGTACACACTATTGTAATAACTTTTGTACAATGAATGCCCTGTGAGGTATCATTTGAAAACTCATAATTTGCTGGTCATTATTGTCTTGACAAAATGTATGTTGCAGCACTGTATGTGAAGTTATGAGCGTCCACTCTATGGTGTTATTAACACAAGTTCCAAACCGAAGTTGGGAAACAGGTCTGTCTCAAACAAAGGAATGTGAGCTATGCTTAATTTGCATTTTAAGCAGTAAACACTCATCAAGCAGGAAGGGAGACAAAGAAAGCTCAAACAGGAAAAAGCAGCAGGGTACATCCCTCCCCATAGGCTTTGTCTCCTGGTACCCAGCTGGAAATGTTTTTTCAAGAGGGGGACTGAAACTATCAAAAGTAAGGACAAACACCCCAAGGGGCACCTCTCTCTCCCCCTGCCCATCACATTTACAGCAGTTGAAGCACAAAAGAAGTGCTATTTAGATTCTGTGAGAAGGGGTCCTGACCTAAGAAGTTTGATCTGTAAGACCACTGAAAGCATATGGTGAGAAAACTCTGCTTTGAATTTAATGTAGTTTGTTAAGTTAGCCACTAGTTGCATTTTATCTTTATTTTTCTTGTAACCATTTCTGACTTTGTCTTATTACTTGTACTCACTTAAAATCTATCTCTTTGTAGTTAATACATTTCTTTTATCTAATCCAGTGTGTTTAAATTCAAGTGTCTGGGAAAGTCCAGTTGGGGTGGCAAGTTGTGTGCATATTATTTCTAATAAAGAAATAACAGACTTTATATAATTTGTATTGTCCAGGAGATGGCTGGGCAGTACAGGACATATATTTTGGGGTGGGGAAGGGGGAGAATCTAAGACTGGGTGTGTGTTGGGGTCATCCTGCAGTATAACCTAGGCTGGTGAGAGCCAGAGTATAATCCAGTTGTGGCTGGCAGGCCGCAGTCACACACACATACACTCAGGATGTGGCTTGCATACTGGAAGGCTGTTTGGGAACGCCTTCAGCAAGGCATTGTAAGGCACCCAAGGTTGCAAGGCACGTGTGACATAGCTGCTTATTCGTCTGGATTGTACCCTGGTATGTCACAAAAATACATTCTGATCTTCTAAAGTCCTGAGTGAATCTCCACACACAACCTACGAACACTACACTAGGTTTTTTTATTAGGAGACTTGAAGTTTTTCATGTAAAAACAAACAAAATCTTGTTGGAAAAAGCTGTCAGTTTATTCCAATTAGATTAGTTTAAATTATTAATGCCTATCAGTGGATTATTAATGTGCGCTAATGGCGTAATAATTACCCGAATCTACATTGATCATAAGATAGGACATTGCAGAGTTAAGATGCAAAAAGCTAGAGGGTGGGAGGGAAAAGTACAGAATAACATATTAAAACTTAATTAAAATTTCAAGTGTAGACATATCCATAGTTAGTAAATCCATGTTTAAATTTGGAACAGTTTTACAAGAAGTTTTTCAAAATGGCTGGTGCTATGCAGGGGACTTTTGTAGTTTGCTCAGGAAAAAGGGACCTTTTGTCATAAGATTCACCTTTATGTATTGTTTTAAAACTCTTGGTAAGAGTGACTCTAACAAGAGCTAGACCTTTTGAGGGACTTTGTTTTACTACATCCAGGCTCTGAAAAGAGCAGAAAAATTCAGAGCTACTAAGTGTGGTCTGTAACCTATCATTTAAATCAGCTTTCTATAGCAGATGACTGAAGGATAGCTAATGTAATGCCAATTTAAAAAAAAAGGCTCCAGAGGCAATCCCAGCAATTACAGGCTGGTAAACCTAATTTCAGTAGTAGGCAAACTGGTTAAAACTACAGTAAAAAACAGAATTGTCAGACACATAGATGAACACGATCTGTTGGGGGAAGAATCAACATGGTTTCTGTAAAGGGAAATCATGCCTCACCAATCTATTAGAATTCTTTGAGGAGGTCAACAAGCATGTGCCATGTGGACAAGGGCGATCCAGTGGATACAGTTTATTTAGACTTTTACAAAGCCTTTGACAAGGTCCCTCACCAAAGGCACTTAACCAAAGTATGCAGTAATGGGATAAGAGGAAAAGTCTGCTTAAGGATCAGTAACTGGTTAAAAGATAGGGAACAAAAGGTAGGAATAAATGCTCAGTTTTCAGAATGGCAAGAGGAAAATAGTGGTGTTCCCCCAGGTGTTATTACTAAGACCAGTACTGTTCAACATACTCATAAATGATCTGGAAAATGGAGTAAACAGTGAAGTGGCAACATTTGCAGACAATACAAAATTATTCAAGATAGTTAATTGAATCATTGAAATTATTCAAGTCCAAAGCAGACAGCAAAGAGTTACAAAGGGATCTCACAAAACTGGGTGACTGGGCAACTAACTGGCAGATGAAATTCAATGTTGATAAATGCAAATTGGGAAACATCATCCCACTATACATACACATTATGGGGTCTACATTAGCTGTTACCACTCAGGAATCATTGGGGCTAGTTCTCTGAAAATATCTGCAGTCAAAAAACGCTAAGAATGTTAGGAACCATAAGAGAGGGGATAGGTAACAAGAAAGAAAATATCATAATGCATCTATATAAATCCATGGTACACTCACATATAGCATGCTGTGTGCAGATCTGGACTGCCCCATCTCAAAAAGGATATATTGGAACTGGAAAAAGTACAGAAAAGGGCAACTAAAATGATTAGGCCAATGGAACCACTTCCGTATAAGAAGAGATTAAAAAGACTGGGACTTTTCAGCTTGGAAATGAGATGACTAAGGGGGTTATGACAGAGGTCTATAAAATCATGACTGCGGTGGAGAAAGTGAATAAGGAAATATTATTTACTCCTTCACATAACTCACGCACTAGGAGATCACCCAATGAAATTAATAGGCAGCAGGTTTAAAACAAACAAAAGGAAGTACTTCATCACACACCGCATAGCATGTAGAACACTTTTCCAGAGGATGTTGTGAAGGCCAAGACTATAATGGTTCAAAAAGGAACTAGAGAAGTTCATGGAGGATAGGTCCATCAATGGCTATTAGCCTGGCTGGTCAGGGATGCAACCCCCATGCTCTGAAATGTCCTTAGCCTCTGTTCATCAGAAGCTGGGAGTGGACAACAGGGGATGGATCACTAGATGATGACCTGTTCTGTTCATTCCCTCTGGGGCACCTGGCATTGGCCACTGTCAGAAGGCAGGATACTGGGCTAAATGGGCCATTGGCCTGCCCCAGTATGGCCATTCTTATGTATGTTAAAACAATCACCTGGGCAGGACTTGGTAGTTCTGACACAGGGTGCAAAATTTCTTAAGGGACACAGCATTTAATTAGCGCCAACTAATTGATAATTGTTCATGTTAAATTTCTGAAACTTTATGCTGCCAATGAAATTTTGGCTAGGTCATTAATAATAAAGGGGCTGAAGATGCCCTGCTGTACGTGCAAAATCCAACAGTAACAGAGGCGCCACGGCAGGTGCCGCCATAATGTAGCTTGTCACAGGTGTCACAGACAGCAAATAGTTTGTCAGGCAAGCTGTCTTTTCAGAGCCTCATATCGAATTGGTGGAAAGTGATGGCCTGTGTGACACTAGCAGTGTGCGAGGTTACAGGCTATAAACCAGCTTCCACCCAGCTTTAGCACTGATGTGAAAATCAGAGACTATTTAGGGTCAAGTGATAGACTGGGAAAGCAGACGAAGAGCCCTTCCTCCCGCAAATCCACTCACACACCCACGCCAAGGACAGATGTAATTTGACTGCAGGTTTTTTTGCTGGAGGAGCGGCAGGGACGGGGACAGGATGCTTCTGCCACTGCCTGCTCGAGTGACCTCAGGAGGTGGTGTCTGGGTTAGGAAGGCATTGGGGAGTGCTAGTTATCTCCATTTCAAAGGCTATCCCGCAGTGTCATGCAGTGCTTCCTCCCCTCACTGGTGAGGACGCAGAGCCTTCCCAGCACACAGCTGCCTGGTAGGGGCATTGTTTTTCCCCATAATATTAACTACCTAGAAATGAAACATTGCGTTTACCCAAGAAGCACTCCTTTAACCCCAGTACAGCAAGTTAGAAACATTCACAGTCTCCCCTGTTGGGCGACACTGTCACAAAGAGCAGCCTCTCTGGCACTGGGTGCAGACATGACAATTGGGATTCAAAATGTTTTAAAAAATTACATTGCCAACTTTAATCATAGCGACAAGCTCTTCTCAGTGTGTGACTGCTCCTACTGCTGGACTGACCTGGATGGCTGCAATGTCTCTTTGAACTCGCTAACTAAGCCACAAAGGTTAATGCTGTTGTCATGAGCTGAGCAAGCCCATTTGCTAATTAAATGAACGCAGCTAAGTCCCTTTTGTCCTGCAAGAAAGGGCAAATCAGTTGCAGGTGAGCCACGCCTCCTGCTAAAACCATCCACCACCACCTACAAACCGAAAACAGCATCAGTTAGCGACTGGCTTTGGCTGGTGGCACGAGGCAACGTCTAGTTCAGGTTCTCCATATGTGCGGATCTTAAGTGAAATCTATGGTGCCGCTCATCAGGCAAAGACAGTGGGATTCTGAGTACCGTCTGCAAGCTGCTAAGGACCCTCAACGCCCAGTGGATGTGGCAGCTCATCAGCACCTTGCATGACGTGTGATGTTATGGCAATGCTACTAGCTGTGGTGTGTCCATCTTTTGGGCCTTTAAAAACTGACACTAATCACCTCTTATTTGCTCTTAGTACATTTCAGCCATGTCCTGAAATCTTAGCTACGAGGCTGGTGGCTGCCCTGCGGACACGTAATAATACTAATAAAGCACTTTACGAACGTGGTTAAGTAATATTATACACCATTTTACTGATGGGAGCCTGAGGTAAGTGTTCACACGCCACAGTGATGACAGACAATAGTGAACTCAGGCATGAAAGCCAAGTTTTCAGAGGCTCAGGTTCCCTGCTGATCACTCTATATGGAGTTGGGATAGACTTCGCCCCCCGCCCCCCAGGCTCAGATTGGCAGTGACCCTTGGAGTATTTTGCTTTCCTCTGCTGCACGGCATGCGGGTCACTTGCCAGGATTATCGTGTAGTGCTCAGTTAATCGTTTCACTCACATGCTGGTGGACCTTGATCACGCCTAGTCTCAGCCTGTGGCATGTAGTCGTCTAGTCTCCTGTGGATCTCCTTGCCATTGCGGGGTTTAGTGTGTAGGTGCAGGGGTGCTGTCTGTGGGCTGTGATACACAGGAGGTCAGTTGAGCGGATCTAGTGGTCCCTTCTGGCTTTAACCACTTGGCCTTGCCCTAATCACTACCCTGCCCTGGCTACCTGGCTTAGACCTCAGCAGGTGGCATTCTCCTGAGCACGACACACACATACTACGTCTGCTCCAGCTGCTATTTACAGAGGTGCTGAGCACCCCCCACTCCCACTGGCATCCAAGGTACAGCTACAGATAGGACCTACTTTTCCTACTGCCCAAGCGTATGCTTAGCCATGAGGCTAGCCCTCTAGCCCGCCCCATCCATGATTAGCCTGGCTTTACTGAATGGCTGAAGTCTTTGCAGCATTATGCTACCATAGCTTAGAGTTGGCCAGGAAGTCCCATCACCTACACAAGCGTCCAGCTGTCTTAAAATACTGGGTATTTGCAGGGGCGCTGGAGGACTATTTGTTTTTGTACTGGCTATGTGTGCTGGAGGCGGGTCTATGTATACTGGGATGGTTACCTGGGGAGTGCTGGACGTACGTACGTGCGTGCATGTGTCTGTGTGTGACACACAACTTCTGGGTGTGGTACTAGAGAGGTGTTTTTGTACTGGGGTGTGTGTGCTGGAGGGGGGTGTGTTTGTACTGGGAGCCATACCTGATGGGTGCTGAAAGGGATGTGGAGTGGGAAGGATACCGGGGGTGGGGGTGTGTGTGTGTGTGTGTGTGTGTGTGTGCGCGCGCGCGCGTGCGCTGGTACTGTAGCTCAGGGCTGCTGGAAGGAATGTTTGTGTACTGGAGATGCAGGAGGCGTGTGTGTTTACTGGGAGGGGTACATGGGACAGTTCTGGAAAGGGTGTATGTGTACCACGTGGTGGTGCAGGACAGATGTGTCCTAGAATAGGTATTTGAGAGAATGTTTTGGAAAGGGGTGTTTGTGTACTGAGCGCGGTACCTGGAGGATGCTGGGTGGGGGTGTTTTCATACTCGGCAGGATGATGGAAGGGGGGGGTGTGTGTATTGGGAGGTGTACCCGAGGGGTGGTGTATGTGTTGTGGGAGGGGGTGCCTGGTGGTGCTGGGGGGTGGGGGCGGGGGGATGTCTGTGTAACTGGGAGGTGCTGGAGGGGGTGTGTGTGCTGGGAGGGGTACCTCAGAGGGTGCATGTATGTTTACTGGGAAGTGTACCTGAGAGGTCTGGAAGGGCTGTGTGTACTGGGAAGGGTAGCTGGCGTGCAGGGTGTGTGTGTGTGTCCTGGGACGGCCGGGGGGGGGGGTGTCCTGGAGTACCTGGATGGGGTGCTGGAAGGGGAAAGTGAGGGGTGTCTGAGGGGGTGTTGGTAGGCGGATGTGTGTACTGGGAGGCGTATCTGGTGTGTGTACGTGGTGGATGCTGGAAGGGTGTTTTTGTATGGGGGGGGTGTGATGGAGGGGTGTGTGTGGACTGAGAGTGGTACCTGGTGCTGGAAGGGCCGTATGTGTACTGTGGGGGGGGGGGGGAGGGTTCGGGAAAGGATTTTGTGTGTGTGTGTGTGTGTGTGTGCTGGGAAAGGTTGGGGGGGAGTTGGAGCGTGTGTGTGGGTGTATAGCCTGTGAGGGGTATTGGGATTGTGCTGGCAGGGTATATATGTGCTGCAGGGTACCTGGTGGGGTGCTGGAGGGATATCTATGTGTACTATGAGGTGTATTTGCGGGGGGGGATGCTGTAGGGAGGGTGTGTGTATGTGTCTGCGGGGAGGGGCACCTAAGGGGTGCTGGCAGCAGTGCACGTGTACTGTGAAGGGTATTTTCGGGGGGTGATGGAGGGGTGTTTGTGTACTGGAGGAGGTGCTGGAAAGTTTTGTGTGTGTACAGGGAGGGGGACCTGGGTAGCCCTGGGAGGAGTCTATATGTACTAGGAGGGAATATGTGTGTTTGTGTGTGGGGAGGGATACCGGGGAAGGGGTGCTGGAAGGGGTGTATGTGCGTTGGAGGCTGTGAGTGGACTGCGAAGAGTATCTGGCAGGGGCGGGTGTTGGAAGGGTTTCTGTGTACTGAGAGGGGAGCTGGTGTATGTGCGCGCAGGCACTGAGCGGGGTATTTGTGGGGGTGCTGGAAGGGCTGTGTTTGTATTGGGAGGGTTCCCTGGCGGGGGTGCTGGAGGTGGGTGTATGTAGTGGGAGGGGTACCTGGGGGAGTGTTGGAGCTGTGTGTGTGTGTGTGTGTGCTGGGAGGGGTACCTGGGGGGTGCTGAAAGGGGTGTATGTGTACTGGGAGGGATACTGGAGGGTGTGTGTACTGGGAGGCATACCTGGATGTGTATTGGAAGGGGTGCTGGAATGTGCGTGTGTGTGTACTGGGAAGGGGACCAGGGAGGTTGTGGCAGTGGTTATGTGTACTGGGAGGGTTGCTAGATATGTATGCATGCACTGGGCAAGGTTTTTTTTTCGGGAGGGGGTGTTGGAGGGCGTATGTACTGGGGTGTGTGGGAGGGGTACCTGTGGGATGCTGGCATATGTACCTGGCTCCTCACTGTTGAGGTGGGGAGGGCAGTGTCGTTCCCTGTCACAGTATCCGGACGGTTGGTGCAGACCTGGGATGCAGCGACAGCTGTCTGGCCATCATGTCAGCGCCTCTCTGCTGGGAGTCTGGGCCTCAGTGGGCAAGATCTAGCAGCTGCAAGGGACCAATCAGATGTGGATGCTGGTGGCGGGGGATCCAATCGGGAAGCAGACCGAATTTCTGAGCTGCAGGGTCTGCTCCAGAAAAATCCCGGGCATTGCCTTTTATTTGAAAAATCCTCCTGTACAGAGGATCAGAAAAGAAGCAATGACCGGGGAAAACCCTGGATGAGGTTTGCAGCAAAGTTGCAGGTAGCGAGCATGCAAGTGTCATGTGCTTCAGGTGATGAATTAGTCCACTGCTGCCCGTGGTAAAATGACCAGCATGTTCACGTGGGTTATCATGGGTGTATAGACTCATCCTGGCTCGGCAACCAACAGGTTGGTGTCGGAACTGCCAGTCAGTGCTGCTTGGCCGTCTCACAGCAGCTGGGAGAATAAAAGAGTGAAGCAGCAGGGGGATGGAAGGACTGCCAGAGGAGCAAACAGGCAGGAGAAGAAACTCCAGCCAGCAAGCAGCTGAGAAGCCACGCAGCGAAAGGGTGCCTGACCCTACAAGCTGGAGCTGCCTACAGAAACCAAGGGAGGTAGGTTAGCGCTCAGGACATAACAGGAGTTGTGGAGCCTTGACTCTGCCTGGTTTAAGGGCCCTGAGCTGAAACCCAGTGGAGTGGATGTGCCTGGGTTCCCCTACTTTTCCCCTGGGAGACTTAAGGGCTTTTGAGGCTCCCCTGAGCACCAGGACCAGCTGACACCAGCCATGTATAAGGAGAAAACCCACACACCCCCTCAGGACTGAGGCTAACACCTTTCATAGCCCAGACAAGGGCTACCATAGAGACTCAGGCAGGAGGCCCTGACCACCCTGCCAGATCGGGTGAACTCTGGGGTAAAGACAGTGCTATTGCAGTGACAAACTAGCTCACCTACGGGTGGGAAAAAGTAAAGCCTAGTTACAAAATTGTTTTCAAAATAAGGCTAAATTGAATCTGACTAGGCCAACTTTCTCACATTCATTAAGGGGGCAATGGGACTGCTGATGTTTTTTTGAGACCCATCACAGCACTGGGACATTCTTGCATAGCATCGAGGCCCCTTTTTGAGGCTTGAAATCTTGGTCGGCCCAATTACATGATGTCATTTTAATCTCTAGCTGTTGCTTTGCAAAGCACTTTGATCTACTTGGCATGAAAAATATTATCACTGGTCTTAGTATTTATTCATCCGTCAAACCAAGCAAGGCTGATTCTCCAATCAAAATCCAGTTTGGCAGCAGGCATAGTATCAGCAGCCCTATGAAGAAATTCAAATGCTTCTGGGGTCCTTACAGCAAGGAGGTAAGAGGGATTTACCAGGTTTCCTGCAGTACCTCCAAGGGGGGGGGGAAATCACACCTAATGATTAGTTCCAAATGTTCCTCGCCCCTTTAACTTTCAGATCTGCTCAGAATGTGTTCTCATCCAGCAATCAGGGAAAGAGAGAAGAAGGAACTTGTAGAAATGGGTAAGGAACTGTAGAGTTTGATTTTAAAAAGCAACAAGGCAACAGAAAGAGGAAAGCGGCTTTTATTCCAGACTGAGATGTGAAGCTGACAAGAAAAACAAAGAGCAAGGAACAATGGCAATGAAACCAGCGAGCTTTAACTAATGAAGAAGTGAGGTCTCCTGTGTGCAAAAGATCCATGGTGCAACTTTAGGTGGTTTATTCCTGCAAAATCTAATTGAGACAAACGGGGGGGAAAAGAAAAAAAGGAAGGGGCCGGGGGAGGGGAAGAAAAGTACAAATGCTTCCATGCAAATTTCCACAACAAAACCAAAACAGAACAAAAGGCAATGAAGATTTTGTTTTTCTTTTCTTGTATTTTTTTAATTATGTAAAAAATAAAATAAAAGAAACACTCCACAGATGTTATTGGCCTGGAGCAGTTTTTCTCAATGTATGTAAGGGCAGCAAAGTAACTATAAGATTGGCACTAGCATAGTCCTCCCTCCTCCCACGAACCCTCCCTCATCCCCCGACAAAGTGATCTTAATAAAGAAGCAGATGAGAAGCATGTGTTTGATGGAGCGCAAGCAACATAACAGCATTTCAAATACCCAAGCCAGGTTTCAACTAGGAATGGGAGAACCGGTCTGGATAAAATAAGAACCCATCTGAACCTCTGCCCCAAATTCAAACCACGTTTTTTTCAAACCCTTTTTTGTGTTTTCCATTTCTTGCACCTCTGCTTGCTGGGTCACAGCCAGGATGAGAGTTGCAATGTTGAAATAAGTTAACAAAAGCTGTTCTTGTATTTCTTGGCATTATGGAAGCAAGATATACTGAAAATCTCAGTAGGCAACCCGTTCTCATACGTTTTCTTGCCTGATGTTGCAGACCCAAAAAGCTCTGCTAAAGTGAGGATAAGCATTCAGAAAACGTGGGTGCTTATTGGATTCACACCTTTTATTGTTCGCCCACTGCTAGTTTCAACAGACAAAGCGCCCATTGCTCATATCATATCTGAGAGAAGAATCTTTCCTTTCCCTCTCACACTTTTTATATATACTTGATACACATATGTATGAAAATAAATATTTCATTTGTCAATTAAGGATCATTTTCACACTCTTCCGTACATCTGAGATCATTTTGCATCTTCTTTTCCATAACAAAATAACACAATTCTCATTCCCATCACTATTTTCCCTCTGTGTGCTTTTGCCCAGCCTTTAAGGCATTATCAGCGCATTGACTCACTCTGATGAAAACACAGGTAAAGAAGGACCTCTTTCCATTTCCTGGTTTACTCTCTAATGCTCCAGGTTTGTTTAATGAGTGTGAAATTTACGAAGAAGACATTTCCCTTTACAGTACCTAAGTTTTTGACAGAAGAAAACATCTTCATCTTAAAAACACTTTAAAAAGAATGAAGCTGCAATGCCCTCTTCCAGTTCTTGCACTTAAGAAATATGTATATAGATAATATGTTTATATAGATATAAGTGTAGCTTTTATTTTTTTACCAACCCAACATTTCAATTTGTAGCTGTTGATGTAATTCATGATATGAGATCTTGATTGTATTCCCCCTTTTTATTTTTTCTTTAGAAAATGCACTTAAAATTAAAAGGGTGCTTTTCTAAAATGTACTTAAGATGACACAGATTGTCCTAAGATCTGTGGCAGTTTTTAAGACCGTACTGTCCCTCTCAGCCTAGCAAAGACCACAAGTGGAGCACTGATCCTTGTAACAACAGGGTGTTAAAGGAGCAAATTGGCAGACATGATACAAATCAAAATGGGAAATGACCCGTGCACTGGAAAAATACTGTTATATGGTTTTGATTTGGTTTTGGTTTTGGTTTTTTCCCCGAAAAGGAGACCGGTGTCATCTTTGCTCAGCATATCCGATCCCAGTGAGTTACAGTAACCAGATGTGGGTCATCATCCATTAGGACATACTTGGCCTTAAAGACATAGGGAAATCAACTGGCCCTGAAGCCAAGAGAGGCGTTATGAAGAGTCATCATGATCCTTTTCCCTTTGGTAAGCATGTGTGTTTTTAAGGACAAAGTAAACCCTTTAAGATGATGCTTAGAAACCTTTGAGTGGCATGTTATGCCTCAAAGCTTCTCGTATGCACCAAAATGTGAGAAAAGCAAATTATTTACATGAATTCACCTTCACTTTAAAGCAAAAAGGAACACCCTGCTGCCCTCCCACAAATCAAACACAATACCATTATGATCCTAAGGAACATGCCCTGGTTTTCCTAGCTCCCTTTTTTCCACATTGCAGGCTATATCTGTGTATCTGTTCATTTCTTTACCTTTTCTAAACGAACATATTTTCCTCTCCCTGCGGTACCACAGGTTTTAAATTTTTTTTACACAAAGAGAGATGCCATACTCAAAATATACAGGATACGTATTATGTTAGAGGTCTTTTTTTCTTTTAAATCCCAGGCAGGTGTGTGAGTGGCTCCAGGCTCCAGCCTTCATCATTGTATTTTCCTGTGTGTGTGTTTGTACTTGCATTTGAAATACATCAGTCTCATGATATACTTAAAGAAATGAAAGCACGAAACAGATAACAGTGAGTCATTTGACTGTGACATTGTTTTTGTGGCATCAAATAATGCATGGTTCAGCTCCAGCACTGATGGCAGCTTGAAGCTTTTGGTTTTGATTTTTAACATTTTTTTGTCTATTTAAAGGAAGAAAAAAACTTAAAGCAACATGTTTCCTCTCTTTGCCCGCAAAACCTTGATCCAACTTATTTCTGTAATTCTCAACCTGTTTAGAAATACACGATACCATTTCATAATGGAGGACAGAAAAAAGAAAACAATAAAATAAAGAAAATGTGATCTCTGAAGGTGGCTGAAGATTCTGAATGTCACTGAATGGGGTCAGTGACTGGGTTTATTTTGTTTGATTTATTTAAATACCTTAAATTTATTTTGTATTTTTTAACTTGTTTTTGTTTCATGATAATTTTGCCCTTCTTGCAGCCCAGTTGTCCTCCTGTCCGGGCAACTGTGGACTCTGACAACTGTCACTTCTGGTTTAACAACACTTGGAGGACTGGTGTCCAATGAGGTAACAGAGGAAGGGGATCCCTCCCCCCCGACTTCATCCTCTCTCCAGGGCTTAGAACCCTTTGATATAGCAATAGGCCTCCAGCGTGGCAAAAAGAATGTACAGGAGCCACAGGCTCAAAAAGAGCAAAGTCGTGGCAAGTCTGCACCCCTTGGGGCCTCCTAGTTCCCCTCCAAGGTGAGGCCGTCTCCGGTACAGCAGGACACTGATGCAGACAAAAGCAAAGATGGTGAAAAGCGTGACGGAAAAGGCCAGCGTGCCCGCTGACACATGGAACTCTTGTCCCTGGGAAGCCCAGTAGATGGCAGCCACGGACCACGCCAATCCGATGCCCAAGAAGACGTTGACGGCATTGCTGCCCGTGACGTTGCCGATGGCGGCATCAGCGTACACATCCTGGATGGCGGCTGCTTTGCTGGCAAAAGTGTCTAGAAGGGAGAGACGTGAATTAACAGGAATAATGAAATTGTGCGGCCCAAAGCTGGGGGCCCTGGCAGTTTTTACGGTGAGAGAGCAGGCAGGGATTGCTGAAGCTGAATTGAAATAAGGACACCCTTTTCTGAGGGGGACAGAGGCCAGATCTCTGTAGTTGCAGAGAAGCGGTTTGAGAATGGCCCTGGTAGCGAGTTCTATTCATGGTCTCATGCCATTTTATCACCTTCTCCTTAGACTGGTGCACTAAGTTGCCAGATATTTATAGGCCTGTCCTGGCCTTCAATTTGCTCTTTTCACCCAATGCTCTGTGCCCCACTCCTTTTTGCTGATAACACAGGCTGCAGCACTCAACCTTCCAGCCAGAAGGATGCTTATGGCTCCTCTTCCAGTCACTAGCAGGAGTAAGTGCTGGGGGCTGGCGCTGTAAATACTGCCCATGAACTAGGAATCAAGGCCACTTTCCAGCTGAGACTGAGACAGCATAATAAGCTGCTGCTAGATAGGAGACCTGTGTGTATCAGATTGACGGGGGCTAGTGGATAGCACTTTCATTAACATACACCCACAATGGGGATGGGGACATGAAGGGGTGGGCTTATTTCTGAGTGAAATTGGGGCTCTAGAACTATAGTAGATTATGTGACTAGATATAAATAGGTCTTATCTCTGTCCACAGTGGCCGTCTGCTACCATTTGTTTTGGCAGCTTTGCCTAGCAGAACTGACGCTAATATAGAGGCTGACTACACTGCAATCAGAGGTGTGATTGCAGCTGCAGCAGGCAAAGCCAGGCTGGCGTTACTCTGCCTAGCGTGGCTAAAACTAGCCGTGAAGACGTGGCAGTGGGGGCTTTAGCACGGACTGCACAAGCCTTCCTGGCCCGTACTCGCACTGCTAGTCCATGCTGGGATCCATGTAGCCGTGGCTGCACTGCTATTTTTAGCCACAGCGGCTAGAATTAAGCTAATGTGGGTACGCCTACCCAAGGTGCAATCACACCTCCCATGGCAGTGTAGACATAGCCGTAGAGACACCACTGCCAGTGGCAATAGAGAAGGACGGTCCTCGCTGGTCGTCATCATCATTATTATTACTACCAATTATGTGTATTGCTATAGGTCCTAGGAGCCCCAGGCCTGGACCAGGATCCTGTTGTAGTAGGTTCTGTACAAACACATGATGTTGAGGTCCCTGTAGGCACAGCAAGGGTGCAGCTGTCCCACTGTGTCTGGTCAGTGGCTATGAGCAGAGGATGTTGGTTTGCCGTATAGTTACTGCCAAGTCCCTTAACATTCACCAGTACAAACCCCCTCAAAACACATGCCCCCCACAACCCCTCCAAAACCAGACAGAATCCAAAAACCTGCCAATAAACCACAGTTCTCAGAGATTCTCACTTGCTGCATCCTGAACCCCAGGAGGTCAACAGCTTTTGCCTGGGGGAAAGGGGTGTGAGTCTACTCTCATCCCCCACCCCCGAACCTCAGTTCCCAATCAGATTTCACATCCCATACAGCATCACAAGAACCAGTGGTTCCTGAAACACCAAAAAGTTACCCACGCAAAGGATTGTGGGATGGAGGGCTAAGCCCCTCTCGGATTTGCTGCTCCTGAACAATGGGATAGGACAGAGGTGCTAGCCATTATGTTCTCCTATTGCCACACTTTTGCCCTTGGCCTCCTCACCTGGTACTGAGGTGCCAAAGGCCACAAAGACAACAGCTGTCACCGAGTCCTTGAGGCCAATGGTGCAGCCAAAGTGGGAAGCGAGGTCCCCAATGACAGCGGTGAGCATGCCAATTATCATGATGGACACCACAAAACAGGCCCAGCCATTGCAGTACTCTGTGGGTGGCACGCAAGCAAAGAGCACCTTCCAGAAGACAGTGAGGAAGTGCATGACGTAGTCAAAGCAGGATGGCAAGCGCTCCTCACCAGACTCATCCTCATCTTCATCACCAGCTGCAAGCAATCAAGACAAAAAAGCAGATCACCAGTGGGCTCTGTGAAATCCCAGGTTTCCAAACACTGTTGCATTTTATAAACTGAAGTCACATGCATTATGTTCTATTGATCATTATTGCAACCGCAAAATTTCACTGAAATCACACAGACAAGAACTTAAATCGCATATTTGGCCAATGGGGATGGAGGCCTGGCTGCTGTCTGTCTGGATTTCAGAAAGGAAAGGTCAAACCAGGAAACAGTAGAATTACCTTTAACAGTATAATCCAGGCAACAGCTAGGATTCAATCAGTGAGGGATCAGGGGAGAATGCTAACTACTGCCTGAGGGGAAGGAATGAGCTGTTGACACTGGACTCTCTGTGACAGCCTTAAAAACTCAGCAGCAAAGCACCTGTCTTCTGCTGCCCAGGAGGTGATGGGCAACCAATGATTTGCCTGCTAACATTCCTGATCTTGAATATATGCTGCATTAGAGAGTGTACACCTTAACCAGCTTTCCCCTCTCCCAGCTGTTCTCCACCAGGCCTGCAGTGTTACCCCCATCAGTTAACATTCTGAGGCTATCAATGGAATGATAGGAGCTACACATTCAGCAGCACGGCAGGAGTATCTGAGGGGGCTGTTCCTGAGACATCGGCATGTTAGGAGATGCCAATCCAGATGTGGCTTTAGAAAATTTAGCTGCAGTTAAATTCTGTGGTATACAGAGAGAGAGCCAGCAGTCAAGTACACACAAATTTGCCTTAGTGCTTGTTTATTTGGAGCAAATAAACTCCTCCGCCAGCTTCACCTATTCTCTGCTTTCCTGGGTTTATTGAGTGAGGTGGGGAAGAGGCTGAGGATAATATCGGGATTGCCTTGAAATGGCATCAGGGTATTTGAAAGTGGATCAGCAATCACAGAATCATCTCTTAATGTCGTTCTTGTACCAGTACACAGAGAATTTGATCATATTTATCACTATAGCAATGCAGACAGCATCATGAAAATAGTGAAGGCCAGTCAGGCATTCCTATTTATACTGTCTCAGATGACAAGCATAAGTAAGCACTTGAAATTGAAAGGCAACACATTTTACAGGGATAAAAGTAAATACTTTCTTATGCAACATGTAATTAGCCTGTGGAACCCACTGTTGATTGGCATTATAGAGGCACAAAGCTAAATAATACTAAGAAAAAAAGCAGAAACTGATAAACTAAGGATATCTGCAAGGAGGTTGGGTAAAATTACAAGGGCTCTCAATCCCCATCTTTCTGGGAACGGGCTGATCACCAGCAGAGGTCAGGAATGAAATTTTCCATCCATTCTACAGTATAACATACCTATGTACCTTATATAGGGGAGTTTATATGTTCTTCTGAAAAATCTGCCACAGGCCAGTTCCTGACACAAGATGCCAAACTAGGTGGACAATTGGGCTGTTCCAGCATGATGCTTCCTATGTTCAGTCTCTTCCTATTGTTATGGTATCTTCATTGTTACTCATAATAAAGCTAGTTATACAAATCTAATAACTGTGACTGGGCCAATTGCTGAGGACTGCATATCCCCTGAAGCAAGGGAGCACTAAGCTCCAGTGACCAAACGTAAGTAGATTAAGCACTACTCAACTGTAACTACAAAAGTTGACACCATTTCTCCATACAATACTACTGGCACTCAAGACAAAACTTCCAAAAGCTGTCCAAACAGTAATATGTGTCTGGTATGGGCATTCTCAGAATTGCCCCAAGGACAGAACTTGAACCTTAGTTGGTTCTTGGGTTTAAGGACTGCTGTCTGTTTCTTAAGGAACCATGTGACTGTGATAGGAACTAAGCTCTTCTACATAGAGGAAGCATGCTAGGCCCATAAGCCAGACGTCAATGGATCAAAACCATTCCTTGTTAGTCCTGGGCTGCTTCTTTTGATTTCATTACAGTGTATAACCATCTTAATGGGGAGAAAATACCAGGTACTAAAGGGCTCTTTAGTTTAGCAGAGAAAGGCATGACAGGAACCAATGGCTGGACGCTGAAGCCAGACAATTTCAAACGGGAAATAAGACAGTTAAGAGACACAGCATAACTTCTAAAAGTAATTACCATAAGACATGAGGCAATATTGGACAAGATCCAAACTAACTACAAAACCTGTCAGACTAAATGCACAAGATGTGGAAAAATCCATAGCCCAAAAGATGTGTGTCCCTCCAAAGATGCAAGGTACAATCAATGCACATAATATGGACATCTTGCAGCTCTTTGCCATAGTAAGACAGTCAGAGAACTGACTGCTACAGATAGTCAAGAGCCATTGTTTCTGGGATCTACCAATGTGATGACACAGAGGCCATCTGGAGAGCAAGACTGAATGTTAATGGAAAGACTACTGACCTGAAAACTGACTCAGGAGCAAATATGACGATCATATCAGAAGGTACATATATTTACCTTTAAAACTCCCAGATCTGAAATCACCTGATACAGTCCTGACGGTATTCTAACAGCATGGGCCAGTTCACCACAGAAACAACTTACAAAGACAAAAGATTTGCATTCAGAGTATATGTTATCAAAAGATAAAAGACTAGCAGCCTTCCCAGCGGCAGCCATGATGTGCTTAGAGAGAAAGGTGGAAGAATTCGACAAAGTATTTGGTGAGATTGGACTTTTGAAAGAGATGCAGTACAAATAACCCCATGAGACAATGCTGGACCATATACTGTACATATACCTTGCAGGATTCGCAACCCAATTGCTAAATATGTTCTTGGGAAAAAATCTGGTAGTAGCAGACTGTGATGGGGCGGCTGCCCCTCACTGCGAGAAAAGGGGTTAAAAGGGGAGGTTGCACCAGAGGCAGCCAATCAGAGAAATGCTGAAGGGAGCAGCCAATCAAGGCCAAGCAGGCCCATATAAAAAAGGAGCTGCAGGGCAGAGGAAGGCAGTTCTCTGCTGGGAGCCCCTGGAGGAAGGATTGTGTCTCTGGAAGGTTGAGAGAACTGCCAGTACCCTGGACAGAGCAGTGCTGCAAGCAGGGACTGGGGGAGTGAGAGACAGTTCCTGGCTGGGGTTTGCAGGCTGAGGCCCTGAGGCAACGGCTAAGAGGATGCTGGGGCCATGAGGAAGTGGCCAGATAATTTGCTGCTGTTGCCACTAAGGGAAGTGGCTGAACAGCGGACTGCAGGTCTTCTGGAATGGGGGAGCACAGGGTGTAGCATGGCCAGAGGACTGTGTCACTGAAGCGGACGCCATGGTCCTTGGAGAGATGTGGGTCCTAAAGCAGGAGTGAGGGAGTTGAGACACCACCCAAAGAGGGCACACTACCATGCAGAGCTAATTCCCATGACAACCCCAGCAGGAGGCACCAGAGTGGTGAGTGAACCCTGTTACATGGACACTCTGTCATGGAGCCCAGCATCATACTCAATTATCTATGAGCTTGAAGATGATGTAAAGGCTTACATGGATGCTATGGACACATACTGACCAGAGTCAGAAAACAGACTATACCTGCTACAAAAAGCAACCTCAACAGACACACAACTTCAAGAAGTTCTAAGTTACATGAGGTCTAACTGGCCAAAGTATCTAAAGGACACTAAGGAAGTGAAAGAGACTACTTTCTGGTGCATGGACAATTAAGTGAGTCAAATGCACTCATAATTAAAGGTGATTATATCATAATTCCAAATGCAATGAGAAAAGAAATCTTAAACCTCATCCATAAAGGACATCAAGGGCTAACTAAATGCTGTGAACAGGCCAACCAGTCTGAGTAGTGGCCAGGCATCAGCAAGGGCATAAAGAATAAAGTATCTGCAAATGAACATTGCAGGTCTCACACACCAACACCACACACACACAAAAAAACCCCTTTAATAACAACACGTCTACAAGACAGACGTTGGAAGAGACTAGCTGCAGATTTATCTGAATTCAGAAGATATCATTATCTGGTCATAATGGACTGTTTTCCAAGGTATATACAAATAATGTACTTGAAAGACATAACATGTCACAGTATTATTGAGAAACAAATGCTCATTTTGGTATTTCAGAACAAACCAGTGGTGGACAACAGGCTATAATTCACTGTAGCAGAATTTATGTTTTTCCAAACAAAATATGATTTTTCATATTACTAGCAACCTACATTACCCACAAGCAAATGAAGAAGCTGAGAGAGCTGTACAGACAACCAAGAAAATCCTACAGCAGGAAGATTCATTCCTTTCTCTTGTGAGATACACATAGACATCTGTAGAAGCTAGTGGATATAGTCCAGCACAACTCCTGATGGGAAGACAACTCAGAACTGCTGTTCCAACTTCAGAAAAGAATCTATCTCCAAAAAGTGGCCAGACACAAAGAGAGCAGACAATTGGATAAAAAGGCTAAAAGACCTTATGAACACTTTTTACAACAGATGACACCCAGAGAGCTAACAAGTCTAGAACCTGGTGACTGTGTTTGTGTCAGACTGGATGGAGAAGAAGGATGAAGAACTGCAACTGTCCTAAAGAAAAAGAATTAATCACCCAGATCATATGTGATTGAGACTGACAGTAGAGAGTTCAACAGAAACTGTCGACATCTACAGTTTTTGCCTCAGAAGGACCAATCAAAAGAACAAACCCTACAGATGGTGGATGCAGAACAACAAGAAGATAATGCAAAGATTCCAAACTGACCAGAGACAGTAGTTGCAACTAATAGGCAGCTAGAAGACCAAGTTGTTATGCATTTGGGTTGTGTAATTAAAAAACCAGTATGATTCAGAATCACTTAACAGACTGATACATACTAAAAGATAGTGTACATTTTATAAATGGTATGAATGAAAAACATAAAGGGAGAGATGTGATGCAATGCTAAAACTATATTATAACATTCAGCCACTAGATGGCACCATGTGTAACATATCTTGCCTGAGCTGGTAACACTGATACCTGGCAGCGCATTAAAGTATTGTAAAGGTTACACATTTCTTGTCTCTCTCCAGGATGGAAGCTCTGTAGACTGTCTGGTATAGAAGTCTGGTCTGCTAGTAGCAGCCCTGCACCTACTGTGTACGAGCAGTACATGACAGAGATGGCACTCTGTGCACCGGTTATAGGGAGCTGCACTAGCGTCTCTGCTGATGCCTGACTGCTTTGTTAACCCTTATGCCGCACATGAGGATGTGTGTCTAGAAATGTCCAAAGGGATAAATGTGTTAGGGTGAATGCTCTCTGTGACAATTCCTTCGTAGAGTCAAAAGCTGGCTTTGCTCATTGAAGTGCGGATGAAATAAAACGCCTATTGTATAAGGATTTCCCATCCTACTCTTCTCCAGCCCCTTCCCCTTCCCAGAATAAAATCAATTACCTGGCATCTGCAAAATAGGGGCCTAATCCTGCAAACTACTGAGCACCCTGAATTGCAATGAGAGTGCTGAGGACCTCCCCGAACTGGGCACTAAGGTCTGAATCCACAGGTGTTGCAATGCTGAGCATCACAGTTCACCACTTTCTTTTTTTGGGGGGTGGGGGGAATCTAGAAAATCACTGTGAATCACCGTACCTCTGTGGGGTGAGTGCAAGGCAGGCTTGCTCTCCGACCCCACTGGGGTTTCCCTCCACGCCAGGCCTGCAACCCACTGTTTGGGAAACACTGTCCTAAGCCCCGCCCCTTCACAGAGTTTGGTTCCTAAATCTAGGCTACAGGGAGGCACCTAGCTCTGTTTGAGATCCACACCTGGGAGAATGAGCCAGGTGCTTGCCTCACTTCACACAAAACAGCCAGAGGAAGAAGAGGTGGTGGTGCTCATCTTAGGAACTTTAGCCCAGTGGTTAGAACACTTATCTTGGATGTGGGAAAACTGGTTCAATTCCCTCCTTTGACAGACGGGGAGAAAGGATTTAAACAGAGGTCTCCCACTTCTCAGGAAGGTGCTCTAATCTGAGAGATGGGATACTCTTGGGGTGGAGGGAAGGGTCTCTCCCAATCTCTCTTGTTGAAGCTGTTTCACTGAATCTAAACAAACAGGCATTGGAGCAGGGCTGGATCCTGGATCTCCCATCGCCTAGGTGGGTGCTGTCACCACCAGGCTGCAGAGTCATTCTCTGATCCAGTGACTGTGTTTTGAACAGCAGCAGGTCAAAGCACACTATGGAACTTGTAGTGTGCAGTAGCAAGGTCCACACAGTGACTGAGTGCGCTATACATTCCTGCCCTGGCTGTGGTTTGCCGTGCACTATATCTTTATGTAGACCAGCCCTTAGGTGCTGGAGGGCTACGTTTTTAGAGTTGAAACTCCTGGTTTCTATCCCATGCACGTGGTTTAGCTGATACCCATGATCCATGCACGTTTGCAGTACACGGAGTTGTTGGAGCTGAACACCACTGAGGAAGCAGAGGCAGTTTCAGGCTGGCTTACACAGGCGCTCAGAGAGCCGAGTCTTGCTAGTACATTCCCTTAGGGTTGGTGACCTTGTTGTAGCTGGGCACCCTCAGGTCCCCTCACCTGCACTAACAGTAATGGCTTCCATGAACTGGTCCCTCCAGGAATGTGTCCCTACAACCAAAGCCAGGTTTGTCTTCTTAATCAGCTTGTCCACGGTACTCTGTCAATGGGACAAAAATGCACAGCAGTTAAACCAGCTTTGACACCACGTGCTGTTCTGAGAGAACACGGTGCTGAGAGGAGCATTCGGCCTTCCATAGGGGCTGGAACAGGCACTCCCCCAGTCAGGGAGATGAAGCCCCTAAAGATGGGGCTGGTGGCTACAGTCATGCAGCTGCCCTTCTCTTTGTGCAGCGAAGCTTCTCCCTGCCCCTCATCCATCCATCCTCTCCCCAGGCATTTCCATCCCATCCGCTTTCTCTAGAGGGGATACTTTGTCCCCCATCATCTCAGGATACTTGCTCCTCCTCTCTCTACAGGGGTAACTCACAGGCTCTCTCCACAAGATGCTCATACACCTTCCCTTCATCTCTCCTGAGGCTGCTCCCTCGTGCCTCTCTCCTCCAGGTTCTGCCGTAATCTCTCTCTGCATCTGCTAGGCCCCTTTCTTCAGGTGCGCTCTCTCTCTCCCCTTGGCCACTCCCTCTCTCTCTCATGGCTGTCCTCTCTGTTCAAGCCGCTACCTATATCCCTTCCCCCCAGCTGCTTCCTCTCCAGTGACACAGTATTATCTTCTCATGAAGAGCCCTAGTACCCAGCACTGACCTTGAATTCATAGGACTCCTCAATGATGACCTCTAGTTTGGGATGCTCGCCCAACACGGGCTTCCCCATCTCTGCAATCCTCTTGGCTTCCTCCTCTTCGATGGTCAGCTTCCTCTCAGCCACTTCTGTGAAAACAGCATCAACAATCAGCTGAAGACAGCATCCCTTGGACTCTCAGCACAAGGCAGAGGCGCTTGGTAGATGCTGTGAAATGCCTTGGGCACAAATACACACCTCTCACATTTTGCTGAGTTCACAATGAGCCTCATGAGAGTTTACGGTGGGACATTAGGTGAGTGGGCTTTTTAAAGAGCTTCTTATTGTACCTTCAATGAATTACACTTCTCCTGAAAATGAGGAACCTATCACATCAGCGCGAGCCAGGCACATACTGGGGAAAGCATCCCCTGTCATGCTAATGCACCTCAGTCCTTACCTACCCACTCACCCTGACTATTCCAGTCCTTCTTTCCCCTCTACTGCCCACATGCCTCACTCCGGATCTGCAGCACCCTCAGTTATTCCTACCCTGGGCTTCTTTACTGTAAACCTAGACTGAGCACATCAAGCTGACTGCCCTTGCGGCATATGCTGGATTTCAACCCAGGCCTCCAGAAGTGAAAGACTAGTGCATTAAGGGCTTGATCCTGCTCCATTAAAGCTAATGTGAGTTTTCCCATAGTCTTTAATGGGAACATGATCAAGCCCTAAGACACTAGTGATGAAAAGTGCTTGGTTAGGTATCCCTATTATTACAGTACTGAGCACCCCTAAACCTGATTTTAGTAAAACAGTGAACATGTGGACATACTCTGCCCTCTTTATCCACATGGTACCACTAGTGATGGCAATGGGAGTTCTGTAGGAGGAATGAGTGAAGAATATGCTGCTGGCCGCAAGGTCTCAGTCAATCTGGAGAGGGAAGAAGCAGTTAACAGGCCCATCACTGCCCCCACTTTCACCTCTGGCTTGCCAGAACAATTCATTGCCATTTACAGAATGTTGAGGTGTGATGTGTCCAGGTTATTTCACGGCAGCCGGAGATAGCAATGGGGCCCGAGAGCAACATCACCTAGAGTTGGAACGTAGTGAGAACTGGCAGCACGACCCCAGAAACGTCTTGACTGGGAAAGAGTGTGCGCCTGCAGGGCTGCCCTCATTTTCACTGGCAGCCTGCAAATACATTGTTTCTATTAAGATTTTTAATAGAAACATCCAAGTTTTTGAGGAGCAAAAGCCAAGATTTCACTGAAAACACAAAAGATCTCAGGGACAAAAGGTCAGTATATACCAGGGGACATAAATTTCAGTATATACCATGGGACATAAATAATTGTTTAAAAAAATAAAAAAAATGTCCTTTACCCTGTCTTGAACCCCTTTATTAGTCTGACAGACACCCCCCTATTTCTCCCCCTGCTTCAGCAACCACAGCTTTAGTGGGATTGAAGCACCAATTCTTGTTACGCTTTAGCACAAGAGCCCTTTTAAGAAAATGTTAATTTGCAGACAAGTTTTCTAGTTTGAATTGAACAGGAGACAGAATCTTTTTATTCCCCTTTGATTAGAAAATTGCTTTGAGCAGTCTGTTCCATTCAGGGCTTGCTTTAACTCTCACCCAGATATATATTCAGAGGGGCAGGCACACACACTCTTAATTCTTTCATTCTGCACAGTAATTATGTTTACGTCACATTGTGCATTTCCTGGGGGATTCCTATCACTGGAAACTGTACAGGAAAAAATAGGTCAGGGACCAAGAGGGCTTTCTTTTCATATAAAACTGGATGATTAATCCTTGATGGAGTAAAAAGTGTTCCCAAACTTCTGAAGGTGGGAAACAAGATGCCCCATGTGGTGCTGCCTGTGAGGAGCAATCCACTGAGACAACCCCTTGTGGTGCTGTCTCTGGTCCTGGATGATACCCTGAAGGCTCCCCATGTGGTGTTGTCCATGGTAACGACGCAGAATCAACTAATCCATTGATGTGGATGCTGTCTATGGTACTAATTATGGTTCCCTCCCCCCCCCACCCCCGCAGCTTGCTCGGCTAACAAAATGAAAGTGGAGACTGGCACTAGGATGAAGGTGGGGATGATTATTCATGAATTTATTTTCAAATGCTGAACTGTGATTGGACCTGGCCATGTTTGTTTGCTTTCCCACTGACTTCCAGGTGATAGGTTTTTGTTCACATGGCTGCTTGGGGTGGAGCTTCCTTTCATGTGACTTTTGGGCTTCATGTGCAAACGCACATATTAAGGATGGAAGAGTTCTCCTGGCCAATCTCGATATACTGGCATCACATGTTTGGGAGCAAGGGTGAAAAGAGGCCTGGACAGAGTAGGAGAGCCTCATGAAACAACGGTTACTCACCTTCTCGTAACTGTTGTTCTTTGAGATGTGTTGTTTGTGTCCATTCCAATCAGGGGTGTGTGCACGCATGTGCACGGAAGCCGGAAGATTTTTCCCATAGCCGCATCCATTGGGTTGGTCTGGGTGCCCCCTGGAGTCATACTTTATGGCACTCAATATAGAGCCCTGCTGACCCGCTACCCCCTCAGTTCCTTCTTACCGGCTACTCTGACAGAGGGGTAGGAGGGTGGGTATTGGAATGGACATGAACAACACATCTCAAAGAACAACAGTTAAGAGAAGGTGAGTAAACCCTTTTTTCTTCTTAGACTGCTTGTTCATGTCCATTCCAATCAGGTGACTCCCAAGCTCAAGCTCAGGAGGTGGGGTCAAAATTGTCCACTGATTGGAGCACTGCCCTTCCAAAGGCTGCATCCATCCCTGGCCTGCTGGGTGATTGCATATTGCGTGATGAAAGTGTGTATGGAGGACCATGTCGCTGCTCTGCAGATTTCCTGGGTGGGAACCTGTGCCAGGAACGCCACTGAAGAGGCCAAGGCCCTGGTGGAGTGCGCACTGATTGGAGGAGCAGGCACCCCTGCCTGGTTGTAGCACTCACAGATGCAGGACATGATCCACGACGAAATCTGTTGAGAAGAAACGGGAAGACCCTTCATTCTGTCCGCCACTGCCACAAATAACTGAACAGACTTTCAGAATGGTTTCATTCTCTCGATGTAGAAGGCTAGCGCTCTGCGGACACCCAATGGGTGAAGCCTTTGCTCCATGCTGCTCAAATGCCGCTTAGGATAGAACACTGGGAGGTAGATGTCCTGGTTGGTGAGAAACTGGGAAACAACCTTCAGAAGGAAAGCCAGGTGAGGCCTGAGCTGGACCTTGTCCTTATGGAACACATTGTAAGGGGGCTCTGATGTCAGGGCCTTGAGCTCAGACACCCTTCTGGCTGAGGTTATCGCTACCAGAAATGCTACCTTGTAGGAGAGAGAGAGCAGGGAGCATGTCGCCAAAGGTTCAAAGGGCGGTCCCATGAGTCTGGAATGGACCAGATTGAGGTCCCAAGCTGGGACAGGCTGACCTTTAAGGAAACAGCTGACCATAGGGTTAGCAAAGACCGAGCGGCTCTCTGCACCTGGATGAAAGGCAGAGATGGCGGCCAACTGAACCCTTACTGATGACATGGACAGCCCCTGCTGCTTGAGATGGAGAAGATAGTCTAAGATAAGTGGCACAGAGGCGAGCGTCAGGGATGAATGATGCTGCACGGACCAGACTGAAAATCTCTTCCACTTAGCAAGGTAGGTAGCCCTGGTGGAGGGTTTTCTACTGCCTAGGTGGACTTGTCTATCTGAGACAGAGCAAGAGAGCTCCACTGGGTTCAACCATGGAGCTTCCATGCTGTGAGGTGCAGCGACTCGAGATTCGGATGCTGGAGCTATCAATATCACCGAAGCTTGTTCCCTCCATATCTTGACAAGCACCTTGTGAACGAGAGGGATGGGCGGAAAAGCGTGTAGGGAACGGCCTCCCCATGGGAGGAGGAACACATCCATGATGCAGCCCAGGCTGTGATTCAGGAAGAAGCAAAACTGCTGGCACTTCCTGTTGCATCGCATGGTGAACAGGTCTAGCTGGGGAAAGCTCCACTGATGGAAGACTGAGATTGCAATGTCTGGGCAAAGGGACCACTTGTGGCTGTGAAAAGACCAGCTGAGATAGTCCGCTCGTTCTGGACTCCAAGGAGGTACAATGCTTGCAGATGTATCAAATGTTCTACACAGAAGTCCCACAGCATGGGGGCTTCCTGGCACAGGGGAGAGGAGCGTGCACCCCCGGTTTGTTGATATAGAACATTGCCATGGTGTTGTCATTACCGATACACATTTCCCTGATAAGTGGGTACGGAAAGTCTGGCATGCCAGGCACACTGCTCTCAGCTCTCTGACATTGATGTGGAGAGCGAGCTCTGTATGAAACCAGAGGCCTTGAGTCCTGAGGTCCCCCAGAAGTGCTCCCCAAACCAGTGATGACACGTCCGTCACTAGGGAAAGAGACGGGCTGAGGGCTGGAGAAGGTGATCCCTGCACATACTACCTGTGGGTCGAGCCACCACAGGAGGGAGTTGAGAACCTGGCGGGGCAGGGTCATGACTCTGTCCAAACTGTCACGGGCTGGCCGTTACACCAACGCTAGTCAAGACTGAAGATGCCGAAGCTTGAGTCTGGCATGTTGCACCACGTAGGTACAGGCTGCCATGTGTCCTAGAAGTTTCCTTGCTGTGGTGGTGGGGAACTGCCTGAGACCTCATACGATGTCACCCAGGGACCGAAACCTTGCTTCCGGGAGGTATGCCCTGGCTTGTGTTGAATCCAGTACTGCCCCTACAAATTCTATCCTCTGAACCGGGCACAGCATTGATTTCCCCTCATTCAGAAGAAGGCCCAGTTTGTTGAACATCGCTCTAATGAAGTCGACTTGTGTCTCCACTTGAGACCTGGAGTGGCCCTTGATGAGCCAGTCGTCGAGGTATGGGAACACCTGTACCTGCTGCTTGCGCAGGAACACAGTCCCTTGCCTGCGGATACTTGGCACATGTTCTATCTTCAGGAGCTGTCTGCAGTGTGGCTTGTCCCTCAGGATCAGGTCCCATGGGAAACCACCTCTACCAATTCCACAGGCTTATTTATAAGATCCTGCAGCAATGTGGTCACCTGACAGTATGACACTGAATGGCTGCTGACAGGAGGCCCATCAAGCCCACTGCCATTGACAGGCTGAAACGGAGAGCCAGCACGCAGCGGGGCCAGTGACTAGGGCAGAGTCGGAGAACTAGCTGCAGCAGCAAGGTGGTGATGGTAGGTTCCTTGCCGCTACTTCAGCATTTGAACTTAGGATGGCACAAGCCCATGATGTGCTTTGCTGAGGAAAAACTGCTCTTGGTGAGTGGGTATGTGCCCTGTATAGGAGAGAGCAGGAACTTGCAGAAGGGCGGGTAAATCCAGCAGAGGGACCAAGACATGCTGCAGGAACAGCAACAGCAAAGTAGGAGGGATAGATGTTTAGGCAGCTGGAGATGTACCAGCAGCAAGTGATTGAACAGTCAGAAGAGGCCAACCAGAACTGGCATCCAGTGTAAGAGGCCAGAAATGACTATCTGAATGCTAGCACAGAAGTTGTGCCTGCTCTGAGTCCCTGAGCTGCTCATGAGCTGGACACTGCTGCTTCTCGCCAGCAGGTACCAGTGCTGCTGTTGCTGGGGCCAGCCAGGTGGATACTACCGCTGCTCCTCACAGTTAGGTCAGCAGCATCCATCACCTTCTGCTCATGGGGCTGCTGAAATGGGTACTGTTGCTTCTCCTGATGACAGCCAGTAGTAGGATTCTCCCTCTAGTGCTGGAGCTGCAGAGAAGACTACTAGTGCTAGTCAACAGGAGTCTCCTGATGCTGCTGGGATTGCTGGAGGGAATGCTCCTACGTCTCCTGCTGCTGATGAGTTGCATCCTTCTGAGCTGCAGGCTGGAGCCGAGAGCCTTCTCCAGACTTTGGAGGCTGCTCTGATTAATGGACATGTCCCACCGTTATTATTTGACAAGTTTCAAGGAATATCATAAAACAACCCATCAACCAACCGCCTTCAAACAAGTAGATTTGGAGATTGACAAAACGGTCCGGCTGACGCCAGCGTCATCCCCACTGACAAGCCTCATCTCATCAACAAGGGGTGTCAGGATGCCACTCAGAGTCCTTGCAAGTGGCCACTTTGACAACACAAATTTCAGATTGCTGACTTTCTGAACCTGAGTGAGAGGGCTGTAAGAAGTGGGAAGATACAACACAGAGGAGTCTTGCTCTGGCCAAACACGGAGGCAGGAGTTACTCAGGGATTCCTGTACAGTTTATTAACATCCCAGGTAATGTCACAGACACTGAGGTTTTATGAATCCTGTACAGATTCCAGCAGATCTCCTATTCCTCACAAGAAGTCATACAGGGATTATAAACTCTGCCTGGACTCTTTTTATAAACCTTGCCTGGACTCTCAAACCCTGCCAGATTGATTGCAAATGTTATAAACCCTACAAGGCCTGCAGAGTTTATGAAATACACAAGGAATCCTAAGGCAGTTGATACAACATTAATCCATCGTAAAAGCAGACACAAATACATCCATCTTTTGAAATCAATAATGTACTTCAAAGTGTCGCAGCAGACCTCTCAAGCTCTACAGTTGGCAATCCTCTTTTCAGCAGATTGGAATAAGTTGGTAAACTGAACAGAGCAACAGAGGCAGCAGCACTGGCAAAAAACCAGTAGTAACGAGGCACAGTGGAGCTCAGAGACAAGGAGCTGGGAGGCAATGGGCACAGGACATGCGAGGGGAGAGGATACCAGAGGCCACAGAGTGGCAGAGACAGGAGTACAGTTAGGTCAGGGTAGCAGCACCAGAGGACAACATCCTCCCTTTTGGCCCTTTGCTACATGCCTGGGGGTTCCTATTGCACATTTTGTTTTTAGGTAATTAAGAGGCTCATGTCACAGAACACTTAGTAGAAAATGTTTGGAAATGAAAGCATCAAAGGAAATTCCTAGATGATTCATTAAGATGGGGCCAGGTCTGTAGATATGTCTCAATAAGTGAAGGGAAAAAGAAAGCTTCAAATATGTATTTTTAAAAAACAACCAAACATTAGAAAGTCAGTGAAATTCTAAGTTAAGTTTAAACTTCAAAAAATCCTCAAAGTACTGAAGTGCAGAGCTGGAGTACCCCAAACAATCTTAACTTAGCCTCTGTATCTCCAGCAGTTCTCCATGCTAATTTAAGAGGCAATCTTATGTCTGGACACTTTATATCTACAATGTTGACAGTATGAGCCACATGTATCAACTGAGCGGTGTCATACTCACCATATGTCTGTAAGTGACCCCTGTGGGTGCCACTTACATGACCAATTCAGTGTCTGGTAGCAAGACAGAAAAACCAACATCTCTAGGCACTAAATCCAAGAGTTACAGCATGCTCATCATCACAGTAGCTGAGCCACCTTCAAGTCTCAGATTTTTTAAAACAAATGATTGCTTTGTTTTTTCATTCTCCCTCCTATTTGTTTGTTTTATTTATTGTGGAAAATCTAAGTAAATTAAGCGAGTTTTGTGATTTGTTCTGTGGGTGATGAGGCCCATGGTCGTTCTGCTGTGAGATCCATAATTGACAGGCAGCTGGGAAGAACATTCTGTCTCCTACGCTCATGTGTATCACCCTTGTGGCTCACTGTTGTATTGTTCCGCTGTAATATAATTGTTAATGGCAGTCATGGTCACGTGGAGAGAGCCAGATTCTCAGGTAACCTTGGCCAGTCCCCTGGAGGGCTTTGGAAATCAGGACTAAAAACCTTGATTTTGATTCTGTGTTCCACAAGAGCCAATGCACACAGTGGAGCACTGGGTGTTGCACTCTCAGTGGACTGTGTGGCGTGGGCCACCTGTAGATGGAAGAGGGCATTGTTATGAGTTGCAACCACTTAGACACCTAGAAGCAGAGAAGAGGCCAAAAAGGCCTGATCTTTCTTGATGAGTGCAAGACACTTCTCCTGTGCTTCCCGCTAGCCATCACCATAACCTCCATCTTCTCCACGCTGAGTTTCAGCCAACCATTCTTCATCCATGGGTCAATGACTCTGTGGTATCTGGGAGAGGGTACTGATAGTGTTGAATATTAAAGAAATGTAGAGCTAGGCATCATCTGCATAAAGCTGTCACCTGAGACTGTGCTATTGCATGTTCTCTTCCTGCAGCTTCATGTACCCTTCATGCAAAATCGGATGGAGGAGAGGATTGAAACTTTTGGGACTCTACAGATGAAGGCAGAGAGTAGTGGCTTATCCTGATTCTCGGGTGTTCGTTTTGAGGGGAAAGATTGGTGTCATCTCAGAGATACCTGTCCACCCAGGCTAAGTCACTGGCACAGACTAGGAGTATCAAATGCCGTGACAAGATCCAGCAGTATGAATATGCCGTTTGTCCATGGATAAGAGGTCATCTCACCTGTTGTGCTTAATATACACATATAGGACTTAACCAACACACGTCACCTTCTCAGGGCTAGTCTCCTCTACGGGGAGATAGACGCTGCTGCAATCAATGCAGCATGGGTCGATTTAGCAGGTCTAGTGAAGATCCGCTAAATTGATTGCAGAGCACTCTCCGGTTGACCCTGGTACTCCAGCTCTCCCAGAAGAGTAAGGGAAGTCAACTGAAGAGCGTCTCCTGTTGACTCAGCACAGAGAAGACACCGGGGTAAGTCAACCTAAGCTACGTCAACTCCAGCTATGTTATTCACGTAGCTGGAGTAGCGTAATGAAGGTCGACTTACCCCAGTAGTGAAGACAAGCCCTCTGTCTCTCCCATCTTAGTGATTCTCTGATGAAGCCTCCCAACCAGTATCTTCACTATGAGGCAGAGAACTATTATTATCCCTACATTACAGATGTGGAAACTGAAGCACAGAGCAGGGAGGAGAATTTCTCAAGGCCAAAGAGCAAATAAACAGTAGAGCTGGGCATAGATCCCAATTGTCCTGGCTCCCTGTCCTTTGTTCTAAGCAGTACATGCTACATTAGCAGGAAATACCAAAGTTAAATTTAAGTCTGGGTTGACCTAAAATACAGGTCCTTGAACTCAGAGGAGTATTCCCTGCAGGAGGTGTATGTCCAGCTGCAGTGTCCAAGAGCTCATTGGATAAATTTGGGAGACCTTCAGGAGGAGGGATACGATCAGATGCTCCTACCTTCATGTGCCTCTCTACATCTGAGTGCATTTGAGCGCATAAAACTTTCCTCTCTCCTCCCCAGCAGAAAAATAACAAGGGCTATGATAGTTTTTTTTAAAGACCATTTTTAATTTGGCAGATCAAGTCTGTCAAGGTGAACGCTGCCAAACAGCAGCTTAATTATTAACCAGTCCTGATTTCTGTTTTTATCAGCCTCAACATGCAGCTTTCAATGTGGATTGCACCCTGGACTCCTGGCTGTCAACTCCAATTAGCTTGATAAGGTCGGGAGACACCAGGCAAGAAAAGGAGCCTGGCAGTTCTTCCTGGGTTCCCTCCTCTGTCTCTCAGACATGGGTAAAGCTGGAGGAAAGGCTTTCTCCTAACGCCTTCTAGTCTGAACATAAGCGAATGCAAACATTATTCCTGTTATTTAACATGCAGATTGTGGGAGCACATACAAGTCTCAACCAGGTTAGGCCCCATTTTGCTAGGTGCTGTACAAACATGCGACAATCCTTGCCCCAAAGAGCTCAGTGTCTAAAAGACAAGATCTAACAGGTGGGGAGGGTGGACAATTCCCAGGCAGTCAGTGTTAGTGCTGACAGCTCACGTGAATGGCAATGCAGACTTACAGATAGACTGTCTCCTGATTCAGGGTCACAATCTGCCCACATGGCCTTACCATGGGACAAAATGCTTTCACTAAATGTTTCACTAAACACCCCAAAGCCTTATGCGGAATTATTCAGTCTGCTAAACCAGTCTGGAAATGTCAGGCTCTCTCTGTGGAGGACGGCGGGACCGTGTGCAGGGAGTCAGCTCTCTGAGGCCTCCTCTTCCTGGCTCCGCCACTGACTTGCTCTGTCACTTTAATGCTCCAGCCCTCAGTTTTCCCACCCGCACCACAGAAATAGCACTTGTCTACTGACATGGGTATCATGTGGGTTAAGTCACTGAGGTTTGGGAAGTGCTTTGAGATCGATCCATGGATGGCACTATAGCAGTGTCAAGGATGCTTAGTGTGAGATTGCAGCATTTGAGGCTGGAAACACTGGGAACACATCCCTTCTTGGCACTTCTAGTACCAGCCAGAACTGGGAAGGACAGAGACATCTGTGAAAACGGGGTTGCCTGCAATAGGGTGGGGACAGGACTCATTGATCCTCAGGTGCCTACCAAGCTGATGTCCCAATAATACTCATTTAGAATAAAAACATGTGTGGAGACCCCCACAGGGGAAAGAGGCTGGATGAAACTGGGCTACATTCATGACATTTACCCCTTGCTAATCAGCTGGGCATCGCCTGGGAGTCGCCTAATTCACAGAGATTTTAGGGGTTGGGGATGCTAACTGGGGAAGAACTGCTGTGAGACATATGCAAATGAGGAGTCTTAGAAACAGCAGTTCCCAAGGCACTTTGTCTCTTTTTGGCTGGGAACACCTTCACCTGCCTGACCTACCCTCACAATGTGACCCAGCTGCCCCTGCTTCTCAACATCGTCCCTGGGTAGGAAGGAGTGGGAGCTCAAACTAGGGATAAGGAAGCACGGACAATGGCTCAGAGAGAGAGATGGGGTGCATGGCCAATCCATCCTGGGCAGGGAGGGTGAGGTGCTTGACTCAAGGGAGTTGGGGGATACATTGAGGTAATAGGAGTGCGGTTCACGTTGGGTGAGGGGCAGGGAGGCAGAGCAGCTATCGTGCAAAGACAAAGAGGTGATACCAAACAGAGCCGTAGTAATCTCAGTCCTGCAGGACAGCACTCTAAGGCTTTCCATGTATCTGTTGCCAGTGTGAAACACAATGAGTATCCCACTTGGCTGTGCACCAGCTTGTCAAGGAATAAAGTGACACTGCAGGAGATGCCAGCAGGAGACTCAGAACTGCCCTTCCCCCAACCTGCTCTCTAAAATGCTTGTCACCTATAAGAAAAACCTGAGAAAACCTGGCTGGGTCAGCATCAGCCTGCGCATGCAAGGGAGTCTCCTCCATCTCATGTTCCAGTGGCACTCACTTCCTTCTAGCAAGTGTAGCTCTGTAACAGAACTGCCAAGAGGCTTTTCCTTTTGCTGTTTTTATTCTAAGAGCCAAATTCTGCCCCCACCCTCCTGTGTCCTGGGCACGGGCCCTTCCTATGGCCCAGGAGCACTGGTTAGTGTAGCTGTGCTGGAGGTTGAGGGGACACAATCCTCCACCTAACTTCACAGATTAGCTGCTGGGCTGTGGCTCCGCTGGCCCCTGTCCAGGGCACAGCAGGGCTTATGTCTTTGTATTACAGAAGTGCTAGAGGCCACAGCCTGAAGTGAGGGCTTCACTTGGCTCTATGCTATTTAAACACAGAAAAAGAGACAGGCCCGAAGACTTACAAGGAGAGTTTTATGGAGGGTTCTGAAGGTGGATAATGAAGTAGCTTTGCAGATGTGTATGGGGAGCTCCTCCCAAGCACGGAGGGCAGCATCGGAGAAAGCACAAAGCAAATTTAACAAGTGGGTGCCGGAGGCTGGTATGATGGGCCGACTGGAGGCAGGAGTGGATCTTTTGATAGTGAACCAGAGATGATAGGTCAAGTGGGGATTGGTCATGAAGGGCCTGGAAAGTAACAACAAGTAGTTTATGTTTGATGGGGGAAGAGAAGGGGAACCCAGTGGAGGGATGCAAAAGAGGAGCAATATGGGCAAAGCGATGGGATAGGAAAATGATCTTTGCAGAAGCATTCTCAATGGGTATGAGTGGGGCAATATTGTCTTTGTCAAAGCCAAAGACAAGGATGTTGCCGTGATTGAGATGTGAGCTGATGAGAGCCTGGATGAGCATTTTAGCTGTGTGGATGGACAGGAAAAGGCTGCATCTTGGAGATGTGCTGCAGAAAGAATTAGCAAGATTTAGATACAGCCTGGATGTGAGGACTTAGAGAGAGGTCAGACTTGAAGGTGACACCCAGGTAACGGGCCTGAGGGACAGGCAGGATGGTGGTGTTATCCAAATTGATCAAGCAAGGAGGTAGTGGGGAGGGGCTGGAACTCTGTTTTGACCATGTTGAGCTTGAGCTGATGGCTAGACATCCACAAGATGTCAGTAGGACAGGCTGAGCTTTTAGTTTGCACAGAAGGACACAGGTCTGCAGTAGAGAGGTAAATCTGTGAGCTGTCTGCTTAGAGATGGAAGTTGAATTTGTGTTTGCAGATGAGATCATCCAAAGATAAGGAGAAGAGAGAGAAGAGAAAGGGACCAAGGACAAAGCCCTGTGGAACCCCCATAGAAAGCTGGAGGGGAGATGAGGAGGATCCTCCGAAGGACATGCTGAAGGAATGATTAGAGGGAGAAAGAGAACTAAGAGATGACAGAGTCATGGAAGTCCTGGGAGGTCAAGATTTCAAGAAGAGCATGGTCGATGGTGTTGCAAATGGCAGACAGGTCAGTCAGGATGGAGTCCTGGTTCTGAGCTTTGGCCAGGAAGAAACTTTGCTGAGAGCTGTTTCAGAGGAGTGCATGGGTCTGAAGCCAGAGTGGAGAGGGTCTAGGATGGAACTGGAGGAGCAGAACTCCAGACAGTGATTGTAAACAGCATGTTCGATTAAATTAGAGATGAAATGGAGAAGAGGTGGTAGTTGGATAGGCAAGTGGGGGAAAAGGCGTTTTTTTCAGAAGGGAGAGACTACAGCACTTGGATATTGTGAGGGGGAGTGAGTCAAAGGAGAGTGAAAGATTAAGGAGAAGAGTAGGAGATAGGATGAGACTGGGTCCCAGGGACATCCGGTAATGGGATGAATGGCATCACTGGGGTACATGGAGGGGAACAGACGATAAATGTCTGCATCTGTGACAAGGGAGAAGGACAGGAGAGTCAGAGGAGGGGAAAGGACAGTTCAGTCTCCATGGCCCATTCAATCCTTGGCTTTTCTGCTGAGATAGAGACAAGGTGGCCATTTAAGCCACTTGTAATGTGGACATCTGTCTATTAGAAAATACACCAACTTCAGCAAACAGCCATCAACTGGACACAACTTCTAGTCATTCTCTGAACTAGAGTGGATTCCAACCAGCAACCTAGAGGCTCTCACATTGCTCATTAACCATCCTATGAGCTACCCAATGCCCATGTCTGGAATGCGTTTTTCTGCAGATGAAGTTCACTCCTTTTGGGGAATGCAGTGTTAGGAACAAACTGAAATGATACTTAAAATGGGCTTTCTCTTGCAGCTGCATAATAATATAATCCCAGCTAAGTAAAATAAATCTTGGGCACGAATGAGCTCAGCTCCCCTGAGAACCGTCTATCAATCAGTCGGACTTGGGGAAGACTGTTGGCTAAGAGATAATCTCATTTCTGAGGTTAGCATATTGATATGTCTGTAGCTGAACACATACACACACACACATTCTGAGCACTGAATATTCTATGTGCCTTTCTAACAACAGGGGGAGTGTGAATTTAGATAGCCATTGAAGGTTATTTTGAGATGTGATGCATCTGGCATTACATGTACCAGCTTATTAAATATGAGCTGGGAGAATCTGCACCCCTACGAGTGGAAGGATTTTGTGTTGCTGAAGCACCGGATGAGGCATCAGCAGACTATTCCATTCTTGGCTCTGTCACAAACTCACAATGGGACCTTGGGCAAATCAACTGTCCACTTTGTGCCTCAGTCGCTTGTTCTGTAAAATGGGGATATGAATACTTATCTACTTCACGCTGGGATTAGCAGCATAAGACTTCATTCATGAATAGCAAAAATGTGCTTTGAGACATTTGCTTAGTAATGGGTGACTAGAGGTTAGGATACTCAGTTCTAATAAGCACCCAAACATTCGGATGCTTCCCCGAGCCTTTAATCAATTATCTGAACCTCTTCAGCCTGAAAATCTTACAAGAACAGGGTCTGGTAAGATTTCCAGTAATTTCTGCTTTTGGTCATGCTGCAAATACCACACAATCAATCATGCTCATGTCAATTTGACATGTCTCTTTCTGAACCCAGCCAGCACCAGAAAGGACAGAGATAATTGCAAAAATGCAAGCTAATGAAGCAAACAAGCTATCCTAACTTTTTTGAATGTCAGAAAAGGTTTGGATTCAATTTGAGATTTAGGTTAAAAGTCCAGATTTTTCCCTCGCTCTGAACTGGCTCACCTAGCCCTAGTTTTGGCAGAGGTAAAAATTACCATATTCACCGACAAAAAAGGACAGGCAGACATTCCTACAGGAATACTAGTAAATTTATCAAATACCATCACCATTTCTCCATATTAATATTATGCAGAGTAGTCATTTCCCAATATTAACAACAATAAGAATAAGACCAATAAGAATTATGAATTCCCCAAAGTGATGAAAATAGGTGTGTTGCAAAAATAGCTACTTTAAGTAGAGAAAACATGGTTTTGTGGTTAAAGCAAAGGGTTCCAGGTCCTATTTCTGTCACTGCTGTTAACTTGCTGGATGACCTTGTGGAAGTCACACTGGCCTCTGTTTCTCCATCTATGGATGCAGCTAATGTTCATCCACTTCACAGAAGGTTTTTGTGGTTCAATTTTCACTTGAGGTCTTTGGATGAACAATGTCATTGAAATATTTATCGTATATTTAAAAATCAACATGTAAAAAGTGTATTGACACCTGAGATTATTTTAAACATCTCACTTACTTTTCATTATTTACGCTGTTTGCCTTGTGCATTTCTCTTATGTTGTACAATAAAAATATATTTGTCAGATTCACATTTGTTTATACTCAGTTTCAGTTTCAAATCTCTCACACTAACTGTGCTGTATCATTTCCATTGCAAACACTGCAGGGAATGTTTAAATGAAAACAAAGAAATATGAGCAGTGGCATTTTTTAAATTTTACAGAAACATCTGTGTTGGTCTGAGGTTTGATAAAACCTTCTCTCTAATGACTTACACTGTGGTTCTAGGCCAACCCAACACATTCATTTCATGCAGTCAGAATCAGATACAGTACTTTAATCTAGCAGCCATCATGTGCATCCTAAAACAGTTCTTTTCAAAGTTCATTGAGCCACAAATATGGATTGCAGAATCAGTTTGGCTCAAATAAGCACTGACTTGAACATATGCCCAAAGCTCATCCAAACCCATTGAGTTTAACTCATTTTAAAAAAAATATTTTCCATTTTACATGTGTTTCTTTACTTTCAGGCTTGGGAGCAGCAGTGCCAATAATGCCCCCAAAAGTTGCTCTCATGAGATTTGCAAACGAAAATTATTGGTAATCTTGCTAGGCAGCTCGTTGTTGTGTGATTTCAGCACACCCCCATGATGCAATCACATAGAAGCTAGCTGCAAAGAAAGGAACTTCTCCAAAATCAGGGGCTGCTTGGACCGGAGAGTCTCGGTTTGGGCCATCTGTGTCACTGATACGTATCCAGAGTTCTAGTGTGTATGCAGACAGAAGTGAATATCTAACCACTTGAGCTTTCCTCCTCACAAGCCAGCTAAGAGGCAAGCCGTAGGCAGAAGCCTAACATCAGTGCTCTGTGCTGGAAGAGTGAAGAGACAGAGCAGCAGGTGCCCTGGCCCTAAAAGCTGCCGGGTTTCTGGAGAGCAAACAATGGTGGGCGGAAGACATGAAATACACACACAAGGGAAACAAGAATCACCAGGAGAAATGTGAGACATCTAGGGGGAGTCCAAAAGGGGGCCAAGTGACAGAGCCATTAGGTCACTCAGGTACGTTTATTCTGCAATTAAACACCCATGGCTGACCCATGTCAGCTGACTTGGGCTTGCGGGGCGGTAAAATTGTGGTGTAGACATTCGGGCTTGGGCTGGAGCCTGGGCTCTGGGTCCTTCCCCTCTCATGCAGTCCCAGAGCCTGAACATCTACACTGCAATTTTACAGCCCCACAGCCCAAGTCTCCTGAGCCTGAGCCAGCTGACAAGGGCCAGCCACGGGTGTTTCACTGCAGTGTAGACATACCTGCAGGCTCAAAGACAGGTCAGTGGGGCAGCTGCAGGGAGATGAGGAGCTTGGTCAGAAAAGGTAACATGAGAAGCCGGGAGCGGGGTAGATGACAAGCTTCAATGTAGTTTTCAATGTAATTTTTACAAACAATCCTGAATGCTTGCTTTTTCTAAATCTAAAATGACATGGACTAAGTGAAAATGTCACCTCCATTTCTCCTTATTAGCCACGATTGGTACTGAGTGGTGCTCTAATGTGTGTTTCTGCTATGTGGGGGTGTGGGTATTATTGATATTGTTCTGGATATTTTCTATCTTGGTATTTGTAGTTTTAAACACGTACAAGGTACAAGTGACACCAGCCCAGCTCTGCACAGAATTCATGTGCTGCACACAACAGACCTGACATTAGATAAACATAGCATTGTAGACAGCCTGGCGAAAGGCGGGTGGACTCTAGCCAGTGTGACGGAGGGGGAACAGGGTACGCTACCCTCAGGACCCTTCCACTTCCTCCAGGTCAGAAATTTGGCCGTTTTTTATTAACTGAACAGCAACTTTCCATAGCTGGTGACAAATTATCCAGTAATACCTGCCAAAGGCAATCGAATTTGATCACAGAGTGGAAATTGTATTAATACAAATGATTAGATTCCAGAGGTTCTGATCAAATTAAGTGGCTAGTGAATTAAAGCAACAAAATTGCTGTGAGAAAGGTTGCACTTGACTCATTTCCCATCCTGCTGAAGTTGAAGAACTGACAAAATTCATAGGAGAAAAAGGCCTCTTAAAGGATTCCCAGCCCAAGCAGGTCAGAGAAGTTTTTCATAAGCATCCTGAACTGAACTTTGGGGATTCTGTGACCTTTGCTGTCATTAGTTATCTCCTAATTAGCCCCGTTTGGGATTCTGGACATACCCTCTGGACAACTGCCTTAGAGTATTAGGAATTGAAGGTGGTAGCATAAAGATATTTTCGTCTTGATTTGCAATGAAGTCTTGGATATGGTCTTTGATCCGAATCATAGAATCATAGAATCACAGAATATAAGGGTTAGAAGGGACCTCAGGAGGTCATCTAGTCCAACACCCTGCTCAAAGCAGGACCAATCCCCAACTAAATCATCCCAGCCAGGGCTTTGTCAAGCCTGACCTTAAGATTCCACCACCTCCCTAGGTAACGCATTCCAGTGTTTCACCACCCTCCTAGTGAAAAAGTTTTTCCTAATATCCAACCTAAACCTCCCCCACTGCAACTTGAGACCATTACTCCTTGTTCTGTCATCAGCTACCACTGAGAACAGTCTGATCCATCCTCTTTGGAACCCCCTTTCAGGTAGTTGAAAGCAGCTATCAAATCCCCCCTCATTCTTCTCTTCCGCAGACTAAACAATCCCAGTTCCCTCAGCCTCTCCTCATCAGTCATGTGTTCCAGTCCCCTGATCATTTTTGTTGCCCTCCGCTGGACTCTTTCCAATTTTTCCACATCCTTCTTGTAGTGTGGGGCCCAAAACTGGACACAGTACTCCAGAAGAGGCCTCACCAATGTCGAACAGAGGGGAACGATCATGTCCCTCGATCTGCTGGCAATGCCCCAACATATACATCCCAAAATGCCACTGGCCTTCTTGACAACAAGGGCACACTGCTGACTCATATCCAGCTTCTCGTCCACTGTAACCCCTAGGTCCTTTTCTGCAGAACTGCTGCCGAGCCATTCGGTCCCTTGTCTGTAGCAGTGCATGGGATTCTTCCATCCTAAGTGCAGGCTTCTGCACTTGTCCTTGTTCAACCTCATCAGATTTCTTTTGCCCCAATCCTCTAATTTGTCTAGGTCCCTCTGTATCCTATCCCTACCCTCCAGCATATCTACCTCTCCTCCCAGTTTCGTGTCATCTGCAAACTTGCTGAGGGTGCAATCCACACCATCCTCCAGATCATTTATGAAGATATTGAACAAAACCGGCCCGAGGACCGACCCTTGGGGCACTCCACTTCATACCGGCTGCCAACTAGATATGGAGCCATTGATCACTACCCTTTGAGCCCGACAATCTAGCCAACTTTCTACCCACCTAATAGTCCATTCATCCAGCCCATACTTCTTTAACTTGCTGGCAAGAATACTGTGGGAGACAGTGTCAAAAGCTTTGCTAAAGTCAAGGAACAACATGTCCACTGCTTTCCCCTCATCCATAGAGCCAGTTATCTTGTCATAGAAGGCAATTGGATTAGTCAGGCATGACTTGCCCTTGGTGAATCCATGCTGACTGTTCCTGATCACTTTCCTCTCCTCTAAGTGCTTCAGAATTGATTCCTTGAGGACCTGCTCCATGATTTTTCCAGGGACTGAGGTGAGGCTGACTGGCCTGTAGTTCCCAGGATCCTCCTTCTTCCCTTTTTTAAAGATGGGCACTACATTAGCCTTTTTCCAGTCGTCCGGGACTTCCCCGGATCACCATGAGTTTTCAAAGATAATGGCCAATGGCTCTGCAATCACATCCGCCAACTCCTTTAGCACTCTTGGATGCAGCGCATCCGGCCCTATGGACTTGTGCTCGTCCAGCTTTTCTAAATAGTCCCGAACCACTTCTTTCTCCACAGAGGGCTGGTCACCTCCTCCCCATGCTGTGCTGCCCAGTGCAGTAGTCTGGGAGCTGACCTTGTTCGTGAAGACAGAGGCAAAAAAAGCATTGAGTACATTAGCTTTTTCCACATCCTCTGTCACTCGGGGGTTGCCTCCCTCATTCAGTAAGGGGCCCACACTTTCCTTGACTTTCTTCTTGTTGCTAACATAACTGAAGAAACCCTTCTTGTTACTCTTAACATCTCTTGCTAGCTGCAACTCCAGGTGTGATTTGGCCTTCCTGATTTCACTCCTGCATGCCCGAGCAATATTTTTATACTCTTCCCTGGTCATTTGTCCAATCTTCCACTTCTTGTAAGCTTCTTTTTTGTGTTTAAGATCAGCAAGGATTTCACTCTTAAGCCAAGCTGGTCGCCTGCCATATTTACTATTCTTTCTACACATCGGGATGGTTTGTCCCTGTAACCTCAATAAGGATTCTTTAAAATACAGCCAGCTCTCCTGGACTCCTTTCCCCCTCATGTTATTCTTCCAGGGGATCCTGCCCATCAGTTACCTGAGGGAGTCAAAGTCTGCTTTTCTGAAGTCCAGGGTCCGTATTCTGCTGCTCTCCTTTCTTCCTTGTGTCAGGATCCTGAACTCGATCATCTCATGGTCACTGCCTCCCAGGTTCCCATCCACTTTAGCTTCCCCTACTAATTCTTCCCGGTTTGTGAGCAGCAGGTCAAGAAGAGCTCTGTCCCTAGTTGGTTCCTCCAGCACTTGCACCAGGAAATTGTCCCCTACAATTTCCAAAAACTTCCTGGATTGTCTGTGCACTGCTGTATTGCTCTCTCAGCAGATATCAGGGTGATTGAAGACTCCCATGAGAACCAGGGCCTGTGATCTAGTAACTTCTGTGAGTTGCCGGAAGAAAGCCTCATCCACCTCATCCCCCACCATAACTTGGGCATTATGAACATGTATGAATGGTTCACCTTAAACTCTTCCTAGAACAGGGGCGGGCAAACTTTTTGGCCTGAGGGCCACATCGGGTTTCTGAAATTGTATGGAGGGCCGGTTAGGGAATGCTGTGCCTCCCGAAACAGCCAGGTGTGGCCTGGCCCCCGCCCCCTAGCATCCCCCCTGCTTCTTGCCCCCTGACGGCCCCCCTGGGGCTCCTGCCCCATCCAACCCCCTAGCTCCTTCCTGACTGCCACCCCATGACCCCTGCCCCATCCACGCCCCCTGCTCTCAGGCCCCTGACCGCCGCCAGATCCCCCGCCCCTAACGGCCCCCCCGTCGCCCCATCCAACCCCCTATCTCCTTCCTGACTGCCACCCCGGGACCCCTGCCCCATCCACCCCCACCCTGCTCCCTATCCCCTGATCGCCCCCCACTGCCCATCCAACCCCTCCTCTCCTTCCTGACTGCCCCCCCAGGACCCCTGCCCCCATTCAACCCCCTGTTCCCCGCCCTCTGACCACCCCAACCCCTATCCACACCCCTGACCACCCCCAAAACACCCCTGCCCTCTATCCAACTCCCTGCCCCTTTACCGCGCTGCCTGGAGGACCAGTGGCTGGCAGTGTGGCTGCACCAGGACAGGCAGCTGCGCCGCGTAGCACAGAGCACCAGGTCAGGCCGGGCTCTGCAGCCCCACCGCTCAGAGCATTGTGCCGCATGGCAGCGGGGACAGCAGGGGAGGGGCCAGGGACTAGCCTCCTGGGCCAGGAGCTTAGGGGCCAGGCAGGATGGTCCTGTGGGCCATAGTTTGCCCACCTCTGTCCTAGAACAAAGGCTCCTCAACCTGCGGTCTGTAGAGCACTGGTGGCTTCCAGAGCACTTCCAGGTGTTCTGTACAGCTGCATCTGTCACAGCAGTTAAGCATCTGTCAGTTCCAAGCAGTGACACTTCCTGATAGTTGTAGTCCAGTTCAGGACTCTTATAATTTTCAGAAGTTTTTTTGTCCAACTATATTTAAAAAACAAAAACACAAGCCCTTCTCTGCGCCTTCGAGTGCCTGCTTCTTGTGCCAAATGTTTCTTTAGTGCAAACTCAACCATGATCAAACCTGGAATTGGAGGGATAACAAAAATACAGAAGGAATAACCCATACTACAATGTGAGCTTAGCAAGGCAGGGCATTCTGTCCAGATCTTTCCCCCTCTGGGTGTTAGGGAGGTCTACACTGTACTCTCTTCTTGGTGGCACATCAATTGTTCTCTAGGAGGCACTTATACCCAAAGTTCCAGGAGGTTTTTTTGGGCTGCCTTCCACGACGAATTCTGGGGGTAATGCCACACTTAGGCCCACTCTGTTTTATTGTGAGTAAACACTATAGATGCAGAAAGGAAGGTGTGTGACTGGGACTGGGAGGTGAGGTGTCCAATGTCCTAAACTATCAGGAGCTGTAGGTTCAGCTGTATGTTATGGGAAAGGTCATTTCCCCTAGATTTGTGGCAAAAAAACCTTGGATTTGAGTTTTGACCTCATGTGTCAATAATTAGCGCATGCTTAATATATCCGCTCCTTGGGTACACAGCCTCACTAGTAATTGTGACACAATGAGCATGAGCACAAACGTCTCTGACTGAAGAAGAGAATGAAATCAAAGCCACACCAATAGAGCAAAGGAGTGAAAGCAGTCTTACCTTGAGTGAGTAGCAGCGCTGTATGAAACGAAAAACAAAAGAAGGAAAGAAGAAAACAGGAAGAGAGTTAATTTCCCATTGGGAGATGACGCAAAGGCTATTTGCAGATGACAAGTTTTAAATGAGTGATGAAGGTGGCTTAGTGCAGCGTGTGAACGCTCTGTAGCCGCATGCTTGGTGCAGATTTGTGAGCATGCCCAGTAGCAGCAGGATGAGAGTGAGGCTGGAGAGAACAGGTGCGTCCCCAAGGGCTCTGTGTTCAGAAGTATTCCCCCTCCCCTGTGAGCAAGACAGAAGGATGGAACTTGGGATGGGATGGGATCGTGGGTAAGGGACAGGAAAAGCGTGTGGGGATTGTCACGCCTGATATCAGGGTCTGAGATGAGCCAAACTGTCCCAAAATGAGTTGGAAGTGTCCCTGCTTGAGGCACACTCTGTAGAAGTGGAGAGGGCTTGCCAAAAACAGGAAGGCCTTGGTACACTGATGCACTGTCAGATCTTCTCTTGAACATCAGATGTGAGTGCAGGCAGTAGCAGCGGTGACGGGGTTCACTGAGAAGAACATGGCCAGGGCAAAGAGTGTTTATAAAATGGGCACTGACCCTAGGACCAATGGAGATGGAGGTAACGCTGCTCGGCATCATCCCCAGTAATTCACAGGGAAGTCCTGATTTTCACAGGAGCATCCTGTGCCCCACAAGCTTAGCTCACGGAGATTTAGAGTCCCAGATGGGCTGTAGATGTCACAATGAGCCATCATGTTGAGTCTTCAGAGGTCTCTTGGCTTCCAGTTGCACCTATGCGTGATGCTATTGCACTGACATGTGCCACACAGTCTCCCCCACCACACAAGGATGCTACTGCATTGCAACCAGGCATTGCAAATGCAGTTATTTGGTCCTGCAAGATTAGTATAGGCTGACGTACTAGAGTGTAGGAGGAGGCGATAAGAAAGGAGAGAACAGCCTTGTAAGGAACAACATAACTTCCCAGTTCTAAAAATGCTCAGTATGGTCCTCCTGTTGTCATCGACTGTGATTCCCTGACACCCCCTTCACCTCCCCTATCTTCTTCATCTCCATAGGTGTCACAAAGAAAGATTCAGCTGGACCCTTTCTAGGTTTTATCCCTAGAAAACTGTGGCCAATACTCAAGCAAACCAGCACCAAACTAACCTTACCAAGATCTAGATAAAATGCTTTATATTGGCTGAAAATAGCAAACCTCCTTTGTATAGGAACTGAGCCCTAGTTCCATCAATGACGTTTGCCCTTCACCCATCCCTCAAACAGGAAACTGTGCAATGGGCATCTCAAGATTGGGTTGTGATGATGTGAAGATTTGGTTAAATAATGATAATGCTCTCATTACCTATTACTATAGCTCTTTCAGTCCAAGAATCTCACAACACTGTACAGACAACTAATCAGTATTGGCACCTCCATTTTGCAGATGCTGAAATGGAGGCAAAGAAAGGGGTTACGGTGAACATTTGAACTTACCCACCTAAACTGTGGGTTGATTTTTCAAAGCTGGGAAAAAGAACCATGAGTCTTGATTCTCAATCCTCTCACTACATCTACCAGACAATACTCCCAGAAACATTTTTTTGATTCAAGTTTCAGTGAAGTGTCTGAGAAGGAAACATCAGTCATAGGATTTGGTGCGAACATGAAAACATCAGTGGTGCTATACATGACCACACAGTCCGCCTGGGGTCTGGCAGTAGCTCATTGTCCTTCTGTGTCTATGTGTGTTTGTGTTCTCTGATGTGCTTCTACTGAAAATAGCAGGGCCATTTCAGCAGAACACAGTAGGGAAGAATGCATCTGCCGTTCTCCTAAATGTACCAGGCGCCTGCTGTGTGGTGCACTGCCTGAGGTATGTCCTAACACTGCACTGATTTCAAAGGAATGCCCATGGAATGTCAGGGCACAGCCGATGTCTCAGAAGATCAGCAATGAAAGGAGTCTGAGTAGACTCAGGCCTCTACATTTAAAGCCTCCTATGGGTTTTCAGAGTCTATTCTCACGAGATCCTAAAAGGAGAAGGTGGGCCCCCAAAGTAACTATTTGAATGATGAAATACTTTTGAGAATTCACTCAGGAAAGAGAAAAACTGATACCACTAGCTAAAGTCGGGTATGGTGTAGATATGAAGTTTGAGGTCTTTATCCTATAGCTCTCCCATTCCAGCTCGCTCCTAAAATGCAACTCTCCTGTCTGTTCCCGTCCTGGGGCCTATCTACAGCTCTGGCAAAGCCCCATGTATCCTCTGGCAAACTGGACCTAACTTCTGTTGCAAGACCTCCTAGTTGCTGTGACATTTCGAGGAGGTGGAATAGAAATTGTGCAGTAGCTTCAGGAACGTTCAGAAATGGAGATTTTAACTGAATTAAATATGAACATTAATAATAAAATTGGTACAATAACCCTGGGTGTTATTGGTTTAATATTAAATTCAACTTATTTTACACTACTCTGAAATTTTTCGTGTGCCACAGATTTTTTGGTATTAACAATATGTATCTGCAGATATTCAAGAGATAAGGTGGGTGAGGTAATAATTTTAATTGGACCAACAGAGACAAACTTGAAAATTTTGAGCCACACAAAGGAAGGTTGTTTGTGATGGTGGGGCATGCATAAGAACTGGATGTCAATATCCACATGTACTTTGTTATTGTTATGTTTCAGAGCTAACATCCAATTGAGATTAAGAGGAGACACATATTTTAGAGCTACTGTTTCAGGATGTTTGCAGTCTCAGGTGGGCATGATTATGTTGCTTAAAGCTGGTTCATGTTTGGAAGTTTTCTCTGAAACCTTAAGAATTAGAAATATAGAGCTTGAACCTCAACTGGTATAAACAGATGCCGTTCCAATGACTTCAAATTTTCTTAAAACTAATGGTTAGATTCTGGATTCTCATTCCATAACAAGAGTGGATGCTGTGACAGATTTCATGGCTGCAGAATTGTGGGGAAACACAGCGTAGGAGCAGATTTTTGGTAGTCCAGAGCCCAGTAACATGATGAAACCACTGCCAGCAGCTGGAAAACCAATTGTTATGCTTATTGCTGAAAGCAGCTGAACGGGGGCCTTTCTGACCTTAGCACAACTAACAGACCAGGAGGGGAGGGGGAAGTGAGTGACCTTGAGGAGTAAACATGACCCTGTGCCCTCCTGACTTGAGTTGTTTTTCCAAAGCATGCAGTTTTGCAAGATGGAAAGTCTGCCAACAGTCAACTATTGCTATACAGCCGGTTGACTGATAGAAACTACAGGCTGGATATCTCCACACTTTACTTAACTTCTAATCAGCAGTTTCTTTTGATGAGCAAGCTATGCAATACTAACAAAGTGGGTATAAAAAGAGGAAGAAATCTCAGCTCGGACACTTGAGCAACCTGGACACTAGAACGCTTGGACACTTCTCAAGTTCCCCTGGAGATGGAAGGCCGGCCACTGGACATTTGCAGTTATCTACTCGGGACCGTCTCAAGATCCCGGGTAAATAGGAATTTGGGATTTTGGGGGGTGTTTTACTAATCTGTTGAGAACGTGTGTAAGTGCTGGAGCCTAAATAAAGTAAAGCTTTAAGTGAAAGCACTCTTGTATTGTGCTGTTTATGCCAGCCACCTCTCGGTCAGATGGCCTTGTTGCCATTAATTTATTTCCTGCCACTGCCTCACCTAGAGCAAAAGTTACCAAGAGCTTTGGGTACAGAAACCCCAGGTAACAACAGGGGCCTGAGCTCTGCTAACTCATCTCGATTTTGATACGTAGCGGCTTTGGCTTTTCTGGACTGAGACCACCACACAGCCTTGGCACTATTCCTCAACCTTGACCTACAGCGCTCTGTTCATTTCTAATGTTGAGTCTCCACACAGCTTCAGCTGAAGGCACTTCAGTGCCCCTTTGCTGGTATAGTTCTGGACTTCTGCACAGCACTGACAAATGTAATTCAATTTCTTCACACAAGTAGAAACATTATTTCGGTGTGTAGAGTCAGTGTTCAAAATTAATCTAATAGTGAAATATTACTGGTCCCCTAAGCTACAATGATTATAAAAACATTGCCAGTTTTCATGTTTCATAAAGCTGTTATCGTATTCTGGTGCTCTGGGATTTGAGTTTATACTTTTCATTTGCTTCTGAGCCTGCAAAAGAAGTGTTTTTCTCTTCTTCAGTTATGATATGGTATGATACATGAATATTTGAAGAAGCCTCTAAAGCTATGAATGAAACATCAAGAATACAGAACAGGAAGCCAGGGGATTGCTTTATCTTTATCTTTCTGAGTGAATATAGTTCACAGAAGCAAGAACATGATTTCGCAGACAGTAGCTTCCTTCTTGCACATGGACCTGCTAATGTACTTTAGTCATGACCTGTAACATCCCCTGCCAATCCAGTCCTGGATCCCCCTGCCCTTCTGCCAAAACACACCAATGTGCATCTGAAGCACCCCTCTGCTTTTGGATCTGGGGCTCCAACACACCTCTGCCAGTGCACCTCACTCCTGATCTGCAGTGCCCTCTGCTCTTCCAGTCACTGGTCATGACACAGTTAAGCCAATGCACCTCACTCCTGCAGTGTGGCCTTACTGTTATTCGTGTCTAGGGTATTCTTAGGTGCCTGACAACCATATTACGATCGGAAGCCACTGAAAGGAGCTCAGCTCTTGCATCATAATAGCAACCCTGGGTGTCCCTTGCCTAACCCTTGCAGGATGTGAGATGAGATGAACACATGATATGGCGGACACAGCAGGTAGCATTAACTCTACTTCCTGCTGAATTCCCAGGAGGCATGAATCCATGTGGTCAATATATCCTTTTCCAGACCGTGACAAAGCAGGCAGGGCAGAGGGTTCCATTTTCAATGATAAAATGGAGTAGATAGAAGGTATATAAAGCTAAAATAATTAATCCCTAGTATAATCTCCAGAGCTCCGGTAGAGTACCCTAGGGATGAATTTAACACACGATGTTTTCCTCCTTATGCATGTCTGGCCTCCGCATATACCCCTAAGTAAGCTGCAAGGACTATCCTGTTAGTATGAAATGTTTCCCACGCTCACTTGCAAAATACCAAACACTGTATCAGAAGCAAGAAGGAGCCGGTCCTTTAAGGCTCGGAACTCCAGAGTAACCTAAGGTTCCGAAAGGGGCACCTGGCAACTACAGAATCATCATGACAACTCCAGGGTAAATTGCCTTTGATTCTTGCTTGGTTTGATTCCAGGCAGAGAGGTAAGAGCCAGTGAGAATCCAATCAGCTGAAGGAGAGTTTGGCTGGAGTGCAGACAAGCATGGTGGCATGGCCAAGACATGCAAGAACAACTTTTCTGCTACAAATCCTTTTCCAGAGGGAGCTTTGCTTTCCTATTTACTGAAGTTGCCTTCTTTTTGCAGTTGCATGATGCTATATTTGGCCTGGGTCTGAATCAAAACCCTGGATTCCAGACCCCCTGAGCCGGTTTTGTTGTCTTGTTTTTATAATAGGCTGAACCAAAGCCCCAGATCTGAACACTTGCTTTTTTCTAGGGTCTGGTAATTGGTATCTGAACTTCATAGCCCAGGCCAGTATCTAATATCTATAATGTTTGTGTTTTCTATATAATATGAAGCTCATGGGCCAAATGCTACTGTGTAGGTGACACATCAGTGGCCAACGTTCTCCTTGGTGTAACTCTACTGAGATCAATGAAGGTTGCCCCCAGGGTGACTTTGGCCCAGCATGAGAGTAGATCAGAAAATTGGTATAACTAATAATGTAATTTATACCAATCTGGCATTGTGCTAAATGTGTATTGCATCCACTTTCCAACTCATTGTGTCATTTTCATCACTGCTTCCTTCACCACAGAACTGGCCCCAAATTTTATTCTGTAAACAATATTGATTAAGGGCAGGTCTACGCTACCGCTTCAGTCGATCTAGCTTATGTTGCTCAGGGGTGTGAAAAAGACACCCCACTGAGCGATGCAAGTTAGAGCGACCTAAGCGCTGTCCACACCAGCGCTATGTAGGTTCTGCCTCTCATGGAGGTGGAATAATGCCGACAGGAGAGTGCTCTCCCATCGGCACAGAGTGTCTTCACCATACATACATACACACATACAGTGATGTAGCTGCGCCAATGTAGCATTTCTAGTGTAGGCCTGCCCTAACATAAGGCCATGTCTACACTCACAAGCTTACAGTGGTACAGCTGGATCGGTTCAGCTGTGTCACTGTAAGAGCAATTGCGTAGCCGTGGTATGCCAATGGGAGAGAGGTCTCCCATTGACATAATAAAACCAGCTCAATGAGCGGCCGCAGTTGTGTCAGCGGGAGAGTGTCTCCCGCCAACATAGCGCTATGCGCACAAACACTTAAGCCAGCAAAACTTATGCCGCTCTGGGGGGTGTTTTTTCACACCCCTGAGCGACTGAAGTTTTGCCCACATATGTGCTCATGTAGACATGGCCTAAATGTTTTCTAATTTCTATTCCTAGAGAGCCTTTAAAGAGAAAAGGTGCTCTTAGACTGTTAGATGCAGGGTGTCCATAGAGGAAAGTGATGCAAGGAGGGAAGCAGCAGTGGGGTCTTCATGAGACTCAGGTTTGCACAACAACAATAGTCACTGATAACAACAAGAAGTGAGAGCAGCACTGTCAGGATTGTACCGGCACCTGAAAGGAGCTCAGTGACAGCACACATCAAATTGCTAGAGGCTAGCATCTCTGTGCAATTTACTGTAACTCTTGAGAAGACAGAGGAACTTTAAGAGGCTGAGCTTCAGTAGCAGTGAGCTCTCTGTGTGCCTATGGATTAATGGTTTTCCATACGAAGGTGTCTACAGGTTTTGACTCTATGAAACTGGAAGCAGGAGTGTGCTCTTTCCTTAAAGAACCATAAAGAACTAAACATGTCCTTGAGCAAGTTAAACAAGTCAGAAATGTTACTGCATTAGGCCTAATTCGGCTCCCTCTAAAGTCAATAGCAAAACTCCGTGACTTTAAGGGAGAAAAATCAGACCCATTCCCTTCATCGGGAGACTTGCCAAAACAAATTTGGTTCTGTCACTACATTGCAGGGCGAAATTATAATCCCACAAGGTAAATTTTTGATGGGGTACAGAGGACAGTTTGGAAAAAGAAATTAAAATTTCCCAGAACTATTCCCATCCACTGATCATGAAACAGAACCTTCCAACTATGACTCTCGGCCACAACTTCCCTCTACGAAGTGGAGTCTTCCATGCTTGGCCTATCCACTGTTAAACAGATCCCTGAAAGAGACACATCCATCCCACCTGCTCCGTGCCAGTGTAACACCGACAGACCCTGGTTGTTGGCAGGCAGGATCAAACCTGGGGCCTCTGGAGCTTAGTGCATGAGCCTCTACTGCATAAGCTAAAAGACAACTGGCTGTTAGCTAAGGCTGTAGAGCAAACTCATTAATCTCTCTCTCTCTCTAAGTGGTCTCGGTGCCACTAGATGGGACAGAACACCACACCCAGAAGATGTGTGGGTTACACTAGGAAGGGTGGAATAGGGTTCCAAAACCACTGTCCATGAAGAAGAATCTTCTAAGCGGGATTCTGAGTTTCAAATTGCTGTGAAGACATATCTTGCAGTAAACAACTTTTCATGAAGCTTCCAAGAAGTATTCTGATCCCTCTGTAAAGTGGAATAGTCCAAAATCAGCATTCACCTACTATCCCTGAAGTTCAGTCTTTTGCCAATCTGCTGTGAAGTGAATTGTCCCAAGCAGGGCTCTCAATTACCCGCATGAATTTGTAATTTTCCAAGCATGATCCCCACACTTAGGCAACATCAAATGGAATCTTCCAAAGTGGTATCTCATCTGCAGTTGTTCACAACTCCAAATCTGTGCTCTGCGTGGCACTCTGGGGTTAACTACAGAGTAAGCAAAAGGTGGGAATTGGCTCCCAGAAAAAGGAAACCAAGCTCTGCTCCTGTAATTCTGGAGTGCACAAAAATTGTTAAGGCTGATGTGTGACCAGAGTACAGACATCCTGGACTTCTCTGAACCCAGAGAGGCGCTGCAGGGGTGTAAGTAGCAAAATACCTAGGTCTGAATTGTCAGCTGTTGTGACAACAGAGCCACCTGGAGAGTAACCGTGAAATCAAAAGATGTCACCTTTTAACGAAGAGGGACACTCGAAAGGTCCTGACAGAAGGCTGGCCAGGCAGGTGGCTCAGCATGCTGGGAGGCTTCTAGATCCTGCTATGCTCAGTTGACAGGGATTTGGTCCCCATCACTGCAAATAAGAGGAACAGATGCAGCCACGAGAATCCATTTAGTTCGCTTCTTGGAAAAGGAGAGGGAGACAAGAGTAGGAAATCCTGGGGGCAGGTGGCAGAATGGAGAGAACCAACATCCCTCCTCCCCATCCCCCTGGCCTTACTTCCCGGGCAGGAAATGCACATTTCCTATTAGTTTTTTGCTTATCCACTTCAGTACTACCAAACTGAAGTGAGAGTTACCTTTATTGGTGCCCCTTGCACATTGATATGCCCCTGTTGAATTGCTATCAGCCTTCATCACAGGACCTTGGCAAGATACCAACACTAACTCTGTTCTAATCGATTTGAATTCTCTGAGCCTATTGACAAAATAGCTGATAAAGGAGAGTTACATGATATGATTATTTGGACTTTCAGAAAGTCTTTGAAAAAGTCCCTCACAAGAGGCTATTCAAGAAACTAAGTAGCCCTGGAGTGTAAAGTAAAGTTTATCATTTCTTTACTGCCTAAGGGACAGGAAACAAAGAATAGGAATAATCAGTCTATTTCCATCAGGGCAAAAAGGTTAACAGTTAGGTGCCACAAGGTTCCACACCAGTAGTGAGGCTGTTTAATATATTTATTAATGATCAGGAAAAGGGACTGAGAAGAGAGGGGACAAATGTTGCAGGTGACACAAAATTATTTAGTGGAAAAAGCTGTATTAGATATTTATATGGATAATGAAAACATCCACCAACTAGGGGAAGGATGTCCCATAGTCATTCATGACACAAATCTTTGCACCTGCCACTGAGATATCTAGTACTGGCTAGAGCTGGCCAGAAAATGTTTTTCTTTCCATGGATTTTCATCAAAAAACTGAAAAATTTTCCACTGAAACCCCAAACATGTCCTGCTTCCCAGTTTTCGGTTTTCCAATGAAATAATAAATAAATAAAATTCCAAGGAAATCAGACACTTTCCATGAACATTTTCCTTTAGTCGAAAACCAAATTTTCGGCTTAAAAGAAAAAAGTTTCAACCAGCTATCATACTGGGCATTCTTGGCAACAGGTTGCTGATCTAGCTGGATGACCAGTCTGATCTGGTATTGCAATTCCTAAGTTCCTACAGTTCCAGCTGAACACTGGCACTTGCCAGAAGATCTCCATCAAAGCACAAAGTGGGTTCAAGTAGCTGTTGCCACAGTGGCCATTCATCACTTTAGTTTATTTTTGGGGATGGGGTGGGCAGGGAATAGGGGATGGGCAGATGGATTGGCAGAGGCCTTCTTCAGTCACACAGTAGTGCTGTGATAGATACAGGTAAACTGATGGGAGCTGGGTCTGCCCTCTGGCATTCATGCAACAAGCAAAAAGCATTTGTGGGACAAGGGATGGGATAGATTTCATGAGTCTGTGCCTCGGTGCCTCACAAAGATACCAAGCTCTGAGCATGAGCCTGCAAAGGTACATATTCCAGTGTAAACTGGGATGCGAATCAATGGACTAAGACTTCTCCAGTATAAGCCTCAGCTTTAGTAAATACAATATAGAGATATATTTTTCGCTGGTTCTTTCTATTGGTACATATGTAGGAGAGTTTAGCCAAAAGTATGGATTGACTATATTCTGCTGAACATTGTGTCCTGTATCATGCTGAGTAGCATCCCTTCAGTTATGGTAAATTACTGAATTCATATAGCTAGCAGCAACTTGGGCTTGCTCAGCAACAGAGTTCGGAATTTCAGTGGCACAAGGCATCAAACCAAGATCCAGATCCAAATTAAGATATCCAAATCCTGCCCTGGGGTCTTCACTTAAGCATGTAAATGCTTGTCTTATACACCTATGTGCCAACTGACATTCTATCATCTGTGCTTTCTGGCTGTGAAATGTGGACAATGCATTGAAACCACATTAGCCATCGGATGCATTTCATCAGTGCTGCCTATTACTTAATTCTTAAAATTAACTGGCCAGATAACAAGGCATCTGGGTGAGCCCAAATCACTAGCATTGATGCTACGATCGTGAAAGCACAACTGAAATGTGCTGGCTCTGGCCACTAGACAGCCTGAATGGCAATTACCTAAAAGATTACTTTCTAGTCTGATGATTCAAGGGACATGCTCGTGCTCCCACAGAGGCCAGAAGAAATGCTCTGAAGGCACTTTGAAAGACAATCTAGAAGTGTGAGACAGTCAGACAGCATGCTGGGAACAGCCTGCATGCAATAGAGCTAAATGGAGGGCACCAATCACAAGGGCACACGCTGAAGAAAACCACATCCCGTGTGCTGGGTACAAATATGCCAGCAGAATATACAAAGAGAAACTCTTAATTGAAAACAACTTTACCTGGGCCTGCCAAGAGTGGCTGAATCTATTTCTCTCAGTGGCCTTGTGAATCATTAAGGCCCATGCTACGTGATGACAATAGTGATCGTTGTACTGACAGACTTCAATATTAAATGGTATCCACATGCATGTTTGTGTGTGTGCATGCACATCTTTGAGTAGGTCTCTGTGAGTATATGTTTGTATGTGTAACTGCATGGAGCATCTACATATTTGCATATGCCAGCATGTGCCTACATGTATGTGGTTAAGTTTGCATATCCCCACATCTGCCTATCCAGGTTTTATATTACACCCATCACCGTTGCATTTGCTCTTCAGATGTATGTATATGCCGGCATGAATGTGCACCTTTGCAAAATTTGCATGCCTGAATGTGTTAGCATGTACATGCACATGTGTGTGTGCTTCTCCTTGTGGCGGTGTGTATCTGCATGCACATGTGTCTTTGTGTGTGCGTATCTTCATAAGTATGTGGGTGCTTTCAAACCCTTCATGGCCTATCCCCACCCTATCTATCGAGATGACGACTCCCATCTCCAACCAGCCCCTGATGCCAGGCTGTCTCATCCACTGGTTACGTTTGCAAAGAAGGATATCTGCGCTTTTGCCCATGCTGTCCCTCACACTTGGGAGAAGCTCCCTGTAAACATCAGCAAAACTAATTCATTATCCTCTTTCAAATTCCTCCTTAAGACTCTCATTTTTTCTTGACAACAGTTAGGCAGGGAGGGTGTAGTCTATCATGCTGACCAATATTGGCTCACGGTTTCCTCGTATTCCCTTGTCTGTCTGTATCCCTGTGTTGTCTCTTGTCTTATATTGTAACCTCTTTGGTGACAGAGTCTATCTTTTTATTCTCTGTTTGTATAGTGCCCAGCACAATAGAGTCCTGGCCATGACTGGGGCCCCCTAGATGCTGTGATAATACAAGTCATAATTATATGTGCGTGTGTGTGTGCGCGCGCGCATATTTGTCACTGAATGATTCTGCATGTGTTTGTTTGTCTGCCTCACAGGTACATGTGTCTGTGTTGACCTTGTCACATGTCAGTAGGGGACTTTGCACTACACCAGTGCTGGGTGCTCTATATCCAAAACCATTATGTGCCATCTAATTCTTCATCAAAGCCAACAAAATGGTGCCCTCTTGTGGGAGCACTCTACAGTACATGGAATCTTTTGAGATTTCATAGGATTAAGATGGTGACAGTGTACAAATACATTGAAACCCTCTTTCCTTCCCTTTATTTTTAAGTGCTGAGCCCTTGCATTGGCTACACCCTAACGGGGCTAATGAAATGTGTTCATCTCTCCCTCTTCTGTGGACATGTTTCTTGGAAATTTGCAGATAATCCTCATAAACGGACAAGTGCACCATCCTCTTCTATTGTATCTCATGTCCTGCTGGTAAATGGAGGCTGATGATAGGTGCTCCAGTGCTGGGACGGAGGCAGGCAGCTGCCTTCTAGGGTTTGTCCAGCCGACCTCAGGGTCTGACACTGCCCTCATTTGTACCTGTTTTACACCATTTAACCCCATGGTCTTTTATGGAGTTACATTCAATTTGCATTGGTGTAAATGAGAGAAGAAACATGGTCATTGTGGACCAGTGTCACAATGTCACATGACACAACGTCATGGCAATGTAAACAATGTCCAATTTAAGTTAATTTGGAGATTTGTTAATGGGCAGATGGTTCCCTGGTTAGAGGAAGCTGCTGCGTGAGTGGGATAAGAAACAAAAGGAATTTCAACAAGGGAAGATCACGTCATGTCCTGTCACCAGGCAGATGTTTCTCATCCCAGGCAGTACTACATAGAAGTGAGGGGCTACAGGAAACGTCTGGAGGTTGACAGATACTGAGCAAGCTTCCCCTGTGCTGCTCTGCCAGTCACCTTTGTACTAACTTTCAGCACCCCTTACTATTAAGGCCCTAGTAAACTTGTGCTTAACTGTATGGTGATTTGGCAATGCAGGCAGACTGTACACATGGGACTGGGATGAGTCCACCAAATTGACCTAACTAGAATTTAAAACTCAGGTGGTTAGAGATGTCTTGCAAATTCAACAAGCCATTGCTCTGTCACTAACCAGCCTGGCCCTTGCTTCACTGGAACTGAATTAAACCTGTTTGGCTTCAGCCTCTGCTGCTGCTGTCCTAGATCTTGGTGCCCTTTCTTCCTAATGGGTTTACATTTCAGAGTAAAAAATCACAGTGTTTTTCTTTTCTTCAGTGCTGTTCCTCTCCACCAGCCTTGTGTAAACCTCATGCTGGAGGAGTTGCTTTGGGCAGGTAGCACAACAAAGCCTAGGCTTTGTAAGGATGGGGCTCCATCAGATGGCTTCTCCGGGGAGCCCTCATTTGTTTAAGCCAGTTCTGCATTGTGTGACACTGATGGCATGCCCTTGAGAGGAATTCTCGGTGACCTTGGACGCACTCACGTTAAGAGTCCAGCAGGGATGCATTCCACCCCCGAAAACACAAGTCATCCAAAGCAGAATCCATTTCTTGGGGGACTTAGACTTACATTAATAGCCACCCTCTGGGACAAATGAAATCGTCTCGTTCTTGATATATTTGAAGAGTCTAAAATCACATGATGCTTAATTACCCCATTTGGCATCTTTGTTACAGGAGCACCTAAAATGGGATTGTGCCCATATTACGCTCAGACAGGCACATCAACCTGCCTGGGTCCCAGCTCAGATACCAAAATGGAGATCTGGATATCCTTTCTTTAGGTGCTTATGTTTGAAAATTACACAAAGTGGGCCAGATCCTGAGCCACTGTGGTGATGGTAAGACGCGTTGATTATTACAGTGGCACAGGAAGAGGTTGAGTGTGTGGGCAGGTAGACAGATACATGTATTTTTAAGTACAGTATAGCAGGTAAAACTGGATACTCAGAGTCTGAGTTCTTTTCCAGCTCTCCCACTCACTTGCTGTGTCATTTTGGCCAAGTCCTTTAACCTCCTTGTGCCTCATTTTACTGGTGTAAATAAGGCTTCATACCTACCTCACAGAAGTGTTGTGAGGCTCCATGAATGAATATTTGTGAAGTGCTTGGAGATTCTTGGATGAAAAAAGCTAGAGAAGTGCAAAGAATTATTACTGTAAAACCAAAACACCGTGACTGTGATTCCCCTGCTGTGCGGGACAGGCTTTTAGCAAAGACTCAGAGGAACCCAACAACAATATTCAACGCTGCACCATAAGGGACTGGGGACAAAGAAGGGAAGGACTGTGGGACATACAGTACTGAAGAGGGGAATTGAAGAGATAGCCATGCACTACATTCTTTTCGGTTCTTTTTCACTCCCTTCAGTCTCAGCATTAGGGGGAGAGAAGGGGTAGCAGCAAAGATGTCATCAAAACAAAATAAAATCAAAACTGATGATATTAATAAGGCCCGAGGCCCAAGCATGGCACAAAAGGAGGATCAGAAATAAGCTAGGCTCTAAAAGGCAGAGATGACACCGAAACAGGGTGAGAGCGAGAATACAGGAGGGAAAAGAATAAAAGGGATTCATCTATCGGGGGAGGAGGAGAAGAAAAGATGGGTGGGAGGGAGAAGAAGGGGTTACTTTTTTGGATTTGGGGTTTGGTTGCTTTTGGTTTGTTTTTAAAAAGGATCTCACACCTGATATTCCTCGTTCCATCCATTTCGGTTCACCAAGGGCAATGAAGAAAGTCTCCTGCCTTTCGTATTCCTCCTCATCTACTATTTTAACCCTTACGGTCTTCCTGTAGGGACAACAAGAAAGACAGCCATGTACAGTGGGTTGGCTGGTTGGAGCGGACGCAGCAGCAGTCCATTCTCACATGCAGTCCATTCCTGCTGCTGCCTTGGGCAGTGTTTTGTTTGCTGGATATGGCACATTGGTAGTAGTTGCTCTTAGGGTGAGTGGGAAAGTATTAGAGGAGGAAGATGGGGGTGGGCAAGGGAGTGAAAGGGGAGGGGAGGGTTGGACCTTGCTGATGGTTAGTGGGAGGTGACTTCTGCAGCACATATAGTTTAGTGTCACATGGTAATAATATCTCATCAGCTGACTAAGAATTGACCAATCAGAAATAGCCAAGGGCAAAACAGCCACAAAGATCTCAAACACATTTTAGTTGAGGGACCAATTGCTCCTCCCACCCTCTCATAACTGGTAAGACGTTGGATCTGGAGGTGGGGAGCAGGACAGAGAGAAAGCCATACATACACACATACACACATGGGCGTTCATGAGGCTGGGGGCTGTCCATTCACGGGGGAGCTCTCATTTGGCTTTGAGGGGACTGGGTGGTTTTTTTACCTCCCACCTTTTATTTAAAAACAACAGATATTTTAGTTTCTTGCTTCTAGTTGTTTTTTAACTATTTAATAAACATGACTCACCAGCCCCTATTGAGTAGGCCTATCTGGGGATGAAAGCCCTGCAGCATGGCCGCGGCTAGCCCGGGCTCAGCTGGGGCCGGGCTCTCGGGCAGAGGCTACAGGGCTAAAAATTGTGAGAACTAATGTGCTGCTTTCATGTGGGCTTTGACTCTTGTATTTTTATTAGTATGGGTCTGAGGCAGGCTGACAGCTCCTCTAGGAATCTGGGTATGCTTCCTGTAGATGTTTTGCTACTGAAGCTGCACAGATGGGCAAGCTGCGCAGAAGGTCCAATCCTTCCAGCCAATGGGAGCAATAGAAAACCCCACCAAGAGCCATTTCAACAATGCTGGGGTGGTATTCTAATCTCTCGCTTACACACACACAGTCTCTCTATCTTGTCCCCTTCCCAAGGTCCCTCCCAGGATAGTGCCCCATCTGGCTAAAACCCCATAGGTACCATGTGACAAGATTGTGCGTGCACAGCAGTGTTAAGGATAGAGCGATTGGAAAACAAAAAGAAATCACAGAAAAAGAAAAAAAAACAGAGGAGAAAAGAAGGCAGGAGAAGAAAGAGAAGAGGAAAGAAGAATGTTAACATTAGTCTGGAGGACCAGTACTACACCTTTCTGTAAACTCATATCCACCATGCGTGGGCTCATCAGCTCAATGAAGAAAGTCTTGTTTTTCTCATACTCCTCATCATCAATTACCTTGATGTGAACTGTTTTGCTGTGGATTGAAAAATAATAAGTGTCATAAGGAGAAGGAGGGGATAGGAAAGCAAGGGTGGGAGAGGGTAAGAGAAACAAAAGAGGAAAATTAGACAGTCAAAGTTTACTCCCCTTGAATAGGCTCAAAGTGGCCCTGGAGAGAAATTTACTTCCCCTTCCTGTGTATTTACATTGGCAGAACAAAATGGGTAACTGCAAGGCAACTAATCCTTCGGCCTTGCACCTGATTTACACACACAAGTGCATGCTTTTCCCTCACAGTTTCTCAGTGGGTGTACACACACACACACACACACACACACACACAGGGGCACAATTTTTGCTCATAGGTTTGAAAATTTGGCCTAAAACATCTTTTCAACAAGGAAACCATAAAAGGAGTGAACAAACCTGCCCCCTGTACACATGGGAATATACTGCAACTTAATCACCTCAATCTAAGCATTTAGTAGGTTAATCTGGCTAATCAGAGTTCTACTGGACAATCTTCCTCTGGAGGCTCCCACGAGCTGTGCTGGGCAGACTCTGGGGCAAATTCTGACACTTATACAGCCAAAACGCTCGTGAATTCCATGAGCATCTTCACTGAATAAGGATGAAGGATTTGCTCCCAGTCTGTGTCCCTGTTCCCTCAATTACACATACACACACACATACACACACACACACACAGAGCCCAATTCAGTCTCTGCATGCCTTGAAGGCTTAGCCAGTTGTGTTGTTTTGCTTTCACTTAGTGTTGCTCTCGATTGCCTCAGGGTGTAAATTATACCTGCACTTTGCTTTTTTTCTTGTTGACTGGCAGGAAGTGCTATATGAAATCACATCCCTCCTTTCTCACTGTAAAAGGAGCTCATGCTTTCAGACTCTGGTGCAATTTCTCACACCTTTTAATGCAAAGCAGTTTATGTGTGCATTGACATTCATATATTATATTTATATTATCTATGCTCACGTGTTTATACATTATAAATATGTGTATGTATACACTTCAGGGCTCCCAAACACTGCAGAGACACTGAAAGCCCTCAGTAGGCAAGCTCTGTGAACAGCAGTTACAATTAAAATCTGGAACTGTCTCCACCTAACATTTCTGAAATAAGAAATTTGTAGCAAATGCCCTACATTTCTCTAGCCATAGGTCAGCTCTCTCTGAAGACTAAGCCAACTAGCTAATTCATCACATGATGGGCCCTGAGCCTGTGAATGACTTAACCTCCAAACAATTCGCTCCTCCACACACGCTTCTTCTGCACAGTCCTCCTACAATGATCGCTGCAAAATTCCGACACCTCCTCAATTTTGGACCATCACATGGTATATTAAATGCGTCTAACCTGTTGTGTCTGTGTGCAGAAAAGAAGGAGAAGTCATGCAGTTAAATCACAGGACTGGAAATCATGGGATCTGTGTTGTATGTTCCTATCTCTGTAAGTAGCTTTTGGGGCCTCCGTTTCCCCATGAGTAAAATGATGTTATTAACACCTCACTCACAGGAATGTTGGGAAGTTTCCTCCATTAATGTTTGCGATGTGCATTCAGACCCTTGGATAGACAGTGTTAGAAAACTGGAAAGTATTGTCATACTGCTCTAGATTGCAACTCCTCAGGGCAAGGACTGAATCTCCTACATATGTCCAGTGCAAGCACAATGTCAGCACTCAATAATAGTAATAATAACCTTGAGATAAACTAGAGAATGTGGCTTACACTACAAACATATATTCCACCAACAAAGTCAGCTGGCTTTGGAAATATTCATCAGTGGTATGCACCAGTGCCTCTTCATTCCTCAACCAAGATGACAGGAATTATTTACTTTCCTGTAATGAGAGAATGAGCTGGTGTCACTGGTCAGTTATCAGTGTTTTCCATGGACTTTGATGGAACTTGAGTGTGTTGACTTGACCATCCGGAAGATCAGGCTCTAACTCAGTAAGTAAACCACAAGTTCATAAATATTCAGGAAATCCCTATGGTTCTTCGAAGGAAAAAAATAAGAGGCTCAATCCACTATCTCGGAGGTCTTGCAGCTCTCTGCTCATGTCTTAATGTCCTGGTTGCATATAGATCAAAATTGTACACAGCCAACTTACTACAAGCACCAGGCACTAAATTTACTTCAGCTTCTTAAAACCCAAGAGTGCTTCAGAAAGACAAGCGTTCAGCCCTGCACTCAAGTGCCTCTGCAACCCGAACCACTTTGCTGATGCCCCTGCCAAAGTGCATTGTGCTGTCATCAAAAGACCTGGCTATGTCGTAGAGTAAACCAAACAGTTCCCATGATATCACCTCGTCAACAGCCAGACCAGGATTAATACTGTAAGTACTGAGCCATGCCTGCTGGGTAATGACTCAGAAAAGTGCCTCACTTAAGAGTAATAGAGGAAAAAGAACATCTGCCAGTTATACAATGCTGTAACATTGGGGGAAGACTCCTTCTGGATACCTGCAAGTGACCATTGTACACTATGAAGCATGAAGTTTGATAAACTTCATTACTTTAGCTTGCATACCTTCAGCTATTAGTAAGCATCATAAGACTATCTAGTTCTCCTACAAATGTCCAGCCGCAGCATTTGACTCAATGGCCTACCGCCTCATAGGTTCTACAGTCCGACTACACCGTGGAAGGCCGCTCCTTTTAGTGGTTCTCAGTTTGATCTAGCCCTCTTAGTCATCCATTGATTTCATATTATAGGCTAGGAGGAAAAATAGAGACTGATGAGCTTTCACTGTCTTTCATCATTACAAATATGCAAGAGGAATCACTTGTAATCCTTCTTACTACATTAAATCATCCTGATTTTTTGCAATCACTTGCTGTACAGAAATTGTGTATTAATGCTAGACAGTCTCATCTCCTTTGTCTGGACAGTTTCAGTCTCCACGAACGCAGCTTGAAGGACATAGGATTTTAAACAAGGTGTCTCTGATGAAAACCTGAGTACTGTGCTGAGACTTCTTCACAATAATTTTGTGGCATACTGTCTATGCGTCTCTGGAAATGCTTAGCAGCACATGGGGCCTACACAGGTTGACTGGTGGGTTTGTTTGTTTTTTTAATTGAATGTTGACTGGGCCCATGACACTCTGCAAATGTTTTTTCAGTTTTCTGTGGATTAGATCTACATCTGATCTGTCTGTATGATCTTTTTCTCTCTTTTAGGATTTTCAAAAGTGGCTAGTGATGGGCTAACTCTGACAGGTTTTGAAAATCCCACCCAGTGTGTAGGTGTACTGGTTGTTAACACTGCCTGAGTGTTACCATTCCAGTGGGCCTTTTTCACTTAACTTACAACTTTTATGAATTTTTACTTTTAAAAGCTGAAATTGTCCAGGTTTTTTCCTCAGCCCATGAGAGAATATTTTGAAAAAATTGAGCAAAATAGTTCAAATATACAGAGAGTTGAAAAAAAAAGTACAATTTTGTCATTTTACAACAATTTCTGTAACCTCCTTTTGAACAGCTCCAGGAGGTTAGAAGCCTGAAATTTGTGAAAGACATAGTCTCTGCTTCATTGATGTACCTTTCTGGGGCGCAGTATGAATCCATTTGGATTTGTCCAAGTTCTCAGAGTTTAGAAAACACACTTCATGAATGCACACTGTTTTGTTCTGTTTTTGTTATATGACAACAGGTTTTACAAACAGCGTCTCAGTGTTCCATTGATACTATGCATGAATATGTAAGACAAGGAGAAATTCTCATTTAATGAGAAAGCGTGTGTGGAATATGATCTCTTGAGGGCGTTTGTGGAATGCCTGATTTTATATGATCTCTTCCTCTGCAAACTGAATACTCAAAATTATGCCCTCGATGAAGCAATGACTTACTGAGTGCACATTTTATAAAGTACAGAATGTTCTATTACTGTCTAGCATATAATTCCAGAGGAAAGGATTTCTTTAGAGATTTTCTTTAAAAAAAATATCCACCAAAACCCTCCACCTATAGAATTCCGTAGAGAAAACATTAGTTGAGCATTTCATGGTTTTTGGGTGCTTCTTTTTGTAGCCTTTACATTCTTTTAATTATTAACTGTTTGATAAGTGTGTGTGTGTACACACTCACACTAATGTGTGCAGACAAACACATACATATACTCAGGAGCTGGAAGAATGATGCTGTTGCAAAAAAAGAAAATGCAATTTTAGGTTGCATTAACAGAGGCACAGCATGCAAGTCATGGGAAATGACAGTACCACTCTACTTGGCACGGGTTAGATCTCAGCTGGAGTACTGTCTCCAGTGTTGGTCACCAATGTATAGAAAGGATGTAATGAAACTGGAAAGGATCCAGAGGCAAGTGACAAAGATGTTCAAAGGGATAGAATGCAAGTAATCTGAGCAAAGGCTGAAGGAACTGGGTATGTTTAGTTTGGAAAAGAGGAGATTGAAGGGAGACATGATCGTGGTCTTCAAATACTTGAAAGTCTGCCTTAAAAAGTTGTTCTCTTTTGCCACAGAAAGCAGGAAAAGAGACAATGGGTTCAAACTATAGCACAGGAGATTTAGATTAAATTTCAGGAAAAACGTCCTAACTGTAAGAACAGCAGGATAATGGAACAGATTGTCTAGGGAAGTTATGGAAGCTCCTTCACTGGAGGTTTTCAAAAGGAGGCTGGGTAGCCATCTGTTTTGGATGGTTTAGACACAACAAATCCTGCATCTTGGCAGGGGGTTAGACTAGATGACCCTTGCGGTTCCTTCTAACCCTGTGATTCCATGATGCATTCTGCCTCAAGCGTGAGTGTAGGCTAAGAATGGGAACAAACAAGGTTATAGGTTACATGCAGTTAGCCATCATGAAAGGTTATAATCTCAAGACTCTTGTATGCTGGCTCCTTTACTCAGAAGTGCACAAGGCAATAAAGGGATAGGATGTGGGCAGAGAACAATTGTGTCTTAAGAAATGGATGAAACTTTAAGTGCAATCCCCAGCAAGCTAATGAGGCCCTTAGCTACATGATCCCATCTTAGGCTTTACTCCTTTCACTAGGCAAGAGTAACTTAGTGGCTGCAGAGTCAGGGTCCCTCGCCTTGTCTGCCCTGGTCATCATTTTTACCTTGTGCTTATGTGCGTTCCTGTTTTCTAATCATTGAAGACTAACTGGTACGGTATCCCTGTTGCAGGCTGCTCCCACACTCCCAAGCCCTGTGTTGCTTCTGCTGCTGTCCTTTCCAATAGCTCGCTCTCTGAGAGCAGTAGTACAGCATCAGAGGTAACTCAGTCAGTCATATAATACAGCTGATTTTAGTTGGTTTGCATACTACAAACTTATTGAGTCACATGCTGTATGGGTATTGCATCTTTTGGTTTTTAAATTAAAACCCAAACTATGATGACCCCCTATTCTTGACTAGCATCTACAGGAAAAAAATCAACTTGAATGACACTGCGCTCGTTCAAATTGGATCAGAGCTGCTGAAATGGTCCCTGCACACAACATACAAGCAGGCAAACTGAACACTATATAGGTTATATGTTTGCAAATAACAACCATTTCCCTCATAACCCAGCTTCTGCTTCTGAGTCATCCTGCAGGAAAATAATAATCTTTAATGCCGCTCATTCAAATCCAGCCAAGTTCAGTAGTGATCAAAAGTTACCACCATTTGACATCTGTTCAATGGCCCACACAAAATCAATCTGGTGGAGAGGTATGACAAAAATCACAACCCACACCTATGCTGGAAGGCTTAAAAAGAGCACCCAGAATTCAACAGACCCTGGAAACTAAACAACTTCTTCTTCCTAAAGGTGGGTCCTTCCATGCGTGGGCTGAGACACACTCTGCATGAGGCAGGATGTGTGAAAAGCTTACACTGCTGCTGTCTGGGATGAACCTGTTCTCTGGATAGAGGAATTAGGTCTCCAGGATGCATATAAAATATTGATACTCTAATGTATGAGCTCTTACGGAAATGATTGTGATATTAGCAATGTAGCAATTATTAGGACTTCACTGAGACTGAAGCTGGCTGTGAGGAAGAAAAAAAACCTTGGCTAAAAAAGAAATATAATGAAGTAAAAAAGCCAAGGGAAAGTATGAAGAACACTTTGATTGATCTTGAAGACAGACAGATTTTCAAGTTTTCCTCAACATTAAAGTTTAACTCCAAGGCAACAATTGGCTTCAGGAAAGTCAGTAAAATCTCTGAAGCAACGTAACCAAGAGAGCAAATCCTCTGAATTCCTAGATCAACTCAACTCGGCTACAGATTGGATTGTTACTGAACCCTCAAGCTTTAAATTGCCCTCCCTCCTTTTTTAAAAAGAGCTTTGAATTTTGTAACAAATCCAGCAGAATGATGGTTTCCCCTTTGCTACAAGCTGAACTCAGAAAATACACCCTTTTTCCTAGCTCTTAAACAGAAGACTAAGGGCACTGTTATTAGCCCAAGGAAAACGGATTCCTCTTCTTAAGAATTTGATAAGACACTTACACTCCCAAACATGACCTGGAGGGCTTGAACGTCAGAGTGCTTCCTCTTTGTCAGGCCATTCATATCCCTAAAGTCTCCAGGAGACTGGGTGAATCACACAAGGATCTGACTGCGTGTGGCTGATACCCTGAAGGCCTTGCTATGAACCACAGGGCATACCCTTTTTGTGCCCACCCAGTAAAAGACAAAGGTAAAGCCAAGACTGGCACCATTTTGGGATCTTAAGAAAGAGAGCAAATTGTCAGTTGATTTCTGGAGAGAGAGTGAGAAGACCGTAGGGCAAAGTACACACACTGATGCCTACCTCTTACCACAGACATGAGATCAGATGGAAATGTTTTATCCTGTGCCTTATAGTAAGAGGCTCATGTATACCTATTCCACCTGAATGGATGTACTGGAGAAAGATGAAAAGATCAAGGCCTTTCAGATTAGAGGAGCCAGGAGCACAGACACATTACTTTGCATAGTAATTTTGTAACACGCACAGATTTGGCCAAATTTACCTCATGGTCTAAGCAGATACAACTCAATTAACTTCAGTTAACCCACTTAGATCAAAGCTTAATCTGGCCCCTGGAGACTCAGCTGAGACATACCCCTTCCCCTGTAATGATTTCTCTTGTGACCAATTTGGAGGTCTCAGAAGGTGCAGGGCTAGTGGATTACTCTAACAGAGCCCACCTATCTTCTTCAAGTATTGCTTGGGTCCAAGGATGTTTTTACAGTCTTGTTAATTGATGTCCAAGGAAGAGGGGAGTGAAGCAAAAAATAAGGGATAAGAATGAAAGGTTTTCAGGGGCAGCTTCTTTGAAAGTGCAGGGAGGGTCAATGTTCAGGGGAAAGGATGGCTTTGGGGATAGGTGATGTATTATATAATATTTCATCTTAGTACTCACAAAGCTATTACTATCTGACGGCTGCTCAGCAGCCTACAATAAATGCATTGGTCTGCTTCCTTGTGGATAAACACCTGCATCACAAATGGCTGGCACCCTTTCTGACTACTTCAGCAAAAAGGTTGACTATACAGAGGCTGAAATGCTTTCTCACCCTAGGAGGGTGATTACTCCAGGTCTGGGTTCAACTGCACTGGCAGGGCAGCGTTGCACTGCCACTACCCAGGCTACATGTTCTGTAACTACAAAAGACTTCCGTTTCCGGGGTACCTTTCATACTCAATAAAAGCAAATTGAACTGTAGACACACACTTTGCTCTGGTTAATTTTCTTAAGGCCAAAATGCATATTGCAATATTGTCACCTGTATCTTAGCTGCAGCTGGCCTGACAGCTATTTCCTAGTAGTGCATGGAGAACCAGGGAGATGGATAGGTAGAGAGACTGGAGCATAACACCACTCTGGGAAAACTTCATGTTCATGTGAGAGGTGTGACAGAAGGACACCGACAGGAAGAGAGCAAGTGGGAGAGGGAGGCTCGGGAACATTTGCTGCAAGAATACCGTGACAGTCTCTTGAAATTAATCGAGGCAGCCTGAGGCACAAGGGGGTTTTCACTGTAACAGGCCCGACAATGCATTCACCTTCATGGAAAGAGTGAGATTTGAGGAGCACCTGGATCAACTGCGCAGCTTTCTCTCACAAACCTTTGATTCAGTTGCACTGAGGGATGGGAAGGGGATACTTCCTGTCCTTTCTCCCTCTGTGTGACAGCTCTGTTATGGACAAGATGTACCTCTGACAGCTGGGCAGCTGAGAATAACAACGGCTACCCAAAACTCTGTCCTGGCAATCAAAAGCCTCCTTTAAATACAACGACAGGCATCAGGGACTGATGAACCAGTCTTCAAAACCAAGAACCCACACAAACCTTCAGACAGACTCAAATGAACTTGAACCTTCAAGGGCCAAAGTCAGACATGGTGTAAGAAGCTTTTTAATTCAGACTTCAATGGAGTTCCCCCGGTCTCAATTAGGCTCTGTATGTTTTTAGGTTAGAAAAGTTTAGTTAACCTCTCCTGCCTGGGTTCAGACTGGGCCTGGAGGCACAGACACCAAAAAAAGAGTGACAGAGCTACTTCTGGCCAGACAGAAAGCATCATCAATCTCTCCAGAGATCCCTTGTTCTTGTGAGATTTCCAGGCCAGATCAGCTGACCCGATACGTTTCACATTTACAAGAAGCTTCAGGTAAGATTCCAAGCACGACACTGCCGAGCATCCTGCTCTTGAATGACTGAGGGAAGAGACGCCGCCGCATGCCTGTGCAGAATTTGAAAGGGCATGGCTGCTGCAGCATTTCAGCATAGACACAGGGAGCTTTTGTAGCCGGGTAGCTTTTTTACCCCTGAAAGAGTTTTAATCTTTTAAATATATAGACAAATCTCTTCTCTAAAAACCACATGTGCAGATTGCACAACCTGTGATTTCAAATCTGGGGTGGCCAAAGCGTGGCCTGTAATGTCCCACAATGGCTGCCTTCAGCTTTTTCGGGAGAAGTCCAATCAACGCCAATCGGCCCAGGATGCAGCATGGCAAGCTGGACTCTGTAGTCACCAGGGGTCACACATCCATACTGACAATAAGGTCATCTGCTACCTCCTCTATTTTATCGAACATAAATTGGGCTCTGGCACTTGCCAATGTAGCCCTCAGATGGCACCGTTTGGGCACTCCTGCTTTAAATATATGCTTAATAATAATCGCTGGTTTCAGAACTCCAGAGGGAGGGCAAGCTCCACTTAGGAGCAACTTAACATTGCATGAGACTTTCTGGAGTAAGCAGCAGAAGATGAAATGAATAGACATTGATCTTCGCCTAAAAGACTTTATGTTCACGACGTTGCTAAATTCTCCATCTGAAAAGTGGAGAGAGTAATCTATAAAATCATTTTATTTGACAATGCCTCTGCTTCAAACACATAAGGAAACAACTGGATGGTTATTTGATTAATGTGCTAGAAAATACTGAGTATCTTTGTCTCTGTTGAGACTCTCACTTGTAGGAATTATTGCTGTGGAGGCTAAGAGGATATGTCTGTGTGATTTTTGGATGGGAAATAAAACTGAGCTCAACAAAATTGTGTAAGTCAGGAAGTGAAGAACACTGCATCTAACTGAAATGGGGGGAGGGATTACAGCAGGTAGGGAGAATGCAATTACTGAGTATAGAATGAGGCCAGGACACCAGGGGTAACATCCTTCAGCTTCTGAAAAGTATCAGGGAATCTTTAACAACAAGTCGTCATGATTGGAGTTTTTCATCCTTAGGCTTCAAGCAACATAACACAATCCCAGGAATGTAGTGCCCATTACCATGTTTTCTAAGTAGCTCCCTTGGCATCTAGGTGGTTATCATACCATGGCTTTCTGAACTTCAGTAGGGCACTGCAGATAGAGCTCAGTCCTCCTGCTCTAAGACCACAGCTTCTACCACCTGAGCTAGCAAAGAATTTCTATTCTAGCCATGATGCATGCCCAAAATTCATACTCACTCACTCACCCTGTGATAGGTACCCTATTCTCATTCTCTTCTCACTTTCATGCGTCATTTGTTTCAAATTCACTTCCCTTCTACTCCCACCCAGTAGTTAGAAATGCCCCATCTCTATTCCCTCCCACCCGCCTTTCAGATGAGTTGCCCCAAAGCCATTCAGCTCCAAATACAGTACACTCCCATTTATCCGAATGGCCTGGGGGGGTCACCTGAAACTTTGGGATAAGTGGGTGTTTGTATAAACGGATGTCAATTATCAGGATGTAGCCATGTTAGTCTGTATCCACAAAAACAAACAGGAGTCTGGTGGCACCTTAAATACTAACAGATTTATTTGAGCATAAGCTTTCGTGGGTAAAAACCTCACTTCTTCAGATGCAGGGCTACATGGGGACATGCTATAGATTCAGATAATTAGGATTTTTGGATAGAAGGAATTCAGATAACTGGAATTATACTATATACATTTCTACTCAACCATACTCCCATGTGCCAAACCATCCCATTGCATTCCCCTTGTCCACTCTCAACCTGTCTCCATTGACACCTCTCACTACTGGCTTGTTTTCTTCTAATTACAGGCATGCTGCTGCCTCGCTATTCCTCAGCTGCCGTAGGCCTACAGAGTTCATGGTAGCTGGGGTTCAACAGAAGGCTGCCCCAGCCTATGCTGAGGGCTGAACTAGTCCCTGGCAGCTCTGGAATAGCGAGGCACATGCTGCCTCCATTGGTTCCTGCCTCCATGGTCCCTGCTTATCTTCCCATCCAAACCCTCTCTGTTCCCGCCATTCTCTGTCACTCTTGACAACACCATCCTCCAGTCACTCAGGCCTGTTATTGGGTGTTATCTTTGACTCCTCCCCCTTGAATCATATATTCAGGCTGTGTCCAAATTCTGCCCCTTCAGCCTCTGTAGCATTTCCAAAATTCAACCTTTTCCCTCTGTCCATGTCCTCATCTTCTCCCATCTTGATTGCTGTAACAGACCCTCTGGCCTCCCTAGAGCCCACATCACCTTCTCTTGTCCACACAAAACTCAGCTGCTAAGATCATCTTCCTTACCATCACTCTATGTCTCCATTCTATTTGAATCCCTCCACTCGCTCCTTATTTTCCATTATACCACATTCAAGCTCCTTATCCTCATCTTAAGGGCCTTCAAAACTTTGCTTCTCCCTACTTGTTGGCTTTTGTCCCGCATCACATTACCTCAGTACCCTTCATCTACAGCCCTTTTCATTGGGCCTACTGTAGTATGCCTTGCTTAGGAGAGGAAGCAGAGTCTATGGCTAAAGCACAGGAATGGGAGTCAGGAGACCTCAATCATATTCCCATCTCTGCTTTTTGCTCTCCCAAGAGAGCTGTGAGACCCAGATACTATTAGCAAAGCATTTTGAGATCCTCGGCTGAAAGCTGCTATAGAAGCACAAAGTATTATTACAACTGCAGTGAGGAAAAGGAATAGAGCGCATCTGAGCCCTGATGAAGGACATGCAGTGAAATGTGGGCTCTTTCTGCTTCCTACGAGGAAGTTAAAGAGGATTTGTCACTCAGCGCAGAGTTTATTTGTAGTGCAGTGCCCATTTCCCCCTCACATCCAGCACGTGCCATCTGCTGTAGACACTATTGCTCATACTGGTTTGTCACCCTGGCCCCTGCTTTAAAAGGAGCTTTGAGTATCTCTGGGGCACATTCTCTCCCACACTAGCACCCCTTTATGCCATTCTGGAAGCATTAAGGGGTGAAAGAATCCCCAGAGCCAGGGGTAGCATAAGTATCCTACATTGCTTCCCTTTTGTAAGCAACAACATAGAGAATCAGGCAGCAGAGGGGAGGGGTGGGCTCTTGGGGAATTGGCCAGAGCACTCAGCAGTGCAGGTGAATCCCAGAGAAACCCAGAATCTGGGAAATGTAAAGGTAGCTTTTCACCAACCTGTTCCTGGGCTGCACCACACCACACCAAATCTGCCCCCTCTCCTTACACTGAGTGAGGGTCAGAGAGCAAAGAACCTCAAGCATCAGTCTCTCTGAAGCAGATGGTCATACAGAGTGAGAAGGTATATGCTGAGGAAGTTGCCTACTTTCCCAGCTCCATTGTACACTGCCCTCACACAAGGCTGCTGCATCATGGGTTGAAAACAGGCAGCCCTGCTTGAAATCCTATGTTGCTCCTCCACCCCACTCCACCCCTCTGATCTGTGTGTGGCTCCCTGCCTTAGGGAGTAGAGAACCTTGCCATCTAACCTGGTTGGGCGGGAAGAGATTGCTCATGTTGTACCAGGACTCAGTAGGAAGAAGAAAGAAATATTGACAGAAAAAGCAATTTGCTTGTGTGTATTCCCCTTATAATCTTGGCTAATTAGTAAACTGGCCTGTGTTTCAATTAGAGCTATGGGGAAATGCTTTAGCAGCTGGCACTTGGTAATTAAAAGGGACACAGTCTAGACCAAAGCCATCATTTTTTTTTAAAAAGGTCTATCCTTGTGTTATCCCCCTTAGAATATTAATGGTGAAAGGGCTGTAATGATCTTAATTTATTTTTCAGCACTGATGATATCGGTTAAACTTTTGCCCTTCACTCAGTTTGGACAGTGAAACTAAACTGGTCAGTTTCACTTTCCATTTATAGTCAGCATCACATTCCCAGTTCTGGTGCATCTTGGGCCACTGCACAATCTGAAGAGATTGCATTCCCTCAGGTTAATTTGGGAGGCAGCCTACACATGGGGCCTTGTTCTCCCCTGCCTTGCACCCTGGACTGACATTTACATCTGGGCAAAGTGGGGCTGAATCCTCACCAATTCAGCACAGTAGCATTTCATACGCACTTTGCAAATGTGTAAATGACTATAGAAAGTGAATGGCAAAGAAAAATCAGACCCCTTATGTTACTAGACATGCAGGTGAGCTTTTTAACCCCTTTTAGTCTTCCTGAGAATTTTTAAAGGTAACCTACAGTCGTCCATACAGTACTTAGGACAACACTAGAGATGCAACATATCCCCACGTGTCAACCACACGAGTCAGCAGCCAACCTCTTAAATGGCAGCTGTCACCTACTCAACACAGGGAGCTTGGCAGGGCTACAAAGGACTTGCTGGGAAAGCACAAGAAAATGCTCTGTGAGCTTAGTAGAATCAGCGAGGTTCTGCCAGATAAATAAGTTTCCAAAGCACTCTGTATTTCAATTTTTCAAACACAATAAAACTGTCTAATACCAAGGATTCTTTTACCACGAAAGACACAGCAATTCGGCTTAAAAACTTCTGCAAAAGAACAATTCCTCTTGATATTGCTCTCCTTCAGCAGAATCCTTCATTCTGATTGTCTGAGAGGGAACATGTGAGCTAGATGGTGTTATACTAGCCACTTTCAACATTTTTTCCCTGGCTCTCTTCTTTTAAATCCAGTTGTCACTATGAACCTTTCAAGTCCTGTGTGTGATCTTTGCTTAAATTCTCCATTCAAAAATCCATTTAAATGTTTATGAAAGTTCCAGCCTGTCAGCTCTGGAGACTGAAGTCTTCTATTTACACACAGAACAGATAACGGCCTGGACAGCTGCAGTGCAGGGTTTTTTACATTGAGCCACCAACTTGCTTCAATAATGACCAGTAGGGGCCACTTCTAGGAGTGAGAGGGAAGTTTGGTCTTCATGGCTCATTCATACTTTGAGCTCTCTGTTGAGTTTGCCAACTAGTTCCCAATGCAATATGAGTACCTGACTCCTAAAAATTAGACCGAGACTATTGACTCATTTTACAGAGCTCACAATACAAACAAAATTTTGTCAATACCTACCAGGGTTTGGTTTGACCCAGTGGCCTGGAAGTGAAAGGTTCTATATCCCACCCAGTCTCTCTGTAACGTTTGCATCATTGCACAAACATTTTTTCTTTTATAAAGGTCCAGTTTTTAAAAACAGCCCCGTTGGAATTGCCCTTAGCCAGTTCAGAATATAAGAAAAAGGAAAAAGACAACCACCCTGATTCCTTGTTTAAGACTTGCATATCCTCTAATTTCTCCTGTTCCACTTTAGTTTTATGTATTATTGCAAGAGGCTGCAATGTCAAAACCCATCATGGCTTCTGATAGCCTGATGAAGCACTGGAGGTTATTTTGTTTTCTTTAAAACATGTACCCAGAAATCTAGTAGGCTGAATGACTGGAAATCCCCTGGAATTTAGATGGAGGACTGAACTGCCTCAAAATGTCTTTGGATGCCCTGCATGCATATGAAACAGGCATTCGACTGGAAATGACTTCAGGGCCCGGCTGGCAATCCCACCGAATCATTCTCAGCTCTTGTCCATTGTGCATTCTCTACTGTCTTGCATTAGCAGCCTAGTACTACCCTAGGCTTTTAGCTGTAGGCATGGAGATTTGGCAGCTATATTTAGATGTCTTCTCTATTCTTTAGCAACACAGTGTTGCTATGGAGATGTTGGTGAGGACATGAGGGCGGGGATGAAGGGAGAGAGGAAGGTTAAGAATGAGGAGAGCCATGCTCTTCACAATAGTCGCCAGCCCTGGAGGTTTTTACTTCCTTTGAATGATAGAATCAGAGAGGTTGGAGATGGAAAAGACCCATTTGGTCACCTAGTTCACCCACTTTGCCACTGCTGGCTTGTTCCCTAGAGCAGGAGTTCCCAAAGGGTGGACCACAGCCCAAAGCGCTTCTGGGCGGTCTGCCAGCACAACTGCATTCTCCAGTCAAGCTCTTACTAAATGTTTAACTCAGTGTGACTTGTGTAATCAAATAAAAGCTATATAAATGTAATGTTTTGAGCTGTATATGTTGGACAGCGTATAGGGGGGAAATATTTATTTACTTAAAAACCAAGCTGCAATATGTCAAGTTTAATTCTCGCGAGTACAACCGTGCGTCGCACTGCAAGATAACCTAGCAACACACAGTCTGCCATTTACAACTGTAAAAATTGGCAAGCAGTATTTCAATCCGACATGGATTTATTTATTTTTCAAAAATAAGAAGAGTGCACTGGTGGAGAAGATAATGAAAGTCCCAGACCATCTACAGCCACATAAAATAAGCCAGCCAAAAAAATACAGAAAATGGTAAAAAAATGTGTGTTATAACTGTTATTTTATATTTTTATTTATAATATTTGATTCTTTACTAATTAGTAAAGAGTAGGGTTGGGTTTTACTTACACAGCACAGAAATTCAGATTTTACACTAAAAAAATAGAAAACACCAGAAAGTGTTCAAAGTTGGACAACTATTTTATTTTAAAATCAATAACAACACGTGTTTAACAATTTTAACGCTGTGTTGCTTATTGTTCAGTTTTATACATTGTACATTTATACATTGTGTTTTCCCTATTTGAACACCACATTTTGCTTTCAACATTTTTTCAAAAGTGTAGTTTTACTAAAACTGTTTGGTTTCAAAGATCTTGAAGCGTTTCTTTGAGTGCATATTTCTAGAGATTTCTATCATTGCAATTGTTTACATTAAAATGAAAAGGAAACATACATATTATTTACTTACAGTGTTATAGTTTATATGTATGTAATAATTAAAATTAATAATTTCCCTCAAGAAGTGTTAATAGTGGGCCATGGTGCCTCAGGGAAAAAAGTTTGTGAACCCGTGCTCTAGAGTGTATTGTTCAATGCTTTGTCTAGACTACTTTTAAGTGACCCAAACAATAGGGCTTCTGCCACTTCCATTGCAAGACTATTCTACAGTCTAATAGAACTCACTGCCGGGAAGAATTTCCTGATAGAATATTTAGGCTATCTCATTACTCCTACTAATGCCACCTTGGACCATTCTAAATTATCCCTTCCTCTCCTCAATGTTTATACCCTTCACACCTTTGTAGAGGGCTATATGTCTGGCATCCTTAGTTGCTGCTCAGCCAAACTATGCATTACTTGTTTTAATCTTTCCACATAAATTAGTCTTTTCAGCCCCTTTGTCGTTTGATTGTTGTTCTCTGAAATCCCTCCAGTTGTTGTAAACATTTCTGTTATGGAGGTGCCCAGAAATGAACTCAGAATGCCAGGTATAGTAGCATGAGAAACATATTAGCTATTACCTCCCTGCACTGCCCAGATGTTTCTGTGCATTCAGCCCAAAATCATATTGGCTAATATTACCACTATATTGCATTGCAAGCTCATATTGATTCTGTTTCGGCTGTTCAGCCAGGAAGAAAGGAAAGGGAAATTCATTTATGAAATTCTGAAGGAAGACGATGCCATATTATCCACCTCCATTCAGCCAAGGGCTTGAGGAATGGGGAACAGGGCTAAAGGGGAAAAGTCTTCTGAAAATCTCAGGAGAATAATTTCTCATAAGATCAACGGCAGACTGAGTCAGCACAGGGCTTCTGTATCACCGTGATCCAAATAAGGTACCTTTTTGGCAGGGAATCAGATTTGAACTGGCCCTGTGGGTACTAACTTGGATGGAAAACTGGAAGAAGAAATTAGTGAGAAAAGATGGCCTCTTGTGATGGTTTCTGAGTCTCCTAGCTGGCTCCTGTCCTGGCTGAGACAGCTTTAGAACAGCTTCCTTTTAGCAGAAATGAAATCAGAACCAGAAAAACCAAAGAAGTAGTTCAGGTGCCAACCGGTGTAACGTGGGAGCTGCTGTGTCACAACTCCCCCCAGTCCCGTCCGGAGCTCCACCCTGCCTACTGTACATAACACATTGTCTCTACCCTTCATTGTTTAGAGTGCCAGCCTTCAAAGGGCACACAAAAGGGAGCAAAGACTGTATACCAAAAACAGCATGCTCAACTGGGCTCTACTATGGAGAATCAAACAGATCCAGTGAACCACGACTCTCATCCACTAAAACGGTCCTTGGTCCAGGGTCCTTGATTAGCAGAAGGGACACAGCTTTTAAAATGCAGTTACCGTCAGAAAAGTAAGTATGTGTAAACAGGTCCCTCTTGCTCAACAGACCTTCTCTTTGGTCTTCTCTGAGTCATACCAGCTCACACTTGGTTTTGCTTCCATTAGCCCTACAGAGCCAACAGAGCTACAGGAGAATGAGTGGGAGTCTATTCTGTCTTAGGCATCACCAACATAACTGTCAGTTAATTTCCATTTGCAGAATTGCTCCTGCTGGTGGCGCCTGATGCAGGAGTCCAGCCAGATTCTCGGGGAGAGCCCGTGGCTCTGGCAGTTAGAAACTGGGGACTCCTTCCATTCAATCCCCACCCCCACCCTTGCTCCTCATCTACTCTTCCTCTTTCATCCTTTCCTCCTGCCACGCTTTGCTGGTGCCTGCTCCTTGCCCTACCTTAGTGGTGATTTCAGAGCCTAGCTACCTCAGTTCTTCCATTAGTCTTTCGAAGTTGCGCCTCCTGCTGCGTGAAGTAGCATGGGCAGCTTCAAGAGGCTGGCAGAGAGACAGATGAAAACCATAATGGGTAAGGAGGTGCTTAAAAGTGGGAGAATGAATGACCGGGGGAGGGGGGAAGGTTGGGGAAAAAGGAGAGAAAGAAATGAGTCCCATTCTGTATGTGACCTGAGCCCCAAACTCAATCCCACCCACAACCTCTGCCTCCCTGGATGATATGTATTCTCAGTCCATGCCCATTTAACCCTTACTGACCTACCCTACATCCATACCCATCACTCCCTAGTAACACCTGCCCCAGATCCAGTCACCGTCATTCCTCACTGCCTGGTAACAAATGCCTATATCCATCCTCTCCCACCCGCTCTGGCCACTAACCCTAAACGCATCCAAATGTGTGACTCTATCCGATTCCCTCTTCCAGCTGCCAAGACCCTCCCAATGCAACTCCCTTGCCCCCTGGACAATTGTAAGGAAGGTGTCACAGCTTTTAAATTCATAAATCTTGTCACTCTACCCACAGTGTCATTTCTCCCCCACCACTGTTCTGATTTCACTGCATTTCAAAGCTTATGGGAAGTAACAAATAGTAGGAGATATACATTAGCCACCGCTGAGGGAGAGATGGGAGTTTAGTCTCCAAGGGCCATTCAGTCCTTGTCTTTGGCTAAGACTGCCAAAAAGGGGGTGAGGGAGTGGGGGGGAATGTGAGTTAGTACACAGCAAACAGGAGGGCTGTGTGTGCATGGGTTTGCCCCATCCAGAAGCAAGACAGATAGTGTTTTGTTATTAAACTAATACAGAGTGACCAGACACAGTCACATGATTCCCTTCCCCCACTATTTCTTTCACCTGTAAGGCACACAACCATCCTACAACTCAGGAGAATCTTTTAATTACTCTGCATTTGTGGTGTGGACAGATGACTTTATTTTTTAGATAGATGCTTGCTCATTAGGAGCCGGACTGATACCTCCAATTCATTTCATATAGGTCAGCAAACAGCCACCAGATAACAAACGCTTGTGCTAACTACTGACCTCTGCTGGATTCAAGCTGCTCACACAGGGCCCCATTTGCTGTTGCTCTGCACCTTCTGCAACCGCTTACACGAGTACAGGGTGAGTGTAAAATGCTGCCCTGTCCGAATGGGAGTGTTTTATGTTCACTGGGCACTGGTGTACACGAGTGTAGAGAGAACAAAGACAGAGGTACAGGCCTCTAAAGATGAAAGCCTTGTATCCCTAACCTCCTGGTAGGAGCACTTTGGAAGTCAGACAC